>NW_028146743.1:0-1200000 GCF_055883805.1 Amblyomma maculatum
GGGCAACAAATCCGCAGCATAATGATACATAATTTGTCAGCATGCGGGTTGAAACCCCGGCCTTGCGCATGACCGGCGCTCATGTATTTCCAGCTCACAATGCAGAATACAGTGGGGTAAACGTTTCAAACACAATACCACAAAGATCTCCCGCGAAAAGTAAGACTGCAAGGTGTTTCAAAAATCCTTTAGGTCAGCCAGCTGAACTAAAACTGGATTTCATTCTGGTTCCTCACTTTGCGCATTATAGCTTTCATCATGTAGGCGCGCTGAACTTTAACTCACGACAAATCACTAACACAAGACAAGACTGGTACGTGCGCACGTACCAGTCTTGTCTTGTGTGAGTGAATTGTCTTGAGTTAAAGTTCAGCGTGCCTACATGATGATGGAAAACCAACTAGCCGCCATTACAGCATTATAGCTTTCCCTTCAGGTAGGTCACACTTTCAATTAGATACTCATTCTCAGAGCGAGCATCCTCGTCAGCGTGTTCCACAGCCACTATTGTTTTCCATATAAGGTGGAAGCAAACCAAAACAAAGCACAAAACTTCAGTAGGTGCCTCTCCAACACGCTTTGTACGAACGACCATCTGTACGCCACTAAAGGTCGCTGCTACAAAGCGTATGGGAGAGGCACCTAGTGAACACGTTGCAATTGCGCATAACTTAGTAACGGGTGCTTGAGATGTGCACTCATGTTTCAGTAACAATAACCTCAACAATTTAAATTATTTAAATTTAGTTTCATCGTGGTACAAATTATGGCAGGAGCTCGGAGTAAAAGCTGCCGCCTGACAGCTTGACAAAGCCACGCGGATCCCCACTCTGACAGCACTACTGTAGTCAGGCATATGAATTAAAAACGAAAAGTACATTTCAACGCAAGGTAAAGAAACAGTGAGATAATAAGCTCTCGTCAATTTACAGCTATCACGGTATGAACAAGTACACAATAAAAATAAGCAGATAGAAGCCGACACTAACAGCGAGTTCAAAAAAAAAAAGGTAAGCTAATTCAGCAACAAACAAAACAAAACTAAATTTAAAGGAGAAATCACGAATTGAAAAGGTGATGTTAAAAGCTCTTTTGCATATGGTCTTGAAGCAAACAAATTCGTGCTTCGAAATCTTTCTCTTTGCTTCACTTCACTTCAATTTGTGAAGCGGCGTACATATTTCCGATGAAGACATCCTATGCAACCCGTATTTTATCTCTCAGGCAGTCCGAATTAAAACAGTATGACTGCTTCCCAAAATAAGTAATTTTGTCTGCAGCTTTCTTTACCGACACTTATAGGACACTATCTGCAGTCCCCATTTTCAGTGCAGCACTTTAGATTAGTAAGGCAACCCCATCACCTCAGCACCTGACGTTGTTCAACAATTCGTGGGACTCCACAATGTCGTTGGTGAGAGGAATATCCGGGGATGATTTATTTGCTACAGGCAAGACACGAGGTAGAAACAGCGGCCTATCCAGCGATCAAATAAGAGCAGCAATGGTGAACAATGGCCGGCGGCAACTGTATGCAGGAGGCGCAGATCCGTTGACACACCATAAAAAGATAGAGACGTTTTGTCCGTGAGCACATGTTAAAACTGAGCTATGCTTCCACGAAGCGAACCCGAAATTAGTTTGCGGTGCCCTGTTCGAAACAGATAACTATTGACGAGTTCGCCGCGTAGGTCACCATATTAAGTTCGGATCAGTGGGCTACGTTTCTTCGTCTTCTGCGCCGATTCGCCTCTCGCGTGATCACCGCCTTGCCTCTTCATGCTTGGCGGTACAGTTTTCTTCCACATCTTTTTTTATCATCGTGTTTGTTTCTTTGGTTACGTACCGTATAGCTAAAATATGCTCCCCTCTTTTCTTGCTTGCATATAACCAACTTAGTTTCAGGGCAGCACCGCCCGCCGTCATTTTCAGCCATCGCAGGAACTAATGCTGCTTCTCGCGAATATTCGTAGCTTTTGGTTCCCCCAGCAGAGGGATCTGCATAAAGGAAGGAGGAGAAGAAAATTTGGTCCTTTACCCGCGAGACAGGACGTCGAATATCCCCTTGCGCAGTCTGTCGAAAGCCCGGGAAAGCGTGGCACGCCGAGCGACCATATGCAACGATCGTCCCACAGAAGAGAACGTCGAGCGGCAGTGCTGCCCAAGAGGAGAGAGGACAAGAGAAACAATAATTTTCACATTTTGCAAAACGTAACCCGCATACGAAAGACATCTGCATATTTGTGCCTGTTTCCAATCCACTTGAGTAAACAAGCTACCATAGCATCAAATGCTAAAACCGTGGATGAAAAAAAAAAACGCGCGATAGCTACCGTGCAGCGATGAAACCGCGCGAGGTGCAGTGAACCTGCGGGCTAAACCTTGCTATAGGCACAGACGGGATACGGCTTCTGCAAGCGCACGAAGGTGGGGTAAAGCCAGCAGCAGGAAAAGTAACACGCGCGAAGATGGCCGGAGAAGGCCACGTGACGTGAAGAGAAAGACCATGGGCACGAAGCCACGAGGAAGGGCCGTTCCCCGAAAACTACAGCAACGCAAGTGGCAGTTGCGTCACTCAAAAATAAAACACAACATTATGTTTTTTTCGAGCATAATGCCCAGTACAAAAACTGAAATGCAATATTGATAAAATAGTTTCATGGACTAAAATTATTTGCTGTAACGAGCGTAATACATCGGTGGCGACCATCGCGCCATCTTTGAGACGTTGAATAAGTTAACCTCAAAATTCGTCGCGGCGTAAATCCGTAAAAAAACATTTAAAGCATGTTAAAAGGCGAGTACTGCTGAGAGCTGTCTCTGAACGCAACCTAAAGGTAACATGCACTCATTGAAGACAGGGATTGATTACGGTGAATGTAATTGTAACCGTTGCGATACCTTCACATCTTGCTGCGTTTGCGGCTGGTTTTGCTGCTGTTGAGAAGAAAAAAACATGGTATTAGCAACCTACAGGGGAGCATACCCCAGGAAATATGGTCGTAATTTATTTGAATGTTCGGATTTAAAAAAAAATAAAAAATTGGTGCCCTACAGGAATTGAACACATGTTTTACAATCAGGTGCGTGGTTTTAATTCATTGCGTCACAGAAACTTTTTTTTTTCCTTTATTGCCGTGAGACACAAAAATTACACATGATAAAACACGTCAGCTACACTTGAGCTAACGCGTACGCGGCTAAAGTCTTTTCAAGTGCACCAACTCATCAAATGGACAATGCCATTGTGATGGACCCTGCTGCATCCTGAAAGTTCCGCGTATATACACAGCACTTTCAATGACGTTTTCACGCGCAGATCTTGTATATATATCTGCGTGACGCACCTACATTCGTGTTTTCCACAAACTATGGAGGCCAAGAAGCATAATTGAATCATAAGGTGCATCATCGTTCTGCACTGGTAGGAATCTGATACCGTAAGCAGTAGGGGGAAGTTCCTTTTTAATTGTCCTTTGGAGGACGTCCCATAGAGAGGCAGCACCCCAAAACTGTAAAAAAACGTGCTCAATTGTTTCAGGTTTTCTGCGCAACAGGCAATTTGTTGTCCATGGGACGAAGATACCTATATCATTCAGCCAGGTTTTAACAGGGAGCGTATTAGAGTGAAGTTTGAAAAGGAACGTTTTAGCAGATGGCCTCACGGGCATTTTCTTAACTCTTTTTAAAACGTCATGCCCTGGGCTTCCACAGTGTAATGCCCGGTAATTCGCGCCACAGAAGCGACGGGAAGTGCGGTCTTGAAATGCGCTCTTATTCGTGCTCATTGAACGTACTAAAGATGGCGCGACGGACGCCACTGGCATGATCAGATTACTGCAAGCAATATTAACACAGCAAACGATTTTACTGTGTATGGATAATAATTTATGCACTGCAATGTATACACAAAAAACATATAGCTTGATTTACTTACTTTTTGTTTAGTTTTATTTTTTAATGACGAAATTCGGCACTTTCGTTGCTGGAGTTTTCAGGGAATGACATTACGCGAGGAAGGGCTGCCGTGCTGCTGGGCAATTGGGAGAGCGATGCGGGATCAGCTGGTGCAAGGCCTTCAGGCAGAGGTGATGGGAAAAATAAAAGAACAATAGGCGGGCGCTCACGTGCCTGCGAAGTTAACTACACGACGAAGAATTTATTAGCCTTTATGCACAAAATTCGAGGAGAGCGAGCGCGTTCAATTTAAGGCATGCGCCATGGAGGTATTGCAGGGCTTGTGCCGCCTGCCAGCGGCAAGACAGCGACTGCCCAGTGGGATAGACGACGAGCTGAAACGGCCCGCCAGAATAGGTGCTATTCCTCAGCAACTCCTGTGGTTCATTAGATGACGTGCTGAAACTGAACCCTTCTTCGAGCTCGGGTTGACAAAAAGTTCTAAAAGCCAGCCGAAGTCCGATGCCTCTCCTAGCAAAATTTTCGTTCTAGGGTAAAGGACAAAGCAGCGAATGTTTCCGTTTATCCGATAGCTTGCTATCGCTCTTTGAGATTGCGTTTTCACAGGAAGGTTCGGGTGCTGGCATGAATATTGGGCGGATTTTGCGCCGTTAGACGCGTAAACCAGAACAATTGCATTTCACTAATAATATCGCTCGAATGTGACAGTGGGATTTGCACAGCCATCAGCGACCATGCTTCAATATTGTCCTGATGTGAAATTGACAGACAGGTTATCATACCTAAGCGCACAATATTATGCAGTATCCCAGTGAGCTTGCGTGTTTTGTGGTGAGTTGTCGTTGGCGTTTTTCGTCGGTCTCATACAAACGCTCCGCACGAGCTTTCATGCCTCGAAGCCTGGTGCCGTATTACAGCCAACAATTAAAGATGAATGCTACTCATTGCGGCCCTTAGTGAAACTTAATCACAGGAAATCAGCAAAAAAATTCAGGGAGGATGAGGGGAGATACATTAGAAAGGAGCCAAGAGCGAATTACGAAAAGAAAAGCATAAGGAAATGCCTTGTTTTAAGAATTCGAGGTCATCGTGAGATAATTGACTAGAACGTAGAAGGCAAAATCAACCACTTCTCTGATGTTCAGAGGTCGTGGGTACAGAACTCGCCGGTGATATGCGATTGTTTTTTCCTCTACTTTCTAGGCAATCCCTTCCAAGATTATTTATTGCTTGTTGTTGTTGTTGTAGTGGTTATTTATTGTATGTACAAAAGGAAAAAAAAGATGTTTGCCAGCCCCGGTATCTGCTATCTGATATCTGAAGCACCTGAACTGGGGTGGCGGAAATAAAGGGATAGCGAGGAGAAGGTAGAGGAAATCAAAGAGGTGAGTGATAGGCAGAAAGAAAAGGGCAAGCAAAAATAACAGAAATATATACACTATGGTACAGTATACAGTAGTTTGCTTGAGGCCCACCCGCAAATGTCTTAGGTCACTGAGCACTCGGCACATTGGGCGGGCCTACGCAATAGCTCTGCGTCCAGGCAACTGTTCACAACGCATGCACTGGCACACTGTACAAAACACTGACGGCTGTCGTGGCCGATCGGCCGTTATTGTGGGAAATAGCACACGTGGAGCGTTCAGTCACAGCGCGCACTATCTGGCGAGGTGAAATATGCGGGTCATCAAGCCCGCCTTTTCGATGTATTCACACAGGCTCACGTGAGCTCGCTCGCGGACGCGCGCGGAGCCTTAGCGGACGCGGAGCCTTATCGACTAAAGTATTGAAAACCCAAATCCGCAAACGTTACAAAAGTCCCCCAGATTTCACTAGGCAGCCTTGGCTCACCAAGCCGTTTTACGAGTCTCGGCATAGATGAGGCAAGCACACAACGCGTGCAGCAAAACACGTACCCTGAGTTTTGAGGTGATTTTCTCTTCGAGAGCGCAGCAGTCGCTGCCTGTGATTGTTATTGAATAGCGTCTGTGTCTTCGCTTCGAGCTATTATTTTTCTATGTTTGCTGCAGCGATTAAATCATGTTCGGCGTTTCACTTAACGCCAGTGATGCTCAAAAAGGCGATGTGTAATCGTTGACATCATCATTTCCATCAGCCGAACTATACCCACTGCAAGAAAAAGGCCTGTCTCATATCCCTCCACCTAAATCTACTGTGCTATACATGCATCCACTGGACCCTCGCCAACTATTTAAACGTGTAATGCTTGTTCCGTATAAGATTGCACCATCCGGTTTCCACGCTGTTTCCTAACATCGGACGCAATTTTTTCTTCCGCCTTTCCGTGTCTACTCACTGAGAGCTTTAACTGCGGTGGTCTCGGCCATGCTTGAGGAGAGGCGGCAATTTTATTAGGCAACCCACCAGCCCTCTACAAGTTGAAAGGTTTTTTTTTTCTGGAGGGCGCGGGGGGGGGGGGGGGGGGAGGGGGGAGGGCTGTTGATGAGGAGCTGCTTCAAGAGCTGCTTCCACGCACTATGAATTCACTACGGCTGCGTCTGATGATCCTCGGCAGGGCCGGCGCTCGTGTCCAACTTTGCATCCTCGCTAAGTGCCGATCGACTGGCATCCGAATCCGATGGCGTAACATCGGTGGCGTCAGGTACAAGCAGTATTCCCGGCGGAGATGATCCAGATGAAGTGGCTTCCGAGATTGATGGAATAATCGATGGCAGCCTTTGCAGCGCTTCCAACCTGCTGGTGTCCCAAAGAATACGCCTTCCGGAATCCTCAGGTCTTAAGGGAGTAGATGTCATTAGTACTTCTGCGTTGAGTGGTGCCCCGAACTCATCCTCGTTAAAGGTCCACATCGGGCTGACCTGCCGTTGTGGGGAAAAAATGGAGTCAGGTTACAGAAGAAAAAGTTAGCTTTGAACATTGCTATAGTGACAAGGTCACTTGAGCCTCTGAGATGTAAGAACCGCAAAGATATAACATTGAAGAATCACTTGTTGAACCTGGCCCAATAGTGACAAAAACTAATCTTAAGGAGGTCCTAAGAGTCGGGGACGCTTATCGTATCAACGGAAAAAGCAAAGGGCCAATCGGTCACGTTATGGCTGCATTTAGGAGCACTGCCTAGGTAAAATAAAAAAAAGAAGCCCCTCTTAACTTGGATGCTAATTGTAGAACGTGAGGCCGCTGCTAGAATTCCGCTAAATCCCGGAGACTGCGTTAAGAAATAAATAGAATCAACTGCATTGATTCTCCGGAATTGTGATGGTCGTTTTAGTTCTCCTCGCATCGTATTGTCACGTTTGATTTCGTACTCTTTCAAGTAATATAATTCTCATTTTATGCCAACACCAAATTTATTCAAATGCTGCTTTTTTTTCTAATTGTGGATCCATTCTTATTTCTCTCTGTTTGCAATAGCGTCTTGTATTCAAATGGGCCGTGGTAATCCTAGTCCATAAACACTAAGTGTATTAAGTTGTTCACTTATTACACACGAACGCGACGGAACGCCGACGAACTTTTGTCGTTCATGACTCTCATAACACTATCGTCCTAACGGAAATTTGAATTGGCAACACAGCTATTTAGCCTGAGTTTTGCGCAAAGCGCCCATAGTGTGCGCGCAGCATCGCACTCACCGATTCGCCTGGTTCGATGTCGCGCAGAGGCAGTACGTCGGTGAGCCTCCGCTTGGGATGTGCAGCGGTTTTCCCCGCCCACTGTGGCGGCGCAATATTCTCTTTTTCATTTTCATCAAAATCTTCACCGACACCTTTGCTGTCAACTACGCCTTCTTTTTTCTCGATTCGCAGGCACATGGATACCTCCCTCGCTGGCAAACAAGTGCGTGGTTCATCAAAACGGTCTTCTGCCGTCCGTAGGGTAAGTGGGATGGACGATGGCGGTCGCTTTAAGCCATCGCGGTCAGCCTGGTTTCCACGGAAGGACTCAGAAGAGTCAATGCTGTTTTCTGGAGACGCTCCTTTTTGCGATAATTTTTCTGCAGCAAGTTCCAAACCTTGCTCTTCGTCGAAGACAACAAAACGTCGGGTCGGTATGGCGCCAGGCCAACGTCCGGAGGCCGGCTCCGGATTTGCTTCAAATGGTGTTGGGCTGTCACTGATTTGATGAACTGAAGTCAGGCTCCGATCATGCGGGTCACATCTACCGATTTCGGAGCTCGTTTCCCGTTCATCTGGGATGAGCGGTGCCTGGTCATCTGCCCAAGATTCTTCGGGAGTGGACGTGTTCGACATTGCCGTGTCCACAGCCGCTTGGTAGGCCTTGTCGAGATGGCTAACTCCAGGTCGGTTTGGCTCTGTGCCCTGAGGAAGCGTTGCTGCCTAGGAGCGGGGCGAGGCTGGTTCGAATAATTTCATCTTTGTCGTCCCACACGGCCCTTCGTCTTCCTTGTCAAATTGTCAGGTGTAGGCGCCTAAAGTATCACTCAAGCATTAAACAAAAATCTATGATTTGACATAGGGGATCGAGAGAGCGCCAGAAAAGTTTTTAAGGAGACTGGATCGCATTACATATCGAGAGTGTGATAGTCACGAAGAGTGAAATTTGCTCGGCCTGCTTCTTCTTTTTCTTAATTCCTGGTCGCCGCATATGCCGAGCATGTGTACCCGCTGCCATAATTCCGTAAGGCTTTTAGCAATTTTAGACACGTCTGCACAGGGCCCAGCGCTACCTGTAATTGATGCCTATCCAGCCACAGCACTTGGCCATGTAGAGTGAGCCCAACCTGTAATTGATGCCTATCCAGCCACAGCACTTAGCCATGTAGAGTGATCAACGCACTTGATATCTATAGCCCCGGTTAGGGCATCTAACAACTCGCTCATGACACAGAACGTGAAACATCACACACCTGGTACACTTTATAATCACAGGTCGACCATGTGGCGTGCACCATGTGACAATTTTATCACATGGTGCATGACGTCACAGTGTGACAACATCGCAAAACGCCGTGTTACTTATTTCAACAGTATCATGATGTCGCATGAAATTCACAACGGTTTGGTGTCAACGACTTAGCATAACATATTTCAGCAAACAATTACTTGCATGCAGCGATTTCACCTTGTTGTGCACGAAAGCTCGTTCGAACTTGGCTGCGATGCTCTTGCGTCAGTAACCATCTAAAATTTCTAAATGTCATCATCACATTTTTTCAGCGCTTACATTCAGTTTAGGCTTATTTTTTGCTTTCAGAACCCATACAGTATGCATCTAGGAAAAACACGAGCGTTATTGCCATCGCCGGTTTTTAGGTTCTTATGCGGTTTAACGCCTCAAAGCGATGGCTCCAAGTTATTTGTCATGTGCTTCCTTAAATTGCGCAGAGATCCGAGATACCTACCCTAAGTCATCTAACCTGAGTGGAAACGCGGTCTCCGCGGGCGAAATCGAACTCCGGTAACACCATGTAGCTCAGTAGTCGAGCGCCTATATCATCTCCTGCAATACAGTCTGTCAGACGTTTGTCCTGCGACGAGGTGTGCTGAGGAAGTGGGATACGCCAGGTTAAATGCAAAATGTAAAATTTAATACTTTGCTTCAATGCTTGAGTCCTGAAAAACTGCTGAACGTGTCGCCCGTCGCAGCTCATAACGCAAAAATTATGAAGGCCCTTTAGTACCTATACTGGAGCAATGCGAAAGCTAAACGCCGCCCAGCGCCATCTGATGGGAGCCATACATGACGAAAAGCAGAGTGGGCAGGGGGGGCTGATTTTTTTGGGTGCCACATGATGACGCTACGACTGCAGGCGAACTAAAACCCCTTGATACTTTGAAAGTTACGCCAACGATTGAACTTTGCCGCCGCCGTGCTACCTCCTCGCCTCCTCCTCGCCCCTTGCGCGCCCCTTCGCTGAAGGCCGGCTCTCCGCCCGATTTCCTGAGCGACGATTGGTCTCCCTGCCGTTGCCATTGGAAACCGACGCGCGTCCGGCGTTTTCCTTGTGTTTTCTTTTTCCTTCGCGCCATTTTTCCCCCAGTCTCGGCGAGCGAATATTGCGCGCTGTGCTTTTATTGCAGCGTGCAAGCTCTATGCCGTGCTGTTGCGCGTACAACTGCAGCAAGCGACCTGAAGATGGTTATGCGGTATTCATGATATCTCAAGGCAAGCGTGACGGCTCGCGCACGAGTCAATGGATTCACAAGATTAGTCGAAAGACGTTTATTCCTAGAAACAACAGAGTTGTTTGCGACGTCGAGTGCCTTTCTCACTCCCCGTAATAACGCGTCACCTGACGCTGCGTTTTTTATTCCTGCTTGCTGCTCAATATTTTTGCGGCGGCAGCATGTTCATTGTATAAAAATAAGGTTGTCCTCTGCAGCATGCTGAATATTCTGCGAGGCTCCAAGGCTCCATCATTTAACACGCTTCGACTTCTGTACAGTGAGAAACAGGGCGCTATAATCTGCTTTTTGCTGTCAGAAATAACTGGAAAATTACAGTCTCTCGATTGCATTTGTCGCGATTATGCTAGAATCCCTGGCCTCCTTCACTAAAAATCAAAATTCGGGCTTGTAGAGGAGCTAGCCTTTCCAGCTTTTACTTGTAGTGTGCGTCGGTTACTCGGGAGCATTGAATGCTGGCCCTGAAAAACTGTTTGGCAAGTAAACCCGAGGTATTGCGGGTAATCTGCACTAGTTAGGTCGTATGGCATTTTTTTTTTTTCAATTCTTGAATGTGTCTTGCCATGCTTCGACGCACGCGTGGGTTAAAAAATATGCGTTCGTTTTATCAGGGATACGGCCAATGTGCAGGAGGTGTTCATATGATCACACAGTTCTCTTTGACCATGACTACAAGGCGTTGGCAGGTTACCTTCGCTTTGAAAGATGGAGCTCTAAAAGCGCGATTCCGCGTATTCATTTATTGCGAGAAAAGTTATCCAATCGATGTCAAATCAGCCGGAATCATGGCATCAATTTTCTGTATTTACGAAACTTAAACAATCAATGATGATTATAGTTATTATGTAAAAATAGGGGAACATTTTGCGAGCAACAATTCTTAACACTGTAACATATTACTCATTTCAGTTGTATGCAAGATTTTTTTTTTCACCTAGCCTGAGTAATTATCTCATCACTCTATGTTCTAGCTACATTTCACTGAAGACCAGTTTGAGCCGCCAATATTACACGAACTCGAAAAAAAAAATACAGACCAAACGCAGTTCCATCAATTTTCTCTCACCGACCTGTCCTGAAGTAAAGGAAGATATCCTCGACAGAGACATGAACCTCGCGCTGATAGTAGTCAGTTATTTCTGTGGCTTGCTCTTTTCCCACCTCCATTTATGAGAAAACAAGAAAGTATACGAATTAAAAGTCAATGTATAGTTGTCTCGTCAGATATTATGAGATAATAGAGATATGACTGACAACGTAAGTCAATGAAAATTGAAGTATATCAATGGGTCGTGGGACGGCATCAGATTAAATAATGATGGTTATGAATAGTGATAGGTAATGATGGTGACTGTTACGGATAATAATAGTAAATTATAGTAATAGGCCCGGATAGTGAGGTGATAGTGTTCGTTGCGGATAGTGACAGTTACGATAGGTCTCTGGCATTAGTAGATATAGTGATAGATAGGATAGCGATAGTTAATGAATTGGCAGTTATATGCTTTCTCAGCACGTTGAAGACCTATGTGCACCTTGTAATTTTTTTATTTGATTGTTGCGTTCAATGAAATCAAGCTCTTTTACACAGCGCATGAGACCACAGCATGCTTGCCCCAGAACTTCAGTGTATCGGCAATAGGGCCCACCACTTCTCCCAGTGTACCCTGCTGTCTTTTAACCACACGCGAAGTCAGTGAGTGGCCGCGTACTCATAAAATTATTTAATCCCTCCATCAGCATCATATCAAAACTGCCGTGGCTAACCTGTTCCTTGCCTCGAAGCAGCAAGGAACAGCTCAAAATTTCGTTTTATACGAAATTAACTAATGAACGCAGATTATCGCGGATCGCTAACTAGCACAGTGCCATTACACTTGGCCTAAGCTTTCCAACGGTATACGGTTCGGTGTTGCAGCTAAAATTTAGATTTTAATTGCAATTTACTAACTATCAATTAATTTGGCCCAGTAATTGATTGAAATACATGTACAATTAACCAATAATCCAATCTCATGGTTGATCACGTGACATATACTATGCTTAGAGAGATAGCTTGACAGTAGCGAAATAGACTAAGTCCTGCTTTAACCTTCTCTAATCTTGAAGCTCAAAGCACCAGCCTGGATCGTTTTCTGAAGTTTTACCGCGGTGACAGATTTCACGCTCTAAAAAAAACAAACATAAAGTCACAGGCAGTACTAGATTAAGTGCACAAAGTAAAACCTTATCATGAGACTTAAAAAGTGTCTGTAGCACAGAACTCGCCTGAAAGCTTTGTTTATCAGTATTCCCCATTCAAACAGTTCTAAGAAGAAAGCAATCAATTCATGAACTTTACTAGTATAGGCATTCTCAATGCTTTTCTCGCAATTTTTCAAAAATTTTGTGCACTCCTGGAGCGCAGACCTGGCCCGAAAGCTCGCGCTTCACTCACTGCTGCGGCCGGCCGGCGGGCGTCAGGGGGAAAAAGCGTGTCGTGCGCAGCGCTCGCCGCCGCCGCGCGAGGAGAATCGAGGAGGAAAGCGCGGCGCGGAGGAGAGTGTCGCTACTTTCAAATTATCAAGGGATTTTAAGGCGAACCACCGAAGGAATTCACAAGAAACGTCCGCTACACGCTTAATTTTGATATCTGCAATTTAGAAGTCGATATTTACTCATGCGTGCCTCAGTACAGATTTCGAATGTGTGTTTCTAAGAGACTCGCGAGTTAAGATTGCTGCCTTTTCCCAGAAACAAAGCGTTCACCACGGGTCCAGGGGCAACTTGACGCGAGTTTATTTACGACGGTCGCGCGGGCGGCTTCTCTTCGGAAGTGGTATACGAAAACATAGAAGTGGGCGACGCCGCCATGCCATCCGTTCCGATTCTCGGATAATGGCCCGAGAGTCGCGCTTTGATCATGCCGCGAGGCGAAAGGCGTACGCCTCTGCATGGAAATCGTTGGCCTGCCTGTTGCACGATTGTTCTGCATGCAGCTTTTGTTTTGATTTTTTTGTGTGTGCGAGACATCACGATGTCCCCGTTTCCCCCCGTTGCAAGAGTTATATGTTGAGCGTACAGCAAGTGTACGCGCAACATTCTCGATGAGGATGATTAAGTTTGCGTGCTTCTCCCAGAAACGAAGCGTTCACCACGGGTCCACTGTTGCGGGGGAGATTCCGAAGGGGCCGCCAAGGTCAAGCGGCGACTTGACGCGAGTTTATTTACGACGGTTGTGCGGGCGGCTGCTATTCGGCAAGGGTATCCGATATCATAAGAACGGGCGACCCCGCCATGCAGTTCGTCTCCGATTCTCGGCAAATGGCCCCAGAGTTGCCCTTTGGCTGTGCCGCGTGGCAGGCAAAACAGAGCTGTTAGAGAGCACTGCGTTAGTGCAGTTGCTGTGATATCGGCGCTAGCTGCTCTGTTTCTCGCTTCGAGTGAAGAGGGAGCGGACGGCCATAAATCCTAGAAACACGCTGCGGGGAGAATGCGCGGCATAGGGAACCGCTGTCGGTACTTCTTAAAACCCCAAGTAGTGTCATCTCCTCTCTCCTCCTCCGGCGCCGCCGCTCCTCCTCTCGTATTTCGACCGTGGCTCCACCTAAGCGGTGCACGACTAGCGCGTGCACGACTAGCGCGCGCTCTCCGGAGAAGGCGCCGGTCACGGCCGCCTAGATCGGCGCGCTCGGCGGGGCCCCAGTCGTTTTGCACCGATGGAAAGCGCGCATAAACACGTGACGGCACTCGGCCAACGGGAGGGTTGAACGGCGAAGTAGAGCGCCGGAGAGAAGGCGGGCGGCAATCTTCACAAGCTGGCGTTACTTTTAGTTTATTAAGGGGTTTTATGTCTGCTCGATAAGAAGCCTGAACATACATCCCTTTGAAACTGCCGCCCGCGCGCAATCGACCAGGGACAGCATCGGAATGTTTGGGCCTTAGGCTGGTGTTTTGTTTTTGGAAGCGCAACCGTCGGCGAGGGCTATCTTTGTGACTTCTTGGCACCTCTTGCTCGAACCGTGGGAGGATTTCGGGAGAGTGCAAATCGCAGATATGTGTGCTTGCGTGCCCAACCACTCACTGCTTATAGTGTGCTTTGTATTTGTTTCACTTATCATGCGTAGGAGAGGGGCATATATAGCCCAGTGATTGGTCAGCCCATTTTACAATACAGCATGTGATTGCTCAGAACTGTGATTCGTTCATTGGTCTATGAACTAGAATGAACTTTGGAAACGTTTCGTAAAGTTGGGCACGGAGGAGAGTGTCTGGACGAAAGTCTTGGGCAGACGGGTTGGCTGACGGAGGTCTCAAGGAGCTCCGGCTTAAAGATTAGCAGAAGGCCAAGGCCTGATTCTGCTAGCCTCTGACCTGCGGTCGTTCACCCATTTGCAGTTAGCCCTCTATATATCGATGTCGCATCTGACAAAGTTGATGTAAATAAGTTGGAAAATATGTAAATAAACGTGTACAGTCCGAGAAGGGAAGCTCTCACCTCCGCACCGCAATGTGTCGCTGTGCCACGGACACAGGAGTGGTCACCTACACCATTTTGTACTAGCGAATGCAGAAGAAGAAAAGAGCAATAAATACCTGCCGTATAGGGAAACCCATTCCCACGCCTTCTTCTATATATAACTCCGTGTATTCAAAAGACACGCCTTTATTTAGGCTCAAACGTCGAGCCGTCGTCCCTTTGCCGCTTAAATCATCTGTTCGACGCGGCTGTCTTCTATTGCCTTTGTTATTCGCATTATAGTTTCACCCTTATGTCGTAGGTAGTATCATCAGGAGCAAAGCAGTTCGTGGTCTGTCACTATCGCAATGTGAAATAAACATTTTGGCTTAGGCTGATGGCATTGCCCTTTTCTGTTACGAGAAAAAATTTGCGCGTAACTGAGAGAGTTTTTCTGAGTTCTGGTGCGTCCCTTAACCTTGATAAATCAAATGGGTTCAGGTTAAATCACTGGAGTACAAACCTAACTTTTTATTTGGCATCAGGTGGTAATCGCAAGATTTGCTGAGTTTGGGGGTTTCCTTACATCAGTATAGTCGGCCTCACTGAGGTTCTCAGATATCATAATTTAGGCGACAGAGTACATGTACTGGGAGTAGCTTTTATCTCCAATATCAAAGGTCCCTTAAAGCAGTGTGTATAACCCCTTTCTCTAACCAAACCTTATTTCGACCTAGGCATCCTACTACAAAAATGCGCAAAAATGAAATGTATATCCCTTAGCATAAGCGTTATTATCGCTTCGATTTACATGTTGCCTTTCCTTGGTGGACCACCACACACTGAACACAATTCGCAACTTTCTTATATTATTTGCGAACTGCGTTTGAAGCGATTGCAAAGTGCCATCGCGATGTGACGTGGCATCGCAATTAGCGATTTCCTACTCTGGAAATGTTATATGTCTGGTAACACTACAGAAACTCAAGTACAAAAACAAAAGTGCCACGATATCGTGAATGCCAGCTTACCACCAAGGTGCTAGAAGCAGCCAGAACTATAAAACATCACCTGCAGAAGTATCACTCGGAATTTTTTGCTTGTTTGTCAAAGGGTAACATCGGCTGTGAGTAACAAACCTGTGAATGTCGCTACTGAGGCGAAAGATAGAAAAAAAAGCCATCAGGGCATTTCTGAGTGGAGTTGATACCCCGGCTGAATAGCAACCAGAGCAGTTTATTTGTTTTAGCTAGAGCACAACCACTTCTGTTACGTTGTTTTTTTGGCCTTTGCTTGGCTGTCTTGCTTCTAGTCACAATGGTTTGTTTACGTCAGCAGCACAAGCTGATCGCTTTCTTCGCATTTACCGGATAGGTTGTTCATATTGGAAAGCTAAAACTCAAAAAGACACAAGACGAACTGTAACAACTGTGAAAAAGATGAAAAATGAGAGAAAAAAAACTGACGCCCTTCAGTTGCGAAGACTAAGATTTTATTTCGACTCCGGGATAAAACAACAAGAGAACTGATGGAGGGCTACTTGAGCCGAAAAAGACAGTCGCAATGTTTAAGCCATCCTTCGGTTATGTTAGCAGATAAGGAGGTGTCGTTCTCGGATATTTCATTATCTTGTCCTTTTCACGGGAGAAGGGATGAAAACACTTTTTTTTTTAAATATGTCATCTGGTGGTTATAATTTATATGTTTTGACCCCTTGCAATGTGCTTCGCGCAAATGCTATAGGCTTCCGTTATCGCTCGAAAGACTTGTATGAAGATGTGTTTCTTCCCAATAAAATTGTTTTGCGAGTCAGCGCACGTCTATCCGTCTCCTTCTTTTTGCTTTGTGTCTTTTTGCGCTGTACCTTTCCAATATGAACCAATACCAACTTTCCCGATTGTATATCCTTCTTCAGATAGATTCTGTTTTATACTGAATTTCGACGTAATTGACGATTTCCGCTTATTCTTCTAGCTATCGGACACAACACCTACGGTATGCCCTGATATTAAGCTCCAATCGTTGGAGAACCCAATACGTACTGCCGGTATAGGCTCGCATGTGAAGTCGCGCTTGTGCTTCTCGCGGCAAACCTGAAAAGCTCATCTACGTTGCATTGCCACTGCAGGTGCTTCTTTTAGTCACTTGATAGCGGACTGACTTGCTTTTTGCTTGCTTAAGTTATAATTATCATGGTGACGAAAGCGTGTCTCTCTTTTTTGTTTTCACTATAGCTGTGCTATGCGCACGTGCTCCGTGCAATGTGTGTATCCGATATTGTAGCCCCGACGGAGTCTGCCTGATATTTGGCGCTGGTCACCTTTGATGAATGTCTGGTCGTGCGCGAGTCCGACACTGTCAAGGCTTGGTTTCGGCTTTACATGTAGAGTTAGAATGTTTAGTTCTCGTTTTCGATCCTCGGGGTTCTATTTTGAATAATCATCTCATTTTATCAACATGTTGGCAGCGTTATACGCTTTGAGGTGCTGGCTATGTATAGTGTTTTGTAAATGTTAGCTCTAAGTCGAAATAAGTGCAGAGAAGATGGGATCGATACCGCAGGGCGACAAGACTGATTGCTGCATCTAGTCTAGCGAGTGTTGTTCTGTCTTTATTGACCGTCGCTGTGCTTTCTAACTCACGGAGAATTTAAGAAGTGGAACATGCGGACATGGCCCGCTTGATTGAGAGTGTAATTACATGGAGAATTCTGACTGTGTGCTTTGAGCATGTTCCACACCCCCCCCCCCAATCTATTCTGCGCTAATCATCAACATCAAGCTGGTGTATTCTCAATCTAATAGTGTCTTGTTCTTGACCAGTGGGGTCATGCAGTCAAAAGGTGTGGATGGCAGTGCTACATTCCTAGCACGAAACGGAAAAAATAACGGTGAAAAAAAGGAAAAGCAGAGCTTTCTTTTGCGGTGTGGTGGAAAATGGTCGGGCCGCTCAGAAAAGGAAAACTGAGGACTGCCGACATATCTTTGGCATCCAAGTTAATGTCGGCTCTCCACGTGAATTTTTTGGTGATGTACCCAGGGACCCCTTCAGCCGGAAGCTTTGTTCCATTATTTTCATTATTACTCGCAGCCTGCCCTGCGAGGCTAGCTTAAACGGTGGTTGCAGCTCGTCATTCTCAAGGTTGTCGTTCCTGACATGTACTGTACATGTACATGTACAGCTCGATGTACTGTTTAAATTCCAATCCTTTGGAAAAATCTGTTTTTTATTGCCCTGAATTTGTACGCCATTTAGAAAATTTCATCTATGGCTCTACCACAGGGTGATGAGGTTCTATTGCTGTTGTGTAGGATGGCTGTTGTTCTGATTCCTGTGTAATTCATTTTTGTTTTGTTTGTGCGTGTATTCAGAGACAATTTTTTGATTGACTATTGATTTTCATCGTCTTCTATATTGCTCATTTTTTGTTTTGTATTTTCCACTCCTGTTACAGCCCCTAATGGTGGCTGACAGTATTAATAAATGAAATGATGAAAAACTACGCCATTTTCAAGCAACGTAAGCTGAAAGCAAATGTCTTCATAATACAGCTATAGTCAGAGTGCTATATTTACTGATCACTACCGATCTAGTAGACCTCATTACGCCCTAAAAGATGCTACATACAGCCTACCGCAAGAGTCTCTTCTTGCCCCTTTGTTGTTAATAATACATAGCAGCACTTACTGTTCATAAAGCGTCTCGCAAAATCCGCTCGTACGTAGAGGACTGCATCGAGTACAGCCCGACAATCAGTGAATACGACGTTTTTGTGCCACAGTACGATCCAGAAAGCATCACCAATAACGCATCACGGAGAAATGAACGCTGAATTGAAATGAAAGAAAATATGCTGTAGCGACTCGAAAACATAATCCAAGAAGCTCGATGTACTGTTTAAATTCCAATCCTTTGGAAAAATTTGTTTTTTATTGCCCTGGAGTGTATATTAGAGATAATATATCAAGGAGAACTCATATCGAGTATGTAACTAGGAAAGCATGCAGGGTATTGAATATCTTGGCAAAAATTTCAGACAGCCTCAGATGTAAAATATCTGATGTACCTCATGCACATTACAGCTATTCTTGAATATGTCAGCGCGTGTGGGATTCACGTATGGCTACAGCATCAAATCTCTTAGAATGCGTAAACTGTGTGACCCGCTATGTTTTTAGTGGATACAATTTTCAGTAAAGCGTTTCAAGAGTTTGGATGGAAGTTTCTTAGTAGTGCTAGCAATAGCATCCTACACAGCTTTATTAATCCCAGTTTTATCAAAACTGAACTCAAGGAGCCTGTGTTCTATTTTGATGTAACTGATATTGAGAAAGCTCTGTACGTTCAGCTGCCACGTTTCGCATCTGCATGATCATTTTGCACCTACTTGATCATGCTTTTAAGATACAAGAAATCAAATGTAGAACTAAAGAAGGATTGTATTGTAGGACAGTTGATGATCAATACTTCAAGGAATTCTTCGGCGCGGCAGGAAAGGACAAGACGTTTTTACGGCATCGTGTAAACTGTCAAAACTATTCCCGATGGTTCGCAGGGTGCAATGAGAAAGTATAGTCTGTGGCAAAAAAATGAAAAACACGAAAATTCTTTCAACCCATGTGCAGTAGGTGTTATCTACAAGATCAAGTTCACCTGTGGCATATCCTCCTTTATACTCTGTGCCTGTCAACGCGCCGCGCGAACAATAGAGCGGCGCCGTTGAGTAAAGTTGTGCGGTCCCCTCGCTGAGGGCGCCGCTGACGTAGAGGTCGAGGCGCACGGGTACGAATGTCGGCGGGGGGCGGGAGGGCTGTTATTCGCTAGCGGGATAACTGTTCCTAAGCATGAGTCGTGCATACTCAGCATATTTACTTGTAAGGCCGACATCCACTAAGCATAACAAGTGATCATGATCCTTGTTCGGCAATAACATCAACGCTATATGACATTTTATGCCAATGTCAGGCAGTTTCAAGAAATTGCGCATATATCGAAAAACTGCATGACTGCTCCGCTAGCGTCAATGGTAATAGAAAATTACAATGCTAGTATACGCTGCAATTAAACAAAATTTAAGAAGAAAGGCACCAGCATTTATTTACACATTTCACAACAGCAATTGTGCTTCAAGAGTACCATGTAGGAGTGGTGTGATGAATAGCTGCCACAAGTAGGGAAAGAATTTCACGGTGACTGCTGTCACTGATAGCACTTCAGAAGCCAGCTTGATTTACAAATGATTGGAACAACTGCATCGCAGTATGCCATTGAGATCTGTAAGGAGAAAAATTTTGGTATCAGCTGTTACTTCCAATGATTCAGCGCGTCGTACAAACATTTTTTTTTAACTAGAAAAACAAGGAAAGACAAATATACGCGATGCATCTTTCTGTTTCGATCACTCCAAAGTAATCGTTACAATAGGCAAAGCTCGTTTTTATTTTTTCACAGAATTGCGCAGTTAGCGAAACAAAAAAACTGCGCTGGAGCACACGTAACATACCACACAGACGAGCTAACCAGGGAGGAAGTTCGCATCGCAGTCCAGAGAATACACGTGCACATTTAATATTGTTATTACCCTACTGACGCGTAATAAACACACTTCTGGTGCTGTAATTATTTCTCACAGGCCTTAATGCGGTTGAGTGCGAGAAGGGAAACTAATATAGGCTTTACTAGATTTGGTTTAACTCACTTTAAAGTAGTAATCTTCACAATAGGTAAAATTGTGTTTCTATATTATCAGAAGTTTTCGTAATTCGCGCATACTGCAAAAAAAATGCTTCGCAGGAGCACACTAACACACTACGCAGACGAGCTAGGCAGGGAAGCAATTAGCATTGCAGTCCAGAAAGCACAGGTGTGCATCGAACATTACTATTGCAGTATTGACGCTTATTGAACACATTTGTGCTGTCACTATTTTTTACAAGCCTCAAAGCAGCTGAATACTACGCAGCGATAGCCGGAAGAACAAAGCAAAGCTGGCACTTACCAGTTGGTGCAATGCTGTATTCCTGCAGCACTCGAAGGCAGAGAAAAGTGGAAGCATGACCTTGCACACAGCAGAACAGTCCACGAAACAGCGAGACAGCAGCAGCGCGTGGCTATCCGGACCGCTTTGCTAGACGGCGCACCCGGCACTCGCCTGGCGAAGGTGACCCTACGTCGCTGTCGCCATCTCTCGGCAGCCAGCGGCGTAACTTGTCAACGGAGGAGGAGCGGCGGCGACGGCCGCGGAGCGCGGAGTTGACAGGCACAGAGTGTATAAAGGAGGCTATGCCTGTGGTAAGTTTTATGTTGTACAAACCGTTACCGTTGACCCTGAGTGTTATTTTCGGGTTATCCTGCTTTATACGCCGACGATGGGGCGATCGCATTGACGTGAGAACGAGCGCTTCCGATTTCTCGGCCGAACATCTGAGCCCGATCGGTTCTAAGTATCTTTCTATAACTTCGATTGCCCGCTGGAGTGTCTGTTCAATTTCACCGTCACTGCCCCTGCACATCCACAGAGTCAGGTCATCTGCATATAATGTATGGTGTAGCCCTTGGATTTCGTCTAGTTTTGGGGGGAGACCAATCATGGCGATATTAAACAGCGTCGGGGACAACACCGATCCCTGTGGTGTGGCTTTATTTCCCAGTCGAATACCTTCTACTGTGTGTCCCCCCATACTGATAGTTGCCGTTCTATCGCTGAGGAAGTCGCGTATGTAGTTGTACGTGCGAACTCCAACATCTAATGCACTGAGATTCTGCAGAATAGCCGAGTGTTCACGTTGTCAAAAGCTTTTGACACGTCTAGACCAACGATCACCCTGGTGTCTACTGTTGAATTGTGTATGATCTGTTCTTTTAGCTGCAGCATGACATCGCATGCGGCCAAATGCGGTCTAAATCCTATCATGGTGTTCGGATAGATATCGTTGTCCTCCAAAAACCGGTTCAGCCGGGCCTGAACAACATGCTCCATTAGTTTCCCCACGCATGACGTGAGCGAGATCGGACGCAAGTGTTCGAAACCCGGCCGCTTCCCCGGCTTCGGGAGGAATACGAGGTTTGCGGCCTTCCATGTCGCCGGCAGCCGACCGGCCTTCCAACACTCCTGCATGAGTGCTGCGAGGTGTCGGATCGACGCGTCGTCCAAGTTTCTTAGCATTCGATTGTTGACTCTGTCCGGACCTGCAGCAGTCTTTGTTCTCAGTCTATTTATTTCTGCCCGGACTTCGGCAACCGTTATCGGGCTATCTAGCTCCGGGTTTTCCTGGCCCTTATAATCAGGCATTTGTTGGCCTATACCCTCTGCACAGTTCAAATACCGGTCTCGGACTTGGGCTATGAGAGTAGCCGCGGTCCCATCAAAGGTATGTATTAGCCTGTGAATTTGCTGCCTGGCCTCCAGTTTAGATTTGTCGGGATCTAGAAGATGCCGAAGTAAGTGCCACGTACTTGCGTTCCCGACATTCCTGTCCAGTTTTTCACAAATGCTGCCCCAGTTTTGCCTCGTTAAAACAAGCGCATATTCTTCAATTTTTTTGTTAAGCACTGCCAATTCTCTGCGCAAGTTCCTATTCCCTCTTTTCTGTGTGAGTCTCGTTTCTAGATCCTTCTTCTTATACCAGAGCCTGGCCATGTGACGGTCTACTCCTTCAATGTCCTCGTCAACCTCCACCTCCTCCGTTGCTTCGTTGACCGACTGAATGACCTTTTTATTCCAATCGTCAATGTTACTTATGCCTTCCTCGTCACCTGTGCGGCCATTTCGAAAAGCCTCCCAGTTCACCAACGTTGCCTTTTTGGTGCGGACGACCGGTGGGCCATTATCTACTACGATTTCTATAATTTTATGCTAAGTTTTCACCTGTGTTGCACCACGTGGCGTAAATGCAGCCTCCGGTTAGAGTTAAGTCCGGAGATGTGTCTATCGAAACGCTGTTACCCTGGCGGGTTGGTTTCAGGGGATCCGTCAGAAGCAATAAGCCATTCTGCTGAATGCTGTTCCATAGTTCGCGTCCTTTTACCTGCGTGTATCTATACCCCCATGCCGTGTGATGCGCGTTAAAGTCCCCTACTATCAACAGGGGTCCTCCTTTCGCGATCACTCGCGCTTTGGCGAATAGCTCATTGAAGTTGCATTGACGTTTTTGTCGAGGCGGGCTATATACATTAAGGATGAATAGACTTTTGAATTTTCTTTTTTGTGGGATTATCTCGATTAGTATATGGTCAACATTTGTTGTCCCGGTATTATGCTGCAGCACCGTTATATTCCTTTTGACAAGGGTGACCACTCGCGTGTTGTCATCTCGTCCCGCGTATGATTTGTAACTAGCTAGCTTAGCGTGCTTACTGCACTCCTGCAATGCGATTACATCGGGTTTGTCAATGTTCGTCAAAAAAGTTTCCAGTACCGCGCGTTTGCGACTGAAGCCCCTACAGTTCCACTGCCAAATGGTATTTCTACGGTGATGCAGAGCCATTTTTAATGTTATGAATCTCTTGGTAAACCAACCGAATTCTCTCGTCTCTCCTAGCCATTTCGACCCGCATATCTGCCATAGCACTGTTCAGGCGTTCTAACGCGGTCATAACTTGTTGTTGGAAAATTTTGTCGTCGTCTTCTTTTTTAGCGAATCGTTTTTCCAATCTTTGGACGCGGGTTTCGAGATCCGGCTCGGGACCTCTTTTCTTTTTTGCTGCAGGAGGACTGTCCCTAGGGGTCTTTTCCTGTTCCTTCTGCGGTGCCTCCGCTACCGGCATTTCGGTCTCCATTGGTTGTGAAATTTTGCCTATCGCAATGATTTGTTCCTGCAGTGCCTTAACTTGCGCCTGTAACAACTGATTCTGTTTTTTTAGAGCCTGAACCTCAGCTGAGTCCTGAGAGTCACTACTCGCTCCTTTTGATGGTGTCTGCGGCGGTTTCTGCTGCTGCTGCTGCGGCTGTTGCTTTGGTCGAGAGCCCTCCATTATTGTCTTGGACGACGGCGGCTGCAGTCGCGGGAACGAAGAGGAACGGGTTCTTGTACGGCTCTGGGACCGGTTGTGGGACTCACTACGCCCATCGCGACGACTAAAGCGGACCTGTTTCAGCTTCTTGGCCTCCTCCTCGGCGGCTAGCTTCTGTTTGGCTGCCTCCTCGGCGGCTAATTTTGCTTCCCACTTTCTCTTCTTGATAACGTAGGGTGTACGGAAGAGTTCTTTGCAGCGTCTGTCTCCCGTTAGGTGGCCCTTTCCACATAGGCGACATTGGGGAGTGCACTGGTGATCTTCGGGCGGCGATACCACCCCACAACCACGGCACTTAGGTTTTTCACTATCGCACACATCTGAGCAATGACCAAGTTCCCCACATCTGAAGCAAACTTCAAATCTTTTTTTGAACAATCGACATGGCATAAGCATGCCTTCAATCCTGACAAATCTTGGGACTTCAGGTTCCAAAAAGGTGATAATAATAGTGGAAATCTTCCCCATCCGCCGCACCCCAGCGACCGTTGGGTTCTGTGGATCCTTCCTCAATGCTCTGAACAACTGTTCTTCCGTGAATGTATCACAGATCCCATGGACGACTCCTCGGCCGCAATCCTCCGGTGCGATCAGATTGGCCACCACTTCATGCTCCTTGTCATCGAGTTTAAAGCAACGGATTGCGGCTACCTTCACGCCTCGACTAAAGTCCAAGGAATGAAAGAGCACCGTACCTTGCTTTCCGTTGACACACCATGAGTCCAGCTCCGACCAGCTGATTCCGGCAGCCATGGCGAGGGCCTGACTAAGCAGCAGGCCCGACGTGCGTTTAATGACGGCTAGACCTTCACGAGGCCTAATAATCACCTTGATACCTTCTTCCGGGAACCTCGGAAGATTCATAGCTATTGACCGTTCAGCCAATTTTCTTCTAGTTGCTTTAGCAGCGCCATGAGCGGCTTCCCCGTTTGGAACGCGGTGTTGCACCACCTTGTCCTCCTTGGAATCATTCAGAAGCGCCCGCTTGGTTTTCGATTATACCTTTTTCCTGAGCGTTTGTACCCAGGTGCTGTCGTAGTCTTCTGGATCGAGGTCAGTACCTTCTACGGTCACGTGCATCGTAATTTTTGGTCCACAAACGCGGCGGTAGACCAGCGGTGAAGGGGCCTCCGGGCCGGTCTCCTCGGCCGAAGCCGCGCTAGGCCAAACGGGCGCTAGCGTTTCGCAGGTGGTCCGCACAAGACCGACAATAAAAACCAAACTGCTGCACTCACAGTCACAAATTCGGTGTCCACAAGCTCACGACGCCTTCCGACGCACAATGGCACCACTGAAACCAAATTCCGGTGAAAATTTCTGGCACATCGAGACAAAAAGTGTGGAGCCGACGCAAAACGCGTCCGCCCTCCTCAGCCCCTGGAAAATCTTCTTTGTACCGAGCTGCCTGCATAGTGGCATGTGGGGCTCTCCAGCAGCTCACTCTGAATAATGTGACATCACTAACTCAGCACCACCATTTTCTTTTTCAATCATTTCACTCTGTATAGGGAGTGTGCTCAGTCATGGAGCATTCCATGATGGTTGCATAAGCATGTACAATGAAATTTCACTGCACCTTATCGTGGTGGCTCAGTGTTCAGGGCGCTCGGCTGCTGAACCCAAGGACACTGGATCAAATTCCGGCCATGTGGCTACTTTTCAATGGAGGCCAGAAGTAATGAGTCCATGCGATGTTCGATGTCAATGCACGTTAATAAACCCCAGGTATTCAAAATTTCCAGCGCCCTCCCACTATGGTCTCTCTCATAGCCTGAATCGCTTTGGAACATTAAGCCCCATAAAAGAAACCAAACCAATCAAGTCTCACTGCCCAACTGGGTAGACTGAGGTGTGTCATATATAGCAACGTTTTCACCCAAAGCCTCTAAATATGAAGGGTGAATCTGATAAAATGAAAAATATGGCTAGTCCAAAGGTTGCACAACCGATTAGTGGTCCATGTTCCAGAACAGAGGGCAGGCATACAACTTGTCATTTACAATAAAGGCAACACATTTGTTGCTCACAGCACCAACATTCACCAGTTTGTAATGCTGCTGAGTTTCAAGAAGGTACATGCGAGCAAAGTTACTGGTGAACTTTGACAGCTTTGCTCTTACGTCCTGCAGCAAAAAATACACGTCCTTTTCACACCTGCAGAGCACAGTGCACTTCGCACAAATTGCAAGCACACATTTAATGATGCCGATGAACCATCACTTAAATAAACAACTGAATTATTCCGGCTGCTTTTGTTCAGCGAGGTCGAGATGAATTTGGTGTCCTTATTAAGTACTTTCTTGAACTTCATGACACATGAAGTAGAAAATCCCATTGTTTTATGGAGTCAGCTTCAGTCATCGTCAGAGTTTTGGAGCAAGCACCAATTGTCATGGCATTTCTTTCCTTGTGAACATTAAAGATTTTCCTGTATCCCCTCGTTAGGTTTTCAAACTGGTGAAAAACTTCAGGTTTTCCATCAAAAGACATATGTGTGCTTGCAAATGTGGGCAAAAATTGAGACAGAAGTAGTTGTCTGCAAATCTGCTGGGGGATATACTGAGTTCCGTGAAAACTTTTTTTGACAATCCCGTTCATGTTTTCAAATGAAAATGCAGAAAAACCCCAAAGTGGGCCCCTGACGCATACTGTCACACAAGTGTGACAGCAGGTGAATGTTGAACGTCATAAGTTGAAACCCATACAGATGCTGATATTCAGACATGAATACAACAATTTCTGCCTCAATTGCTGCCAGGTTGTCGAGGGCAACTGTGTTTGCAAGAAGGACGTGCATGATGTTCGGAAGCCTGCACCAGTTTTTGAAATACTGGAGAGACAACAGGCCATTAAGAACAAATGGTGAATAATATAGCAGCCATGCCCTCCACTCTGTTGCCTTCCAGAATTTGCGCTGGCATAGAGAGCGAGGGAGGCGTGCAAACTCATATGGTGGTGTGAGGCCCTTCAGCCGGTCATTTAGGGCTGAAAGCTTTCTGCCCAAGTAGAAGCCCTTGCCAGAGTGCCCACCTGTCAGCCACAGGTTTGTGGTGGTTCTTACTACACCTAAACACACAGCATGCATGTAGTCTACCACAGTGTTGTTGTTGATGCTAAAGAACCGCATCAGCGACAGCACTGTGGTTCCAAGCACACCGTGCGAGAGTGACCTTGCATCTCTGATGAAGTCATTATCTGTTCTGTTTTTTTACTTTCATTGCCTCATACACACGTGCATGCGCTCTGCCCTGCTTGACAACGCGGCCAGGATGGAAGCACCAGGAGCACCCATATTCCCCATTAAATTGCTTCTGATTATGCAGCATGCATCTAGCTACTGTATCCACAGTGCATGGCCCCGAGCACACCTTCGTCAAATGGCTGACATTATTCTTATCAGACCACGACAAATCAGTGCTGCTAAGTTAATTCATTTCCTGAACAAATGGAATCAGGAAGCACTGCATGTCTGGCTTCTTTGGCCCAAACCATAGGCCTGCCAGAAGCACATTGTTCATGCGCCCTTTCAATGGAAGCTCATTCCCCATGAGCTCCAATGGCCATACACTATAGGAATGCCATCTGTATTCCACGTTAGTGTGACATCGTCAGGGCAAAGGGGAAGTTGGCAGTATGCTTGGCTTTCTGTTATATTCCCAACATCGAACTTTAGGCCCGGCTTTTCTACCAGAGGGCCTCTGGCCTTCAATAGATTAGCAATCTCCGACCTCCAATCCAAAGAAAGAAAGTATTCCTTTAGCAATACTTTTGCTGAATGCTTTAAACCGCATGCACAAAGGAGTTCACCACCTTCTGCCCCACCAATATACTTATGGAAAGTTGGGCAGTAACAGTGGCTGCTAACTTCCTGTTCTTGGTCTTTGAAATACTTGTCAAACATATACTTGGTTGCAGGTAAATGGCTGCCTTTAGGAAGGTGGCTGTGAAGTAAAATCAAAAGGCTTTCTGTGGCTTCCTTTGAATTATGGTGCCGCAGACAATGAGCCATAATCAATACAAGGCTCTCATGGTGGTTCAATTGGGCACCAGGAAATAAGGGTTGAGCCTGTAAAGAAAAGTGTATGTTTTTTTTATAAAAACATGACATGTTGTGACAAACTTGCTGAAATATGTGAATTCCTAGAGCTACAGAGAATAATATAACACAGGATGTTTTTTAAAATGCATGGGTTGCATTATTCATTCACATTTGTCATCTCTAACCATTTTCAGCTACCCTGTACTCAAAAATGAGGCATAAAAGTAAATATCTTGTGTAAGTCAAACATATCCAATTTTGTACTGTCGGTTCACAGGTAAATGCACTTTTTGTGTGACAAAATAAATATAAATGTGCACACACCATTGGGTCTTGTTCAATGGATTCCATTTCTGGTGGGTCTAGAACCCCAGCCTGTTGAGGTGGTGTGGCTGAAGGGTTTTCCACCCTTGAAATAGTAGCAGCACCCTTCCCATCGAAAACTGCCGTATGTTGAATTTCTCCTCTTTGCACTTCTTGAAATTCGTATGAGGGGGAACATACTGCTGATATAAAGTTTCCAGCAGGCATTCCATCAGCCAAACTGCAAAAAGCATCAAGATTTGTGCATGTGTCGCTGAAACTGCCACGAGAAGTCAAATTGCAGCATGATTAAAGCTATATGCAATTGCTACATTTTTCTTTTCCAGTACTACATGACCCCTTTTCCATTACAAAATAGAAAACCACAGCAAAAAGTCACACAAGTAGGTATTTCATCCGTATGTGGCAAATGACAAGCTTGTCACACATGTGAAGGTCAACAATAATTCGATATATAAACCTTTAAATCAGCAAATATGGTACAAGTTACCGCTACCTTGCACTACACCATTCATGAACCATGTATTTTACTTACATGGCACTTTAAATTACAAAAACTAAAAGCCATGCTTTCTACATTAACCTTAATATGCATGCCTGTGTCAATTAGAATGCCAATAACTATTTCAGTCAGCTGTCACAGTGTAGTAGCGGAGTCTTCCAATAGCCCTTTATGGTCATGAAACTGCTCTGCAATTATATGGGAAATCTTGGTATGTGCACTGTCAAAAGCAGACATATGATGGTGCTATTGTCAATCATGGAGCATGTTACAGTGAGCAGCATAACCTGACCGAAAAAAAAACAAAGTTTGCAGTAACAGTGTTTTGTTCTGGTATCCTATTAAGCAAAGTGCCGAAGTTGCAAATGCTTACGTATTTATGAACAAGCAAGCGATGTCTTCATCTTATGTGTCAGGCTGCTGCTATAGCTAAAACTGCAACAAAAAGGTGACACATTTTCTCTGCTTCACTGAATACCAAGAAAAGTAGAGTCTGCCGCCTTCTAAAAAGAAATTGGTGGCTTCTTTTCTAGTGTGCCAAATGTGTGTGTAAGAAGCATTTATTCCCCAAAACAACATTCTACGTGGTTTTGTTGTGAACAGAATTTTTGTGTCACTGTAATCTGTGCTGTACAAGATGAAGCCTTAAAAGGTTGGAAGCTGATCTTGGGAAAAAAAATATAGTGAAGCTACAGCTCCGAAGCCTTCAACAAACACGCATTTTTAAATTCTAGCTTCAAATAAGCCACTTAATTTCATGTAAAGAAGTTCATCTGCACTTATGTAATACACTATGTAAGGTTTTTGTTGAAAGCTTCCAGAAAGTTTTGCTACAAAGAACTAGCGTCTATGAATGCAATAAGGGTAAAACTACCATTGTAAATTATTAAATCACACAGATAGTCAACTCTGACTCTTTTAAACTTCAAGAAGACTGAAAATTTATTCAAATTATGCTTAGGTAAAATTAATAGGACCCTTTTAGCATATATTTAGCTGTGCAGAGGTTTTTTCGACGCAGCGAATCCTTGCAAACCTACTGCGACATTTTTTCCACTCGGACTTCAGCCAAATGTTTGTCCCCCTCCCCCCTTCCACGCCATGCAGAAATTTTCTTGACTTTGACCTCAGCAAATTATAACCCACACAGGTAATTAAGGCACATGTTTGTTTTTTCGATTAGTTGGAATTACAATTTCAGCACTGCCAAAGCTGCCTAAGACAGTTTATCACTAGTGCATACCGCGGCCCGCAGCAGCAGAACCTTTTAGTCCATTCAGTGGAACTTTCCTTATCAGGCATCAATGACTTTACTTTGAAAAATTCAAACCTCGTGGCTTTTGGGTGATGCTACTTTGTTCTCGGAATGTATTGTTCTATGTAGAAGTCAGCACATTTTCCATCCTGCTAGCTATCGGTCTTCTTTAGCTCCACAAATGAAAACTGCGAGAATGTAAATGCATTCCGCACCTTTGGCCATTATTCCCCAAACCGTTTAGTACCAACTCCATAAACGAAACTTATTGACCAAACTTTCACACATTATTTTCTGGACATAAATTGAAGCTTACGTCAGGTTCTGTCATGTACATGCGGCAATAAGGTACTGTCTTTGTCAAAAGTGTAGAGCCCAGGGGATCTGCTTTTGAGCCACCTCGTGCGGCTTGTAGTACATTTAGAGTGTTCCAAATCACTTGATGGTAAGATGATTTTTTGTCCTACACTTTCTGATGGGAATGCCCTCCACTAATGCTAAATCAGCGCCACTACACTGCTCAGAAGCAGACCCCCTGGGCTCTACACTTTTGACAAAGGCTGTACATGGCAGTAATGAACCATGACAACAGCTTAAATGAACTGCAGCAAACCTAGCAATGAAGCAAGATCAAAGTGTGCAATGCTGGCACTCACTGACAACTGGAAAATGATTGAAAAGAATATATAATGTTTAGCTTTTAAAATGCAACAATTCCACTGCAGTAAGAGGGGTCCCACTTGCTCCTCTGGATCTAAACTGATGCTGTTTGCTACAGAGGTAGAGCACAATATAATATCATTTAGAATGTTCAGAAAAGGCAAATGAGTGCAAAGAGTTGACCAAGCTTTAAATCTCAACAATATGATAGCGGCTGTTTGTGTTTACTGACATGATGTAGCTACAAACATGACCACAGCAAATAAGTTACCTGGCAGCATACTGCTTCTTGTAGCGATGTGCTGAGCGTCTGGGAATGCCTGCCGCATCACAGTGGTGATACCGCTTGTATACACCTCCTGGCTTCATCTGAAAAATAAACATTTTTTCATATACTACATGCTATATAGTAGTGACTTCCATGATCTGCTTGCTAAGAGCAAGATTTATGTTGCAGGCAGTGCCAGAGTGCATGTAACAGCAATCAAACATAGCTTCAGCCATTTGACAGCAATCAAAATTCTATCTTGCAATTAAGTGCACTGTTGCTATCACAATATTGCAGGATGTGGGAGTGTGGCAAAGCTGTATTCCATGCCATGCAACGGTGCATGGCCACTTTCTCGTCTACCGCAAGCAGCTCTGCATCTTCACCCCTATTTTACAAATACAGTCTACCGCACTTATAACAAGCTTGATGACCACATGGATTCAATTCCTTGTATCCAAAGTTTATAGTAAGAGAACTGGTCCTGTTTCAGCCAAAAATGCAAAGTTCGAAGAAAGTGGCATTCACTTCTTTAAAGATTTGCTTGCAGACATCTGTTTCTTCAAAACTGGCACTATCAAGCTGCTTTCCAAGCTATCCAGCATGATTACTGTATTTTCGTGAATCTAAACACCCTTGTCTAATCCCTTCCCTACTCCCGCAAAAAGCTTTTTGATAAAATGTTTGCATGCAAATCTATGCACGCCCTTTTGTGCGAGAAGGTACTCATATCCAAGGCTACCAAGCGTGCTTGCGAAACCTGTCATCGAGCAGGAACTGTCAGAGTTCCAAGGTGGCGTGATCTCCGGCTTTTTGTGTTGCTGTGTTCAAACAGTAAATGACATATGGAGGCACCAAATGTCAAAAACTGGCAGAAAGCCACCTTGCTATGTCTATCAGCACAGGGATCACAGACTCGCACTGTTTGGTGTGTCAGCTGTTTGAGAGCCATAACGGAAATTGGAACAAGTTTGTAGAGGGCTGCCTGCAGCTTGAGCGAAATGTAATCGCATTTGCCAACTTGTTTGCCAACTTTGTTTGCCAAATAAATTCTATTTCCTGCGCTCGTCTCACTAAGACAGAGCGGGGGGGGGGGGGGGGGGGAGGGGGGGCTTCCTTTTAGATTTTCAAACCTAAGCACCCTCCCTTACTTCGGTCATTGTATTCATGGAAAAAAAGGCAGCTTAGAATCGAGCGAATACGTATACAGTCGTGCCTCGTTAATATGGACACTTTGGTTTCCGACCAAAACTGTCCATAAAGAGAGTCATCCATAATAACGAGTCATGAATAAAACCGAAAAGGATTTTATTGAGAAAAAAGAATTGTAATTAATGACTCCTTTTGTAGATAACGGTGTGCACTGGACTCAAAATTTGACAGAACACCGGCAATTTTGTGTGCATTACCCTATCATTGTTGTCTTCGAAAAATTGTCGTGCAGTCTGAAGCGACTCGCCTACCATGACACGCGTGATGGTGGGCTTTGTGTTGGTCGAACGTTCGAGCACGAACTCCTCACTGGTCGATGAATCAGCGTCCGATTCTCTACTCACCGCCACTTCCAAAATGGCGTCGTCACTGAGTAAATTAGACTCTAAGTGGCTGCTTGAGATTCTACTGAGGCGAGGAAACAGCCGAGCTGTCGATACTAGTCCCTCACGGCTAAGATTGACTGAGATGGCTTTTGCCGCTTGTATTCAGAGATTGCTTGCTTCGCGTCTACGTTCAGCTCTGTTCTTTTGCGTTTACTCCCGCCATGACAAAATCCAGACTGAAGTTGAGGGCATACAGGCTCCTGATGCTTAGCACTTTCTTGCCTAGTTAACCTTTCTGCCTTTCCATTCTTCTTATTCTCTCTTTTTTGCCTTGTATTGTTTCCGCGGGGAGTCAAGTTGGCAAGCTGCTACGCAGAAGGCTATCGAGCATCCCATCTTCTTGGTGCCGTTTCTATGTGCTCCTATAAAACAAACACTGCAAGCTTAATTACAGTTTAGAACAACGGCTAGCTGACTACGAAGAGCTCAGACCTTGTCAAGGTCGCATCGTTGACTTAAAGAGAAGCCGACATGCGGACCGGACCGCCTGAGGTGCAAAATGTGGCAGTTCGGCAGCGCAACAGGGACGAAAACCAGGAGCATGAGAGGGAAGCGCGTCCAGGACGGGACAGCCGGTCTCGGTTGCGTGCTCGTACATCGCCTTTCTTTTGTCGCCCTACTTTGTGAGTGTGTCGTAACTCTCACCGAAAAGCGTTAACGGCTTCATGGAACACATGCTAAAGAAAAGTTCAGTTCCTGCTGCCACTGTAGGCGTTTGTCGTTCTTCCTGTCATTTCTTACGCTTTTACCGGCCTCTCTGTTCACGTTCAGCAGAATGCGACTGACAAACCTTTTGTCAAGCATTATTTTTGCTGTTCCGTTCACAAAAAAAATATAATTTGCACATTCTATTTGTTTCATGTCGCTTAGTACTCCAGCTGTCTTTACGATCTGAGCTGTTTATTGAAATTTGAAGCACCCTTTTCCTTCTGCGAAAATCGCGGCCCCATGAAAGGTGATAAGTGGTCTCCTTCAGAGATTACAACAGCTGACACAGATGATCAATGCTAGCAGTCTTGGTGCACAAGTTATCAAAGTGGCATCTGATGCCGGTTCCTATCTATAAACGGCTGGTGTAAGATACAAGTGAGGATCCAGAGCTGCCTGCAAGTGGCGAGAGAATGGGCATGTGCCATTAGATGACGTGGAATGCAGCTCTGCCAAGCACTCTCCATGTTCCACAATACTGTCATCCCAATAATACACTGTGACAGCTGTACTGCTGCCAAGAGCAGAATAGGCAACAAACATACTTCTACACTGTACTGAAGAGCTGTCCAATTTATATCAACACTGATGCAAGGGCAATCGTCAATGGTATTCTATAAGTAAGCATGCAATCTCGCAATTCCCATGTCCATATTCACCTATCTCTATCTGATTCACTGAACACTCGATGTGATACTTAGTGCACCATCACGTACTACTTTCCTTTTTCATTCTATTCCAGGGTTGTGACGAGCACGGGCCGCCCGCTCGATCCTTAGCGAGAGTAGCATCTGCACTTCACAAGTCGGTGCGCAATCAACATAATTGCCGTCCGCACAAATTCTGGTGAAAACGTGCTTAAATTATGCGCAAAATTAGGTGACAGGTTGGACGAGGGCAGAGAGCGAACACGCCTGCCGGCGTACGTCGCGTCGCTTAATTCCCACTTGCGTGTAAGACCTGGTACGAGTGACGGTGGTCCCGTCGCGCACAGTCTGCGTGGAATTTTGGAATCTCTCAATATATATGAACGTAATCGCATGCATTTATGATCGCGGGTCTATCGCGCTCGTGGTTATCGTCGCGATGAGCGTACGTCGTCGCTACATCGATTGAACAGCAGCCGGAGATAAAAGAATGGGCGAACTTATATATGCAGCACCTCAAAAGAAGGCGAATGCAAGTGCAAACGCGTCGCACAGAAGATCGCGTAGCACCGGCGCGCCGGCAGCATGACGCGCAAACGTTGAACGCGACTTTAGCCATAACCTAGAGCGACGTCTGCCATACCTTTATGAGCATGAACTGGGTCTGCCTGACGCATCTTCAGACATTTCGTAAATGTTTACGCAGATTACACGTGCATTATCAAACTCGCTCGTAAAACCAAAAAGCACTCACCTGTTGGCAGGCGCGATGTCGACAACTGCAGTGAAGCGAACCTTTCCAAACATTGGTAGAGCATGCGGCGTGTTTAAGATGCTAAAAGCAGCGGTCGAACCGACGACTCCAATTATATGCGAAAGGTAGATTGAACTGGATTCCAAAAGGATATCTGCAAAATTACGATAGTCGCAATAGCAGCAATAGCGTGGTCGCAATCGAGCGATCAGCTGGATCCGGATTTGGATTCGTACGTTGTATATGTACAGGGGTGGTCAAAAGTTCCAACACAGAAACAATAAATAGACTGAAGTCAACAATTAACATGACAACCAGGTGAATAATGAGAATAGCCAATAAAAGGCGGGGGGTCAAAGAGAAAGATTTGTGCCGAATTGTTCAAGCTTTTGTGATTAGCAGAATAGTGTACACCATCCCCTATTTCAAACGAGGGGTGGCAGAAAAAAAAATAATAAAAAGAAGACATCATATAAGGCAGGCATAATTCAGCACTGGAGCAAGTTCACAGCACCCCTACAGAAAGACTTCTTAAACTGGGCGTCTACAATAACAGCACGGAACCACCACATCCACCTAGGACTGCCGACCGAAGTGAGGAACGCACTCACTAAAGCCGCTACCAAAAAACATGAACCCTGCCTTTCATGAAGGCAATTAAGAGAACAGCAAAAGGCCCTTGAGGCCAATTTAGAAGGCTATGAATACAATGTTTATAATAAAGAGGCAACTCTTTTGCGGTCGTGAGCGTGAACGACTCGGGTACAACATTACTGGCAGGTTCTATAAAAACAAGGCTAACTCAGGGACGGCGGAGGATGGTCAGCACCATGTCTGTTGAAGGGCATGCATCTCCAAGGAGACAGAGCGAATTTTAAGACATCTAGACTGGAACCAAAAAGAGTTGGAAACAATATGGGTGCCGGCACACTCGGGGAACAGAGGAAGTTATATGTCAGCGGAACAGCTAGTGAGCCTATGTTGATTCCCCCAATGTCTCGAGATATGAAAGCGGCCAGCTCAGACCCGTTGACGGAGGTTCGGGCTACTTAAGGTCACCGAGAGCAAAGGAGCAGTGTAGTGCCCACATATCGTTGTTTCCCAATGTTTCCCAATCCGAAAAATCCCAGCCCAGTGTTGAATTAAGGCAGCTATGACAGCCCTGAATCTCAAAATATCTGTTTATTGCAAGAACCAGCGACTGAATTCTGGAGGTACATGCATCAGATGAGTAACGTAATTGTTACCAGAAAATTCGATCATGCAACTCCAGTCATGCAGCGGTAAATCGCACATACAAATGGGTACGAAGCGATCTGCGAGGACAGACATATTGCAGTGCGAGTTTGTCATTGTAATACTGGTGCATATATATCGTCACACACGCTTGTTGAATACGCGCCCGTTTATGGAGGCGAAACGCTAAAAACTACTCTGCGATGTAAGTGCAGGTGGTCAGCAAGATTTCAGCTAGATGCATAGGGCTGCCTTTGAAGGGGCCACGGTTTGCTGAACAGCTAGTGTAGTAAAGTTTTAGCATTCATGGAAGTTGTATCCATTTCAGAGGACATGTAGCTCATTCCTGTACTAGCTTCAAAACTGGCATTTATTAGCAAAAACCACTCGGCAAAACCAAGAACCTTGAAATCATCTGTACAGTGTTCTGCAACTTTATCGAAACCGGTCGAGGCGGGAAAATTTTCCAAGACGGTTCCGATAAAGTTGCAGAACGCTGTATATATCATCTATGAGAAGTGCATATGCCATATTAATTAATCCAAGACATTTTCTTTGTTGTCGCCAGACTGTCGCCGTTTTATTTATCGCTCTTTTAAAAGCTTTAATGTTATCGCTCGATCAATTTTCCAATCCAAATGTGCCGCGGAAGCGACACACAGTTAAGGATGCGTAATATTTTTACCGGGAAAACTCATATGAGGCGATGATGGTGGTAACGCAGTGGTAAAGTCGCCGTACAGTATTCTAGCCACTGTAACAGTGACGTAAGAAGGAGTAGTAGTGGTAAACACATTTATCGCACTAATCCGGACTATCAGAACCTAACAAAACCGTTCGCGTGGTGCTGTCATCAACGAGTTAATACGGCTGTCATAGTTATTAGCATTAATAAGCCTATGATAAGCCGTTCAAATCCAACGAATCCAACTCAAGCCAAGCACCCAAGAAGGACCCATCCTACCCAAGTCGGCCAAGGCCAAGACAAGACAAGACCTTGGCTACCACGCGCATTTGTATTTGCACGTGTGGAGTCCCTAGAAGTAGCACGTGTTCGGCTTGTCATAGCCTCCTCGTGCTTGTAAGCTCAGCAAAAGCGGCAAGAAAATGCTTTACGCCCTAGTCCAATGGGTGAAAACTGGCGGCGCCGCGGTTTTGGACGTTGTTTCTGTTCGCGATATAGTAGAAACGAAAATCAAGGCGCTGATAATCCAAAATCCGAAAGACTCGGGTGTACTGAACGCGAATGTCAACATCCGCTGGCGCGGGGAAAAACACGCCGCGAAGATAATCGCTGTCGATAAGTTTGCTTCAATTTTCACAGAACTAGCTAGAGCAGTGCCTTGGATGCTGTAAGTTTGCGTTTTTTTATTTTGTTTTGTTTTGGACAGGCACACACACTCATATGGAGAAGTGCCGGCAGCAGTTAAAACGTGTTTAAACGTGTGATGGGTTGGCGGAGGCCAGCGACGAGGTAAATATGCCCTTTATGTGCTCCGAACTTATTATTTTACTAAAAGTTCAGAAGCGGCAGTGTGACGGGGATGGTTATGTCGGCCATGTGCACATATTTATCTCTTTGCTGCTTTTGCGATGCATGTTGTCCATTGAAGCTGGAACAAACTCTTCAGCTTACAAAAAAGACGCTCCATCAGCTTTACATTTGGCAATGATGGCGCTAGAACGAAGGCACGTAGGCATACTATTTGCGCTGACAACTGCACTACCATTTACAGACATTTACAGAGCAGCCCAGCCAATATTTTACTTTGTTTGCTCTGCAGACAGCGCAGGACGCATTGCCGTGCTCAAGTTCATAAATTTTGACTGCACACTTCCCCTCAGTAATGAATAATTCCATTTGCTGTCACAACTAGGCAGACATTTTATGGACTGCGTGCCCTCGATAGCCACATTTTGATGGAAGTGAAATAAAAACATACATGTACTGTGCGATATCAGTGCACGTTAGAGGCCCTCATGTGGTCTAAATTAATCCGGTGCACCACAATGGCATTCCTCGTATTCCATGTGTCCCTTTGGAATCTGCTGAACCCTTTATATTTATATATCTCTTAGCTGAAACCTTTCGTGTAGTGTGAAATTTCGTACAATTATGTGACCCGCAGCAGTTTGTGGGATCTGCAATGTAAGGCTGACGGCACTTTTGCACAAGGCGCGTTTTGCGCATGTATGTGCTTTCTTCCCTCTCAGGCATATCACTTCGTTCACATCAACGGGATGTTTTTCAACAATCGCGGCAGGCGTTGAGAGCCCTGCGTTTTCCGCGCGTCTGGTTCGCCTGCTGCGATGGGTGACGTAGCTGCTGAGCTTTATTATTGCAATGCACAAATGTTGCATGGATAGCCGTTGCCTTCTAAGAGCTGTTGCATTTTGAATATGGGCATATCAGCTTTTTCTGCATTTCTATTGGGTGCTTCTTGTTCACATTTGTAAATGCCTTGGTACAACTTTGTCTTCAAAATGGGAACTGTGTGCATAATATGAAACATTTAACATCTGGGGCCACAGTACAGGTTCAGGGCTGCATGCATTCTGTAGCTAAGCATTATGATGCAAAATAGAATGGCAGTAGTCGAAATGTTTTTATGTCGGAATGCGGAAAGGAGCCTTGTTTCATGCAGCAAAAGAAAATGGCAATAAGTAAATGAGTCATATCACTAGTTCTGATTTTTTTTTTTTTTGCGGTGATAAAAAGCTGCACTTGCTGTAAAAGGGCCACATGCTCTTGAGCTGAGTTGAAAAGAAGGGAGAATAAATTTCCTGCTTGGCCAGCTTCTCTCCTGAAACATAACATATATTCAGAAGGGTGATGGGTTAGGCTAGTTGGTGCTGGTGTGACATATTTTAAAGTGTTTAAAGTGCTAAAGCAACACAGACAGAGAAGTGAACATACTTGTTGTTCTGGCACTTCGAAATATGTCGTAACATATTCCGGCAACATTGCGCACCATGCAAAAGGCTGAGGGGAGCTTCATCGTTCATCGCACTAGCAAAAGCAGATGCGTGGCAACGGTCACGAGCTGCATCAGCGGCTGCTACAACTGTCAGCCACGGCGATGCGAGTGACAAGACATTGGCATATCTTTTCGCTTGCTTCGCTGTGACTTTGACGCTATCAGGCGATAGCAAACAAAGAACGGGCATTCGCAAAGGGCACTTGGCGCACAATTCCTGTCAGCCTTGACAGCAGATGGCACAGCAATGCAATTTTGCTTTGCTCTGACGTGCGTTGCAGATCCTGCAAACTGGTAGCAGTGCAAAGATTTTGCTAACAGCAATATTAACTTTCTTTGAAGGGTTGCGAGAACTGTGCCTCATTGGGCATAGAGAATTCAGATCTTAAAGAGCAGGTGGCACTCCTGCAAGAGGAGAACAAGAGGCTGAAGACAACGATTGACTTTATTACGACACAAAAAGAAAGTATTGAAGGTGAGTGACTTTAGTAGTGTTATTGCATATAACAAAAAGCCGAGGGCTTGGAGAGTTTCTTAGGTTTAAGGTAGCTGGTTTTGCACTTATCAGGTGCGTTACCTTGAACTGCAGGTAACATACTTTACAGAGGCTAGAAATGGATTTGCAGTTCATGTGCACACTGTCAACTAAAGGTTTATTCTTCTGCTGTTATAAAGAAAGGATGTCAAAGGAAGAAAACACTCGAAAAGAGGGGATTGGCATGATACCTCATGGAAAGGTAAAGAGCATTGGTAACCACGCAATACACAGTGAAAGGAGGGGGATTTTTTTTCCAACTTTCCGAGTCCATTAATGCATGTATGTGGTTGCTCTGTGCTGTCCCAGAAGCTGTTGCGAAAGGCAGGGGTGTGACCTGGCCCAATCATGGTGCCACTCACTCCTGTATACTGTAATACATAGTTATGCTCCAAGGGGGGGGGGGGGGGCAAAAGGCATGCAGGGGCATCATCTTGTATAAAGGCTGTAACCTTTGTAAATTTGACTTATTCGCTATTATGGTTTCTTCAAAGCTGTCCTCTGAACCAAATCGTGTGCAGTAAGGTATAAGGTTGCATTCTCACTTTGCTCCTTGGTCACTTGTTCATGCAGCGCCTACTGCCTGGTGTAGGAATTGCCTCCCAAAAACGGGTTTCAGTTTCTTTCTTTTTTCTTCGATTTGCTGATCATGATTTCGTTGATTTGTTAGGAGCTGGTATGGCTATTATCCCTTACTGAATGTTTACAATTTGTGTGCAGTACCATGCATGTAGGGTGAAACTATGGACTGGTTCCTTCTCTGTTGCGGTTGCTTGCCCACCCTTTTGGGACACAAGCTTCAAGCAGCCGAAACCAGAGGGCCTGTTGGGTGCTCATACCTGTACAGCCTTTCTGCAGACCTTTCTTGTATGGGTGAAAGCAGCTTGAAGAGACTGTATCCAGACATGAGTCAATGGGCATTAAGGGGAAAGAGGAAGGGCTCATCTGTGGTATGACATGCATGCATCTTATTTAAAGCAACTTGAAAAAAAATAATAATGGTAAGGGATTTGACATAACCATCATGCTGTCAGATTCAAAGCACCTCAGATACTATGAAGGAACATAAATGTGACTAGCAAACATGCTGAGCTTTGTGGAGTGCTCATTGGGGCTTGGCACAATATTCACATTTTTTGCATGAACTTATGTGTCAGGCAGTTAGGGCATTGCAAAAATGATTGGCTAAAGGAGCAGAGAAATGCATGCCCGGTATTGCATGCTCCAGGTAACCTTCCATTGCCCTCGTCACAGTGTTCCAAGGCCAGCTTCGAATCTGTTGTTCTGGATAAAATATGCTACAGCTTCTATTACAAGATAGAAATGTCTGTAGTTGCTGCACTGAGTCCTTGAAGGTCCATGATATAGGTTGAAAGGATAGGTTGCATGTGACTTTGAAAAAAAAACTGACGTGATTAATTGGAACTCTCAATGTCATACGAAATTTTAGTCCAGAAACCACCTTGAAAGCAGCCTTTGGCAGAATAGTTTAGAAATGGTAGTTTTCCAAACAGTTGTGATCTTGCAAAAAGTACAAACTGAGAAAAATGAGTTCAAAGAGTTCAGAACACACTCTTCAAGTTTAAGGCCTAAATTAATAGATCAGAGTGGCCTGGTACATATATTGGGCTGTCCTTTTGAACAGGACACCACTATGTAGTGATTGCGTTTAGTTGCTTTTTTTTTTCCTCAGCTTTATAGCTGTTCAGCGTCCTTATCTGTGCTCGTGAAATTCTTTGCTTGCATGGTTGCGGGGCGTGCATCTTTATTTAGGCTCCCTATTGTATCATCGGCTTGATGAGCACTTCGGTTAGCCAGGCTCCCATTGGTTTGAGAACAGTTTACGAGGGTTACATGCCTCGTTTTAACTTAAAAAAAGGGAGCTTCTATTTCGGTTTTTCAGCCAATCTGCTATTACCAAAGCCTAAAATATGCCTCCTCTTCCTGCTTTTTCTTTTAACTCTCTGCTTCATTCGCGATTACAGGTCAGTTTTGGCCCGAGAGCGCGAAGAATTATTCTAACTTGGCGATACACTCTGCGTTCAGCTCTTTGCCCGCTATGCGGCTGCGTCTTGAAATCAGCGCTCATAGGCCTTTTGGTGGTGAGTGCACCCCACCTCACAAAAAAAAATAATTTTAATTTTTTTCACTGCGCAGATGATACCCAAACTTAGGGAGAAGTTTCTTAATCCAAAACATCAAAAATCTAAAAACATTTTTGTGAAAATTATGATTTTAGCCCAGTGTCCGCCGTTAAGTTGGTGTCACTAATACCGAATATACTGGCGATCGAAAATTCATTCTTGCCTGAGCTGTCACATTGTAGCCTGATGCAGCTAAAGTCTGCAGTGAAGCTCCATTCACATTCAGATCCATTGTACAGAATTCTTCCATTAAGAACCTTAATGCAAAATAATGAAATGCTCTAAAATTTTAATGCCTTTAGCTAGTTTAATCAAATCAAACATTAAAAAGTTGATTTTGTTTACTATATGTTGCATAGATGAACTAACTTGCTCGAGCGAGTGAAGAAGGTAATGTGAATATAGCTTTTTTGATTATTATATTCTTGCTTTTGACATAATCGGGTGATAAATTTAAGCAATTTCCTTCATTTTGTGGCTCGTATAGATGTCTGCAACAAAACATAAAACAAATGTCACTGCCCACTGAGTTCCACAGAAAACCTAAGTTTTGGAGCTGCAGGCAATAAACAAGGGGCGGTAATACACATGAGCATTCATATCCAGTGTTGCTGTTACCCAGCAAGTGGGCAGGAAGATGAGATTCTTAACACAAATTAGAGTGAACAATTGGAAAGAGATGCACAGTCTGTTAGCCACCGTTTCAACAAAAGGACTTGTTTTCATATTTGGGTGAAAGGAAATCATCATTGAAATGCTGGCTAGTGGATGGACACTTCGTTCACATCTTTTATTATGTGCTCATTGCTATGTCCTTTAGCAAAACTTATAAATTGGTAAAATTGGTAGTAACTAAGTGCACGAGCCTGCCACGCTGCTTTAATGCAGAATACACTTACTTTTCTTGGGTGTTTTACTTTCATATCCTCTTTTCGTTTCTCAGAATGCACAGAAGCCATCAGAGACATTCGGCTCCTGTATGGAGAGCTGCAGGCAGCTGGAACTCTAAGGTGTGGCGGAGGTCAAACACAGTTGCGTAATTGTTGTGCATTTGTAAAGCAATGGGGAGATCTGAAAAGTGTATAAAGAAAATTTTTGCTTTGACTGGAGCAGCTGCAGGTGTGTTATGTAGCATTCATGCCACAAGCTTACTGCAGCAAGATTTTAACTGTTTGGCAGCATTTTGACCAGTGCACGGCAGTGTGTTATCAAATATATGTGGCTTTTCAGAAGTGGTGCAAAGTAAGTGTGGTATGTGTAGTTGCTCCATCCATTTAGTTGTATGGTAGCAGTGCGCCCAAGAGCCTGAACGCACAGTATACTTGATGACATTTTCTGGCAGTGGAGTGTAAGGTGCGTAGCCAAAACATGCCCCTGGTTAATACACAGTGGAATATATACTCCCTTTGCAGTTCTTAATTTTCTCCTATATTATGGTATGTTGACATCTGTTATTCGAGACATATTTTGAATATAACTGTCAACCTTAATTGCTAGAGAGTTGAGGACAGAAGCTTCCTTGATTACAAGGAATTTGCTAGGCGTATCTGGTTACAAGAGCCTCCTATTGATGGTGCCAGCTACACCGGAGTGAGGCAGCTGTGAGGAGAACAGAATGCCTGGCAGCCAGGTACACTGTGGTGCAGCCAAACTGTTTGGCCAAATGATAGTTATGGAGTGCCAATATCAGCTTTTGCAAAGTGTATTATCGCCAGTGTCATTTTTACTTGACTGCAAAGCGCTTTCTCGTAAAAATTGGAATATGTTGCTGTGTATTGCTGTGATTTACTTGGGTGGGGATCAGGACAAGTCGAGTAAGCCTGGTATGGTGCTACATGTGTTTAACGTTCCAAAGGTTATAAGGGTGCGGGTACAGTGCACTTCACTTATAATATTGAGAAAACTGGTAAATCCAATCGCTAACCAGTTATTATTATATCTGGACTGAAAAAAAGCACACACCCACGTATCTATCTTCCCATGCATATAGGCTTGCCTACTTACCAGCGATACGCAAATCGGGTTGAACGACGCTAATCGTAAAGAGCACTGAACACTTTATTACAGGATACATCAATAGCCATAAAATAACTTAGGCATACTCAAAAAAGTAGGAATTGACAGTCACTTGAGCAGCAGCTGAAGCTTGACAATCGCTGTGAGCACTGCTTCCAGTAGCGCATACGCTGGCAGCAGTAGTTTTTGCGTGCATGAAACAGATTAGCGACTGGATGAGTTGCAGGACATCGCCTGCCTTGATGGCTGTTAAAATCGTAGAGTGCGAATGCCCGTATTTTTTGAAGAGGCTTCCAATTTTGAAACCCTGTCAGAAATCGCAATGAATCTGCCGTTTCATGTTGTATCATGCTGTGAATGGGGTTGGCGCCATTTTCCACGGAGGCACAATCGGCGATGGCGATATGGCCACACCCTCTGCGCTGCAACAGGCAGCGTCTGCAATGATGATAGTGCCCATTTTCTAACCACACGCAGTTACGCTCGCAGATTTTTTCACGACAGTCCGATTTCGCCGCATATGTCGAGTTGTCACGTCATTCTCTCCTTAGTCGTTCATTTTTTATTAAACATTCAGACAAATTTGCGTCCTAAACGTCATCTGGGCGGCGACAAAGCTGTCGCTGTATCCAGTGTACTGCCGATGATCGTTATATCTGGTTTATTTTTACATTGGACTAATGGGAAAATTGATAAATCTGAAGAATATTATCGTTATAGGTGATAAAGCGTTACAAGTGGATTGCACTGTATTACAAAGCTCTAAATCAATTTTAATTTCCTGGGTTCCTTATTGTTCTGACATTGCACAGTGCAAAGGTTTCTTTCATTTCGCCTTTATCGAAATGCAGCCACTGTGGTTTAACCATTTGGTTTAAGCGCTTGGTTAACCATGGTTTAACCAAGCGCTTTAACCATTGGGCACCTGCCTGCTTTGGGTCTGATTGGCAGTAATCATGTTTGCTCAGTCTTATGCTGGGTGCAGTGACATGTGCTATCAGCGGTTAAAGTAAATTGAATGCAAAAATTGCTTCGAGGTGTTTTCTGTGAATAACAAAGACCAATTTTAAGGGCAGCAAAGGTGATCGCAAATTGAAACTAGAGCTTAATTTTATTCATAAATGTGCAACACAACCCTCCAATAGCTGCTGCTGGCATGAAGGGCTATCAGTTTCGGAACATGTGTTGTGTGGAACTACTCTGACAGATTTTTTGAAACTAGCAGTCTGCTACTGCAACATCTGTGCAAAAGGACTCATTCGACACTGCCTGAAAGTTTAGCGAAGCTTTCCTTCACCTTATGTTTGCAAGAATAAATTCTAAGGGTGCAAATAATCTTTATAATTCAATGATATATTTTTTTGCTTGTATCCTACTTGAGCTGCTTCTTCACACACATTTTCATTGCCTTGTCCTTTGACACTTCTGGTCATGGAGTCCATTTATTGGCTTTTTCTTTTCTACTGTCTTGCCTGCTTGAACAATAATGCCGATCTAAGCTGTAGTTTGAAGTCGTATGTCTCAGTTGCTTTTTTTCATGTATGCGGCCTATTTACTCAAACGTATTATGCCCCGCCGGGGTGGTGCAGTCGTTACGGCGCCCGACTACTGTTCCCAAGGATGCGGGATCGAATCCCGGCCTCGGCGTCCGCTTTCAATAGAGACAAAAAGCAAGGCGCCCGTGTGCTGTGCAATGTCAGTGCACGTTAAAGAACCCCAGGTGGTCGAAATTTCCGGAGTTCTCCACTGCGGCGTCTCTCATAGCCCGAGTCGCTTTGGGACGTTATACCCCACGAACCCGTTGCAGGGCCCCTTTAATGCTGCTGACAGCAATAGTTTTCCATTTTTAGCTTTTCCAATAGGGTAAACCATTACTGCTTTGCTAGGTTTCAAGAACAGTCGAACCTTGATATAACGAACCTCACTGTAACGAAATTCGCAATGTGATGCATCTTTTTATTTCCCAATCTCTGCTATATTGAAAACCATGTGTTTTCTTTTTTTTTCGCGATATTATGAAGTAATCTTATGCCGCACTTTTGACTGAACAAAGTCCTCGCGCATTGCATGCATCAGCAGTCAGTTTGACAATCGGATGAGAACGTAAACTTTAGCTGAGATACATCATATTTTGCATTTCCCCGACATCGGCATCAGTTTGAGGGGAGAGTTCAATAGGTGAGAATAAGTAGACATTTTTTTACGACAGTTGTCTATCCTTCCACCCTTCATTGGTCAAAGAAAGCATGCAGTCAGCCACGATAATGATGCGGGCTTTTAGCATCATTCGCTTCAAATGCTTCAATGATTTTATGGCAGTGGACAGTGCGCACCCCAATCGCTGCGTGATAAAGGGAAGGCAAGGCCCATCCTGCATGGCGCAAGAAAGGGATGGACGCACTAACGATTAGCTTTTTTTTTTTATTTGTTGGCGGCAAAAATTGGAGGCAAGTTCATTACACATGTAAATATGATACCCATACGTGAGGCCTGAACAATTGCCATGCAAACGTTTCTAGCATGGGTGATGCTTTCACTCTTTGCTCACATGAAACAAAAATGTGTTTGCATCAGTTTGCTACCACTCATTATCCTCTGGATGTACAAAACATCTGGTTAGCGCTATTATGGCTATAATCTCTTGCTTACTTCCTGAATTCGTAATTTAAAAGTTCCCATCTACTAGCAGTGTTCCACTAACCTGTTACTTTATTTGGGCAGCCAGAGCATGGGAACATCGACGTAACAAAATTCGCAATTTAACGATATTTTCGGCTGCAAATAGGCCTTCGTTATATCAAGGTTCGACTGTACTGGAATTCACTTCTGTAGTCCATAAACTTTTCCAGCTGATGGCGTCTAATGTGCAGTGTTTTAAATGAGTATATTATTCAGCCATGCTTTTATAGTGCCCTTTTCTATGCATTTAAAATTCAATGAAGCGCAATCAGTATACTTCAGAAAATATTTGTTAGATGTTTAGGAAATTGGCTAAAGAGAAGCAAAATAAATATGAAGCCTGACCTCGTAGTTCAGAATGTTCAGGTGGGAGACTTCAAAGTTATGCACTCAAAACGTTCACGGAATTTTTTTTATAAATGGTTTGTATACAAAATGCAGGACGAGAGCACCGAAGACTTGGAAGATATTCGGGGATATATGATGTCCAGGTCGGTCCTGAAAATGCTGGACATGGGGCCATTGAAAACTCCCAGCACATATGCCCGCGACCTGATGAGACAGATGTTTTCACCAGCAGAACTTGTGGGCAAGTCGATAAGCGGGAGACAGTCAAACGCCCACAGAGATAAAGAGGCGAAGCCGCAACTTGATCCGTTGCGCGTGAATGCTGTATTAAGTATTTGTGCAACTTTCCACAGTATAAAGCTTGAGGTTTAAATGCAAGAGATGTGGTAAGAATCTTGAGCATTGTGACCAGTGTAGATGGGAGGGGTCAGTGGATAGTGCTGGTGGCATGATTTTGTTGAATGAGCCATGCCAGAATGGCCCATCTGGCTGCAAAAGTGTGCAGTCTCGGTCGATTTGGCGAAATATAAGCTGCATTGTCAACCTGCAGTTTTGCCGATGGCTCATCCAGTCACTGATAAGCAACTCCAATCCTATTTCGCAATGCGTTTATACAACCTTTGAGTACTGTCCGACAGCACAGTAGCAAGTGTACTGCAACAGCAGCCTTGTCCCGTTATTGCAGTATCGTGTTTGGTATGTTAAGTGGGGTGCGGAAAAGGCACGGCTCTAGCTGCGTCGTGACCTCAGACAAGTTCAGATTGCCTGCAACACCAGATGCTGTGAGCTTACTACAACGACCAGTGTAGAAGTGAGGGCAGTAGACGACAGAGCTCTGGCTGAGCGCCACATCCTGGTCATAGCTAGTGATATTTTTTGCATTGAAGCCACTAGCCGATGAAATTGTGGAATTTATCAGCGCTGTAGCAAACGGTCTGCTTTAGAACTGCTTTACTGTCAATCCCATTGTCTCATAATTAGAAAAGATTAATTGTGGTGCCGCCTTAGCAGAGCAACTAACATGTACAAGACCGGGACTCGCCTTGCTTGTATTACATTTATCATTCCTTTTAACTTCTTAGCATGGATCAGCAATCCTCCAAGGGTTCATTGCTTACATTTTGTTTTCTTACAGCTCTCTTCCTTATCTGCTTTCGTAATTTGCCCCCTTTATTTTCGGCTTCATTTATTTTCATTTCTCTCACTTTTTGTGTTCGCATTGAAGTTTCTTGCTGCAGACTTGCTAGCTTGTGCGCTGTAACTGAGATGCCTTAATCCCTTTGGCCTGTAACTCATTTTTTCTCATGTCTGATTTTAAACTTAATGTTTACTTTGCGTTTTGTTTTTGTACTGTGTTTGCTTTTGTGGACAGGCTGATTGCTGTCACTGCTTCGAAATGGGCTTATTTTGAACTGCCCTTCTGCGAAGAAAGCAGTGAAGTTTGCAGGCAATATAAGATTCCTTACGAGTATTGTGTGCAAGATAATGTCCTGTGATTAAGGTTGACAGCCAAGCTAAATGCAAAAGAAGTGTATATTCTTAGCTTCTATATTCTTTATTTACTGCCCGAGTTTCAAATTAAGCCACATTGGTTCTATGGTTCACACTCTTTTTTATTGCAATCACATGGCCTGCTGTGTAAAATGGTTATTCACAGTCGAACCCGGATATATCGAACTAGAAGGGGATCATGAAATAGTTCGATATATCGATAATTCGATATACAGAAATTGTCTTGAGACGCCGCTTGCAATCGTGGAAAATGGTACCGTATTTGTCACGTAATCAACCCACTCCGAGTCCTCTACTTTTACCCAGAGAATTTGAAAGAAAAAAAAAAGCGTTAGTCGGTGGCACGTCCCTGCATTTTGGCTGGCAGCGTGCCAAAGTGCTGTTCAGGAATAACGACACAGCCTGTTTATCTTTTGACTATACTTTTGGTGCTAGCTCCTGTGGTGGCTGGAAGCGAACTTGGGGAAGTGCCCGTGATGGCTTGATTGCACAAACGTGGTTCCTTTATCACGCTGCGCTTGGGGCGGGGCATAGTCCACTGCCACAAAATCATTGGAAAGTGTGATAGCTGCAAATGCCAACGATGCTGCTGGCCGCGTGCGCTTGTTGATTCATAGCTGTATGAATGGACGACTCGCAAAAAAAGAATGCACTTCTTAACGCCTGCAGCCACCATAGCTTAAGCTACGGCGCTCGTTCAACACGACTACAGAGATGGACGACTCTGGCAAAAAAGAAATACCTGCCGTTTCTTGACGCCCACAGCCGCCACTATGCTGCACTTTCAGAACGACGACACAAGACTTTCATCGCACATCACCCGCCGCATGGAGGGCTAGTCGGGCGCACACTGTAGGCGCCCAATATTCTGTCTACCACGAGCTGAGCTGGCTTGTGGGTGCATGTGTAGTGTGTGCTGCTGCAAATGAAGACCAAGAAAGAGAGAAGAAGGGGAGAAAGTTCGGAAGAAGAATGGGCACACCCTTGCATTTCGTTTTATCGTGTTGTTTCCCTTCTTCCGAACACCACGGCTGCATCTGCTCCGTACCGGCATTTTGCCAAATCGGTTCCCTCTGGTTCCTTCACGCACATGCTGGCGCGCAGCAAACAATAACCACAGATGCGCACGCCTTTGGGGAAAGGGTGCAGCGTTGCTCTAGATAAGCCGTCGCTTTCCTTCCGCGCGTGGCTTGGAAAACGGGCAAGTGTACTGGGATCGTCTCTTAGGGAGGCGCACCTTCTGGCGCGGAGTTGGATATACGACGCAACTTTCCTATGCTTTCACATGGGAATTTCAAGGAGATATTCCGTGAGTTCGATATAACCAAAACTCAAATTATCTGGGTTCGATATATCCAGGTTCGACTCTATATGTAGAGGCCAAATTCCCAAAAGAATTCTAGCCAGAGCCGGTGAATGTGACCTTCGCTAGATTTCCTTTGGCCCACATTCATATATATGGTCTGCTATTTACATCTTTGCATTTTTATGCTGAAAGTAATGTTTTTTGCTGATAAAGTACTCTAGATTTGGATTTGACTTTTCCTGAACTGGAGATTTTCATGATTCAAAAATTTGTCCAAATTCCACTTCAGATGTCTGAGTGGGTGTTTTCTTTGTGATGATGCATAAGGCATTATTATACATAGATTATCATGTCATATTCCTCTACGACATCTTCTTAATTTTTTATGAAACTTCTTCCTCGTGCTGTTTAGATTCCAGCTTCAACAGCCTATGGCTGATGTCAACGAGTACATACTAAAGCCAGCCCGTTTCCTTTTAAGAGATGGAATGACAACAAATGTAGAAGCAATGATTATATACAGCTTTTTCATGCCTCTCGTAGCCTACAAGTGCACGATGATGTTGTAGTCATCATTGGGCTCTTGAAACAGAAACGGTATAACAGAAGAATTCAATTATAAATGATTTAGCGGTCATGGTGCATATTACTTGTAGTTCCTTCCGCATCCTCACAGAGAAGAAAAGCCTCTGAAATTAGGTGTTTATACTCCTTTAAAGGGCCACTGTCCAAGGAAGAACCTTTATAGCGAAGGAGCCCAGTGTTTTGATGAGGTACCGGAGATAGTCTGTGCAAAATGCTACAGTGACACGTACGCCGCACAGCAATGAAAATACAAATCAAAGCTCTCATACTCTCCTTCGGGAAGCCAGCTTTCCCGTTCCCTGCGCTGGCCCGTCGAGCCGCAGCTATGACGTATTTGTCAAGAACGACGTCTATTGGTCCGTCTCACTGTCTGAGGGTGAAGGATGGGTGTCTACCGCTCGCTGCACGCTTTTCCCTCGCCACGCCCGGACTAAATCCATTGTGCGCGCTCCCTCGCTCGTTTTTCTTTTTTTCTTTTTTTTTTTTTTTTGCGCGCGCGGAGTGCCACGCCACACCTCTCGCCAAACGCAGAGGAGGAAGGGGAATTTGTCTTGCGGAGGCTAGACGACCTCGGGCAGGAGAGTGAAAAACTTTGCGAGGGAACGGAAGGAGAGAAGCACGACAGAATCGGGTGATTGCGGTGGCTGTAACTGTGTTATTAGTTACTCTTTTCAAACACATTTTGCGGCCTTGCGTTCTGGGGGCGAAGTCTCACAGTCACCAGGGAAGAAAATATTTTGGACCGGAGGGTGGACAGTGGGTCTTTAACTAAGCCTTGTACTCTACAAGGAAGGAGTTTTATATGAACATAATGTTACAGTGCCAGCTGGATCATTGCAACAGAATATGACAGCGTGGGATTCAGATAATACTGGGGATGAAATCTGTCTACTTGCATAATGAGAAAAGTGCTTCAATACCCCCCCCCCCCCTTTTTGTGCTGCAAAGATATGGATTAGTTATGAAATCTTAACATTTTTGTGCAAATTATAAGCATTTTTCTGTTTTCAGAGTACACATGCAAGAAGTATGGGCTAATAAAAGAGGCGCCCATTCGCCAGTCGCTATCATCCATGCTGAACAAGCAGAAGCTCGAGACAGAAGCACCATGAACTCCTTTGATGAATCGTTTTGATTAAATAAAGTTTTGATTTACATCTTCCAATAGCCATTGTACCTTTAACATCAGCCCTAATACTCTTGTGAAAAGCAAGCCATCATACCTTAAAACTGCGGTTGTTCGGTCATATAAAGTCTATAGCCTGGCTACTAAAGAAATGCATAGGCTCAGCCATAGGAAAGTCTTTAGAAAGCCATACTGTTGCCTGTAGACGGCCAAAAAAATGAAAAATAAGCTATAGCCTGCAATTGAAACGAATGCAGGCTATCTCTATAGAGAAAAAGGCAGAAAATATTGATTAACTGGCTATAGAAAATGCTTTAGGAGGCATATGACATAACCATACAAAAAGCTAAAGACACCCATCGCTGTGACTATAGCAAAGGCTAAAGGCAGCCATAAAAAAATCTTTAGCTATTTGGGTGAGTCCTCTATAGCCAACCATAAGGAAAAGTTCATAGCTGGCCATAGGAAATGCTAAAGACTGCTGTACATAAAAAACCATAAGTCCATAGAAAAGGTTAAAGACTTCCATAGCAAGGACTATAGAAAAAGCTAAAGACTGGCTTGGAAATGGCTATAGATATTTGGGCAGATTTTCTATAGACGACCATACAAAGAATATTCTACAGCTGACCTTAAGAAAAGTTATAGCTGACCATAGAAAATGCTAAAGAGTGCAGTACATAAAAAACCATAAGTCCATTGAAAAGGTTAAAGACTTCCATAACAAGAACTATAGAAAAAGCTAAAGACTGGCTTGGAAATGGCTATAGATATTTGGGCAGATTTTCTATAGACGACCATACAAAGAATATTCTACAGCTGACCTTAAGAAAAGTTATAGCTGACCATAGAAAATGCTAAAGAGTGCAGTACATAAAAAACCATAAGTCCATAGAAAAGGTTAAAGACTTCCATAGCAAGGACTATAGAAAAAGCTAAAGACTGGCTTGGAAATGGCTATAGATATTTGGGCAGATTTTCTATAGACGACCATACAAAGAATATTCTACAGCTGACCTTAAGAAAAGTTATAGCTGACCATAGAAAATGCTAAAGAGTGCAGTACATAAAAAACCATAAGTCCATAGAAAAGGTTAAAGACTTCCATAGCAAGGACTATAGAAAAAGCTAAAGACTGGCTTGGAAATGGCTATAGATATTTGGGCAGATTTTCTATAGACGACCATACAAAGAATATTCTACAGCTGACCTTAAGAAAAGTTATAGCTGACCATAGAAAATGCTAAAGAGTGCAGTACATAAAAAACCATAAGTCCATAGAAAAGGTTAAAGACTTCCATAGCAAGGACTATAGAAAAAGCTAAAGATGGCAATAGGAACGGCTATAGATATTTGGGCCAATTTTCTATAGCCGACCATACAAAGAATATTCTATAGCTGACCTTAAGAAAAAGTTATAGCTGACCATAAAAAATGCTAAAGGTTGCAGTACATAGAAAACCATAAGTCCATAGAAAAGGTTAAATACTTCCATAACTAGGACTATAGAAAAAGCTAAAGACAGCCAGAGAAACGGCTATAGATATTTGAGCCAATTTTCTATAGCCGACCATACATAGAATTTTCTATAGCTGATCATAGAAAAGTTTTGTATGGGCCTGGTTAATGGGAGCTCGCAGTCGAAGTGGCGACGGGGCGAAATATTAGCTCAGAAGTGTGAACGAAGGAGTGTGTCGGCGGCAACGGATTTCGCTTGCTCATTCCGCCCAACGCACAAGTGTGAACGAGGCATAAGAGTTTACAAGCCGAGGACAGGTCGGAAGCGTTTCTTGTGGGAAGAGAAGACTGCCTGCAAGGACTTGGAAGTACTATGAAAACGGAAGTACGTAGCCTGCTCTCCGCCTTTGAAAAGATGCTCAGAATAAGCAGATCGAGCGTTCTGAAACTTTGTGTTGTTTAACATCCCAAAGCGACCGACATTTTGAAAGACGTCGTAGTGGAAAGCTACGAAAATTGTGACCACCTGGGGTTCAATAACGTGCACTAACATCGCACAGCACACGGGCGCCTAGCTTTTCGCCTTTATTCAAAAGCTGCCGCCGAGGCCGGGATGCGATCCCGGTTCCTTGGTCACAGTATTCCAGCTCCCTAACCACTACGCCACCCCGGCGGGGCTTATGAAGTTTAGGAAGAAGTTGCGGAGCCCAGAACTGTATTCACTAGCTACAGTAGCATTCGCTGTGCCATCTACACAATTCAGCGTCGAGACAGCATCTTCTGACTAAATCAACAGCCCTTGTCAAGCCCGATTCCTCCGGTCTTTCTATGCTGGTGCTGGTAAAACTTTAATCTCCAACAGATACGGGATAGGCGTCAACCTACCTGCCTAGACGGCGGCATTGGAGATTATACCTAGCTGAGTTTCGGGGTGTGATCTGAACAGTAGAGTCTCCCAGAATTCTGTTTTTGTGTCGTGATTTATACTTTCGATTTCTGGACACGGCCATTACATATGTACCAGATCCGCCTTATCCTCACATAGTTTGCACTTATCTGAAAACTGTTCTGGGTACCGATGGCTAAGGGTATGGCTTCGGAAAAATCTTTGTTTGCAAGCGCCTGCCGATGCATTACGGGCTGTTATTTAGTGTTCTATCTGCCGAGGGATATTCTACCCTATTTAGCCGATAGTGCTCGGTAATCTCTTCATAGCTGACTTGCTTGTCCCAGCTTACAGGAGGTGCAGAGCCCACCCCGAAGGTGAGACCGCGGGCAAGCTTATGAGCTCCCTCATTTCCTTGAAGCTGGCAGTGGGCAAAACAAAACGTTGGCAGCATTTACTGAGCACATAGTAAAATATTTGCGAGCAGCCATGATGCCATGTCATGGTTGCTGTCAATAATAGGACCAAACATACCAGTCTAGCCTCAGATTGGTTCTAGAAGAAAGTATATAGCGCGCAGGCAACCACGACGTGCAACAAGACGGTGACCGCATCGCGTCGAGGCCACAGGAGCGGGACAATTAATTCAGATTCTTCGGCGAATACGATAATTACTCCGATCCCAATACGTAGCGGAGGGGACATTTGTCAGCGCCTTTCGGCCTACGACATAAGGGGTGCATTTGAATTTCACCTAAACAGACGAGAAATGCAAAGGCATCCGCGTGCTGCGTGGTATACAGTCACAAATATGGTATATACATCTTTGGTCTTGGCATGTGTGCTAGGTTTGACATTGGTATGATTTGAAATTCTTTGAATAGGAGCCGGTCGAAGAATTGTTTTACTAGTAGTAGAGGTCTCGCTCTAAATTGACTGAAAAATGACTGTTGGAGTTCCTTGTCCTAAACTTGTCTAGGGCATGCGGTTGTGATCCGGTAGCGGAGTAGTACTAGTGCGTGCAGCGGTGTGCGAGCAAGCGGGGAAAAGGCAGAGGAGTGGCCTGCTGAGAACACTGACTTCGACGGAACAAATCAAAATCATCATCATTATCATCAAACGCAGTCAGCACAACGACCTGCACCGCACTCTTCGACACAACAACTATGCGGGAGTGCGAGAGGGCGCACTAAAGCCGCATGCGCTGATAACACTCAGTCACGCAGTTAAGACGGCAGAAGAGCAAGTGTACTAGAGCAAATACCATGGTTGGGGCGTGGAGGGTCGAAGATATTACTCGCGAAAAGGTGCTTGGCACTGTTCCGTGTCAAAGTTTCGTAGAACCGTCAATAATTATGCAAGACAACGGCGTGAAAAACGGTGCAGAGAGGCAAGAAGCGACTAACACAAAACCGAACGAACTGGGTATATTTCGCACACTTTTGCATTAACTGCAGAAGGAATACAGCAAAGGCAAAAAAAAAGCAAACAAACTAAAGAAGCGAATCAAAACGATCACTTTTAAGTGGTTAATATCTAAGTAGCCAATCTCGTCTTGGATAAGCGAAGCGAAGGCACGCTCAAACATTTAATCAATGTTTTTGGACATCAAATGCTTCGCACAGTTCATGTGGTTGGCTAATACAAGTGCGAAGGATATATACTTAAAAAAAATAAGGAATGCATTCACAGGTTGCCACATGCATGGTTAGTGCGATTCATCTGTCTACTGTGACATCGACTGCGTGCTCACTCAACCTGTCGCTTAAGCAGCGGCCGGTCTGGCTGACATACGCAGTTCCACATGGCAGAAGTCAGAAATATGAACCAACGGCATGGCTCAACAATCTTCCGTTTTGTAGGTTATTTAATTTACATCGGCAACTTTTTTCCAATGGTTGTTTTGCACCATTCGCCAACGTACGTCCGATTCCTAATATTGGAGACCTGACGTGCGACGATGCTTGCGTATTAGGCCAAGAATGATTTCGTTCCTTTAAAGTTCAGCAGACTGGCAAGACCTTTCCCTCCGTACCACAGGCAATACGTCGGTCTCTACAAGATTTTTAGTTCCGAATCCCAGAATAGAGTCCGGCGCTTGTGCGTCTCTTGTCTGCTTTAGAGAACCACCTGAAGGTTGAGGCAGAAGGCGCTTTTACCAAGCCTTACAATCTGCTGCCCATGTCGGTGATTGCACGAGGCGCAAGATCGCAGCCTTCATTCCCAGGGAACCTCGTTGTTCCCAAGCCCAGTAAACTACCCACATATTGGGCAATCCACAAGTTTCTTATGAACTCAACAAAGCGCTTAGCCTAGGACCAAACTTTTGGCTACACTCTCAGCTTGGCAGAGTGGAGCTGCTTTCGCTTGTGAGAGAGCGCATGGCGAGGAGGGATGCTGAGGAGCTGGATCAGCGAAGGCGTCGACGTCGTAAGGGCAGCTATACAAAAAAAAAAAGCCTGAAGGCACTGAAGACGACCGCCTGCCTAAATGCCGCTAGGTAATGTAGCGGTTTCTCTGCTATGGAATGGACACTTACAAAGACAGCCATGAAGCAATTGCAGGTAACTTCCGTGCTTTGTAAAACGTGAAAGTTCTGTCAGGAGATTAAAAGCGGTGCAACGAGTTAAGTGCAGTTAAACAAGCTGGCTGATTAATTAGTCATATAAAGAACTTCAGCTAGGCGGTATTACACTATATAACGCGTAAAACCTAATTTCCTTTTTTCTAGCAAGCTACCTGACAGCACTAGGTCAGCTCTCTTGCAACGGGCTCTATTAATAGTGACGGTTGACGATCCGTTTCTGGTTAAAGTGCTCAAGAGACTACTGATTTTTTTTTTTTTTCAGTAGCAAGAGTCTGGAGGAGATGAGTGCTCTTTCAGTTCACTTAAATAACACATATTATTCCTTGCCACGAAGTGCGGAGTGCGATGTCGTCACAGAACACAATGAAAAAAAAAAAAATCAACCACCCGATTTCTAAACTCCTGCGGCGTAGACACTGGAAGTTTTCACGAGTTTCCATCCTATCTGCGCTTTACCTACGCTGAATTTGAAAAGGTGACGTTCAGCATAGAAGACGTGCATAGGATCTTGTATGGCACACTGACCAAAGATGCATGACGTCTATCCTGATCATCGTGAATTCGGGCAGCGGCTACTCAAGAAGTGGCGTAGCCAGGGGGTTGTTTCGGTGTCCGCAAACCCCTAAAAAATTTTCGAGCTCTGCATAGGCCCCCGCTCGCCCCCAACAATTAGAAGGGTGAATGAAAAGGTGGAAAAGCTGAAGCGTACACGGCAGACGAAAAGTGGAAGAAATAACTACGACATCTTGCCGGTTGATAGGCAACCACACACCTTCGCACGTCGGATACGATGAATAGATGAAGGTTTGGTTCTAATGACAGCCAAGGCGACTACGCCTATGAGGGACGCCGCAGCAGACGACTCCGGATAATTTCTCCACTGACATCGCACAGTACACGGCCGCTTTGCTTTTAGCCTTCGCTGACGGATAATATTACATCCGCATTCTTGCATTCAGCAGCGGAGCGCACTCACCGCTGAGCCAGTGCGGCGGGGAAAATTTACGATTTTGGGGGCTGATGGCACAGGGCAAAAATAACCACAGATCTTTTATATTAGCGGTTAGCATGGTTTAAAAACAATGCCTGATGAAGTTCATGTATTGTAACCGGATGTTGAGGGGAAAAAGAGAGGCAGCGGAGCTATGTCGTGTATACGTTAGCCTATCAACAACGACCGCACAGCTGCGGAGGCTCTCTTAATTTTTACTTCAGAGAACAATCGAATGGCCTGACCTAAAAAAAAAAAAAATCTAAAGAGCACTTCGAAAGTTGGGCCACTAAAGTGCGATGAGGCGAAAGCCATTATAGTGCGGTGGATCGTAGCCCGCCATTACGGCACATCTATCTCCCTCCCTTCTTTCACTTTCACCCTCCCTTTACGGGTGGTACATCTGTCCGCTGAGAACTGTGACAGATACTGCGCTTTCCTATCCTGTAAATCAATTTGAAATGCCGCTGATGCCTGATGTACTAACGCCTTCTAGACATCTTGGTCTGCTTCTGTTTGCTGTGTGGTGCGGCGTTCGAGGAAGCATCAAATGAAAGGCGCTGCACGGACGCCTGGATAGGACGCCCGGAGGGGTCAGCTTCGTCTATGCATGAATCGCCTGGTGATGTCATGACCAGTCATGACGGTACATGGCACGCCTCTTGTCGAACACAACCAGCATTCCACTGAACGTATCAAAGTTCACCGGCGTTCTATAATTCGTTTACAGGAAATCAAAGACGCAGTATCTGTCACTCGCGGAATCCCGCTATCCTCACGGTTGACAAGGAGAATTATGATGAACGTTTCACGATCCGGGGCATCGCGCTGTTAGTACAGCGCTCAGCTGGGGATCCAAGGGATTGAGGTACGATTCCCAGATGGAGATAAGGTTTATTTATTTTTAACTGAATTTGCATTGAAAGTGTGACACCCTCTTCCGACAACTGCTGACAACGATGAGGTATTAAAGGCTTTTGCCTTACAATAAAAAATCCCCTCTGCTTCGCATTGTTTTATAGAGTGCTCATTCCTTCCATCACAGAAGGCCCCTCACCCATCGTCCGAACTCAGACTCGGACAGTTCTACGACGTATAACACTGCGTAAATGCTGGATGTACTTCTACAGGTCGATCGTGAGGAAGGCGGAAGCCAAAGGGAGACGAGGAAGGCAGGCGACTGTTTGCCAGTGTCAGGGGAGCAACCAACACGAGCCTCAGCAAGCTACACACGGCAACTGTTAAGTGAAACCAAGCGTGCAACTCCTCCATGACGTCACGAAGAACCGGACTCAGCTGCGCTAGTTCAAAACTGCGTCAATATGGCACGGCATGTGACGTTCGGCATGTCAAAACTGCATCATAGCTTCACGAAGCACCGCGATGGTTTCCCGGAATATTTCTATCGACTGGCTTGTTTGACAGACTCACCGACACATGAATATGCGGTCAACAGTGCTGTGCAACGAGACTTTGATACAAGCATAATCATCATCATCATCAGCCGCACTATACCCACTACAGGGCGAAGGCCTCTCCCGTTTAACCCAGTCCTGTGCTAGCTGCATCCATTTGACAACCCTCTGAATTTCGTAATCTCATCCAACCATCTAATTTTATGTAGCCCCCAGAAACGCTTACCTTCCATTGAAATCCAATTGGTTACCGTCTTAGCGACCATCGGTTATCTTCTCTTCAAAAATGTCTGCCCTTGCCCATTTCTTCTTCTTAATTTCGACTAGGATATCAGTAACTTCAGTTATTTATTTAATCCACTCTTCACGCTTTCTATCTCCTAGCGTTACATGTACCATTTTCCGTTCCATGGCACTCTGCGTTGTCCTCAACCTAAGTAAAACCCTTTTTGTTAACATCCATGTTATAGTCCCACAGGTTAGCACCGGTAGTATGCAACTGTTATACACTTTCCTCTTGAGTGATACCGGTGAGCTGCTATAAGCATAATGTTCGAGTACCTTCCAAATGCGCTCTACCCAAATCTTATTCTCTTAGTTGTTTCCCGTTCGTGGACCAAATCTGCGGTCACTACCTGTTCTAAATAGCCATATTCGACTGCCACTTCCAAAGCATTGCTACCTATTTTAAACTTCTGTTTCTTTTCCAGATTGTTGAGCATTACCTAAGTCTTCTGCACATTAATCTTTAGGACAACGTTTCTGCTTTTCCTGTCTAGATCGTTTATTATTAATTGCAGTTGGTCCCCTGAGTTACTTAACAAGGCAATGTCATCAGCGAATCGCAGATTGTTATGAATTAAGATAATGTTAGCGTTCTTCCACGACTCCCGGTACCTTCGATGTCGCCAGGTATTGCGTAGACAGGCTGGCCAGTTTTTCTAGCACAATATCCCCTCCGTCCTTTAACAAATCTGTAGTTAACTAACACTCCCCAGCTGCTTTTCCCCTCTGCATCTTCTAAGGCTTTTTTAACCTCATCCTTCGTTAGTGTCGGAACGTCTGGTTGCTCTTCATTACAGCCAATTACGTTCTTGGCCTGAGTACTACGACTACTGCCCTCGGCTACCTTGATTATCTTGTCCATGTTAGTAATGACATTGCCCACCTTGTTCCTCAGTGCCTACATCCGATTTTAACCTATGCCTACTTTCTTCTTTACTGCTTTCAGGCTACGATCGTCCTTTAGAGCATGCTCAATTTTCCCCACGTTATACTTCCTTATGTCGGTCACCTTGCGGCCTAGAGATTTGCTTTGATGCCTCTACTAGTTCTATCCGGTCAGTTGGGTCTTGATATAAGCAACCTACCGTCAAAGCGACCGCGGAGGGGACAAAAAATTAAAAATTAGGAGACACACATTATGGCACATTAATATTGAAATCTTGCATCCCTCACAAAGATAAAAGCTTTTTATTCTTTTTCCTCAGACAATAAGCCCGCACCTTCTCTTTCTATTTGGACGCATCATCACCTACTTAAATATCGCATGTAAAACCAGTAGTATTCACACGCTCGTGGCCACCCATGGAGCCCGTATAAACACAACTGCGTCACCGTAAGCGTCATCTGCACGCCTTCACACACGGCTGATACCAAAATGAGACGCGCCGCAGTTTCCTCGGGCAAAGCTACGCCTGAACGCTTCGCAGAATGCGGAAGTATGATTGTAGCTGAATGCTGGAACCTGCGACAGAGCGCGCTTGGATGTGGTCGAAAATTTCCGGCCTATGGGAGCTTTGGCCGAAATACAGAACACTGTACTGCAATGAACACAAGCGAAGTCTCAGTTGTGGCGCCTCCGTTTGTGCCTGCATGAGTTAGCCAGAAAACTAGTACATGACTGCTTTCTCCATTAGTTCTGCAGACGCGAATATGGCAGCAGGACCGCGAGGCACACATAAGCGAAGAAAATGCCGTTCCAATCCGCGCTCCCGCGTGAAACCTTTGTCGAGTAGCGGTGCATTCCGCCGCGCGCTCGGGCCACTTAAACACTCCTGATGGTGCACCAGAACAGCATCGCGTTTGGATTCGAGCCGATCACCAGGAAAGCTGCACGATTTCCACGACGAGGACCCTGGGGAGAAGAAAACGAGCCTACGAGATTTGGCACCAAAATGCCGTCAAACCACGCGTCCCACATGTGCTCGGCGTTAGTGTCGTTCACAAGACTTCCTGTCAGGCGGCGTCCTATGCGATAGCATAAAGTGGTCGAGTCTACGAGAGTGACATAAGCCAATCAACTACCTTTTGGGGTTGAAACTTTCGTCCCGTCTGTAGTCAACTTACATACACACCGCGTGAATTGGCATCTTTTGGTGAAACTGAATATTGACTTCATGTGGCAGAATCCCGTCCGATTGCCAGTAGGTGTCAAGGCAGTCGTCAAGCAGCTGTTGGATCCCATACCCTGCGAAAGCGTGCGAAGAAGAGAGGTTACTTCAGGATCGCCTGACGGAATTCGATGTTCACTTGATACTCGGGATCCAGAACTCACCGGGCATGCAGGATGAGAAGCACCATACGGCTTGTTCTCCGACGTCCCGGACACCGCCCTCAATCTCCAAACGTGGGACGACAACGTTCATGGTTCTAATAGGAAGAGAAGGAAGGATAGGGGACAGGGTCAAACCCGTCAAACAGTTGAGACGCATTACAACGCTCGCACGGATCTAAAAAAAAACCTGCTCTCCCATCCACCCTATGAGAGGTATGACACTGATGAGTATACATTCAGATGTTGTGAGGATCAAAACGCCTCTCGTGCAAGGCGGATAACGTTACAGTGAAAAGAAAAGAACGAGCTGCGTTTGGCCGCACGCCAATATCCGCGGGTGGTCGTTATTCAACTGTCATTTAGGCGGACACGCGAGAACGAGACCACGACGACATGTGGTTCGGATCTGCTCTAAAATACAGGTGCCTCATCAACTAGCCCACACTTTTTCTAATTCAAGCGATATTCAGCTTCATAAGCAATTAGATAACAGCGGGGTCCGACTGCGCGTCAATGCGGGCCACTGGAGTTCGTGCTGCGCACCCGCAACCTGGTCCAAGCGTGGAGGCATTCCTTTTATTCTTTAAGACCTCCGCATAACGAACGCAGTCCACGACTGATAAATTAATCATCGTCTAAAAATATCATAATTACCTATTTATTTCTGAAAGAACAAGCCGAAAAGGAAGAACGTGAGTGTGTGTATATATATATATATATATATATTGACACATGCCATTCATAGACGACGAAGATTTGAACGGCCGATTCGGAAAAGACGACGAAGCAATACGGTGCTGCGCTTTTGTGCTGTCTTGACTGGCTGTTGGTGTTCTTCGGTGCCAGAGTGCCAGAGTGCCAGAGCGCCTTCTCTGTAACGTTACGTAACAAATCTGGTGGAGGAATAGCCAGGTATCGATCCAGTCCTGCATAATCAACCTGTCAATACGGAGCTTACCCCCGTACATCAACGCCTCGGCCGCCGCCTACGTGGAGAGCCCCCTGAATTTGGACCCCTTCCGGCCGCTACCAGGACGACGCACCCTCAGACGGCCGTAGAACCTGCTGCAATGACATCTGAGAGCAGGCTTCCCACCCACATTCTGTGTCATCTGCCGCGAACACCCCCCTCTTTTCATGCGACGTGTTCGAGGACGCCGAGGACTGGCTTGAGAACTACGAGCGAGTTGCTCGTTACAACGGGTGGACTGATGAGCGTAAGCTCCACAACGTGTTCTTCGCTCTTGAAGAGTCTGCACGGACATGGTTTGAAAAATATGAGGCTTCCTTCCCATCCTGGGCAGCCTTCTGTCGTGATTTCAAAGCCACGTTTCCTAGCGCCGACCGCCGGGAGCGAGCAGAAGCTGCGCTACACTCACGCATTCAGCGCCAGAACGTGAGCGTGCGTATGTTCTTTGAGGACATGACACGCCTTTTCAACCGTGCAGACCCACAAATGTCAGAAGATAAGAAGCTGCGTCACCTGATGCGGGGCGTTAAGCAAGAACTTTTCGCGGGACTGGTGCGCAGTCCACCACGCACTGTGGCGGAATTTCTCAGCGAGGCAGCGACCATGGAGACAACGCTGCAACACCGAGCCCGTCAGTACAACCGTGACGTGAACATCATTAGGTCCGACACACCCCCTGTACATGTCGGCAGTGACATGGACTCACTACGCAATCTCATCCGTTCGGTCGTGCGGGAGGAACTGCAAGCGCTCCGGATGCCTTGCAACACAGCATCTTTTCCTTCATTGGCTGAAGTCGTCCGGGACGAGGTGCGTATGGCAGCTCAGCAAGTTGCTGACGTTGTTCCCCAGCAGCGCGTTCCTCACCAGACGTTTGACGCGAGGCCCACCTACGCGTCCGTCCTGAGTAAGGCTCCCCCGCCAGACCATAGTATCAACGCCGCAGCTCCAGCAATGGAGCCGCAGGGTCCCCGCATGGAGCACCTCGCATGGAGCCGCATGCAGCCTCGCTACTCCCCTCCACCAATCTACCAGCCACCCCGTAGAAGTCAAGTATGGCAGCCCCGGGATCGTCGGCCCCTGTGCTATCATTGCGGTGAAGCCAGTCACCTTTACCGGGCGTGCCCGTACCGCCGCGTCAACATGCGGGGTTTCGCCTCGGAGGGCCTCTACCCTCGGAATGCAGAACGGCCTACTGAGATTGCAAGCGACCTTGCAGCGCGACAGTACCCCGTCACATCCGGTTACCAAGAGCGTCAGTCTACGTCCCCGACGAGCAACCGTTCGACAAGTCCCCACTCTACCCGACGCCGCTCTCCCAGCCCTGGCCGGAAAAACTAATACCAGCGGCCTTCGGAGGCAGGGTCGCTGATGTCGGGAAATGTGAAGATCCTCCGTCATCGTCAGGCCGACCCGACGAGATTTCACTTGTGTCAGGTAGCGACAGCATCCGGCATACTACCTCCGATTTTTGTGTAACGATTGATGGAGTGGATGTCACCGCGTTACTCGACACTGGTGCCGATTATTCTGTAATGAGCCGTGGTCTCGCCCGAGAATTGAAGAAAGTTTTGACAAATTGGTCCGGCCCGAAAATTCATACGGCGGGAAGTCACTTGATTGAACCTGCAGGCAAGTGCAAAGCGCGGGTCGGCATCCGTGGTTTTGTGTATGTCGGAGAATTTATCGTGCTTCCTGAGTGTTTGAAAGACTTGATCCTTGGTCTAGACTTCCTGCAGACCAACGGCGCTGTCATTGACCTGAAAGAAGCGCGTGTTTCTTTTTCGACGAAACGAGCCGTGGCGCGCATTGAAAACGAAGACCCGGGTCTGAACGTTTTGCGTATAGTCGACGATGACGTGAGGGTTCCGGCACGTTCTAGTGTGATGGTTCTTGTAAAGCATGATTTGTTCCACGATTACGAGGGCATCGCCGATGGGCACCTTCCGCTACTACTCGAGAAGGAATTAGCCGTTGCTCGAGGACTCGTACAACTGCAGAACAGTTGTGCAACTGTCCTCCTGACAAATTTTGCTAAGGAGATGCGGCATCTCGCCAAGGACACGGCTGTTGCCGTCCTTCACGATGTTACTGCCTTACCTCATTTATGCACCGCCGGAACGAACCCTAAAGAAGAGGCCGCACCTTGTCATGCTCTGCAAACCCGACTTGAGGCCCGATCAAAGGAATCTTCTCTCGGCTCTTCTGAGCGATTTCACAGACTGCTTCGCCACAGGCTCGAAGGTCGGTCGTACTCCTGTCGCCAAGCACCGCATCATCACCGATGAGACCACGTTACCGGTATGCCAGCGCCCGTAACGGGTTTCTCCTAAGGAACGTGACGCCATTAAAACGCAAGTGGATGAAATGTTTGCGGACGACGTGATCCAGCCTTCGACGAGCCCATGGGCGTCGCCAGTGGTCCTTGTCCAAAAATAAAGATGGCACCTTGAGATTCTGTGTCGATTACCGAAGGTTAAATAACGTGACCAAAAAGGACGTCTATCCGCTGCCCAGGATTGATGATGCCCTCGACCGACTACGCGATGCCAGGTACTTCTCCTCATTAGACCTCAAAAGCGGATACTGGCAAATCGAAGTGGATCAGAGAGACAGAGAGAAGACTGCATTTGTGACGCCCGACGGCCTATACGAGTTTTTAAGGTGCTTCCGTTTGGTCTTTGCTCTGCACCGGCCACGTTCCAACGTATGATGGACACGGTTTTATCAGGTCTCAAGTGGCAATCGTGCTTGGTGTACTTAGTTGATGTTGTTATTTTCTTGCCTACTTTCGAGCAACACTTGGACAGGTTGCGCATCGTACTTCAAGCATTCAAAGGCGCGCAACTAACGATCAAGCCTGAGAAATGCCACTTTGCTTTCAAAGAACTACGCTTCCTCGGCCATGTTGTCAGTGCACAGGGCGTTCTCCCTGATCCCGAGAAGACTACCGCAGTGTCAAATTTTCCACGTCCCACCGACAAAAAGGCACTTCGACGATTTCTAGGTCTTTGTTCGTACTATCGACACTTCGTCAAAGATTTTTGTAAGATAGCTGAACCACTGACAGCACTAACCAGAGATGACATACCCTTCCTGTGGGGAGACGATCAAGAGCAAGCCTTCCAGGAGCTTAGAAGCCGCCTACACAAACCCCCAATTCTCGCCCATTTCGATGAAGACGCCGCAACAGACGTACATACTGATGCCAGCAACGTTGGCCTCGGCGCGGTACTCATTCAGTGGCAAGGCGGAGTAGAACGGGTTATCGCCTACGCGAGCCGAACACTCTCACGATCAGAGGCGAACTATTCGACAACGGAGAAGGAGTGCCTTGCGGTAATCTGGGCCATCAGCAAGTTTCGACCATATTTGTACGGGCGATTCTTCCGTATTGTCAGCGACCATCATTCCTTGTGCTGGCTGGCAAGCCTTAAAGACCCGTCTGGACACTTAGCTCGTTGGAGCCTCCGTCTTCAAGAGTATGACGTTACTGTTGTCTATAAGTCGGGACATAAACACCAAGATGCGGATTGCTTGTCACGCGCGCCATTGGACTCCACCGCAGTAGAAAACGCCGACGAGTTTCCCCTTATTGGGGCCATTACTCAATCCCATATGGCTGACCTTCAACGCAAGGACCCGGAGCTGGCGCCGCTCATCGATTATCTGGAAGGACGCGGTGGTAGAGTACCGCTTGTTTTTCGTCGTGGCTTGCAGTCATACGCTCTACGAAGTGGAGTTCTCTACAAGCGCAATTTTGAAAGATCAAGAGAGACATTTCTACTCGTAGTACCTACGCACCTACGGCCTGACATCTTGAGCGCTTGTCACGACGAACCGTCCGCCGGCCACTTGGGAGTTAGTCGTACGCTTGCAAGAATTCGGGAGAAATACTATTGGCCGAAATTATTACCTTCAGTACGATCCTACGTTAAAACCTGCCATGACTGTCAACACCGAAAGACTCCACCCGTGAAACCAGCTAGATTTCTTCAGCCGATCGCTCCACCGCAAACTCCATTCCAGCAAGTGGGAATGGATCTTCTTGGTCCTTTCCCGAAGTCAACTAATGGAAAGCGTTGGATTGTTGTCGCGACAGACTACTTGACCCGATATGCTGAAACCGCGTCGCTCACAAATGGAACTGCCACCGAAGTAGCAGAGTTTTTTGTCCACGACACCGTGTTGCGTCATGGCGCTCCGGCTGTTATCATTACCGACCGCGGGGCAGCTTTTACGGCCCGCCTGACTAAGGCTGTACTGAACCTTACACATACTAGCCATAGACGGGCCACGGCATACCACCCGCAAACTAATGGCTTGGTGGAACGGCTAAACAGAACTCTGGCCGACATGCTGTCTATGTACGTGGATATAGAGCATAAGACCTGGGATCAAATCCTCCCATGTGCCACGTTCGCATACAATACGGCACTTCAGGAGACGACGCGGCTCACACCCTTCGAGCTTGTCTTCGGCCGTAGAGTGACCACTCCACTGGATACAATGCTGCCCGTATACACCGACGACGAACATGAGCTTGACCTGGACATTGCTAGTTTTACTCAGCGTGCGGAAGAAGCGCGGCAGCTGGCAAGACAGCGCATATACCTACAACAGCAACTAGACGCTGACCGTTACAACAAGGGACGGCGCTTCGCTGCCTACGAGCCTGGAGACTATGTCTGGATCTGGACGCCCGTTCGTCATCGTGGGTTCTCTGAAAAATTGCTGCGTGGGTACTTCGGCCCATACCGTGTCCTCCGCCGCCTCAGCGACGTTACTTATGAAGTTGAATCCGCGACCCAAGATCCCTCAAGCCGCAGACGACGCAAGTTCACTGATGTTGTGCACGTCGTCCGGATGAAACCCTACCACGATCGCCCCGCTGACTAATCTTGAGACTGATGGCGCCCCGTTTTGTGCTGTGGTATCCCATACCAACCTAGCATACTATCTGTCAGCTCATCGCATCAAGCAGCATTTGCAGCATCGAGGCGATGCTGCCAAGAAGGGGGGCAATGACACATGCCATTCATAGACGACGAAGATTTGAACGGGCGATTCGGAAAAGACGACGAAGCAATACGGTGCTGCGCTTTTTTGCTGTCTTGACTGGCTGTTGGTGTTCTTCGGTGCCAGAGTGCCAGAGCGCCTTCTCTGTAACGTTACGTTCCAATATATATATATTTTTTTTTTCAGGGAAAAACTTGTGCACTTGTGAACAAAGAGCAAGCAGTTTTCTACAGATAAATTTCCGAATAGAGACAATAAAAATAAAAGGCCACATATAAACCACAAGAAAGACCAACTTTGAGCGCCTAGAAATATTTCGTCCGAGCGAGCACAAATAACTAAATAGAAGTAACCGGTGACTGCAGGGTTATAACGTGGTGGAAATGTGGGATATAGCACACGTATAGCATAGCGGAACGACCGAGAATTGTGAGAACTGGTAGATGTCGCGTCTTGTGGTTCAAGTTCTTTTCCCTAGTTCCGGAAACAAACTCAGCATAAGGAGCATTTAAAAATCTGAACACGCACAAAACAAGTGCACTTGCATGCTCACGGATGACACAGAATAAACAGTCAACCCAAACAATGCTAGACCACGTGATCACGTTCGCAATAGTCAATCCACGCCTTCAATGGCCACCCCGCAAAACTCAAATTAAGCTTGTAAAAGGGACAAGCGCATAATTAAGTCTCCCACGCGTACGAAATAAGCAGGCCCCTTCTCGATGCATCCATGAAACGATGAAAAAGCGGCAGCTGTAAAAAAGAGGGAACACACTTATCTTAGTTGTTCGAGGCGCGTTGTGGGCAGCTCTTGAGGGCGACCTTCTCCAAGTTCTCTGATTGTGGAATCAGAACGACCCGAGGGCCCGATTCCCGAATGTCGAATAGCGACATCCGGTCGGGCGAAAGCCGCAGAGGCTCAAATGCCATCTGTGGCTTGGACAACAGTAACGTTTACTTGGGTATACATAAATCGCATATTTGTAAGCATGAATGATATTTCGCGGGTCGCGTCTATGTATGTAGGAGGACTGATCATCTCCACTGTCGAAATAAGTTTAGGAGGGGGGAGATAAAAAGCAGGTGATTTTAAATGGAGAGGAAAATGAAGAAGAATAAGAAATGGTAGCCAGGAATTCTGGTTCATCTTAAAACCACCGGAAGACAAAACACAGAAATAAGGAGCACAACACGATGCTGGATTTGGCTTTTGCTGGCGGTAGTAGACGGTCAGAGGTCAGAATACACGCGAGCTATAGTATTTATTTACTTATTTACATACACTGCGCTGACTGCAACCGTTCTGTGGCATTTTGTTTTCCTGCTTGGGCCTTGTTCAGCCTAATGCAGCCAAACGCGAACCATTGATAGGAAACACATTCCATAAAAGTGTCATGTTGCCGATATTCAAAACAGTTACAAATTGTGCCGAAATCTGACAAATAAGGTTTTAAAGCAAACGGAAGTACGAAGCTGACAAGTACAGTCGCCAGGACACTTAACCGGAATGCTCGACAGCGTGCCCTTCACGACGCCAGCGCCGCGAAGCGTTGGCCGCTGTTGAAAATTGCCTTGAAATGCTTGCAGCTGCTCTGAATATCTGGAGCGCAAATTTATGACTCGCATTATGCCGATAACCGTGTTGATGGGCTCGGGTCGCTCCTTTCCGCCCGTCGTTGATGTCAATGATAAGAGCGGAAAACAAGTTAGTTTGCTTATTTGGGCAAACTGACACGGCTAGAGACTGCTGGCGTGCCTTCACGTTTGGCCGTGAAGCTCAAGAAGCAAGCATGCAAGCCTCAAGTTGAACAACTCATATGGTCCCGCGTCTGCACTGCGCTTTTTTTTTCTTCTTTCAAGCGGCTCCTCTGAGCACAAATTTGAAAGACGCGCGAGCAGCCGCACGCCACGTCGGGTTGCCGAGATAAGCAAACTGCACCGTGTTTACTGTGCGCTGCTTGACCTGGGCCACCAGGGAAACGTGGCGACACGGGCGCAACAAGGCCGCGTACAAAGCGGCCGCGAAAGACAGTCATTTCAATCTGCGCTCCCCCTATGACAGCTGTGCAGCTGCAACGGAAAATAATTAGCACAAGTGTCTCGCAACCGAACCGAAAAAATCGCGATACGAGGCGCTATTGTTTCCGTACGCGCGGCCACTGACAGCATAGTCTCTATGCCGACTATTTTGCAAGGTATTCTTGGGCGGCAGAATTAATTTAAAGCCGTCGATCAAATGAAACTCGAGCTTTGCTGTTTATTTATTTATTATTTATCCACAGCGAAAGTTCGGCATTACTCCGAGGGGAGTGGGATAGATACATACAGCATAAGACGTTGCAAATATGACAAAATACAATATGAAATCAGACCGATCATCCAAAGATAACAAAGCAGTAATAAAGGAGCGCAGCACACAAGTCAACGCACAGGCAATGAAACAAAATTTCTCATCTGTATTTCGCGCAGGCAAACTGCGCAAAGATGACACAAAAGTGGAGTACACTATGAAAACACATGAAACAGGAAAGATGGCTGATGCGCACAGATAACACTTCCTAAGCTAACGATTATTTCACCCAGCAATTAAAAAAAAAACTGCGATAAAGACACCGTTGCTCACAGTGCTAGCTAATAACTTAATAGGTAAAATCATGTGGGCAGCCACATCGGCGCATGACTCCGCCGATAAGCAATGCACAATTGTTCATTCATTATGCGGGCTGTCGCATTGTCCAGTGCTGGTATGGGCTGCTTTCTACCGAACACCCCCGCTTTGGGAAATAGGACGTGCCTGGCACACTCGACGGCAATCGGCGTGTAGGGCACCCATAGCGCTGCCGCGTCTGGCAATTTTTACGCCTTAACAAGTCATTTGTACTAACCTTTATTTTCCGTTGGAGCTGCACATAAGTTCCCTTCATCATCGTCGTTATCATGACTTTTAATTAAGCAGTCCCTAAAGCTGGACAAATTCCCCCCAGTAAAGTCCATGCTAGCCATGCTACTCCGGCTGCGTCCCCTCATTCCGGTAACCTTCCTGATCATTTCCGCCAACCTCACAGTTTCCATGCTTGCCTTCTAATGGAATCACTTCCGCTGAGGTACGGGACCACGGTTACCGTGATTTCGCGAAACGTGCCGTGCCCATGGTATCAACTAAGATATCAATCGCTAGCAATCGCTCCTATCGCATTCTGTCGCTTTAAGTTGAGTCACAAAGCTAACATGGATTACGCATACGCCTTCAAAAGAAAATCACGAGATTCGCTCACCTCTTATTCCAGTCGCAGATAGCGCTGTGCAGCAGGAATGAAAATGAACGTCGTCGACGTCGTCGCAACACTTCGTTGAGCGAGGCTGGCGAGGCTTACGGCACAGTCAGCGCAGCTTAGACACGAAGCGGGGACACAAAGACGACGAAGCTTCGCCTCCAACCTTGGCGTGGCCTGGTTGCTGCTCGCTCTATTACTGCGTTGGATGGGCGCCGCTCGCCGTCGTTTCAGCACATTCGTCAGTTCAGTACGCGGGCTATCTACTCTCGGATTACCACCAAGCTACAAGGCGTTGCACAATTAGACGCGCGCTGTAGAATGCTTCTCCCAGCTAAACCGCGGAATCCTTGCAGTTCAGATTTCGCACAGAAATCACATTTTGTCGCTAGTATTTTTTAATACTAAATTTGTTTGGGGTACTTGCCTGATTCGATCAGAAGAAGTCAGATGTTCCCATCGCCTGCGGCGGCGACGACGCCAGACAAACCGCTGCCCCAGCGATGGGACTGGTGGCGCCACCTCATGCTGCTTACGACAACTCAAACCTTCTGCCAGAAACGTTCGCCCCCTCTTTTCCTGCTACAGAGTTGTTGTAAGCAGCATGAGGTGGCGCCACCAGTCCCAACGCTGGGGCAGCGGTTCGTCTGGCGTCGCCGCAGGCGATGGGAACATCTGACTTCTTCTGATCGAATCAGGCAAGTACCCCAAACAAATTTAGTATTAAAAAATACTAGCGACAAAATGTGATTTCTGTGCGAAATCTGAACTGCAAGGATTCCGCGGTTTAGCGGGGAGAAGCATTCTACAGCGCGCGTCTAATTGTGCAACACCCTTTATTGACGCGCTTCTGAGTGCACTGGTAGCCGCAATCGGTGGCGATGGGGAACGGGAATACAAGCTTCTATCCTGCCTCTGGTTGCACGAACATAGGTACTACATTCACCATGGCGGAAGTAGAATGGTGGCGAAGGCTGGGCCCAAAAGCGGTTCAGCGGTACCGCAGCATAGCCACAGGTCGGGGGGCCAACCACTCAGATGAGGAAATTATACTACTATAAATTAAAAAGTATCAATCAACATAAAAAGATTAAGCATTTTGATAACTTCGCTTGTGAATGAGGTAAGGTATTTTTTAAATACATTCTTAATTTTTTTTTAATCTTGCAACACTCTTATCACCCCACCCCCTTGATGTTGCATCGTTCAGGAGGCGCTGCCAGAGGTAACCAAGGCAACGGAGATAACGAAGCTGACGAAGCACGGAACGGTTTCTTATCGCTGTCTGCTACTTGTCTGCTGTGGTGCGGGCCTTGGTGCGCCCGGAAAACCGTACTTTAGTCAAGGCAACGGAGATAACGAAGCTGACGAAGCACGGAACGGTTTCTTATCGCTGTCTGCTACTTGTCTGCTGTGGTGCGGGCCTTGGTGCGCCCGGAAAACCGTACTTTAGTTCGCAGGTCTTAAAATGTCCCTTTTGTGAAGATTTTGACGTTCTTGCTGGTCGCTGCTCTGTCGCCGTTTGGTGAGATTTAATATCCCCCTACAGCCGTGTTTTTTTGCTTTCGTTCCCTTCGTGGTGCGGGCAGTTCGAAGTCTTTTTGCAGCATTTTATTTCGCTTAGCGTTTTATCGCAAGATGAGCCCGCACAAAGTGAGGAAGCGATGCTCTGTGGCACGTTGCGACAGCGTGGACTCAACCGTCGGTGTCTTACCGCTTCCTGGCTGACTTTCACCGGTGAGCAGATCTGGAGGTTGCACACAGACTCAATGTATGCTCTAATGCTCCTGTGTTAAGCATGTTTGTTGATGCTAAAGCTGTCTGGACTGGTGCAACCTTGAAATTGCCTTGAAAACTGCTGTATACTTTCTGCCGAAGCATTTAAATGTGAAGAGTGATCCCAGTGCTCTATGCTCCACGTATGTTTTGATGCGCCTACTAATTCATGACATTTTTATTTCAATTGTAGCTGTCATAGCTTTGTCTTCTGTGCATGCATGTTTCGTTCTGTGGCAGGCACTTCAAACCTTTTCCATGCCTCGGCTGTGATCATTGACATGATTAGCCCACTTAAACAGCGCTACTGTTTGTGCTGTCTGCGACATGCATTTTTATTGCTGTGATTTGTTGCTGTATTTTATTGGTTGATGCAATAAACCATGAATATGAAAACCATAATTGTTCACTTAGTACACTCTGTTGCGAACTAGGCACGACTGCCCCGTTGCACTAGTGTTTCTGGACCGCACCTTACTGTGCTGAGGGACAAAGTAAATGGCCAAAGTACTTGCATGATTTGCAGCAGCATTTGTATTATGAATTTGCATGCGTGGTCTCTATTTGGAAATATTGCTGCCTTTCAATGTCGCTACCTTTGCCAACCACTTTCATTGTGCTGAAGCAACTGCTTATAAAAAAAAGGGCGTAAACAACAGAAACTCGAGTTCTTTTCTTGCTATTACTTCAGAGCTGAAAGGGGATCTCTAGATCACATAACATGGGAATGTGCAAAGTCACCAGGCAGGGCTAAAAATATAACTAAAGACGCCTGGGAGACCCTTCTGCGAAGCTCAGACCCAAGAGCCCAAAGAGAAATTGTTCGACTGGCCGAAGATGCCGCCGGAGTCCAAGCGGCCTGCAACTAAGGCGACTGTCCCACCTTCCGGGTCTAACCCCCGAAGAGCAGGATAGTCGTTCTGTTGGACGAATAAAAGTTCTCTCTCTCTCTCTCCCTCGAGTTCTTTTAGATGGCAAAGGTTGGCGCGCGCTGAAAGGCAACAACCTTCAAAAGATGCAGGCTCGTCAATGCAACGCGGCGTTTTTTTAAAAAAATACTTTATAATTCGCCCCAAAGTGAACGTATGCGTGACATCATTTGACGTCATGGCCCCTCAATTTTCATAGGTCGCTGGAGCCCCTGAGCCGCCATGTTTTGTACGTATGGGCTTCTATGGAGCCTTCGCTACCATAGTACATATACCTTGGTCATATGACGAACGAATGGCAGAACTTTTCCCATCTCAATGCTACTTGCAAGCCACTTGTCCCTAGAAATCCCCAGCCTCCCCTGATCGCTGCGTCGAACATGGCGATGCCCGGCGAAGCGAGAGCCGTCCGATTCGCTGTGGATTCTTGTTTGCTCACGAGAAAAAAAGTGATGCGTAACACCTTTGTGCGCCACTATTCGCGCGGTATAAACAATCGTCTTAACATGCGGGGTATTCAGTTATGAGCCTTCTCCGAACAGATAGTTATGAACTACCCGTCCCTCTTCTAGTTATTTTACATACTTGCGTAGCTCAGTGCGTGTGTCTGGCGCTACTAATGAGCAAGAAATATACTCCATAACTATCCCGAATACGCACGTGATCCTCGCCCACGGTGTGGATGGCGTCATTAATTAGAAAATTGATTGCGGGCGAGCACATACGTTCCAGTACAGGGAGAAAGAAACTCCCTGATTACGTCTGAGCTCCGTGTTTTGTGGCTGAACTTCGTCTCTGTTATTTACTGAAATTTTTGGTACAAAAACATAGAATGAATATAGCTTCCACTGAAGTGTATCATTTTTTTTTTGCTTTTGAAAAACATGCAGAATGCACATAAAAGGCACACTCAGTGCGGCATCTCTGTCGACGAGACAATTGAATGAATTCTTTTGCACGCCTCGTCATTACTTATGTGAACCATCTTGTACTCGGGACACAATTTTGCCATACCATCCAGATGCCTCTGAGTACAGTGCTTTGTCCGACATTGTACAGAAGGCTGAGGACTGCCGTCAGCTAGCTCGCACGTTTACCTCCAACACTCAAGGCTATCGCAAAGATCAGCATGATAGCGATACCCCTGCTCCGACGTTCCTGGCCGACAGCTTCGTTTGGCTATGCGTTCCTGCCACCAGCAAACTAGAAACGAAGTACCACGGACCTTATCGCGTCTTGGAACGCACATCCCCTGTTAATTACATCATCGAGCCAGTCACCCCTTCTTCCGACCACAGCCGCCGCGGCCGTGAGGTTGTCCATGTTAGCCGCCTCAAGCCGTATTACAACCCTCTGGTTGTCCCTTCCCCGTGAGTCGCCAGGATGGCGACTTCTTCACGCGGGGGAAATGTAAAGAAGACGAAGAAGAAACAACCCTGCGGCATCACCATCACCACCATCGCTGGTTTCCGGCGCCCATCTCTCTCGCGCTGAAGCTGTTCCCTGCGGCTGGTATTCCGATCCCTCTGTGCCCGAATTACTGCCAGCGCTAGACATTCAAACCATCTAATAAATCCACATTTCAGTTTGAATGTTGTCACATGGGTTTTAACATCCCAAGCCAACTCAGGCTATGAAAGGCACTATAGTGGACTGCTCTGGCAATCTGAACCACCTGACATTTTTTAACATGCATGGAAATTCTTGAATATGTGATATCTAAAAAACTTTGGAGCGGTGAGAAACAGACCAAGTAATGCCACACACAAAAAAAATATGTAAAAGGAAAATTATCTTTTCACTTAAGGGCAAAGACAGGAAGGCAAACATTCTTGGTCTTTTTGTAGTGACTTTAAGAAGACATTCAAAGCTAAAATAAAAGATCTAACCCGCAAAAAAAGGGACGCATGGATTCAAAATAAAATGAAAAACATGAAAGGATATTTACCAATTGCGTGACAAACAAATGAATGTTATGTGTTTATTTTGCTCCAATGTATGATTGGTTTATTCTAAAGACAAGTTCAGAAGTGAGAACAAAAAAAGTTCAAGGAACACTTATGAAAGAAACAAAAACAAGAAGTATAGCTTAAAAGAAAAGTGAGCTTTGTATGTTTTCACTTGAGGACAAAGAAAGGAAGGTTATGATGCATAAAAAGTAAAAAGAAATTACTTCCTTTTTACTTGAGGACAAAGGAAGGAAGGTCATTATTCGTGCTCACATATAGGCAAAGAGAGCCAGTTTAAAAATGAGTTTCCTTTTGTCAAAAGAAAGGAAAGTCTCAAAAGGGGGAGTTCAAAGGAAACTTCCTTTAGTCAAAAGAAAGGAAAGTCTAAAAGGGTGAGTTCAAAGGGAATTTCCTTTAGTCAAAAGAAAGGAAAAGTCTAAAGGAAGTCTGTTAAGGAAGCAAAAAGGAAAAACAAAGGAAGTAAAAAGGCAAATTTCATTTTCATCAGGGTCACGGCCGTATAAGAGAAAGAAGGGCGAAAAATCAGTTGTTGCGTGGGTGGCAGTGTTGTACGCGAATGTTAGGAATGGCAGTACCTGGTCCCAGTTGGAGCTCCCAGATTCAGATGTAACATACATTGCGAGCATGTCTCCAAGCGTACGGTTGAAACGCTCCGTGAGGCCGTTGGTTTGTGGGTGGTACGCGGCTGTAGTCCGATGTATCGATTTGCAAGCCGACAGAAGCTCTTGGACTACTTCGGAAAGAAAGGCACGACCTCTATCGCTCAGTAGTTCGCGAGGGGCGCCGTGTCGAAGAATGAAGTGGTGCAGGAGAAAATGGGCTACCTCTCGGGCTGTCGCCGCGGGAAGTGCAGCAGTCTCCGCATAACGGGTCAGGTGGTCGACGGCGGAGATGACCCATCGATTACCAGCGGCACTGCATGGTAGCGGACCATAGAGGTCGATTCCCACACGATCAAACGGGCGAGCTGGACACGGTAAAGGCTGGAGAGGGCCAGCGGGGTGACGAGAAATCTTGCGTTGTTGACAGGTGGTGCAAGAGCGAATGTAACGACGTACGAAATTGTACATTCCCCGCCAGTAATACCTCTGACGAATTCGATCATAGGTTTTTAGGAGGCCGGCATGAGCGCTTTGCGGGTCAGTGTGATGGTGGGCACAAACCTCGGAGCGGAGGTGGCGCGGAATGACAAGAAGCCATTTTCTGCCATCTGAGTTGTAGTTCTTTCTGTAGAGCAGGCCGTCCCGAATGGTAAAATGGGAGGCCTGTCGGCGGAGTACCCGAGGATGCATAGCCGCGGAAGGAGTGCCAAGGACATCTAGCAGGTTAGAAACCCAAGGATCTTGTCGTTGCTCGAAAGGCATATCCTCAATGGTGAGTGCTGACAAAGAGGCTTCAGGAGGGGATGATGAGTTAGGCGAACGCACCGGTGACCGAGAAAGAGCATCGGCGTCAGAGTGCTTGCGGCCAGAGCGGTACACAACACGGATGTCGTATTCCTGAAGCCTGAGAGCCCAGCGCCCGAGACGGCCAGACGGATCCTTGAGAGACGCGAGCCAGCAGAGCGCGTGGCGATCTGTAACTACATCGAAAGAGTGGCCATATAAGTAAGGGCGGAACTTCGTTATAGCCCACACGATTGCTAAGCACTCCTTTTCGGTAACGGAGTAGTTGGTCTCGGCTTTGGTAAGAGCACGGCTTGCGTAGGCGACAACGTATTCGGAGAAGCCAGGCTTGCGCTGGGCGAGGACGGCGCCGAGGCCGACACCACTGGCATCGGTGTGAAGTTCTGTACGTGCAGTAGGGTCGTAATGGCGAAGGATTGGCGGTGACGTCAGAACATTGCGCAGCGTCGCGAATGCATCATCGCAGGTTGGCGACCAAGAGGGGAGGTTAGGGGCGCCTTTCAACAGCTGTGTAAGGGGGGCTATGATGGTCGCGAAATTGCGAACAAAACGACGAAAGTAAGAGCAGAGGCCCACGAAGCTTCGCAGTTGTTTCAAAGTGGTCGGTTTCGGAAAGTCAGCAACGGCGCGGAGCTTCTCAGGATCAGGCAGAACTCCATCTTTGCACACAACATGTCCGAGTATTGTGAGCTGGCGGGCACCGAAGCGGCCCTTTTTGAGGTTCAGTTGAAGACCAGCGCGGGTTAGGCAAGTGAAGACCTGGCGAAGTCGAGTTAGGTGGGTCGGGAAGTCTGTTGAAAAGACGACGATATCATCGAGGTAGCATAAACAGATGTTCCATTTCAGGCCGCGCAATACAGTGTCCATCATTCTTTCAAATGTGGCTGGGGCGTTACAGAGTCCGAACGGCATAACATTAAATTCGTATAGTCCGTCTGGAGTAATAAAGGCGGTCTTAGCGCGATGTTCCTCTGCCATGGGCACCTGCCAATATCCAGAGCGCAAATCGAGTGAGGAAAAGAATTCTGCGCCTTGCAAGCAGTCTAGAGCATCGTCAATTCTTGGCAGGGGATACACATCACGACGAGTAATTTTGTTTAGGCGGCGATAATCAACACAAAATCGTATGGATCCATCCTTCTTCTTAACTAGGACCACAGGAGACGACCATGGACTACAGGATTCTCTAATTACTCCGCGTTGCAGCATGTCATCGACTTGTTGGGCAATAACACGGCGCTCAGTCGGGGACACCCGATACGGCCGCTGATGGAGAGGTGGGTGAGCGCCAGTGTCAATGAGGTGAGTAACGGTCGTCGTGCGGCCCAAGGAAGATTGCGGGATGTTGAAGGAGGAGCGGAATTGGTGTAGAAGGTCAAGAAGTTGTTCTCGGTGGCGCGGCTCTAAAGCGCTGTCCACAGAATGGTCAAAAAGATCCCGCTGTAGCGGATCTGAGGCCACACGAGTTGGAGTCAAGACGTCAACTTGGCAAACAGGGAATGACAAATCATCAAAGGCGAACAGAAGGTCCACGGGCTCGATGCGGCCGAGGCACTCCCCTTCGATCAACATAACGGGAGACGCAAGAGGATTGGCTACCAGAAGTGTGCTAGCGCCGTTGTTCATGTCAAGGACGGCAAACGGCAGCGGTAAGTGGCGGCGGCGGCAGACAACGTTAGAGGGCACAAAGAGGACTGTCGCGGCGGTGGTAAAAGAGGCAGTGAGGGGAACCAGAACAGCGCTAACGGGTGGGACGGTTGTGTCATGAGCTACGAGGAGTTTGGCCGCAAAACGAGGACGCGGCTCGTGGAGCAGGGCATCAAACGGTGCATCACTCGATTCAATGAGCTCTACTTGAGGACTGGCGCAGTCAATGATAGCATGATGCTTGGACAGGAAATCCCAGCCGAGAATGACGTCATGAGAACATGTGGGGAGGACGTCGAATTCGATGATGTACAAGGCTGCAGCAATGACGACGCGAGCAGAGCAGATAGCTGTCGGCTGTATACTGTGAGCGGATGCGGTACGAAGCGATAGTCCCTCGAGGGGCGTAGTCACTTTTCGGAGGGAGCGGCAGAGTTTTTGGCTGATAACTGATACAGCTGCACCGGTGTCGACGAGCGCAAGAGTATAAACACCTTCAACGATGACAGCAGTAACATTCGCGGGATTAAGACGAGGACTTTGAAATTCTGTCGAATACGCAGTTCGTGCCTCGCGAACTGCGGCGGTTAGTTTTCCGGCTGAGTAGCGGGTCGTCGGCGCATTGGCGAAATGGAGCAGCGAAATGGAGCAACAACCATCACTTTCCTTTACTTTTATTAGAAACCTCATACGCTTCATTCAGAATTTATGTATCATTGACTGTCATGCAATAAAACCATAAAAAAATCACTACTGCACATAAGGCTTGTATTTACCAAGCATACATAACATCCTCATTAGTCTTCACTGAATGGCATTAAGTGTTTCTATAAAGTTTTTATTCATTAATACCTCGAGCGTATAAATGCACATCTGCCTGATGGCACCCCTAGTCACGGTTGCCCTTACTTGGCTGAAACTGAGTCAGTCAAATAAATTCCGTATCATGAGGTTACCAACTGAAAAAAACAAGATGGGCATTTCTGGATCAGCACTAAATTGTAGCATGCTTGAAGACAGCCAGACAAAACAATACAAAGTGGTGTATTCATCTGCACTTTCCAGCCCCTCTATTTGCAAGCACTGATCAGTAGAAATTTAGGTATAACTTCTGGTATTGACACACAACCTAATTGGAGTTGGAAACTGTTTTGGTGATAATGTTGCACAAGTTTTCAGTCCATAATTCACAGCTATGATGTGCTGAAAGTATAGTCAGCTTTACGGCTGTTATAGCCACATCAATCTATATTAGGTTCTTTCTATAAGTAGCAAGTAAACAGAATAACCCTGGCTTGGGCTAGCCATTAAAAGCCCGACTAATCTTTTATAAGAATTCATCTGCAGGAGCTCCAGAAAATAAACAGAGTGATGAAAAACATGTTTTTGCCGTCTCTATCCAAAGGACAATCCCTCAAATCTGCTTAAAAATCTTAACACAAAAGCTAATTTCATTGTGTGCAAACAGGGTTCATATTGCTTGGATGTTTGAAAGCCAACATGACCTGCAAATTAAATCGAGAAGCCTGTACAAACCTTCATGTACAGAGGCGATTGGGGGATCAAATGATAATTTGTAAATGCCTAAAAAAATTTGTTTTAAATTTTAGGCAACCATGAACTCCTGCTCCTCTCTTGAATAAACACCTGATATGGAGCACATTAATAGCAATTTCACTGCATAATGATTGAGTCTAATGAGGCCATCAAAATGGGTATTTTTTACACTCTCACAATAAATTCACTTCATTCTTTGTGCAGTGAAGCTTCAAAATCAAAGTTGGTGCAAGCCAACACCATCTCGTAAAACTTGAGATATCGCGCCGGCATATCCTGGTAGCATAAAACTATGTTGTCAGGAGGCTTTAGAATACTGGAATTTTAAATACATTTGTTGGCACCGAAGGCAGTGCCCTTTATGATGAGGTGCACAAATTGCTTACTGACCAAGTCGGAATGAATGGCAGTTGTATTATCTGAATGGTGTGTTATATTTTAAATCGAAATTAAGCATGATACACAAAGGGACAAGGATAAGCAGGGAACATAACAAGCACCGGCTTGTGACTGATTTTCATTTTAAAAAAAATGCACCCTTTATAGTTTCAAGCCATCACGTCAAAGACAGTCGAGCCCAAAAACCTGCCTTCATTCAGCCAATTTTATTGAAGGGCGTTTACACAATCTTCACCCTTGTTCCTTTATAACAATATGCCTCAGCCAGCTCGCGTACCATGTGGTTACAGCTCCTCAAAACTTTTGTTTCTGCCAACAAAGGCAGGCATGGCTTATCACGTGTATCATCCATGCAGGCATGCACCGCAGCAATGCAGGGGTAAATTCGACCCAGTTCCTGTTTTTAATGAGAGCTGGTATTCTTTAAGCAATCGCTCAAGCATCAGCCTCTCTGACAAATGTATACCCTCCTACAGGCGTGGGGAACTTCATACCCAACACCAGTCGCACACCTGACGAAGAGAATGGCATGAAGCTTCACGCTCTCAATCATACTCTTCCCTTCATGCATGATCCAAGGGCATAATGAGGCTAACTTGCACAGTGCGGAAAGAACAACTAGCGTAGCGTGGCGCCTCACCACATTCTTCAGATTCTGGGAAACCCTGGGGGCACAGGGTAGAACTTCTGGCCTCATTTCCTTGCAACTGTCACTATCTTAGCACATCCCAGCCTTCAGTTCGTGCAAAAGCTTCCCTGCCACGCCAACAGTGATTGATACAGGAAACTTGCCCAACAATGCACTCTTTCAAAATTAGGCTAGTCCAGATAACACATTGCTGGTGCTAGGCCATTTTAGACTGATCTTCATAACTTCTAATGTAAAATAAAAATAATTTCCGAAATTTTTCCATGCAATGAATGCAATCACCTATGCTTTGTTGTTTATTTTTAAAAAACAAAAAAAAACAGTATGCAAGTTAACATGGTACATTGTTATCATACCTATATCTCCATATTCAAACACAAGGTATAGACTTCTTTTGTGGGACCGCATGAGTAATGATACAAAAGAGAGTTCTTTGTCCGAGAAAGAAGACAATAATTTGCCTCTAAGCACAAAGAGAAGGGCAGATAGTGTTTTCAACAAGGAGTATTTTTATCATGACGAAAATGTAATGTCGCATCAGCCACACAGTACTGTCAACATCCTCCATGCACACATACAATACACAACACCTATTAACATATACAAGCTCAAAGGCACCCTGGACACCCCTGAATATTAAAACAATTGAAAATTTGTCAGGTATCTGAGAAACTGTAAGAACATTCCACTGCATCAGCAAACACAATCTTTGTACAGCCCTATGTCAAATATACTGCCATTCCAAAAAGATGTTTCCATTGTCATGATAAATAATATGGTTTGAAACCGTACATTTCCTCTTTCTTCACGGCAGAGATTATTACAACTGGTCACAAATATCTTCTGCAGAACTGATCACTTATACATTTTTTCCTGCACTAATATGTTCGTCACAAATGGAAAAAGTGAAAACAAAACCTGAATGAAATAGCTGCGGCAGAACAAGTCATGACACATGGTTTATCACAGTGATTATATGGAAATCCAGTACATTGTAAACTTGAGACCTGCAAAAGCAATCTCACTGAACAATTCACTTCAACCTCAGCAAGGTCTCAGTATTATGTTGAATACTGCACAGATACACTTATGCTCAGCAATATGTCACACAAACACATGATAGTATACCATCTCATTTTTTTATCTGACAGCCCCTTACAAACAGTTTACAAGCACTAACAGAAAATCAAGAGAAGTTTCCGCACAACACATTTAATAATAACAATCCCAGCCACAGAAGGCCTCTTTTCGATGGAGGCAAAAAACAAGGTACCCTCATGATGTGCAATGCCAGTGCATGTTAAAGGAGCCCAGGTGGTCGAAATATTTGTGTCTCTCATAGCTTGAGTCGATTTGGGAAGTTGAATCCCATGAACCAAACCAAATCGTTTTATACTAGAGATAGTGCCAAAACATGTCAATGTTGCACGAAAAAGCAGGAAAGAATGGGGGAAGTTGGGCAGGCATGATTCCGGTGCTCACTGGTCTAATGAAAATAAAAAAAATAGTAGTGAAATATCTGCATAGCATACAGTCTCAGTTGGGTACTAGCGGAAATCTCTGACATAGAACATGTGCTGCTGCGGTGGCTTTGTGGTTTGGCTACCATGCTCGGCTAGACGTAGGTGCAATCCTGGTTGTGTCGGTCATAGTTCCATAGCAGCAAAATGCTAGAAGCCTGTGTGCTGTGCCATGTCAGTGCACGTTAAAGAACCCCAGCTGGTCGAAATTTCTGGGGCCCTCCGTTATGACATCTCTTTACCCCGAGTCACTTTGGAATGTAAATGCCACAGAGGATAAATTTTCTTTCATATTCAACTCATTCCACTCGGTAACTGTATTACATTTGGAAGCTGGGACGAGACACGAGCTCCATACCAGCAGTGGTGGCTGTATTTATACGAAAGTAAAAATGCAGAACTGCTTATCTGGTGCACATAGTCAGTGTGAGACAGACCCAATACTAACCTTGGGTCCTCCATTAGAGTACATCTCGCATGCTATTGCCAACCTGACTAGTGGAAATTGTTTTTTACTGAAAAGGCATCTGTGGCGAGAATGTCCACGCTTGCAAGAACATCAGATTAAGCTCACTGTGTGCATAAATTTGAAAGGACAAGAAAATGACTGGTAATAATAAATGACTAGAATGAGTTATGATAATGCAATGGAGAACACAACACTTATAACACCTTAAAAATATGAAAATACACAGCTCCGTGCTTGCTAATCAATGTGTGAAAATGCCTTAAATGCACGGCAGCTGCATACTAACAGTGCCCTGACACATTTAAGACACCTCAATGTAGAATTTCGTAGTCAGCGTGGTACTGCTATTTCTCTTAGCACTGCTGCTGCTACTGATTAAGCAGCTGCACTTTTTACCTTGCAGCACTGCTAAACTCCAACTGGGAAGAAGCAAAAAGTTTGCCAGAAATGTTTTATCTTTGCTATAACAGCTCAGAGCAAAACTAGTATTATCAAGAAAAACAGCTTCACTCAAGCAAGCAGCGTGAAATGCCGATCCGACGTTTAACAGAGCAAAAACCACTTGTTTTGCGCTGAATGATATATTGATTCAAAACCACATGAAAGAGTTGTTTCAGAACATATGGCTAGAGGAATCCAACTTTACATAGAGGAATCCAACTTTATGTTAATGCCTTAGGCACTGACACTTTGATGCAAGGTACCATATTTACGTTACAAAATAAAAATGTAATTAGTCCACTGTGGAGCTAAGTGGCTAAAACACTCAGGTACTGACCTCAAGTAAACGGGTCTGTTCCTGGTCATGGTGGCTGAACTTTTACTGAGCAGAAATGCACAATGTGCCTGTTTGTTATGCAATGTCACTGAACATTAGAGAACACCAGGTGGTTAAAATTATTCCAAAGATTCTCCAGCAGAGTGCCTCTCTCTCATTTTTTTCATCCTTTCCTCCTCTGTGCAATTTTAGGCTATAGCTAAAAATGCAACTGATACACTTTTCCTCTCTGAGAACTAATTATTATTACTACACTGCATCAGGACATCCTGTGCTCAAAATAAACTGAAATTGCCCATACTGAGTGCTTTGTAGTGCCAAAAAAATTTTGAATAGCAGTGTTTTCTAAGTAAAAGGCACAAAACCTATGCAATATGATTGCGTAGTACTAAGCTAAAACTGTATTACTGTGTCACAGGCACACAGCTATACAGAAAACCGTGCAATATGGCATGGTTACAAAGCTGAAAAAGAAATATCTAAAGAAAGGCGCGTCTTGATTTGAACTACACCGTGCTAAATTAGGTTGGTTTGTGGGGTTTAACGTCCCAAAGCGACTGAGGCTATGAGAGACGCCGTAGTGGAGGACTCCGGAAATTTCAACCACCTGGGGTTCTTTAACGTGCACTGACATTGCACAGCACATGGACGCCACTCCGTTTCGCCTGCATCGAAACGCAGCCACCGAGGCCGAGATTCGACCCCACTTCCTTGGGCACAGTATTCGAGCGCCGTAACCACTGCGCCACCCCAGCGGGGCCCGTGCTAAATTAAAGTTGCTGCGGGCCACATAGCTTGTAATGGTCACGACCATAAACTGAAATATGCAATGGAGTTCTGCCCATAACCAGCCTTGCCACACACATATGTTGCAGCTTCTGGTTTGTCCGATATACTTCAATCAACTGCTGCCTAAACAGCACAAAAAAGGACAGTGCACATGTAAGGAGCACCTTATTAATTTTCTCTTCGTTGTCTCAATGCCAGTTTCTTAACACATGTCGAGCCAACTCACCCAACTGCACGTTCTATACAATTTTGTCAGATATAGCCAAACATTAAAAAGCTGATCGCGTTCACCACTGACATGGGCCAGCAGACCAATACATATATTATGGTGAGGCTACCCAAAAAAAGAAAACATAAAAATAATGTGCCTCTGCCCGTGCCACAAGGTATAACAGGCTAATACAGGAAGCTGCAAACCACGGAGATGCTGCTGTGGTTCAGTAGTTATAGCACTCAGCTGCTCACCCAAAAGACACGTATTCGATCCTGGCCGTATTGGTCGCCATTTAGCAACGGTGAAATGCTAGGACCCATTAGGGCCCTTTTAATGTGCAAAATCAGTGCACGATAAAGAACAACAGTTGGTTGAAATTATCCGAAGCTCTACAAATACATTGTCTCTCACAGCCTGAGTTGCTTTAGGGACGTTAAACCCCCTAAATAAACAAAACCAAACAATGGCCCCTTGCTAAGCTGTGTGCAAATTAGTGGATCAGACCACAGGTGTTCTGAACGACCCAGCTACCAAGTAACACAAATGTGACTCGTTCAAGTGACTTGCACAGAGACCAGCTACTGAACATGGCTTCAAGTAGTGCCATTAGTGTCATGTGGCAGCTGATCCTCTAGACTACCTGTGATCAGGTCCCTTTGTCTCAATGCTATTCCCATTTGCTTTTCTTTTAAGTTACAGTCTCTTACTATTTTAACAGCATGAATTTACCAGTGTTCTATCAGACTGCTTCAATGGCATAGCTACTCTGAAGCGGAGAAAGAAAAAGCTTGTCTCAAGCTTCAGAGCAACTTGTAATGCCATTAAGGCTATGCGCAAAAAAGGCAACACAAAAAACAGAGGCAACGACAGGACGATTGCGCTCGTCCTGTCGTTGCCTCTGTTTTTTGTGTTGTCTTTTTTGCGCATAGCCTTAATGGCATTACATGATTCAAGCCAACTAGCCCGACAACAACTCTTGTTGAGGTTCATTTCAGAGCAACACACTTGCAGATCTTAGCTGCATCAACCTTCAGCATACGATTGGTTGCCTCAACACGAAATATACCATTTAGAGGACAATTTGTTTTTCTGACAGACACAGTTTGTTTCACACTCAGCCCTTTGAGCATTAAAAACACCTGTGGTATACACTTGCAAGGCTCAGTATGTAGCTGGCATACTGTACGGACAATTGAGGTGATTCGGCCTAATGTTGGAGAACTTGTGCCCACCTGAACGTATGAATTAGCCCGACGAGACTTGTCCAGTTTCTCAGCACACAGTGTGTATGCCTCTATAGCTAGTTTAGAGAAATGACAGCCTTCATCAGACTGTACACCTTTGCCAAAAAATGTGTATCTGTCTAATGTGCTACAGTGCACCCTTAGCTTGTAGCCTTTCAACATAGTTGACAAAATATATTGCACAGGGGGTGAAAGGTTGTACTGGGCACAAAGCCTAGGCATTGCAGAAGAAATAAGGAATTTTTCAACTATTTGCAAATGTGCATGTCTTGTTCCATTCACAAACTTCAAAAGGCGCCCGTTCATGTCTTCATAAGGGTACGCTGAAAAATTCCACAACGGACCCCACTCCTGAACGCAGTCTACAAGATGAAGGAGAGAATGAGCATTGAATGACAGATGTTCTTTTCCGTAAAGTTCTTGATATTCTTTTAAGAACTGGGTCATTTCCTTCCGCACTGACCTCAACTGATCCGATGGCACCGAGTCACCAAGGAGAAAGTGCATGAGGCGCACGAACTTGACCCAGTTCTTTAGTAAACACCCGGAAGATTTCCGCGAAGAACAACTGGTGAGAAATATAGAAGCCAGTTGCGCCACTCAGAAGACTTCCAGTATTTTCCAACAGTGAGTGACCTGGGCAAGCGCGACATTTCACAGACAGGCTTCAACTTTTTCAAGCGCGTGTTGAGCTCTTGTATGCAGCGCCCCAAGCTGTACGGAAAAGTTGCTTTGTGGTCAAGCCACATGCATGCAGTGGCCCTTACAAAGCCAGAGCACACTGCATGCATGTAGTCAACCACGAAACTGAAGGGAAATTTAAAGGAAGACAGCTTCAATAGGATGCTGCTCCCCTTGATTCCATTTACGTGAAAGCCCTTGCTGTCTGCCTCATGTGCATGCCTTCTCATTGCACTGTCAGTCCTCATTTTGTTTTTCAGTGACATGACCGGGTACACTCGAACATGCCCTTCTCCTTTGCGAACAACTTCTTTTTGTGTGCACCAAGCACACCCATGTTTCCTATTGAACTGGTTCATGTTCAACAACATGGCCCTCGCAACTGTGTCAACTACACATGGCCCAGGAAAAACACGGGTGCACTTCGTGACCCCTTCCTGATTTTGCCAAGAAAACCCTATGTCTGACAAGATATTTAATTCTTCAACAAATGGTTTCAGAAAGCACTCTATATCTGGCTTGCTCTCGCCAAACCACAAACCAGCCACAAGAATATGCTTAAGCCGTTCTTTAAAAGCAGCTCATTAATTTGTAGTTGGATAGGCCAAATTGAATATTTCGATGATTTGAAAAGTGGTACTCCATCTGTGTTAAATGACAGAGAGACGTCGCTTTCCCCAAGACCAAGCTCATGATATGCTTTGCTTTGAGTTATGTCACAGACATCAATGATTCGGTTTCTCTTTTTGAGTTTAGGATGGAGAGTTGGATCCAGTAACAGGTTCCGCAGTTGCGGCTCTATGCCGAGATAAAAGAAGTAGGAGCCCTCCTCAATCAAATCCTGAATGCTATGCATTACTTTGCACGCGGGGCACTGAATTTCTTTGTCATTTTCGTGAACTTCCCCCAAAAACATTTCTCTGTCTTACAATAGAAGACTTTCTGTGGTTGTTCAGCTACAAACTGCTTGAAAAACAAGTACTTCGTTTTGGCAAAAGTTGTGCCAGGAGGAAGGTGCTGGTCCACAACTTGAAGCAAGCTTTCCGTTGCCTCCCGGCTGGTATGATGCCGCAGAATGTGGCCCATCAGCAGAAGGCTTTCTTGTTAGGTTATTTTGCTGCCTGGGTACAGCTGTTCCCCCTGCATTTAGCAGTACAATATGTTTTTGTATCACTCAACATATTGACAATACCAGCCACATGCTCCTGACCTTAATACTTTGCAAGATAATGATTATGAAAGCTACATAATGCATGAGTATTGAATGTCACAAGAATTACCTCTCCAAAGAATTGAATCCTACAAAGTCAGCTCTTTGTGGTGCGGTGTCCGTGACTGTACATGCAACTTTAAAACATCTTTTCACTGCACAGAATTACAGGGTCATTTCTTGCTACGAAAAAAAAAAAGCTTCTCACAAAAAAAAGGTACTCGTTTTCAATGTCGTTAAACCGAGTGGACATGTAAAAGCGTGTGTTTAACCTGGTCAGCAGTGCTTTTGCACTATAAGTACTGATGGCATAGTGGTGCAATGCAGTAGTTAGGGAAGTGAAAAGGTGCAAGTGCATTCAAAACCCATTTGCATCTTTTCTCGATTCGACCAAAGTCAATGTTCGAAACTGGACCACCAAATTTTGCAGGTGTCAACTCAGCTTTTCCTATAAAACCAATCGATTTGGATCTCGCAAGGGGTGCTTGCACATTAAAATAGAAGTAGACATCGCGAAAGCTTTTGCGTCTGAGGGGTGCTGTCTCATGCTATAACTTTTTTTGTTCTGTCACGGTGGAACTTTTTACTTGTTACTTGAGTACATTGCAGCTGATTTTATGCTGCGGTAACAGCTTTAGATGACAAAGAAAATAATTATTTGCCTTTCTTTTTCCTATGAGGAGGGCAGAAATTTCACGTGCGTGGCACGTGGAAGTCTCCGACAGGCGTGAATACCTTAAGTTGTTGATCCATTCATGTTATTTTTTTGAAATATAAGTTAGCAAATGTACGGCGCTAAATTTTGAAACTTTTCGAAAGACAACAGAGCATATCTGCATGGCATGAACATGCGCAAAACACGAGATAGCAGCGTTATGGTAAGGATTACTAGCAATAAAATTTACGTTTTTTTTCTTACATCTGGTCAATATGAACATCAATGTAATGCTACCACAAATCAAGAATGCGCCACTAATGCCTCGCTCATTTTTTTATTTTTTATTACGCCTCAGATATCAAAAGTGGGAAGAATAAAAGCAACAGTGAATCGTGTCACACCGACTGTCAGCAGAATTTTCTTTATAACACCTGGAAAACATGCCTTACGTACCGTTTCTGCTGGCCGTGAATTGAAAAGCTCTTCGCTGCTGTACTCATCGCTTCCGCTGCCGGTCGCTTCGATGGCGGTGCTGTCATAGCAGACGGCATCTTCGTCCATAGTCCGAGCATCGGCACAGTGCTCATGCGGTTCAATAGCCGACTCTTGGCTGGCAGCGATGCTGCAAACCTGCGCGGCTTGCCTTCGGCGATATTTGGTCCGTTGTGGTATGCCGACGCTAGCGTCTCGCAAGTACGCTTTGTATTGCCTCCGAGGCGGCATTCTGATGTCGTTACCACGTGCACCGCACGTGCACCGGTCCGAAGGCAAAGCGTCGTAGCACACAAGTGACGTTGTTTGTGGGTGAAGCAGTGGAAGAAGGGAGCAGAGCGAGTAGCGACTCGCATCAAGCAATTCGCATGAAATGCAAGTCTGGTAGCGCTTCCTCCTGCAGCGATTATCACAATTTTACATTGCGGCAAATGTCACATATTAAGTAACAAGAAAACAATAACAAATAACAAATATTTTTATTGTTTATATATTAATTTAAACAGTATACTAAGCTTACACGAGGTATATATTTTTGAAACGTTGTTTACCAACAATTGGCGTTTGCTACCTTAGCGCCAATTCTTTCGTATTGTAAGAATGCGGGGTTTATTCAGCAGATCAACAGGATTTGATCAGCAGGACTGAGCAGATGAGCGGCGAACACAGCGGCAGCGAACACAGTCAGATCCAGCACGCGCAGCGATCACGATGCCACTGACTGGCATGTTCCTTGTGTACTTCTTCCTCTTCACAATTACCCGCGGGACGAAAAGAAGACATCCTGGCGACTTACGGCGTGAGCAAGACGGCAGGGTCGTATAGGGTTTGAGGCGCTGGACGTGAACAATCTCGCGTCCGCGCCGGCGTAGATCATGGGACGGCGTAACAGGTTCCATCATAATTAACCGGAGAGGTGCGCTCCAGAACTCGGTATGGGCCATGGTATTTAGCAAGAAATTTTGAAGACAGTCGAAGAACAAATCGCTGCAAAATGAAGGAAGCTACTTCTGACGCTGTGGCAGATGGAAGCGCGGCGGTTTCTGCATACCTCGTCAGATGATCAACGGCTGCGATAGCCCAGCGGTTGCCGGCCTCAGTGTAGGGAAGCGGCCTGTACAAATCAATGCCGACGCGGTCGAAAGGGCGTGGTGGGCTGGGTAATGGCAGCAACTCTCCAGCAGAACGTTGAGGAGATGGCTTGCGACGTTGACAGGTGAGGCATGAGCGAACGTACTTGAGTACAAAGGTGTACATACCCCGCAAGTAGTAACGCAGCCGGAGACGAGTGTATGTCTTGAAGACGCCCGCGTGACCGAATTGTGGGTCAGCGTGGAAATAGTCACAAATTTGCGAACGTAGCTGCCGGGGAATAACTAGCAACCACTTGCGGCCATCTGCGCAGTAGTTGCGGCGGTAGAGGAGGTTATCACGAATGGCGAAGTGGGAAGCATGGCGGCGGAGAGCACGCGATGGAGAAGCAGCTGTAGGATTGGAGATAAAATCGAGGATAGAGTTTATCCAAGGATCTTGCCGCTGCGCTGACGGCATGTCATTAATGTGAAGCGATGGCGGGGAATCGTCGGAAGGGGAAAGGCTCGCGACCTCTGCTGTAAGGGGGCAGCGGGAAAGTGCATCGGCGTCGTGATGTTTGCGGTCAGAGCGGTAAACAACACGGACATCATATTCCTGAAGGCGAAGAGCCCATCTTGCCAGTCTGCCGGACGGGTCTTCCAGTGAGGAAAGCCAGCAAAACGCATGGTGGTCCGTCACTACGTCAAAAGGGTGACCATAGAGGTAAGGGCGGAATTTAGTAAGAGCCCAAATAATCGCTAAGCATTCTTTTTCAGTGACAGAGTAATTGGATTCAGCCTTCGTGAGTGTACGGCTAGCATAGGCGACCACGTATTCAGTATAACCTGCTTTGCGCTGAGCGAGCACAGCGCTGAGACCAATACCACTGGCGTCTGTGTGGACCTGAGTAGGCGCTGTGGGGTCGAAGTGACGTAGGACAGGTGGTGCCGTGAGGATGTGTCGTAAAGCATTGAAGGCATCGTCACACGCTGGTGACCACGACGAAAGGTCGGAACTGCCTGACAGAAGTTCTGTCAAGGGAGCAGCAAAGGAAGCAAAATTCCTAATAAAGCGGCGAAAGTAAGAGCACAGCCCGAGGAAGCTACGTAGATCTTTGATGGAAGTCGCTTTGGGAAAGGCTGTTACGGCACGAAGTTTGGCAGGGTCTGGAGATACACCTTCTTTGGGAACAACGTGGCCGAGAATGGTGAGCTGGCGGGCGGCAAAATGACATTTTTTTCATATTCAGCTGCAGTCCGGCATCAGATAGGCAGGTCAAAACGCGCTTCAGACGGTAGAGGCGTGTCTCAAAGTCACGAGAAAAGACGACAATGTCATCGAGGTAGCAGAGGCACGTCTTCCACTTTAAGTCACGCAAAATGGTGTCCATCATCCGCTTAAATGTTGCCGGAGCATTATAAAGGCCAAACGGCATAACTGTGAATTCGTACAATCCGTCGGGAGTTACAAAGGCAGCCTTGGGACGATCAGCCGCTTCCAAGGGGACTTGCCAGTACTCGGAACGTAAATATAGGGAAAAAAAGAGTTCGGCGCCTTGCAAACAATCGAGAGCGTCGTCGATGCGTGGGAAAGGATAGACGTCCTTTTGCGTAATCTTATTAAGGCGGCGATAACCGACACAGAAGCGGATAGAACCATTTTTCTTTTTTACAAGGACAACAGGTGAGGCCCAAGGGCTGCTTGAGGGCTGAATCACGCCATTCTGGATCATTAGGTCGACTTGTTCTTCAACAGCCTGGCGTTCGGTTGCAGACACATGATAGGGGCGCTGTCGTAGTGGTGCGTGGGTGCCGGTGTCGATGCGATGAGTGACTGTAGAAGTTTTACCTAAAGAACTTTGATGAGAGTCGAAGGAGGAGCGAAAGTGATGTAGTAGGTTCAAAAGCTGAGTGCGCTGCTCTGGAGGAAGATCGGCATCGATGGAACGGAGAAACAAGTCTGTAGAGGGGGGAGCGGGCGCAGGTGAAGGGGGGCTGAGCGCAGTCACGGCACAGTGAGGCATGTCGTCAGATTCCTCAGAGATCAGAAGAGATGCGGTTGGCTGGATACTTCCGAGGTATTCGCCATGGCGCAAAGCAGTAGGGGAGTTAAATGGGTTAGAGACCCATAACATGGAAAGGCCAGCGGAAATAGCGAGCACTGCGTAGGGCAATGGAAGGCTCTTGCGGCGCAGGAAAGTATGAGCTGGTGTGAAGAGAACGGTGTCATCGCTAATAGAGGCACAAGCGACACGAACAAGCACTGAAGAGCAGGGAGGAAGGTCGATATCTTCGGCGACGAGGGCTTTAGCACAAGGTTTTGATTGATCAGCGTCTGGTAAGGGATCGGGCACAGTCGAGAACCCCACTTCAGCTCGAGCACAATCGATAACAGCAGCATGACGCGACAGGAAATCCCAGCCTAAAATTACAACGTGCGAGCAACTTGGCAGCACGACGAACTCAATCGTATAAAGGGAATTCTGGATAACTACTCGAGCGGTGCACGCTGCTAAAGGCTTGATATGCTGAGCGCTGACCGTTCGCAACGAAAGTCCCGCAATTGGCGTCTTCACTTTATTTAAAGTGCGACATAGTTTTGCGTCCATTACCGAAATCGCAGCACCAGTGTCAATTAGAGCCATGACAGCAACACCCTCGACGAAAACTTCAATTAGGTTTGTCGGCGACAGATGAGGACTTGGGAAGTTCGACTGGGTCGCAGTTCTCGCCTCAGGAACTGCGGCCTCTAGTTTTTCTCATGTGAAGCCTTCTGTCGACGTCGCATCGGAGAGATAGAGCGGCGTCGCGGCGACGGTGAACGGCGGTCGGACATGGCTGAGCGGTCTGGGGAGAAATGAGGGCGGGCTGAAGGCTCAGTAGGCGCGGAATACTGAGGCGTCGGAGACCCGTATGCAGAACCATGAGTAGGTGGTGCCGACACCGGGAGACGGTTGCGGCAATAACGAGAAATGTGTCCAGCAAGCCCGCAAGTGTAACAAATTGGCCGATTATCCATCGTGCGCCAGGGATTACGTGGTCTTGGAGCCGGTCGCATAAACTGCGCAGGTTCTCGCGCAGGCGCAGGAGGCGGCTGAACGTAGGCAGGTGGCGGTGGAGCACATGTAGGTGGCGGTCTGGCCGCAACAGCCACATATGTTAACGGCGCTGTAACAGGCATGGATTGAGGGGCTGGAGGAAGAGATTCAGCTACCTGTTCTTGAATAATGTGGCGCAAGCTGGGAGCCAGGTGTGAGGAAGGTTCTTGATGGCAGGATATAAGGGAGAGCTGTCGAGCAACTTCTTCCCGAATGAAGCTCTTAATTTGTGACAGGAGCGCAGAATGCTCGCCTGCATCTGTCAGGCCAGCAAGGGACTCAGAGTGCATGGTATTCGCGCGAGTTATGGCCCTTTGTTTCCGCAGTTCATCATAACTTTGACACAGTGTGACCACTTCCGCGACGGTGCGGATATCTCGAGCCGACAGCATCTGAAAGGCATCGTCATCGATGCCTTGCAGAATGTGCTTGATCTTCTCGGCCTCTGACATGTGTGGGTTAACGCGCTTGCACAAGTCGACGACGTCCTCGATATAACTCGTGAAATTTTCGCCAACTTGCGGAGACCGCGTACACAAAGCGCTGTTCAGCGCGGAGTTTCCTCACAGCTGGTCGGCCGAAAACTTCAGAGAAGCTGGCTTTAAACGCGGACCATGATGGAATGTCCGCTTCATGGTTTCGAAACCATAGGTTTGCTACGCCGGTGAGATAGAAAATGACGTTGCTTAACTTTGTTCCCGCGTCCCATTTGTTGTAAACGCTCACTCGTTCATAGGATGTGAGCCAGTCCTCGACATCGTGGTCGTCAGTGCCGCTGAAGATGGCGGGGTCTCGCTGGCGGAGGGAGCCGGGACAGATGATGGCAGAGCCAACTTGTACGGCTTGGGGGTTAACGTCCTCAGGCATCGCAGGAGGTGGTAATGGGTTGGGTTGGGTTGGGTTTTTTGGCACATAGGCAACTATGGCCATCATGCGCCAAACACTAGGTTGCTGAGCTTCTTTATGAGTGAAAATGAAAAGTTTAGAAAATTACAGCTGATTTAGAATCCCTAACTCTTTAAGAAAACTAAAAACAGATGAAATTTCAACAAGCGGGTTGTCTCCTAATAGTAAATAGGGGTGGAATGGGATGCGTTCATTATAGAATGGAGTAAAATATTTTTTCCTTAACTGTTCAAGTTCTGTGCACGAGATCAAAATGTGTTTCACGGTGAACTAACCTCCACATTCTTCGCATAATGGTTTTTGCTTTTTTCTGAGTAAGAAATTGTGTGTCAAGTGTGTATGTCCGATTCGAAGACGGCACAAAATCACCTCACTGAAGCGTTTGTTCTGGGAGCATGATTTCCATCCTCCTACTATGGGTTTTACTGTGTGTAGTTTATTTTGCTCTTCGTTATTCTATTTTTTCTGCCATTTATCTATCAGGCTTCTTTTTACTAACTTAATACAATCCTTGTAGGGAATTGGTATTTTCTTTATTTCCTTAGTTCGAGCTTGTGCAGCACATGAGTCGGCTACTTCGTTACCATCTATCCCAACATGGCTAGGAACCCAGCAAAAGATTATGGTTTGGCCTTGCGTTGTGATTTTTTCTATGCCGTGAGTGATGTTCCCTACTATAGGCTCAACTGCATTTTTGGAATGTAATGCCGTAAGCACACTTAAAGAATCGGTATAGATTATGCTCTTTTCACAGTTCTGTTGCATAATTTTATTTACAGCTACATAGACAGCGTAACATTCTGCAGTAAATATTGAGGCACTGTTAGGTAGCCTTGCAACGTTTTCTCTGTTGCCTTGCACGACAGCACATCCAACATAATTTGCTGTTTTTGATCCATCTGTGAAAAATTCGGTGAAGTTCATATACTTCTCTCGTAGTGCTAGGTATTCCTGTAATATGTGTTCGTGTGCTGTTTGATTTTTTCGGAAGGCTGTCAGTGTGAGGTCACATGTAGAGGGAAGGCTGTACCAGGGTGGAAATGGATACTGTCTCTGGGCTACAGTTGGAAGTGCATCCAGTATTCTTAAATCTTGGCATATTTCTTCGAAGCGGAGTAGTAAAGGCCTGATAGAATGGGGTTTGTTTATGAACAGTGTTCTGGAAGGGCACTTTGTAACTAAGGGGAAACCGAGATGTTTTGGTAAAGATCTTATCCTGAGTATGTATTCACATGTAAGCATGCTCCTCCTGTCAGCAAGGGATGGTTCATTTGTTTCTACATAGATGCTTTTAAAGGGGAATGTTCTGTATGCACCACTAGAAAGACGTAAGCCGAGGTTCTGTATTGGGTCTAACCGTTTTAGATATGATGACCTCGCAGAGCCATACACAATACAGCCGTAATCTAAACTGGAGCGTACAACAGAGCGGTAAATGTGTAAAAGGCATGTTCACTGCGCCAAAAAGATGAATGGGCATTAAAATCACCAACTACCAGATAAGGCTCTGGTAGCTGGTCTAAAAGCTCCTCTAAGTCATGGAGGTTTACTGGTAAATGAGGTTGAAGATATATGCAGCATATCGTTATCGTTTTAAAAAGCAAAGTGGTAACAGCTACGGCTTCGTATTTAGTCTTGAGCTTGATTTGTCTGGTTGCAACACCACTCTGGATAACAATAGCGACACCTCCTGATAATCTACCAGACTGCTTCCGATCACACCGAAAGACTTTAAAATTTTTTAGAATGTTTTTATGTTCAGGTCCTAGGTTTGTTTCTTGTAAACAGATGACAAATGGAGAGAACGTGTTTAAGAGATCTTTTACATCACTATAGTTGTTAATTAGACCTCGACAGTTCCAGTGAATGAGGAACGCCATATTGGGTGGGTTTTGTTGAGAGTTAAAAGTTTAGGTTTCGGGTCTCTCAGGGCCCGTTATTCGGGGTTTCTCCTTTTTTTTTCTTTTCAAGGGAGTTGTGCCGGCGCTGAAGCGGCGGCGAACTAAGACTAGTGTCCATCGCTTCCTCGGAGGCGCAGGACGTCCGCTGGTCAGCTGCGGGTGCTTGTGTTTCAGGCTTCTTCTGGAAGGAAGCCTTTTGGGTTGGCGGTTGAGAGACCGGTAGGCCCTGTTTTGCAGATGGCAAGGAAGCTGTTGCTGTCCCTGCCTGGGGCGGCGGTGGTCCTGTCTGAGGCATTGCCTGGACAGGAGCCAGATTCAAGCGTGGCGTGTCGCCCCCACGCGCCACCTTGGAGTAGTCTGCCTTCGCTGTAAAAACAAATGGGTTTTTCTTTTTCAGTTTTTCGCGCGCTTCTTTGAAGCTGATGTTTTCTGTTGTTTTTATGGCTATGATTTCCTTTTCATTTTTCCAAGTTTGACATGATCTGGAGTAGGCAGGGTGCTCCCCATCGCAGTTGGCGCAACGTGGCACAGCTGCACAGTTTTCAGAAGTGTGGTCATTTCCAGCACATCTTGCACATTTTGGACGGCCACGGCAGCTCTGTGAGCCATGACCGAAGCGTTGACAGTTGAAACAGCGTCTGGGGTTGGGGATATAATGTCGCACAGTCACTTTGATATATCCTACTTCAATAGATTCGGGGAGTGTGGAGGTGGCAAAAGTTAGGACAAGGTGCTTAGTAGGTATTTCTTTGTCATCTTTTCTTATTTTTATTCTGTGGACATTGGTTACATGCTGTTCTTTAAGACCCTCAAACATTTCTTCTTCTGTGAGGTTCAAGAAGTCGCTCTCAGATATTACGCCACGCACAGTATTTAATGATGTGTGCATAGACACTACAATTGGGATGTCCCAAAACGATTCAAGCTTTGGAATGTTGTCATATTGAGTTTTGTCTTTGACTTCAAGCAGGAGGTCCCCACTGCCCAGCTTGGATACTTTGTATCCTGGACCCAGGGCTTGTTTGAGAGACTTAGACACTAGGAAGGGAGACACCATGCGGGCTGGCTTTTCTGGTTTTTCACTGTGGATAACGTGGAACTTGGGGAATATTTCTAGTTTTTCATTAAAAATTGAGAGGTTACTTCGGTCCGCCTTTTCTTTGTTTCGCGATCATTTTGTCTTGAAGAAGCCATAAAGTAAGTATGCTGTTCGGTAGTGCCAGCCACCCACCATCGAGCCCAACAAGGGGACGGGGCAGGAGTTAAATAAATAAGTCCTACTCTCGCCAGCTGTACACAGTAACTATAACCTAATATGGGTAACTTAGGGTAGTTACACCACACACGGTTAACCCTAGCAGCCTGGAAGAAGGAAGAATCCAAGAAGAGAGAAGAAGACAGGACAGCTGTAGGATAGAAGATAGTAAAGTGAAAGATGGAGGGGAGGACAGAAAAGGCGACTGCCGATTTCCCCCGGTCGGGTCAGGCCGGAGGTGCCGTCTGTGGGAAGCGTGGGCCAAAGTGGTGTGTTACCTCCGCCGAGGGGTCTTTAAGGTCCAAACACTCGGCATCGGCTCAACCACCAGGATCCCCTTTTCCCCAGACACGGCGATGCTACGTACGGCTAAACGTGGGTTCTCGGGGTCCGTGGTGTCGCACAAAACACACAAACACCTGCTTTAACAGGTGCCCCTGCGGGGCAGGAGGTGGTAATGTACGGCTGCAGAGTTCCAGGGCGAGAGGATCTTGACCGGCAGCTCCACCAAATGTAAGAATGGGGGGTTTATTCAGCAGATCAACAGGATTTGATCAGCAGGACTGAGCAGATCAGCGGCGAACACAGCGGCAGCGAACACAGTTAGATCCAGCACGCGCAGCGATCACGATGCCACTGACTGGCATGTTCCTTGTGCACTTCTTCCTTTTCACAGTATTAGCAGCTGTTGGCATAATTCTACGGAGTACAACTGGTACGACGTCATAACTACTAGAATTGCCGCATTGTGCCCTTCTCAAGTTCTCATTCCCCGATCTCATTCGTATGATCTGGAGCTGCACGCGATATCTGCCCCGCAATCGATGATAAATCATTTTTGATGGCCTGTATAGTCGTGGTCCTGTTTACGCTTTCTCTATCTTCTATTCCTCTCTCACGAGTCAATAAATTTGTTTACCTACCTAGCCGCGTACAGGAAACACACATATGTTGAGAGCCGATGTTCAATTCGTTTCACTTTGCTCGAATAACTGCTGGAGGAAATTTTAGCAAGCCTAGGTGTTCATGACAACGCAATACCAGAAATTCACTTTGTACATAGTAGATCGCGGACTGGTTTTCACTACACGAACGCCAAGAGTTTTATATCGCTGTCCTTGGCATTTATTGCTTCTGGCCGCGGCCGGAGGCGAAACACGAGTAGCAATATTAGTATAGCAGTACACTTTATTGGACCGTGCACGCAAAATGTAAACTCAGATTGTGCAAGCCACGACGGTTGAGGTAGGCAGGTACAAGATCTCTTATCAAAGGCCGTTTGCTGCAGCCTTGGTGAATCAACTGTGCTGAAACGTCTGAGTGAACCAGCTTTGTCTGCCACAGCTCGTAGCTAATTTTTGTCTATGTTGCACTGGACAGATCCAGACCATGTGGAAAAGGGTAGTTATGTTTCTACACAGGCTTGGCACTCGTCTTTAAATAATTGCGTGAGGTTGGGGCATGTCCGCACCTAGCATGTTATTCGACAAAGTCAGTTGCTGGGCGAGTTGGTGACGATGTTTCATATTTACAGCGCGACAAACGAGACAAGAGAGAAAACATGTAACGAAAAACACACAAACACAAACGCACTGCTGTGTTTGTCGTTATTTATGTTCTCTCTTGTCTCGTTGTAGTGCTGTAGATATGGAACAAGGTATTCGATTTTAATTGTGACTTCTGTTCTTGTAAACGCTTGACTGGTGGTGCAAATTTCTGGCGTTTAGTGGTGGTACTAGCGGTTCAGGGACAGGACGCAACGGGGTTAAAGTGTTACATCTAGCTGTCCGGTAGGCCGCCTTCAGTCCTAGTGACGTTGGCCGCTCGATACCCGTAAAACGTAGAACTCGTAGAACACGCGTACTGTGCGGCGTTAGAGCACGTTTAACTTAATTTAGAACTTCATTTTTCTGCCTGTCTGACCACCCCAGCCCTCACCAAAGCCTATCTGAAGAAATAAATGTGTTCAGTTCTGATTTCGATATGTTCTCCGCAGAATTAACTTTAGAGAGATTGGTTTTATGTTACTATCATTTTTTATTTTGCGCTTTTACTTCCTTTTTATATTGAACTCTCGCTCTTAGATCTTAGACCTCTTAATTTTCTGGCGCATTTTCTCCCAAGAACGCAGCAACCCTGAGTGTTGTTGTTTGGTGCACCATGCCTCAGCGCACCAGCGGACCACGTTTTTTAGGGCTGTAATCTCTACTACGGCAACACGCGTCTACACCTGCACGCTGCTACTACTCCTACAATGGGTGACCACATTCTAGTAAAGTGGTTGAATTCCCCGCAGTGGGATGTGTATCCCCTTAGGAAGCTGAAATGTAAACAATGCATACATCAATCTTTTCCAAATTTATTTACCAATGAGAAATGTAGATTTAAATGAATCGGGGATTAGGAAAAACATCCTCCAAAGCTCCTACACAATCTTGCCTTCAAAGCGGCCAAAATCTGGCATACCTCTAGGACAGAAGAGTGCACCAAGAAGCCATCTCTAAGCGCATCATTACTTTAGTGCTTGTGAACCAATTGGACGAAGAAAGTTTAGTTAAATTTTCAAAATGCTAAACTCATGAAAACATAGGTATAAGCGGTGCTTGCTGTCCCATTCATATATCCCTGCCTCTATTGAATGGTTTAATATTTTCCATCAGTGCTCCTTTAATGTCCCAAAGTTGCGTACATACTAGGAAAGACACCCCAGCCAAGGGCGCCAGTTTAAATTTAGTTACCTATGGTTTTTCACACCCAAACATCTGACCAGCATTATGCCAATAGATCCATGACTTCTATTCCAGATCCTGCAGCTCAGCAGCTGGATGCCATACCCACTAAGCCACTGCAGCAACTACTTTCTGCTTTATCCACATTATGTGCAAGGCTTTCTCTTGTTTTCGCTTTTTTTACATGACCGCCATCAGTCTTGATAGTGACAGCGTAAAAAATAAACCATATTCACATGAATGCAACATCTACACACAGTACTGCATGCACTGCAGATGGTGCTTCATCTAATATGCTAAACCATGTGATGCAACATCTCACACTAATGTAAATAGGGGTGCAGGTGTGTTGATGGTAAACACAGGGACAGCGCATATCCTAACGGTTCGATAGGTGGAATTCTGCTCACTGCAACATGCTTTCCCCATGACATGTCCCAGACTTGGCAACTTATACATAAGATTTAGCACTTACATCTGCTATGCTCTACACAGCATTGATGACACAGCAAATAATTCCAGTCTAAAAGCAGCAGAAGTTTGCATGCACGTAACTTCGAAAAAAGTGACCACATACCAAGCATCTGGCGCGCTTCATTTCTTTCAGCCTTGTATTTTTTGGCTTTTTTTTTTCTTTGCAGCATCCAGCTGTGTTTCCAATTCCGCTACTCTTTTTTGGGCCTCGCTGCATTAAAACTGTAGGTCCTGTAAAAGTACATATGGCAATAGGTATGCACCAAAACCTAACTCTGTTGAAATGCATCAAATAAAAGTGGTCTTGTGCACCCATCTGGTTCCACCCACGAAGATTACAAAACAGAGACAAATGAAGAGGATGGCAGATAGCAGACCAGTGGCATGGCCAGCTTCCAGGCTAGGGTACAGTGCTAATACAGTCGAGCACCTCCAAAATAGAACCTGCATAACAAAGTAGTTCATATATCCCACATAAATTTTTGTCTTTCGTGTGAATTGTGCATGCCTCTATTCGCCACGAGATTGACCTAGAGGTGATGCCACCATCGCTCCAATAGTGGGGATTAGCAGCCGGTGGCGCTCACAGAAACGCACGCAGCATACATCTGCTTCTGAGTTTACGGTGGGTTTGTTGGCGACGAAAACCTGCCTTACGCAATGTGTTAGCGATTTATTGTTTAGTGTGTTCCAATATTGCAGAAAAACATTTGTGGATTTCGTCAGTGCAGCAAAAGAAAAAAAAAAAGAAAGCGTGGATTTTAGGAAACCAAAGCACACAACCACCCTTCTTTTAGAGTTACTGGCACCACTTTGCATGCTTTTTGCGTTGTACGGCACTCACTGGCCTGATACTTGGGCCTGAACATGACATATCACCTTTTCAACAGCGTGCACATGTCTTATTAAAGTGAGACAGGCAAATGTAGTGTCAAGCCCACGGAAATACAAGGTTCGTGCTCTGCCCTGCAGTACTTTAGAATGAATCGAGGCAGCCTGGTTCATTATATTGGTTCATTCACCTTTATTCTTACCTACAAACTGATGTCATATTTTTAGATTTCGCTAAAGCTTTTGATAAAGTACCTCATAAACGCCTACTGACAAAACTTTCCCGATTAAATTTACACCCCGATATATTGAAGTGGATTGAAGAGTTCTTAACTAATCGTTCTCAGTTTGTCTCCGTTAACAATGTGAACTCTAAATCACTCTTAGTAACGTCAGGCGTCTCCCAGGGGTCTGTGCTTGGCCCGCTACTCTTTCTAATATACATTAATGATCTGCCCTCAAACGTAACATCTAACATACGTATGTTTGCTGACGACTGTGTACTGTATCGTGCTATTCTCACCACCGCTGACCAATCTTCTCTTCAAAACGATCTTAATGCTGTTCAAGACTGGTGAAACGAGTGGCTAATGGAACTTAACCCACGTAAGTGTAATCTTTTGTCTATTAACCGTCGCCGTAACCCTCTTGTTTTTCCTTACGTAATCTCTGAAGTTCCCGTACAGCTAGTTCCATCATATAAGTATTTAGGCATAACAATTTGTAGCGATCTTTCTTGGAGTATGCATGTTACTAACATAATATCGTCAGCTAACAGGACGTTAGGTTTCTTAAAGCGCCATCTTCATCATGCTCCCGAACACGTAAAGTTATTAGCCTACAAATCATTCGTCAGGTCCAAACTAGAATTTGCATCGCCCATTTGGAATCCTCATCAAGCTTACCTCATTAGTGCCCTCGAATCTGTTCAAAATCGCGCCGCTCGTTTTATTCATTCATCGTATTCTTATGAAATCAGCGTTTCCTCCTTAAAAACAGCATCCGGATTATCCCCCTTATCGCTCCGTCGTCGCATTGCCAGCCTATCTTTATTTCACAAACTTTTCCACAGTCCTATGCGCATCGCACCTTATATTCTTCCCCCCACACGCATATCTCATCGCACCAGAAATCAGCTACAAGTTGCCCGTCCACGTTCACGTACCGTCACGTTTTCAAATTCCTTTTTTCCTCGAACAGCTGCAGACTGGAACGGCTTTCCGGACAACATTGCTCTCATCACTTGCACACCACAGTTCATCGATAGTGTCAAAACTTTCCTGTTATTGTGATTATGTATTTTTGCTCTTGCCACCCCTTATGTAACACCCCTTTTTAGGGGCCTTTAAGGTAATAAAATGAACTGAAATGAAGTACTTGGCACAAGGATTATGAAGGTTAAATGTAGCACTGACAGCGTACTGCCCAGCGAGTTGCCGTAGACTGAGTGGACATCAACTCTGGCTAGTCAACAAGGCACAAGTATTCCCCAAAAATGAGATTACGCCGACACTCTACAGGAAACCTCGCCGCACAGAAAAGCTGACTGCTCATGTGTAGAGCGGTGAGTGGATTGAGTTTGCCGAGCTCACAAAGCGGATGCTTCTTGCGGCAGATAACCTGGTGTTGCACTGTGAAATGACTTTAAATTATTTCCTGAAACAGAGGGAAATATAAGGAATTTCTTATGTGTGATGTTTATAAATGGTAAATTAGTAGCGTAATTATTTTTTTTTAATGACAATGAATTTCATAATGTGACAGAACTTTTACACACACAAAATTTAGGACTAGCAGCGATTAATCTTCAGTAACGTTAAAGTGCAAGCTACGAATCAGTAGCTGCGAAGACATCGTAAAAACTGCGCTTGGTCGCTGTCATGTTCTGGCAAGGAATTTGAAGGCTGAAGATTTCTTTATCATTTTAAATATTGTTCAGCAGTGACTTGGGGTGATTCTGTCGTTTACTTCCAAAAAAAGTGCAGGATATAGAACTATCCTGAAAGAAATGGGTTCATCTTATCATGTGACTATAAATATGCATTTATTCCCAAACTAAACACCGGTGGTTAAGCCCATATGAAGCTATTTTACTCCCCGTCAGAAACAACCAGTTTGCTCTAAAGACAGCACACCCCAAAAGGGGTTCTAATGATTCTAATGGACTACCAGTGTGCATTGAGCTATGTGTATTATGTAATATTTAGTGTAACAGGTGCTGCAAAGATTTGCTTCTCAAACGTTCTAGCATTTCTTTAAAGCGAAATGTGCTCATTATCACTGAAAAAAAAAAGAAGAAATTAAATCATATATGGGTTTAACGCGCAATGCGACATCGGCTATATGACGGATGATGTAGGGGCGGGCCTCGGTGTCGTTGACCACGTGGGATTGTTTAACGTGCATGCAAATCCCACAGCCGAGGAGCGCCTTTCGAAACGGCTGGGATCGAACCTCCCCTTCTCGAAATCAGCAGTCCAGCGCCCTACCACTGACACATCGCGAGAGAGGTTGAACAGCAAAACAAAAAAAAAAAAAAAAGGAAAGTACTCAGACAACTTTATCGTGGATACTGAAGGCACAGAGTGGCTTGTTCAAATTGGATTTTGCTATGCAATAGACTAGGGTCGCATGTCTCAGTAGTTGCGGTATTTCAAAAAGAATAGGGAATATACAATTTTTGAGCGTTTGCATTAAGTTGTATTGACGGCAGCACCCTGCTTTGCTTTGACACGGCGCCTAACGACAGCAGCGTATTGTTTTAGACACCGCTTTTCAAAGAATCTCAAGCGCGGAAGACCGCGACTGATGATATCCTTTCCAGCATCACATACTCAATATGGACAAGTGTTTTTTTTTAATGAAGTATGGGGGGTAATAGCCTGTTCATATTTCTTTTGCAAGAGGCAGATAGATAGGTAAGCAAAAGCGCACAGGAACAAACAAAAAGCACTCTTGTACACGCCGCACGCACACACGTAAATCACTGCGGGCTGGCACGCGTCGCGAACACACATCCACTTTGGGTAGGGTTCAGCGCTATGCCGCTAGGTGGCGACTCTGCTTGATCTCGAGGCCAATATAGAAGACCTCCACAATGATTTTGCCTAAACAATGCAAGGATTTAAGCATCCCTAAAGACTGATGCGTTGTTTTACAATGAACTCATGTAGCACTGCCACCACTGCCCTCCACAGCCATCACTGAACTGCAGTGCACATAGGAGCGCCAGCAGACACCACAAATACCACACAGCATAATCTGAGCTCCTGAGTACGTCATAACTGCCACACCAATGCAAAAAAAAAAACATAAGTGCAGAAGGCTCAACAGCCAGTAGGCACGAGCATTATATAACAGCCAAAATATGAAAAACATGCTCAGCGCCACGATATCTGCATTCCCGCTTGGCGGTGGCACTAGGTAGTGAGCTGTAGGAAGCTATAGCAAGTTATAGCCATAGAAACCAACACATGCAAACTCTGTGAACCAGCATAAATGCACCGATAAAGCCATTAGCTGCAGTTTTGTGCCAATCCAACTGGGAGCTGAAGAAATAGCAAAATCAACTACAGCAAGTGCTTCCTGGCACTTTTCTCCCTGCATTGAGTAGAAGTGGGCAGTCTGGGTGCAAGCATTTGCATGAGATGAAGATAGGAGGGACGAAGGACATGCCAGTGGAAAAGGCAATATCGTGATTGACACCGTCTGCAACTGTACTAAGGTGCTTCCGAGTTTCACTGTGGGCTATGCTGCGAATTTTATTATGCTAAGGTCTGCCGCAATTGCACATTAGGATGGAAAAATTGTCCAGAAGAAAATTATCGACTTATTTCATCAGGCATTGCTTCAGTTCACGTCAAATGGAGTTTTTTTTCATGAACATGCTTTGTTTGCTCTATTGCATGTGATACAGTGCGCAACAAAGCAAACCTTTTAATGCAGGTTTTCTTGCTAGTACTCTGCATTCTATTATAAATGTGCTCGATAGTACTCCATAAAAAGTAATTTTTTTTTTAAGTAGCCAGGCTGCTTTGAACGTTGCGGGAGCAGGCTTATGGCCTTGCGGTGGTGCTGAGCTCGCTGGTACTGGCCAGCACTCATCAGCTTTGAGGGTACAGCAACTGATATAACTCGCACCCTCACTCTCACGTTCTGGAGGGTAAAACGTAAACACACGTATGATGTGCGGGCTGCATTTTCTGGTGCGTGGAGCATGGTTGTGCCAAGCTAGGGTGCACAATATAGCAACAATGCTATTCGTTTTTTTCAATAACTGCCCTAAAACAGATACATGTCGCGTTTTTTTACCATATAATAATACGTGCTTGCGTTCTGTTCCACAGCTGCTGAAATGCATCAGCAAAATAGCACTTTTCTGAACGTTTGATGTGTCTGTGAATAAACGAGGACAACAGACATCGGCATGTAAACACTTTTCCTGCGGTGCTCTGCATACTGCCACCTTATGCAGCTTGAGTACAGACATGAGCGTCAGCAGGTGGGCTACAATAGGGTTGGTTTGTAGGGCTTAACGCCCCAAAGCGACTAGGGCTATGAGAGACACCGTAGTAGAGGACTTCGGAAATTTCGACCACCTGGGGTTCTTTAACGTGCCCTGATATCGCACAGCACACGGACGCCACTCCGTTTCGCCTCCATCGAAACGCAGCCACCGAGGCCGGGATTTGATCCCGCTTCCTTGGGCACAGTAGTCGAGCGCCGTAATCACTGCGCCACCCTGGCGAGGGGGGGGGGGGAGGCTGCAATAGGTGCACGGTGAGCTCGAGTTATTCATTTTAGAACGAATATGTGCTAGATCTACGAGCCAATGTTGCCCAGAAATACAGGGCGGTGCGTATTAAGAACTATTATCATGTGTGCCTGACAAGTGAGTGAAGAAGGTTTCATCACAGATTGTTTCTTATGAGAAAAACTTACCCACAAGCAAATGCAAGAAATTATTACAATCAGGCATTTCACTGAATTATGCACAGCATAACCAAATAGTTATGCTATGTATGAATCAGTGAAATGCTTGATTGCAATAACCATAATGTTACTGGCCCCTTGAGGGGCTAGCAGTGTGGTTTGCAAGTATAAAAGAGAGATGAGTGGACTCGAAAGGGCTAACAAGCTTCCCCATCTCTGTACTCGAGCTGCATGAAGTGGCAGTATGCAAGGCACTCCAGAAAAAGCGTATTTAAATCTCGAGGTCCCTTGCCCTTCTTTTTTTACAGACATATCGCACACGCAAAAAAAAAAGCGCCATTTCGCTGATGTGTTTCAGCAGCAGTGAAACAGAACGTAAGCGCACATAATTAAAAGACGAAAAACGTGACTTATATCTGCTTCACAGCAGTTGTCGAAGGCCAAATAACATTGTTGCTATACAGAGCGTCCTCGCTTGGCCCAACCATGCTCCACACATCGGCACACACAGGCTGCACGTCATCCACGTCCAGATTTTACCCAAAGAGCGAGAGTGAAGGTGTGAAGTTACGCCAGTTGATGTACCTTTGAAGCTGATGAGCGCTAGCGAGCCCCAGCGAAAGTGACACCACCATATGGCTGCTCACCTGCTCCCACAGCCTGGTTACTTTTGGTAAAGATGGTCCCAGAGCAAAACTCTGCACCTTTTTTAAAAGACGGGCAAAGTTTAGCTGTAAGCTGGTAGTAGCACCCGGCATCACTGGTCCTTAGCCAGGCACCCTGGATTTTTATAGGTTTAGTGCAACTGTTATGAACCTGATTAGAAATGCATTTACACAAAAAATGCTATTTCAGCTCCCATGCACACCAAAAACAAGGTCTCTCTTTTTCCAGCCAACCAGAATGTTCAGCCAGAGACCATGCACAATCAGTGCACTGTCTTGTTTCTCTGGCTCACAAACACCAATTTGCACAGTTTGACTTGTCCTAACATAAAAAAAGATTGAACATTCCATCAAATGTCTCAAGAAGGACTCCTATAAATTAGTATGTGTGCTTCATTAACTGGACTACATTTATTTCATTACAGCGAACTTCCCTATATATTACAAAGTAACCCTGTCCTGTGCAAGAAGCAGCCAGATTATTCCGACAAAATTCCTTAACACATCTGACTCTACCATCCCCATGATATGCTGCCCTTCTCTTGGAATCCATAAGCAACACAATGGAATTTACACATTCTTAATCAAATATCATAACTATGAATGTTATTGTCATTTATCTTTCATGCCATCAAGCAATGAGTATCAATTAGCATCTGTATGCAATGTTGCTTGGCCTTGTAAAGCCTTTGCCGAAGTATGCAGTCCAGCATGTTCTCTTCTGATACTTCACTGTGGGCTGCTTTGCAACCTCACCATTCCAAGTTTCTCAGCAATAAGATGAATCTAGTACAAACACCTCCAAAGCTTAGAACTTCCTTCATAGGATGATACCTTTGCTACAGGGTTGAGATATCGGGAAGCGCATTTATGAAAAGGAGTACACATTCATGCACTGCATTCATGCAATATATTCATACACTGGACATTACCTTCTGCTCAAAGTCCACAGTACTTTCCGAAACAATGGCTGTCCTTTTCTTTTCCATTGCAGTAGCCGAGCCTAAAGATTAATCATAATTAAAAAAAGACAAACAGCATACCGCAGGGCCGGAGAGAGCGCATGAGGCAGTGGCACTGCCAGAGTTTAGCACTGGTGCAAAGAAAATGCTGATAAAATACTTCAATTACAATGCCACTTAACTGGCATATGTGCTATCAGCGTGAAATGAAATACGAAATACGGAGTGAATGAAAAAAGGTCCAGCTCTGGCATGCCTGTCATTCAGAGCTAGCTCTTCCAGTTAGCGATAGTTTTGTCTGTTTCCTTTTACGTTCGTTTTCTCGCTGCGCCACTGAAGCGCCACATTCATTCTTGATGGTGACTTGCACAGCGCGGTTTCACCGTTTCACTGCCAGCAGCCGCTGTAGCCTGCGTCGGTAATCGAGCGCAACGGAAGCAAAATGAAAGCGCCGTACGATATCGAACTAAGAGCTCTCGCTTCATCCCCGCGGGTCACAGACAGCGCTGCCGGCAGTCGCAAACCGGAAGAGTGCGCCTATTTCCGGCAACGACAGCGAGCTCTGGATCAGGGTAAGATTTTTTTTTTTTCATTTGAGTTACGAAAAGGTTCTTCTTTCCTTTTTCTTGTTTTTTTTTTCGATTTTACTCCTCTCCCAATTACATGGACCTTGCGCTCTAATTGAGTCGCTGGAGAAAGATTTGATGTTGGGAAAGGCTGAGGGTCGCCGGAGAAGGGGTAGGCAGCGAACGCGATGGTTAGATGGCATCCTGGAGGCGCTGCAGATGAAGTTATGTGATGTTAGGAAGATAGTGAGAGACCGGAAAGCGTGGCGTGACATGGTCCATAGGGTCACGAAGAGTCGGACACGACTGAACGACTGAACTGAACTGAACTGCACTCTAATTACAGCATACAGAATTTATTTACAGCTATATACACATTGCAGCCTAAATTCACTTCTGTCAGGGTGCGGCATCTCATCGAAGCTTGTATGCTCGGCCTAAAAACCAACTCGCTCGCTGCTTTTCACGCGTCAGAAGACAGCGCAGTTTCCCGGCAATAGACCTCTCCCGGCCTACGTCACGAATGACGAATCGGAGGAGGGGCGAAGGGGGCGGCCGCCCCGTGATGGGCAAAACATTCCGCTGCTGGTGGCATGGAGCGGAGGATTTGGTCTCGTGTGGTGACAACCCTCTGTGTTTTTCGCAACGCCGTCAAGAGCCCGCGTGGTGTGATGCGATATTCGATCGCAGATGACCAACTAGTAAATGCTGACAAGATTTACAAATATAAACTCATAACAAATTACTCTAGAGCGGTACAAGGAAAGCTCGGTTCTTTTCTCACACTAGCCAATCTGCAGAAACAGCATTATACTTACCTTCATCGCCATCAACTGCAATCGAAAATTTCTTTCTCGCGAACGATGGCCGTCAACGAATTGCTCGCACACTTCCAAACACACTAAACAACTTCACAAAGAAAAACATACCCGCAATGGAACTGAGCAAAAAGCATATCTTAGAAATATTTCTGTAAACAGCTTGCCTCAAAGATTAAAAATGTGTTTCTATCCTGTATTTTTTTTTTCTCATTGAGAATCTGCCTATAATATTTATTTTACTTGTTTTATATTATTCAATGTGTATTCTACGTACAATCATATATTATTTGTATTTTGCGTCTGTATATGACAGTGTAATGAATTTTAATTTCTACAATGATTGAAGAAAATGTTATACCAAACAGTGTGTCACTGTTGCCTGGGTGGCCGGAGCGTTGTCAAGCTGCAGACGTGCAGCTCCCATCCCCCTTTTTCGCCATGTATGCCTTCCTTGGTGAAAATAAAATGTGCGTGAAAAAAAACTACATGTTTCTTCCGTCCTATACGCGGTCCAAATATGTTTTTCAGCTGTGCAAAGAGCCAAGCGACAAACGTCGTGCACCGGCAGGCCACGACATTGTTCTCGACCGTAAGAGAGAGAGAGAGAGAAATAACATTTATTGCACCCGTCAAAAGGTTGGTGAGGATCCGAGGCGAAGCTCTGTCCCAACCATGTCCTCCCCCTCAGCCGTCGACCTGGATCCCTTGGATCTTAGCAGCGGCCAGGGCAAGACGGATGACTTCTCGTTGCCCTTTTTCGTCCTGCTTGAGAAGTAGTGCCTCCCAGGACTCATCTGTTCGGTCAGGTTCTCCAAATCTAGGACACGTCCATATCATATGGATCATGTCCGCTATGCCATTGCAACGTTTGCACATGGGGCTAAAAATTTCCGGGTGCCACTTGCTGTAAAGCTGGGGGTTCGGGAATACTCCAGTCTGTAGCTTACGCCACATAACCTCCTCGCTTTTGGTGAGTTGCTTACACGCTTTTGGTAGTACTGATCTGCCTAATTTGTAATGATTTAGGATATCTTGGTAGGTGTTAAGGTCATCGTCGAACTGCAGGGGCTCCTCATCGCGCAAGGGGTACGGGGTTGCGCATAAGTCGTCACTGGGATCCCGGAATGTAGCTAATCCTCGGGCCAGTACGTGCGCTTTCTCGTTCCCCCTCAACCCCTGGTGCGCCGGTGTCCAAATGAGCGCGACCTGCTCTGCCGGTGGTGAACCACTGGCCAACACTCTTGCTGCTTTGGCCGAAATGCAGCCCGCATCAAAGTTTCTAATCGCTGATTTCGAGTCTGTAACTATAATTTTGACCTGTTGTTGTGTTAGAGCTAGCGCGATGGCCACCTCTTCCGCCTCCGTTGTGGTCGAATTTCTGGTGCTGCAGCATACTACCGAGCCCCCGTCTTCTCTAGTTGCTACTGAAACACGTCCCCTACTGTTCGCGTATTGTGCGGCATCTGTATATAAGACGTCCTGTCTTCCCTAAAAACGGGCTTGCAGCGCTGTTGCTCTATCACTCCTCCGGATCTCATGGTAAACGGGGTGCATGTTTTTGGGGAGCGGAGGTATTTTTAATTTGTCTCTAACCTGTCTAGGTACTTTTTCTGTACGTCTGGAGCATGCTTGCGGCTCATACCCCAGTTTTTCCAAAATTCTCCGACCAGTACGACTGCGCAGCAGTCTCTGGTATTGTGAAGTCCTTGCAGCTTCAATGAGCTCTTCGAGGGTATTGGAGACCCCTAGTCTCATAATCTTGTTTGTCGATGTATTGGGTGGTAAACCTAGTGCCGTTTGTATCCCTTTACGAATGAGAACGTCAAGTTTCTCCTTTTCTGCCTTGTGAAGCCGTAAATACGGCGCCACGTAGACTATCCTACTGATTATAAAAGACTGGACTAGCCTAAGGAGGTTAGCTTCTTTCATTCCCGCATGTTTGTTTGCGATCCGCTTCAGGAGTCTACAGGTTTGACTGGTGCTATAGCGTCTAGCCTCTGTATCGTTTCCGAGTTCCTGCCGTTGGCCTGAATTCGTAATCCCAGAACTCTAATGGTTTCCACCATTGGTATAACGTTACCGTTGACCCTGAGTGTTATTTTCGGGTTATCCTGCTTTATACGCCGACGATGGGGCGATCGCATTGACGTGAGAACAAGCGCTTCCGATTTCTCGGCCGAACATCTGAGCCCGATCGGTTCTAAGTATCTTTCTATAACTTCGATTGCCCGCTGGAGTGTCTGTTCAATTTCACCGTCACTGCCCCTGCACATCCACAGAGTCAGGTCATCTGCATATAATGTATGGTGTAGCCCTTGGATTTCGTCTAGTTTTGGGGGGAGACCAATCATGGCGATATTAAACAGCGTCGGGGACAACACCGATCCCTGTGGTGTGGCGTTGTTTCCCAGTCGAATACCTTCTACTGTATGTCCTCCCATACTGATAGTTGCCGTTCTATCGCTGAGGAAGTCGCGTATGTAGTTGTACGTGCGAACTCCAACATCTAATGCACTGAGATTCTGCAGAATAGCCGAGTGCTTCACGTTGTCAAAAGCTTTTGACACGTCTAGACCAACGATCACCCTGGTGTCTACTGTTGAATTGTGTAGCTGCAGCATGACATCGCATGCGGCCAAATGCGGTCTAAATCCTATCATGGTGTTCGGATAGATATCGTTGTCCTCCAAAAACCGGTTAAGCCGGGCCTGAACAACATGCTCCATTAGTTTCCCCACGCATGACGTGAGCGAGATCTGACGCAAGTGTTCGAAACCCGGCCGCTTCCCCGGCTTCGGGAGGAATACGAGGTTTGCGGCCTTCCACGTCGCCGGCAGCCGACCGGCCTCCCAACACTCCTGCATGAATGCCGCGAGGTGTCGGATCGACGCGTCGTCCAAGTTTCTTAGCATTCGATTGTTGACTCTGTCCGGACCTGCATCAGTCTTTGTTCTCAGTCTATTTATTTCTGCTTTATTGCCCTTCCGAACGAATCATTCTCAATGCTGGACAATTGCGCTCTGAAAGGCCCGGGCGGCATGCGATCAATTGCAGCGCTTTTAGAGATTCTTGCTCGGTATTGAATTTATTCCATTTCAGTAGGTCATGTTGAAGGAGCAAGCTCTCTCACCACACGGCTCCCAAAGTCATGCCAGCGGCATGATCGCAGAAGTACAACAGCATCCGATGATGATGAAGTTGGATATTAATGGCACAAGGGCGTCTCAGGCCAAAGAGCGCCAAACACAAGGTTAACGGTGTACTCAAGTTTGCGTAATGTGATAGTTGTAATGTTTCATGAAGGGATAAAAAACAGTGGTGTATAGGGCCTAAAAATGCATTTGCTCTGTAATATCACTAAAAACATTGGTGTATAGGGCCTAAAATTCATTTGCGATGAATAATGAGCTGGGAAAAAAATTTAAGAAAGTATATGTAGACGCTTTAAAAGATCTCATCCGTCCTCTCAAGGAGGAACGGGCTGAGACCCATGTCGATAAAAAATTCCATGTAAAAACCTACTTGCGATAAAAATTTGAGCACCTGATTTAAAGGAAATATTGTGTTGTCACCAATAAAAATGGATGGGTGTGCAGGTACTTGAAGAGTGTACAAGGAGGGAAAATGACGTCTCCTTTCTGGTTCCAGTTATGCACATATAATTAAAACATGAATGACAGTGAGCCGATCACCACATCTCGAACAGTGTGGTGCAGGAGAGTTAGTTAAAAGATATGTATGTGTTGTGTATGTGTGACCAATTCTGAGCCTGCACAGAGCTACTTCTTTAAATCTGCCTTGTTTTTTTTTTTTTGGTGTACCTGCCTATCCTTGGCTTTATTGTGTGCAGTTTATTTTCTGTTGCTGCGTCCCATTCCTCTTGCCATTTTTGCCGAATCATGCTTTTTATGTGTGGCTTCAGGTCATGATAAGTTATCTTATCAATGTCTGTGTCACTTCGAAGGGCAGCTGACGCAGCAAGCCTATCAGCTGCCTCGTTACCCGGTATACAGCGGTGGCCTGGCACCCAACACAGTGTAATTTTAATTTCTAGTTTATGGGCAAACATAAGGGTGTTATAAAAAGAATTCAGGACTGGGTTCTTATTATGTCATTTCCAAGACGATAGGGACGTTAAAACACTAAGGGAGTCTGTGTAGATGATCGACGTCTGTATTTTATTTTCTACAATGTGTCTCACAGCTAAAAAGATACCATGACATTCAGCGGTAAATATACTAGTATGTCTGTTCAGTGTTTTTGACTGTGAAAACTGCGGTCCATGTGTTGCACAGGAGACTTGAGCAGACTTCGAAGCGTCAGTGTAATATTCATCACAAGTGTACTTCGCCTGAAGTGACACGAAGTGCTGCTGTATGGCAATAGGGGATGCATGTTTCCCCACTTCAAGAAACGACAGGTCACAATTAACAGTGTGCATTTCCCAAGGAGGAATTAAGTTTTTTATGGTAGTTGTGTGAAGACTGGTAACTGGAACGTCCAGATGTTCAATATGAGTGGCAACTCTGATTGGATATGGTGGTGTCAGATATGGTTTTATTGAGAAAAGTGCAGTGCTAGTTTTGTCAAGCAGGAGCCGGCGACATGGATGGTCCAGTTGGCACAGTACCTTCATAGCATAAGTTACACAAGTAAATTCTCTTCTTCGTTGCAGTGACCATCGGTTCGCCTCGACATAATGACTAGCGATTGGGCTAGTTCGAAAAGCACCCGTGGCGAACCGAAGGCCAAGGTGGTGCACGGGATCAAGCAATTTTAGAGCAGAGGATGATGCGGACCCATAGGCCATCGAGCCATAGTCAATGCGTGATAGAACTACACTATTCAGAAGGCCCAGAAGGCAGTCGCGGTCTGTGCCCCATGAAAGGTGATTGAAAATTTTTAGCAGATTCATTGCTTTGAGACACTTCAGTCGCAACTGTTTTATGTGGGCAATGAAGGAAAGTTTTTGTCAACAACTACGCCAAGAAATTTGTTCCTTTTTAAGGGCTAGTCTTTGACCATTCAATGTAATGTTGGGGTCGGGTCTGACGCCACGCTGCTTAGAGTAAAGTACACCAACACTCTTTTCAGAGTTAAATTTAAACCCATTGTCATCAGCCCACCTGGACAATTTGTTAACACCTAGCTGAATCTGTCTTTCACAGATGGCCAAGTTGCATGATTTGAAGCTTATCTGGATGTCATCAACATATACAGAGCAAGAAATGGTTTTTGGCAACACACTTTTTAAAGAGTTCATTTTGACTATGAAATGTGTGCAACTGAGAACACCACCTTGAGGGACACCATTTTCCTGTATGTACTGCTTTGAATATGCATTGCCAACACGAACTTTGAAGGATCGTTCAGACAAGTAACTTCGTATTGTATTCAACATGTTCCCCGTGATACTAAGAGAGGAGAGGTCGCGGATGATACCATAGCGCCAAGTGGTATCATATGCTTTTTCAAGATCGAAAAAGACTGATAAACAATGTTGTTTGTGCGCAAAAGCATCCCTTGCATATGACTCAAATGCAATGAGCTGATCAGTTGTTGACCGCCCAGCTCTAAAACCAGCTTGGCTTTGATGAAGAAGACCACTGAATTCAAGGAAATGTAGAAGGCGGCAATTTACCATTTTTTTCAAATAGCTGGCATAAACAGCTGGTTAGAGCAATAGGCAGATAACTTGCAGCAAGAGTGGGTTCTTTCCCGGGTTTTAATATCGGGATAATGATCGATTCCTTCCATGCTTTAGGAAAGCGTCCTGTGGTCCATATTTTATTATACAGGCAGAGTAGGGTGTCAAGCGTGTCCGTATGCAGGTGCTTGAGCATTCCATATGTGATCCTGTCAGGACCTGGCGCTGTGTTCCCACATGTGCCAAGCGCAATCTTCAGCTCCTGCATGGTGAAAGGGCTATTGTACCCTCCTGTGCACGGTTTTTGTTTTTCGCATATAGGCTTCCTCTCCTCAGTTACCTTGTGCCGCAAAAGGAATCTGTATAGTGCGCTGAGCTGAATACGTAGTCGAAGTGTTGCCCTAGTGTGTCTGCTTGGTGTTCAAGAGTCACCACTAGTGCTGACAAGGGATGTTGGGAGAGTGCTATATCCTTTGAGTGCTCTTATTCTGTTGTATACTTTGTGAGCATCAGAATAAGAGTTCACAGAAGGAATGATGACCAGCTTTCTCGCTTGGAGATGCGTCGAACACGTTTGCCATTTGCCTTTGCACGCTTAAATCCTATTAGGTTTTCAGCCGTGGGGTATCGGAGTAACTTCGACCATGCCATGTTTTGTGTTTCACGGGCAGTCTTACATTCTGCATTCCACCACGGCCTTCGTTTGTTTCGTGGCTTACTTGATGTTTGTGGAATGTGTTTTTCTGCAGCATCTATAATGTGCAGCGTGATCAAGAGTTGTGATTCGTCAACGCCTAAGGCAGTAACTGATGAACAGGGCAGAACTGAGTGTTCCCTGAACATCTCCCAGTTGGCCGCATATTCTTTAAATTTCCTGGGACTAGATGCATTTACATTTTTATTGCCTGTGTACTTCACAGAGATGGGAAAATGGTCACTTCCATATAGATTGTCAATAACAACCCACTCTGTAGCTGTCAAGAGCATCGGAGAGCCAATGGCTAAATCAATGGCATGTGTACGTATTATGAGCTGAGCTGTAGTATATTGGCTGTTTTGAGTTGAGCAAACATGATCCTGAGGACAACAGAAACTTTTCAATTAGTGCACCTCGGAAGTCCGTTCTTGTACATCCCCATAATGGGTGGTGGGCATTAAAGTCTCCGACCAGCAGCCATGGTTCTGGGGGTTGGTCAATCACCTTTTCAAAATTTTTGTTGCATAGTCTATGATCTGGCGGAATATACAGCGAACATACCGTTGTTATTTTACCGAATATTAAGGCTTGTATTGCCTATGCCTCTAAGTCTGTGTTAAGCGAGATGTTTCGACAAGCGATTGACTTTTGTGTTATAATGGCAACGCCACCGGAGGGGTGAGTAATGCCTTGCCTATCTTTCCTGAATACACGATACTGCTTGAGAAAACTTGTGTCTGTTGGTTTCAGATGCGTTTCTTGCAGACAAACTATGTTTGGTTGGTGTTCGGCGAGGATATCATACAGTTCCAATAAATGATGCTCTCGGTAGCCATTTTAGTAGGTGTGGAAAGAATATAGAGTAGGGTTAAGACTCGCCGCCCTTATCAGGGGGCTTAACTGGTGTATGTTTTTTTTTATTTGAGGCGGTCTAGCAGGCCCCGCCTCTCATTGGCGGACTCCCTAGGCGCCGCTGACGCTGCGGAGTCCATGTTCACCTCCATCGCCTCTGGTGAAGGCATGGACGCAGGAGGTTTTTCAAGAGGAACCAAGTCCCTCTCAAATGTCTTTGATGTCCCGGACGTCTGGGAGAAAGTGACCTCCGGGATTGCAAAGATTGGTGCAGCCGGTGGCTGCTTAGTGAGGAGCCGTGGTGGGAGCACGTCAGCAGCATTGCACTGCGTGCCTACCGTTACTAGAAGCGGCCTGGCCCCTCTGCGGGCTGCGTCAGCATAGGGAGCGGAGGAAAGCATTCTGTGCTTTTTTCGCGCCTCTCCGTATGTTATCTTCTCAGTCACCTTTATATTGATTACTTCCTTTTCGGCCTGAAAGGCTGCACAGGACCGTGAGTATGCAGGGTGGGTGCCCTCACAGTTCACACATTTGTAGCCAGTTTCACTGCAATTATCGGTTGCATGGTCATGTGCGCTGCATTTTGCACATGTAAGGCGTCCTCGACATGTCTGGCTACCATGCCCGTACCGCTGACACTTTCAGCACCTGCGGGGGCTTGGTATGTACGGGATAACTTTGCATTGGATGAATTCCACATTGATAAATTCAGGAATTGTGCTCCGGTTGAAGGTGAGAACAATATGTTTTGTTTTTATTTCTTCATTCTTTCGCCTGGTTGTTATTCTTCGTACTGCTGTTACACCTTGGTTCTGTAGGCCCTCAAGGAGATCTGATTCTGTTTCGTTTAAGAGGTCTCGCTCAGAAACCACTCCCTGGCAGCTGTTAAGACTGCGGTGGGGTGATACTTGAACGTCAAGGTGAGCAAATGTTTTTGTTGTGAGGAGGTTGTCCGACTGACTTTTGTCTGATACTTCTATTAGCAGGTCACCAGATCCTAGTTTTTTCGCTTTATAGTTTGCCCCAATGATGGCCTTCAGAGAGTTGGCAATCAGAAAGACTGACAGTTCATTTACTGGTTTAGATTCGGTTATAGAGCGCAAGACAAGAAATTTTGGAATGTTCTCAGTTGGTGTCGTGATTTTTGGCGTCACTTCGGTGCGACTCCTTTTCGGGGGTCGATCAGGTTTTTTTAAAGGTAGTTTTTCCATGAAGTATGGATAGTTTAAGGGGTCCTAATATATGTCGCCTCTGGTTCACCCTTATACGCAGAGGAAGGTCCCGGAGCCCCTCGCCTGGTGGACAGGCGAGGAGCCCATCGGCGGAGACTTGACCACGGCCTCGACCGCCACCGTTCAAGGTTTCTTCCCTCCACCTCTCAACCTTTCGCCACGGTACGGATGACAGCTTCAGTATGGGGGCTCAGGGTCCGTAGTGGCGCCAGGCACCAACCACCTAGTTTACACAAAGTACAACAGCATCCCTTGACGGAATCGTTATATAGCTCGTTCAAAAACTATCGTGTCCCAAGCGAAAAGCGTTTTTACTGAAATCATTTATGCGCCCTTATGAATATTTGTGCGCCTTGCGTGAATAATATTTTGTGGTGCAAACAGCTCTTTGTTACTTCCATACCACGGCATTCACTCGCGTATTATTGCTAGCTTCCTTGTAACACAATTTTGGTGACAGTACTACACGACTAGGCGGAAATAATTTTGTATTTTTCTGGCCGAACATAACAAAAAACTAAAAATGTCTGTACGTGGAATGGAAATCATCCAGCGAGGCATGAAGCTCGCGCGTGCGCTGCTGTTTTCGCTCACAAGTATCTACGCTTCGTGGGGCTCACAGTCGATTTTGTGAAGATTAAAAAAAAAATGATGCTTATAATCAGCCTGCATTAACCCGTTTTCCAGCATGCTTACGTCCTATGAATTTCAAGCGTTTGGCAGGACTTCAGGTCGTCCGCAAGCGGCCGTGCCAGTTCATTGAACAAAAATCATAGCACGCATGCTTGCCGAGACTGTCATCTTTTTCAACGCAAATATTGCTAATAGGTGCGTGTAATAAGGAGTGCCGCATATTGTGCCGGATGCGAATATGGCTATCGCAAGATTTGAAGCAAAAATTGCACAGCAGCGGAAAGCTTCCCGCCGCTCGTTGCAGCAGGGAGACCCGGCTGAAAGGAGCGCTTTTGCCCACCAAGCTCGGCGCGACCCACCGTCACGTGCCTCCCTGACGTCACATTGTTTGGAAATAGGGAGAGGTCCATTGGCAGGATAGCATTTTAGCCAATTTGCTTTGAGGCAATCCGCATTAGCGGCAAAGAACGCGAAACAGATTTACCAGCGGCAGGCTTCCGGCGCTTGTGTGCATCGCATGTGCGTGAGACAATAAATATCGTTACAATAAAAAAATAAAAACTTCGGTAAACTTGGCTACACGAATCAAAAATAAAAGTACACAAATTGACACCGACGGCCGTTCTGTTCTGTGTCTTGCAAACCACGCTCTGCGCAGACACTTGGCCGTGTCCCACTCTGAAGGCTTTCCTTCGTTTCCTTTTCCTTTTTGCCTCCTTCTTTGTACTAGTGAGACGCCCAGCTTGCGTGCGCTTTTGGAACCTGGCAGTCGCGGAGCCAATATGGTTCGGCGTCGGCGGTAACAGGAATCCTCGTCGCCTCATCGGCGCTCGTTCACGGCCCCTTCTTGGTTCGGTTGTCTGGGTGGTCTGGCGTCCGCATTTCGTTAGGCAGCCAGCGCGTGCACAAACACACGCAGACAAACACACAAACTTGCGACCGGCCACTTGGCCGACGTTGAGGGCGATGAAACCGACGTCTCCTGACAACCCTTTCAAATGTGAAGTTTTTAATTTTGTCCCCGATACGCACTGTACACGTTAGAAAGTAGTCCTTCCTATTTTCTAAGATTTCCACTCCGAAAATGGCCTTCAAATTTGCGTGTTTTTTAGAAGCAGTACTTTAGCAGGTATATGGAGAAATGAGGCGCTTCATCCGCCCGCCTCCCGCGTTATCAAATTCCCGCCGAAGAGGGCGCTGATCGCTTGCTCTTGGAACGCTGCCTGGCCCAGCTTAGGATTCCTCTACGTGTCGATCGAAAATTTAGGGGAATCCCCCAAGGCGAAGTAGATTTTTAATAAGGGAGTAATTATTGATTGGCATCCACCCAAGCGTAGCCATACGGCAACAAAGGAAGCTATACAGATTTCTCAGAATTAAAGAATTCGTCCTGATCCGGGCACTGAACCCGGAACCACCGCTTTTCCGGGGCAGTCGCTCTACCCCCTCTCCCGCAGTTCGAAGGTCCTGGGTTCGATTTTCAAGCCTCCTAAATTAACCAGATTTCATGCTCAGCTCAGTGACTTTGCTTTGGTTATAGGAACACCGCTAAACATTCGGCGACAGTCTACATATTTTTTACCTTTTCCTGAATACATAAGGCACAGTTGAGATAACATTTCCACGTGGTGTGGACAGTGAATGGATAATGAGAGGAGGAAGTGTAGCTGTTAAATTAATTCCGGTATGAACATCGGCAGTGCTGGTTTTATATGCGATTCAAAGTGTAATTGTGCGGTCAGCTGTGTCGTTCACTCCGTCGCTTCTGAGCGCACAGCCGCTGGACTGAGAAAAAAAAAAAGGAAACAATTAAGCGGCTCGGCTTACTGAACACGACGGGCAGAGAAGTTTCCTGAAAAATAAAAATAACAGCATAACCACAAGAGTTGTTCAACTTATCATAAAAGGACTGCTTGCTTTTTGTTAACGAGCAATAAATTTTAGTGTACATAATACTGCGCCATCTGGCGCTCGAAAGCTGTCGCTTGCATTGCGTGTGACTATTTCGAGCCCTATTGTCAACTATTCACCTTGTTAAATTATGACGCACGCGTGACGTGTGCAGCAGGACGATGTCAGGTTACGTAACGACAGAATTCGTTTGCGTATTTTAAAGAGAAAAAAATCGAAAAAAAAAAAACGGCGTCATCTTGTACTATATATCGGCGCAAAATATGAAAACGACCTTTGAGAAAATGGAGCCGCTACGGTTCATTCCGCGATTCGGACGTCTCCAGTTGCATTGAGAGCGAGTGAACGTTGTTGCGGCTTTGCGGTATGGTTGGGTCATGAAAGGAAAGCAGTCGGACATTCGGCAGCGGCTACGAACGGAGAGGCCGAGTGAGTTTACGAGACGAGAGCAGTCAGTGTTAAAGCTGAAGAGCAAGAACGGCACCGGGTTATTCGAAATCGCTTGGCACAGAGGGGAAAGTGACATTGCTCCTCATAAGCTCTGATGACATCCCGCATTCATGTATCGACGACATTTCAGTGGAAACACTAAAACTCGTATCTCTTATCAGTGTCGTCGCGAGGGGAGTGCGGGATGCGGTGCGCACCGGGTGCAGCTGGGCAGTGAGAGGGAGGAAGGTGCGGGGGGGGGGGGGGGGGGAAATGAATTATTGTGTAAAGACGCACAAATGCGCGCATTGGTGCCGCTGAGACACTGACTGTCAAGTGTGATCTCAGAAGGAACTATTCTGTTACGAGGGGTGCTTGAAAACACATGCCTTAGTTTATGCCAGAGACTCCACGCCATTTTAACCTTGGACCGGGCCTGTGAACGTGCGTGTACCACGCTGGAAAGACAAGCCTTAACTCGATACCCATCGGAAACCCCGTGCGCGGGAGCGTGTTAGCCGCGCCGCCGCATCAACTCTTTTTCTGTGTGTGCATTTCATTCTCCTTTCTCAAGCGATGACCACTGGCAGATATCTCCGGCATTCTTATGCCTTTTATCCATGATTAAAAATAGCGCAAAACATGTTTTTTTGTCTTGTTTATTTGTATCCAGTGCCTTCCTCGCTTCCCGGCCCAGTCATACGTCCACCTCACACTTCCAAAACGCCGAAAGGCACGGAACGCCTGTTGCTCAGTGGAATGGCAAGTCTGATCATTACGCGCTGACTAGAAAAACAACAATAATAATAATAATAATAATAATAATAATAATAATAATAATAATAATAATAATAATAATAATAATAATAATAATAATAATAATAATAATAATAATAATAATAATAATAATAATGAGGGCACCTTTAGCAGGGCCAGGTGCTTTAGAAGGGGAATTGAGAGTGGGTGTACCCAAGGGTGCTAGATATTACATTATGCGGTTCTTACCATCTTTTTTTCTCAAGAAAGGTAAAGGCATGATTCAAATTAGAAACGCAAAGAAAGCAAAAAAAAGCTACGAAAAGAAGTTTCGCGCTTAATATTTTCTGTTGGTATCGCATCATTGTGCGTTGGTAACTGTGCAGTCTGTATACGGAAGTCAGCTTGCGCCTTTTGGAGGAAAGAAGAGGAGAAAAGTTAAATGTAGAGAATGAAAAGTAAAAGGCTTCCACCTATTCATGTGGCATGTGAAAGACTCTGCTTGGGGCCCAACTACAACGCGTGCTTTCATACTGGGCAATCACCTGTCTGAAGACACTTGCTCAGTGAATTTCCTCGCAACTTACACGTGCTAGTGTTTTTGCCGATTTTGGAAATGTCTGCTTTTGATGTCATGATTCGCAGAATTATCAGTCGCGGGGCACTATCGCTACATCTAAGTATTAAAAAGAAAAAACAAAGCCACTCGCATTGCTTAGTTGGGTGCAGTGAGAACATGACTTCAAAGAAAACCACGACGACAGAGGACGTAGAAAGGAAGTTGCGATCCGCTGCTTAAAACGCGGGGATGGGAGGGGGGGGGGGGGGGGGGGGGCGGTGCCACTCCGAGCCTCCGCACCGGGTGCTGGTGATCCTAGCGACGCTACTGTCTCTTATTGTCAAAAACAATGCAATGCAGAGCAATAATAAGATATTATTAGCTTCTGGATCTGTTAAGTAAACAAAAAACAAATTAAGCAGCACGGAAATCAGTTAACACCATCATGTGATTAGAGCGTATCCTCAATAAGTGCTGTGGAGTACTTATTTCTGTTTTGCTGAATCTAAGCAAGTAGCCAGCCTGCATGCATACTTGAGGAAAATTTGACATTAAGCACATCACACGAGGCAAGGAGGCATGTACCATGTACATGGCACATACCTTACTTTAATAAAAGAAGAGGCCGTCTGTAATTTTGCTTGTTCTTTTCATCGTGGAAAGGCCGTTAATCGTTTGAACATTGAACTGACTGCATATAGTGGTAGGCAAAACTAATAAGGTCGCAAGTGCAGACCCATGTGAAATGCAACAAAGTTTTGTCTTATGCTCTCAGAGATAGCCCCAGCTGCCTGCCCTGCTTTACACATAAACACCATGCGTAGGGCCTGGAACATTAAGCATTTGCCTAAATATGCCTAAATAAGAGAGTTGTGCACTTGTGTGCCTTTTTGTCATTTTGGGGGGAAATACTACCTTTTTAATCTCACTTGCTATCTATAGATGCATAATACGGTATTTCGATACTCGGTGTCGTTTTTGAACTTTGAGACATTTCCCTAAGTATCGTGAAAGGCGCGCTCCGATGCAAGACATAATTAGACGCCGGTGGCGCCAAACGTTTTTCTGGAAGAGCAACTAGAGCAGCCGAAGTGGGAGTGCAACCTCCTTCAGTGTAACCCGACATCCGAATCGGCGCCGTCCATGCGGGGACCATCGCCTCAACGCACTTCGTCCAAGCAGGGACCGTCGCCTGAATGCGCGCAGGACTCACACGCTCGGTCCACTCGCGGCCGCTTACCCCTTCGCCGAGAATGACCACGTCTTTGCTTGCCGCTTCCAGAACAATCGACGCTGACTTGAGTGGTGCTCACAATACTTGGGTTCGCCAGCGCTCTCCGTTTCATTTCGTGACATGCCGGAAAAGGCATTGAGAGGTACGCGTTGCAGGCAGTGAGTTTCAGTTAGAAGAGCCTTTTTTTTTTTTTTTTTTTTCGCTGATGCAACTGTGCTTTGCTGCAAAATGTGCCGAACCGCAGTGTCAAGTGTAGTCGACGCAGTTGTTTAACAAGACGAAAGGAATTGGTTTCATTGTCCCTTCGTTTCGTCCACACTCGCTCGAATGGTGTACAAACACGCACTGCTCCAAAGGGTCCGTTTCGTCGGCGGCATTGTCCACTCGGTCCCTCTCACCGCACCCTCCTCCACCAGATGCTCGAGAGCGAAGCGGTCGAGTAACCTGAGGTGCTGGCGAGCGGCGTCACAGCGGAGCGGACCAAAGTTCCGGTGAGTTTAGAGCAAACCCTTGCGTTATTTTTTTTTTTTTTTCTTGCTCGTAGGTTGCTTGGCCATAGTCGATTTCGGTGTATGAAGGCGATTTGCCGCTGGCCGAGGAGGGAGCTCCGCTGCCGCGGGAGAGAATCCGCCGGAAATCTCGGCGGAAAGCCAAATCGTTCCGACCGATTCTCGCCGACGAATATTTTCCGCCGAATTCCATCAGCCAATAGGAAGGCGAGGAAGTTGAGCCGGCGCGGCCCGCGGCTTCGGCCGGTTAGCATCCCTCAGGTGCCAACATAGCAACAGCGTACTCGCAATCGACCATCGGCTGGCAATAAGTGACGGTCATAGCCGAAATAAATAAAACGATGAGAAAAGTAATTTACCGAGCGTTGGGCCCATGAAATAACAAAAACATAAAGCGCTTGTTTCTCAAGTTTTTCTTGCACTGCGTATAAACAAACCGAGCCCTTGGTCATCGCAACGCTTGCTGAAAGGTTTACATACAAATAAGATTTAGTTACCAGCAAAATAGTGTCCTCGCTGCTGCGCTTGCCAGTTTTGAAGCTTCGTCGAGTTTTTTTTTCTTGAAGGTTTGTGCTACAGCTCCGTGTCCATGCAAAAATTACGTCCACGGTAGCAGAGCATGACTGAAGAGCCGGCGCTCATACATTTGCCAACGCTGTGAAACTCCACATGTTAAAATGATTCCAGTGCACAATATAGTGCGCATAGGCATCCAGAACATTAGTTGCAAGTCGTGAGAGCAGGCAGTAAGCTCCGATGGTCAAAACGTAATTTTTAGAGCGGTAGCAGTCGCCTGTACACCTCGAAGCATGACGATCCAACTTTATAAATGCGGCCTTGACATAGCATGCAAGCATTTCTCGGTTGCCAGTGGAAAAGATACTGCCCATGGATACTCGCCTATCTTCCTTCGTCGTTGGAGGGTAACAGTGAGCCGTGTGTGACGCTGATCTCTGGCGCGTCCGGTTCTCTGTCTGTCAATCTGGCAGCGAGTGATATGCTCCATTCAGGTTCTGTCTGTCAATGTGGCAGCGAGTGATATGCTCCATTCAGGTTCATGGGCCAAAATCCTTGAGTGTCTCAGAGGAGGACATGGACAACACAGCGCCTCTGAAGCGTCCCGCAGAGGATTAGGTGTGTATCGATGGTGCTGGCCCGAAGGCACACTCTGCCGAGGACACGGGAAGGGTGACTTTAAAGAGGAGGGCGATGTCTGCCCGAAAGGCCACGAATTTGCAGGCGGGAAACCCCATTCCAGGGGATGATGTTTAATAGGACTAGTATCAAAAACAGCTAGCGTCGCAGCACATTAAGTCACTACCCTTAACGTCAGGAGTATGCGTAATTGTCGGAGGCAGCAGCAGTTAAGGCATCTGTTAAAGAAATGGAGCGTGTCTGTAGCAGCAATTCAGGAAACAAAGTTGTCCTCCGATGAAGAGACGGAAGCTGCTCTCGAGCAGTTTTTGCCGGAATATAACATTATTGTTAGCCACGCTAGGGGCTTGTGCGGAGGGTGTTGCTATTTCTGGCAAAACGCTAGACATGACAGCCATGTCTTATTGCATAGATGACGAGGGGTGACGTATATGCTGTGACCTCGCAATCTCAGGTGTGGAGTGGCCAATTATTTGTGTTTACGCCCCCGTCAAGCAGCGAGATAGAATGCTTTTTTTTTTCTGTCATTAGTTAACCATTTGTGCACAGATCGCAAAATTATATTGTTGGGATATTTTAATTGTGTTTGTAGGGATGAGGACCGATCAGTGTTATGTAAGAGATATGGCCCTAGTGCTGCCTTACCTAACAATTTGGTTTGTGAATATAATCTTGTGAATGTGGAGCAGAAAAAAGGCGACAGTATTCATTTCACTCATTTGCAGTTCTCCTCCAACGCCCGCATCTAACTGAGCTACATGAGCTAGAGAGGCTTATCCCGGGTGCCTATGTTGAATAAATTAATAACGTAAAGGCAGAGCTTCAACAATTTGCGAAGGTATGGGACCCGAAGGTTTCTTGATGAGAAACCTTCACGTCGGGCCCTGAGTGATGAAAGAGAGAATGCTCTTACGAAGGAAATATTGGAAATTCTGTATGTTGATTGCACATACAGAGATCTTCCTAGTATTCTTGCTGCTTTCTATGCCTATTATCGAAAGCTGTTCGGCAGTGGTCAAGATCCAAATCAGGGTTCCGATTATAATCCCTTACTTGAGAACTTGCCTCGACTAGACGATGACAAGTGGGCTGTAATAGAGCGACCCATCACTTTGGACGAAATTAAGTCAGGTTTTTCAGGCCTTCGGAACCAAAAATCTCCTGGTCCAGATGGTGTTACTAGCGAATTCTATAAAACATTTTCGCCTTGCCTAACGCCTGTTTTGATGTAAATTTTCCAAGCATCTTATGATGTGGGTTTCTTGCCTCCCACTTTCTGTTCAGGCCACACAATATTAATTCCGAAAAGTAAAGACACTAATCGGTTCAAAACTGTTGAAGGATATCGTCCAATTTCCCTCTGTAATGTTGATTACAAAATTTCTGCCAAGGTTCTTTGTTGTCGTTTGCAGCTGGTCATTATGAACTTGATAGGTTCGGATCAGGTATGTGGTATCAGAGGGCGCAGTATTCAAACACACATCCATATTGCACGTTAGGTAATCGAGACAGTATCAGATGAGACCGTCCAAGTAGGTCTGATTCAAATTGACCTGGCGAAGGAGTTTGGTAAAGTTCGGCACGATTCCTTGTTCGCGGTCTTGGAGTATGCAAACATTGGTGACGTTTTGATCAAAGGCATAAGGCTGTGATATATGAACTCGTACACAAGACTAATTGTTAATCCTGAGCTAACGAAATCAATAACACTGGATGCATCACTTCGTCAAGGATGTCCACTGTCTCCACTATAGTTTGCCTTATATCTGGAACCCCTCTGTCTCAGTATAATTAACAGTGCAGCCATCCGTGGTTTCTCTCTGGCTCAATGTGAAGTTAAGATTTTAGCCTACGCGGACGATATCGCTCTTTTTTGTTCTGACAAAAAGAGTGGACTAGAGGCTTTACACTTGACGGAACAGTTTTGCGATTTATCAGGCGCGGCTCTTAATTTCGATAAATCCAAAGGTTGAAAAATTGGGGCACTATAGACCAAGCCAGTTTGGAGGCATATGCTAGGATTGTAGTCCTCTTCAGTACCTAGGAGTTCCGTTGCACCAAGTTCGCAACAGCGCAGCTTACTGGGATTCACAAATCGTACCTATGCGGCGACAAACGCAGGCTTGGATGGGCAGGGAACTCTCAGTGTTTGCTAGGGCACAGGTCTGTAACATATATTTAATTGCATAGCTTGCATATGTCCTTAAAGTCCTGCATTGTGCGAGGAGGGAGTTACAAGATATACACAAAATATTTGCAACATCTGTGAGGCGCTCTCAATGGGAGCCCATGCGGCATGACTTGTTCCTTGCCTTAGAGTTAGGTGGAGGGGGCCTTGTTCGCTTGTTTGTGCATCAACTTGTTTCCCGTTTTTACATTTTCAAATCGGCAAACCACCCGTTTCTTGTAGCTGTGCTCATTAGGCGTCGTAGTCCTCATTTGCCTTACTTATTCGCACCGACTGGCCAGGCTCGTGAGGGGCCTTTATGGGGATTCCCTAAAGAGGTTGCTACACTTTCAATTTTCTCACTGTGCATTTCTCTGTAGATTACATGTATAGCATCTCGAGAAAGCAGATGACCCAGACTCTCACTGAGTCTTTGTTCCCTACACCGTTGTATCGGCAGCCTATCTGAGGTTTTTGGACACCACTGTTCTGAAGCGTGTTAGGCAAATGTGCATTCAGGCGGCTGAAAAAAACGTTCTTTTTCAAACCACACACAGCGACGTTGCCTGTCAAGACATTTCTTCATGATAAGGAGATATTTGTGCCCTGGACGGTGAATTGCCGTCTCTGTAACGTGCCTGAGACAATTGATCATTGTTTTACTCTGTGCCGAGATGCTATGTTTTTTGGGGACATACTACAAAGAACTCTTAAGAAGGACACTGAAATTACACCATATACTATTAGACTTTTGCCTCCTGACAAAAACTCTGTCGCGCTTTACGATCTATTTGTGTTGATGGGACTATTCAGTTTTTGGACAAGCCGCATGATCGACAGGCCTACAGAGCCGCCAAGATTGTCCAAATCCGTGTTTCGGGAGCAGTGTGCATTGGTGAGGAGTGTGTATGCTGCACGTGAAGAACCTCCAAACTGGATGCCGTATCTGGATGCATGTGTTTGCGTCCCAGAGTTTTGATGTTTTGATTATGGTGCATTTTGGGCTAGGGATATGACGGGCTCGTATTAAGCAGCCCGGTAACTTTAGACATGGACAAGTTTAAGTGGAGTTTTTCCTTTTTGTTTACGGAAGTTTTTCCATGCAGTAAAAAAAAGAAAAAATCTCGCGTGGCCAAGTGGTTAGCGCACAACGCTACGGAACAAGATGTAGTGAGTTCGAATGGCGCTACGGCTGTTGTTTACTTTAAAAAATTGATTTTTTTTTCAGCATTTTAGCTTGTTTATTGTATTTGAGGTGCTTCGTTACTTTTTAGTTTTTACTTTTTATCCCAGGCCCTTTTTCACTATGCGATCAGCACAACAGGGAAGGATGCAATAGGGGAAGAATGGCATTTCCAATAAATTCGTCGCTGTCCTTGGCATAAGAGGCAAGTATGCCCCTTTGTCTACGATGCCCGCAATTAGCACGTTGAAGCTCTTGTTGCCACAGTATGTAGGTCAGATGTGCCATGATTTAGTGAAGAATTCAGTGATAATGCGTTATTCCTTCGGCACTTAGCATATGTATGCTTTTCGTGGCGTACGTAGCAGCAGTCGAGCGGTCAGGTCAGGGTTAACGGGAGCTCGCAGTCGCAGCGGCGACGGCGGCGATATGTTGGCTCAGAAGTGTGAACGAAGGAGCGTGTCGGCGGCAGCAGATTTCGCTCGCTCTCGCCCCTCAGTGCTAAAGTGTGAACGAGGCTTAAAGCATATGTTTCACATGCAAGCGAAAACGCTGGCGATTTCTGCCGCGGCGACGCAAAAAACCTGTTCGTCCTTAGGCGGGTGCCAAGTTCGTCCCCGTTATTCACTACGTTTGGCCTTTGCTTTCAGTAAAAAAAAAAAATAATAATAATAATAAATAAATAAAAAAGTAAGAAAATATGCAGGCTTTCGCCCGTGCAGATTTTTTTTTACTATACTGGCAACCGAGGACTCTTGCTGTTGCGTTTAAGCCACCTTTAACTTTGCGATGCCGGGGACTCAATTAAGGAACCGTTGTGAGAAGCGCGTCGTCGAGTAATTTCTCATTCTGCATCCTAGCAAGGCTTGCTTTGTGTCTCAAGCGCAGAATATTTTGTATTTGTAGCGATTCCATGACATCAAAGTAAATGTTTTATAACCGTTCTTCATCTTCGACCAGGGCATTCATAGCGGCCTTCGAGGAGGGGGGCAGGGAGTGAAGGGCGCTGCGGGTATAATTAGCTCCCCCTAATACAGAACCCTGCGCACCCCTTGCTCGGTGCTGTGATCCATCACTTGTTGAAACTCTTTCTCTGTTTCTCTTGGTCCCTCGGACATTCTCAATTTTGGCCTCCGTAGCCTAAGCAAGCTGGCGCCAAGCTTCAGTGCGATGGCGTCATGAACGGTCTCTCTTGTCACTTTTCATGGGCGGAAGTTTAAAAACTCACTGAATGGCGCTGCCTTCGTAGCTCGGTTTACTCTATTGTTGATTCCCATTGCACCTGCGTTAGGGTTTCGTCCCAGTCCTTTTCGTCGCTTCGTTCTGATAAACTACCATTGGCGGACGTTATCATTCTGTTGTAACTCTCGACCTGCCCGTTGGCCCTAGGTGTGTGCACGCTGCGTTCTTTACGTCAGTTATGATGAGTGACTTCCACTATTTCTTGTACAGCAGGTCGGTGTAACTGGTTGCCAAGGTCGGTGCTGAATCTTCGTGAACCCCCGAAGATGGCAACAAGGTGCCCTAGAAAAGAATTTGCGTAGGTCGATGCGGTGCTTCTCACAGCGCGAATAATCGCAAACTTTGCAAAGCCATCCATGTACACAATGAGTTTTGGGTGCTTGAGTGGTCCGAGCAGCGTGTTTATCCTGCGCTGGAACGTGCTCGGTGCGTCGACAAGTTCGAATGACATTCGCGCTACATCCTAGTGGTTGTCCGGAGTGACAAACACCGTGCTCTCTCGGCAGTCTTCATCGACCGGCGCCTGATAATAACAGCGCGCAAGGTGAACACCCGTGAGAAGTCGTTCGTCGTGTAGCCTGTCAAGTTGATCATTAATTAACGGGAGCGGATTCCCGTCCTTCTAAGTTATTTTCTTGAATAGTGGGAAGTCTACAGAAAGCTGTTTCTCGTCGTTCTTTTTCGATACAAGTAGGATAGGGCTCGCGTAGGCGGAGTTAGATTCCGTCACTACTCCAGTCTCTTTAAGTTCGTCGATCATTTTTCTCACAGCCTGCCTTGCCGAGTGTGCTAGGCGGTATGTGCGGTACGTTACCGCAGTTTCCTTGATCAACACAATCCTCATTTGAGTTGCGTGTGCGCACCCGATGTTCGAGAGAACAATGTTCTAAGCAAGGCGTGCGCCGTGCGGCAAATCGGAAGCCGTTTTACGCAATGTGCGGCCGTCGCTGTGGTGGCGCCGCTGTGGTGGCGCCGCTCCGTGGCCGCCTTAGCAAACGCTCGACCGCCGCTATGGCCTCCGAGATTTCCTCCGCTCACGCGTTTAAAAGGCGCGCGCGGTGGTAATCTCGGAGGCCATGCCGCCGCTTGTCTTGAAATAGCATTTTTTTTTTTCTCCTTTTTTTCTTTTTTCGCGCGCAACCAAGAATTGCGTTTGTTCGCGCGTGAAATTAGAGTACGCGACGTCCGACGCAGTAAAATCGCTGGCGTGGGGTTTCAGGCAAGGAGAACATGGTGAAAGGTAGAGAATTTATTTCCTGTTTTTTTTTTTCATTATCTTTAAGAAAATATCATCTGGTTCTTCTTCCCTTTTAAGGTGTGAGTCACCCATTGTGCGTGCATTGAACATGATTTCTAAGGGATACCTAACTTCGAGGCTCCTGCGTCTCTATTTACGTTGGCTTCTCGTCTTCACCTATGCGCGAGCGGTGCTAGTCCTGACGACGGTGTTTAATTTCGCTGTTAGCGCTACTAAATGCAAGTACTAACAGGCTGCGCCGTACACACGAGCTGTTCCTTACTTCACTTATGCAACCAGACCGATACAAAGGTGAGCAGACTGTGCTCGCTGTCAGCGTCCTGTGGATTGAATTTTAACTTGATTCTTACCACTGCAGCTGACATATATGCATGCTCATGATTGAAAATGAGATACGATCGTATCAGGCTGAATTCTGCGGCAAAAACGACCTTGCGCTTTCGAAAGTATTAGCCACCTCCGTATATGTGCAAAAGCAGCTGCCTTGTATACTAATACTCGCTTTTTCGGTAATTGCAAAGCTTAATTCTAAATGCCGTGTATATACGCACCTTATCCTGCACGTAGCATATGCAATTTCTGCCTGGCGTTGTTGTACGCGCGTTTTTCTCTGCATCCATTTATTTTGGCATACCAGAATTCCCTTCATGACTTGCCATTTTTGCTAAATCTCACTGCGCGTTTTTCCACTTCGCGTATTTTCCTTTATATATATATATATATATATATATATATATATATATATATATATATATATATATATATATATATATATATATATATATATAACATGGAACGTTTTTTCAACCATGCACGTTTTCACGACACGGTTGTAGAGACATTGTGGAAAATAGCAAGGCTCATACCTTTCACGTTAAACAGTTTAGTTCGAGAAGGCATACGTACGCGATTCGTTTAGTAGGCACAATGGCATTTTGGGAAATAAAATATTGTAAATTTGTTTCAGAGTTTTGCACAATGACAGTTCCGCTCACGTGTGCCAGCGTCACAGCCTCCAGGCAATCCCGGAACCACATCGTCGGAGGTGTGTCGTGTGTTCGCTATACTGGAAGCTTTAAGATAAGGCTGATAATCTCATCGAGACTTTTTCACTTCCAGAGGATATATGCCTGGCGAACATACGTGCATTGAGTGCAATTAGAGACCCCTTGGAACACACAGTAGTGCGTCCTCAATGGTGGATTTTGAACACTACAGAAAACTCATCTTGCGAAATGAAGGCTGCAGTGGTAGCCCGCTTTGTTCGGCCTGTCCTGGGCGAATCTCCCAACCGATGGAACGACGCAAATATATATATTTTTCGTAAGTGCATGCTTTTACCTTCTTCCGATGAGCACGGATATTTTCTGCATACAATCTTCACCGTTTACTGTGAGCGTGCATGGCTGCTCTTGGGCAAAAATATGGAACAAACTAATTTGTTATTTGCTAAAATGAAACGTACCTATTTAATGAATCACGTACCTACTCGAACCAAACTAATTAAGCACGAAAGAGCACGCCATTTTACCATGCTCGTCAATTATAGGTACGTCCCCATAATCAGTATCATCGTCAGGTTGGAAAAACTCCCCTGAGAAAATGTAACTAGGCGGCAATCTTCCATGTTATGAAAACAGCACGAAATAAATTAACGCAAAAAAAAAAAACCGCGTAATGACTTTTGGCGAACTCATAATAAATTTTATTTCCTAAAATGTAACGTATGTCCATTAAATGAAGTAGGTACTGCCTTCTTGAGCTACACTAGGCGTGAAAGATGAGCTTTGTCACGCTCCACAACCCTTTTTTCCTATTTAGGACACAACACGAAAACACAATTAAGTATAGAAAAACGCGCAACCATTACAAGACCTCATGATCAGTCTGAGACAAATGAATGCAGAGAAAAATGCACACCAAAGCCAGCTCGAAATTTCACGTAGATGCTACCGGAGAAAAACGTGTATAAACATTTTATTCAAGGTTAAGCTTTCCGGTTAGTCAAAAACAACGAAGCGTTAGTACAACAAAGCTGCTTGGCGTACATTTCGGAACGCCCGCGGTTTTCATTTTTTTTTTTTTGTCTCGAGAATTCAGCCTAATGGAATATAAATAAATAGGATCGGCTCCAATTTTACAACATGAAGATGCATGGCAGCTGTAGTGATAATAATTAAGGTAAAATTCAACCCACATGACGGACAGGTACTACGGTTCGCTCATGCATTTTGTGTGCGCCTGTTGCCATAAGCGAATTGTGTAAAAACAGGCTACGTGCAGCGTGCTAGCACCTGCACTTAGGAACGCTGCTAGCGAAATTAAACTCCACCGTCAGGACCAGCATTGCGCGCGCATAGCAGACGACGGGGCCGGAGCGCAAACATAGGGGCGAGAGCTTGGAATTTAGCCACCCCATCCCAGTCATGTTGAATGCACGGTGACCCACGCGTTATTTGATAAATAATAAAAAGGACAGCCGAAACAAGCCATCAGGCTTTCACGATACTTTCCTAGAAAATGTTTGAAAAACCGCGCGCCCAGCGTTACTTCCCCTGTTTTCACTATGTCAGTTATCGCGTACTCACGTTTCATATGTCCAACAAAACAATCGTAACAAAAAATAAATCGTTCGTCAATCCAAGTGATCAAACGTTTACTGTGGCGACTACGGAGCAACGCCACCGCGGCGACCGACACACATTGCGTAGAACTGCCTCCGGTTTGCCGTATGGAGCACGCCGGGCGTGGAGCATTGTTCTTCCTGAGGCGCATTGCAAAGGAGTCGCGGAGAGGTTGGCAGCCTCATGAGGTTTCGACCTCGTGAGGTCGACGTCAACCTCAAAATGACCTCAACCTCACGGAGTGAGCTGAGGTGTAGGTGAGGTTGACGATTGCTCGAAATGTTTTGAGTGAGGTCATGAAATTGGATCTCAACCTCACGCGTGAGTTTGAGGTTGGATGAGATCGTTATTGTGTGAGGTCGAAATTGCGAGGTCCAGGTTTTTTGCTCTTGTCGCGGCTTATTTCGTAGAGCGCCCCTTGTGACTCGGAGTTCGAGCGTACCGCCGCGGTGTGCCCGCCGGACGACCAGATGCCGCAGCCACCGTAACGCCCGCAGCCCTAGAACGCTTTCCTCTGGTCTTCTTGGGAGGAGTGCGTTTTTTTTTTTCGTTTTTTACGGAACGAACCCGTCTTGACAGAAGGGGTCGGCATCTCATGCCCCCCCCCCCCCCCCCCCCCATCTTTCTTTGGCTCTCGGAAGAGTAAAAGAGGGAACTAAGAAAAGCAAGCAACTGCACATGCTGAGACCCCCCCCCCCCCCAGTTATTTTCAAAGATGCGAAGGCTTGGGAAATCGATGGTCTTCCCTGTACAGCAGGTGTTCTTGCTACTTCTTCTGCTGCCTTCGCTCGTACCGAGTGGTGTTGGTGACCACCGCTGCGTCCGTGGCTCAGTGACACATTGCGGTGCGGAGATGACGACTTCTCTTCTCAGTCTGTACACGTTTATTTACACTTTTTTACAACTTAGTATTTACACAAATGTCGTCGGATGCGACATCAAACGTAGAGGGCTAACTGCGACTGGTGAACGATCTGAGGTCAGAGGCTAGCAGAATCAGGCCTTGGCCTCCTGCTACACTTTAGGCCGGAGTCCCTTGAGACCTCCGTCAGCCTAGCCTCCCTCTCGAACAACCCGTCTGCCCTCGACTCTCCTTACCGGGCCCAACTCCGCTCCGAGCCCAACTCTCTTCCAAGCCCAACTGTCCAACACTCCTTTCTTAGCGTTACCCAAAATTCCAGTTTAGTCCGTTGACCAATCAACGTACGCCAATCTGTGGCCAATAACATGCAGTCCTTTAAAATGGCCTGGCCAATCATTGTGTCACATATACCCTCTCCTACGCATGTCAAATGAAACACACACAAAGCACGCACTAAGCGGCGAGTGGTTGCGCACACAAACACATACATCTGCAACTTTTCCCTCTCCAAAATCCTCCTACGCAAGAGGCGCCAAACAGTCGCAAAGACAAACGGCGTCAACGGTTACACTTCCAAAAATACATAAAAACACACACGCGCAAACCTCAGGCCCAAACATTCCGATCGCTGCCCTTGGCCGGTTGCGCGCGGGCGGTGGATTCAAAGGGACACACAGGCGTCTTCCCGGGAAGACATGTCAACAGCGCGTTCTCCCCAGGCCTGTGTTACGCCGCGTTTCGGGATTTATGGCCTCCGCGCCCTCTCCACTCGAACCGGGAGACAAAGCAGTTAGCGCCGAACCCACAACCACTGGGCTTATGCTGTGTGCTCTAACTGCACTGTTCTGCCTCCCTCGCGGCACGGGACGGAGAGAGCCGGCGGCGTCGCCCGCTGCCATGTGTTCTGGGCTCACTTCCGAGAAGCGGTCGTCTGCGCGACCGTCATAAATCTGCCCGCGTCAAGCTGCCCCTTGACCTTGGCCGCCCCTTCGGAATCTCGCTTCCGTGCGAAGCCCGCAAACTTAACTCCCCCCCCCCCCCCCCCCCTCTTCCCTTGTCCGTTCGGCTCTGTAGCTCGGACAGGGGACAGGATGCGTGTCGAGTTTATTATTCGAAAGAAAGAGCGAATATTGAAAAATGAAAACGTGTAACTGGGACTCTACTCTGTTCCTCTACGTTTTCACCCTTTCCATCTCAACGAGTACCCAACATGACTTGAGCAAGGGGCTTCTACTTGAGTCGAGGGCCATTTAGCAGAGCGCTTCCTCTTCTTACATCCACGATTTAAATTCCGCGACCCGGCGGTCAATAATATGGGGACTTTACAAGCCCTTGCAACTCGCATTCAGCTACACCTGTACCAACTAGTTAACCTTTTTAATTTTGTAAATTATCAAGCCCCCCCCCTCCCCTCTTCATTATTATTATTATTATTATTATTTCTGCTTTCGCTCCCCTCTGTCTTCCTTGCTTCTTTCTCCCTGTACATTTCCTTTCCAGTCGGAAGCAATTCGGGTGTGCCTGAGCTCGGGTCACGGTGGAAGAATACTGTGCTCGCGGGCTTGTGTCCGAGCACTGTTCAAAAAACGACTGCACGCGAGCTTCCATAGCAGTAGTAGCAATTAGCGCAGCCGGCAACGTTCTTTTTGTTCCTTGTTAGTAACTTTTGTTTTTTAATAAATAAGGCACTATGACCGGCACCACCACTACATTGAACAAGTATCAGTAGTGGCTTAGTGCCAAAAGGAGGGTGAAATTGTTCTCCGACCGCGGCAAGTGCCATTTTTATCAAGTACTGGAGCTGCAGCCGATGAAGTCACAGAGAGTACTGCTGAGGACGGAACAAGTTAACGCCGTTCGCGCTCGAGTACTTGGACACTGTTGCACGTCCAAGTTCACTCTATAATAAAGACTGCGCGCATATAGCATTCTACTACTAATGAATCGCGAGAGCGGCACATGCACAAATGACTGACGTGCACCGCCCAGCATCCACCTGCAAAAAAAAACTGAGCTAGTTTTTCAACGTGGTGTTATCCTGCAAGAACATTTTTGGTTGATGTTCATTTCTATCTGAAATTAAAATCATAACCGAGATCATTCAACTAGGATTTGACCCTGGATTCGTAATTTGGGTAAGCGGCTCACTTGCTTAGCAGATGGCCAAATTTCCTGAATAATTCCCAGCATGTCGTCCTAAGCACTCTTCTTTATCGCTACATATTCTACATACACTTTGAAGTGGTTGCCGAAATTATCAGCGATTATGAAGAAGGCGAATTCCCTATCGACGACAAACAATCGAATCGTCGGGGGCACTTGACCAACCTAAGTGTTGTGAACTCTTGAACTACAGACAAATGTTGGCATCGGAGAAATTACCTTCTCCGCACAGTTAGCTAATAAATCAAGCACAAAGCGCAGCACCAGGTCTGACGCACAAAATACTGCAATACTTACAGCACTCACTTCAACGTCTCCAAGCTGCACTTTCACGACATCGTTGAAACTTTCGAACAGCCAACTGCTATTCAGGCTAGTAACATGCGCGTTAAAATGCACTGAGATGCACTGGTGCAAGAACCATGATACACGCATTCTTGTGTGAGCACTAAGTATGAGCGCTTTGGAATGAACCATTTCCCTATTTGAACACAAATTCCTGGAAGTTTTAATGCTTCGTATGGTTAGTGCGGACGAAATTACACTATCAATCACAGCAATTGTGGGTACTTCATTCGTCTGCAGTAATATATTTACCTACCTGTCTAGCAAAATAGCCTCTTGGCAGTCTGCGCATTAAAGCTTGTGGATGGCTTGCGCTTTCTTGTATAACCCATTGTTCTGGCGCGGTCCGATGGTGGCACTTTCCATAACCCAACCTTCCCAAAGGAAAAAGGCAAAAAAAAAAAAGGAAAGAGAACAAAGGAGACATATACATGCGCCTCCCCAAACACACCGAGACAGGACGCCACGCGTTTCTTGCCGATATTGATGATGCATATTGAATAGAAAAACAGCGTAGGAAACTCACTGTGAGTATCATTGGGTCAAAAGAAGCGAAGCCGCGATTTAACTGGGAGTTATGGCAGCTTCACGACAATCTACTCACAGATGAAAATTTTATAGATACTGTGCAGCGACGCATAAAATCCTTATTAGAAGTATAACCTGAAACAGTACTCGGATCATGGGAGCATTTTAAGGAGGATGTTGAGATACTCGCAATTGAGCGATCGGGTTTCTTATACAGAAAACAAAGGAGTAAAGAGAAAGAATTGCAAGGAGATCTTGACATTTTGTTAAGCTTAGAGAGGTGCACAACCAAGCAATATATGAAGGAAATCAGAATGGTTAAAAGCCACCTAGAGGCTATCGTTATACGCAAGTATAAAAGGGCTGTCGTCCGAGTACGTGCAGAAAAATTATTTTCCCAAGAAGCGCCCACCAAGCATGCAATAGTAGAGGAAAAAAGGTAAGCGATGAAGAATGAAATAAAAGATATCAGCACCAGCAATGGGGTCACAAGCGGCAGCTAGGGCGGAGATAAAACAAGCGTCCGTAGAATATTTTCGCTCCGTGCTAGGCCACGCAAGGAGAGTGGAGGAAGGATTTGAAAAAAAACTTTTTGCCACTGATGCCAAGACACGATAACACCGTGAAAGCAAGCTTGGAGAAGCCCATCAGTATGTGAGAGATAGAAATTGCTATAGACGACCTGACCGCTGGAAAATCACCTGGTCCTGATGGATCGGGCATTGTTTTTTTATAAAGCTTTTAAGGGGGAAGTAGCGCAGGCATTGCATCGACTTTTTAGCGAGGCACTTGATAAAGAAGAAATGCCACCGCCATTTAGAAGGACGCACGTGGTGTTGATACCAAAGAGCGATGATCCCGTCAAATTGCTCTCAGTGAACTCATACCGGCCTATAACACTTGCCAATGTGGATTACAAAATCTTAATGAAGGTGCTAGCGAAACGGTTGCAGAACGTAATTAAAGACGTTGTTGGGCCACATCAAACATGGGGAATTAAAGGGAGAAGCATATATACAAATATTCACATAGCTAGAGGCATTTTGGAATGCTGTGACGTGTTTGGAGATTACGTTGCAATGCTGCAACTAGACCTGGAGAAAGATTTTGACCGGGTTAGTCAAGAAATTTTATTTTGGATACTGGATTATGTAAATGTAGGCTCAGTCATATTAGGTGGAGTTAAAATGGCATATGCAAATTGTCTCACTAGCATTATTGTAAATAAGGAAGTCGCAGAGAGTTTCAGATAAGATCGTCCGTAAGTTCGTAAGACAAGGATGTCCGCTGTCTCCTCTGTTATTTGCCACATATATAGCACCGTTTTGCTTAAAGGTGATTAAAAATGAAAGGGCCCGAAGATTTACACTTATGGAAAGCCAAGTAAAGATATTGTCATATGCTGACGACACAGCCGTTTTCTGCGAGATTAAGACAGCGTTTCAGAAGCAATCAAAGATGCTTGTCCAGAAACAGCCAGCGAAGTCAACTGGGACAAATGATTGGGGCTGTGGCATGGGGCTTGGTGTAACGCACCTTCCCTTTTCGAAAATGTTTCTTGGTCTGTCGCACATGCGAGGTACCTTGGAGTGCCGCTGGAACACTACAAGGATACGAAAGATTACCGGAATGCTGACGTGACCGTATCCAGTCAAAAACAACAAAGTAGGGTGGCCTTGATTTATCAATGTTCGCGCGTTCAACTGTATGCAGTTTGTTCATTGTTGCGAAAGTCTGGTATGTTTTGCAAGCACTGTCTATGTCAAGGGTTAGCGGCCAGAAATTTCACCCATTGCTGGCGGTTTTCGCATGGGGTTCAGTTTGGGAGATAACAAGTCGTACAAATTTGTTTCGCTCAGTAAAACGTGGAGGACCTGGTTTGGCTCATTTATTTTTACGACAAATAGTATCCAGGTTTATGTTCTTACGGAACCAAACCAACCCTTTTCTGCATACGGTTAGACTGAGCCCAGATTTACCCGAAATTCTGGTGTCCTCAAGCAACTTTAAACACACAAGACTGAGTGTTTTCTTGCGTGAGGTTGTGGCTTCTTTTAACATTGTAAAAGTGAGATTCTCAATGGAATACCTATGCTCTGTAACCTAAAAACAACTGTATAAGGACCTGCTTGATGTAATGATACCAGTGCCGCTGTATTGATCATTACACTGTGAAGGGGAAGGTAAGGACGTCCTAAAAAGAGTTAAAAAGATGCCAGCACGGTCGTAAGCAAAACGTGTTTTCTTCCCATTACACAGTGGTACATTCCCTTTTAAACCGTGGTTACGGGAAAAGGTGTCTTTGTTCCGTGGTCGGTGGACTGCCTGATTTGTCATAACCCGGAATCCATAGACCATATTTTTGTTGACTGCTGGGATGCAGTCTTTCCGTGGGATATCTTGCAGAGGACTTTAAAAAAGGACTTGCCAATTACACCCTATGGTATACGGTACCTGCCGGTTCATAATCAAGGGGGTATGCGATATGACTTATTCATGTTGCTTTGCCTCCACAGTGTATGGAAAACGAGAATGGCTGTGAGTTACGCGGACGTCGATGCTCGCTCAGCGAGAGAGAATTTCATTGAGAGTATCAACAATCTGACCGCCATCTATAATACCCAAAGTGAGAAACCTGAATGGATGTCAGTTTTGAGTGAACTGGCCAACCTAAAGCGTTTTTGAAACTTTGTGAACCCTTACTTTTGCTAGAGCGCTTTGTAGCATTATACTTTGACTTTGCCAAACTGTAAATATCATTGTTAACAGGAAATAAATTAAAAAAAAGCCGGGGTGGCGCAGTGGTTACAGCGCTCGACTACTGTTCCAAAGGACGCGAGATCGAATCCCGGCCTCGGCGGCCGCTTTTCTATGGCGGCGAAAAGCAAGGCGCCGGTGTGCTGTGCGATGTCAGTGCACGTTAAAGAACCCCGGGTGGTCGAAATTTCTTGAGTCCTCTGCTACGGCGTCTCTCAGAGCCTGAGTCGCTTTGGGTCGTTAAACCCCACAAACCAACCAAATTTTTTGTTCCATCGAAATGAAAGGAAATCTTTGCATTTCCTTAAATATACTCTACCTAAACCTCCGGAAGCTTGCCGATATATTGTCAAGGCAATCTGAGTGGTAAAGTAAGGTAAAGTAGGGTATTTTTCCGACATCGTCATAGGCTCCATACTATTGAAAATTTGAAAATTCAAAACAAAATTTTATTTCCAGTAATATAAAGAAAATGGGCCTCAGGCGAAAAGCTACAACGATAGCTTGAGAGATGCCCGAACGTAATGGCCCATGGTAAACACAGTGTTTAAGTCACAGATGTGAAACACCGCTACAATAAACTTAAATACGTTTTTAGCGCACACACCGAAAAGCTTATCTGTAACTCATTCGAGTGACGAGATGTTGATGTTTGATTTCTCATCTCCATTCAGTTACGCGGCTTCGCGCTAGCGGCCGTCGCGGAAGACGCGACCGGTTTCCCGAGGTGCATGGATGGGAATTCTGGGGATGGCAAGCGCGCATGGCAAATAAAAGGGTGCTAAGATTTGCATGCCAACTTTATTTTTCCAATTTTTGGGGGGAAGAAAATATTGGGCAAGGGCGGTGCTTAAAATCGGAAGGTGCCTAGACTGGCGAAACCACCGTATGTCGTCGGTTGGATCGCAAAGTGGCCTCCAGCCTGGCTAGCAGATATGGATTTTAACTGGGAAGCCAAGTGATATGCCCTGAATGCTGCACCAAGAACAGTTGCGTCACAATTTTGATGACAAATGAGGTCGGTTTTCCCTTTGCAACCACGACGCATACTTTTATGCGACAGGGGGCCTTACGGCGCTATCGCGTAAAATCAAAGGCGGCGGCAGGAACCACGTGCGAGGGCCGCGTCTTCGAGCTCAAGAGCGTACGCTTCATAAAAATACCCAGCGATTTCCGAAGCAATAAGAAATAACCTGATTAGTCACTCTCAGAGGATAATGGGCATCCATAAAGTTCATATCTCATATCGCACTTGACCTCCCGTCGGCATCACGCATTCCACCTTGATTAAGCTTGAACCAGCGAGACTTCGTGGCCTGTGACACTAGAGCTCCCAACTCCAAGTTTCAATGCGCGACAACAGCGCCAGAGCGGTGCGAGGCGAAAGTGCTGGGGGCCGGCCGGCAGCGAAGTCGTGGAGTGCAGCCATGACGGAATTTGAGTGGCGGCGAAGGCTGAACCCAAAAGCGGATTAGCGGTACCGCACCATACCCACAGGTCGGGGGGCCAAAACTCAAATTAAGAAATTATATTTCAACATAATAAAAAGTATGAATCAACATAAGAAGAATATATATTTTGATAACGTTGCATGTGAATGAAGTAAGGTATTTTATTCCATCATTCTTAAACCTTTAAAAATCTTGCAACACTCCTAATGCGTCTCTTGTGATGCTGCCTCGGTCTTGGTGAGACTTTGCAGGCCTTGTTAGGTTCTTGCGAACTTGCGAAGTAGGCAATCATGGAGAAGGTTTTTCTGTCCTCCATGTAGGCAATCATGGAGGTAACCAATGCAACAAGGCTGACGAAGCCACGGAGCGGTTGCTTATCGTTGTCAGCTTGTGGTGCGCTCGGCAAAGCGTGTAACATTAGCTCGCAAGTCTGAAAATGTTCCTTTTGCGAAGATGTCGCCGTTCTTGCTGGTCGCCGCACTGTAGCCGTCTGGTAAGATTAATCTCCCCCTACAGCCGAGTTTTCTTGGTTTCGTCTCCTTCGGCGAGTGGTCAGTGAGAAGTCTCTTTGGAGCATTGTATTGCGCTTCTCGGTCTTTATCGCAAGATGAGCCCGCGCTAAGTGAGGAAGCTAGGCTCTGTGGCACATTGCGACAGCGTGGACTCAACCATCGGTGTCTTCGTACACCGTTTCCGTCTGCCTTTCACCCATAAGTGAGCTCTTGTTAGTGTCTTGTCTTCGCAGCGATTAATTCTCGACCCCCAACAAAGGCACTCCTCAAGGGTGCGTCATCTCACCACTACTTTTCAACGCGGCTATGATCGGACTCGCGAGACAACTCGAAAAGATTGAAGGCATACAGCACGCCATATACGCTGACGACTTCACGGTCTGGGTTACCTCCGAGTCACTCGGCCAGAAAGACGAACGACTGCAAGCAGCGGCTACCTGCGTGCAAGAATACGTCCGTGCACGAGGCCTCGCCTATTCCACAGAAAAATCCGAACTCCTGCGAGTTCACAAAGGGACACACAAGGAAGGGACCCTCAATGGCTTCCTCGAAGGACAGCTGCTTCCCGAACGAGACAAGATACGAGTCTTGGGAATGTGGCTGCAGATCAACCAGCGATGCGGCCATACGCTCAGCCTTCTAAAGCAATCGATCACTCCGGTCGCCAGGATGATCACGCGCGTGTCGCAGAAGCGGAGCGGCATGCGAGAGGGGAATACCCTGCGCCTGGTTCAGAGCTTGGTGCTCAATCGCGTGGGCTACGCCCTCCCGTACTTGAACCTCAACAAAGGAGAAGTGGAACGTGCAGATATCATCATCCGCAAAGCTTACTAAACAGCCCTGCACCTACCAATGATCACCTCCAACGCAAAACTACTAGCTCCTCGAGTTCACAACACCTTCGAAGAGATCAAAGCAGCCCAACTGGTCACGCAGATAGCCAGGCTCCAGCAGAGGGGCGCACGCTTCTTAGGCGACTGGGGATAGGCGGAACTGCGGAAATCGAGAATTGTACTGCGAGCATACCAGGCGCAATTCGCCAGACGCTAAAGGTTAGCTCCCTTCCCGGAACACGGAACCCAATTTGCATGAGGCCCGTAGGGCAGCCTGGGCGAAGTATGTACACCAAAAGCTAGCTACAAAATCCACAACGGTATACACGGACGCGGCTCCGTATAGCAGGAAGATCTCATGAGTCATAACAGCCCAGTGGCGGTAGCTATTGATTCCAACCTAAAGGAATTAGAAACCGCCTCAGTCAGGGATTGCACGGTAACCGAAGGGGAGGAGCTGGCTGTTGCTCTAGCGGTGGTAGCCGGTTATCGAAGCAACACGTCCATTACCTTTCTTACAGATTCGAGAGAAGCGTGCCGTAACAACACGAACGGCCGCATTGGTCGCGCCGCGCTCTGGCTCCCACAGAGCGCGACCCCACCAAAAGACACACACAACACTACTGGGTGGCTTCCTCCCAATCGGACAATCTACCCGAGCGAGTCAGCCCTACGTACTCAGACATTCTCAGCTACTATAAGGGGGTACGGATCCACTCTTCACTGGTACCAACGACCACAAATTCCCGATTAGCGGGCCATCTAGAGTGCGTGAGCAATTACAATCGGTGGCGATTCCGTTAAACTGAGCAACGTCCTATTCTGCCTCACGGACGTTGCCAACCCAAGGTTTTGTGAACGCGAAGCCGGCCTCCCAACCTAGTCTACCTTCAGGAAGAGCTTCGGGGATGTCTTCGGCCGCCCCGCGGTGCGTGAACTCCGCGCCGAGCAACGTATCTGTGCACGACCTCACCTTCCCTCGGAAACTGCTGGCTGCATTAAGGACGTGGTTGAGTAGAACATCCGCTTCGCATGCAAGAGGACCGGGGTTCAAATCCCGGTGCCGCGCAATTCTCCACCGGATTAAAAAAAAAATCCGCGTGTCGATGGAATTGCATAAACAGGTTTAGGGTGCGACCTGATGCCGTTGAACACCTCCGGCAACGCACTCCCTCACCAGAACAGGAGTTGGCCGCCCTGGTGCAGTAAATGGCCGCAACCTCTCATGATAAGCTCCATAAAACCCCAGCCATTAGTCACCAGCGGCTGCGGAACAACTGACCACGGCGGCTGTCAGACCTGTGACGCAGCAGGGGGTGCTAGGAACTTCTGGCTCCACTGGACAGGCCGCCATTGGAAACTGACCCTGGCAACGTTTAACACTAGAACCCTAGCTAGCGAAGCTAGTTAAGCAGTGCTGTTAGAGGAACTAGAGGGTATGAAATGGGATGTCATAGGGCTTAGTGAGGTTAGGACTAGGCCGGAATGAGGCATATACTATACTGAAGGATGGGCATGTACTGTGTTATCGAGGTTTACCAGAGAGCTGACAACTAGGAATAGGTTTCCTTGTCAATAAGTCTATAGCGGATAATATAGATGAAGTCTACAGTATTAATGAGAGGGTGGCAGGCATCGTAATTAGGCTTAATAAGAGGTATATACTGAAGGTTGTGCAGGCCTATGCACCTACATGTAGTTATGATGACCAGGCAGTTTAAAGCTTCTACGAAGATGTAGGATCGGCAATGCGAAAAGTAAAGACGCAGTATACTGTACTAATGGGCGATTTCAAAGCCAAGGTAGGGAAAAAGCAGGCAGGAGATCAGGCAGTAGGCGACTATGGCATTGGTTCTAAGAATAGCGGGGGAGTTAGTAGTTGAGTTTGCAGAGCGCAATAACTTAAGAATCATGAGTACCTTCTTCAGCAAACGGAAGAACCGGAAATGGAGATGGAAAAGTCTTAACGGGGAGACTAAAAATGAAATTGACTTCATAATGTGTTCAACCCCCGCCATTATGCAAGATGTAGAGGAAAGCGGGAAAATGCGATGCAGTGACCACAGGATGGTGAGTTCCCGAATTAGCCTAAATCTGAAGAAGGAACACAACCGATTAGTAAGAGAGAAACCCATCAATGAATTAGCGGTGAGGGGGAGGGCAGAAAAGTTCAGGATCTTGCTACAGAATAGATATTGAGCTCCAACCGAGGATGGCGACCTTAGTTTCAGAGATATCATTACTGAGTGTGCGGTAGAAGTAGGTGGTAGGATAGTTAGAGAGGATACCGGTAAGCTGTCTAAGGAGACGAAAGATTTGATTAAGAAACGCCAGAGTATGAAAGCTTCCAATCCAACAGACCGGATCGAATTGGCCGAGATATCAAAGCTAATCAATAAGCGCAAGGTGGCCGATATAAGGAAGTATAACATGGAGAAAATTGACCATGATGTAAAGAACGGGGGAAGCCTTAAAGCGGTAAAGAAGAAATTGGGCATAGGCAAAGACCAGATGTATGCGATAAGGGACAAGGCGGGACACGTCATCACGAATATGGACAAGATAGTCAGAGTAGCCGAGGAGTTCTATACAGATCTCTACAGTAGCCAAAGTAGTCAGGGCTGTAACGAGATTGGCGGTAGGGAAAAACAGTCACACGTTCCACCAGTGACGAAGGACGAGGTCAAGAAAGCATTAGAAACTATGAAAAGGGGGAAATCAGCTGGAGAGGATCAGATAACTACAAATTTGGTGAAGGACGGGGGGATATCGTACTAGAAAAACTGGCCACCCTGTATACGCAGTGCCTGGTGTTATCGGCGGTACCGGAGCCATGGAAGAATGTAAACGTTATCCTCATTCATAAGAAAGGGGACACTGAGGACCTTAAAATTTACAGACCAATCAGCTTACTGTCTGAAACGTATAAGGTATTTACTAAGGTAATCGCTAATAAAATCAGGGCAACCTTAGATTGCAATCAAGCAAAGGAATAAGCAGGTTTTCAGGAACGGTACTATACTATCGATCATATCCATATCATCAGTTAGGAGAAAGAACAATGCCCGGAATATAACCAGCCCTTATACATAGCATTCATTGATTACGAAAAAGCATTTGACTCAGTTGAAACCTCGGCGGTGATACAGGCATTGCGAAATAAGGGGGTGGACGAGCCGTACCTGAAAGTGCTGGAATATATATATATAGTGGCTGCACAGCAACCATAGTTCTGCACAAAGAAAGAATCAAAATTCCCATAAAGAAAGGTGTTAGGCAAGGAGACACAATCTCCCCAGTACTATTCACAGCTTGCTTAGAGGAAGTATTCAGAGACTTGGAATGGGAGCAGTTAGGGATAATGGTAGATGGAGAATACCTCAGTAATCTGCGATTTGCTGATGATATTGCCTTGCTAAGCAACTCGGGGGATGAACTGCAAATAATGATTGGTGACCTAAATTAGAAAAGTAGGAAGGTAGGCTTAAAATTAATATGCAGACGACTAAGGTAATGTTCAACAGCCTCGGGAAAGAACAGCAGTTTACATTAGGTAGCGAAGTACTGGAAGTAGTAGGCGAATATGTCTACTTAGGACAGGTAGTAACCGCAGATCCGGACCATGAAAAGGAAATAACAAGAAGAATAAGATTGGGATGGAGCGTATTGGCAAGCACTCGCAGATTATGACTAGCTTACCGGTATCGCTCAATAGGAAAGTATACAACATTTGCATCTTACCTGTACTCACCTATGGGGCTGAAACGTGGAGGCTAACCAAGAGAGTTTTATTTAAGTTGATTACAACCCAGAGGGCTATGGAACGAAAAATGGTAGGGGTAACATTGAGAGATATGAAGCGTACAGAGTGGGTCAGAGAAATACCTCACGTTACCGACATTCTAGTGAAAATTAAGAAGAAGAAATGGGCATGGACAGGACATGTAGTGCGAAGACAGGATAACCGATTGTCGCTTAGGGTAACAAACTGGATTTCAAGGGAAGGAAAGCGTAGCAGCGGGCGCAGAAAGTTAGGGGGGGGGGGGGGGGTGATGAGGTTAAGAAGTTCGCAGGGGCCAAGGGGATGCAGCTAGCACAGAACCGGGTTAAATGGATAAATGTGGGAGAGGCCTTCGCCCTTCAGTGGGTACAGTCAGGCTGATGATGATGATGATGAGTTATGCAAGCGTGTCAACGCGTCTATTGTGGATATCAATAAAAGTGAATCACTTTCTGAAAGGCATCGCAGGTGGCGTTTTCAAAATGCTCCTAGCAAAGAATCCCACCTCTCATAAATGCTGCGTTGCTTAGTTGTACACGGACAAAGGAACTGGACAAACGCTGAGGTTAAGCGCAATCTACCAACTTAAACTTTATTCCTGTTATGATTTTCATATTTTCATTTTCATGGTTTCATTCCTTAGAATATGAGAGAACCAATCTTGAATTTGCGATTGATATCCATGAGTTTTGCAAATAAACCCTACGTGCTACATCTCTATGCATGTTCTGTTCCGATTGTATTGCGCGAATAAACGTTAATAAACAAATATTTCAAGTTACACCTAATTTCTCGATGCCTCGGATAGAGCCTATTTCTCATCTTCCTCGAATCGATACGCGATAACGGTCGTAATTAATGGTCCAAAGGCGGAGATATAGAAGGGGAGCGCCTGAGAAGGCGACAGCGGACGTAACCGCCTTGGCGGGCCGCCAAATGCGCGATTCGACTTCCCTTCTTGCGGCTCTGTTCATACGCTTCCAATGTAACATTTAAGGTGTCATATATGTATCACACATCAAAACAAGGCACCCACGGTACGAACGGCGGTGCTGAAAAACAAGTAATTGGCAAAGAACTACTAAAAAATATCGCATGACGTCCGCTCTAAAGTATGCGTGAAACGCGCATACGCAGACAGCCGGCCCTTGACCCAATGAAAAGCGGCGCTTCTGCTTGAAGCTTGCTGTCGTTGCACGCCAGCAAGTCTAGACGACGGGAAGACGCGGACGTTGCAGCGTTGCGTAGGTTGCTTTGTTCTTCAAACTCGAGTTGGGACCGTTCCTGAACCACGCGGTTATTTGGTGGCGTTTCTTCAGTGGTTTGTTTGGGTCGCATCGCGTCAGTAATGCCGCTAAACAGCAGGGCCCTGTGGGGTACGCTGCGCGGCAGCTGCAACGAACATCACTGTGATTGTAGATGCTACGTCGTTATGTGCTCGGCAGACGCCTCCGAACCCAGCGCAATTCGTTGCGACTACTGCAACCATGTTCTAGGGGTCCATGGAAGAATAACGGTCTTGGATGAGTGGCCTTTTTTGCCATATGCATAATAACGACTTACGAAGTCATTTATTTCATGCTTGTCAATGTGCGTATTTTCTCTGTTTGCCAGCTTCATTTGTGAGGCTCGTTCAGTACACTTCGAAGAGAAATCTGGTTCAGTAGTTTGAGTGCCACAGTCAACTATTGCGCGAGGTTTCGTGTCAAGAAGTTTGCTTATCCGTAATATTGGTTTTACACTATTGCCGCCGTATGTCTTTGGGCTCATTGGGTGCAATAATATGGGGGTAATCCAGCACTAATTATTGATTGTTTGCACGCGTGTACGCCTTTGCATACCTACAAAATAGCACGCTTGAAACGGACGGCGGTGCTCTCGTTTTGAATCTGAATTCTGGAACTTTGCACGGCGTTTAATTATATATCAATTGTTGGTGAGTCATAAAAGTTCGGCAATACAGCTGGGCACACTAAAATGATACTGAACACGTGGCGCCACCGAACTACGCAGCATGTCAGTAAGAAAGCTGAGGATTCAGTGTGGTACAGACAGTGTGCAGCGCGTCCCTATTAAGAGTAAAAAAATTTCTTGCCTAATGATTCCATCGCGCGTTTTGATTCGTATTTTACCTAGGCGGCCCAGAGCATGACAGTGGCGTTGCTGGAGTGCCGCAGCATATTCCGCAGTCAAGTAGCTTCCAAGGTTAGTGGGCTCAAGAAAGGTATTTGTAATTTCGGCCTAAAAGTTCTTGTTTTTTTGTGAAACCGTTGTCCTTTGTTCGCCGATCTGGGCTGTTATGTGGACTTGTGCTTGGTATCAGGGATAGTTTTTTGTATTCATGAAAGTGGACACCTACAGAGTGGGGCTGCATGCGGTATACGTTATTAAACGGGGCTTCTCTAACTTGATTAATAATTTCTGTGCTGCACGCTTTTGGCGCTTCAATCCGCCTCGGGTTATGATATTTGTGTGGCTGTTGCCAGAACCTATGCAAGCGGATGAGTTCCTGCACTGACGACACCACCTTCTGTATATCCCCCCTCCCCTTTCTTTTATCGAGAATAACCTTTTTCCATTCCACTGCACAAGGCACAGTATGCAGCGACCACGAAATAACAGGTGATCTGTCAAAGGCATGAAGGACGTCTCATCCTAACTCTGCCCACACTCTGCATAGGATAGGAAAAAAGTTTATTGATCTGGAAATGTCTTGTGCTAGCAGTAGGCGAGACAGAAGAGGTCCATCTTCCGTCTTCTCACATTGTCGGTGCCCCTATTCCAGGGCTCCGCTGAGATTAGCTGCTCGCTGGGCGTGCTGGATCAGATCTAGTTGGCAATTCAGATCGCCACTGGAGAGCCCACTGTTCCCACTGTTCCGCACTCGGGCCTTTACGAAAGCTATCGTTATTTCTACATTGCCACGTGATGAGGTATAACGAAGGTTTGCTACCACACCACGGGCAGGTGTCGCGATATTGCGACGGGTAAATCTTGCTAAGGATATGCAGGTTCGGAAATGTTCCTGTCTGCAGTCTTCGCCAGTGCACTGCCTCTTGTTGATTTAGGTAACGATGAGCGGCGGATAATGGATCCCTTATAGTAGTTGAGAATGTCTGAGTACGTAGGGCTGACTCGCTCGGATAGATCATCCGACTGGGAGGAAGCCACCTAGTAGATGTTGTGTGTGTCTTTTGGTGGGGTCGCGCTCTGTATGAGCCAGAGCGCGGCGCGACCTATGCGGCCGTTTATGTTGTTACGGCACGCTTCTCTCGAATCTGTAAGAATGGTAAGGGACGTGTTGCTTCGATAACCGGCTACCACCGCTAGAGCAACGGCCAGCTCCTCCCCTTCGGTTACCGTGCAATCCCTGACTGAGGCGAAGCTAATTCCTTTAGGTTTTGGAATCAATAGCTACCGCCACTGCGCTGTTATGTGAGCTTCCTGTATACGGAGCCGCGTCCGTGTATCCCGTTGTGGATTTTGTAGCTAGATTTTTTTGCTCATACTTCGCCCGGGCTGCCCTACGGGCCGCATGCAAGCTGGGTTCCATGTTCCGGGGAAGGGAGCTAACCTTTAGCGTCTGACGAATTACGTCCGGTATGCTCACAGTACGATGCTCGATTTCCGCAGTTCCGCCTAGCCCCAGTCGCTTTTGCACTTATATCTCTGTAATACTGTTCGATACGAAGCTGCATGCGTGGCCTGTTTAATTAATAGCAGTACCAGACTTATCACAGCGTGACTCCACATCTGTCTGAAAATTCAAGGTTTACGAGAAAATATACATTATATTCGCATAGCGAGCTACGCAGATTTCACGCGGCAATTTTTCTAAAAGCCTCAGCCAAGGAACGGTCTGTTTTCTTGCCCGCGCTGAGTGGCTGTTGCTGTTTCCCCATATTAAGCTAAGCACGCCGTTGTACAGACAGCCTTAAAGGCGGGGGAGGGGAGAGGGGAGGAGGTCTCACGCTGGGGCGATTAGCGGACGCCGTCGTCTTTGACTCTTTGTGGGAATATGCGTTGCGACCGACCGTCCCCGAAGCCGTTCGAAAAATGGTTAACCGGCTGCAGAGGGGCGAGTCGGAAGTTCGCGTCCTAGCCGCCAAACGAAAGTCGTTTAATAGACGGTCCCCCGGCGGTTCGCGGGCGAGGTAGCGGTAGTTTATGGCTCTGGACGGCGCACCGCGTGACAGACCGGATGTCCCTGGAACGGGTGACGACTGACGAAGGCTGAGAAAGCGGACGGAGCGTTGCGTTTTGTACCGACTGTGTTTGTTTTTGTTGTGTTTTTGCTACCGTTTTTGTGTGTTTGTGTATGAAGCGAAAATGCATCGCGTCTTTCTGGAATCCACGCGGTGCTCGAAAGTAAACATTCTCGTGGGCACCGGCGCTCTATCAGCTCTTCACTTCTCCGGTTGGTAACCAAAAGGATACCCAAAATACTGGGCAAACGTATTTCAGGGGGGTTTGGCGCCAGGTAGAAGAGGAACGCCGGCCGTCCTAGGTGCTGCTCGGGACCTCTGCTAGGAAGATGTTGCGAACTATGACTGACTGCTTTGCTGTTTGATATATATATATATATATATATATATATATATATATATATCAGTTCATTCGATTTAACTAATGTTCGGTCTCATATTTATTAAATAAGGTCAACTAATGGCGTCCATCGGCCCCCTTCCTCGACCGGGCGGAGCCGCCGTGCCATCACGGACGAACGTTTCGTTACAATGGAATTTACTAAAAGCACTAGTTTGGGCTTGTTGGCTCGTATATCATGCATTCAGATGAGTGTGAGAGACCTAATTAGTCTCCACAGCTGGCAACGTGGGCAAACTTTCACATCTCGTACGTTTCCGCCCAATTTCAACTTTGGCACTCTAAGCACCTTCTGAGTTTTATTCGGAATTTTTCGAGGTCTGTGTCACCTGTTCTTATTTTCATTATTGAAAACCAACAAGAAACACTAAGGTCTTTGAGTGTTGACTCAAGTCGAAAATTTTCCACGCATGTAGATTTGGCGGAGAGAACAACCGCTTGACCGTGTGCTGCTCCTATAGCGACGGCGCTATTTTCCTCTCATACTAAGGGGTATTTATCTCTTCAAAGCGCGCCACCTTAATTCGTCTTCCGCCGCGGCAGCTGCTTTGAATAGTGTGTCCGGATTCCTCGTATTTTTGTGAAGTATCAATTTTTATCGTCTTTTTTTACTTTGTATTCTGCCTAGGCAGCAAACCACAAGAGGCTGTATTTGCTGAGTCCACAGCTGGTGTTCGAAAGGTTGGTTGTCTCAAAACAGCTGAAAATTTTTCGTTTCTCTCAAAGCCGTTTTGCTTTACCCACGAAATCACTTACGGCCTTAGTGAAGAAAAGCTTCGGTGCGAATTTCTCACTGCTTTCCGAGCTTTAAAGACTACATGTGCACATAGTTTAGTGTGTTTCATACTTCGGAATTAGGAGCGGGCAATTAGTGTACACATAAGTCACCACATGCAGTATTCCCCTGGGAACCTATAAAATTGAGGTTTTATCTCATGCTTTATCTTCAACAGTCCAGTTATGGTTGTGACCTAGAGTAGGGCAGAAGCCAGCAGAAGAAAAGATAGCTTGTCTGCTAGTTTACGCGATGTCAGTTAAGCTCTTGATTGAGGCTGACCCACCGTTGTAGTGCAAGCTATGCAGCAAATATTATATGCCTTTACCATAAAAAGCATTTATATATGCTCACCACCAACGATCAAGAATCTGGTCCGTATGATCATGTTTGTTTATGCCCCTTTGGCAACACTGACGAGCATGCTTCCTCGTGCGGATACATGAAACTAAGTCCGATATAGGGGCTGAAATGGAACGCTTCGAAATTTAACCGCCTCCGATTAGGACCAAAATCGATGTCTAACAACCATAACTGATTGCACTCCACACAGTGGTAGCCATCACGTTTGGGCATTGCCCAATTCGAAAAATTTGGCCCAGGCCATTGCCAAATTAAGCCCCTGCATTCGTACTCTAATTACAGTTTAACAGAAATAATCCCTGCTAACTTTCTGCTACACCTCATATAATCTATGATTCTAATTTTAAGTAGCAGTCATTGTTTGGCTAGTGAAACTGCTATGAGAAGTGATTCTAATTTTAAGTAGCAGTCATTGTTTGGCTAGTGAAACTGCTATGAGAAGGGAACTCTTTGTTGCCTAGATAGCTCTTGAAGTCAAATTACACAGAACATTCCATTTGTACTAATGTCTTGCGCATCACTGCGAGAAAGAAAATATATTATTCTTCAATCAGGGATTTTTGTTTGGGCGCTTGTTAAAACGCATCTTCAGGTACCCAAATCGCTCCCCAAAAATTGTCTCAATTTGTTATACTCGTATTTTATGTATTACGATGCGTGATAAGTCATTTAATACAAAAACATTAACTCAAGGAATGTAGCCGCGATTTCTTTTGAATTATTGCGTACATGCCATTAGGTACAGTCTTGGTCAAAACTTCTGAAGCCAAGAATTTTCGTCTCAGCCGTAAAATGAAGCCGTGACGGAATCATTAAAGGTCGAAGGGCCTTTAAAATGCTAGGAAATGGGTTCTTGTGACAGCAAGAAACTATACCAAAGCATTTCCTGGCCCTATAGTCTTTAACGGTTTCATGGCGGCTTCATTTTCCAGCTGAGACGAAAATCCTTTGGCTTTAGGACTTCTGACCAAGACTGTACACGAACACTAACACAGCATCCATCAAAATATGAAATAATAAAAACAAGGAGACAAAGGAATTGTAAACGATGGTAGTGGTCATCAAAGTCATCATTACATACAGCATGGAGACCTTGACAGGCATTAAATCAATAATTTGTTGCCAACCTTCCAGTGTAGATGGCTGATCATGGGTCGACGATCATCCGCTATCTGACATGTCAGAACTTCCTCCAGACACAGAAGAGCAACTTGGCATTGCACGCACTGCAGCAGGTAAGCAGTAGTGACATTTGTCACACCTTTTATTGCGAAAGCATACTACTCGCACTTTCAAGCCTTCGCGTGACCCGGCCGCAGTTACGTCTACCCACGTGAAGCTGTGACGTCACACACCACGTGACACACGGGGTGGCAGGAGCTGGCAACTTGGGTCTCTCATTTCACATGAGACGGTTATGTCAGAATCATCCTGCTAGGACCCTGGCATTCACGTTACCACTATAGGCCACTAAGGCACGTTCATATGGGTTGGTTAAAGCGGGACTTTATATGTGTGCTGAGAAAGAAGAAAAAGAGAAGAAGAACGCTCGGTCACCCGCAGCTAATACTTTCGCTCAATACTTGGTTCAGCAGCGAGGAACCCTTGCAGTGTTTTTCAAATGGGAATGCATGTACCCTACTGAGAATTTGTAGAGCACTGAGAATTGGCACAGTCTTTGTTTTGGTCTTTGTAATGATGTTGCTTGCACAGAGCAGTAACTGTAACCGTCATCACAAGAGTTGTGAATTGGTTGTGAAATATCATTTTTATTTATTTATAATATGCTTTCAACTGGCCAAGCATTTATTTATTCATACTTCCATGCTACTGTGCACAGCTACAGCTATTCATTATGAAATAATAATTAAGAACTAGGTACTGGGAGAAATGTACGACATACATACAATTCAAGTCGCCAATTTCGCAAGACTAGCACATGGAATTCCCTCCAGCACAGCTCCGCATCAAAGCGTGAATCAAGTCCATGAGCCACCAAAAGGCAGCAAGGTCAGAAAACGCATCTGTGTGGCATGTAGATTCACCACCAGGCATTTTTATGCTTTTCGGCTACATCCGGGAGGCGTATATATGATCCCAACAAACGGATGTGGCGCAAGGGGGAAAACGAAGATGGAGAGGGAGAAGAGGCCGTCGGCTGGCTGTTACGAGCTGCGGCCGGCACCCCCCTTCCACGCTAGCGACGCAAGGCATGGGCCTTGGCGCCCGTGTTGTAGTGGCAGCGTGCAATGTGCGTTGTTGCGTGGATGTGTGAGCGCTCTCTTGTGCTATACTTGTGCCGCGAGTCTTCTCCAAAGACCGCATGTGGCTAGTCATCTTGTCTTGCCCCGTATGAACTAAATGCGATTTGTGCATTGATTCAATCGCTGGCGCACGGCCACGCCACGAAGCCCTTCGTGGCTCAGACGCAGGTTTGCTACATACCGCTATATGCAAATCGGCCCCGAAATGCGGTCTATTTTATGAGGGAACGCAAGCCTTGTATTTCGGCACGATCCCTTGTGCTGACTGGTAGAGTTTGTTCTAGTAACGTTGCTGCTAGCCGTTGGATGTGCGTGCGTGATGTGCCGCGAGACTACCCCAAATACTGCATGAGGCTAGTGCTCTAGTGGCTAGTCTTGCCACGAATCAATTACACGCGGTTTATTTGTGCATGTATTCAATCGCTGGCGCACGGCCGCGTGATGAAACCCGTCGTGGCTCTCGGACGCAGGTTTGTGTTACATATCGTTAACATGCAAATCGACTCCGAAATGCTATCGCACGCCTTGTATTTTGGTGAGAACAACCGTCCGGTGAAGCAAAGGCCTGCATGAAAAAAAAAAAAAAATGTGACCGTCCGTAGCTGTGCTTCAACCCCAAAAGCTGATTGATACATCACTTTCCTGAGTGCCTATACTTTGCAGACACCTTCCGCCGTGCATGTAGTGAAAATGGTTTGTGTATTTTGCAAGTGGCTTTAAACAGCTCTTGCTGCTGTTGTTTAGGTATTGCAGCAATGTGGCACTTTTCAAAGCTATCTTGTTTGCTTCTTAGTTTTGCAGGGTAGTAGAAAAGAGGTAAAGGGTTCTCACAATGTCATAAATGGCAATATAGCATCAACAAAACCTGCAGATGTCACCCTTCATCAACAATTTTCCTTCTAGAGATTTACTTTCAGATTAAAACAAGCATTCATTGAATATCCATGCCCAGGTGGAAATTGTCATTACCAGCTGCTGCCTCTGAATACACTCTCTTTCCTTCAACATGTGGGGATTCATAATCCCCTGCCCCCATTATAAAGGGCTGCGCGTAGTTACCATGCGTGATTACGTGCGCTCTTGGGGAGGACCGCGAGGAGAGGGCACACTGGCCACCCTCCCATCCTCCCAGGCTCCCGCGGCGACACCGCACGGGTTTCCTTCTTTCCTACCGGATACCCAGGAAACCTCCTCTCCCCGAGCCGAGGTGAGATGCGCGTCTGTCGCAACTCCCTCGGCGTCTTTTGACGGTTGGGCGTGCACGCGCACGGTTCAGCATTCCCGTCGGGAGACCGCCGCCTTCACCCTCTGCTCCCGGTCCAGCGCGCACTGACTGCCGCGGGCCGTGAGCACGAAGCCGCACGCAGGTGAGCAGTACCTCTCCCTCCTCGTGCGTGCTTCTCCCTTAGGTGGTTCTTTTTCACCCCCGTACGCGGCTTTCGCTCGCTACACGGCGGTTGTTCTTTAGTGTGTTTTCCTTTGCCGTGTACTCGAGCATAATAAACTGTTCGAGTACGAACTCGGTGTCTGTCCCCTCTGGCTCGAACCCGCCGCAGTAGCGACTTCTCGCACCGCGGGTTGGGGGTCACAGCTCTGTCTGCTAGGGCTGCACGTCGGGGCTAGAAGGCGACTGTAGCGTCTAGTCCCCTCGTGGCGCATTCTTGCGGGAGTAACACCCCCATATTTTGGCGCCCGAACGTGGGGCCAGAGGTGTGACAAACCGAGTGTCTGTGCATCGGGTTTTCGACACAGACAGGCCATGGAAGCGAGCATGCCTGACTTTCAGTCGCTGCTAATGCTTTCCGATATGGCTTCCCAACGGCAACCTATTGGCGCGGCTGTATCTGCTACAGCCGGTCCAATCACAGAGGCTGACGCTAGCGACGCTAGCCCCAGTGACCTCATATCGTTTGAGCCGAGCTGTGCTTCTCCCGACGCACTCACTCAGACGCGCGGCGACGCAGGGCACTTTTCGCCAAGCGCTATGCCGCGAGGTATGGAGTGCACGGAGCGGCCGCTACCCTGCACATCCCAGCCGGTCGTTCAGCCAGATTTCTCTGGCCAGACCAATCCCCAAGAGGCTATGCTGCGCGACGCTTTGCGCCTCATAGAAAGCCTCACGGGTGTCGTGCAGACGACTCTGCACACATCCGCGCCAGCTGCGAGACCGAGGTTAGAGGTGGTTTTGCCCAGTTATAGCGGTTATCATGATCGTGTCAGTGCCAACGAGTACCTGGACCGCATGCTGACTTACCAGCAGGCGACAGGGCTACCCGATGGCGAGATTCTGAGACGCGTTGTGCCAGTCTCACTGACCGATCAGGCTGCCCGCTGGTTCCGCCTCACTGGCCACCGGTCAAGCACGCTGGATGAGTTCCGAACGCGGTTTCGCGAGGAATTCTTGCCCGCAGATTACCAACGGCGTCTGCGGCGCGAGCTGGAGCTACGTACTCAGCATCCGGACGAGTCCTTGCTCGAGTACGTGAGGGCGATGGACGAGTTGTATCGTCTCGCATACCCCTCGGCTCCGAACGGCGAGAAGGTAGAGCGTGTTACGCGACAAGCTCACCCTACCTTCGCAGCCTACCTGCGAGGAGCTCAGTTCAGAGATTTGGACGAGCTCGCCTCGGCAGCCAAGCGCATACAGGCGGACATTCTCGCTTCGCGCACCTATCGGCCACCCCCGCCGGCGTCGCACGCACTTGAGCCGCGATGCGCCTGGAACGGAGGCACTTTTCGACCTCGTTCCCGGGGAGCCGAATTGGTTGCATTGAGTGACGGACAAACGAGAAACGGTTGGGACCTGTCTGACCGAGCTCTCGACCCATACACTTATGCCATGCGTACAGCACACGCTACGCCCGGCCAAGACACGCAGAATCGTAGTCGGCATCCCGACACGAGGACGCAAGCGCAACGCGCACCTGCAACGGTAAACCCTGCAGAGAGGTACGGTCAATCGGCGCGCGGCGACAGCAGCCCCGCCCGACAACGGCCGACTGCCCTCTGCTACCGGTGCAACCACCCAGGGCACTACGCCAGGGAATGCAGGCGCCCCGCTGCCCGAGAGTACGCGCTTTCGGGAAACGAGCGGAGCCGCCGCTGAGCACGACTGCACAGCCGGCGGCGTCAACAGCGGTGCTCAGTGAGTCACACGAACTCCTGGCCCCGTTGGCTTGTCGTTTTGGTCCCCCCAACGACACGCCAGTGCCACTTATTGAGCTTACTGTCGTCCGGCGTAAGTTCATGGCTTTGCTAGACACAGGAGCGTCCGCTTCGTTGTTTGGCGACGAGGTATGCGAACATCTCCGTCGGAGTGGGATCCGATTGCGAGAGAGCAACCTCGCCTTCCGACTAGCCAGCGGCACGGCGCACGCGAGCGGTGCCGCGCGGCTTGTGGTGCGATGGGAGAAACGAGTCAGGCGCCAGCGCCTCACCCACCTCCCCGGCCTGTCGGTCCCAATCATTCTTGGCAGAGACTTCCTCGCTAAGACGGGCATTGTTATTGACGTCTGCAACGGAGGATATAGGGAGCGAGCATGTCGCACCCTGAAACCTTTCGTTCAACCTCAAAAAGCATCAGAAGTACACTTGCTATCAGATGCTACGCGCGCAGACGTACGCAACAAGCGCCCGAAAAAGCTTCTCGAAACGCCTTCGGCCTGGCAGACAAATTCGCCGGTCAACCGCGCCGAGAGAAAAGGCGCGGAGGGGACTGACTCCCCTCCTGCGCGACCCCCTGCCCCTTTTGCGGTTGCACTTTGCGCCGCGGAGGAAGGCAGGCCTCCCCACCCTCTGCTGAACAACGTGAGCAGTTTGTCAAGGGAGGAAAAAGCGCGCTTGTCTCAGCTCTTGAACGAGTACGATGCAGTATTCACTGAGCGGCCTGGCTGTACTACACTAGTAAGGCACAAAATTGAGACAGGCGACGCCGTTCCTTGGAAGTGCAATCCCCGGCCAGTCAGCTTGGCTAAGAGGAAAGCGCTTGATGACGCTCTGGATGAACTTGTCGATACAGGCGTCGTGGAACGTTCAAACAGCCCCTGGGGTTTTCCAGTGGTGCTGGTGCCCAAAAAGGACGGAACTACCCGCCTTTGTGTGGACTATCGCCGCCTGAACGAGGTGACGCGGAAGGATGCCTATCCACTTCCGAGTATTCCCTCGATCGTGTCCAATGTTGGCGGAGCGAAGTACTTTACTACGCTCGATGCCAGTAGAGGATACTTTCAGGTGGAGATGGATCCCGGTGACAGAGAGAAGACTGCATTCACCTGTCACAGGGGTCTTTTCCAGTTTACCCGAATGCCATTTGGCCTGGTTGGAGCTCCGGCGACGTACCAGCGTCTTATGGACCGTGTCCTAGGTGATGCAAGGTGGCACTACGCTCTTGCCTACCTAGATGACATTGTGGTGTATTCGGCAACCTTTGATGAGCACTTACGCCATCTCAGGGACGTACTGGAAAGACTGAGGTCTGCGGGAATCACTTTGAACCCAAATAAGACTCAGATAGCGGCGACCCGAATAACCTTGTTAGGGTTCACGCTAGACAATGGACGCCTTCTGCCGTGCGAGGAAAAACTTCAGGCGATTCGGAAGTTCCCCTCGCCGACAGATGTAGGCGGACTGAGACGCTTTCTGGGGATGTTGAACTTTTATCGCCAGTTTATCCCAGATTGCGCCGCTCTGCAAGCCCCCTTAACGACTTTGTTAAGGAAAGGTGTTAAGTGGCATTGGGATCCCGAGCAAGAGGCTGCACTGCGAGACCTCACTAATGCGCTCGCGGAAACCACAGAGCTGAGGCTGCCTGACCTGAACAGGGAATTTGTGATCCACACGGATGCATGTGACTTGGGCTTAGGAGCAGTTCTGCTTCAGGAGCACGAAGGTAGCCTGCGGCCGGTGGCGTTCGCCAGCCGCTCATTAACTCCCGCAGAGAAGAATTATTCCGTGACAGAGAAGGAATGTCTCGCGATTATCTTCGCTCTGCGGAAGTTCGACTACTACGTCGATGGAGTCGCTTTCGTGATTGAGACAGATCACATGGCACTCACATGGCTGAGACGCCTAGGCGAGCCGTGCGGACGCCTAGCGCGATGGGCGCTACTTCTCCAGCGTTACGACTTTACCGTTCGCTACAGGAGAGGTAAAAACAACGTGGTAGCCGACGCGCTTTCGCGCGCACCCGTTGGCGGCGGGGGCAGTACCCCTGCTACCCCCTCCGCGACGCCCCTCAGTCGGAGCAGCGCGACTGCAGCTACGCTCGGTCATAGCTCCGAGGGAAGCGCGGCCGACCCGCCTTCCCTGGGCGAAAGCGTCAACCACTTGGACTGCATCAGTTCAGTAGGGAGCGCGTTCAGCAGAAGGGAGCTATTAGAGGCTCAGCGAGAGGATCCATTTTGTCAGAAAGTGTTTGACGGGCTCAGGGAGCCGGGCGGCGCGGCCGCGGCGCACATGGAGGCAGCTGGTATTGTTGCCCGTGCGGGGCGCTCGAACACAGCTGGTAATGCTGTGAGCGCGATGGATTCCTATCTGCTTGACTCTGACGGCGTCCTGCTGAGATACTTCCCTTCCGAGAAGGATACCCACGAGTCCTTCAAGGTGGTGATCCCACGCACGCTGAGAAAGGCGTTGTTACGCTACTTTCATGACACGTGCATCGCTGGGCATGCGAGCGGCCCTAAGACTTTTCTTAAGTTGTGTCGCTTCGCTACCTGGCCTGGCATGAAGCGGGAGGTGATTCGCTACACCCGCTCGTGCGACGTGTGCCAAAGGGTTAAGCCACGTGGTGGACGCACACCTGGGCTTATGCAGCCGATCAATAGCCAGGCTCCCTGGCAGATTGCGGCTTGTGACGTCATGGGACCCTATCCCAGGACCCCGAGCGGGAACCACTTTCTGCTCGTTGTCACAGACCATTTCAGCAAATGGGTGGAGCTTTTCCCACTGAGAAAGCTGACGGCACGCGTAATCATGGGGAAGCTGGTTGAGGTGTTTACACGGTTTGGCTACCCCGAGCAGTTGATAACGGACAATGCGTCGTACTTCACTGCTAAACTGTTCGTGGACTCCTGTGTTGCCCTCGGCATTAAGCACAAGAGAACAACCACGTACCACGCCCAGGCGAATCCCACGGAACGCGTGAACCGCAACATCAAGCACATGCTAGTTGCATTTGCGGAGACGCACAGTGACTGGGATACCCGTCTCCCCGAGATTGGGTTTGCTCTCAGATCAACCGTGAATCGCTCAACTGGGTACACACCTGCCGCCCTCAACCTCGGCAGGGAGCTGTCGAACCCCGTAGACCGTACTCTACAGGTTCGTAGCAACAACCCGAACGCTCGATCGGCACGCGCCGACTACGCGACCGGGCTGCGCGCGAAGATGACGGAGGCTTTGGACAAAGCACGACGGAATCTGAGCACTGCTCGTGCAGAGCAGAAAGCGCAGTATGACCGCTCTCACCGAGAAATTCACTACAAACCGGGTGATCTCGTGTTGAGGCGCAGTCATGTCCTGAGCGACGCCAGTAAGAAGTTCTCCGCTTCTCTGGCGCCGAAATGGTCAGGACCGTACCGAGTTTGGCAGAAGGTCTCTTCGCTCGTGTACAGGCTGGCGGACTTGAAGTTAAGACCGACCGGCGGACCGGTGCATGTCTGTGATCTCAAACCCTACGTTGACAGAGGGAATGAGTGGCCCGAGGAGGACGCACTCCCTCGCCAGCAGGCAGCTGTACCGGGAGGCCGATGTCGTCGTTTGAACATCGCGCCTCGTTACAACTTGCGCCCACGGCAGACGTAACTCTGACCAACGCGCAGGGAGTAATTTCTCGTGCTGAACACGGGCGCGACGCCCTGTCGATATTCAGTACATTTTGCTTCCAGAGCAAGCACGCGCTTTCTCTTTGGAAAAGACTGAGAGGGGCTAGATTAAAAAAAAAATAAAAAGGGAGAGGAATACCGTAAACGAAAAAAAAAATGTAACTAGGAAAAAGACAGTCTTGCAGCCAGCCAGGAGGGGAGCCGGCGGAGGCCACGACGACCGTTGCAGCAGCGAAGGGCAAGCCGTCCAAGGAGTGGCCGCGTTCCTGCACCTAGGGCCTGCTGTCGCCGTCAACCAGGCCAAGACAAACGGTTTCCGGTCGGCTACGGAGCGAGCCAGCCGGAGTTCGTGGAACGGGCCCCTGCGTCTAGCACGACAAAAGCTGCAGCAAAGGTACCGCCTCGGCGCCGTTCGGTGCTCGCAGCCGTGGCTTCACCAGCGGGAGCAGTTTGGCACCCCGCTGCCCTCGCCACCGGCGGCGTCAACGACGGAGGGAAAAGAGGCCGGCCGGGAGCGAGCGGACGACCCGCTGAGGGGGGCCTGCAGCACGCTACGCTACGCGAAGACGCAGTTCCTAACCGTTCCCCGGCGGGCTGCCCTGGCTGACCAAGGATGAATGAAGAGGCCCGCCGGCGGCCATCGATATTTCCGTGCTTGGCTGACTGACGGCGAAGAAGCGGGACCTGTGGTTACCGCGGTCATCGACACTTCCACCCTTGCTCCATGGTCGCCTCCTGTGGTCATCGGCCATGCCTCCCCCTCCGACACCCATGGCTGTGAGCTGTCTGCAACTCTTTATATATTGGCGCTTTTCTTTAAACGGGTTTAAAAGTTACACGGCGTCTAGCCGGCCCCACTCAGTATATCTCTGGGTGAACGCGGTTACTTTTAGCCGTACGGCGGTTTTAAGGAGGGGGGGATGTGGGGATTCATAATCCCCTGCCCCCATTATAAAGGGCTGCGCGTAGTTACCATGCGTGATTACGTGCGCTCTTGGGGAGGACCGCGAGGAGAGGGCACACTGGCCACCCTCCCATCCTCCCAGGCTCCCGCGGCGACACCGCACGGGTTTCCTTCTTTCCTACCGGATACCCAGGAAACCTCCTCTCCCCGAGCCGAGGTGAGATGCGCGTCTGTCGCAACTCCCTCGGCGTCTTTTGACGGTTGGGCGTGCACGCGCACGGTTCAGCATTCCCGTCGGGAGACCGCCGCCTTCACCCTCTGCTCCCGGTCCAGCGCGCACTGACTGCCGCGGGCCGTGAGCACGAAGCCGCACGCAGGTGAGCAGTACCTCTCCCTCCTCGTGCGTGCTTCTCCCTTAGGTGGTTCTTTTTCACCCCCGTACGCGGCTTTCGCTCGCTACACGGCGGTTGTTCTTTAGTGTGTTTTCCTTTGCCGTGTACTCGAGCATAATAAACTGTTCGAGTACGAACTCGGTGTCTGTCCCCTCTGGCTCGAACCCGCCGCAGTAGCGACTTCTCGCACCGCGGGTTGGGGGTCACAGCTCTGTCTGCTAGGGCTGCACGTCGGGGCTAGAAGGCGACTGTAGCGTCTAGTCCCCTCGTGGCGCATTCTTGCGGGAGTAACACCCCCATAAACATCAGGGTTAAAGGCCAGGGCAATCACGAGTTTCGTTTCTTTTTCGTTTATTTGGTCAGTAAAGAAAGTTTTGTCCCTCCTTCGGTGTGGTATATGGTGTTTAACTTCCACAAGTGATATAGAAAAACTGCCTATAAGGGATGCCATAGCGGATAGTTCTGCATTAATGCCATTGATTTCAGGTTCTTCGTGTGCACTGACATTGCAAGTGTGTCTTGCATTTCACCTTCATTGATATGCAACGACCACTATGGCTGGAACTGAACCTAGGTCCTCGGCCTAGCATGTCTTAATATGAGTGCTGTTTTCTTTTGCAAATGCAATCCTTAGAAATGTAGTATGTTGATTGCAGACAGCTGCAGAAACAAAGCCTAGCACAACACAGACTAGAAATCATTTTTTTCACTGGTACACACTATGTTACTTTATCTGTGTCAATGTGATGTGGGCATCAACAAAATCAGCCTTGCATGTTACACACATTTGCAAAAATGTTTTTTTTTTTCATGCAAATAAAGTGGTAAAAGTTTAATATTAATTTATTGGTACAAAATATTAATCCATTTATTTCTGCCACCAGCTCGAAGTGCAATGTCTGGTGAAGGTATGTGTCTAATACTGATCAGTTAAGCGAGGCAAAATGCATGAAACAAAGTCTATTACTGATTTCACATAGAGGAGAAGTAATTCATTTGTAGCCAGTGTGCACGAAGTAAGAAAGGTATTAACTCTGGCATGTTTTAACCTTGATAGTGTATTCCCTTGCAGCATACTTGCGCTCTTGCTGCCCATGCAGCCATGAGGGAGCTGCACTAATTGCTACTGTTATCATATGGGCAAACTGTCCCGATGAACTAGAATGCTGGCAAGGGTATGTCGCTGTATGTCTCTGTGTGTGAGCAATCCTTCCATTTCAAGTTCCTCGGCATTAGGTCTCACCGCTCGGCCGACAAAACCTCGAGCGTGCTGATGAGCAGCCTCATTGCCTCGGTTCCCTGAGTGGGCAGGTGTCCATACGAGTTCTATCTCTCTGTCGAGTCTGATATCCGCGAAGTTGTTTCTGGCAGTATTTGATATTCTGCTACGCGAGAAGTTACGCATGGCAGTTTTTGAATCACTGACAATTATGTCCGCATCTGTTGTAGCGATGGCTAAAGCGATTGCGGCTTCTTCCTCCTGGTCCGAGTAGCAAACTTTGACCGAAGTGGCTGATACGCATTTACTTACTGTACTGCTTAATTACAAAGATAGGAACGGCACCTTCAGCCATATAGTAGTCTAAGGCGTCGGTATACACCACCCCATCGTGATTTTGGTATTTTCTGTTTAGGGCCCTAGCTCTAGCTTTCCTCCTGCCTTGATGGAAGGAGGGATGCATGTTTTTGGGCAAAGGTTTGGAGATAATTTTGTCGCCAGCTCCTCTTGGTAGTGGTCCTAGTGGTTGGTTAGTGGTTCGGCATTATTTTTCGTGCGGTTGAGAATTTGTCTGCCTGCTTTAGAGCTTGTTAGTCTTTGTAGCTGCAATCAGCTCCTCTACATTGTTGTGTATCCCAAGTGAGAGAAGTTTTTCGGTTGAAATGTTTCTGGGTAGACCTAGCCCAGCCTTGTAGGTGCTTCTAATGAGTGTCTAATTTCTCCTTGTCAGATTGAATGAGGCGGAGATAAGGGACAGAGTATGTGAATCGACTTAGTACAAAGGCATGAATAAGACGACAAATGTCAGCCTCTTTCTTGCCGTTACTCTGTGTATCAGTCTAGTGATTTATCGCACAGTCATTTCCAGCCTGTTGATAGTAACACTGCTCTCCCTATTGCTCTGGATGTAGAGCCCGAGTACCCGAGTACTCTAATAGTATCGACTGTGGGTATGGATAGCCCGTGCAGGCAGACTTTTATCTCTACTTTGTCTTGCGTTTTCCTTCTGACTGTTAGTAGTTCAGACTTATGTTGTGAGCATTTCAGCCCGATCTGGTTAGCGTATGACTTGACTACATTCACTGCTTCTTGAAGCATTTCCTCTATGTCAGCGTCCGAACCTTTTGCTACCCACTAGGTGACATCGTCAGCATATAGGGAGTGTTGAAGATCTTGGATTTCTTCAAGTTTGGGAGGCAGACCTATCATTGCTAGGTTGAACAAGAAGGGAGAGAGGACTGATCCTTGCGGGGTTCCTCTGTCTCCTATTGCTATTTTGTCCGATCCAAGTCCTGCGATACTTAGCTCCGCAGTCCTTCCTGAGAGAAAGGAACGAATGTAATTAAAGGTTTTGTTCCCTGCGTTTATGTTGGCGAGGGTTTGGAGAATGGCTTCATGAGAGACATTGTCGAAGGCTTTTTCCAGATCCAAGGCAAAAATCGCTTTGGTTTCGGTTTTGTTAGGGGATCTATCATGAGGGGGGACGGTCTTCCACCCCGCTCCTACTCCGCAGGTGCAGCGTCCTCGCTGGCGACCCGCGGAAGGAACAAAGGGACAAAGGACGGGCACGACACATAGTTAAATACTCGAATGCTATTTATTGCACTTGCAAATAATACAGAGCATGCCGGCTAGCTATACATCAACAAGGTTTTCCTTGGAAGGGCAAGGCTACGTAAGAAGGACTTTTGACTCACCGGCTGGGGAATGGGGGTGCGACTTCGGCGGCGGACATTTGCACGCGCCGTGAATATGGCGGCCGGGATCTCCCGTGCGCGCCGCATTCTTCGGACAAAGCCATACCACGGCGTTTGCCGCGGGAGGCGGCGAGAGCGTGCGGTATTTACCGGTCGCTTCGCCCTTGGGAACCAGAAGATGGGCGGTCGTGGACGACGGGTCCTCCCGTGTGCGCAGCGTACTCCGTGCCCGCTATCCCCCGGCATTTGCCGGGAGAGGCGGCGGGAGACGACCGCTCTCGTTGCCGGCTGGATCCAGAAGCTCCATCTCGTCTTCTCGCGGGAACCCGCGTAGACGTCTCGGTGGCGCCCCCATCGCTGGTCTCCTTCCCCCAAGGGGAGGTATTTACCTCCTCTCCCAGCCGGCGCTGCCATGAAGCTCGTTGGGGTGGTGGTGGTCGGTCGCGGCGAAGGGGGAGGAAACTGGTTTTCCACAATCACTTCTGCATGCAACTGAAGCATTACGTCCTGAGTACAGAGTTCAGTTTTGAAGCCAATCATTGAGCTGGGCAGAAGGTCATTCTCTTCTGCGTAGTTCTAAAGCCTATTTAGAATAACATGTTCCATAAGTTTACCTAAGCACGATGTAAGAGAGAGGGGCCTTAAGTTCTCTATGCTTAGTTTCTTTTTGTGTTTAGGAATAAAGACAACCTTCACGTATTTCCACATCTGCAGAAGTTCGCCTTTGTTCCAATATTCATTCATTAAGTCGTTAATTGCTGAGAGTGACTTTAGGTGTAAGTTTCTGAACATTTTATTGGTTACGGCATCTGGCCCTGGCGCCGAGGTAGTATGTAAATGGTCAATCGCGGCCAAAATTTCCGCTTCCGCGATCTCTCTGTCTAAGTCTTCATTAGGAACCCCTTTGTACTCATAGGTGGCATCGGGGTCGCTACCGGGATTGAGATATCTGCTTCGGAGTTCGCTTAGCAGATCTGCATCTGTACCTGGGTATTCGTGTATGATTTGATTCATAATAGCATAATAATAACATAATAGCAGCGAAACGGCTGAACACAATCACTATAATATTTGGCTTCTGCTGTGCCTTGGTTGTATAGTCCTTCCCTCTAGCAATAGCAGCACACTTTCACCGCTAGTACAGTCGTCGGCACGTCTACAATGCTGGAGAAGTGTGCTGCGGAGCGAACAAAGTGAAATTTTGTCTGGGCTGGTAAAGCGTAGTTGTCAGTGCAAGTAGTATGCCTATGCACCTTCAGTATAGCGCCATCATTGTTTATAGAATTGGGCCCTGCTCAAAAATTTCATTTTCTTTGTGCGACAGGTTGTTGTTCGAGCACTCCGGGTAGACTTGCTGACGTCTGTACATCAGTCTGTACATCAAAAGTTGCTGGTTTACCTGGTGCCCCCCACAGTACCAACTTTGTGCCATTGAACTTCTAGCTGCTTCCTAAAATAAATTAAATCATCAACTGCAGTTCACTGATAGTTTAGTCAACAGATGCACCAGTCACAGTTAGCATGCTGCCACCAGTGAAGACTGAATCAAAATGTGTGAAGTAGGACTGAGCTAGTTTCTAAGCGTTATTTTAAATGTAAATTATTTCAGTTCCATCATGTAATGAGTTACAGGACAAAAGCAAAACGTTTTTTAATGCACACTGTATTAGGAACAAAAGTGTTCCTTTGACACAAACAGCCAGTGGTTAATAAAGCCATTGGGAGCTGCCTAGCTGTGTCATCGTGCGGAAGAGCTAGACTTTTTTCTATGGCTACAGTGGAGAATATGATGGGCTTTCGAGTTTTTCCTCCTCTGCTAATTTTATCTAATTTTTTTTTGTTTACACCCTAGTGAATTTACGTCCTACGAGAAAGGCAGATTGCAAACTTTTTATGGCTGCAACGTGCAAAAACAATGGCTTTGCAAAATGAGTACCTTTCTCACACCTTACAAAAGTTTAAACACCTAATCTTTTTGGCACAACGAAAAACATACTTCTAAGGTAATCATTCCATGAAATTTTTTGTAGAAAAGTTTTTACCAAGAATATTTTCATCAGTAGATATTACAGTTCTTTTGTTTGTATGAAGAAGCTGGAAACCATGATAAATGAGCACAATGTCAATCACAGGCGGGCAAAAAGGATGTATTGAAAGCTAATATAAAAAGAAAGCTCTGCTGCCAGACATTCATTTTTTTACAGAGGAGAATAATATATATATGAGTTCCCGCACCCAGCCATTATGGCACTAAGTCTAAGTCTATGCAAGCATTAAGTGACCGTGGTCGCCATTGCAGCCAAGAAATGCAAAACATTGTGGTTCCACTGAGTGACAGAGGCTAGATGCACTTCACTGGCGAAGTGAAGGGAGCATTTATAATCAGCAGAGTGCTGGCCAGAGAGTGCATAAACTAAAATAGAACATGAACACTCGTGAAAGAAAAATAGAAAATCATGTGCACTCTAATATTTCACCGAGATGTGGCCATATGGTGGGATGCACCGGTAACGGCAAGGTTTCACAGCAATGTAACACTCTAGCTCATTTGATAATATTTTCAGTGATAAATAAATCCTTTTGCTTCCTATACTGCTGTCCTCAATTACAAGGCAAGAGCTTGCCATTTCCATCATAATTTATGACACATTTTGGTCTGTTAGTCTCTTGAATGTGAATGTGAAGAAACCACTTACACATATTTCAGCCACTGTGTGATTCTGCCAAAAACAAATTCCGACACTTGAAGATTACAATCAGTTCGCAACTGCGTTTAAGATAGTGTATAGTGAAAACTCAGTATTTTCCTGTATTTCTACCCCAAGCATGCTTCGTGAATGTGCGGGCAAACCTAATCATTATCCGAAAATTCTCTGCATCAACTCAGCTGCGTTTTCAACTATTGAGGACGGTATAAAAAAAAATTTGGAGTGAGAAACGCATAACAGAGAGACTGCTGCCAGCACTCCCAGGCTTTCCATATTAGGTGTGCAGTAGATGCAAGATGTATAGTGCTGAGTGGCCCTATAATTCGTCTCTTTTGCTTGATTGTACAAGTGCAAAACTAAAGGAAGTGCGAGTTGCTTTAAGGTCACTCATAAGGCAAAGCCACTTGCCTATGTCGCAAGGAACCCATCACAGAAAGAGCACAATACAGGAGCCTCGGAGGCACAGCATATACTGACACGTGACCAAGAGAAGATGGTTTGTACTTATCGTGTTAATACAGTTCTTTACAGCTTTTGCTTAACAAACATTTTCAGAGTTGTATATAATTCATCATTATAAACTACCTAGCACTAGTCCTAAGGAAAGTTCACACTTTTACAGCCATCTTCTACAAAATATAACTTGCCAGTACTAAAATCTCAAAGCAGTGCACAAAAGCAGCTTTTGATAACTGCATCTCCCGAATGCAATTTCAGCGATTTCAGAGAAAGTTGCAAATTCTCTGCAATCTACCTTTAACAGTGGCTCTGGCTAGAACCCTTTGGTGCTCCTAGAGCAGGACTAAAGGGTTCTGGTACAGCTGGTGCTCTCACCACTCAACCGCATTCCAAGTGGCATTTGTGGTATTAGACCTATTGCCGTTTTGGTTGGGGGTGACCCTCATGAGCAATCTCAATATTCGGCTATGCACAACCGAATTAGTACACTCGGAAGAACAAGGTTTAACAGCCACTGCTGTAGCTTTGGATCTCTTTATTAACATATAGTTCCCGTCTCTCCTACTTCCACCGTAATCTTTCAGGTAAAAAACGATTAAAGTAATAATTTTTCATTGAATATCCTGTGAAACAACAACAATAATAAAAATTTCCATATGCTTTACTTCATTTCAATCACTTTTGGCTTTTTTCATATGCATGTCGTCACGAGCCATTCATTTTCCTACCCTTGTCTGTGCACGAAAGGAATGAAGTTGTTATAAAACTGCTGCATGGAAACCACAACAAAGAAGGAACAAATAGATGTGGACAAAGCTGCATACATTTTTGTGATAATGAACGAACTAGTTCAGCTCGGTTAAAAGAACAATGAAAAGGTATTTGCTGTGGCTAGAAAAGGTGCCCTAACGATTAGTATTTCATCACTCATTTCCACAACACAAATTTTTAAGCTGGTTTTACTAACACAGATGGAGGTAAAAAATAATGTCCCTCCTTTCCCTTCAACTCGACACACGCCGATGAGAAAAGTAAAGAAAATGTCACAACCATTCCCCTCTGCGGCCCATTTCGCCTGCATCATTTGGCCCCAGATGGCCAAGTTTATGTCAGTAGGGGGCAGCTAAGAGTAGGCCATGAGATGATGTCCAAATAAACTGCGAAAAGCAATTTTGAGAAATTTGTAAATTAAAGGGGGTATGCAGAGACATTTAAAATTTGACTTGAATACCAACAAAGAAAATCCTAGAAATGTACTGCATTTCAATATGACAATAATGACCTTTATAGGTTCCTTTTAGCATATTTCCTCAAAAATAAAAAAATCAAACATTAAAAAACCTGCAAGAAATGAAAAAAAAAACCTGGAAGACATCAGCCCTAATGCGATAGTTTTAATGGCTTCCCCTGCAAATCCTCATTACTTTACAACTCGCTGAATTACTAATTCCTGAATTTGTGACACTATCATCCCACACCTACTCATTAGCTTATACTCGTGAGCTACCACATTAAGTGAAACACCAACAGCCATAGCTAAAAAGACCTGCTTCAACCAGGAACGTGCCTGCATGGCATAGGAGTAATGTGCTTGACTCGTTATCTGTTTCATGCCTGTTTAGTACGGATGAACTACTCGAGCAGTTTTAAATGGGCATAACCGGTTCAATTAGTCTAGGCTTCACAGGTGTGGGCCTGCTGTGTTGCAGCTAGAGAAGAGATGCCATGTAACGTCAGTTGTCTGCTCTGTGTGAGGAGGGAGACAATGGCTGCCAACAACTCCACTCGGCGCACGGCACTCGGTTGGGGCTCCCAGCTGGCTGCTCCGATCGATGAGGATACGATGCATCGCTGTTGTAGCTTGCGCCATCAATGGGAGCTTCTTGTTACAGTATAGAAGGCTTCCGGTGAGTCCGATTCGCATTTCCCCCTCCATCTCTAAGGAGCTGCTGGAGTCAGGAGCTCCTACCAAGTCGGCCATGTCTTGTGGCTTCGTGGCGACAGACAACCTGCTGACCAGTTAGTGCACGGCCTTCTCACCTGCCAACTGCTACCTGCCGGAGGCATTCCCATGATTTTTCGCTCACATCAATATTGCCGCTGTTGCTGTATTTTCTGGAAAACGAAGTCTTTAAGCTATCATATCAAAACAATGCCGCAGAAGCTAAATGCTACTTGGGCTCGAAGCGAGGCTGGCATTATGCAAAAAGGAACAGGGGCCGAATACATTGTAGGCTGAAGGTCTCAGGAGCGAAGCACGATACAGCTGATAAGGATCTAGACTAGAACAGACCAGCCAACTGTTGTTTCACGTGCCACTGCCAGCCGGCGTCCTTTTTCATTTTTCCAGCGGCCATGCTTTGGCCGCAGTCTTTGCGCAGCCAGAGGAAGGCGCTACACCATGAAACTGTTTGATTTGGAACTGGCTCGCTTTGCTGCAATGTCATTTTGACATTGGCATAGGTGAGCAAGCATTTTAGTAGGACGAAAAGGCAACAGCAGCCAATCGGTCATCGAGCGAGCTTTATTCTGCACTCACTACCACTCAACTGAATTTGCGCGGGAAGCCTGTATAACTATTACACAACAAAATTTTTGCAGTGTTTTGCAGAAAATCTGCTGTCAGCATTATGGAATGTGTGAGCATTGTGAACAAAAAATTACAGGCATACCATTGCCAGAAAAAAATATGCATCTCAGTGCAAAAAACACAGGGCGAAGAAAGGAGACAGACGCAGGGCAAATGCTTTAAAGGATGCAGGACGAAGCGTTCATCCTGCGTCTCTCTCCTTCCTTCATCCTGTGTTTTTTGTACTCGCAGTCGTCATACCAATACCAACTAGCCCATCTTTCCACTTTAACTTTGTCAGAAAGTAGTTGGCAGCTGACATGGCCGGGCTCTTACTCGGTATCAGGTTGTCTGATGGCAGAAGACTATATAGCATGGCCACTTTGGCAAGTGCTGCAAACTCAGACTTTGCCTTTGAGATAAGAGGGTGAGATCGGAATCCAGCCCTCTAAGACCCTTGGATCTTGAGCAGGACACACTGCTTCTAGGCCCAGGTAGGACAAAGGTCTCTCCCATATTGCTCGAATTAACCGGGTCCTGCACTAGCTGAATCCCCTTGACCCCTGCAGATGTCTTAGCTTCATCAGTCCACTTAAGGGCAACGCTTGGCATCCGTTGGAAAAAAATAGTTACCTTTGCAAGCGGAAAGGACTATTCCAGTTAATGCAAGAAGGAAATGACCCCGAACTAAACATTGTCTCCGTTATGTCAGGCCCGCTGTAATGTTAATACTGTGTGGAAGTGGTGCTGTTGAACACAAGTATGATGTGAGTGGTGCCCTAGGAGACCTAGCATATCAATGAAAAATGGGGTGAATGTGCGTCAGTGCTTGAGAAAGTAGGTTTTGATATGTGGCAAATGCAACGACGATCAGGAAAATTTGTGAAGCATTTAACACAGCCCCGAAAGGCATATTCATAGGTCCTTTATGACTATCATTCAGCAGGAAAGAATTCATGTTCATTGCGGGCACAGGCAAGCAAAAGAATGAAGCAGATGGACATGCTCATAGGTATCGTCGTACCCCTCACAAAGCTGCAAGAATTGCTTGATTAAGCTAGTACAGTCACAGTCTATAAAGTTGTCCTACCTGCTTGAAGCTGATAAACATGCTGAGCTGATGAGTGCTTCAGTGGTCTCTGAATTGGTACCTATGGTAATATTCTAATGCAAGAAGTCCACGGAGGTGGTCTTTGTGAGCATTCAAGTCAAATTTCAAAGCATTGCAGATAATGTTTAAAAAGTGCTCCTGGCAACTGCTCGCAATCAATTAAGGTGACGCCTCTCGTGCGCTCTCTCTTCAATGATGTTATTTTGGTCTGCTGGGTGCACACAATAACTGGACATTCCCAGGTGATGCAGGCAGACAGGCGGGACAGGGCGAGGTGGTATGCGCTGACTTGATGGGGACAAGAGTTCATTTTTTGCCCCGATGCGATCGGTGCTAATGCAGGTAGCTTGAAAATGTTTGCATTGCAGAGGTACTGATTGCTTGCACGCGTTTTCTAGTTTTAATAAATAGCTTTTCGTGGGACCTTTCAGTAACAATTCCACAGCAATTATGTGTGAGACGAGACACTTATTTAACAAACACAGTTCCACTGTAAAGATATAAGAACGTAGCCTATACCATGTTCTGTCATAACTCACTGCATGCATGAAATGTCAACCACGATATTGCACATGAAAGAACTGAACATGAAAGACTGCTACAAACTTGGCTTGACACTGCATTTAATCTTTGTTTCATCAAGATTTGTTATAACAGGAAACTTTTTATGAGGCAGTTTGAGTCTAGAATCAATGTGTACCTGTTAGCAAGGTATGACTAATTGTACTGGTGTTATAAAATGCTTTGGAAGCAATAACGGGCACACAATGCATGCTCATAACTGGGAGGTGAAAGAAGCTTGCTTGTGAGAACTTTATGCAAAAGTGTGCAAAATATGAGCGTTCGTTGCATTTGTGCAGTTGAGAAACATGGTGGCTTAATTATTTCTTCCTTGCCCCTACATTTCACGCAATTACCTTTGAATCAAGATTGCTGAATAATTGAGCTATAGTACAGTTTGCAGCATGAAGTTCATACCTACCTAGAGAGCATGTACCATGGTTGCATTATCTAGCTCTCTTATTTCGCGCATTTTGAAATGCAGCTTTTGAAAGTTTGCACAAAGCCATGGCAGCACTCGCGCATCGTCAGAGTATCACCAACGAAACAGCCGCAGGCATCTGAAAAAAGCTGCAGTACCCTAGTCTTTTTAGGACAGCAGGCCCCGTCTCAAATATTAGGTTGTTTACAGCCTTGCCAGAGACGTGTGCTTCGGAATAAGCCCTGAGCTGCGTTCTAGCTACAACACCCGTGTGGAGTCCTAAACGAAGGGTCATCTTGTAGTTCTCACTGCAAGGAACACATCGCGCCTACGCTGCTCGTCGTCCTCGGGTCTCCGTCCGCTGGTCCGAACCATGATCCACTGCCGAAGTTTACAACGTTCCTGATGATGGAAGCTCCACGGCTCGACTTGATGTCCGAATTCGAAACCACCGTGTACAAGTTTTTTTTTTCCGTGCTGCGCATGGTGCTGCGCCACAATGCGCCATGCTGCTAATTTCGCTGTGGCTGCCTTCTATTGCTACGCTGCTACCCTTAACACATGGACATTGACTGCCTTGGCTACTACTACTGTTCACATACAATCATGTGCCTTTAGAAACATTACAAATTATTTTGTTTACTCGTCATAACACAAAATACAATATAATTCACTACTTTGCGTGCATGTTTTGGAACAGTTAAATGTGGCTATATTTGACAGATTTTGTTTTTTCCCCTAGTGTCATTGGTGCTATTTTGCAAGATGGCTGCGCACAGTATAGCGAGCTCGCTATCTCCTCAGAATATCTCAGAGGCTTGTTTTGCTCCTCCCGGTTTGCAAAGCATTTCTTTTGAAATTAACCTTAAACGAGTGTGGAAACAGTTGCGCTGCAAGTTCACATTTTTTCCCAGCAATAGTGCTGAAGCGATGTTGGTTTTCTGGTGACCACTTCAGGCACCGTTTGCTTCCACTCCCCGGATTTTAAACTATCCCAAGTAGCACAAAGTGGGCTATGACGTGGGGGCCCGCGTTGGGCCCGTCAGGGCAGCCCATACGGGCCCCGTGCGGGATTTGCAACACGTACCCAGAGGGGCCCCGCGTGAGCGGGCCAATTTCGCCGCGATCGGTCCCAAATTGTATCCGTGTGGGCAGCCCAAATGGGGCTGCCCGCATTCAGCCCAGGTAGACGAATGTGGGGCCACCAGAACCATTAATGGGCCCCACATTTGTGCAGGCAGTGGCATCCCATTGATCAAGGTTTTAATTTTTAAGTCGATTAATCCCTCCAATACCTGAATTGTACAGGCGCGGGATTTGCGAAAGCTAGTCCGTTTCGAGCTGACCCACGTGCTGCCCTCATGGGTTGAATCGGGCATTTTCAGGGGTGCCCAAGTTCCAATAATCAAGGGTGAAACATTAAGCACTATTTTTTTTTTGCTTGTATGCTACACTCAGTAACAGGAGAGAAATTTATTCCCAACACTACAATAATGTGGGCTGGCCCACATCACCCCAACATATTGGTCTGAATATTTATTTCGGTGCTGCATGGAGAATAGTAATGCCGTAGGAAGCATTTGGAGGTCGTTCAGTACATACTCGTAAAGCGTAACAGTTACTGTTGCATATTTTCTGTGGATACTGCATAATTAATGCAGTTTGTAGAGTAAACATAGATAGTCTTCATTCATTGCATAGATATGCTTAGGACAGTTATGCGAAACCTCCAGAAGAGGCAATTAGTGGCCGGTATAACATAATTTACATAAATATAATGGTGCCTTAAAGATAGGGTGGAGACGTTTCAGAGCGGTATGCCCGCCTACTGCCAATTTGGGGCCCACTGCGGCCTTTCATGGGCCGCCCGATTTGGGCTGACCTTATTTTTACTGCATGGACTACGAATATATGTTGCATTTTGCCGCAAGTACCCCAAGAAATACCCGTGTGGGCAGCGTGGTGGTGTGCTCGCTTTTCAGCCCGGCCGCAAACCATGTGGGACCTATTCGGTTTTTGCGTGGGCAGCCCCAATCGGACTAGCCCGTCATCTATTTGCTTTAGGCCCACATTTGCATCGAATCTGCCCTAAATTGCCCCGCAAGAGACCGATGCGGGCAGAAGCGGGAAGGAGTACTTGCCTGCCCCGCTAACGGCCATGCGGAAATTATCTAGGTTTTTGGTGGGCAGCCCTATTTGGGGCAGCCCAGAAATTTTCTGCATGAATTCCATATTTTCGTCTGACCTCCCCTCAAGTACCCCTCAAGGGTCTCATGTAGGCAATGTGCGGGCATACCCGTATTTAGCCCCGCCGCGGCCCATGCGGGACCTATTCGGCTTTTGAGTGGGCAGCCCCAATTAGATTAGCCCAGGCTTTTCCTACACAAAGCCCAAATTTTATTTGCGTCGGCCCTAAAATTTCCCAAGCGGGACCCTTGAGGGCCAGATGTGGAAATATGTAATCAGTTAGCCCTTTCCGCGCCTATATGATGCCCAGATGGAAAAAGCAGGGGCAAGCCCAATTTGGGCTTGCCCGCTTGATCTCTAAAGGGGGCCCTCATGGGCGTTATTGTGGTTACCCAAGCCCAACTTGCCCATACGGGCCCCAGGTGGACCACGTAACGTGTGCTACTTGGGATTGGCTTTCGCGAATTGTCTTGTGCTTACGGAAATGCACTACAGATATTTATGTTCTGAATGTATGCGGTTTTCACGGACGCGGTCCGCTGTTATCATAGGGTATCTACGGCTGTTGCCGCATGTGTTGCCCGCAAGTACTTGGCTCTGGCTAGTAGCGTAATGTTGATCCGAGTTTTAAAGCGTCTGCCTGTCTGGTTTGACTGCACTGGCGCTAGATCCATATAGTTCTTTGGTGGTGCCATGAAATGTGCGTCATTAATTGAAGTTTCTACTGTTATACTTGTACTACTGCTTCGAGGTTTGAGCGCTCATGCTTCAAACTGTTCAATTGAGGCTTGTGCTGTTGGGCAAGTTTGTTCGACTCCGGCATGGAAGTATAGCAACCGAGTCAAGGCCAAAATGGACAACACACACGACTCAATTTCGTCGTTGCCTTGGCGCTGGTTGCCTAAATCATTATTTTTTATCTTTTACTCTGTAAGCGGTCACACATCAATGATAAGTATTTTTGTGGAGGTTTGGTATGTCGTTGCTATATTTATTTGTAGCTGTGGGGCCGACCAGTTGTGGATTCCATCAGTGTAACTTACTGCCTCCCCCATTAGATCTCCACTGCAAGGCAGTACAAACTACAATCGAAACATGCAAATTCTAGCTTTGTAAAACATATGTACACTTGGTTAGCAAGCCTGGCTTTTTGCTTGATGGTAAGAGTGTTTGTTTGTAGATAAATGAAGAGCCGCAAAGTGGTTCGCTGGCCCTAAGCCAGGGAAGCCACATTTTGGTCAAAGTGTTTTTTTCTTTAGAAATATCTATACAGCATACCCTACATACATACACCTGAGCAGATGCATTCAACTTTTTTTTAACCAGATTAAAACAGCTCGTGCGTGTTGTTCTGATATCATTGCCGTGCAGTAAACAAATTGAAGGAAATTGCATGTCTTTGTTGAAATTGTGTGTTCTTGTGTTTTTCTCCGGTACATTAGCAAATCAACAGTGCTTCAATCAGTTTGACTTCTGCTGTGTAACTTAAGACGTCATAAAGTTCATGTTAAATTTAATATTGGAGGGCTCATGCCAGTAGTCATCTTAAATATTGTGATTATCAAATCCTTTCATGCCACAACAAAAAGGAAACATACTAAATGTATATGCACCATGAATGAAGACGAGAGTTCGGTTGCTAAGAAAGGGGACAGCTGGACAACTGCCATAATGTGGGTACAGACCTCTTCAGACATGAGTTGCAGGTAGGATGTGGCCTACAAAGCACAGTTCAACGAAGAATGCCACCAATTTTTGTTCATTGCTGCTAGGTTAAATGTACCTTTTTGGCCCAGAAATCATAGTCCCCAGAGTTCATAACATTTTCACAACCATTTCAAGCTTATTGGTTCCATCAAAACCTATGGTACCTACCAGGCTGTTTGATAACACAGCCACAAGCTTTTGTCTGTAGAGGGTGCTAGGAAGCTGCTAACAGATATGGCCTACAAAGCACAGTTAAAGGAAGAATACTGACAATTGTTCATTGCTGCTAGGTTAAATGTACCTTTTTGGTCCAGAAACTGTAGTCACCCGAGTTCAAAGTGCATGAATGCATATTCATGTGACAGCCTTAGAGGCCCTCTTCTCTAGAAAATCCTTCGAACTGTGTTGTGAGCAAAAAATTACAACCTGATGGTAGCTCGCAGTTGACATGGCTAGGCACTGATTGGGCAGCTCCTTTAAAGATGAGGGCAGTTAATTAAACCCACTGGGATCCTTGAATAACAAATCACACATGTGAGAAAAAGTAGGGAGACACTCAAACTTCACCTTAAGAGTAAATGTGATAGTGCCTTTAGTACCGCCTTTCCATTCCGTGAAATTTTTTATGTGTGAGCGATGCCGTACTGGAGGGCCCCAATTAATTTCGAGAACATGGGGACCTAACCTGCACTGATATCCGAAATTGCATAGGCACCTTGCTTCTCGCTCCATTGAAATGCAGCCGCTGCGACCAGGATCAAACCTATGTCCCCCCGACTCGGTACTTGAATGCCTAACCACCGAGCCACTGCTGCAGAGTTGTCATCACATGTTGAAGAGAGCATTTCTCAGACTTTAGTGCTGCAAGGACGTGGGCTGAAGGCAGGTCACATGGATGTGCCAAGCTGAGCACAAGTAAAATTTAATGCTTCTATTCACGGTGCAAGTCAAACAGAATTGCTGGACATGTTGCTGTACAATGCACACGACACGACAAAAATACAAGTCTTCTTGGCGGGCGAGATTGGTTCTTTCTGGGAAAGTTCTCTTCGGCAGGCTATACAGTAATGCTGTGCAAGATAGTTTCGCACTGCCGTCTAATGAACTACAGTAGTAAACTCTGCTGTAGTAAAAACTCAATATAGTGAAGTGAAATATCTCAGCTTGTCTTCCTTACACTACTGTAAAGAAGGGGACAGAACAACTGAAAACTCGCAGCACGAGGGTAGCAAGTGGAGACGTGACATGTACAGTTTTGCCACACTTGACTATGTCACGCGCATTTCTCATCTAATGCCTCTTGAACGAGAGAAAAAGCAGAAGACAACATTGTGTTCATGCTAAGCTTTCATTTTTTATATACCGACAAGACATGTTAATAAGCAGCCCTTTAATTACCGATAGCATCTTCAGGCCCATGTCTTCATCAAAATCTAATATTGTAAGGACACAAATATAGTGGATTTTGCCAGTTCGGGTGACTTTACTAGGGAGGGGTTCTACTGTATCAGCAGAACTAGGCAAAAGTTTAATCTTATTTATTTTCACAAAGCATACAGAAGAAAGTTAGTGCTGACAGGGCATGAGAGTTGGTTAGCGTGGTATATTCTTGTCAATGCTGGGAAAGGTTTGCCCCTTTTAACATCAAGAAGTACTTTCTGTGAGTGACACAGCCGATGTTGGAAGGAAGAGGACAGTATCCAAGTACAGTAATGCTGAGCATGAATTTCCTGATGCGACGAGTTTCACAAGGCACCTGTTGTGTAAGAGATTTCGGCTGGACATGAAGGACATTCACTTCAGTTTAACAAATTACAAGGGTGAACAATATTATTTATCAGCGCAGCTGCCAAGACGTGATTTGTTACATTGTAGAGTCAAATAACAGCAACCATTGCCCCCCAAAAATCAAGGTGGCTGCATTTTTTCTAGGCCTTATCACTCCAGTGCCGCAAAGCCAGATGGATGCTTCCTTAGCTCAAGCTTCTCGATACTTTCCGAGTGCAACTTTGTGGGAGTGCTGTACCAGCAGCAATGGTCACTTGCAGCACAAGCGGCACCAGCTGCCAATAGTACCTAAGTGCAGTCGAACTGAGCTTCTGTTTTTCACTTCTGATTGGCTGAAAGGTTTGCCTTCATTGCGCCAGCCTCATTCTGGTTGGTGCCACAGATTGACGCCACGTTAGCTCAAGCTTCTGAGTACCTACTAAGTGGAACTTTGCTTGACCTGAAGTACACGTGAGTGAAGAATCATATAGAGGAGACCTTGAAAAATGCTTCATTTCAAATGGTTTTGAAAGCCAGATTGACTAACATTCACGGTGAGGCACTCATAAATTTGGTTGTGAATGCATAAACCAAAACCATTAATCAACTGATAGTCAAAACAGGCAACAATCATCACATTGAAATGTAGTGGTTTATGTAGCTGGGGGGATGCTTTAAGTGACTGAAATGCTAAGAATATAGTAGTGGCATTGATCACAGCAATGCCAGCAGCATAAAAGCAGCCTGTGGTATTGTTGCAAGCGCATATCACATGTTTTGAATATGTGGCTCATGGCCTAAACTTGCTTATGAATGATCTGATGAAGCTTGTCATTATTAAGTCATGCTTTTTAGCAAATAATTCCATGCTGTTCTTGTCATGTTTTTTCCAAAATGTTTAATTTGTTAGAAGAACTTGAGGAAAAAATTTTTAAGCCATACAAAATTTCTGTATATTTAGCATTCCTAGTTCAGATCCCTGCAAAGGCATGTGATTGTCTTTTGTTCGAATTTTAATCTTTCATTTCTCAGATTAACAATAATTGCATTGCGAAATTTTTAGTGAGCAACACAATAAAATCTATAAGAGCGAATTGGCGGGCTAGTTGGTTTTGCATGATGAAAGAACAGCGCAAGGCACGAGACACAGTGACCCGAGGTGTGTGAGTGTTTGCGCTTCCTCGTGTCACTGTGTCCCGTCCCTTGCACTGTTCCTTCACCATACAATAAAATTATGACAAAACTTTTCTAGTGTTTATAATAAAACTATAGTGGAACTGAATAACTTACATCTATGTTTTCCATTGTGTTCGAAAAAAGTCTTTAACCTTTTTAAGCTGCAAGAAATGTGCACATTCTGCAAAGGTATTGCTTTCACATTGGCTTTGTATGTGCATTGCAGACAAAAAATGTCCCCTTTCTGCAGGTCTCATAGGACATAAATTGATTGCATAACGCATCATATTAAAAAGTTCAATATGCAGAAGACTAAGGTAATGTTCAACAGCATCGGGAAGGAACAGCAGTGTACATTAGGTAGCGAAATACTGGAAGTAGTAGGCGAATATGTCTACTTAGGACAGGTAATAACAGCAGATCCGGACCATGAAAAGGAAATAACAAGAAGAATAAGATTGGGATGGAGCGCATTTGGCAAGCACTCGAAGATTATGACTAGCAGCTTACCGGTATCGCTCAAGAGAAAGTATACAACAGTTGCATCTTGCCTGTACTCACCTATGGGGCTGAAACGTGGAGGCTAACCAAGAGAGTTCTACTTAAGTTGAGGACAACCCAGAGGGCTATGGACCGAAAAATGGTAGGGGTAACATTAAGAGATAGAAAGCGTGCAGAGTGGGTCAGAGAAATAACTCAAGTTACCGACATTCTAGTTGAAATTAAGAAGAAGAAATTGACATGGTCAGGACATGTAGTGCGAAGAGAGGATAACCGATGGTCGCTGAGGGTAACAAACTGGATTCCAAGGGAAGGAAAGCGTAGCAGGGGGCGGCAGAAAGTTAGGTGGGCGGATGAGATTAAGAAGTTCGCAGGGGTCAAGTGGATGCAGCTAGCACAGAACCGGGTTAAGTGGAGAAATATGGGAGAGGCCTTCGCCTTGCAGTGGGTATAATTGGGCTGATGATGATGATCTAAAAGCAATGATTACTGCTTTATAAGTAGTCGTGAAAAGGAATATAGTGTGCCCATGGCTCAGAGACAGGCGTTCTCAGTTGCTGCAGCTGAAAACAAGCAATACTCTATTAAGTGCTGTGTCATACTATGAAGACTGTGATGTGGAACGTTTTGCGGGGTATTCTCACAAAACTCTCATGCCTGGCAAGGCAGCTCGAGTCACAATATCGCTGTGCAATAGGTGGAGTCGATGCGGTGTGTCCCATCGATGTGTCTGCTTTTGAAAATGACCGAGCAAGAAAGTCCTTGTACACCTCTCAGGGAATTTATGTTCCTGCAGAGGAAGTAAAGCTTTAACATGATGAATGAGCACATTTTCTGCCACTAAAGGGATTGACTGAGAATTTGCTACATCATCCAACCTTTGCCTACCTCTTTCAGTCTGCACTGGCCACATCAAGCAATGGGTTGCTTAAAGAATTTACTGACAGTACACGATTTCAAATGGACCCAGTTGCAAGGTCTCATAATAAAAACAGTATTGTAATGCTTCTGTACTGAGATGATATTGAATTGGCCAATCCACTATGCATGAAAAGAGGCTGCCCAGGCAAGCTAACTGTGTTCTATGTTTCTGCTGTGAACATACCACCATCAGACTGATACAACGTAGCCAACGTATTCTTGCTTGTAGTAAGGAAATCAAATGCTCTTAAATCATTAGAAATAAAACGTGTGCTTCTTTAAGGCTTCATTTGCACCCTAAATGAACTTTACAGTGGCTGCATCTGAAAATTGTCTTTGGTGAACAAGTGTTTTATGGTTGTTTTACTTGCCTAGATTGGAGATTCACTGGCATTCCACAATATAGCAGGCTTTAAGGAAAGCTTCAGCAAGAATGCACGCTTAGCATGCGGTCTTGCAAAGTTCCCACAGCTGAATTTCATAACTTGCACCATGAAATCCAATGCTCACTACGTACACAGCCAAAATATGAGCAGGGCTTATTCACACTTAACGCAGGAACTTCAAAAAAGGACCGTGCTGTACTGGCGGCACAATGTGGTATTAAGTCCAACTCGGTTCTTACTGAAATTGCTTATTTCTTTATACTCACAGACTTGCTATACGACCTCATGCACAGTTTGCAAGAGTCGATCATTCCTCTGGAGTTGTCACTTTTTAGTAAGTTTATTGTAAGGGAGGCAGCATGGATAAGTTTAAGCCAACTTAACACTGCCCTGTCTGAGTTCTGCTTTCATAGACAAGTGAGTAAGAGTGATTACCCTCCAGGCTTTGAGCCTGACTTTAGCTTTCCTTGTGCGGCAAGCTCTAGTTTGATACTACTTCTGCATTTTCTCTTTATTATTGATGAATGTATGCTTGAAGAGGCTGTGCAAGAGCCCCTTTGTGAATGTTTTAGGCTCCTGTGTATCATCACACAGCTGTTAATTTCTCCTGTTATTTCCCGAGACGCACTTGGGGACATTGAGTGCATGGTAGCCCACCATATTGAACTTTTTGTGCAGCCGTATGGTTTCAACTTATTTAAACCTAAGTTTCACATGCAGGTGCGTATGGTGTCTCAAATACGGCGCTTCGGACCTTCCCATCATCACCGGACAATGAGGTTTGAAAGTAAAAATGCCCTCCCGAATTCGGAAAAATTCTGGAATTTCAATAATATCCCATTATCTGTAGCCAATTACTTTAAGATGAAAATGTCCAGTGACCTGTGGATAGGACCAGGGCAGCCTAATCTGAGCTATGCACAGAGAAGCGCTAAATCAGATGTAGATGAACCAGTGTGCCTATCATCTGCTTTTTTGCATCCCTCTGCTGTTAGCCTAACAGCTATGTCCATGCGTTCAGCCTTTGTCTCTGGTGTCAGGATCTCAAATTCTGATGTGCTTGTATTTCAACAACATGGCCTTCCAATGTTTGGTAAAGTAGAAACAATTGTACTTTGGTAAGGAAAAATTTTCGTCACTCATCTAATCTTGGCCTAAGGTAGTTATTCACAATGAGTGAATGCATTTGTACTTATGAAGACACCGCATAATTTTGTCATCAAACCTGAACTTCTTTTGTATCTCTGACCATTGTATACTCATGCAAGAGGTGACTGTTTGTATGCTATTGCAAAATGTCTTCATGAGTCATACTTGTTGTAATGCTGGTGGCTTTCGAATGTTTTATTCCCGATGTTGCTTACTGAAAGCAAAATAGATCTTGTGTGTGTTATTGCAGATTTTCATTGAATAAAGACTAGTTTATTTCCTTTTAGGAATTCTGAGACTCGCTCCATGCAAATATGCCGGGATAGCTCTTTCGGACAGGTGAGAAAAAAAAGCTGTCACGGCAGCTTTGGGTGGGAATGGCATTGTTCCTGGAGTAATTTTTTCTTGTTCTTCGCTGAATGTAGTGCACCTTGCTGATATACCGAGTGATCAACGAACACTTTCAATATATCCTTGAAAAACATCTGGAACACAAGAAGGTATTGAACGTTAAGAGCAATTGACAAATAGACATGTTGAAGGCAATTGTAATATTGGATTAATTTGTTACTTCAACGACTAGGTTTCTGAGAAACATGTCAAGCTTTGTACTGTATTTGCATGGCCGTATTGGGGTAAATGATAAGAAGTAATTTTTCTTTAATAAAAAAGCTAATTTCCGGTACGAACTCTCACTCTTGGCGAGTATAATTGTCAAAATATTCCTCTGGTCACATAGGCAATAACTGAGCCTCACTAATTAGCCTACATAAGAGGGGTCAGTGGCGGTGTCACATCAGTTCTCGAAGCAACATAACCCTTATTTATTGAGCAATAAGCTTGGTGAGAACGTGATCTGCCATTATCGCTGTTACAATAACAATGGCATCCAGCCAAGCAATATTTGCTACTTTGCAATGTCATGTGCATTATTCCGCTTCGCTAGTAGTGCGATGAATACGACACTCATAGCTATCTACGTGAATGCTATTTTTGTGCGAGCCAGCAAAAGATGGTGCATGATATAATCCAAGTGAGGTGAAATTTAGTGCTGTAGTCGCTGCAGCCAGGCATCAGCAGACCCGCATTTCCATTTATTTTTCTGTACATTTATCGCATTCAATTTAGGTTATGTGCTGAAGAAAGCTCTGAGGTACTTTGAGATAATGTATTAAAGATTAGTTTTTTTTTCACCTTGTCCATTAGTACAAACTCCTCATTGGCACCAACCACCATATTTGGTTGATTTATTAGTTAACTAACAAATTTGAAGTAACTGGAAATAAATATGATTTAAACAATGGTTACAGTATGTTGTACTTACCGTGGCTCAGAATATGTTCCTGAAATAGTTTTTGCATTTTGACTGATATTTTTAGCAATTTGCAAAAGTAGCCGATGAAACTTTTCCTGAATTATAAGGGGACCGCACGACTTAATACAGGGTTTAAAAATGCACTACTGCTCTGTAAGACGTCACAAATTAGGACATATGGTAGAAAATTTGCAGATCAAGCGAGCGATTTTGAATCCACAACTGGTTTCCCAAATGCTGAGTTAAGCAAGTCACAATGCACTGGAAAGGCAGTCATGCAGTCTTTCTTTTTCACTTTTTGCGGTCCCTCTATTCATTGCTGAAAAAGCTAATCCATGTGATCAGCAGTTATAATTTACCCTCAGCTTAAATCTTCATGTAAGTGGCCTATACAGATATTGCATAACTGCAACATTGGCTTTTCTCTATGGCAAAGTCTAGAGAGGAGCGTCTAGTTGCTTATAACAGCCACATTATTTTCGTTCTAGTGAACATAATCTTATACTACTGGGAACAAAGGTTAAAGGCGCTCAATGTACAAAGCCCTCGGTGATGCACTTGCCTCAAAATATCCGCTTCTTTTATGGGACGAGCAAAAACCTGACAGCCAAATTTTGGATACAAGGACTCGTGCTTATGTAAGCATACTTTGGCGTAGCATGATTTGTAAAGCAAGATGATGCTGCTTCTGAATGAGATGCACTGTTTATACTGTCATTTCATGTAGTACTACTATCTCTTCACAATTTAGGTCTGCCTCATAGGCTCTGGATGTCAAAGGAGGTGATGTCTTTATTTCCAGTTGACAGATGCGAGACTGTCTGCTATGGTCTATTTTTACTTACGTATATTATTACTCCTGTGTTCAACACAAAATTAATGATATTAGTCCCAACATTTGTGAAAGCTCGTTAATTCGAACCTCGACATTTCGAATGTTTTGGTAACTCGGAATACACTACTTGGTCCAGCCAAGCTCTATAAAGATCTGTGTATAAAAAAGCCCGTTAATTCGAAAGCGAGTGTTCCGCTAATGACAATTCTAACTACGCGCCGCTGCGTCTGGGCGGTATGGCACACAACACATGGCCAAAAAAAAAAAAGCTCCTCCACATAGTTAGAGGCTGCGCACCTCCTAAATGAAGACAGGATATGGAACCAGATAAAACCGTGGAAGAGTGGGTAAAGTCTAAATGGCGCCATTACTTGCCCGGCGGCCGGCTGCTCCGGAGGGTAAAGGCCCCATATAGTCCGACGTTTTCGACGCGACTGGTAGAGCCGGCGACGTCGGCCGCGGTATAATAGAGTAGCATGTGTGTGTGTGTGTGTGTGTGTGTGTGTGTGTGTGTGTGTGTGTGTGTGTGTGTGTGTGTGTGTGTGTGTGTGTGTGTGTGTGTGTGTGTGTGTGTGTGTGTGTGTGTGTGTGTGTGTGTGTGTGTGTGTGTGTGTGTGTGTGTGTGTGTGTGTGTGTGTGTGTGTGTGTGTGTGTGTGTGTGTGTGTGTGTGTGTGTGTGTGTGTGTGTGTGTGTGTGTGTGTGTGTGTGTGTGTGTGTGTGTGTGTGTGTGTGTGTGTGTGTGTGTGTGTGTGTGTGTGTGTGTGTGTGTGTGTGTGTGTGTGTGTGTGTGTGTGTGTGTGTGTGTGTGTGTGTGTGTGTGTGTGTGTGTGTGTGTGTGTGTGTGTGTGTGTGTGTGTGTGTGTGTGTGTGTGTGTGTGTGTGTGTGTGTGTGTGTGTGTGTGTGTGTGTGTGTGTGTGTGTGTGTGTGTGTGTGTGTGTGTGTGTGTGTGTGTGTGTGTGTGTGTGTGTGTGTGTGTGTGTGTGTGTGTGTGTGTGTGTGTGTGTGTGTGTGTGTGTGTGTGTGTGTGTGTGTGTGTGTGTGTGTGTGTGTGTGTGTGTGTGTGTGTGTGTGTGTGTGTGTGTGTGTGTGTGTGTGTGTGTGTGTGTGTGTGTGTGTGTGTGTGTGTGTGTGTGTGTGTGTGTGTGTGTGTGTGTGTGTGTGTGTGTGTGTGTGTGTGTGTGTGTGTGTGTGTGTGTGTGTGTGTGTGTGTGTGTGTGTGTGTGTGTGTGTGTGTGTGTGTGTGTGTGTCCAAGCAGCACACCAACAATGGACCAGCGCTGGCGTTACATTGGTAAAAAACGGCACGAAAGTCGGACCGTCATTGGCATTTAGGCCAAAAGAGACTTTTTCCAACCTTGGGCCGACGTTCATGCCACGATTGGACCGCTCTCCAGCCTACATTTGTCCGACATTATGCCATGATTGAACCACTGTACTGCCCATATATTCATGTTGGCCCGCCGTTCACCCATGATTGAACCACTGTACTGCCCATATATTCATGTTGGCCCGCCGTTCACCCATGATTAGACCAGTGTTATGCCGATGTGATAACATTGGCCCGACATTCATGCCATGATTGAACCTGCATTCAGCCAGTCTACCAAAAGTGGACATGCCACAATTAGACAATTGTTTAGCCTATCTGTTAAAGCTGGCCCAGAATTCAGGCCATGCATTTTCAGTGCATTCCAGCTAATATTTGCATTATACAAGCCACATGCTTTACTACTGCCAAACTGCACCCTTTATATACACATGCATAAAATGAGGCGCAACAAAAATCAAAGTGTTATCATTTATTTAAAAATAACATATTGTTAGGGTTTATTTAAAGAGCGATTCTGCACCTTAGCCTGATGTGCTAAGTAACAGATGGTGAGCTTCTTCTTCTTCTTTCTCTATCCCGGAGAGCCTCTTTTTGCACTTCCTTCTCCTCTTCTGTGCGCATCCCTGACATTTCCCCCTTGGCAGACGAAGCCCCTGGGCTGTCAGAGTCCCGAGCGAGAGTGGCAGCGCTTCATTCTTGCGACATGAACTACCTGTGTACATTCTTGCGACATGAACTACCTGTGAACTACATGAACTACTTCCTCTTTGCATCATATCACGGACCTGTTCGTCAATTATCTTACGTTCTGAAGGTGAAACACGGTATGGTGTCTGTCTAATCGGGTGTGCAGATCCAGTGTCGATCATGTGATGGGTGCGGGAAGGCGGAATCGGTGGTGGCTGATCTCGAGCAAAGTCGAACACGTCCGCATGTTTCATAAGAACCTCCATCAATATTCGCTGGTCGTTGGTGGGTAGCGATTCATTTATCATAGACTTAAACTGGGAATCAGCATGATCGGGACGTCTAGTTGAACGAGCAACGCCTTCATTGAACGCGGCGATGTGCATAGAAAGGCGTTCTTCAAAGTCGGCGAGTTTGAAACCACGCGGCAATATGGCGCGTTCATTGGTATGGTTGGCAGTCCAAAGCGTGGTACGGCCCTCGTTCACTCGAACAATGCTGCGGGGCACCAACACACTCTTTTTGGCACCGGAAAGGGAAGTGGGTTCCACCAGAGCGTCGAAGGCATTGGGAACCGCACCCGAAGACACAACTGGGACGAAGATGGCGGACATCGCCGGAACGACGGTATCTTCGAAGACAGAAAACACTTGGACCGCCCGCGGCGATTCTTCTATGAGGGCCGATCGAAGGCTGGGGCTTATTGATATCTCGCCACTGTTGAAGTCGAGAGTTGCGCCACACTGCTGTAAAAAGTCAACTCCTAGAATAACGTCGTGCGTAAACCGAGGGAGCACCGTAAATTCAGTTCTAAACTAAACTCGTGTCCAGCCATCGCTACATTTACATAACAAATACCAAGCGGAACCAACGATTCTCCCCCTACACCTCGAAATATGACAGTTCTATCCCAGCCAAACATAATTTTGCGGCCGAGACGGTTCTTAAAATCTAAGCTCATCACGGAAACTGTAGCACCAGTATCCACTAAGGCCATAACACAAACACCATCCACTGACACTTCCAAGCGGTTCTTCAGCATAACGACCGGTAGAGGAATTGGCAATATCGATGACCTGGCGACCGCACCTCCATCGGCCGCACACGCTAGTTTCCCGGTGGCGGAGAAGAACGGCGGGGAGAAGGCGATTGTCGGGAGCGGCGGGCAGGAGGAGTCAGGCTGCTATCAGAAACTGGCGAGTCGTTGCGTGGTGGTACGTAGCGGTAGGAGCCCGAAGGAGGGGGATAGGTCGGGTCATGGACTTCTGGGCTCACAGTAGAACGGCGATTTGTCCATTGGCACTGGTAGCGTGGTGGCGGGTACCGGCGGCGGCAGAATCTGGATATGTGGCCAAGCATACCACAGCGGTAACAGACGGGTGGTTCACGAGCACGGTCCAAATAATAGCCCTCGGTAACAGGATCGCAGCGATCAGCAAAGTCCAGCCGCTGGGGTTGTTGCGGAGGAGGTGGCGCCCTGTAGTGGGAACGAGCTAGGGGAGCAGGGCCATATGAGTCGTTTCGGTGGTCACGGACGGGAGGAGGAGCGGTAGAACACCAAGAAGAGCGCTGGCACACCGGGTAGAGGCAACTCATGAGCAGCCTCAGGTGCCAGCAGGGCCCTGCAGGGCAGCACTGGAGGTGTGGGCCGGGTGAGGCAGTGAGGGTGCCGTACTGGACGTCGCCGAAGCACAGGGCCGGGTTCGGTGTGGTTGCCAGGCTGGCGGCAGAACTTGTATTTAGTGTTTCGGCAAAGCGCCGCTTTCTACCGCCACCACGGTCCACTGACCCTGGCAACCACTTCTTAATGAAGCCGTGCGCTTCAGCAACATCCACGCCTGTCTTTTGGCAGATGACATCTGCACAAGATAAATGGACATTTTAGGCCAACAGGAACACTTTGTTGGCTCGCAGAAATCAAGCTTATTTCACTGAAAGAAGAACAGAAGAATAAAAGGTAGCGCAAAAGGACGAGGAACCAGCCCAGCAACAAGTTTTATTGAAAAAAACAGAAGAGGACACACAAGTAAATGTTACACGGAATGGGCCTCATAATTCAAGGACTATAGGCAACCAAATGCAACTTTAGAAAAAGCTCTCGCAAGAAAGCTCTTCTAACCAACTGTATATAGCTACTATGACACTATGGTCCACCTTTCAAGGACTAGAGGGGGAACACAAATAGCTGGCCAGTGCAACATGACTGCAATGCTGCGAGAAAAGATGGACTTGACTGGTTTGAGGGCTTTCTCAAAATACATCTGCTGTTCATTCTTTAGATGCCCACTGAGGAAAACTGCAACCAGCCCCACAAACAATTGCAGTAACAAAATATTCATCTGTTATAAAAAAGAAGTCGTAAGCTGGGTAAAGTGGTAACAGATTTTACAGATGGAAACAAAGTGCAGCAAAGCCTGTTACATGTGCTTTCGCTCATGTTTTAAAATTAAAAGCTACTGTAATTAATAAAAAAATATACCTGTGACCACGCTGCACAATCTAAGGCCGATAAAGGAAAGTTTTCCTTTCCGGCCGTGCAGACTGTACAGGCGTTGTACGGACACCCCCATGATGGCCGTCATGGCGTTGGCCGCCACCTCCCTTAGCCCTTTTCCCCCCAGGCGGAGCAGCTGCTGTCGCTGAAAAGAAAGAAAATCATAGTTGCGCAAATGCTATTAGACATAAAATAACAAGTACTGTTAGTTTATTTCTGAATAGAATAACTGAGATAACTGTGTGACCAATTGTCAGCAGCTCATACAATTGTGCCTGCTATTTAATGCATCATTCTTGTATGATGCAACAGCTCTCTACCACTGCAAACAAAGACATTTTTTTTTCTAATTTGCTAGGAGCAGACAAATTTAGGTGCTGAGCAAAAGTGGTCGCTCTTATCATGTTATAACTTGAGGCTTTTAGCAGATATGTGTGCTGGATGTATTTGGGCTGCAGTCCCTAAGGAATTCGGGCTAAGAGCATGCTGTAGAAGAGGGGTTTGCAAATTTTAACCATCTGGAATCCTTAACGTGCACTGACATCGCACAGCACACGTGCACCTTGCTTTTCACCTCCATGGAAAAGTGGTTGCTGCAGCCAGGTTTGAACTCTTTTTGGGTTCAGCAGTTGAGTGACTGAGCCGCTGCCATGGGGCCCATTATCCCGAAACTGAGCATGATCTAATATTATGTACCCCAAGCACATGAGTAAAGCTGCATGCCTAGCAACCACTTTTCTTTAAGCAGTCTTAACATTCCTGTTTTTGGCAGCAGATCAAGTAATGAAAGAAAGCATGATATGGGCAAGAGAGGAAAAAGTGGGGATAAAAAACAGCTCGAAAACAAGGACTTGACACCACAACATAAACAAAACACAGGGCTGTGAACTCATGGGCTGTGCATGAGCTCCCACATGAAGACAGCATACAGTTCTGTGACCTAAGAATTTCAATTTTGAAAGGGCACATATGTTGGATGTATAATCCTAGATCACAAAAGGCACTCCTCCCCTATAGTGGTGCTCATTGGAAGGTAGTAAAATGAGCAGTTGCCATGAATTGCCTCAATTACACGTTGGAAAAATCATGTTGTCATCAAATATCTCAGAGCGTTAAAATACAAGCACAGCGTTTGCACATGTCCGGCTATCCTCCAGATACTTAGCAGTTGCAGACAGCCTGCTAAAAAAGAAAAAGATCAGTAAAAAGCAAGATAAGCAAGATCAGAGGCTGACAACACAAGTCATTCCGTGCATTCGCAAAGTATCCCATAATTTAAGAAGGTTGCAAAAAGATACAATGTAAACATGCTCTTCTCTGCATCAAGTAAGCTCTAAAAAATTTGTCCAATGATGATGAAAGAGCAAAAGCCGCATTGTAGTATCAAGCACCAACTCTGGTTCACCCGGTGCACTACAAAGGTAGTTTACAGTGTTCCACTCACTTGTAATAGAGTTTACATTGGTCAAACAGGACACTGTTTTAATGAGAGAGCCAGGGAGCAATATGATTAAGTCAAAGACGGTAAAGGGAGTAATCTTGCCACTGAATGCAGAAACTGTAAGTGTAAGCTAATTTTGCGAAAAACCAAGTTTCTTGGGTGCGAGAAAGATCAGACTGAAAGAGATATTGTTGAGGAATATCATATCAGAAAAGCGGAAGATCAATGTGTCAGCCCCCCTCATTGTTTCTGTATGATAATGAAATGGCCTTTCAGGACAAACACGGTTGACTACCACATGGCAATAACAGCACCATACTTAAGCTTGTTTTTATTTTATATAAAATTTAGTTGGAAGTTCGTCCTGTTGTGTGTTTCTTCATGTCCTCATTTTTTTCGTGCTGTGAGCACTATACGTTGATGAATCAACATCAACGGGCCCAAACATCAGTGTTGTTGCACAGTTTGGTGGTATAGTGTCAAAAGCGGTTTGAGACCATATACAAGACCATGTAGTAGTATCAATTCCTGAAATAAAAATGTAATTGCCAAAAGCCCTGCAGCACGAGCAATTGTAATGCTTCCTGAAGCAAAACTGAAACTTTATGCATTAGACATGCAGGAGTGTCGCTGCAGATGTGACACCCACTGCGGACATGTTGCAGTGCTCAGTTCAAACTGCAAGCACTTTTGCATCAGATTTACATGGAAAGAAAAGGACAGTAATAGCCAAATGTGTAGACGTTACTTTCTTAGAGCAATAAAGAGAAATAAAGCACAGTTCGAATTTAGTGCCATGGTCACTGCAACAAGCCTCAGCAAACGTTGCCATCTTCACTGAGCTTCCACGCCTCTTACAATAATTTCCATTTTCAAGTGAAAAAGTGTGTAATTTCCTCATGCTGCAGTGCTTTTGAAACTTGTTTATTGAAAAAAAGTATGGCACGATTGATGGAATTGAACTCCCCACTGCCACTAACCACCAAATCGCAATTGAATTAAAGATTTAATAACTGAGTTTAGTTAACCATGTAATTACTAAAGTTTAGCCGTACATTGTGCCTGTTGCATCAGGAAATGCGTTCCTACAATCTATTTTTTCTAGCCTCCCCTTATTCAGAATTTTTGAAAATGTTCACTGAAGCACCCAGTAATCTGTATATGCAGCTTTCATGCACAAGATATTTACATTAATAAAACATGCAGAAGTGACAACATACTCAAGCAAATCAGTAAGAATTATGAATATGATGAGCATGTTATTCACAGAGCATGGCATGCACCTTTTTCACAAACATCTGAATTACTTTATATTGCAAACCCTGACTAGGTACTCATTTTCTCAGTTAAGAATTATTAAAAAGCATTAGATTACCAGTGCAGCTGCCACACCATCATCTTGCAAGGCAGCATCGGCTGCCTCCAGCTCCTCTGTAGTGTAGGCGGGCAGAGCAAGGGCGGGAGGAGGTGCTGGTGGGGAGACTGGCTGCGCAGTGCTTGGGCCTGGCTCTCGGTCCGACCGCAGCAGCAGGCTATCTTCAATGCGCTGCACGCGCTGGATCAGCTCCCGCTGCTGCTGTCGGACCTCAAGCAAAATCCTCAGCACCCTGAGCACTGCAGCTGTAATTGAAGCAATTAATAATAAATTCAGTGAGAGTACAGCTTCCTAAGGCCGATAGCATCACTTATGCCCTAGGCACCAATAAAACAGTATGAGTGTAAACAGCAAGAAGCAACATGCTGCTTATGCTCCTAACTTTCTACAGCTTTCACAGAGACACTCATAACACATGCATCTATTCCTTGCCAGCCTAATGTAAAAGTTATAAATGTCATCACACTGATGAACACTTAGGTCAAACAGAGCTCCTCTATGTGTGACAGATAGCAAAAGAGCTGCGATATTGTTCTGCAAATGCCTCCTCAGTCTGGGCTTCTGCCAATGGTTATGGCACTTCAGAAGCATTTCCACTGCTACTGCATTGCAGAAAGGATTAATGTATTCTTCTACTCTCATGAGAAGCACATGCTAATAGGGAGTCAGAAAGCAGAGCAGGCCTTCGCCTGTAATTTAGCTTTGCATCATTTGAAAAGTGTTTTTCATGGCAAGATGATATTAGAAAAATTCTGGAGGTAGGAGTCTGTTCTGTGTAACTACAAGTACTTTTGGGAGCTAATGCATTACACTTGCTGCAGCAAAGATCTCTATTGCACTGTTGTCCTTGGCTGATAAACAAAATGCAACAAAAAGGTGAATCATGTGTCAAGTTCCACATCAGAGGACAAAGTAAAGATTAAATCCAAGATGAGCCCACCACCATGTGGACGTAAATAAATACAGGAAATATATAAGATACAATAACATTAGCTCTTGGGCCAGTTGGTGCATGTTGAACATAATTACAGGGGTGCCAGCGGAAACACAAAGGTGCGTACACAAGAACGAAGAGGTAGCTACAGACGGATGCTGGACTATCAACTGTGGTTTATTGAAGAAGCATTGCCGCACAAAAATACACATCCGACACATGCGCATCTGCAGCACCACCGCAGATGCGCATGCGTCAGATGTGTGTTTTTGTGCTGTAGCTACCTCTTCGTTCTTGTGTACGCATCTTTGTGTTTCCGCTGGCACCCCTATATTATGTTCAATATTTCAGATAGGCTTTCTTCATACATCTCTGCACTATCGAACTGCAGACACTGCACACAGTTGCCTATTGCTTATGACAAAAAGGAACAACACAGAATTCTGAAAAAGGAACGCTAAGAAAAATTTGCCACAGTAATTCATCACATTCCAATGCAAAATGCAGTGCATAAAGGGTGATGCACAGTAACATGTTTCAAAGGCTAGGAGCTACACTATAGTCATCTGCAATATCACTAAACAGAAAATTTAGTTCTGATCAGACCTCTAAGCAGGTAATCTTGTTTTGCATACCTTTTACAAAGTAACTGCGCAAGCTGCAAGGTACCACTCCTAGGCTTTCTTTTTGTTTATGCACTAATCAGGGGTTCTCAAACTGGGTTCTGCAGAGCTCAGGGGTTCCACGAGCTTCTACTGCCAAAGAGCAAAAGTATGCCTATGCCGCACTGATGCCGAAGCAGGGGGCAGCCAATAACCTGTGAGCTGCTGCGTGATTCTATGCACAGTCCAGCTGGGTTGGACACGAGAATTGAATGTAGTGCTGGTCTTGTGACTAGTTTACTGTTCCTAGTTTTGCCATCTGGATTTTGCTTATAGTTTCCAGTATAAGTGAGAGGTTCAGTTCAGTTCAGGCGTTCAGTCGTGTCCGACTCTTCGTGACCCTATGGACCATGTCACGCCACGCTTTCCGGTCTCTCACTATCTTCTTAACAACACATAGCTTCATCTGCAATGCCTCGAGAATGCCATCTAACCATCGCGATCGCTGCCTACCCCTTCTCCGGCGACCCTCAACCTTTCCCAACATCAAATCTTTCTCCAGCGACTCCTCTCTTCTCATCAGATGACCAAAGTAGCTGAGCTTTAACTTTAGAATTTGACCCTCCAATGAGCAGTCAGGGTTTATGGTCGACAATATCGACTGATTTGATCTTCTGGCAGTCCAAGGAACTCTTAAGAGTCTTCGCCAGCACCACAATTCAAACGCGTCAATTCTTCGGCGGTCAGCCTAGGCATTGAATAAAAAGGTAGTTGCCAAAAGCAAGAATACAAACAAGTGCTTACAAAAGTGAACTAAACAAAAAAAAACCAGGGTGGGTTCATGATCAAGCAACACCAGATGATAGCGATTTGAGAAGGAGGTGGGGGGGGGGGCAAATATATTGCATGCCAACTGGGATTTGCGAAGACTCCCTTTTAATATCTCCTGTTCCACGAATATGCTGGCAACATTTAAATGAAGTATTCCATCACAATGGCATAAAGCAGACATATGCCTCAAACGATGCCCAAATATTAATCCACAAGCTAACTCGCTGGAAAATCAGCTTGAAACAACTGCCTCTTTCAAACAGCAAACTTTTGCCAGCATATATGTCAAACATGATCATCTAGTGACTCATTGTTGGCATCTGTCAGCAAGATAAACATGACGTCATACATGGCATACAGTCCTATGTGAGACGCTCTGAGAGTATTAGAATAAATAGTGCAAGCATTTTTGTGTGCACTAAATGAAAGCATTTTGTGGTAAACACTGTTCAGCTTATTGCCACTTTAAGTTGAAGTATGCAAATAAAAATGGAATTTTAAGTCAGAAAATGTGGCACCATCTCTATAAAGCGGGCTGTTTTTTGCCGACCAACTGACATTTCTTGCTAGGCACAGGCGAATGTTTGAGAAATAAAAAAGGTCGTAATTATTGCTTATCACACATAAATCTTGCTGTATGCAAGAAAAGATGAATGGCAGCGGATGCTGCAGAAGGTGGTTAGACTGCTCAGATCTTTCCTAAATGAGAGCGTGCCACCCTGTTGGTTTTGGGTACCTTATAAGGGAGTGCACAGGGGCTGCATGATGTCCAAATTAATTTTCTTCCACATTTTACACTCCATCTGAGGCACTGCATTCGCTTCCAGCTAATGAACTTTTAAGATACTATCAAAGACAACAAAAGTTAAAATATGAGCCCCTTTGACCTGTATGCCCCTGGAAGTGAATAAATTATTCTGCAAGAAGAAAAAGCACAGAACATGGGACCACTGCACGCAGTACATTAATGGTGATGGCTTTCTGGTGATCGTAGGCAGAGAGAGGCAGCAGCAATGCCAGGATCCAAAAGATGACAACAAAAGTTACTAACTACAGCAGCCAGTGCAGTATGAATGACAAAAGCTGAAAGCGAATCGAAATACTAGGTTGTATGTTTTAGCATTACTTTGGTTCAGTAGGGACTGTCTTTGAAGAATACCAGTAAACATTTTCAGAGTTATCACTTTCAATGAACATAATTTCAGTCTGATCGTGAACTCCGTGTAATACCTTCCTAAATATTTATTCTCTAGATATTTCTGGCAATGCCAACTTCAGTTCACTAGCATAGGATATACTGAGGAAAATAAAATTTGCTGCTTTTTTTTTAAGGCTAAACAGGTCTAACCTCTAGCTGAGAGCATTACTTGATAGCAGAGAAATAGGAGTGAAAATCAGACAGGGAAAAATTGGTAAGACAGGACAAACATTTGTCCCATCCTCTCACATTGTCCCCATGTTTGGCTAGCATTCCTGTTTTTTTGCTCTAGGTTATTTTACATTAAAAAAAGAAAACAAAGTGAAAATTTCACCTTCAACAGTCCCACTTTCATTGGCAGCCTCCTCGGAGCTCAGGGCTGCACTTTCCCTGCCGACAGCTTCAGAAAGTGCCACTGCTGGCACTTCAGCGCCTTCATTCAGAGGTGCTGGAACACGAACATCATTAGTGGTAATGCAGGAGGCACAAAAAATAATAAACAAACTGTCCAGATTAAAGGTAGAACGAGAGGAAGAAGATGGTTTACACGGTATGAACGAGCACTGAACAAGGGTAAGTGGAGTACGCCTCAGTTCGCAGGTCGATCCAACGTTTCGATAAGTGGACTTGTCTTCGTCTAGGCGGAGACAAATTCACTTGTCGAAACGTTGGCTCGACCTGCAAACTGAGGTGTACCCCATTTACCCTGTTCAGTGCTCCTTCATACTGTCCAGATTAAAGTGAGGTGGTGCTTTTGTTTGACCATTCTTTGCCAGGTAACAGTAAAAGGCACCTATTTCAAACCCCAAGTTGTGTTAATTTATGCAACCCAGAAAGACAGCAATTCCCAAAATAGACCTCCCAGCTTGAGTCGCATGGAACAGTGGCGCCCGTGCACACGCATCAATCATGCACACTATAGCAGAAGAGTGACTAAGATAAAAAGTCCCCCGTCTGTCAAATATATCCCAGCAGCACTGTTTCACTTTTGTTAAATTCACAACATTCTGCCGCTGCCATCAAGAGCCATGGTCCATGCAAGCATTTTTGAAACACAGCAGTGCCATTTGTGAAGAGGCATTACTGCTACTGTACTGCACTGTGAAAAGGGCTATGCAGGCATCATATTATAGCAATTCTTCAACACTCCTGACATTGTGCACAAAGCAAAGTACTTGATGTAGCCATGGAAAATGATCAATGTTAATAAGTTTTTACCTCTCAAGTACAGACAACCATATTTCTGGCATTCATCACATAAAACTACTGTGATGCAGGAGGTTTTTGGCAGTATATAGTATCATTCAATAATTCGAAAATTTTTCTTGATCCCTTGAAGGCCAAATTAACAAGATATTACTATTTTTTTCCTTATTCAAGGAGCCAAAATCACTCAATACTTAATGAGCATGTGACACGTGTACATCTGGCCATGCTTGCCTAACTCAAGAAATTTAATCATTCCAATTTCAAGCAGTCTACTAGAAATTTCAACACTGCATCTTTACCTCTTGAGTAAACTAAAATTACCCTAGAACTGCGGGCAACTGGCAGTTTGCCAAGAAATGGTTACTGACATCTGTATACTGACATGAGAATATACGGTAAATGTGTTCTATTTCTCTGAGAGTGCAATGAGCTACAGTTGTTTTTTTTTGCAGCTCTTGCAAGCACCTACTGCCATATATTCACAATCTGAACTAAAATCAAGCTTATAGATTAAATGTCGATGACAATTCATAACATACGAGGTGATGGCAGCTCCACTTCCACGGGCCAATCTTCATGGCCCTCGTTTCCTAAAGAAAGAATTGCACATTAGTATCATCTTCAGTATGCAAATAATTTTTTGTTAATTATAACTCCAGGAATTATAATTACCAGAAACTGCCGACGTCTCCACAGCAGATGTGAATTCATATTTTCGCATCTTTTTTTCGGCGCTCTTGTAAGAGCCTGCAAAGAATTAATATGAAATGAATGAAATTTGTACTACACCTGCACTACACCCATGATGATTAGACAACACAGGAACTGGTTGAGGATTTATATATTGGACCAAGATAACTGCGTAGGCAAAAAAAGTTTTCTAAGTGACAGGGAGATTGCCTTTCTTGAGAATGCTTGGAGGTTGCATACATATCTGAGTGGGCTTTAGTGTTGTGTTATATGGTTTATCTGCATCAACACTTTCACACCTTTGAGTGTTTCTTTATATACCAAATCATTGGTAAAGAAAACTCTTAATTGTAAGTCAGCGCTTGTCCCGTGTTTTCCTTTCTCTGATCCCTCTTTCTTTTCTTACGCTGTAGTATCATGACCATAGGTTGGTATACAGCTAGTTGGTATAGCTGTGCCAACTAGCATGGCCAACTCAATGTTTTGCTAGGTTTACCTGTTGTAGAACTGGCCATGTTGACTGAAATTTCTGGCATAGCTCACTGCTCATAAACGTTAAAGTTTGAACATTGAAGTGCTGTTTATTTAATTTTCTTAAATGGTTAAGGCACAGACAAGTGCAACTACTTAGGCCATTGCCTCAACGAAGTGGTTTTCGATCAGCCTATGACAGATCAAGCAACCATCTGCTGATCAGCTTCATTGGCATTGCGGGTCTGAAAGCACTAGACTGCTGATAGTGCTGCTGTAGCTGCCGGTATGACGCGGCAGATTGCCGCATAATAAGCTATATGTAAGACATCTATTGCCCAGCCCAACTGATCATGCCTTTATGCCGGCAAAAACACATATTACATTTATTGTTTGCTTGGTAGCAATGTTCGTCAAGCACTCCCCTAAGATGCACACTGCTAATATGGCTAGTCATGTATAAAAATAAAAGAAATCTGTTCTTTGACATATTACCTCATTGCTGACGCTCTGCTGTCTGTCATGACATCTTGTGAGCATTTAATTATGGCGGTCACTCTTAATGGAAGGGGCTTCCTGATCACAATTACATATCGCATTTTTTAAAATATGCAACAACCCCGGTCATCGAAACTTGGAAGTAGGATCATAGACTTCCATAGAAGCACAAACATGCAATTGGTTGAACGACCTGCCCTTCTTTATAAATTTCATTGATATCATTCCTCAACGCTTGGCCATAACACATACACATCCGAAAGTGCATGATACTGCTGTATGTAAAAGAAGTTCTAGGCTACTTTGCCGAATTGACGCTTGTTCAGCTGCCCTTGTAACTGCAGTCACCAGTCAGTTCAGCCAACAGACTCCATCCATGTTTGAATGCCATTGAAACACTCATGTGGCAGAGGCATTCTTTTATATTTACAATTAAAACGTGTTTCCAATTTGTAGGGTTTAAAAACTATGCAACACATGGCTACGGAGGAGATGGCAGAGAGCCTTCTTCCCAGGCGGTGTTATAGAGGTTGAGAAGGTACTCTTTTGCGTTATCTTTTGCGTTAGCAGAGTAAGTGATTCCATCTTCACCAGGAGCCGACCGAGTGGCGTTAGCAAGAAGTGCAGCTTCAAGCTCGTGTAGTGTAAAAGGGGCATCAAGGTCAATGCTTGCACAGAAGGACAACATTGTGAAAGAACACTAATTTACATCAAGTGGGATAGTTTAACAAGCACTGATACTATACTGCACAAGCACATTCTGCACTGCTCCATTTCACTGCATGCACGTAACACAGGGACTCGTCCCTGCAGCAAAGTGCCTGACGCTTAGCTGCTGCAGCACGCTTACTTAAAACTGGAAGAAAAAAAAACTGAACCGCATTAAACTTTTCTGTCTTAACTGTAATTATTTTGCATGTTGACTCCAGCAGTTACGCTGAAAACTGTAGGACTTCAAGAATAAGGCACTAGTATGTTTCAAAAGTCGCCTTCGATCGGCTTACAGAGAACAGTTCATTCCTCTTTGTTTTTTGATAACTGGCTAAGTGGCTGCTAAATTACAACTTCTTAGTCGTAATTTAGTCACATAGAGTTGAAGGCTCAAAGAATTTCTTAAAGAGCTCTTTACGATTGCTAGCCAGATCATCATCATCTTTACATAGTCTACAATGTGACTATACTTACGGCAAGAGGCAACCACTGTCACTGGGCACCGTGTCCATTGGTGCCCGCTGGCATTTCTATCAGCCTGGCTCTTTGCCAGGCGAATCACTGCCGTTGGGCTGGCCATAGGCCAGAAGCAATGGCTGTCGCCATCAAGCCAGCCCACCGGCACAGCTGCCAAGCTGTCCTCCTCATCTGGGAACTTCACCAATGGGAATGGTTTCGACATGCTGCGTGGAGAAAACAGGACAAAATATTAATAGAGAAGTGTAAAAAACTTTTTGCAGCCCAGTGTCTAAGCCCTACAGCCAAGATAATTATTGTGATATTCTCTAAGTACTCCTGTTAGGCTAGCCATAAACTATAGTGCCCCTCTACAACTGACGTCGCTACTCTCACATCCACCTCGTTCTGTGCCGCACCACACTCCTGAACTTTCATCAAAAGCAAGTTGACAGTTACGTGTGTCACAAGTGCTTGCAATCTGGGATTTATTTAAGCAATCTTTCTGCCTGTCGTCATGCGAACGAAATGCACATAACACAGCCAGCATCATAGCATAGAACTTGAATATTGCACTGAGTGCACTTTACCAGGAGCACGGGGATGAAAAAAAAAGCAAAATGCAAGAAAAGGCCAAACGAGCAAGAGAGACAGGAAACACAATGCTTGAGATTTTCACCCAGTATTTCATGTCACATGTATCCTAACCATGAAAATCAGGTGAAAATTTCCTGCTCGTTTCGTGCTGGCTGGGAGCTACTGGTTTGTACTGGTGTCTGCTGAAACCAGCAGACGACCCGACGATCTTCAGTTGGCTTGAAGGTGTACAAAAGCATGCATTTGAGTTTATGCAGTCCCATACAAAAGCTTGTTGCATACACTTACCGCGTTTTTACGCATTTCACTAAAAAAAAAAAAAAAAGAACGGAAACTATGTACCAATATTTAAAACATGGTTCTGGTAAGTCTAGGTTACATTATAAGAATTATAGTGGGCTGAAATACAACGGTAGACGATCGAAGAACAGGCAATTTTCCAAACAAGCTAAGCATATGTCTGTTTTTTTGTTTGTTTTTTTTTTCTCTCTCGAGCAGTAGCCACATAGTGGAATATCGCTATGAGGTATTCCAAGCGTCAGGGACACAAGAAGTTTTATCATTTAGAAGAAACATTTCCTTTATTATAGCATAGTGCACGTTACTGTTTACTTCTGCTGTCTGCTAGCGCAGCAGACGACGCACGCGTCTTATGACAAATCGGCATTAACTCTCTAAGTGCAGCGAATACAATTATGTACAAGAAGTTATTTTTAAATAATGTAAATAATTTTTTTATGTCACGTATTTCTTGCATTACAGTTTGACAATTGCAGGTTTCTAGCACCTATGACCACGTCCTACGGCTTGAGCCATAGGCTTGAGCCACTTGAGCCTCCACAAGCCAAAAGTGGCTGTCCTGAAGTCTACGCAGTGTAATATCTTGAGGGAGTGCCGAATTTGGCGACAGATGTTCGTGCCTGTGTACCAATGCGTGTTTACGAGCGCGATGCACCGCGAGTATTTTGCGCTTTTAACATGTTTGGTATGAATTATTTTAGAGCATTTCTACGTAAATTTGAGCGATATGACAATCTGGCAAGACGCAAAAATGTAAAACGACTCTTCTACAAGGCCTAGCACCGCGCTGCAATTGTGAGTAAAAGCTTATTTCTCTCTCGTGTTGTGGGTCTTCACGACTTGTGTAACGCGTTAGGGCTCAGGTCCGGCGGTTTTGCTAAGACTCATTTAAATGAATGGAAAACAGCAACGCAAACGGGCACAGCGGTTCTCGGGCACGTAAGCCCGGCAATGATGACCGCCGCTGATCAAAATCGAGTGAACTACCAAGTGAGGTGATCACTTTTGTTGGCCCGTAGTTCTGCCTAAGTATATTTGACTTATCTGTGACCCGTAAAAACACATGTCCGATTGGATTGTTGCTACCTGGCAGATTTGCGAGGACTAATTTATGACACTGGGGAAGACCAACAGTAACGCAAGCATGTCCGGCAGTGATGGCCACTACTGATGAAAACGGAGCGAACTACCGAAGTGAGGTGGTATGACCCCGTAATTCCAAATGGGCCGTATTTTTGTACGCAAGTAAAAAAAAAAGAAAAAATAATAATAAAACGTGACCTTAAAAGCCTGATTGTTAGTGCTGCCCGTGAAGCGGTACTATAATAGTTACGTTTAAACTACGAAGCAAGCCTGGAGTTAGTGCTGCCCGTGAAGCGGTACTATAATAGTTACGTTTAAACTACGAAGCAAGCCTGGAGATATATAAACAGGCAAGAAAGAAAAAAAAAAAAGCAGGAGCTCCGGCCGAGCTAATGCGCTACGCCGCAGTAGCAGTAGAGTACGATGTTCGTTTTCAAAACTAAGTTATGCTTGCCTTTACTGGTTATGGTTATAGTTCGAGGAGCTACATCGCAGTGCAGCTTTGCGAGAAAAAAGCTCAGCATGCTCAGAGGAAAGTTACTTTCGCCGGCAGTTTCGCGGGAGGCAGAACGCGCAGTACTGATATTAATGCTATAGTCGATATATTTAATTTATTTTCACCGCTTACCTTGGTACAAAAAGGAGTACTGCGCTCAGAGCGGCAAGGACGAGAACGGAGCAAAGCACAGATAAAGGGATTTTGTGAATACTTCTATGTTAATACGTCATTGTAGCACATCTAAAACAATCCAGAAAATCTTTTTTTTTCTTCAGTGCTTTGCTGTTGCTGTTCTGCATATGGCAATTTGTTATGATGAGAGCATTGTTGTTTTCGTTGTGTTGCTACCTTAAACTGCACTCTCACATCAAAAATTGTTACAAGTTGTTTTTTTGAAAATGGATTTTTATGAAAATTTTAGATGCTAATCACAAGCAACTCTTCCGGGTGTGATAACCTTCAATGAAATGTGTACTATTGTGTAACATGTTTCAGATTTGCAAAGTAATGTAGGGAGGGGCTTCGTTATGACAGACAACAAAGGAGCCAACAGCCATTGAAACAAAGGAAAGCATAAGGGGTTTTTTTTACCATTCTCCTATGCCTCCCTCTGTGTCTGTTGGCTTCTTTGTTATCTATTGTTTAGATTGGCAGCACGGACATTGCATCAGGCACTGCGTTTGAAACTAGAAGCTTCGTGGAAAGCTGAATGTTTCCCTAATCTGCTTATTGGTGCCTGTTTCGACATGCACTGTGGAAGCTATGTCTTGGACTTGGTCATGGTGTCTGTGGTGCCACCTGAATCCAATGTACAGAAAGGTTATTACAGACTTGCTTGCAGAGTACTGGTGACCGTGAACTCTTGCTAGCTTTCCGGTAATGTGTACCACAATAATTTTAATGGCATACACTGTGTAGCAGCATTTGGATGCTCGATCTGTTGCATACACTGCGATACTATGTGGGCTGTTCTCAGAAGCAATTAGGTAATATAATCCTTGCGACACTTGCTGCAGTGTCACACAAGTGCCCCACTTCATCACTTGGTTATTGACTGCACTGTTTACAGTAATGCCAATCGAAGCCCAAGTAGGCTAGCTTTCAATGATAATTCGTTTTTGGATGTCTTGATACTACTATAGCTACTGCAGCGTATAGGTGTGTCTTGTGTGGCATTCCATACAAGACAAAAGCATTCAGCACTGAGCAGCCAGGTCTGGCTAACGGTGTGTGTACCTGTAACCTCACTGGTAGCACCAGCACTTACGGCCTCATGCTAAGGCCATGTACTTACACTGCTCCTAGAAATGGTGTTCTCAGTGTTGAGTGAACACAGTTGGTATGTGTGGGTTTAGGTTCAATATGCACTAGTGCACACAATGTGTGACCCACCTTCACCCTTTCTCAAGTTCTGGTGGAGCACCATTCATGAAAAATTTTCATTAAAGGCTATGTGATTATACAGTCAAGCCCACTTATAACAATCGCACGGATGTTGTTCGTTGTATCCAAAGTTCATGTGAAGTGGACTCCCCTTATTTCAGCCAAAAGAATGCAAACTTCTACAAAAGTGGCATTTGTTTTTTTTCCAAGAGTCGTTTTTGGACATCTGTTTATTCAAATCGGACACTATCAAGCTGCCTTCTAAGCTTTGCAGCGTGACCATATGCTCCTGCCCGAAACAGTCTGCGGACCAGCTGCTTGATGAACGCGGAATAGCGATAGCTAATGAGGCGCTTATGCTATTTCGTAGTTTGCCCCCCAACTCTTCGATTCTCCACAAGATAGCAGTGCCCAAGCTACTACAGTGCATGTGTGCACAGGACATACTACACATCTGTTTTCTTGTGTGCCGCCTCCACGTGGCAGCAGTGCAGAAGCTCGAGATTCGACTCTGTCAATGACACACACGCCGGTCTTGGTGGGCGAGCACCGCATACCTCGACTATTATTCATAACTCAAATCGGAGATGGTGGTTTTTGACTGGTCCTTTTACGTGATTGCCACTCATTTGCTTTTACATTAGGTTCTTTACCCATCCAGGGTACACGTGCACCGACAGACCTTGTAACCTGTCCTATGGTAGGTGGACACTAGATGCGCCAATACCTGGGATGTGCTCGTTGTTCTCCGCATTCGCAGCAAGCGTGCGTCTTTCAACTGCAGTGGTGTGGCAGGTCACCAGGCTTCCCCTTTCTTTTTATTGTAACAAAGTGGTATGGTCACGGTTGTTCATTTAATCTGAGACAGTTTCGTAGCCCTAATGCATATTTTGACGGTACCCCGACCCTCGTTCATAACGAGTGAGCGTTCATTATAAGTGCATCTGTTATAAGTAGACTTGACTGTACTACACTTGACCTGATCCCGTGTGGATTCTCACCACATGTGTGGTTCATGAGTGGCTGCTTTCAAAATGTAAATAACAGTAGCATGGTGTTGCTAGCATGTTTTTCGGAACAAGTCCTTTTCTGTGCAGCTAACTTCATGGCGCCATCTGATTTGGAGCTGGAGCACACCTGCGGTAGTACCACAATCTCAAACTAAGGGGTGGCCAAGCGAACTGCAGAGCTTATGTAGGCATAAGTAATAATAAAGCATGATTCATGAAATAAAACCTCTGCCGTCATCATTGTTTTGGTTGTATGGCCCAAGGTAGCTGCTGCACCATGATTCCTAGGCCAAAAGGACCCCACGAAAACAATGCACCAAAGTCTGACTTTCAGCAGCTCACGACAGAAACCCAGCTGCTACACATTCCATCAGCTACTGTTACTAGTAGCTGCTGGTGGTTCTAATACTACTGGGAACCAGTAGGATGCCAGCAGGAAACGAGTGGGAAAATTTTTACCGTGGTTTGCGATAGAAAACTCAGTTAAGTGGGAGGGGACAAAAAGTTACTTTCTTGCTTTTAGCAACTGTACTGTGCTGTTAAGTTTTTTTTTTCATGTTTATTGAATACATGTTTTCTTCCAGTTGTCACCTCCCCCCCCTCTCCACTTCAGCAGTAATGCCCTTGAGGTGCTGCAGGCACCTGTATAAATAAATTAACGAATAAATAAATAGATAAATAAACTCCTTCTGGAGCAGATAACTGGCAGGTTTTGCATTGCTTCTGGCAGCGCTGAAAAAGAATTGTGTTCGCTCATCTGTTCTGCTCACATTTGTCTCATCATACAAGGACTCGCAACGAAACAAAGCACTGCCGTGGAAACATTCGTCATTCAAGCACAAGACATGTAGGCTGGTTTCTATGACAGCGCATATATTAAATAGCGATTAGCGTTACAAACGCGAAAATTGCGATGAAAAGCTGTCGACTACTTCGCACTTGCCTGTCATCGCAACCATGACGAGCAGTAGTAGCATAACATTCGTTTAGCGCCAAAAATTATAGGCTTGTTATAATATCCATGCACACACCCGATATAAACGAAACCTCTCAGAAGCGATGCACAGAGACGCGTTAATCAAAATACAACTAATGATGTCTACGGACAGATAAGGGCTACTTGCGAGTCGGGCTCATTGTTTCTCGTGGCATTAAGTTCACGAGTAATTAGCTGTTAATTGACCACTAATATGCAAGGGGATGAAGATCAACATGCATACTTACGTAAAAAGTTCCTTCGTGCTCCTGTGGGTCACCCAGACGAGTCGCCACGCCAAAGTTCAGCCTAAAACAAAGCAAGCGCTTCCGTAGCCGACGGAGACGAACCACGAAATGACCGGGGGAATAATGGGATAACGGGTTTGCGCGCTAAAGGGATGCCCAGGGATGCCTACAGGGATAGTGCGTAAAGCAGTGGAGAACAGCTCTTTGAAGCTGAGTGCTGACAACGGCACCATGATTTGTTTTTATGTTCTTACTGCACTTCAATTTTTTTTTTAAAGAGCTACACATCGTGTTTTTTTTTTTTTTTTGCAAGTTACGAAAGCAAACACACGCGTGTTTACCTAATGCCGTAGTGCTGAAGTAGATGAAGTTGTAAACGAATGGACGTTATAAAGGAAATATGCATTATTTATGCTCATGGGTAAAATTGCTGTGGCTATATCTAATTTACGTACCGCTCATAACGTTAAATCATTTTACTTTTTTCTGCACAATGTTGGCTTTCTTTTGTGACAACTGTTTACTGTTTGCAAGCCTTTTTTTTTTTTTCTTCTGCACAGTGTTGGCGCTTTTTCGTGACAACTTGCATCCGGGTATTTCTTTTTCTTTCTCTCTCTCTCTCTCCATGCGTCCGGATCGAGGAGGTTCTTTGCATAGTGTAAGAGAGTAGTGCTTCGAAGCCTGGGCCGCGAAAAAGCTCGGCTGGTGTGCTCGGAAGAGGCCGCCAGAGTCAGTGGACGGAGCAGCGGCAGGTGCGCTGAAATTTTGTAACCTCAGTTAGCATTCAGGCACCTCTAACATGATATATGCTTCTTTTCGTTATGTAAACACCTAATTCTGAGCTGGTATAAATTTTCACACTGCCTTCTGCGCAAATAAACTGTATTTGCTATTCCTGTATGGGAAACGTCTGTGCTCGAGCAGAAGACGCCTGGCGCGCGCGGGGCATCGGAAGCGCATACAGTGATATGCAATTAAAGTGCCATCCCGTTATAGTGCGCCGCCAACAGTCTTTCTTGTACTTTTTGTATCGGCATCAGATGTTTCGTAGACAGCTTATACCTACGGCGTATATGTATACTCATACGGGCTTGCCGATAGTTGATATGCATCCCAAGCTTACACCAATCACATGCGCAGTCGTTTTCCTGCGCTTCATCGCTTATACTTTTTTTGTATCTTACGTGGTGTTTTAGAAGTATCCTGGTATAGATGGATGCTGCTTTTCACAAACGAAAACTCTGAAATCAATTATTACACCATTTAACATGTGCCGTAACACGATATACGCGTGAAAGCAGCGCCAAACCGCAACTTCTATATGTTCTCAGCTCAGTACCGTTATATAAGCAGTTGCTCTAGCTGTTAAAGTATACATTGAAATCTAGCCAAGCGCGAAGGAGACAGTTGTTTCGAGAATTAGGGGTCTAATTGTTGAGTGGAATGCGAAAGTAGTAGTTTCATGCAAGCGAACATCATACGCGTCGAAATGAAGCGCCTGTGGCAGGTTCGCCCAGTTAGAAGCGCCAGCAAAACGAGCGACCCTCAGCACCGGCACTGCCCTTGGCGGCCGCTCCGTGCGGAACAGTACAGTTATGGTGACCATAGTTCAGTGCACTGGCGCCCACACTAAGTGGCTGCTTCGGCTCCGCACGGCGCCTTCGGAGCACCTCTTTCTTCCAACGTGGTTCCGAGCGCGCGCTCGCTTGTCATCGCTGTGTTTTTGTGGCGTAGAGGTGCGGCCCGTATCCATCTGTTGTCTTTTTGTGCACCTGTTTCGGTCCTCGTCTCTCACCGCTGAGCGTTGCGTTTCGTCATGAGCGCAAAAAGGCGTAAGTACCGCATCGTCGAGAAAGAATACCGGGAGATCTTGCAAGAGCTCGGTATTCCAGGCGGCCGGTCGATTCTGCGTCGTCACGCTTAGAACGCGGGGACAGAAAACAATCGCAGAGTGAAGCACCGTTACTCGACGTTCGCACCCTGCCACCGTCCGAAGCAACCACGCGTCGGAGAATCGGAGTCTGCGCCGACGACGCTTGCACCAGTAGAAGCGGGCCACCTGCAGATCCACCAGCACCATTTGTGCGCGAGTGTGATAATGCATCAGGGAGCAGCACATTGAGCACAGCCAGCAGGCTAAGTGATGAGGCTTCAAGCTCAGACCTTTCTATGGATGATTCATATGCTGCAGAACATTCAAGAAATGATCATGCCACAAGCTCGGAAGAGTCAAGTGATGAGACATCTAGCAGTCCAGCGGCTGAGAATGTGGGTCAGCCTGATGAAAATTTTCTTCATAGTCTCTCGGCGACTGAGGAGTTGGCTGTCATAGCTAACAAGCACAACATCACACATGCTTTGCTTAATGATATGCTCGACTTTTGCCGTCGTCGCGGGATTCCGGAGCTCCCAAAAGATGCAAGGACCGTGCTGCGGACGCAAAGGAGATCACAGCTGGAGCAGAATGACACATTTGCTCATTTCGGCCTTGCCAAAGGCATCCAGCAAGCGATTGGGCAAGGACCTGTGCCCGAGAACATCAGGCTGCATGCTAACATAGATGGCCTGCCGTTGTATAAAAGCAGCCAGACTGGTTTGTGGCCAATACTTTGCCGCATAACGAACTTCAAGAACTCTGCACCATTTATGGTCAGTGTGTACTGTGGTGCAGGGAAGCCACCTTGTCTGGAGCAATTTCTCGCTCCATACCTAGACGAGGTCTACAGTCTGAGCAGCAGCGGTTTACTTGTGAAAGGGACTAGTGCCACTGTGACACGGACAGCTGTGATCTGCGATGCCCCAGCAAGGAGCTTTGTAAAGGCAATTATAGGACACGGAGGCTACCATGCTTGTGAAAGATGCAGCCAAAAGGGTCGCTATGTGGAAAACAGGCTGACATTTCCTGACCTTCATGCACCGCAGCGAAGTGATGTATCATTTCGTGCACAAGAAGATAAGCGGCACCACACTGGTGTTTCCCCTTTCACCAAGTTGGATATTGATATGGTGGCATGCTTTCCTACGGAATACATGCACCTTGTCTGTCTGGGTGTAATGCGGCGGCTGTTAAGAAATTGGGTCTCGCAAGGGCACGCTGCCCGACTGAGCAGAGATGAGCGAAGTGAACTCAACAACAGGTTGCGAGAAACAGCTAAAGCCTTTCCAAGTTCCTTCCAGCGAAAACCCAGAGGAACAGAGGAGTTGGATCGTTGGAAAGCGACTGAATTCAGAACATTTCTGCTCTACCTAGGACCTGTTGTTCTGAAATCTCTCCTGCCCAAAGAAAAGTATGAACACTTCCTACAGTTACATGTGGCTTTGCGAATACTCGCTGCACCTGAATACCATGTAGTTCTGAACAGCTTTGCCCGGGACTTGCTGAGGTATTTTGTTCAGCAGTTCGGTGTACTATATGGGGTGAAGCAGCTGGTGTACAACGTACACAGTTTGGTGCACTTGGCAGAGCAGTGTCTTCAGCATGGGCCTGTGGATGATTTCAGTGCTTTTCCTTTCGAAAGTTACTTAGGAAAGGTTAAGAAGAAGCTGAGAACTACGAACAAGCCACTGGCACAGCTCAGCCGCAGAATGTCAGAAGCAAGGGAGTGCACACAGACTTGCACAAGAGTTGACCGACATGTGAAAGTGGGCGACTGCTTCTTAATAGACAACTGTGCTGTTCTCATTGTTGAAGTGCATGAAGATAATGTCAAGGCTGGCATCTTGCCAAATGGCAGAGATTTCTTCAAAACACCAATTGAGAGCTCTCGGCTACACATAAGGCGTTACAGCGCTCTCAGTCAAGAGGCTAAGATGTGACCTCTCTCGTATATCAGGAACCAAGTTCAATGCTTGAAGCTTAAATACAAGCGAGGGCACATTATTTTTCCTCTTCTCCACTTGCAGTGAAATCTCTTATTGCTGTTGGTTTGCTTTCATGCCCAAAAGCAACTTAGGCTATGAGAACCACCATAGAGGAAGTTTGTTTTGGTTTGTGGGTTTAACGTCCCAAAGCGACTCAGGCTATGAGAGACGCCACAGTGGAGAACTCCGGAAATTTCGACCACCTGGGGTTCTTTAACGTGCACTGACATCGCACAGCACACGGACGCCTTGCTTTTCGGCTCCATCGAAAAGCGGCCGCCGATACCGAGATTCGATCCTGCATCCTTGGGAACCGTAGTCAAGCGCCGTAACCACTGCGCCATCCCGGCGGGTACCATACAGGAATTGTCTGGGAAGCTCTTCCACTTTGGGGTTCTTTGATATGCACTGACATCACACACTACATGGGCTCCTTGCTTTTTGCGTCCATTGAAAAAAGGCCGCAAGATAAAACTCACTTCCTTGGGTTCAGCAGCCAAGCGCCCTAACCATTAAGTCACTGCGACGGGTCAGATGGCTATTTCAGCATGAAAAAATATGTACCTCTATCAAGAGGGAACAGCATGGTATGCCTCCGTGTCTTTTGCCTTCATCGAAATGCTGCTGAGAATCGGACTTGCAGCCTCATATTCAGATGCAGGCCACAGTTATTGGTGCCAAGGACAGCAACTTGTAGATCATAATTTCTTACAGCCTCACATTGGAGCTTGGACTTCGAAGATAACGGCTCTTTTCAGAGCCACCCAAACGTGCTGGCAGGGCTGCAGTTGGGCCTTCGACTGCTCCCCATTTCCACCAAAATCTCTCATTCTATTTAATAAAATAGACATACAGAATAAAACAATGGAGGATTGAGCACACAAGGCTATATTAATGTGGATTGATAAGTTTTGGGTGAGAGAAATTGGTATATGCGGCATAACTGCATGAAGTGGTGCACAATGGACATTATTACAAAAAATTAATGTAATAGGAGGATGTAACTTGATAGACCTCATAGCTCTAGTGTCCCTTTGAGATGCTAAACTTCACAAATCACAAATTTGTTCACCTGTTTGATATATTACTCCATTTTCATGACAGGTTACTTTCACTGAAGATAGGGCTTTTATATGCTAGATTACATACAGATATTTACAGGCATTTCTGGCAGCATGTGCTCTCACAACTAAAGTGCAGTGCAGATGTATAGGGTGACACATTGCATTTCATTCCTAAAAACTGCAAGAATAACATTAAAATAACACTGGCTTCTGCAAATAAAGGGAAAATCGACTGATCATAAGAATATAACATTGATTCAAAAATAGAGGGGTTTGGCATTTATCACATTACCACATGCCAAATAAGTCCTGTGCTCTGACATCAACCAGTTTGGCTCCGTGCTCCACGTACAAAGCATATTGTGCACAAAAGGATAAGTGAAGTTAACTGGTCATTGATGATGGTCAAGTGGAAATGTCAGCTTCCTTCCTCTAAGCTGTGAATAGTCGTAACACTCCCAAACCAGCATTCATTTTTGACTACAGCCCCATCAGCAACCATGGTTAATGAAGTTCCTGGCTGGACAGTATCCCAGGATACTTAAGGCTTTTTTTTTTTTCACTGCTTTTTCGCTAGAGGAAACACTCGTGAAGGAACTCTTTTCAAGTGTGTATTTTTGTCAGTCTCATTTGCACGCTTTAAAAAGTTGAGAGGGCTCATATTTCCTTTTGTACCATACACATTGCTGTGGCAGGAAATGACGTGTTCATGAAGTTATCGTAGTCATGCAAGTTTCTTTGGCCATAAGTTTTTGGTCCTGAAAGGGTCATAAACCCCCGTGCCCAGTATAATAGATGTGTTTGCAGTGTCCAGGAAAGCAGATCTGAACTGCTGTAATGACACACATGTGGGTCATGCAACACTTCAGTTTGCAATAGTACTCACCATTTAATCAAATATTTATTTCGGCTTTTTTTTTTAAGTTTAGGTCATTCAAGGGTACTGCCTGATTGCCACAGATGCAATGCTAAAAATTATGAGTAGCAACCTCAGAACCTAATGATCGGTTAATCAGGAGTCAATCATTTCAACTGTGAAGAAAACAAATAGCTTTCAATTACGGCTGAGAAACTCCATTTGTCTTTCTTACTGTCATGCCTACCTACCTTGAAAAGAAAGTCTGCAGATTCACAGTACTTAAAAAATGCTCACATTCAGTTATGTGGGCCAGCTGCATAATGAAAGTCTCAAATAAATAACGTGATGAGTCAGAAAATAAAAAATGTCCATGTTCCTAGCACTGTTTTAATATAATGCCCAACCAACTCTCTCAACAAGCCACTTTGCAGAAAATAAAGTTTAGTACAAAAAGATTCATCGTCGTCATCGTCCTCATCGTCATCAGCCTGACTATACCCACTGCAGGGCAAAGGCCTCTCCCATATTTCTTCAATTAACCCGGTTCTGTGCAAGCTACATCCACTTGACCCCTGCGAACTTCTTAACCTCATCCGCCCACCTAACTTTCTGCCACCCTCTGCTACGCTTTCCTTCCCTTGGAATCTAGTTTGTTACCCTAAGCGACCACCGGTTATCCTCTCATAGCACTACGTGTCCTGCCCATGCCCATTTCTTCTTCGTAATTTCCACTAGAATGTCAGTAACTTGAGTTATTTCTCTGACCCACTTTGCAGCTTCCTATCTCTTAATGTTACCCCTACCATTTTTCGTCCCATAGCCCTCTGAGTTGTCCTCAACTTAAGTTGAACCCTTTTGGTTAGCCTCCACGTTTCAGCCCCATAGGTGAGTACAGGTAAGATGCAACTGTTGTGTACTTTCCTCTTGAGCAATACCGGTAAGCTGCTAGTCATAATCTGCGAGTGCTTACCAAATGCGCTCCATCCCAATCTTATTCTTCTTGTTATTTCCTTTTCATGGTCTGGATCTGCAGTTACTACCTGTCCTAAGTAGACATAATCGCCTACCACTTCCAGTGCTTCGCTACCTAACGTAAACTGCTGTTCCTTCCCGACGCTGTTGAACATTACCTTAGTGTTCTGCATATTGATTTTTAAGCTTACCTTTCTACTTGTCTAGGTCATCGATCTTTATTTGCAGTTCATCCCCCAAGTTACTTTAGCAAGGCAATGTCATCAGCAAATCGCAAATTACTGAGATATTCTCCATCTACCCTTATCCCTAACTGCTCCCATTACAAATCTCTGAACACTTCTTCTAAGCAAGCTGTCAATAGTACTGGGGAGATCGTGTCTCCTTGCCTAACACCTTTCTTCGTGCAGAACTATGGTTGCTGTGCAGCCACTATATATAGTATCTTCCAGCACTTTCACGTACGGCTCGTCTACCTCCTGATTTCGCAATGCCTGCATCACCGCCGAGGTTTCAACTGAGTCAAATGCTTTTTCATAATCAATGAATGCTATGTATGGGGTCTGGTTATATTCCGAGCATTTTTCTATCACCTGGTTGATGGTATCGATATGATCAATAGTAGAGTACCGTTTCCGAAAACCTGCTTGATCCTTTGCTTGATTGCAGTCTGAGGTTGTCTGATTCTATTCGCGATTATCTTAGTAAATACCTTATACGTAACAGACAGTAAGCTGATTGGTCTGTAATGTTTAAGGTCCTTAGAGTCCCCTTTCTTATGAATGAGGATAATGTTTGCATTCTTCCATGGTTCCGGTACCGTCGATGACACCAGGCACTGCGTATACAGGGTGACCAGTTTTTCTAGCACGATATCCCCACGCCCTTTAACAAATCTGTAGTTATCTGATCCTCTCCAGCTGATTTCCCCCTTTTCATAGTTTCTAATGCTTTCTTGACCTCGTCCTTCATCACTGAAGGAATGTCTGACTATTTTTCCCTACCGCCAATCTCATAACGGTCCTGACTACTTTGGCTACTGTAAAGATCTATATAGAACTCCTTGGCTACTTTGACTATCTTGTCCTATTCGTGATGACGTTGCCCGCCTTGTCCCTTATCGCATGCATCTGGCTTTTGCCTATGCCCAATTTCTTTTTTACCGCTTTAAGGCTCCCCCCATTCTTCACAGCTTGCACAATTTTCTTTATGTTATACTTCCTTATATCGGCCACCTTGCGCTTATTGATTAGCTTTGATATCTCGGCCAATTCTATCTGGTTTGTTGGATTTGAAGCTTTCATATTCTGGCATTTCTTAATCAAATCTTTCATCTCCTTAGACAGCTTAACGGTATCCTCTCTAACTATCCTGCCGCCTACTTCTACAGCGCACTCAGTAATGATATCTCTGAAGTCACTGTTCATTGCTTCTAGGGTAATGTCGCCATCCTCGGTTAGAGCTGAATATCTATTCTGTAGCGAGATCCTGAACTCTTCTGCCCTCACCGCTAATTCGTTGGTGGGCTTCTTTCTTACTAATCTGCTGCGTTCCTTATTCACATTTAGGCTAATTCGGGACCTCACCATCCTGTGGTCACTGCATCTCACTTTCCCAATTGCCTCTACATCTTGCATAATGGTGGGGGTTGAACATAGTATGAAGTGAATTTCATTTTTAGTCTCCCCATTTGGACTTTTCCATGTCCATTTCTGGTTCTTCCGTTTGCTGAAGAAGGTATTCATGATTCTTAAGTTATTGTGCTCTGCAAACTCAACTAGTAACTCCCCCCTGCTATTCCTAGAGCCAATGCCATAGTCACCTACTGCCTGGTCTTCTGCCTGCTTTTTCCCTACTTTGGCATTGAAGTCGCCCATTAGTACAGTATACTGCGTCTTTACTTTTTGCATTGCCGATTCTACATCTTCATAAAAGCTTTCAACTGCCTGGTCATCATAACTACATGTGGGTGCATAGGCCTGTACAACCTTCAGTTTATACCGCTTATTAAGCTACTATGCCTGCCACCCTCTCATTAATACTATAGAATTCATCTATATTGCCCTCTATGCACTTATTGACAAGGAAACCTACTCCTAGATCTCGCCCCTCCGGTAAACCTCGATAACACAGTACATGCCCATCCTTCAGTACGGTATACGCCTCATTCGGCCTCCTAACCTCACTAAGCCCTATGACATCCTATTGCTGCATACTCTCTAGTTCCTCTAACAGCACTGCTAGACTTGCTTCACTAGCTGGGGTTCTAACGTTAAACGTTTCCAGAGTCAGTTTCTAATGGCGGCCTGTCCAGCGGAGCCAGAAATTCTTAGCACCCCCTGCTGCGTCACAGGTCTGACCGCCGCCGTGGTCAATTGTTTCGCAGTCGCTGGGGACTGAGGGCCGGGGTTTTATAGTAATTCAAGTAATACATAAATAGAGGTTCTTGGGGAGCCCTATAAACACTCCAAGGAACCCTCAGGCTCCATGCAAACAGTTTATAGAATATATTAGGTTAAAGGAACTAAAGCAGTGCCCCGTAAACCAGCATCCTGCTATAACTAGAGTGAAATAAGCTTGTAACTGCTGTACTATGCCATAAACAAGAATGCGATCAAGAGGAGTTACACAAAGGCAATCAATGATGAATAATACAAGCCAAAAGATGACCTGCCAATCTTTAGCTTGCTGAAATTTCTAGCCTACGCGAGAAAGTGCACTGGTCTTGCATGTAAAACGTGCTTTCCAGCTCAGTGCTCTTTAGGAACTTTTTAGCATTTCGGTAAGGAAACCACAATACTAGTTACAGCACCTTAAAGGTTATTGATTTCGTGAAGGATGCTCCAACGAATATTTACTCAATGTGAAAAATATTAAAATAACGGTTGCATTTTAATGCAATACCCTGAAGTGAGCAACTGCAAATAAGACCATGTGCAAATAAATATATGGTGAATATATGCCACCAATTCATGACTTATGCAAATGATAGTATGTATGAGTGCAGAGGTGCAAACATTATAGTACACATTAAATAAAGCTTAAGACATGCGCTTGAACATGATGATCTAAGTGGAAAACTGTATAGTTTATATAATGAAATTTATTATTGGCACCATTCCTGGCACGGTTATGCAAACTGCAGGGGCATATAGACTCTTGGTGTTGTGCAGCTGGCCTAGTCTTGTGATATCCATTGCTACTGTATGCTTGCATCATTCCAGATTTCATTTAATTACCTGACTAGTTTCAAGTGACATAGCGAAGTATCACAAGGCCTAGAGGATATTAGAGGACGAATACAGTACTGAAAATCTCTTCTAGGCCTTGTGCTGTTAAGCAGCCTCAGTTGAAACTACGTCTGACCAACTTGCCCACTTATTCTTATCATTACCTGACCATGTGATAAAGTTATTCAAATAGAACAGCCATAATTGCAAGAAAAGATGCTTCATGACTGTGTTGGTCAGCTGCACTCGATCAAAGTGAAGGCTGCAGCCCAGGCCTCATCTCCAAGGGTAGGGGGAGGGGGCCCATTCTTACCTGCTCCATATATGGACTCATAAGCAATGAAACTTATGAGCAACAGGTTTTGGAGAGAAAGAACAGAATGAAGAGATAGGGCCTCCACCTAATTGGACTTAATTGTTTAGCAGTTGGTGAGACCTTGTTGAGCTGCAAAAGTAGGAATTCCCCACCACTCTCGGAGCTAGTCCCTTTCACGTGAGGTTATCTGCACCAATTGCTTATAGGATTGGAGAGTGTTTCCTGTTGGTCCTTCTATCCTGTGGTGGTGCATAACATAAAAAAATATGCAGTTGGAATAATAGAGGAAATAAGAAGGAAAATTTCCACTGCCAGCATTTCTATTACCCTACATATCTCTCACGAAGTTCCTTCAGTTCTTTTCTGCCACTGTAGGGGAGGAAAATAGGCAAAGTCAGAATGAGTCCAAGAATAGGATAGAATAGTATTTGTTACTTCTATGTCTGAATGTTAATTACTGCGCTTGTATTCTGTGTGCTGCTAACGCACCACTCTTGCACTAATCACAGGGATCACATCTTGATTTTTTTTTATGCTTGTGCAGTTAGAATGAAACGGAGTATACTGCAGAAGTGTAGTATGGGATTGAGGAAGGAACAACACGGGGGTGGGGGGTGGGGGAGTTACATGCACTTTAGCCTAGGGCCCCCGTTTTCCTTAATCCAGCACTATTGGTCAGTGAATGTCAGTGAGGATCTGCTGAATGCAACAGATGTTTCAATGATAACATGCAAGCCTCTGCGTGTCACTTGGCACAGATGTATCCAAAGACTAACTTCCTTTTATTTTCCTTGTGAGGCTGTTAATGCATGCAATCACCATATTGCCTTTTTTGCAGAATTGAATGGTCACAAATGCAATACTCGCCATGAACCAGTGGTGCTGATAATATTGCACAACTATCATTCGGTTCAGGTTATCATAATTAGCAGAAGAGCTGTTCCTACCATGTGGATGAAATTATGAGAATTATGAGAGGGCTTCAGTGCTGCAGGTGGAGCATCAGTTAGAAATGTAGTCCTGAGCAGTTATTGTACTGGTAACAACTAATTCTGAACAAGGCAGGCTAGTTATTTCAACCAGCCATATGGAACTGTCATACTATATAATTTTTGTTCTAGGTTAAACTGGATTGCTGTTATCTTATATTATTACTAGGCTTGTATCAATGGGATGCTGTGTAAAACTACATGTCAAATGAAAGGTAATGATTTATTAGTTCTCCACAAGTGTGCAGCTTTAGAGGTCAGAATTTCATGGTGGCTCTAACCTGGTGCATATGAGTCTAAATGCAGTGTACAGTACAAAATGTTGCACATGAAGGCAAATTTATAAAAGAACGTGGAAATATCTTTTTGTCTTCATATCGGTGTGGACCTGGAATCTTAACTATACTGTGCAAAACTTATTCACTTCTCTCGTCTGTGATGGTATATCTTCAGAAGCAGCCATAAATGCTGCCTTCAATTTGGATCTGTACTCAATTCAATCTGAAATGTGTACTGTGGGAAAAGTGAATTTTTATAAAAGTGTGCAGTACGTCTCATTACTCTCTCAGTCCGAGACATTCAAAGTTCATGAACTTATTTCAATGAAAGAACATACATTCAGTTTCTTCAGTGGGCAAATTTTCTTATCAAGACGACAGTGTTACAATGAAAACGAAAAACTTGATAGGTGTCCATGAGCTAATTGCAGCGAGACATTTATCATTTGAAGTGTCAACTCACACTCATCACAAAACTGACAAGTGTATGCCCTTATACAGTTTATCCAAGTTATTCTATACCTAACCTACTGGAGTCACATAAGATATATGAAAACGTGCCTTATATTAGAATACAGCTTGGTAAACATTCATTCGCACAGGCGTGTTGTGAGCTTCCTGTAATGCCCTGTTCCATCAGATCTGATGGATGAAGTGAATACAATTAAACTGCTAGATAGCGTGCAGTGACCGTACACATCTCAAATTAGTATCCATCCTTTTTGATAGCAACAACGGGTTCTACGTGCATAATGCTGACGAATATCGAGCAAAGTAACCTGCGCGTATCTCGGCATAGAACGTGCGATCAAGCATTTTATTGGAAGCATATACACCATGATTTTATAATGCATTTTATTGGCTGCCTTGATGTATCTGTCCGTGCCGTACGAAGAAGGCAAATTGATTGTGCACCTAATACAATTTCTTGCTGCACACCGAATACACTACAAGTTCAAGAACACTAGAGCTATGGCTTTCATCAGTTTCAGATGGCGTGAACTTTTCAGCGGTTAAAATATTGTGATCTATTACTCTGAAAACATTATTTGTTAGGTGCATATTACAGGTTCTGGTTTGCTTTTCTCCTTGCACATGAAAGGAACAAGCATGTGAATGCCAAAGCAAGGTTTATATTTTTCTTTCCTCAGCTGTACATGTTGGTGGAAGTCGCCTGGCATTCAAATTTGTGTTCAAGCTCATCCTGCCATTTTCGAAATGATGTTGTTTAAGTAAATGCATTTATGTAACTTCAATGCTAGCAGAAAACAATGGAAATGCTTAATTACTTGTGGATGTTTCATTTTGTGTAATTGTGCCATCACGAATCTCAATCGTGTTATGAGCATTGCAACGTGTCAGCAATAAATGACACATCTATAGACACTTTTTCCTTTTGATTATGCAGTGGGAAGTTAGCTACTCTAAATAATATAGAACTTCCATCCTTACTCGTCTTCAAGAGCAGATGTAAGCATTAGATGATAGCAAGGAAGATGTAGCACATTCTGGAGGATGAAGAGAAAAGTTAGCTCTTGCAAGTGCTACTAAAGTGTGGCGGAATGGACACTTCATTTGGTGTCATTTTAGGGCCATTTTTTTAAATCTACACCTGCTGCACCAGTGCAGCAAAAATACATTATAGGTATCTGACATTTCCTACACTGGTGTAGCTGGTTTAGGTTGAACAAATGGCCCTTTTGTCATAAGCCAATGTCTCCTTTCTTGTATAAGTACATGTTCAGCTGTTGTAGCAAGGAGCAATTAGTGCACATTATGTAATGCTGTATCACTTACTGCTTCTTAAATTCGATCTGTCTTATGTCGTCTTGGCACCGAAGTTCTGCCATGTATATGTGTTCTTGTGCAGTTTTGCTAATGTCATAGAAGTACTGACAAAAGCGTTGGTGATATCCAAGTGCATGACCAAACAGCAAATCTAACGGTATAATCGAGTTGCTTCTATAACTTGTTTCTGTACCTAGTTATTTAAATTTGAACCAAAAGATCAGTTGTGGAGGCAATTAATTTGCAGACATATATCTGACTGAATTTGTTGAAAATGAAATATAGCCAGTAAGGCGAAGTTCTATCAAACCTGCACGCTAAATATGCTTCTGTTACTGCTGAGCAGTCTCATGTCACAGTCACTTCAATAATTGCATGACTGCACGTTGCTTTAAAGGACGAATAGGAGACAATCAAAAGGGGGCACTCGCATGCCTCCGAAGAAACTTTGCGCATTTTCACTTAAAAAAAAAAAACTGTTAAAGGGGCTATGGATACAGGTACATCGCAAGGACCTGATGCGTTTTTTTTTTTTTCATATACGGCTGTATTTAGGTGCTGTAACTAAAAATGCGTCGCACCAGCCTAAAGATTTACCCCGGGTACGTCAGTATTTTAAGTTCGGCATATCTGACATATCAACTGAGGTTTTCGCATAGGTTTGGTACGACAGATACGATGCTGCACATATGTGCTTCGATCTACTATTGGTAGTAACTATAGGACAAACCAAGTTGACACAACTGCTCAAATGTGAGCCGCGTGGTGGGTAACTTTAGCGACTGTTTTTCTTGTGTCTACACACTGCCCGAAATGCGGCGATTGGTGTCCTATTCGAAGTTCGAGTGTGCCACCAATAAATTGTCAGTTTGTGCTGCGCGCGTGCGTGAAAACCAGCGTGTCTTCCGTTTGTATACACTGCTTCACACAAGTCGCTGGACAGCAGCGTTGAACTGTAGTATTTATTTCTGGCTATTTATTTATTTATTTTATTTATTCAGTGATTGTGTGGGCAATACATGGTACTGCCCGTGGGGCAGGACAAAAGGAGGTAATTAGTCTCCTGACGAGGTCCTGGCCCCACTGGGCACAACAGCAGCGGGTACAAAGTACAGGCAATGCACATGCAACTACATATAACAATCTTCACCGTATATGAAACAAAAACACATGAAACAAAAACACCGAGTTAAAAACTATCACCGCAGTACAAAATACGCATTCAGACACGTGCCAATAACAAAACATAAAGAAATGTAACAACAGTTATGAAACTCTGGAACAATGTAAAGGAATAGCACAATACATTTCGATTTCGCATCTACTTTAGTCATGTATTTGGTTTTCTATTGAAGTGAAAATAGGTTTTATTCTCCGTTTGAAAGTTGGCAGACTTCTACTTGTTCTTGCGATATCAAGTATGTCTGGGTAATTATTACATAGTTTCATGATTTGATGATCAATTGTCTGTTTAGCATAATTAGTCCGAGGTTTATCTACAACAATGAAAGTCCTCCGCAGATTGTGACCAGTATCCCTATTTAGATAATGACTAGCAAATCTATTATAATTGCTCGACACTTCAGAAAATACGTACACAGATAATTTCTGCTTGTATATATCGTGGAAAGGTAGGATATTATGTGTTGCCATGAACGTTACGGTGTCTAAACTTTCCTTATATAATGCTCTAATGGCCCTCCGCTGCAGGGCAAATAGTCTGTCATTATCAGTCTTAATTCCGGTACCCCATACTAAACAACAGTAATTAAAGAGAGAGTGTATTAGTGAGAAATAGAGCTGCTTTTTGAGCCTGACAGGGATAAGATTTCGAAGGCGGCTTAACATTCCAATACATCTTGCTACTTTCATTCTTACATTTCCCACATGGTGGGACCATGTTAGGTTTGACTGGAAAGTAACACCTAAGAATGTATGACAATCTACACGCTCAAGCAAAGCATCATTATAGTACAGGTTCACATTGTTGAGAATGGGCTTGTTTTTTGCAGAAAATATCATATATTTTGTTTTGCTAGTATTTATTTGAAGCTTGTTTGTATGTACCCATAAACCAAGGTCATTCAGCCATGCGTTCGACGTGGTCTCAAGTTCCTCAAGGCTCTGCCCAGAAAAAAAAGAAACATCAGGGTTCGGTAGGGTTCAAGGTGCAGAAGCACAGGAGGATGAAAAATGCAGCACTTACGACTGATTCCATGCCTGCTCCAGCGGTCACGAAACAGAATGCAGTTGCCGAGCTACAGGTTAGCTCTAATACACAATTCTGATGCCATATAATTGGGCACATATACATCATATGTGTTTCTTATTGTGACATGTTTCAGGCCTTGAGATCGGTTGACCTGACAACAGTGGCACTCGACGTAGAATGAATACGAATCCTACTTGAAATAACGTACGAGAACCGTTGCAAACGCCACAATGATCACTGCCCCAGTATTTCTAACTACAAAGTATTGTGAGTGCATATTACAAGAATATAAGAACTGAGCATTGCCATATAGCCTGCTGCAGTAAATATCAGGCAGCTGATTAAAAAATTACGATTTGTGAAGAAACGATATTGCCGCGTAGTGGTGACGAGGTCGACGACACGAATGAAGGGGTCGATGATTGCACTAAAGAAACCTTTATTTGGGCTGACTTGCGCCCGCAAAAGAACTAAGCAACTCGGCGGCGGCGATAGCAACAGATACGCTCGTCGGTCGTCGAACAAAGAATGCCCGTCGCACTCGTCAACGCTCAATTTAAAGGCTGCACAGAACAATCTAGAAAACGTCGCAAACAGCTACCAGCACGGGCTGGAACATTGTGGAAAGACACCCGAGTGGCCGGAACCTTCGAGACAGATCTCGGTGCATCTTGCGCTACAACAAAACTGATAAAGGTGTGACTCGCGACATCGAGCATTAACAAACAAAGATTACGGAACTGATACGCGCTCCAGAATCAGAGTGATAAGCCTGTATGCCGGCGGCTGTTAACAAACAACAAATACTGTTTTTAAGGTTTCGCGGCAATATCTTGTGATGTGTTAACTAAAAATATTATTGAATTTATTACAAACCCAATTTAATTGCACTCTGATTTAGTTGCATGAGGAAAAACATTTATTTCTAATAATAATACTGACGACTGCTTTCCATTAACTGTATGAACTTTCGTCTTGTTGTGGCACCACAGGGACGAGGACAGATACGGAGAAAGACAGACCAAGTGCACTTGGTCTGTCTTTCTCGGTATCCGTCCTCGTCCCTGTGGTGCCACAACACGATGAATCCATACCAACTTGCCCAGTTTTCTACTCTCGTTGTATTAACTTTTCTACATGAATGCTTGCTGTAACTACGCTTTCTTCTAGCAACGTTTCTCCAGCTCTGCTTTGAAGTGGAACTCCGATTTAAGCGAAGCATTGGAGACTTGGAAGGAAAACTCAAAGTAGTAGTTGAAGTATTTTCTTCCAAAGAAGGACGCAGATGCACATTTTGTTACATTGGAAAGCATTTACAAGGCCAGTCCAAACATGCATTCAACAACAAGGTTTGTGAAATATTTATTATTCATTCATCTCACAGGTTCTTTGGCATCCTGGCTTTTCATGATGAAAAATTCATTTTTTTATTATGATCAAATCCTCTTAAAAAATCTCGTGTTCTTTGTGTATCATGTTTCACTCTGGTGAGAATGTCAGCCATGCTTTAAGTATGAATTGTTGTTTACTGACTCTAATTTAACATTCCACAGATCCCACTGCCTGAAGAGTTGCAAGTGATTGCACCTCATGTATATACCTGTGCTGAGCCTACCTGCGTTTACAATGGAATTACTAAAGAAGTGATCTCGATCAGCAACGGCAGCCTAGAGTGTGCCCTCATCATCTGCTTGGTGACGTATTATATTAAGAACCTCGACTATCCGCCGGCGATTCCCCGCTATAATCATCCTGCTGCAGCAGATTGCCCTGCCAGACACTGTAGTGCCACGTGGACTATTGACAAACCAACTTAAAAGCCTGTTCATGCTCTTGAAAAAGAGCAATGCGTTCTAATTTTCTAGCAAGAAATTTTTTCATTTGTTCACTTTTTAATATGTTGAAGTATATTTTCTACAGCTGAATTCAGCAAGTATTTTTTTTTAACTGCAGTACACAAGTTGATGTACTTATGCGGGTGTTTTCAAGGTAATGTTACACGGTTAATGTTACAAGTTATTGTTGTGATTGGGCATCTTTGTTAATAAAGTGACTGGAGGAGTCACGGGGGACTTTTGTTTGCATATTCTCGGCAAGTTGTGCTGAATTCGCTGATGTTGCGCACTTTTGAAAGCTCTTAGGTACATGTACGTCTGTATGCTGCTTAGCCAAGATGTTTAAATCGATTGATTGTTGTTGAGGCTTGTATGTGACCACAAATTTTAAAAGAACTCATCTTATCTGCACTGCCTCTACTGCCTCTACTCCCTTTCTTGATATCTTATTGTAGTCATTTTAATCTTTCTTTTAAGAAGTCTGATAAAATATGAGCACAATATTGCCATCCGTGATATTTTTACCATTTATATTTTGTGTCTGTTGTGTCCCTCACAAAATGTCAAGTTGACATGGCGCTTGGTCTTGAATAATTGGGCTGTTATTTTGTTCATTTTGTACAATTACACTGCCTATTTTTTAATTATATTGCAATAACTGTGATATGCTGTAGACAAGCTCTTTTCCAAGCAAGCGTTTGCTTTATTGAGTTGCTTGTTCAACGTGGTTCTTTGTGGCATGCCAACAGTAATGCTTTAAAATGGGCCCATATTTTTGTGCCTTGCATGCTCATTTATCGTGATATTGTTTTGAAAAAGTTAGCAAAAATGATGCCTTGAGCATACCTGCATCCGTTACATTTCTTAGTTTTTCTTTACACAACATTTGGGAAGTTTTGTTGTTTTGTATTTTCTCTACCGTTTTGATGTTGGAGTCAATGAACAATTTGCCTATCATATGTTTGTCATTTTTCTCCTTTCTAAACCATTCTCTTGCTTGGCCAGTTTTTGTTGTATTCAAATCGAAATCCAGCAGAGTTCTGTATGTCACCACCTTCAGTAAGTTGGAAGGATATTTTTGCCGTTATTACGCCATCCATTGTGGCGTACAAAGGCTACACATTTTGGAACATGTAACCTATGTCTAACTCAATTATGTATACTTTTGTAAAGGTTACAGCACCAAAAAGGTGTGAAACCTATGCATAAAAAGAATTAGCCTTTATCATTTGTAACTTTTACAAAGATAAAAAGAGGAAAGATTACATTCTGTAACCTTTAAATTATAGGTATACTTCAATGTGAAAATGTGCACCTTTACAAAGGTTACCCAAAGATTACCATGTTTAGAGCGTAGGACGCATAAGCTGGCAGCTGCGCTTTCTTCCCCATTCCAGAAGGTCCTAGCGGCTGCCATCTCAGTCTGTCGCCAGACGGCCTGGAGCGCGTGTTGACGGAGGTGGGGAGGCACGAGCCGAGCCGCGGTCCAGGGCGCGCAATTGGTCGCGCTTCTTTCGCGACGCTTCTCGATCCTTCCGTTTGAGCCTCTTCTGGTCCACCACAACATTTGTAAAATGACAACCGCGGCCTTACACGCCCCACCATAAGAGGATTTGGTTTATGGAGTTTAACGTCCCAAAGAGAGTCAGGCTATGAGAGACACCGTAGAGGAGGACTCTGGAAATGTCGACTATCTAGGGTTGTTTAACGTGCATTGCCATCGCACAGCACACGGACGCCTTACTTTTCGGCTGCATCGAAAACCGGCCGCCGCGACCGGGATTCGATTCCATATTCACGATTTCTGGGCTTTTGTTCCCAGCCAAGCCGAAAATCCACAAAAGGCCACGGCTGGTCATCTCCCGGCATGAAGTGCGCATGTGCAGTGCCTGTTCATAGTCAGTTCGTGGCAGCGGCGTAAATGCATGCACATTTCAGGGGGTACAGGTAGCTTGCCGTGGCGTCCATCTTTAATATCAAATTTTATATTTAATTCTTTTTTTTTTCTGAACAAATCAGATGCGTTCCTTTAAAAGAGAGTTAACTGCGTTAGGAGATTGAAATGTAATAAACTTTTTAACCCGTAATTTTCGAAAACAAAGAAAATATCACTAAAACATTCACCAAAGGTGCTCGGTTTCTTTACTCTCACGTTTAAAAAAAGCGCTAAGATTAACGCCGGACTAAACAGGCATTCACGAACTCACGCGCACGTTGCATAACGCTTCGCGTAAGTTGTGATCAATTTATGCCACTTTAGGGGGTTCAACAACCAAGGCATGGATAGCATAGTTTCTTGCTCTTACCTAGACGGAAAGCTGTGCAGCCATCTATGGGATTTTGCATGGAGCTTCCTGACGACCCCTTCTGCCACCATGGGCGCACAAAGCATCATGGGGCTCAGAGCTACTTGGTAAAGAACTACAACATTTGGCCAAAAATAATGCAAAAATAAACGTTGTTCTAGAATAAAAATGTCATAGCATTCAATATTGCGGCTATAAATTGCAAAAAGAAAGCGGAATAGCACGAAAGTGTAAAGTTTGTCCAAAACGAACAATGGATCTCTTTCCTATTGGCTAGGTATTGAGCTCCATCGAAACCAATATTTCGCACTTTAGGTGCGACATATTGGTTTCGCACTTTAAATATACTTTAAAAAGAAAAAAATATTTAAAAAATTTTTATGGTTGCCCAATTATTTTAGGAAGCTTTTAGTACCATTCCGAAAAACAAAACTCTTTTATTGGCGTCGTCTGTTTTTGCGCCCTCGCTACTACGGCATTTGTGCTCTATTTCGCTCCTCGAAATGATTATGACGATGATGATGACGGTGACGACACAGCTTAGTAATGCCGCTATGTGTGTCCCCCCCCCCCCCAAAAAAAAAAAAAATCTGACTGTCCCGCAACAAGCAGCACACCGGCCCGTGATGATTAGCATTGTGGCTGAAGTGCAGAGCCGTCAGCTTTCCCTTATAGGTAAGGGTAAGAAATTCTACGATGGATAGGATAGATAAAAGGTGCGATGGGGGAAGGAAAGTGCAAAATAAAACGAATGTTTAAAATCAGTGGACGGCTTTAGGAGAGAGGCGCGCAGACAGGATAGCCGCACAGTTTCAAAGTTTACACAGAGCAAGATTGGCACCGGCACTGTGCTTTAAGAACGAGCCGCGAGGTTTGCGCCGTTCAAGAAACGCACGAGCGCACGCAATGGCCGCTAGGAAGAGTGACCTCCCCGGCAGTGGTTTTTCGCCCAAACTGGCAAATTTGGGACAAACACAGAGGAGGTGTTCTTCGATGGTTTCCAGAGCACCGCAATCAGTGCTCGAACCGTCGCCTACAGACCGCAGATGCGCTTACCGGCGCAAAGTTACTGGACTCGCGGTATCTTTGTCTCAAGTGTGGAGCCAAGCACGTGGAACGCATCGTGAGGCTCGCCTGAGTCAGCACGCATGCTGCTATTCCCTGAGGGGCCCCATCGCATCGCGGACCGTTTAAGATTCCCGGCAGCGTCAAGTAGCCAACTCCGTGTAGACCTGTATCCTATCCTGACCGAGGCCGCTGTTTCTGAAATCGCTTTCGCTGCAGTTGGCAATCCCTCTTCGGGAGGTTGCCGTCATATACTTGTCAGCCCCCGCAGGGGTGGCGCAGTGGTTACGGCGCTCGACTAGTGTTCCCAAGGGCGCGGGATCGAATCCCGGCCTCAGCGGCCGCTTTTCGATGGAGGCGAAGAGCAAGGCGCCCGTGTGCCGTGCGATGTCAGTGCACGGTTAAAGGACCCCAGGTGGTCGAAATTTCCGGAGTCCTCCACTACGGCGTCTCTCAGAGCCTGCATTGCTTTGGGACGTTAAACCCCACGAACCAAACTTGTCAGCCATGGCGCCTTGTTCTTCATTTCCGACCGCGCCTGCCGATATTGGTCCGCTTGTTTTTTTCGTTACCGCCAGTTCATCAGAATCGGCTTCATTACATCCTGTAACTTTTAGGTTTAAGATCGTGTCTCCTCTAAGTTTTACCTTGATCGCTGCTTGCAGCGTGGTTTTGGGTGTACTTGAAGTGACGTTCACGACCTCGGCTAGCTGATCGCACTCGGGAGCCTTCGCACCTATAGCTCGCGCAGCGCTTTCTGCGTCGTATGCGGTCCGGAGAGGCGCCTTTTCGCACACACCGATTGACTCATTATTTCTCTGCTCAATGCGCGCGATTCGGTCCGTCGGGCACTTAACGTTTGCGTTGGTCATCTCATCTCGCGTGAGGGTGAATGTGTTCACTTTCGCAGTGTAATATTGGCCTCCGCGGCGCTCTGCGCATATCTGCAGCTTGGTCTGCGCCACGCTGGATCGTGTGGAGCACAGCTGAATTAATCACTTCATATTCATATTAATCTAATTCCTCTATGTTAATGTTTTGCAGAGGGTACGTCTGTAATCCGAACTTCATTACATCAACTGACCAGAATGGAATGCGCTGCATGTAGTCCGGAAGCTCAAAGGCCTCAACCACCTCCGCGAGCTCTGCGACCCGGTGCAATCCAAAACGCAAGCGGCCATCTGGGCATGAACCCGTGGTGGTCTGCTTACCGCGCTGCAGCTTCGACTGGGTATTTCCCTTTGACATGCATTTCTGAGTATCAAACTGTTTCTTCGGTTGGCTTCTTCTTCTCTAATCTCTCTAAAACCGTTTCAATAAGGCGTCCTCGAATGGCTTGCTCTAATTGCTATTTTCTGATTTCTACTTCTGCTAAAGTCTTTTAAGTAGCAAACTCGGGCCTTCAGGCCTCGATATTGCTTCTATCTCCATCTTTATAATTTGTAACTCGGTTTCTCCCTTTTATCCGCTGAGATCCGGAGATCGAAGGGTAGTGTCAAGTGCTGACCATTAAATGCACTCCTCCAAATCCAATTCTGTGAATAGCTCCTGTGAACACGCTGTACGTGCCAGAGAAAATTCCAGGTCCCTGTCTTGGCTGCATTGCCTGCTGATATCATTCGTGACGGGATTAGTTGCATGGCGCACTCTTTATGCAGGAGGTTCACGTCAGCTCACTGCTATCCGAGCGTCGTACTCGATCGAGGACGGGAACGAGCCGTTCGACTCAAATTAGGTATGAAATGCTGATAGTTCTATAGGTAATAGTTGAATGCACTGCTTTCCAATTTTGGAAGCCGATCTGCACCAGTATGCGTATCTGTGTGTGCGATATGTCCGGAGGCGGGACGCATCGGATGAACCTCGGAATTGAAATGACAACTCGTTCTATTCGCTGCCAACCATTTAAACGGGGTGGTCATCAGAGTATAGCCATAATGAATGTCACAGATTATATATTCAGCTGCACGGCGCTGCAACCTTTCAAAAGTTTTCCAAATAAAGCAGTCATTGGAAGCTGCTCTTACTAATGGTCGGAGTAATGTGCGTTTTCTTTTTCGCTCCTGCACTAACTGGAATTCAGCCAAATTCGTGACTTTTTGCTTTGTAGCTCCACAGCGATTACCAGACTGCGGACCATGTCGCCAGCGCTCTTATGGTAGAGCACCAGCTTCAGCTTCGGGAGGTGTGGGTATGCGTCCCACTGCCGGCAGGTTATTAACCGATCTCCACTGTGGCTACAAACCATCGCTCAGTGTCTCAGGGCCCGCAACTTGGAAAAGGAGCCTACATCTTCAAATCCCGTAACTGTCTGCTTCAAATCGCCACAATGGGATTGCGGTACGTGGAGGAAAGATTTTCCGTCCAGGGAAGGTCTTAATGATCTTTCTTATGCATTTCACTCCCCATAATAACTGAGCACAAGGCTGGGAAACCATCCACCCGTTAGGCGGCACAGGGGATCGAAACTGGTACCTCTCTTGCGGATGCTCTGCTGCAAAGTCAACGAGGTGCTCCACGACATTGCCTCGGTGGCTTCACAGTATTGCTCTCCTTCGAAGGCAGTTTAGTCCAAGACAGGTGGGCTGTGCACGCTTAGAACAAAGTAGCTTAGATTTAGTTCTTAACATAAATATGGCTTGCTGCTCGTACCTGACGCATTTGACCTCTGCATGCATGGCAGTTGAGTTGTGGGGCTTTCACTTCCAGGATCTTTTCACAGCGTAAACAACATCCCTTAAGTATTGCGCTCGTCAGCTGGGGCGATCCTCTCTTCGTACTGTCTCAGGACCGCTGGCAACACTGGAAAGCACGAAAACCTCCATGATATGATAGCACATTATAGGCTATTTTATAAATATGAGCTATTATGATCTTTGTAAAGCCGGCGAATGTATTATGTAAATTGCTCATCGCGGCGCCTGCGCTTACAAAATGAAACCATTCGGGAAGAACAAGCAGCTATTTTTATAGTTTAGTTCACTTCCTCGCTCCTCTCCTCTCACTGAATTTGGGCATCCGTAGAGCGCTAGAGACACTGGCCACTTAATGCTAGTGAAGACGACGACAGCTGGCAGGAACGCTCTCTCCCAACCTAAACACCCTTCCAGAAGTGCAGCTAAATTTCCTGTAGCATATAATGTACGCCTGCATTTGGTGTCCCTCTGATGAACATCTGACGGCGGAAATCTATCTGCGCAGAATAAACTCCTTCAATATTTTAATGGGAAAGATGCTACGTATACGGCGACGAAGGGCTCTGCGTGAGAAGACGAGAAAGACGCCGATGAGCTTCAGGGCTTTTCCTCGTTGGACGCCATGGCAGCGGCAAGTGGGCTTCGAAAGGAGTGCTGGCGTCAAATGTGGGCAAATCCGGCGACCCCGACGTGCAGTCTGGATAGGACGCAGCACGACGGGAGCGCCTGTGGAGTATTGGTGACGGGCAAAGCCTCTGGTCTGACGCGGCTCAGGTTAGCCAGCACAAGGGGAGTGGGAAGAGAGGGGGGAGCTGAGGCCTGCGTCGGTCCATATGCTCGCCTTGTGCTGCCATTAGCTCTATTGGCTGATAGATCCGTTCTGCGAAGCGACGGCCTCCCGCACCCTGTAAAGGGCGAGGCCATCAACCGCACCTGTCACCGCCTTGCGCTGCGCCATGTACCACATCAGCCGATGGCGGAACTCGTCTATAGGCACCGTGCAGGAGTAACTCGCGGTGCGACGCGCGCGCCCCTCGCGGCGGGAAGAATAGTTTGGTAGGGAGACATGCGCCCGGCCGTGCAGCGGAGACGCGGCAGATCTGCTGTGCGTGGGGCGCATTCGCCGTTCGTTCTTTCGATTCGCAGCATTCTATGGTCACAAATGAATTGCTAGGTTGCAGACCTTGGATTGCTGCTGTTGCACACATTTTCACTGGCCTGATAAAATATATTTCGCGTCCCCGAATAAGCCTTACGAAGCGAAGCGACGCTAAGGCGAATCGCTGCCTTCCAACGAGCAGTGAGCTGGCAATCATGCCCGGGTATTGCCGCGTCCAGATTTACCGCGAAGCATTTTTCCCGAAAGAGGACAGACTATAGCTTCACCTGCATTAGCATCCCTTCTCAACCCGAAAAAAAAAAAAAAAAAATATATATATATATATATATATATATATATATATATATATATATTTAAAGAAATTGGGCAGCTCATAGACATCAGCGCTACTGGGACCGCCGCGCGCGCTTGTGGGCGGCGCTCGTGGATGCAGTTGTTCATTGCATAATTTTTATTTATGCTGTCCTGTGGTCTATATTTCTCTGTCTACGATAGCTTGCATAAGCACCAGTACAATGCAGAGAGTAATCAACAGGAATGGAGTGTTTAAATGGCGCATTTACTATGTTTTGTGCATCAGTTTCGCGAATTTGCCTTGGCAACCTTTTTTTTTTGCTTGCTTGCTTCCTTTCATTATTTTTGTCCTCCTCTCAGCTCGTTCCTTTTCTTCTTTCTACACTCTTTCCTTCCACGCTTATGCCGCTACTTTCCTTCTCCTCTTAGGCAGCTTCCTTTGTCCATCCCCCAGCCTGATATTTTTTTTTTCCTCGCCATCCTTCGCCCTCCTCTGTGGATATGATTCAGGAGGTGCTATTCCATACTTCCCCCTTCCTCTCCCCTCTTTCATTCCCCCTTCCCCTCTACTCGGCCCCGTTGCGGTGTATCCCTGCAAGTACAGGAGACAGTTATAGGGCCGTGTAATACCCCCCTTCTCTTCCCCCCTCAACAAGAATCTCATTATGTTCCATACGCTTTATTCATTTAGTTGTGTTAATGACATTTCGATGTCTACTGAGTTGTTGAACCTCGAATGATAAGCTGTTTCTCATGCGATACTGCTCAATCGAGACTATAATAAAAAATAAGTAAAAAAATGTTTTTTTTTTGTTACTTATTCGTGGACACTCTTAACAGATCTTGAATTCATTACATGCCATCCTGCTCCAAACAAGCTGTCGAGCGGCTGGCTGCCACCTGTTACCCTTCACTGTCAAAACTTAATTTTGTGGCAAAGGACTTGAAAGTACCGTTAAAGAGGCATTAAGAATCGTTAAAAAAAACGAAAGAAAACTAGCATTCAAGTCGGGATGAGGCAGGACGTTCTTCCAACGAAAAAGAAAATTAAGCATGGTACAAACAACTCTGACATGTGACAGGGAGGAAGACATGAATGTGTATTAGAAAGTGTAGATCGTTTGTGCGGTGCTGTAAGGCCGTTTTCATTATCATAGCTGTGTCGCTGTATCAGCGACCGCGTGCCATCTGCCATCCTTTCCATTATCGTCGAGAAAAGTGGCAACAGCCTCATCAGAAAACAGCTTAAAGATCCCCAGAAAGGGGTCACAAAGAAGGGTAAACAACGCCATAACACTGATAGTTATTGAACCACCCATCATTCTCCCGCAAAAATTTTCGATCTAGCTTCTGCAATACCAGAGATATCGGCGATTAAAAATGACCCTTCCAATCTTCCCTCTCAACTCGTACGCTGAAGGGAGCCATAAAAAACCAAAGAATACAAGCAAGTTCAAAGCTCCGCCCAGACATACGTCACTTCGACGAACTTCCGGTTGCCGCGCGCTCGCTCGCTGGCGTACTCGCGCCAACCCGTCCTCGCTCGCACACGCCTGAGGAGTTCGCCAGTTCGCGCAGCGACGGTTAGTGTAACCGCGAACCCGTGGTTATCCTATGTTACACGGCCGACCAAACCATGGTTGCACCACTAACCGCGGTTACCGCAAACCGAGCTTGACGACCTCGGTTTGCGGCGTTAACCGAGGTTATGACGGCGTCTGTTGACGGAAGCTACTCGTCGGCGCCCGAGTGCGCGAAACGTACGAGCGGGTCTGCTTCACAGTTATTAATTTGCCCACTGTATCACGTTTATAGATCGATGTATAGATTATGGTGCCGCCCGACGTCTTCGATTACGGCCGACAGCGCAGCGACTGCGTACTGAAGCCTTGTCTTGCCTACAGTATCGTTTGAACGGCTTGTTGCTGAGCAGAACGTCAAAAAATACGCGGCCTTAGCTATGAAAGTACACGAGTTTGCAACGCTTGCAGCACGGGATGCCGCGAGCAGGCTGAAGTACGTTACACAATTACCGCGGGGGTGGAACGTGCGAGCGCGGCGAACGCTGGCGCCGTGCGTGACCGTCCCTAGTCGTCGCTAGGCCTATTGTTTCGCTTCGAAGCCGCGGCGGTCGACGCTTTGGAACATGATCAACGCTGTCGTAAATCGTCTACTTATGAAACTGCCTTATAGTGATTCCTATCCTGCCATAGTAAAATAATTATAGGATTAACTCTGCCGACGCATAGCTACTACGAGCAGATCGGATCAGCCGAAATGCACCAGCGGCAGCTGGCTTGAGCAGAAACTAGCTTGTATCACGGCTATCGCTCTTACCAGCAATTTGCTGCTGGTCAGCGATCCTCACGAGGGCTTCATACTTGATATTCGGCTCAGTATTCCAGACGCCAACAAATTTTAGCACGCTTTATTTCGGACATCGGTGCTAACGATCCGCCGTGTCGTTCGCGAACGGTATGCGGGAGGAGGGGCCACAGCGGCGGTGTTTACGGCGGTCAAGGAGGTGCTGCCATCGTGCGGTGCTTGACCGTGCTGTTGACGCCTCGTCGCACGACACTCCGGTACTACTGAAAACACGTTATATAAATAAGATATTTGTAAATGCAGCTTCGTTCTGCCGATCCCTGCGCCGCTTCGGTTGTTGCACTTAATGGGCAATGGCCACCTAACCGATAAGGGCGGCGAGCTGTGTAACAGCCCGCACAGAGTTCGAGCAGTGCACGAGCAGACAACTTTCGCAGCTACCGGAAGTGTGTCCGTGACGTCATGGTTGCAGTGACCGCAGCGAATGGCAGCTTCTAGCAAGCCTTGCCAGTCAACCAACCCGTGACGTCACGGGACTAGGAAATAGTTCCATGCGACACCGCCAAGCGACAATATCTCTGCCCGCGAATTTCAAAAAACGCGGTTTTTAAAAATTAATAATAAATCGCTGGCTTTGTTCCAAGGAGTTATACTTTGCGTTAATGCTCAAAAGGATGTGTTCTACACACTGAACACGTTTATCAGTGGTTTCTTGGGGGCCCTTTCCGTGGACCTTAAGCTCTTCAAAATCCGTCTGCGTAATATCAGTGCCTGCGGCATCTTCAGGCCCCGGTAATCGCGTTCTCGAGTTTTCAGGCTTGTCCCTTTTTTTAGGATTTTTTCTCTTCTTCGACTACAGCTTCATTCATTCCTATTCTTCTCCCATACTCGTTCCACCCTTCTCGGCCGCTCGATTCCCCACAGCTTTCTTTTTTTTTCTGTCACCCACCCCAGCTTGAGGCGTTCGAGCTGGCCTTTGTGAAGCTGTACCACACTTGGGAGGAGGGGCGTTCGCCACAAATGTTTTTTGTATTTTTCTACATTTTTACCGTGTTTTTTACGCCCCCACCCTCCCACCCCCTTGTTTTTTGCTCGGCCTTTTCCAACTGCGCGCGCTTCCCCTGTCGTCTTCCGTTTCGCGTGTTTCCAGCCTAGAAATAAATGCCAGCGGGCGGCCAGGGCTCGTCTCTGTCTCTGCGTCTTGCGTCGTGTGGCTCTCGCATCGTTTGTGCTTCGCTACGTCGCTCGAGCTGGCTAAAGGCCCCCGTACGGTCGTTTTTAGAGGCGCTGCGCTCGTCCGCCTTCCGCCAGCTGGCGGACGCGTTCGGCACGGGAGGCGCATAGGGTGCTATACGGTCACTTTTGGGCATCTTTTGGGTGGCGGATTTCTCCAGCGCTCTGATTGGCGCGCCCGGCGCGCGCTGCTTCGAACGTCGAAACGCTGCATATGACGGCTGCGGCGCTGGTTTGGCGAAACTTTTCCTCTTCGCGGTGGCTCTCGATCGTCGGCTATCAAATTAATTTGCACCTAGCTGTAGAGTTATTGAGCCCCCGCATATACAGCACAAACAGTATGAACTGACCATTAGTAGAGCGATTAAGTCGCCGGCGATGCAATCATCCAGCAACAGCGTAGACGCACGCATATGCCCCAACGGCACCTGCTTTCGCCGTCTGCTTGGTGTTTTTATGTTAGTATGAGGAGAAGACGGCACGAATTTTTTAAGTACTCCCGAACGTATACATTGAAAGGTAAAATGTATATATTCATACCTCCCCTGCCTGTGTTCGCGCGTTCACTTCGGTATAGCACTCGCGGCAAAGATGCAGGAGCTGGCAATTTAATGTTTTCATCCGAAATTACAGCCTAAACACATTTTACAACACGCCTGTTTTACTGTGAGAAAATAGACTGCAAAGCATAAACAAACATGCACATCATTTGTAACATGTACAGAAGCACTGTTTTCCGTGCGGTTCTCCCCGGTGGTAGCAATTTCCTAGTGGCGTACATTTCGCCACGTAATCCTCATTTCTGGCTGAAACATACAGCTGTGGTGTTGCATATGAGATGCATTTGCACGCAGAAAATGTGTCGAGGTTCATGGCAGTAACAAATCTTTAAAAGTGCATGGAATTATTTGTTATGGTATCCATGCCATAGCAAATGATTCAAACAGTGCATGTTCAAATTATCTCTAAAATTCAATGTGTTTACTTCTTCAAACACATTTAAAATAGCTGCTCAACTAGTTTATTTGTATTCAGTTTGGTTTTCAGCACTACTCATATTTGATTCAGCAGCAAGACTATGCTATTTATAATCAGTTTGGTTGGCAAAACTACAATTCGCATGCCCCCCAGTAATACTAGTTTCTCCATCTCTGTGCTGCCTATATTAATAAGTGCCTTCATGTCAAGTGCAGCATACACTTCCTTTTCTTGACCTATGCCATTTGGTCTTCCTAGGTTTCATGTGTGTGCACTGCTTTTGTCATTTCAAACACAGAAAGTAGCAAATGAAATCTGGCGATTGAGTGTTAACATGCAACACAGCTCAAGCTACTCAGCTGCGGCACGTACTGAAAAGAATTGTTACCAATTGAGACAGCCTCTACCAGTCAAATTTCAAGTGAAATATCTGTACAGTTAGTGCTGAGCACAAATAAACAAGAATTATGGCACAATTGTGCTGCTGCTGAGGAAGAGTCCATAAAGTTTTCGAAACATTGAATGATATGAAATGACTATTCTAAGTACAAATATGTATATATTGGATGTTTTGTGTGGAATGAGTGTTTTATTCTTCTGTTGTAGTTTTATTTCACTGTTTCTCATACTTAAAAACAATACAGCTAAGAGTAAGCACTGAAAAGTCGCGTCACTGCACGAAAGAGTAATAGGGCATGGCCGGAGCGGTCAGTTGGGATCAAGAAATACTTAGCGCCCACTGCCTTGCATCAGCTAAGGGTCCCCACTTGTAGAGAAAAACTGTCCAGGGGCTAAATGTAAAACAGTGACCAAGTGTAATGGCATGTCACTTAGTTGCCAGGACAGCATGCAGACTTGATGGAATTTTGACTTGTCTGTGAACATGAAATACTATACTTCTATGACTAGTGTACTTACCTACCCGAGTCCTTTGCTTTGTTTACATAACTATCCTGCAAGCCCATACATCAAGTTCATCGTGGAGTGAATACACAGATCCTCAATACAATTCAAAGAACAGAAACCAATTGTAGTGGCATGTAAACACAGTGCAATTCTCCAAAAGAGTCACGACAAAACTGCACCTTGTGATATCGAATAAAATATCCCCTCTGAGAATTTCAAGAATTAGATCTAGAAGACAGAGAGCCTGAAGAGATGTGGACTGATGTTTGTGATATAATACAAGAAGTTGCTACTAAGGTAGTTCCAAAGCAAAAGAAATGCAAGAAAGCAAACTGGTTATCTGAAGAGGCTTTGCAAATAGCTGAGGAAAGGAGGATGGCAAAAGTCGTGGGGGAAAGAGAAAGATACAAGGTTTCAATGTGGATTTTCAGAAAATAGCAAGGAGAGATAAGAATGCCTTCCTGAACATACAGTGCCAAGCTGTTGAGGACAACAGCCAATTAAGAAACACAAGAGCTCTGTATAAGACAATCAAAGATATCAAAGGAAGCTTCTGTGCTAAGCTGGGCGTGATAAAGGACAAACGAGGCAAGGACCTCACTGAAGCCTCAGAGATAAAGAAGAGGTGGCAGGAATACACAGAAGAACTGTACAAGAAGGACCCGAACGTGCAAACCCGACATAAGACGGTTGTGGTTGCTGATCTCAAGCCAGGCATCCTGAAGAGTGAAGTTGAATGGGCCTTAGCCAGCCTTGCTAAGAACAAAGCTAGCGGAATTGATGGCATTCCAGCTGAGTTGCTTCAAAACTTCAACCATGACGCTGTTAACATTCTGCACACATTATGTCAGAAGATTTGGACAACCCTGCAGTGGCCACAGGATTGGAGGAGGTCAGTTTACATCCCCATTCCAAAGAAAGGCAGTGCCAAAGATTGTTCCAACTACCGCACGATCGCGCTTATTTCGCATGCTAGCAAGGTGATGTTGAAAATCCTCCAAGGAAGGCTGTAGCAGTACGTGGATCGGGAGCTTCCAGACATGCAAGTTGGGTTTCGCAAGGGCAGAGGAACTAGAGACCAAATTGCCAACCTTCGCTGGATCATGGAAAAAGCAAGAGAGTTCCAGAAACCCATTTACTTCTGCTTTATTGATTATGCGAAAGCGTTTGACTGCGTACATCACAGCAGATTGTGGCAAGCTCTCCAAGAGATGGGAGTTCCAATTCACCTCATCTGCCTCCTCAGGAACCTTTATGAAGGGCAAGAGGCCACAGTCAGAACTGGGCATGGTCTTACTGATTGGTTTCCGATTGAGAAAGGGGTGAGGCAAGACTGCATACTGTCGCCCTGCCTATTTAACCTATATGCAGAGTGCATCATGAGGAAGGCCGGTCTGGACGAGTCTTCAGCTGGAGTGAAGATTGCTGGAAAACGTATCAACAACCTTAGATATGCGGATGATACCACTTTAATGGCAGAAAGTGAAGTGGAACTCAGGAGACTTCTGATGCGCGTACAAGAAGAGAGTGAGAAGTTTGGGCTTAAACTGAACATTAAAAACACAAAGATCATGGCGTTTTGCCCTATCAAGTCCTGGAGCATCAATAGACAAGAAGTGGAAGCTGTGACAGATTTTATCTTTTTGGGCTCCAAGATTACCTCGGAAGGAGACTACAGCCATGAAACTAGGAGACGCCTGCTTTTGGGAAAGAGAGCAACGGTTAGCCTTGACCGCCTAGTAAAGAGCAGAGACATTAGTCTGCCAACCAAGATCCGTATAACTTGTGCTATGGTCTTTCCAGTTGTGATGTATGGATGCGAGAGTTGGACTGTGAAAAAGGCTGACCGCCGAAGAATTGACGCGTTTGAATTGTGGTGCTGGCGAAGACACTTGAGAGTTCCTTGGACTGCCAGAAGATCAAATCAGTCGATATTGTCGACCATAAACCCTGACTGCTCATTGGAGGGTCAAATTCTAAAGTTAAAGCTCAGCTACTTTGGTCATCTGATGAGAAGAGAGGAGTCGCTGGAGAAAGATTTGATGTTGGGAAAGGTTGAGGGTCGCCGGAGAAGGGGTAGGCAGCGAACGCGATGATTAGATGGCATCCTCGAGGCACTGCAGATGAAGTTATGTGATGTTAGGAAGATAGTGAGAGACTGGAAAGCGTGGCGTGACATGATCCATAGGGTCACGAAGAGTCGGACACGATTGAACTGAACTGAAAAAAATGCTGGCTATGCCCACTATCGAACCGTTTGAAATTATGGTTGCATTTTGTATACTTACTTATTTCCTTAATCAACTGAAACTGGCAGTGTTTTTTTTCCTCAATGATACCTATGCTTAAAAACCCATCTAATGTAGCTTTGCGTTTTGGATTGCTCATCTCACTGAATTTTGTGTATTTACAGGCACATATGGAGACTTCTGGGTCATTTTACAATATCACCAAGCAGCAGGCGTACCATAAAAAACACATTTCATGCTTTGGTCAACCGCTGCAGGATCCTTCGTCAGGGAGTCTGTCTCTACAAAAGCATCGAATGTAAATGTATGGACCAGTGAGGCTTTACATACCTACCAGAGGATGCATGCATATGTAATAGTCATTCGCAACTCATCCATATGTGCCATTTAGTAACTCAAACAGCATCTGCCTTGCAATGGAAACATGCCACTAGGATGCTACATGTGCTGACCATTTTATGCTTGTAGTACTTGCTGTAATGCTAGTTGGTTCACACTGACCATTTGAGCGGCGCAAGGATATGATCGCAGGAAAAGAAGATGGAAAGAAAGAGCGCCTTTCAATCCCTCTTCTTTTCCTGTGATCGTGTTCTTGTGCCGTTTTATTGATCATGTTATGCTGGGTTACTATTTCTTGAATGCGTAACGGCGCCCTCGCTTCACTGCCACTGGAAGGTTCTAGTCTGTGCCTGGTTCAATAGCCCTTAGTTTAGCTCGCCTGAAGAGCTCATGCTGCATGATACGTCATCCTGTCCCGTGTTAGATGCGTGTAGGTTTCTATATGCATTTCTGAATTTAGTTTTTTTTGTCTGTGTTTCATTGTTACTTTTTAGATGTTTCCAGGATCATGCACAAATTCCTGTGAAGCTTTGTGGATGCGTTCCTACCTGCGCTGTAGTGTGTTCATTTCCTTCCCTGCTATTGTCATTTCCCTTCATTCACTCTCCAGACCTTTGGGCTGCGTCAAATAACATTGGCCAGCACTACTGCTTCTTGTGCGCCTTGTTTTTGTGCTTTTCGTTTCCACTTTGTTCCCCTTGAAGCTGGATAGAAACTAGTCCATGCAGTTTCACACTTAGAAGAACCTGTCTGCTTTAATGCGTAGTCCCCAAGTAGACGAGAGGAGGGGGGGTTACTGTTGTAATGCAGCAGTGATACACAGTGGCATGCACAACATATAATAGTGATGATCGCACCTTGTAGACTAGCAGACAATGCTGTTTTGCCTTTGAGCAGTGTGGGTGACTATATTGCTGGGTTCTTTTCTATCACAAATTGGTTGGTTGGTTGGTTGGTTTGTGGGGTTTAACATCTCAAAGCAACTCAGGCTGTGAGAGACGCCGTAGTGGAGGACCCTGGAAATTTTGACCACCTGGGGTTCTTTAACGTGCACTGACATCGCACAGCACACGGGCGCCTTGCTTTTCGCCTCCATCGAAAAGCTGCCGCCGAGGCCGGGATTCGATCCCACGTCTTTGGGAACAGTAGTCGAGCGCCGTAACCACTGCACCACCCCGACAAATTGAATAAATAGATAAGTTGGCAAAGCACTACTCTCGCTCATTCATTACAAGTGTGTTTTCTTCAAGCATGCAGCCTTGTACTGTAATCTCACTTCTTCACACTTGCGCAGCGTTGCATCTGGAGACAGGCTCTGTGGAATTTTCCATACAAAGGGGTGCTTGCAATGGGTGTATACAGTGACAGCTTCATTTAGGGGGACATTATAAAAATAGCCACTGAGCTCAACAGGGAAAGAGAAGTACATTGCTCTGAGAGGACACATAACATGCTGTAAGGTGCTGTGTTCCAGAGTCGTGAAGCACACTAAGCTTTCGGTCAGTCCGAGATTGCTAATTAGGTACATGCTGATGCAACTGCATGAATTTTCACTTGGCAACCATATCTGTGGAGTACTTAGAAGCACTCCAGTGATTTTAGGTGTGTGTAACATGGCTTTTTTGAGATTTCAAGCTGTTCGTGTTGCCTGATAGTAATGCTGCACTGCTCTGGTTGAAGCCAGGAAATTCAACAAAGCAAAGGATATTTTATCCAGATTTCTGCATGCTATACCATGAACAAAAAATGAATGTTGCCTGTCTGTAGCAGCAAACTTAAGCTGTTATATGCATATCCCCAGTTGTAGCATCTCGCATCTGTTACCAGTATAGTGGTCTTTGAAGCCAGAAAATAAATGTTTATCCTCCCCATTCTGGTTCTCCTCAACATTTGGTTCTTGCCAAGTAATTTCAATTTTCTAGCTACACTAAGCAGCAGCATTTAACATTCTCAAGAAGCATCACTTTATGCAGCTCAAGGCAATGCAAGGTAATGTGGTTGTGCGACGGGATTCTATCCGAATTATCATGCTGTAGAGGGTTGACACTATCGAACCTTCACGGTTTAGTCTCAAGGAAACTTGTTTGAAAATTCATCTTGCTCAGTTGCAACTCTTTATTTGAATTCGTCTTCCCCTCAGCGTGATCAAGGGCCTTGCCCTGGTAAAAGTGTGCAAGTACCTGTATATTGTTGTATCATTGCAACTGGAAGAATGTTTAGCCAAGTTGAAAAATCCTTTCAGATTGTACATTTTTTTTTCATTCTGCACCATAATATTGCCCAATTCATTACAGTCTTATAATAGGCCTTACCATCTTTCTTAGCCATTCATTTGGTGGCATCTTGCTCTGTTGAGCTAAGGATAGAATGACAGAAGTTGATTACACGGCATGTGCTCTATTGGGACATGAATCTCTCCTCTTGTTTTTGGCTCAGCACCAAACCCTCGGTACCCATCATAGATATGTACCTTTTTCAGAGAGACAAGAAAATCAACAGTTTTGTCGGCACGCCATCATGATGCCCAGCACCCACAACATAACGATTAATCAGAACAAGACGTGGCACAGACAAGACAGGCTTGCTATAATCTAGCTATAATTGCAAGAATTATACTTCATGAAGAATCAAGCCACCGAGTGGTGCCGATGCTTCTGTAGTCACATCAGAAAGCAGACAGCGGAGATCATTTCATTAATACAAAATAGTTTCCAGAAAGGTCACATCGCACCCAAGGCTGTTTTCAGGCACAGTACACACGAGCCACAATCAATATTTATGATGGACACGTTGCAGGGAAAAAGCCGTGCATGCATGGTCACTACAGGGGGAAGAACAAACGCGACTACCTGCACAGATCAATCTTTATTTCAGCATTCAGAATGCAAGATATGTGTAGTGAGCTTTTCAAACGAATCAAATACTTGTAGGCAATTTCAACCACGAAAAATAATAGGTGCATGTTATTGCCATTATGAAAAGCATTTTTTTTTTGGCTGTTCATAAGACAATGAGGGAAATGTATATTGCAGAACAATGCCGCTGGTCAGCTGTTCACAGGATTTCACGTGACGTCTGAAGTGCTTACATGTGCAAACTGCCTGTCTTGAGAGTACAAAAGCTTATGAGATGCTATTTTCTGCATATACCTTTGGTTTTTCATTGCAATGCACTTGAAAGAACTGTGGTAGCAGCCCATTTCTTAGCAAACTCAGTCTGAAATTACCTGCTCCTTCTTATACCTCTGCGACGCGAACACTTGTGATCCTCATTGAGGTTTTCAGGAAGCATTGAAGCATCTGGTGCTGCACGGCCGTTTTGAATGACCACTGAGAAGCTTTCTTCGTGTGCTTTAGGTGACATCGAGGGTGGCGACGCCCACTCTCGGATGTGCTTCAAAACTCGAGTGCTCAGAAACAGCTTCGATCCAAGCAGGCTCGGGCACGATTGCACGAGTTGAATGCAGATCGAGTTCAATGAGGATCGAAAGTGTTCGTGTGACAGAGGTATTACATACATTCTACTCATTAATTTCTGCTATGAATATTCCTAAAATCTTTGCTCCTTGAGTCATACTTGAGAGTACCAGCATTCATCACTCTCATGAAGTGTTACTGCATGCAGCTTAAGGCATGCCAGATGTAAACAAATGCCTTGTGCCATGTATTTGCACCCCAAGGTTCACAGTATGCTCTGTGAGCCGCATGATAAAGCTGAATCCATAGAGCCTCATACACTTTCGTGCAGGTGGTTTTCTACTGAGATCTTGCTTGCAGGTACTCTTATTCTTTATTATTATGGCTTGCAGTGCGAGTTTTTTTTAAATTTTTTTTTATGAGAATATCATGAGGACTGTCCTGCACAATGTGCAGAAAACTTCCATCCTTCTAACCTTATACTGCTCCAATGGGGAAACTGAATAACACATAAGATTGCATTTCATTTCAGATTGTGTCTGTACTTTTCTTCCTGTACCATATAACACTGCCCAATCTATTACACTTGTCCTAAAAAATCTTACACACCTTCTTAGCTTTCTCAGCCATTTCTACGGTAATCGTTCCATTCACAGAACAAGAATGCGTTGTTTTTTTTTTTTTTTTCTCGGCACTAAAACTTGGTTACAAGCCCGCCGTGGTTGTGTGCCCACAACTCATACCTATATATAAAGAGGCCAAGAACACTAGCAACAATGGCGTCCGCGCACGGTTGTAATGAGAGCATCCGAAGTACAACGATTAATCCCAATAAACACATCTGTCGAGACATCACACGAAGCAACGATAACAAGCAACCATCTCACATACTTCACGAAGCATCAAGCAGCAGATAGGTGCCGGCTTCCCGACGCTTCTCCGTGCAGACAAAATCGTTTCGCGCACGTAAAACACAGTTTTCAGAAAGGGCACTTCACGCCCACGGCAGTTCAGAAGCACAGCACATACACGAAACACGATTGATATCAGTGATCGGCACGTAACACGAACAACATCGTATGCTCGCGATCGCTGCACGCAGACGAATGAATGCGACTAGCACAGCTCAAAATTCATATCAACATTCGGAAAACAAAGCGTGCGCAGTGAGCTTTTCACTCGTAACAGATATACTTGCAGGCGATTTCCAACTTGGCAAAACAGCAGACGTTCCGAACGTATCACTTTCGCTACACTCCCACTAATTGTGGCTGCTATGAAACTGTCTACGCGCACAGGGAATTAATTCACTGCGGGGAGCTGCTTCTTGATGCTGTCCGTGAAAATCCTGCAGCAATCACAAACGGCTCCAAATAAACACGTCGAGGCACCGCAACTGTGTAGCAGTAGTACATCTTCCGTCGGTTTGTCGGCCACTCGTCAACTCGGTGCAGGCCAACTCAACTGGGGGAACTGTCACTCGATGCTTGTGCACATGGCAAGGCAAACTTCCAAGTCGCTTTGAATAATCGTAATAAACGAGCAATAGCGACATGGTCTATCTTTCATCGACAGGCACCGTCCGCCTAGGCCTTGCTTCGCCTACGCTCGGTCGGCCGGCGGCCATCTTTGAAAAAGTAGGAGGAGCTTGCGATGCGCCTCCAGAACGCATGCGACAAAAGTTGAAGTTCGCGAACTCTGTGCGGCAGCCGGGCGGAGGACGCATGCCTCCGTCCGCCCCATTGTTAGGACCTGGCGGATGCGTCCTCGAGCGGACGGGCGGAGCGCCCAAATAGTGACCGTACAGCGGCCTTAAAACCGCTACCATTTCGCTGCGCAGGCCGCCTTTTCAAGCGCGCGCCCTGCCTAGGCGGCCGCGCGTCTCCCTATCAAACTGTTCCGGCGCTCACTCGTGGCGCTGCCTGTTCGCCGCGAGTGCTGCCCCCTGGGTTTCTGCACGGTGCCTATTGGCCTCGAGATCGAGCAGAGTCGCCACCTTGCGGCTCAGCAGCGAAACCTACTCAGTGTGGCACGGCCGGTCTCGAGGGAGAGCGCGTTTCTCTCTTCTCTTACGGCCTCTCCAATGGGGTCTGTTTCCACCGCCCGCCGCGCCTCGGTGGGGTCGCCACCGCCCCACTGCTGCTCCTCCGCTACAGCCGTTTACGCGCAAGGGAAACGAGCGCTCGCTCTTCGCTCCGCCCGCATCGGTTGCAACCGGCAGGTCCTGATATTTCACCCCTTATGGCTTATAGGAAGAAGCCGTAATCAGCGTCTGATTTATCGTGTATGAGCAATAAAACAGTCAATAATGCGCGTGCGCGCGAGAGCGCGCGCGCCTTCATCAGTGCTGTCGCGCACGGTCGAATGAAGTTTCGGGGGCACTTACATCAACACTTTTTGCCCCTAAATTTTTCACAAAACTATATGTGCCATTTTATGCAGTGTGCCTTTGAAAGCTGTAAGCAGGTATAGCGCGACCTGACGCTAGTGCATGGCAAACTGTTCGGTGGATATTCCAAGTATTCTGTCAACCGCTGCCGTTTTCGTTTAGAACAAAAGAGGCACTGACGAAAATTCATAACACGTCTCAGATTCAGAGTAAGGAACAAAAATTTACAGTTAAAATTTAAGTTGTCTAGTGATGTGGGCTCTTCTAGCTTCATTTAAAACAAATCAGTAGGTTGAAAGACAGCAGATGTATACGTATAGTCTCGCGACTGACGCACACGTAGACAGTCGTAGTAAGTTTAATACCAGTGATAAAAAAAACATTTAATCAAGGAAATGGGCATAAACAGATATGCATAATTGAAAAGAGTAGGCTGAAAGGCAGCAGATGTATACCTAGTCTCGCGACTGACGCACACGTAGACAGTCGTAGTCAGTTTAATACCAGTGATAAAAAAAATATTTAATTAAGGAAATGGGCATACACAGATATGCATAATTGAAAAGAGCAGCAAGCAATAAAAAAAAATGTCCTTCAAAGTTAACACATCGCACTCATTCATCAAAACGGTACATGCGGCTAGAATATTAAAGTCTCAAAATCTTTCTGGACGGTTTGTGCACATAAGGAGCTGGCCTTTCGTTCCTGTCTGTCACCTTCATAGCATAATTGACAAGAAGGAGTCTGAGAAATTTCTCACATATTAAAGAAGCAGACCTTGGCTATTGTCAATGCCTTCCGGGCAACTCAGCAAAGGTGAGTTCTCAAGTGCTGGTTAGATTAAGATTTGAAGGACTTCAAGGACATTTGTGTGTGGTAGGTGCACAACAGCTTTTTCAAAAAAAGACACAACCTTGTCCAAGAGAGCTACAAACTCTGGTTTTGGATAATGCAGTCCCCTAGAATCTTGCCCTCACAGAATAGTGTACATGGGGCTGCTTCTTTCGCTGGTTTCAAGAAGGATAGCACAAACGTCACACCCGAAGTCACTGATTAACTTCACAATGTATCCAGCGACGTAAGCTAAACCAGAATACGTGACAGTGGGTAATGAGATGACAGGAGATACCATCACTTCTTTCAGTTCCTCGGTTACTGATTGCGGCAGAGCTGAAATGATTTCGTCGGTGTCGACACTTCGTCGGTGTCGACACTAAGTGTCTAGGCGCGCAATACAGTGCGACATACAACTCCTATAGTCACCTCTGAATAAATAGCACAGAGAAAAGCTTTTATATCCATTATTGAGGAGTGTCCCTTGAGTAACAGTGGCGAATGTGAAAAACAGGAAATCTATTTCAAGCACTAATTCCTAGCAATATTTTCTTTTTTAATAGGGCAGCGATTGCTCTCTAAGGCAGGCATTACTGCACAGATAGTTACAAGGAACTATTAGTTCAAAAACATACTAGAAAAAAAAAGAAAATATTGCTAGGAATTAGTGCTTGAAATAGATTTCCTGTTTTTTCATGAAATAATCATATCATGTAAACAGTTCATTAAACCAACGTTTATTTGCAAAATTAAAATAATGTTTATAATACAACATAAAACATTTGCTGGTCTATAAATTATAGCAAAATTGAAAACAAAACTTAAAAGCGTTAACTCTGACGTTATAGTACTAATACTTTATGTCATGTAAGCATTGTGCGACTTACATTACATTTTTATAAAATTATTTTCATCTTCGGTGTTACCTCGATGGTTTCTCATCTAGCGCTGAAAGACGGTTTTGCCATTGTTGCTGTTATGTTTGCTTTGAAGAAGCTTCGCTGTGATCACTGCTCAATCACTTTTTTTATTCATCTTCTTGTACAGGCTTGGGCAAAAATTCAGATTAAAATGAACAAAAGTAGATACCATGCCGCAATACATGTCATATGCTTGTCGAACGTTTGCTGAGCGACAGTCTTTTTTTAATATAAAGACTTCATTCACGTGTGTAGCACGCTGACAGGATGCCGCTGCAGCATCTACCTTCTGTAATCTTTCATTTAGGGGCTGCACTCACCACGAAATCCGCGGGCGACAGCGCGAAACCAGGCAAAAGCCACCCGCCGCCACTGAAGCAGATGCGGAGCGAACAGTGAGCAGGTCGCGCCCCTTGCGGCGGCGGAGAGCGTGACTCAAGGAGAAAAGTTCCCATTGTTCACGCGGCGATTGAGAAGGCCGTAAGAAAGAGCGCGCGCTCTCTCCCTCGAGACCGGCCGTGAGTGTGGATGCGTTTTCGCGTCGCGTGCCAGCCCGCAGTGATTTACGCGCGCGCATGCGGCGTGTACTGGAGTGTTTTTGTTTGTTTCGCCGTTCCTGTGAGCTTTTGCTTACCTATATGCCTCTTGCAAAATAAATATGAACAGTCTATAACCCCACGCTTCATTTAAAAAAAAATATATACTTGTCCGTATCGAGCATGTCATGCTTGGATAAGGACATCATCCATCGCGGTCTTCGGCGCTTGAGATCCTTTGACATTCAATGTCTCAAACGAAGTGGCACTGTCGTTACCGCCGTGTCAAAGCAAAACAGGTCGTTGCCGTCAATAAAAGTTAATGGAAACGCTCAGAAATCGCATATTCCCGCTTCTGTTTGGAATACCGCAGCTACTAAAACACATGCCACCGCAGACTGCTTCATATAGCAGAATGCGTTTGAACAGACCACTCTATGCCTACTATGCCGTCTGTATGCACGATAGACTTTTGTGAATACTTTTTTTTCTTTTTTTTGCTTTTAAACCTCTGTTGCGGTGTCTCAGTGGTAAGGGCGTTCGACTGCTGATTTCGAGAACGGGGGATTCAATCACAACCGTTTCGAAAGGCGTAATCAACAACCCCACGTGGTAAATGTGGTGTTAATAATGAAAAAAAACGACACCAAAACCAGCCTCTGCAATCATCCGCCATAGCCGATGCCGCTTTCATGCGTTAAACCCTGGCCAATATGCATTTCTTTTCTTTTTTTTTTGTTGCAGGCTTCTGTGCATCCGTAAAAGTTTTAGTGAGCACATTTTGCTTTAGAGAAATGCTCGAATGTTTGGGAAGCATATCCCCTGCACCGAATTGCTACCCTAAATATTACATAATACACCTAGATCAATTTACTTTACTGGTAGCCTATTATAATCATTATAATCCCTTTTCGTCCAAGTGCTGTCTTCCGACAAAACTCGCCATTTCTGACAAGGGGAGTATAACAGCTTCATGCGGGCTTAAATATCAGTGTTTAGTTCGGGAATAAATACATTTTTATAGTCGCATGATAAGATGACCTCCATTTCTTTCGGAATAGTTTTATATCCGGCATCTATTTTGGAAGCAACCCTAATATTTTACTTCGCATAAGATTTAGTCACTGCTAAATAATTAGTGATAAAGAAATTTTCAGCCTGTAAAATTGCTTCCCAGAACATGACAGTGCCCATGCGCAGTTTATAACAATGTCTTCGCAGCGAGTAATTCGTAGCTTGCACTTTAACGTTACTGAAAATTAATCGCAGATCATTGTAAACTTTGTCAAGTGTGTAAAAGTTCTCTCACACAGTGAAATTTATTCGCATTGCAAAACAAAATAATTACGCCACTAATTAACAGTTACATATTAACATCACACACATCAGAAATCCCTTATACTTTCCTCGGTTTCAGGAAATCATTTACAGTTAGTGGCGCATGCATTAATACACTATCACATTCTATGACAGTGGCCGCAAAAAGCATCTCGGCAAATTCAATCCACTCAGCGCTGTACACGTGAACAATCAGCTTTCCTGTGCGGCGAGGTTTCCTGTATAGTGTCGGCGTGATCTCATTTTTGGGGAATACTTGTGCGTTGTTGTCTGGGCCGGAGTTGATGTGCACTCAGTCTAAAGCAACTCGCCATGCAGTGCGCTGCCAATGCTACATTTAACCTGCTTAATCCTCGAGTCAAGTAAGATATAATGAACCAGGCTTTCTCGATTCAATCTAAATTACTGCAGGTCAGAGCACGAACCTTGTATCTGCGTGGGCTTGACACTAAATTCGCCGGTCTCACTCGCATGAGACACGCGCAAACTGTTTAAGAGTCGATAAGAAAAATAAAGCTGTCATTAGGCAGGCTCAAGCATTAGGGGCGTGAGCGCGGTACAGCGCAAGAAACGTGCAAAGTAAATCTAGAAGACTGGTGGTTGCGTGCTTTGTTTTCCTAAAATCCGCTCTTCTTCTGCTGCATTGGCGAAATTCTTGGATTTGTTTCTGCAATATTGCAGAAATACAGCAGAAGACACGTTTTCATCGCCAACAAACCCGCCGTAAACTCGGAAGCAGACCTACGCAGCGTGCGTTTCTGCGAGCCCCGCCGGCTGCCGATCCACACTACCGGAGTGACGGTGGCGCCACCTCTAGGTCGATCTCGCGGCGAATAGGCCTTATCCGGCGCTCAGCAAAGGGCGCGAGTGAGCGGCATCCCGTTGCTGCTGACACCAAATGTTACAGGTCAACGCACGCCCAGAGAAATCCACTCAAAGTCGCAGGGAACAGGAAGTAGCCCCTACCGGCGGCGGCAACTGTCCAGTCTGTGATTCGAGGGCGTCACCTTCTAGTTTTTTTTCAGCTCTCTGTATCGGCGTATCCTGTAGCAATATACAGGGTGTCCAAGCTAAATTTAGCCAAGGGTTAAAAAAATGGAACGTTTGAGATAGGCCAGAGAAACTACCTGTATACAGCCGCCAGCCATCTATCTAGTGCACCAGAGGCAATTTTTTGTTTCGCAATTAATTAGTACTTAAGATTATTTTTCTAATTTACTAACTATTGCCTTTAGACAACAAATGTGATTTGCAGAGTTGGAGAGCATCTTCTAAAACCCCCATTCCACCTATTTACGATAAAGGAAGCTTCACGTGTATCGTTTTTCCACGCCTTAAAGAAAGCCCGTGAAATACAAAAAATATCACGTGACTGGCGCATTTTTGCGATACGATTGTGCTGCTCTTAACCTGGCTGACTGAACGAAACCAGCTGCGGCATTGGCTCCACGACTCCGCTAAGCGGCAGGCCGATATATGTCTGCGGTGGTTCTTCGTCCGCTTCAGGCAGTCGGCGCATGGTCGGCGCGCCAGAGATGCAAGTCGCAACGAGCTCATCGCGCCGACTGCAACCAACGACAACATATCAGCCTACCGCTGGGACTGGGCTATCGAGTCACGGACGCAGCTGATATCGTTCACTCGGGCCACGATTGAGAGCACCACAATGGTGGCGCACGAATGCACGTGATATTTTTTGCATTTCGCCGGCTTTCTTCAGGGCTTGGAAAAACGATACACGTGAGGCTTTCATTATCGGAAATAGATGGAATAGGGGTTTCAGAAGATGTTCGCCAACTCTGCCAAACACATCTGTTGTCTAAAAGTAATTGTTAGTAAATTAAAAAAAAAATATCCTAATTACTAATTAGGTAATTGCAAAACGAAAAATTGCCTATGGTGCACCAGATGGCTGGAAGCTGTACACAGCTGTACACAGCAGACGTTGACTAGTCCCTAGTTGATATTTGTAAGCTCTGCAAGGAAGCGCGCGAGTGGGCGCAGAGAGCGCACGAGGCAGGAATGGGACAACCACCCCGCGTTATTGGCCCAATCGAACAGGTCTTCAAGTATGCGTTTGTGTGGAGTAGCCATGACATGCTTGGTACTGACAAAGAGACGTGATGGTGAAGTGCCTGCTTGTTTTTAGAGCTGAACCCTTAGAACAACTCGAGTTGTTCTGCGCTGTCAGACAACTTTCCTAATTGATCGAGGAACCCGAAATGACCGTTTTGCTCGCTTCTCTCACCATGGGGAATTAAAAAGGTTTCGAAAAGGTGCTATGTCAAGTGCAGAAAACGTTTTTTCGTAATTATTTCTCTGCAATCGCTTGCGACTGGTTTTAAATTTACTTTCAAATTTGTTAAGCTCTAGGCTTTTCTAGTTCATAAAACTTTTATATGCATTGAGCTCAGCGCGGGGTGCATTACAACTACCACCATTATGGTGCCTTTGTTTCGACTAAAGCGGTCCCTAGAGCGTCTACACGGAGCTCGCTGCATGCCGCTGACACAATGTGCTTATGGAAACTTAATAAAATTGCATGGAATCACTTTTTAGAGGCAATATCAATTACGCTGTGTGTAGCAAAATCCGTGTTCTGCTATATTTGATGGCAGAACAGCCAGGCGGCCGGTATGGAGCAGTTGTGGAGCAATAGTGTGTGTTGGAGCAGTATGAAGCAGGAAAAGCAGTTTAGAGCGAAATGGAGCAGTGACGTCCCGATTATAGGGTTCTTTTCAGGGTGGAGAGCAGGAATTACACACGAAATAAGACCAACAACAGGTTTAATAGAGATGAACACCCCCGCTCACCCGACGGTCTTAAGGCTGCGTCTGGACGCCACTGCGGTAATTCGGTGGGAGATGGACATATAGGTGCAGGCAGCACTGATGATTATGGTTTACACGGCGAGTTCAATATACGGAGCTGGCAAGACTAGGGAGCCATCTTCGTATTTTCAGGCAGTCGTCCCTCGGAAGACGAGGCTGGATCGACCTCCCCTAGCGCGTCTCTCGTTCCTTGTGCCCCACGGTCCTTTTGCGGCTTTCTATGTCACCTCGGGTCCTTTCTTCCCGTTCTCGAAACCTTAGCCATCCTCGCAACAGCGCCCATGTAGCAGTCATTAGGGCGTCGTCCCCGCATTCCAGGACGTCGTTCATCGACCTTCCTTCGACGCCGGTTTTCGGACAAAAGGCGACATGGGCAGGCAAAACTTGTGGAGGTCCTTATCTCCCGGCTCACCGCGCAGCCCGGATCCCAAGCTCCGGCACAGGCAGCCAGCCATCATAGAGCAAATAGAGCAGCGCTTCCATCTCTGTGAAATGTTTTCACTTGACGGAGTTTTTTCTTGTTGGTTGCTACACAGTATATCTAACAGGAGGTCACCGTTTGCTGACTTCTTAATCTTGTAACACTGGCCTGTAGCCTCAGTTAAGGTCTTAAATATACAATCGGGGACAAAAGCGGTTTTTTTTCAGGGCCTTCCTTGGACATTCCTTTTGCTGGGAGGGATATCATGAGATAAATGTTTGGAAGCCTTAAAAAGTACGATGTTCGGCCTCGGTTCCAGCCGCCACTCAGGGTAGCTAGCCACACATGGTTAACTCTCACCGCCTGGAAGTAGAAAACGTCCAAGCAAAAAGCAGACAGTGCGGTTGCGATAAAGAATATAAAAAAGTGAAAGGTGGAGAAAAGGACAGGAAAGGGCGACTGCCGATTTCCACTCGGTCGGGTCAGCCAGTGCAGTCTACGGGAAGCTGGGGTCAGTGTTGCTGCCTCCGACGAGGGAACGGTTCTACGGTCGCCATCTTGGAAGTAGTTCAGATTCTGCCACCAGGCTACGCCACTAATCCATAACTGAGGAATTGAGTACCCAGCCACTCAGCCCTCTCGACTTGAGCTGCCTGAACGCTTTTCTTGTGTTGCTGCGTGGACTTTCAAAGATTTTTGCGGCTCCACAGCAGTGTCCAGGCAGAGAAGGGGAGGATTTTTGTCCCCGTCCTGCGCAGCATGGGCTGCCCCATTGAACTCCCCTCTTCACCCCACCGCACCACTACTTCGAACAATACGCGCCCTGACAATTGGACAAGAGGCTTCCCTCTCTTGCCTATACTTCGTCTCACAAGATATTTGCAGCACAGCGAAAAGCAGAGGCACCCCAGCCGGTCCAACCAGGATCACGCGTACAATAGGCAAATGTGCTTCTAAGCGCCTCTCGCCCCCCCCCCAAATTGGCGGGGGTGAGAGTAGGAGCACAATTCTCTATATTATAGTGCGCACAGGCGAGAGGCACTTAGGCGCACAATTGAAAGGGCTCCTCTGCCTTTCGCAGTGCTGCAGATATCTTGTGAGACGAAGTATAGTTTCCGCTGTAGAGCCACGAACATTGCTCCTACGCGCCGAGCATGAGGGGGTTGGACTGGAATGCAGTAGGCTAGCTTGACTGAACACAAATAAAACAGGGTGTCAACATCATTGTACAGTGCAATCTTAGTACGAGTGAAAAGGAAAAGCGAATGGCATTATTTCTGCACACTTCGTCAATGAACCTTAGTTGAAGTCGGCGCCTGTCTTGTGTTCGATCATTAGCGAGCTTTAGAATACGGCGACCCTATCCGTAAGTGGGATAGAGGAATAGCGGAGCGTACGCGCACTATAATAGAGAATTGTGCTCCTACTGTCACCCGCGCTATTGCCCTGTCCCCCTAAGCGGTTGGGGTACCATATTCTAAACCTCCCTATTGTTGATGCCATAGATATAGTAAGGATCGGAACACTCCTTGACTGTAGTGGAAGCTGTCAGCTCTTGCGGTCACCAGAAATTTGCTTTATCAAACGTGATTACAAATATGATAATATAGCTATAATTAGCTGAACTTCAGTCAACAGTCGCCCTTGTTTATTTTTTGTTCGTGCTTGTCCAATCTTGGAAACTAGAGCTGGTAAGTTACAATGTGCAAATAAGTGAATGATTGCCAATTTTTTCCTTTTGAGATGAATCGATATTCCGAAATAGATGTGAAATCCACCAAGAGGCTTTGTATCGCGCAGGAGGCCGGCATGTATTCATGTTCTCTTCGGCACTGAGGAGGCGCATTCACACTAAACTATGTGGGAAATGGGGGAAGGGGAGAAGGGGTTGTAAAGGAAGGTTGCCAGAAGAAAGGACCTAACGGGGACAGTTTTTTAGGCGCTTACGGCGGCCACTTCCCCACTCCCAGTTGGATGCTCCACAGTCTTCATTTTATTTATTCGCTCGCGCGTGCGTGCGTGCGTGCGTGCGTGCGTGCGTGCGCGCGCGCGCGCGCGTGTGTGTGTGTGTGTGTGTGTGTGTGTGTGTGTGTGTGTGTGTGTGTGTGTGTGTGTGTGTGTGTGTGTGTGTGTGTGTGTGTGTGTGTGTGTGTGTGTGTGTGTGTGTGTGTGTGTGTGTGTGTGTGTGTGTGTGTGTGTGTGTGTGTGTGTGTGTGTGTGTGTGTGTGTGTGTGTGTGTGTGTGTGTGTGTGTGTGTGTGTGTGTGTGTGTGTGTGTGTGTGTGTGTGTGCGTGCACAATTAAAGGAACACAGTATTTTCAGGCAATTAGAATAAAATTTTAACAATCAATCTCTTAGAAACATTTTTCTCCTGCAGAATTTCACTCGACACTGAAGTCTGATGTGAAAAGTAGCATGCTATGGAAGACGCTGACCTGTCCTGCTGCAGCTTCCCGTGATGATGTATGCGCTTTCTGAACCAATATATTGGGTGGACTACTGTAGCTTGTAGCCTACTTTATTGTACTCATTTTACAGGGCACACACACGTATGCAACAAGTATACTTTAGTGTTGAGCCCGCCTTTTGGCTTCATGTGTTGGTAGTAAATAATTTCGTGATGTGGCACTTGTACATTCACACATTTGCAACATAATAATCAGAGCCCAATCTTTACTCCATGCAAGAGCGCCCATGCTTACCAAATGCTTTCCTGCAAATGCCAAACGATTAGACGCATCGATCAGATCGCGTTAGGTCAGATTTGGCATGCGCTATAATTTGTGAATTTGTCCATACCAATGCAGTACAGCGGTTTTGCTTCATGTGGTCAAACGGAAGCTCGTTCTTTGTATGCTTCGAAATTCTCACACGCTTCTATGCCACTTTTGCTAACATGATCGGATACCTTTCAGAGCACAGGAAGTCGAGTTGCTTCAAACAAGGTTCAAATATAAAGTCAACAAATTGGGCGTTGAGACGGCGGGTGAGTGGACGCCTGGGTGACTACTCGAGATAAGGGCCCCATTCTTTTGGAAACACTCTGCCTGCCGACGGGCTTTTAGAGCGTTAGCTCTGTTGCTCACTTGCGCGAGTGGCGCGTTTTTCTAAGAATCGTAAACAGAGCCATCACCATAGCAACATCGCCGTCTTCACTGTGCCCGGGCAAACTAGACCGAACGCTCCAAGCCCCCGGCCACAGCTGCAAAGCGCGGTAGCAGGCGATGCTAGGCAGGTATAGCATTATAGAAAAATGAACGCCAAACCAGCTTCCCTGCCGAATGCATCAACGGTTTACCCTAGACGCCGTTATGCTTCGGACAATCCGCGGTATATCTCCCTCCAAGAAGCGGAATTAGCTGGGAAGAGGACGGGACATCATGCACGTATAAAATAAATAAAATAAGCGCAAATAAAAGCATATATATATATATATATATATATATATATATATATATATATATATATATATGTAGGGCCATTGATCAAGTCAAAGTATATGTAGAAGATATAAACGAATGCTTTTTGTCTGGTCTGGTTTCTCGAACAATGAAGCTGTAGGGCTGTCGAAACGATAGTACGTTTTCATGAAACTTTGACTTTGTCAGTGAGCCTGTATGTTTTTTTATGCCACCACCTGATCAGACTGCATTTCGTCGAACTCTTGATTACAGTGGTTTCTCTCATTTGAGCTAAGCTCGACATTCGGTTCAGCAGCGTTGAGCCTCATCATTTTTTTTTTTTAATTATTAGTGAGGGGAATGACGGAAATGCAGTGGCAAAACCCGATTCAACATCACATTTTTGTATTGGAGAAGCTTCACATGGCTGTTTCCTACTTGCCCATTCACCGAAAACATCCCCGGCAGCTACTGCGGCATCTTTACTATCATCACCGGAACGCAACATTCGCAAAAAAAAAAAAAAGAAAAAAAAAACATGACTGAAACGCTGGTGATTATCTTCGGCTGCCCACTATATCATTTTTTTTTCTCCTTTTCTTTGGAGCCTGCACTGCTTGCGCTATATAGAAACTTCAGTGGGAAGGTTGAAGAGGCATGCTTGTGCATGTTCAGGTTTTCAAGTTTTACTTGGCAGACTGTCGAAACATTTTATCTGTACCAGTAAAGTGGCAGAGGGTACAAGTATTCGTGCAATTTCTCCTAGGGAGACGCTCTTTGAAATTATATTAATTTATGCAGTGTTATTGTTCCGTGCCCTACTATTCATTTTATCGTAGAAAGGGGAAGATATTTTTCTTTCTTGCCACTGGAAAAAAAAAAAGTCTAAATTCCACATCCTCACAATATATGCTAACACCGCGAACATCTGAAGATAGCTTTGTGGCGGAGCTAAGACGAGGAATAACCAGCTCCGACAGCGTTCGGGTTCGAACTGTTTTTTTTTTTTTTCGCTGCTTGCACTGAGACGCTTAGTGCCAAATTCTTATTTGTCCAGCGCCGTGCCATTGTTTGTGATAAAAGCGCGGCGCAAGGGGCGCTACAAGACTACAAAACAAAACCAGAAAAAAAATTTCAATATCTCCGCCACGATTATATCTTGCTGAGTAAGTAGAGTAAGTAGCGCGACAGCTTTAGCTGGCAACGTTTCGGCACGCAAACAGTATGACACACTTAATTCGAGGCGATAAATAAATCTCAAAACAAGCAAGTGTACATTTGTCAAGGGACCATTTTCAAGTAGTGCTACTGCGCATGCGCGAAGCACCTGAGTGCGCGAAGCACCTGCACCTCAGTTCGACCCGACCACTCGACCAGACTCGCCAGTGTTTACCTCTCCCGCCCGATGGAAAGGAAAGGGCAGAGGGAAAACGTTGTAGAAGCACAATACCCTCTCGTAAATACCCCTCGATTCAGGAAACTTTAGATTCAGGTAAAGTCCCTTGATAATTTGAAAGTAGCGACACTCTCCTCCGCGCCGCGCTTTCCTCCTCGATTCTCCTCGCGCGGCGGCGGCGAGCGCTGCGCACGACACGCTTTTTCCCCCTGACGCCCGCCGGCCGGCCGCAGCAGTGAGTGAAGCGCGAGCTTTTGGGCCAGGTCTGCGCTCCAGGAGTGCACAAAATTTTTGAAAAATTGCGAGAAAAGCATTGAGAATGCCTATAGTAAAGTTCATGAATTGATTGCTTTCTTCTTAGAACTGTTTGAATGGGGAATGCTGATAAACAAAGCTTTCAGGCGAGTTCTGTGCTACAGACACTTTTTAAGTCTCATGATAAGGTTTTACTTTGTGCACTTAATCTAGTACTGCCTCTGACTTTATGTTTGTTTTTTTTAGAGCGTGAAATCTGTCACCGCGGTAAAACTTCAGAAAACGATCCGGGCTGGTGCTTTGAGCTTCAAGATTAGAGAAGGTTAAAGCAGGACTTAGTCTATTTCGCTGCTGTCAAGCTATCTCTCTAAGCATAGTATATGTCACGTGATCAACCATGAGATTGGATTATTGGTTAATTGTACATGTATTTCAATCAATTACTGGGCCAAATTAATTGATAGTTAGTAAATTACAATTAAAATCTAAATTTTAGCTGCAACACCGAACCGTATACCGCTGGAAAGCTTAGGCCAAGTGTAATGGCACTGTGCTAGTTAGCGATCCGCGATAATCTGCGTTCATTAGTTAATTTTGTATAAAATCAAATTTTGAGCTGTTCCTTGCTGCTTCGAGGCAAGGAACAGTTTTGCCACGGCAGTCTTGATATGATGCTGATGGAGGAATTAAATAATTTTATGAGTACGTGGCCCCTCACTGACTTCGCGTGTGGTTAAAAGACAGCAGGGTACACTGGGAGAAGTGGTGGGCCCTATTGCCGATACACTGAAGTTCTGGGGCAAGCATGCTGTGGTCTCATGCGCTGTGTAAAAGAGCTTGATTTCATTGAACGCAACAATCAAATAAAAAAAATTACAAGGTGCACATAGGTCTTCAACGTGCGGAAATGAGAAAGCATATAACTGCCAATTCATTAACTATCGCTATCCTATCTATCACTATATCTACTAATGCCAGAGACCTATCGTAACTGTCACTATCCGCAACGAACACTATCACCTCACTATCCGGGCCTATTACTATAATTTACTATTATTGTCCGTAACAGTCAGCATCATTACCTATCACTATTCATAACCATCACTATTTAATCTGATGCCGTCCCATGACCCATTGATATACTTCAATTTTCATTGACTTACGTTGTCAGTCATATCTCTATTATCTCATAATATCTGACGAGACAACTATACATTGACTTTTAATTCTTATACTTTCTTGTTTTCTCATAAATGGAGGTGAGAAAAGAGCAAGCCACAGAAATAACTGACTACTATCAGCGCGAGGTTCATGTCTCTGTCGAGGAGGCTTCCTTTACTTCAGGACAGGTCGGTGAGAGAAAATTGATGGAACTGCGTTTGGTCTGTTTTTTTTTTTTTTTTCGAGTTCGTGTAATATTGGCGGCTCAAACTGGTCTTCAGTGAAATGTAGCTAGAACATAGAGCGATGAGATAATTACTCAGGCTAGGTGAAAAAAAAAATCTAGCATACAATTGAAATGAGTAATATGTTACAGTGTTAAGAATTGTTGCTCGCAAAATGTTCCCCTATTTTTACATAATAACTATAATTATCATTGATTGCTTAAGTTTCGTAAATACAGAAAATTGATGCAATGATTCCGGCTGATTTGACATTGATGGGATAACTTTTCTCGCAATAAATGAATACGCGGAATCGCGCTTTTAGAGCTCCAGCTTTCAAAGCGAAGGTAACCTGCCAACGCCTAGTAGTCATGGTCAAAGTGAAGCGTGTGTGATCATATGAACACCTCCCGCACATTGGCCGTATCCCTGATAAAACGAACGCATATTTTTTAACCCACGCGTGCGTCGAAGCATGGCAAGACACATTCAAGAATTGAAAAATAAAAATGCCATACGACCTAACTAGTGCAGATTACCCGCAATACCTCGGGTTTACTTGCCAAAAAGTTTTTCAGGGCCAGCATTCAATGCTCCCGAGTAACCGACGCACACTACAAGTAAAAGCTGGAAAGGCTAGCTCCTCTACAAGCCCGAATTTTGATTTTTAGTGAAGGAGGCCAGGGATCCTAGCATAATCGCGACAAATGCAATCGAGAGACTGTAATTTTCCAGTTATTTCTGACAGCAAAAAGCAGATTATAGCGCCCTGTTTCTCACTGTACAGAAGTCGAAGCGTGTTAAATGATGGAGCCTTGGAGCCTCGCAGAATATTCAGCATGCTGCAGAGGACAACCTTATTTTTATAAAATGAACATGCTGCCGCCGCAAAAATATTGAGCAGCAAGCAGGAATAAAAAACGCAGCGTCAGGTGACGCGTTATTACGGGGAGTGAGAAAGGCACTCGACGTCGTAAACAACTCTGTTGTTTCTAGGAATAAACGTCTTTCGACTAATCTTGTCAATCCATTGACTCGTGCGCAAGCCTTCACGCTTGCCTTGAGATATCATGAATACCGCATAACCATCTTCAGGTCGCTTGCTGCAGTTGTACGCGCAACAGCACGGCATAGAGCTTGCACGCTGCAATAAAACCACAGCGCGCAATATTCGCTCGCAGAGACTGGGGGAAAAATGGCGCGAAGGAAAAAGAAAACACAAGGAAAACGCCGGACGCGCGTCGGTTTCCAATGGCAACGGCAGGGAGACCAATCGTCGCTCAGGAAATCGGGCGGAGAGCCGGCCTTCAGCGAAGGGGCGCGCAAGGGGCGAGGAGGAGGCGAGGAGGTAGCGCGGCGGCGGCAAAGTTCAATCGTTGGCGTAACTTTCAAAGTATCAAGGGGTTTTAGATTCAGGGTGTTTGTGGCGCCATCCTCGTAATTTTTCTGAACTGCGACATTTTAGTGCACATAAAATTTCATAGGTGGCGCTACCTACTACGTTTATCACACGTGGCTCTGTTATTTTACTATTATTTGCTTTTTGTGCACTTTGTAGTTGATAATTGTTACCGGTTGAATAAGGGAACGAAAGCCCGAACCTTTAAGTTATATTCGCCAGAAACAAACAAGCCATGGAGCATTTCAATCATGCTTAAAATATTTCATGAAGAGCTCGCGCGCTTCAAGTGAACCACGAAAAAATTAGCTGAAATCATCCTGACAGTGCACATTCCTCGAGAGTCGTAGAACAAAACCGATGCTTATCCTCTGACAGCAAGGTGTAAAGTTTTTCCACGCGAAATTTCAGCGCAGATAAAAGCTTATGACTTGAACAGTTTAGCACATACTTTTAGCCATTTTGCAAAAATCGCAAAGTTTGATCACAAATAACTTTTACACTAAATGAAGCAGACAGATTATATTTTCAGGAAAAAGCGAAATATGTACGACCTCCAACTGCGCAAAAACTCTCCGCAGCAGAATGCGTATCTTGAAAGTTATTGTATGTATAATTACCTGTTTTATACACTTTTCACAGGCGCGTGGCTAATAAACTATGCGATACACAGTAATAAAAATGCTTAACTTTGTTCATTAATATCTAATCTCAAAACATCTCAAATGGTGTTTTCCTAAGTGCAAAAGTTTTTGCACAATTTTGCTTTTCCCGAGACAAGTAGAGCTGAAAAGCCGTTTCTTACCTTTGTGTTTTCCTTTACAGCTTAAACATCGGTGCAGCTATTTATAAATCAAATGCACCATTAGAAAGGAGAGGAAATAAACTTTACAAATATATTAAAGTCATATTTATAAACTAAACTAGTGAGGCGCAGTAGGCGTATGAATATCGCCAAAAATGTCGTCTCTTCACCGCTGGAGTGGGACCGCCACCTTAAGGACCAAACACTCAGGATAGGCTTCCCCCCTTTTCACTGAACATGGCGATGCCACGCACGGCTAAGCGTGGGTGCTCAGAGTAGGTAGTGTAGCACAGTACACATCAGCACATACTTTAGCAGCTGCCCCTTGCGGCGAAATCAACATCTAAGAATTAATTGTTCCCTGGCTGCAGAGTAACTACAATAACAATGTCTTGGGCTTTTCCGAGAAGCCAGTTATTATGCTTGAACCTGAAAGAAAGTAGAGGCGGAAATGACCAAAATGTAAACAAAAGGCGTCAGAACAGGAGGTGAATGCAGAAACAAATCGCTTTATTTACCAGCTTACATTAGTAAAACCTGTCATCAAGGCTGCGGAAGGTAAGGTTGAAACACGCCACGGTAGGCTTGGCATTACTGAGTGGTGAATGTAACGTTATAGCCAAGAGGTGTGAAGAGCGGCGGGAGAGGCGTGAACACCTTCATATGCCGTATGTGAGTGTTCAGACCGTTCATATGATTTTCCAATACAGCGATCTGCACATGGAAGGCACGAACAGGGCGTCCAGCCGAATCTCGCGGAGTGATGCGCACCCATCCTGTTGGCTGATTGAGGACGATAGTATCGACCTCTCGAAGATCATGGAAAGTATATCCCACTCTCACGGAAATCCTGAAAACACAGATCAGAACAAATATTAGCAGTACACAACAGTGGCACTGAGCGTTCGTGGTGCTACGCATGCACGGGACAGAGGCTGAATTTAACCAGCTCTAGCTGCTTCGGGCAGCCTCTCTAGCCAGAACAGGGGTTCTGAAACGGTTCCTCGCACTGCTTCGCGGGCTCCGCGAGCATCTACTGTGCTCTGGTTCCAATTCTTCTTAAGCGTACGGGACGGACGTAGTGTCTGGTTCTTCGAAACCCATTTTGTAGCGTTAGATATTGTTATTGCATTGCTCAGTTTCGCGCCGTCAGCGAAAGCACTGTCCACAGCACAGACCATCGGATCCCACCAAGTTGCTGTGCGCCGCCTGCCTGCGTAGTTGCGACAGGAACGCTGGCGGGGGGCGGTTCGCCCGGTGCACAAGGCGCGCCAAGTTGCGTTTTCGTCATACCTATCTCTAGACATCCGGCTAAAAATGTGAAGCTGGCATGGCTGAAGAGGCGACGCTCATACGTGCGCTCAAGCGCGCGTGGCGGCTGGAGTGGAGAGCACAGCCGCGTTAGTCCACCAAAGCCAAGAAAGAAAACCTGCGCATCCGATAGCGATTTTCATGGACAAGGTGCCCAACCGGAACCCAACCGAAAACCGGAACCGAGCCCGCTTTTTCGCCTGGAACTGACTGAACCCGAATTTTTTTTCCGCCACGAAATGAACCCGGACAGGAACAAATCGAAAGAACCGTTCCGAACTGGCTCGCGGTACGGAATTCAGACCCACTTATGCTGGAACTTACGTTCATAAGTTTCTAGTTTCTGGCTGCTTGTAAAACGTTCTCGCTTATTTCCAAAGCGCCACTGCGCACCGCAAACTACGCAACCATATTGAAAAATTTTCTTTAGCAAAAAGATGAAAAGAACGAAGGAAAACATGTCGCCACATGCATGGCACCAATCTCTGGCGTCAGGCTATTGTTTCATCCCGAACACGGGAGGCCGCTGCACTGCGCAATGGCGCAGCGCATGGACAAAGTTGCCTCATACGAGAGCCTTTCTAAGCAGTGAACGAATAGCATATAAATCATAACTTAACTGCTGATTTAGATAAATATTTATATATACATCTACAAAGGATCTGTTTTCACAAATTTCACACAGATAACTTTATTTTCCTGTCGTTCGACGACGTCGCAATGACTCGCATGGCACATGCATAGCCGCCATATGCGATGCGATGCCAGCAGATGCAATTTGGTTGACGAGACTTCAGCAGCCGATGCTGATGGTGGGAAGGCCGCCTTGGAGGGCAATTTACCGCTCTGTTCTCGCGTTGTACCTACCCTCAGGACAAAGACGATCCCATAAACCGATTTCCCCATTTCCTTTCTCTTGATGTTGTCCATATCGAAGTCTGCTTGTTTTATTTGCCTTGGAAAGTGAACCTCTGCCACGAGTGAAGCTCCAATTTTCAACTGTGAAGACTAGGTGGAGCAAGGAACTGAGTGGCCTTACTAGTACGAGTATTAATTCTCAAGCTCTGTTTAGTGTGCTGTTGTTTTTGCCTGTAATACCATGGTGTCGAAAAAAATACGAAGACAGTCTAGAAAGGTGGCACTGAAAGGTAGATGTACACCATTGAGAGAAAATGTAACTATGAGTAACCTGAGGAAAAAAACCTTGAAAAGCAGGGAGAGGGACGAGGTCAGGTGGGCCGAAGGAACCTGCGCCTAGGCCTTAAGGAAAATAACAGACGAGGGAATGGTAGTAATTGTGCAATCGGCGAACTGCAGCGTGAGACCCTCGATATTCGTTACGTTGGCAAGCGAGGAAAGGTGCGAAGCCAAACAGCATTTGATAACCACATGGAAGCGGCTGCGTAGGATCGCCGGCACCGATAAGAGTTTACAAGCCCAGGATGAGCCTGAAGCGTTTCTTGAGGAAAGAGAAGTACACAGCTTGCTCTGTGCATTTGAAAAGATGCTCAGAATAAGCAGACTCGAGTGTTATGAAACTTCGCTTGTTTATTTGTCTCTTGTTCGTTTGTGGGGTTTAACATCCCAACGCGACCGACGTTATGAGAGACGTCGCAGTGGAAAGCTCCAGAAATTTCGACCACCTGCGGTTCATTACCATGCACTGACATCGCACAGAACACTGCCGACTAGCTATCCGCCGCGTTTCAAAAGCTGCCGCCGATCATACATGGCAGTAATTGAATTACAGTAATGGAATTACTGTAATTTAATTACCTTTCTCGGTAATTTGTAATGTAATGAATTCCTTTTTCGGGTTGGTTTTTAGTAATGTAATGAATTACTTTTTGGAAGTAATTTCCCAGCAAAAGTAATTATTTCCTTTCGAAATTACTTTTACTAAAATGCGCCACAACTCCTTCAATAGATGAAGTAGAGTGCCGCGAAAGCAGGAACGGCGTGCGGCAAGAGAAGCCAGCGTAACGGATCGGCAAAGGGGGACAGAGTTGAGCAGAACAGTGCGTCTGAGACCTCAACCATGCTCCAAGCAGCAGGATACAAGGCATCAAGGGAATGCTGAAGGGAGAGATGGTGCCAGAAGGCTGGAGCTGAAAACTAGTTTGGAGCGCGGCGTAGCGCCACTCCCTGTTGCGTCGGCTAGGGCACAGTGCATGGTGCCTGGTTACACTCAACACCACGGGGCGAAGGAGGATTGGGGTTGGGGGAGATAGGCAGAAGGGTCCATGACGTGAGGCACCGGGGCTTGAGCATTACTAACCACTGAGCACAAATGTGCCGACATCGATTCTTGGGAGTGCGGAAGCAATAAATAAGCTAGCTTCTTCGGGGCCTTCAAATGGCGGAGACAGCTCCGGGCCAGCAAGACGCTGGGTTTGCCGGTCATTTCAGGACCGTTCGACCGTGTTTATTATATTTTTGCAGTAGCCTTGTTTTTGTAATGGCATGTACTGTAGGAGAGAGAAGGCATAGCTATCTGGGACGGAATATGGCGGGAAGACGAAAGATTGTGTGTGCTTCGCGTCTGGAGAACAAGTTTTTGTTTTGTTTACTAGCTTTGCTTATTGTTTGCATGGATGGGAACTAGAAAGTAATTTAAAAGTAATTTAATTACTCAGTAGAAGTAATTGTAATGTAATTTCATTACTTTTTGGGAGCAGTAATGAGTAATGTAATTTAATTACATTTCTGCGATTTTCAGCAATTAGTAATATAATGTAATTCCTTTACAAAAGTAATTTTGCCATGTATGCCGCCGATGCCGGGATGCGATCCCGGTTCCTAGGTCACAGTAGTCGAGCGCCCTAACCACTACGCCACCCCGTTGGGGCTTATGAATTTTAGGGAGAAGTTGCGGAGCTAAGAACTGCATTCACTAGCTACAGTAGCGTTCGCAGTGTGATCTACACAAGTCAACGTCGAGACAGCATCTTCTAGACTAAATCCAACAGCCCTTGTCAAGCCCGATTCCTCCGGTCTTTCTATGCTGGTGCTGGTAAAACTTTAATTTAGAACACATACAGGATAGGCATCAACCTACCTGCCTAGACGGCGGTCTGGAGTCCTTGGACCCGGCCAGTCGGATGACACGTAGCTGAGTTTCGGGGTGTGAGCTCAACAGTAGAGTCTCCCAAAATTCTGTTTTTGTGTCGTGATTTACACTTTTGATTTCTTGGAACGTCCATTACATATGTACCAGATGCGCCTTATCCTCACATAGTCTGCATCTGTCTGAAAACTGTTCTGGGTACCAATGCATGGCTACGGGTATGGATTCGGAAAAGTCTTTGTTTGCAAGCGCCTCCAGATGATTTACTGGCTGTTATTTAGTGTTCTATCTGCAGGGGTATTCTACCCTATTTAGCCGATAGTGCTCAGTAATCTCTTCGTAGCTGACTAGCTTGTCCTTGCTTGCATGAGGTTCATAGCCTACCCGGAAGGTGAGACCGCGGGCAAGCTTATGAACTCCCTCATTTCCTTGAAGCTGGCAGTGGCCAAATCAAAAAGCTAGCAGCATTTACTGAGCACATAGTATAATATTTGCGAGCAGCCGTGATTTCATGTCATGCTTGCTGTAAATTACAGGACCAACCATACCAATCTAGCCTCAGAGTGGTTCTAGAAGAAAGTATATAGCGCGCAGGCAGCCATGACGCGCAACAAGACGGTTACCGCATCGTGTCGAGGCCACAGGAACGAGAAAATTAGTTAATCCGGATTCTCCGGCGAATACGATAATGACCGATCCCAACACGTAGCGGAGGGGACATTTGTCAGCGCCTTTCGGCCTCCGACATAACGGGTGCATTTGCATTTCACCTAAACAGACAAGAAATGCAAAGGCATCCGCATCCGCGTGCTGCGTGGTATATACAGTCACAATTATGGTATATACATCTTTGGTCTTGGCATGTGTGCTAGGTTTGACATTGGTATGATTTGAAATTCTTTGAGTAGGAGCCGGATGGAGAAGTGGTTTACAGGTTGTAGTAGTGGCTTCGCTCTGAACTAAAATTTATGCGAAATTTTGTTTATGTGAAAAGCGCAGCAGCAAACGTTTTCTTTTAACTCTATTTCAACACGTGACTGCTTTAGCTGGTTATGGGCCAAAGAAAAGAAATCATTTTCTCCCATCCTGCTCTAATTGTCGGTCACTAATATAGATATTGTAAGGTAACGCGAAGGTAAGACTTGGGGATCAGGTTTTATTGGAGACCTGAAGCCTTCGTCGCACACTGCAGGAAACCACACTCCGCGATGACGATGAGCATTTGCAAGAGAGAGCCGGATGAAGACGAAGCAGCACGTTCAGCCATGCGGAGGATGAAGCACCAGACAGTGCTCACAATAGTTTGCTCAGGTCTGGAAGCAAAGTGGAGCGCGTCACACCTGACGACAAAAACAGCAGAGGGACTAGAACATGAATTTACAGCGGTTACTAGATACGGAAACAGGAAATAATACTGAGCATTAAAAAAGTGGAGTAAGAAATGCGGCCGAACGTTTTTTTAGCCCGTTTGAACCGGTTCGGGCAGGGTCGAATGGGATCAAACCAGAACGCAATGTGTCTCCGGAGCCGAAATCGATCTCGAATTCGATCCCAAACCGAACCAGACAAATTTTAGGTTCGACACTCTGGTTCTCCAGGAGTTTCGATAGGCACTGAAAAATTTGAGAAAGTTGTAATAATGTCTAATGGAGTTACTTGACCTAAACTTGTCTAGGGCAAGCGGTTGTGATCCGGTAGCGGAGTAGTACTAATGCGTGCTGCGATCTGCGAGCGAGCGGGGAGAACGAAGAGAAGTGACCTGCTGAGAACACTTTTGACTTTGACTGAGCAAATCATCATTATTATCATCGCACGTATCTAGCACCGGACCTCCACCGCACTCTCGGACACAACAATTACGCGGGAGTGCGAGAGGGCGAACTAAAGCCGCATGTGCTGATCACACTCAGTCACGCAGTGAAGACAGCAGCAGAGCAAGTGGACCAGAGCAAATTCCACGGTTGGGGTGTAGAGGGTCAATGAAATTACTCGCGAGGAGGTGCTTGGCGCTGTTCCGTGTTAAAGTTTCGCAGAACCGTCAATAATTGTGCAAGACAACGGAGCGAAAAACCGTGCAGGGAGGCACCAAGCGACTAACACAAAACCGACCGATATGGGTATATTTCGCACACTCTCGCATTAACTGCAGAAGGCATACAGCAAAGACAAAAAAAAAAAACTAAACTAAAAAAGCGAACCAAAACGATCACTCCGAAATTATTCATATCTAAGTAGCCTATCTCTTCTTGAATAAGCGAAGCGAAGGCACGCTCAAACATTTAATCACACTTTTGGACAACATATGTTTCGCAAAGTTCATGCGGTTGCCTAATACAAGTGCGAAGGATTTATACTTTTAAAAATAAGGAATGCATTCACAGGTTGCCCCATGCATGGTTAGTGCGATTCTTCCGTCTATTGTGACATCGACTGCATGCTCTCTCAACCTGTCGCTTAAGCAGCGACCAGTATGGCTGACACATGTAGTTCCACATGGCAGAGGTGAGAAACATGAACCAACGCAATGGATCAATAGTCTTCCCTTTTGCAGAATAATTTACCTTACATCGGGTACTTTATTTCCAATGGTTGTTTTGTACCATTCTTCAACTTACGTCCGATTCCTAATATCGGAGACCTGACAGGCAAGGACGCTTGCGTATTACGCCGAGAATGATTTTGTTCTGTCGAAGTTCAGCCGGCTGGCAAGACCTTTCCCCCCGTACCACACGCAAAACGTCGGGCTCTACAAGATTTTTAGTTCCGAATCCCAGAATAAAGTCCGGCGCTCTTGCGTCTCTTATCTGCTTTAGAGAACCACCTGAAGGTTGAGGCAGAAGGCGCTTTTACCAAGCCTTACAATCTGCTGCCCAAGTCGCTGATTGCATGAGGCGCAAGATCGTAGCCTTCATTCCCAGGGAACCTCGTTGTTCCCAAGCCCAGTAAGCTACTCACATATTGGGCAATCCACAAGTTTCTTATGAACCCAACAAAGCGCTTAGCCTAGGACCAAACTTTTGGCTACACTCTCAGCTTGGCAGAGTGGAGCTGCTTTCGCTTGTGAGAGAGCGCATGGCGAGGAGGGATGCTGAGGAGCTGGATCAGCGAAGGCGTCGACGTCGTAAGGGCAGCTATATACAAAAAAGCCTCAAGGCACAGACGACGATCGCCTGCCTTAAAGCCGGTGGTTAATGAAGGCGGTTCCTCTGTGATGGAATGGGACACTTAAAAACAAAAACAGTCGTGAAGCAATTGCAGCTAACGTCCGTGCTTGTAAAACATGAAAGTTCAAAGTGTGAAGATATGAAAAGCAGTGCAAAGAACTGCAGCTAAACAAGCTGGCTGATTAATTATTCATATCAAGAACCTCAGCTAGGCGGTATATACCTCTTAAAACCAAATACCAAATTTCCTTCTTTCTAGCAAGTTAATTGATAGCACTTGGTCGGCTCTGTTGCAACGGGCGTTATCATTAGTGACGATTAACGACCCGTTTCCGGTTAAAAGTGCTCAAGAGGTCACCGATTTTTTTTTTTTTTTTTTTTTTCATAAGCAAGAATTCGAAGGAGATGAGTGCTCTTTCAGTTCACCTAAAGAACACGTGTTACTCCTTTCCACGCAATGCGGGGTGCGATGCCGTCACAGAAAACCGTGAAGAAAAATCAGTCACCAGATTTCAAAACCCCTGTGGCGTAGACACTGCAAGCTTTCTTGAGTTGCTGTCCCATCTGCGCTCTGCCTTCGCTGAATTTTAAGAAGCGGTGACGTCCATTATAGAGGATGTGCATAGGATCTTGCATGGCGCACTGACCAAAGATGCATGACGTCTATACTTATCTTCGTGAATTCGGGCAGCGGCTACTCTAGAAGCGGCGTAGCCAGGGGGATTGTGTCGCTGTCAGAACACCCCTCGAAAATGTTTGAGCTCTGCATATTCCCTCCCCTCCCGCCCAACCAAGAATTCAAAGGGTGAAAAAAAAAGTGGAAAATCTGAAGCGTACACAAAAGACAAGTGGAAAAAATGACTACGCCATCTTGCCGGTTGATAAGAAAGGATTGGTTCTATTAACAGTGTTTACCATACAAAGCAACTAAGTCTATGAGGGACGACGCAGCAGAGGACTCCAGATACTTTCCCCACTGACATCACACTGTACACGGCTGCTTTGCTTTTAGCCTTCTCTGACGGTCACGATTACATTCGCATTCTTGAATTCAGCAGTGGAGCGTACTAGCCGCTGAGTCAGCGCGGCGGGGCAAATTTAAGAATTTGGAGGCTGATAGTACAGGGCAAAAATTAATAACCACAGATCTTTTATATTTGCGGTTGGCATGGTTTAGAAACTATGCTGGTGGAAGTTCACGTATTGCAACCGGATGTTGAGAGAAAAAAGAGAAGCAGCGGAGCTATGTCGTGTATACGTTATCCTACCAACAACGACAGCACTGCTCCGGAGGCTCTCTTAATTTTTACTTCTGAGAACATTCGGATGACCGGAGATGAAAAAAATTCTAAAGGGCACTTTGGACCACTTAAGTGCGATGAGGCGAAAGCCATTATGGCGCGGTTGATCGTAGCCCTCCATTACGGCAAGTCTATCTCCCTCTCTTCTTTCATTTCCACCTTCCTCCCTTTCTTTACGGCGAGGTAGATCATATGTGTGAGCGGAGATACTGCGCCTTTTCTATCCTGTAAATCAATTTGAAATTCCGCTAATGCCTAATGTACTAACGCCTTCCAGACATCTTGGTCTGCTTCTGTTTGCTGTGTGGTGTGGCGTTCGAGGAAGCATCAAATGAAAGGCGCTGCACGGACGCCTGGATAGGACGCCCGGCGGGGTCAGCTTCGTCTATGCATGAATCACCTGGTGACGTCATGACTTGTCGTGACGGTACATGGCGCATCCCTTGTCGAACACAACCTGCATTCCATTGAACGCATCAAAGTTCACCGGCGCCCTATAATTAGTTTACAGGAAATTAAAGGCGCAGTATCTGTCACTCGCGCAATCCCGCTATCCTCACGGTAGACAAGGAGAATTATGAGAACGTTTCACGATTCGGGGCATGACGCAGTTGGTGAAGCGCTCATCTGCAGAATCCAAGGGATTGAATTTCAAATCCAGATGGAGATAAGGTTTATTTATTTATTTTTAATTATTTGCATCGAAAGTGTGACACTGACAGCCTCTGCCGACAAATGCTGACAACGATGAGGTATTAAACGCTTTCGCCTCAAAATAAACACTCCCCTCTGCTTTGCATGGTTTCATAGAGTGCTGGTTCCTTCCATCACAGAAGGCCTGTCATCCACCTTCCTAACTCGTAGCAGTGGCGTCGCTAGGATTCCCCGCACCCGGTTTATCTTTGTGAATAGAAAACTACGCAAGTAGTCATCATGTGGTGATTGAACTTTGTAAATGACAATGTTTGTGTGTACTTCTTGATTGTGTTTGCCCATATTGTTTTTCTCTTTGTCCACCTCATGAGTTTTGTAAATAAAGAAACATGACTTTTTTAAATTGCTCACAGTTTTTGCCTCGTAATTTTGTTCAGAAAGTGACTAGTATCATTACAACCGGCGGATGTTTAGTGCTAAAAATGTTCTGATAAGTTTCGCATATCATTGAAAGTTAATGAAAAATTGCTAACTAGTGGGGCAGGCGTGTATTATAGTGTCATTCTATATCTAATCATAATTCGTTTGAATTAACCAGTTTGCTCGGCTTGGCCCTCTGCGTGTATAGGCACAGGAGTAAAAATTAAAAATAAAATCACTGCACCCAGTCTGTAGCATATGCAAACAAGTGAAAACAAGAAATAAGCGGAAACTCGCGTGATAATTGCGCACATTTATGCTATGGCGGGCGGCATAGTTTAAAAACGAGGTAATAGCTTCTCCTCACTTTCCATCGTATAAGCTGATCCGCTTTTAACGGGATCACTTCCGAAAATCTCGCATATACTCATATGACGGCAGAGGTGCCTGAACGTGCCCCGATAACCCTTCACCTTTATCGAACTTTTTTTTTTTTTATTACGCAAGCTTGCCATAAGGCATATTATAAAAACACATGTAAATTGTTTTCCGTAAGGACTCTATCGAACTTGCGTGCTTACGATCCTTCCAAGGCTGCTTTTAAACCGTGCGAGAAAAAAAAAAAAAAAAAAAAAAAAGCTATCGTGAGATGCATCTAAGTAACCAATAATCATGTGGCTGTGGCGGAACTATTTAGAGAATTGCATTCGTGCGATAGATGTTTATGCATGTCGCCACGCTCGTAAATACTGTATTTAGCGAGTTAATGAACTCGCAAATGTACGTGGCATTTTAAAGCTTGCAGCTCGACTGTGGTACGAGCGCAAGCTGAGGAAACTCGTGTTTTATAGTTTGCGCCAAGCTGCGGCGGAACACTTGGATGGATGGATGAAATATAGGAGCGTCCCCTTTGAAACGGGGTGGTAGCAGTAGCTATCATGCTCATTTTTCTCCCTATATTTTAATTATTGATTTAGATTAGTTAACTAAACCATCATTCTATTTATTAAATTTTTTTTTCTACATTACTAACATTATGTCATGTCACTTCTCTGCTTTTAAGACACCAATCTTCCAGTCGTTTTTTGCTAGTTTCCACCGCCGGTTTATTCACCCGGCCACTGGTATCTCTAAACCCCAGAGCTTCAGGAACAGTGACTGCGCCTGCATCAATGCAAAGGTGCATAAGTGGCATAAGTGGCGAGCGCCGGGGTGCGGCGAAAGACGGTGCCACGACCCTTTTCCAACTTACGCTCTCTCCGGCCGTTCGGAGAGAAACGTGCGCGCGGAGGTGATCTCGGAGGCCATGCCTAGCCGGAGCAGACCCTCCGCTAGCTTCCTGTGCACGTGCGAAGATAGAGTTGCGCCTGGCGGTTAGTTGGCGATACAAAAACGCTTCCGCTGATGCCAAACGGAGGTACTAAGTAGCATTGTGTCATGGGCAGCCATAATAGTAGGCAAAGCGCCGAAATACGAGGCTCACGTGCGAAACTTTGCAAATTCCTTTGGAAGATTTTCTGCAAGACCTGTTTTCCAACAGCATGACAGCGTTCTGTGAAGTCTCCTGCTCTTTGTAGAAACGAAAAGAGCCAATTTCCCCCTTCTCCATAAACTCAGAAATGTTGACAGTTGACAAAGACAGCTTGGAGAGGCATCAGAAAAGTACAATGGTTTAACACAATGCATACAAAGGGAAGGGGGTGGAGGATTATCCTGCTCTTCGCTCCCCGCGTGTCTCTTTGCCGATTTCCTGTGCTCTCTCCCTGCTTTGCATGTGCTCTGAAAGCAACCAAATCGACAGATATCCGGCGTGCGACGTTTGGAAAACATGTCTTGCTGAGAAGCTTTTACAGATTTTCACAAATTGGCCAATAATTGAACCAACATTAATATTATTCATAACGAAAATAAAATATGTCGGAAGTGCCCTACAAAAGCGATCCTATAGTTATGGCTTGATTGACACTACTCGCACAGAGCACCCTATTCGCGCCATAGGTTTCGTGAATGCAAACCAAATATAAATGAAGCACAACCATTTAATAAGAACCGAAATAAAACATGATTGTAGTACAAGCTTGGATTTCGCTTGCCTTCCGAGCCAGCGAGCCGGTTATGTCGCGTACAGCGCGCGGGGCACTCACGTGTTTTTGAGACATCTAGCGTTCGTGCTTTTGAAGAAACACCTCCTTTGGACTATAACTTATTCTTCTACTGCAAGATTTGCATTAGTAACGTCGTAATAATAAAAACAAGACCTTATATAGATCTGATGCTACAGGCCAAAACGATAATCAAAGAGCGAGCCGCTTTATTTCAGAGTACTGATAATACTTTTGCAGTTAATAAACATATTATATAAGACAATATAATTACATAGCAGACCTCGATATACACTTCCTACATGTCCGCTACTGTGGCAAACGCATTCACAATCAATAATTATTCATCGTCGTCTCCTATACAGTGCAGACGTGAATAAAACTTTTCTTGCCTCTAGTTATGTTTCCTCCGTGGAAATATGCGGCAGGTTGTCCAATCATCAAGACGGAATGCAGGCAGCATGTCACGATGCAACTGCGAGGCCGCATGCTCGAACGAGAAAGCGCGCGGCGCACGCCGCGAAGGCAGCGAGAGTCGACGGCAGCCCAGTGTGTGTTTTTCTGCCACAGACTGGAGCTGCCCATCAGAAGCCGCAGGTATCGGTTATGAGATAACAGAGTTCCTACAGCAAATATACCGGGATAACAAAGTAGAAATTACATGGGAAGGGATAAGAAGTACGGAAGCTGTCAAGGTATGCAAAGAATTAAGACAAGGTAGTCCTCTATCACAGCTGCTGTTCATGCTTTATGAGATAAACATGGAACGGAAGATACATGAAAGTAACCTAAGTTTCAACCTCTCATATAGATTAGGTGGAAAGGCGGTAGAGCAACGCCTCCCCGGTTTGATGTATGTAGACGATATTGTGCTGCTAGCTGAGTCTGGAAGAATTGCAAACTCTAGTTAAGTATTGCGGAGACGAAGGGGACGCTCTAGGCTTCAGTTATAGCGCAGTTAAGTCGGGTCTGATGATTTTCAACTGCTCAACTGATCAGGATCTTAAAATACAAGGTCATAAAATACCGAGAGTAGCAGAATATAAATATCTCGGTATATGGGTAAACGAAGGATTGGCATACATTGGAAAGCATGAGCAATCACTTAAGGCCAAAGGGCGAAGAAATGCCGGGATAATGAAACATAGGGCATTGTGGGGATACAAGTATGAGGTTTTGAGGGGTATTTGGAAAGGAATTATGGCGCCCGGGCTTTCTTTCGGAAATGCGGTTTTGTGATTAAAATCAGAGGTACAGTCGACATTAGAAATAAATCAGAGAGCCGTCGGAGGATTAGCACTAGGTGCCCACGGCAAAACCACAAATGAGGCGGTACAGGGATACATGGGCTGAACATCTTTCGAAGTACGGGAAGCTAAGAGTGAAATATTATATGAGGAATGCCTGAGGAAATTGGACAATAACAGATGGGCAGCTAAAGTATTTAAATAACTATACCTAAAAAGCGTTGACTCACAATGGAGGAAAAGAACTAAACTAACCAGTTAGTATGCTGGTCACAAGGACGAAGAAATAAAGAGCGTTAAGCAACAGGTGAAAAACACAGAAGGTAAAAATTGGATAAATTTGATGGAAAAGAAACAGAGTGTGGAATTATACCGAAAGTGGAAAAGGCAGGTCAGGAAGGAAGCTTTCTTTGATAACTCAAGAGGCAGTGCCCTACTTTTTGAAGCTAGATCAGGGCGCCTTAGAACACGCAGCCACAAAAAGAAATTTAACAATGAAAATGACGCATGTGCTGTATGTGGTAACTCCAGCGAAACAATTGACCATATTATACTCGAATGTAATGGTATCCATCTGGCAGTTGAGGCAGGCGCAGTCAGTGTTCCTGAAGCTCTGGGGTTTAGAGATATCAGTGGCCGGGTGAATAAACCGGCGGTGGAAACTAGCAAAAAACGACTGGAAGATTGGTGGCTTAAAAACGTAAAAATGACATAATGTTAGTATTGTAGAAAAAAAAATCCAAGAAATAAAACGATGGTATAGTTATCCTATCTAAAACAATAATTAAGATATAGGGAGAAAAATGATCATCATAGCTACTGCTACCACCCCATTTCAAAGGGGACGCTCCTATATTCCATCCCATCCCATCCATCGCAGCGCCGCCCAGTGATGCTTTGGGAGCCTGTTGCGTTTCTCATTAGTATCATTATTTTACGTTTTTCAGAGAAAAAAAGGTTAGAACGGCATAATGCACTACTGAGCACCCTTGGCTACACTCACTCTAAATTCCCCTTCTAAAGCACCTGGCCCTGCTAAAGGTGCCTTCCTGCTCATTATTATTTTTTTTTTTCTAGTCAGCGCGTGGTCAGACTTGCCATTCCACTGAGCAACAGGCATTCCGTGCCTTTCAGCGTTTTCAAAGTGCGAGATGGATGTGTGAGTGGGCCGAGGAGCGAGAAAGGCATTGGAGATAAATAAACCAGACAAATTTAAAGCACAAGACTATAGGAGAAATCTGCCAGTGGGTGTCGGCTAACAAGCTCCCGCGCATGGGGCTTCCGATGGGTATCGAGTTAAGGCTGGTGTTTCCAGCGTGGTACACGCACGTGCACATTCCCGGTCCAATGTTAAAAGGGCGTGGAGTCTCTGGCATAAACTAAGGCATGTGTTTTCAAGCTCTCCTCAGACCAGGATAAATCCTTCTGATAAGATCACACTTGTCAGTCAGTGTCTCAGCGGCCCTATTGCATGCATTTTGGCATCTTTACACAATAATCCACTTCTCCCCCCGCACCTTCCTCCCTCTCACTGCCAAGCTGCACACCACTGAGCGCTGCACCCGCACCCCCCTCGTGACGCCACTGACTCAGACAGTTCTACGACGTGTAATACCGCCTAAGTGCTAGATTCATTGGTACAGGTCGATTACGAGGAAGGCGGAAGCCAAAGGGAGACAAGGAAGGCAGGCGACTGTTTGCCAGTGTCAGGGGAGCAACCAACACGAGCTTCAGCCCGCTACATACGGCAGCTGTAAAGAGAAACCGAGCGTGCAACTGCTCCATGACGTCACGAAGCACCGGACTCTGCTACGCTACTTAAGAACTGCGTCAATATGGCGCGGCATGTGGTGTCCGGCGTCTCATAACTGCATGCATCATGGCTTCACGAGGCACCCTGATGAAGGTTTCCCGGATTTTTTTTATCGCCTGGCTTGTTTGACAGACTCATCGACACATGAATATGCGGTCAGCAATGCTACGATTGCATACGCGACCTTGATATAAGCATAACCATCATCATCATCGTCATAATCGTCAGCCGGATTATACCCACTGCAAAGCGAAGGCCTCCCCGTTTAACCTAGTCCTGTGCTAGCTGCAGCCATTGGACCCTTTTGAATTTCTTAATATGGTTCATCCACCTAATTTTATGCCGCCCCCCGCAGCGCTTACCTTCCCTTAGAATACAATTGGTTACATTTAGTGACCATCGGTTAACCTCTCTTCCAGCATGTCCTGCCCATGCCCTTTTCTTCTTCTTAATTTCTTCTAGGATATCAGTATCTTGAGTTATTTCTCTGATCCACTCAGCACGATTGCTACCTCTAAATATTACGCCTACCTTTCTGCTACTCCTGTCTAGATCCTTTATCATTAGTTGCAGTTGGTCCACTGAGTTTCTAAACAAGGCAATGTCATCAGCTAATTGCAGATTACTGAGATGTTCTCCATTGACCCTGATGTCTAACTGCTCCCATTATATGTCTCTGAATACACTCTCTAGGCAAGCTGTAAATAGCACTGGGGAGATCATATACCTTCTTGCCTAACACCTTCCTTAATAGAAATTTTATCAATTTTTTTATGCAGAAGTATTGCTGCTGTGCAGCCCCTATAGATATTTTCCAGTACTTTCACAGATACCCTGACCTCGCTATGCCTGCATGAATGCCGAGGTTCCGACCGAATGAAATGTTTTCTCGTAGTCAATGAACGCTAGGTATAGGGGCTGGTTATATTCACAGCACTTTTCTATCACCTGGTTTATAGTGTAGATATGATCGATGGCACCCTTTCCAAAATCCTGTTTGATCCTTTGGTTCATTTAAAGTCTAAGGTTGTCCTGATTCTACTAGCTATTGCATTGGTAAATACTTAGCACGGAACTCATAGTAAGCTGATTCATCTGTCCTTAGCGTTCCTCTCTTATGAATTCAGATATATATTAGCATTCTTCCATGATTCCGGTACTTCCGATGTCGTAAGGTATTGCGTAGACAGGGTGGCCAGTTTTACTAACACAATATCCCCTCCGTCCTTTGAGAAATCTGTAGCTAACTGATCCTGCGCGGCTGCTTTTCCCCTCTTCATAGCTTCTAAGGCTTTCTTAACCTCGTCCTTCGTTACTGGCGGAACGTCTGGTTGCTCTTCTTTACAGCCAATTTCATTCTTGTCCTGACTACTTAGGCTACAGCAGAGGTCCGTTTATAACTCCTCGACTACCTTAATTATCTTGTCCGTGTTAGTAATGGCAATACTCGCCTTGTCCCTGAGTGCATACATCTGATTTTCGTCTATGCCTAATTTCCTCATTACCACTTTCAGGCTACGATCGTCCTTTAGAGGATGCTCAATTTTCCCCATGTTATACGTCCTTATGTCGTTCAACTTGCGCCTACTGATTTGCTTTGATACCTCTACCAGTTCTATCCGGTCTGTTGGGTCGTGATATAAGCAACCTACCGTCAAAGAGACCGCGGAGGGGACAAAAAATTAAAAAATAGGTGACACACATTATGGCACATTCATATTGAAATCTTGCATCCCTCACAGAGATAAAGGCTTTTTTTTTTCTTTTCCTCAGACAGTAAGCACGAATTTTCTCTTTATATTTGGACGCATCATCGCCTACCTAAATATCGCATGTAAAACCAGTATTTACACGCTAGGGGCCACCCATGGAGCCCGTATACACACAGCTGGGTCAACGTAAGCGTCATCTGCACGCCTTCACACACGGCTGACACCAAAATGAGACGCGCCGCTGTTTCCTCGAGCAAAGCTACGCCATAAGGCATCGTAAAATGCGGAAGTATGATTGTAACTAGATCGTGTAACGTGCGACTGAACGCGTCTATATGTGGTCGAAAATATCCGGCCTATGAGAGCTTTGGCTGATATACAGAACACTATACTGTGGAGAACACTACCGACGTCTCAGTGGTGGCGCCTCCGTTTGTGCCTGCATGAGCTAGCCTCAAAATTAGTACATAACTGCTATTTCCATTAGGTCTAGAGACACCAATATGGCAGCAGGTCCGCGACGCAATTATAAGCGAAGAAAATGCCGTTCCAATCCGCGCTCCCGCGTGAAACCTTTGTCGAGTAGCGGTGCATGCCGCCGCGAGCTCGGGCCACTTAAACCCTCCTCACGGTGCACCAGAGCAGCATCGCGTTTGGACTCGGGGCGATCAAAAGGAAAGCTGCACGCTCTCCAGGACGAGGACCTTGGGGAGAACAAAACGGGCCTACGAGACTTGGCACCAAAATGCCGTGACCACGCATCCCACATGTGTTCGGCGTTCGTGTCGTCCACAAGACTTCCTGTCGGGCTACGTCCTATGCGATAGCGTCAATTGTTCGAGTGACATAAGCCAAACTAATACCTTTTGGGGGTGTAGCTTTCGTCGCGTCTGTAGTCCAGGTACAGACATATCGCGTGAATTGGCATTTTTCTTGCAAACTGAATGTTCACTTCATGTGGCAGAATCCCGTCCGATTGCCAGTAGGTGTGAAGGGAGTCGTCTAGCAGCTGATGGATCCCATAACCTGCGAAAGCGTGCGAAGAAGAGAGGTTACTTGAGAATCGCCTGCTAGAATTTCATGTTCACTGGTACTCTGGATTCAGAGCTCACCGCGCATGCAGGATGAGAGGGACCATACGGCTTGTTCTCCGACGTCCCGGACACCGGGCTCCATCTCCAAACGTGGGACGACAGCGTTCATGGTCCTAATAGGAAGAGAAGGACACTTCCGTTTACCCTATGAACTGGATGACATAGATGAGTGTACATTTACGTGTTATGCTGATCAAAATGCCTCTCTTGCAAGGCGGATAACGTTACAGTGAAAATAAAAGAATGGGCTGAAATTGGCCGCGCGCCAATATCCGCAAGCTGTCGTTATTCAACTGTCATTTAGGCGGAAGCGCGATGACGAGACCACGACGACATGCGGTTCGGATCTGCTCTAAGATACACGTGCCTCATCAACTAGCCCACACGTTGCCTAATTCAAGCGATATTCAGCTTCATAAACAATTAGATAAAAGCGGGGTCCGACTGCGCGTCGCTGCGGGTCACTCTAGTTCGTGCTGCACAGCCACCACCTGGTGCAAGCGTGGAGACATTCTTTCTCTTCTTTAAGACCTCCGCATAACGAAGGCACTCCATGAATGATCAATAAATAATCATCACATAAGAATACCATAATTACTTATTTTTTTCTGAATCGGGAAGCGCGTAGGTGTTTTTTTGTTTTTTGTTTTTTCAGAGAAAACCTTTTGCACTTGCGAACAAAGAGCAACCGGTTTTCGACCCATGAATTTCCGGATAGAGACCATAAAAATAAAAGGCCACATATAAACCACGAGAAATGCGAACTTTGACCGCCTAGAAACATTTCGACCGAACGCGCACAAATAACTAAAAAGAAGTAAGAGGCGACTTCTGCGGTATACCGTGGTGGAAATGTGGGCTACATCGTACACGTATAGCATAGCGGAACGAGTGAGAACCGTCAGAACTGGTAGATGTGGCGTCTTGTGGTTCAAGTTCTTTTCCGTAGTTCCGGAAACAAACTCGGCATAAGGAGCATTTAAAAATTTGTACACGCACAAAACAACTGCACTTGCAAGCTAACGACTGACACAGAATAAACAGTCAACCAAACAATGCTAGACCCCGTGATCACGTTCGCAAGGATATGCATAGAAATGGCAGTTGGTTGGGTGTGGTTTGTCGGGTGGTTTCACGTTTGGCAGTGAAGTTCAAGAAGCAAGCATGCAAGCCTCAAGAAGCTGGACAACTCATATGAGTTCGCATTTGCCCTGCTTTTTTTTTTTTTTTATTCCAAGCGGCTCCTCTAAGGACAAACTTGAAAGACGCGCGAGCAGGCGCATGCCATGTCGGGTTGCCGAGGTAAGCAAACTGCAACGTGTTTACTGTGCGCTGCTTGACCCGAGCCACCAGCGAAACGTGGCGACACGGGCGCAACAAGGCCGCGTTCAAAGTGGCCGCGAAAAACAAGTGATTTCAAACTGCGCTCCACCTATCGACAGCTGTGCAGCTGCAACGGAAAATAATTAGCACGAGTGCCTCGTAGCCGAACCGAAAAAATCGCGATATGCGGCGCTTTTGTTCCCGTACAACAGTACAGGCCCCACTAATTTGCCAAGTCGGGGTGGGCGGCAGACAGCAGTCCATCAAACTAAGCCCAAACTTTGCTGTTTATTTATTTATTCTTTACCCACAGCGCCAATTAGGGATTACTGTGGAGGGAGGGGGATAGATACATACAGCATAAGAAACGGCAAATATGACAAAATACAATACGACAGCAGCCCGATCAGCCGAAGATAACAAAGTAGTAATAAAAGAACGCAGCACACAAGTCAACGTACAGGCAATAAAACAAAATTTCTCATCCGTATTTCACGCAGGCATACTGCGCAGAGATGAAACCAAAGTGGAGTACACTATGAAGACACATGAAACAGGAAAGATGGCTGATGTGTACAGATAACACTTCCTAAGCTAACGATTATTTCACCCAGCAATTTTTTTAAAAGAAAAACTGCGATAAAGACACCGTTGCTCACAGTGCTAGCTAATAACTTAATAGTTAAAATCATGTGGGCAGCCACATCGGCGCATTACTCCGCCGATAAGCAATGCACAATTGTTCATTCATTATGCGGGCTTTCGCATTGTCCAGTGCTGGAATGGGCTGCTTTCTGAAATAGGACGTGCCTGGAACACTCAACGGCAATCGGCGCATACGGCAACAACAGCGCCGCGTCTGGCAATTTTTCTGCTGCCTTAACGAGTCACTTGTACTAATCTTTTTTTCGTTGGAGCTGCACGTAAGTTCCCTTCATCGTCGACATTATTATGACTGTTAATTAAGCTATCCCTAAAGCTGGACAAATGCCTCTCAAGCCCTCCAGTAAAACCCATGCTACGCCGGCTACGTAATCTCATTCCGCCAAACTTCCTGATCTCATCCGCCAGCCTCATAGTTGCCATGCTTGCCAATTCTAGTGAAATCACATTCGCTGAGGTATGGACCATGGTTGCCGTGATTTCGCGAAACGTTCCGTGTTCATTATCTCAACTAAGATATCAATCGCTAGCATTCGCTCCTATCGCATTCTGTCGCTTAAAGTTGCGTCAGAAAGCTAACATGGATTACGCATACGCCTTCAAAAGAAAATCACGAGATTCGCTCACCTCTTATGCCAGTCGCAGATAGCGCTGTCCAGAAGCAATGAAATGTGGACGTCGTCGACGTCGCCGCAGCACTTCGCTGAGCGAGGCTGGCGAGGCTTACGGCACAGTCAGCGCAGCTTAGACACGAAGCGGGGACACAAAGACGACGAAGCTTCGCCTCCAACCTTGGCGTGGCCTGGTTGCTGCTCGCTCTATTACTACGTTGAATGGGCGCCGCTCGCCGTCGTTTCAGCACATTCGTCAGTTCAGTACGCGGGCTATCTACTCTCGGATCACTGTCAAGCTATTGACGCGGACGACGCTTATGAGAACACTGGGTAGCCGTTATCGCTGGCGAAAGGGAATGGGGATACAAGCTTCTATCCCAGATCTAGTTACACGAACCTAGGTACTACATTCACTCTCGCAGTCACATGACGAACGAATAGCAGAATGTTTCCCAGCTCAATGCCACTTGTCCCTAGAAATCCCCAGCCTCCCCTGTTTGCCGCGTGGAACCTGGTGGTGCTCGGCGAAGCGACAGCCGTCCGATTCGCTGCGGATTCTTGTTCGCTCGCGAGAGAAAAAATGATGCGTAACACCTTTGTGTGCCATTATTCGCGCAGCATAGCGGGTAGTCTTAACATGCGGGATATTAAATTATGAGCCTTCTTCGAACAGTAGTTCTGAACTGCCCGTCCCTCTTCTGGTTATTTGACATACTTGCGTAGCCCAGTGCCTGTGTCTGGCTCTACTAATGAGGAAGAAATGAACGCCATAAATATCCCGAATGAACGCGTGTACCCTCGCCCACGGCGTGGATAGTGTCATTAATTAGAAAATTGATTTCGGGCGAGCACATACGTTTCAGTACAGGGAGAAATGAACTCTCTAATTACGTCTGAGCTCCATGCTTTGTGACTGAACTTCGTGCCTTCTATTTACTGAAATTTTTGGTACAAAAACATAAAATGGATATAGCTTCCACTGAAGTGTATTATTTTTTCGCTATTGAAAAACGTGCAAAAAGCAAATAAAATGCACACTCAGTGCGGCGTCTCAGTCGACGAGACAATTTAATTCTTTGGCACGCCTCGTCATTACTTATGTGTATAGAAACATACTTGGCTTAGCTAGCCACAATTTCGTAGGTCCACATTCGCCAACACATACTCCAGAGAATATCTCGAAGCAAATAACAAGGGTTGATGAATCCTACAACGCTCCTGACACCACCAATACGAGTACCGTTCTTGCTATCAAGCAGGGCGGAAGAGCTCACTAGTATCCGCACAAGGTGCACGAAAGAGCTTGCACGATGTTAAAACCAAACGACCAACGGGCTTCAACAATTTCGTGTTCGCCACAGTACTCATTCTAAAGATCCAGTACTCTCAAGTGGTTAGCGTGGGATTAGTTTAGTTTGGTTGGGTTTGTAGGGTCTAACGTGCCAAAGCGACTTAGACTCTGACAGACGCCGTAGTGAGGGACTACCGTAAATTTCGATCGCATGGGGTTGTTTAAAGTGCAATGCCATTGCACAGTACACGAGCGCCTTGCTTTTCGCCGAATCTTAAAAGCGGCCGCCGCGGCCGGGATTCGATCTCGCATCCATGGCTGCACCTATCGAACGCGCCAAATTCCGACCCGCCGTGGCTTTTTTATTATTTTTTTATTCATTTCTGGCGTTTAGGCCCACATAGACCACTGAGCCACCGTGGCGTGTCAGATGCCAGTATCGTTCACGGCGCCGTGAAAATGCTGATACGTACGCACACCTCGCAGCACGAACAAAAGCACTGCATATTAAAACCTTTGAGCTTATAAAGCACAGTGGCACGCAATATATGCAGGAATAGTTGGCTTAAACCACTATAAAGGGCGAGCTTTGACCTATTCCTACTATATATTAAGCTCGATAGTGTTCACTCCTGTTGCGCTCATCAACGCGACATACCACACCGCCGGCTACTGGACTGGCGCCTGCTCGTCGAGAGCACAGCTGCGGGGCGTGCACTTGAGAACCGGAGCGCCGTGCGTGACTTTTCGTTCATTTCCCGTGACCCTGGATCGCGGATCGCCTGGCTGGCGCGGATTTCAAGTCGCCGACGCAACCCCGCCCGCAAGACGACTCCGGATGTCCCGCGTCAGCAAGGCGAGCAGCAGTATTCCGAACCGCAGATCATCCACGGTGTGTGGAGGTGTGTGTTTGTGTGTGTGCGCGCGCTGGGCTCTTGTGTAAAGGAGCCGCGGAGGCCAGGAAGCTCATTCCCACGGGACTCGGGCTGTCCGGCAAGGACGTACGTGACCACGGCGGTGGATTTGAACTCTGGAATGTCCCTTTTGGCGTAACGATATGGTCTTTGTTTAGGGAGTCTATTTAACGAGCTGTCAGGGGTGATTTAAAAAAAAGAAAAGGAGAGACCAGTTGCAATAAACATGCTGTAAACCTGGTTCGACTCCGGGTAGTACTCCAAGGTGCCCAGCAGGTACAACTCAACAGACCGCCGGTCAGCGCCACCGAGCACGGCGGGTGAGAGAACCCTTTCGAATGCCAGCAGCTGAACAGACCGTCGCCCTCTGGACGAGCACGGCGGGTGACAGCTTGGAGAGCGGCTTCGAAACATAACTACTCCTATTAAATTAGTAGAACTAAACGGAGGAAATAAACTAAACAGTTGCACAGTAATGCAGCAGGTAAACTGAATACACCATGTCCCATATAAATATCTGTGTCAGAAGACCAGTGACGCACCATGAAACCTGAAATACCTACAACGTTATTTACCATTGTTGATCGCTTGGAACGGAACCGTAGGTCGTCAAATTGAAAAAAGGAATTGCATAATCTGTGCTACACCTTGGTTCACCCTCTGCCCGAATGCGTGCCTTGTCCAAACTTCTGATCTCCTTAGATACGCGAGGTAGGCAGTGCAAAGGAGGCTGTCTGTATAAAGAGAATGTTACACTGCATTCTTTCCAGTACGCCACTTCGTATTCCCACCTGTCAGCAGCAATGGCGTAGTGTGCATCACGTGGAATACCCGCCTGGAATCGGCGCTATGATTTTTTTCTCTATATAGTGTCGTACCAGTTGACGTGAGTCCGGTTGACGTAATTTCAATCATGAATATTTTATTCACCACAAAGAAGTGGAAGGAGGCCGAGGGAAAAGCCTGTCTGCGGCTTGAGAAGTCCTCGGCCCCCTTAAGGCATGTAGAGCAGCAGGGTGAAACGAAAGTGGGCACACAACGGTTACAGGCGTTAAAAAAGATGAATCAAGGAAAAAAAAAAAGAAAAAAAATCAATAAAAAAGACAACATAATGCACATCAGAAAATACACGCTGAAAAAAAGAAAAAAGACAATCAACATGCACCCGGCAATATCCTCAGCATAATTAACGTTAATAAACTACAGCATGAAACCTATATAAGGTACGTTGCGAGATATATTTTCAGTGATGATAGGGACCTATTGAATATATCATTACCACGCATTTCTACAATGTTCAATAATCGCGGAAGTGTGTTACAGAGCATTTGTTGTCCATAGGTTTGGCGGCACATTGGAACATTCCATTGTTCTGGATTTCGAGTTCTCTAAATTGGATTGTTAGAGCATAGTTCTGCAATTTCTTTCAAAGTCGAACAGTTTCGTTGGGTATCCAAACGGTACTGCCGGCACACCTTACACACGTATAGGTTGTTTATGTCTAGCATATTAGGTGATGAAAAAATATGAGAAGTTGGTGCTGTGTAATCGACATCTACAATGATTCGTAATATCTTTTTCTGTAGCCTGTGCAACTGTAGTAGGCTTGGGTTTGTTGCAGTTCCCCAAACTAAATGAGAGTAGTTTAGGTAGGAGGCAAAGAGACCATTGCATACCATCAGTTTAATTCTTTTCGGGAGAGTAGAGCGGTTGCGATTTAAAATTCCCGTTCTGCAACTCAATTTACTTATTAGACTGTTTATATGATCCTGCCATTGTAATGTTGATGTAAGATATACCTTAAATACCTTAACACTGTCTACCACGTCAATCGGTTCGGATCTAAATATTATGTTTTCCTGTAACGATACTTGTTTTCCTTTTGATCGAAAAACAACTACTTTGGTTTTGTTCGCGTTAATTATCAAATGATTGTTACACCTCCAGGAGTCTAATTTACGCAAAACAATGTTCGCCTTAAGGATTCCTTCAGCTTCAGAAAGAGATGATACCAAGGCACTTGCATCATCGGAGTATATAATGAACTTAATGTCTGAACAAATGTGTACAATATCATCAATATATAAATTAAATAAGACAGGACCTAAGATACTACCTTGTGGCACCCCAGAGACTATATGCTTTCTTCTAGAAGCGAATCCATTCATTTCAAAATATTGAAACCTATTTGACACGTAGCTCTTCAACCGTGCCAAAACAAGTCCATGTATTCCATAAGGATTCAGTTTTGCAAACACGATTTTATAACTAATATAATTAAAAGCCTTAGTGAAATCAACAAAAATGCCTGTAACAGTGCGTTTGTCCTCAAAATTTTGTAGAATATATTCCTTTTGGTCCAGCAACGCCAACTGTCTAGACCTGTTCTTTCTGAGGCAGTACTGCGAGGTAGTGATAAGATTATTTTTGCGCCAGAAGCGCAATATGCGGTTTAATATAATTTTATCTAGACCTTTAGAAAAAAAAAACTCCTGTAGAAATACAAAGATTAAATATATGTGCCAAAATATCACTGATTATATGTATGGTATACTTCACAGGTCTTATTTGTATATCGTCAGCATCAACGGTTTGAGAATTACTTAAACTCAAGAAAACAGAACACACCTCATTTGCATTTGTTGGTTCGAAAAATAGTGTATCAGAGTTATCGTGCCCTAAAGTGTTATAGGATGCTGTCTGGGTTGTGTTTAAGTCCCTGTGAACAAAACAATTATTGAAAATATTCACCAGTGCTTCCCCATTCCCCTTTTGTCCTTCGTGAAGAATTTCATCAACTGTCTCCTTTTTCTTACATTGGCCCATTAGCGTATTTAAGTTGTTCCACATTAGGTCGGTGCGTTTTCCGCTAGAACTGAACAGGTTTTGGTAGTAGAAGTCCCTTGCTTTTTTCAACTTCTTAGTTAAAATCATTACCAAATCTCTTGAACGCAGCGAGATCAGATTGAGCACGAGATCGGATGAAATTCCTAAAAAGAGGCTTTTTTTTTTTTTAATCTTCTTCAATAGGTCCTTTGTCACCCAAGGTTCTCGGCATATCTTGTCTGTCGTGCAGCGTTTAAAACAAAATGACGTTGATATAGACCAAAAGAAGCAAGCTTAAAGAAGTGTCAGAAGCGACATTAGCGTCTGCTTCTTGAAAAACGTCCCAACAGACTGTTTCTAACTCCTTGTGGAAAGCTTCTAAGAGGGTTGGTGTAACAGGTTTATAAATAGTAGCCACTTTGTGGCGGAGGTTTGCCCGATTACCGATTCTTATGCTACAAAACACAGGCAAGTCGTCACTAAATTCATAATTAACAACACCAGCTGTAACAAAGTTCTGATCGTAATTGGTTATTACCAAATCTAGAATTGTTTGCGTTGACAGTGTTATTCGAGTGGGACAGGCTATGTTATTTATAAAACAATTAGATACCAACACATTTTCAAAATATATTTTTGGGGGGCTATTATTGCTCATATCAAGATTAAAATCACCGGCAAGTATCACATTGTACCTATTTTGGTTAACAAATGACAAAAGATTATCTAAGAACACAAAATTACCGGCAAGTATCACATTGTACCTATTTTGGTTAACAAATGACAAAAGATTATCTAAGAACACAAAGATTCCAGAGACCGAACCATCCGAAGGGCGGTAGCAAGTGGCAACTACGACGTTATTCACTTACAGACAAACAACCTCATAATCGTCTGTAACGCAAGTAAATTCAAAAAGCAAGGCAGGCTGCAGAAGACAGCTTACCAGCACCGACACATCACCAACCTCTACGCGTCGTTCTATTAACATAAAAAGTTTTAATATTAGATTGGTCAATGGAACCACAACTGCTTGTCTGCATGTTTCGGTTACCATCAGCACATCAACACATTTTTGAAGTCTATTAAACAAATATAACCGCTCAGCAATCTTGTTGAATATGGATTGAGCATTTGCATGAAAGCAGCGTAATAACCGCGTTTCTGACCACCAAGATCGTTTCTAAGTTTTTCCAATGTCACAAGTCCTAGGTCCTCCATTTCAGGATAGAGGTACTCAGAGTTCCAACTGCACGGCGACGTACTCAGCTGCTGATAGGGCACAGATCACTCACGCTCTTTACAACCTTTCCCGAGTCGCCATGCTTTCTACGCACCAAAACCTTCCCGTTGGCATGCCACACGTATGCCAAGCCAGCCTGTTTAGCCCAGTCTTTTGTTGATTTCAACAACGCACTCGAGTGGGTAGTCATGTTTTCTGTGATAAATAATGAATCGTCTATGTCCTCCAAGATCTTCCTCTTCTTTAGCCAAGTGTCGCGTACGTCCTGCCTCACAAAACGGGCAATCACACCTTTTATCATTCCGGGTTTCGCAGACAACCTATGAAGGGCTAGTACGTCTTTCTGGGTGAGGTGCTTTATGCCATTTTTTTTTTGCTTCTTCGTTGACCTTTGCCAAAAGGTCCTCTTCGTCCGCCTCAGGAATTCCGTTAATTTCGATGTTCAAGCGCCTGCTGCGCCATTCTAAGTAATGTACGCTAAGCTTTAGCTGGGCTATACATTTTGAGTCCGCATTCTTTTCTAGTTTGTCAACTCTACTTTTATTACCCTTGATTTCTTTATCCTGCGTGTCAAGGCGTTCTTTTACAGAAGCAAACTCTTCATGTAACATCTGGAGTGAGCTCTCTAAATCGTCTAGCTTTCCGTTTAGAGGCAAAAGGGAAGTCAGCTTTTTGTTTACTTCCACAACAAGAAGTTTCAGATCGGAATCTTAATTCGGGTCTCCATTTGAGGTGTCGCCCTTCCCTCCACCTGAAAGTCTACATGCCTCACACTTCCATGCATTTTTGGCCGCTTCTCGTTTTGAAGCGAATGTCGTTTCACTCATTCCGGAGCATACCGAGCCATGAAAACAAAATTCACACTCATTGCATGTAATGACATTTTCTTCATCTTTCAATCTTTCCCGGCACTTGCAACACCGCGACATGTTGGGCTATACACAGGCAAAGAAAACACTAGCAGGTTGGCAGCAGAGACGGAAACAAATGAACTTGCACGAACATATTATAGAAGAAAACACAGTGAAGAACACGGTGAGGATCCCACGTTCGTCCCGCTCCACCGCTGCTGCCAAAATGCCTGGCGAAGTACGCCCCCCGTCGCAAAAGTTTGTGCAGCATTTAACAGCTGCTGCTGAGTGTGCGAAAGTATGCTTAACTGTGAAGTTATTTGTCGCAAAATGGAAATAAGGAACTGAGCAATTTAAAAGGGTGGATTGTGACTCCGTGTGATATCTCTGCTGATGTTGCAGCAGGCGGGCGGGGAGACATCATGCTAGATGAACCAATCGGCCTCCATTATACACGAGGCGACTTAGGACCACAAGCATACAGAAGTCCGGAAATATACGAAAACAACCTCTGAAACAATGAGTGGCTCAAGTAAAGCAGAACAACCAGGGGTGTTTTGCAAGGCTCCTCGAGAACCGTTCATATTCCCATCATGAATCACGCTTTTCAGAAACGTTCAAGGGATAACACACATCTACTGTGCCGGATTACCCGGGCTCGATTCTGACCTTGGCGGATGCGTTTCGGTGGAGGTGAAACGAAGAGGCGTCCGTCTGATTTGCGATGTCAGCGCCCGTTAAAGATCCCCAGGTGGTCGAAATTACTCCGCAGCCTTCCACTACGGCTCCTCTTTCTCTGCTTCCACTTTCACTCCCACCTTCCCCCCTTCCCGTACGGTGCGGTTCAGGTGTCGACAACAACTGTGACAGATACTGTGCCTTTCCCTTCCTGTGAACCAATTATTATTATTATTATTATTATTATTATTATTATTATTATTATTATTATTATTATTATTATTATTATTATTATTATTATTATGAAAATATACATTATTGTGAGGGAATTAATATACCATTCGCTCAAGCACTGTCACACTTGTACAAAGCAATGATGCTCAGATTTCGGAGAAACTTTGAAGCTAAAGAAAGTTAGCTTAGATGTTGAAGCGACGCATCACACCGACGATGGCTACAAGTTGGAGCTCTAGTCTTTTTTTTTTTTTTTTTTGATCTGCGAAGCTTTGCAAACAGCATAACTTTCATTTGAGCTACGAAACGACTCTTCTTTTATTTTTCTTCTTTACTTCTGATTTCACTACTCTCCCGATTATATGGACCATTCACTCTAATTACAGCACACATTATTTACAGCTATATACACATTGCAGCACAACTTCGCTTCTGTCAGGGTGTGGCCTCTCACCAAAGCTTGCATGCCCGGCCTAAAATCCGACTTGCTGGCTGTTTTCCACGCGTCAGAAGATAGCGCAGTTTGCCGGCAATGTTAAATGAATCTGACAGTGCCGCATGCCATTGGCAGGATATAATTTTAGCCAATTTGCTTTGAGGCAATCCGCATTAGCTGCAAAACAACTGGAAACAGATTTACCAGCGGCAGGCTTCCAGCGCTTGTGTGCATCGTATGTTTGTGAGACAATAAATATCGTTACAAAAAAAAGAACACCGGTAAACTTAACTGAGTGACTTGGTTACACGAATGAAAAAAAAAAAAAAATACCCCGGTAAACTTAACAACTGATTGACTTGGATACACGAATGAAAAAAAAAATACACAAATTGACGCAGACGATCGTTCCGTTCGGTGTCTTTCAAACCACTCTCTGCGCCGACACTTGGCCGTGTCCCACTCTGAAGGCCTTCCTTTGTTTCATTTTCCTTTTTGCCTCCTTCTTTGTACGAGTGAGACGCCCAGCTTGCGTGTACCTTTGGAACCTGGCAGTCGCGGAGCCAATATTGTTCGGCGTCGGCGGGAACAGGAATCCTCCTCGCCTCATCGGCGCCCGTTCATGGCCCATTCTCGGTTCGGATGTCTGGGTGGTCAGGCGTACGCCTTTCGTTAGGCAGCCAGCACGTGCGCACACATACGCACACAAACACACACACTTGCGACCGGCCGTTTGGCTGACGTTGAGGGCGATGAAACCGACGTCTCCGACGGGTCCATAATATCCGTGCCGCAGCAAGGATGAGAGATGTCAGCGAAAGACTAGAAATTCAGAATCGAGATCGCAGATAGCGGTCTTCCGGGCGTCGTACAGGGAAACTCTCTCTTGCACCTTGCTCGAACCTTGAAACCTTCGTGTTTAGGCTCGTCGTGGTTTTGACTATACGACGCTCCTTCGTGAGAGATAACGATCTATAACAAAGAAAAAAAAAAAGAAGGGATGAGGAGAAGGGGGCTGCGTAGTTGTGCGCAGGGTAGTTTGTCAGCCGCGGTTCGGCGTCAGCTGACTGCGGGAAAACGGCGAACACGAGCGTCGGCAGGAAGTAAACAAACTGTTCGGTGCCCGATAATGGTCGCGGCATGATTCCCGCCCTGTAGTTTTTTTTTTCTTTTTTTTTCTTTTTTTTTTACGCCGTGTGGTGTTTGTACAGAGCGCACCCTGAAATGTCACGCGGATGGAGCCGCGTCCAAGTTCACCAACCGAGGCGGCCAGGAAAGAAACACGTGAAAACCGAGATAGGCGGTTGATAAAAGAACTAAGAAGAAAAGAGAAGGGACGCTGTCAGGAATAAGGAGAAGGAAAAAAAAAACGCGCCATGGAGCTTTACCCTTCAGCAAGAAGGGGGCGGGGGGGGAACGTAAACTGGCTTAGTCGCTCAAAGTTGTGCCCCTTAATCGCTAAGCGATTAGCTGCCGATCGGAAGTGTAAGTTGGTTTTTAGAGCGCAGCTCTTTGGCGTCCGTTCCTGGGTTTCGCGTCGGCGTCGGCGTCGGCCTCGTAACCAGCTCCGCCCCCCTTTCATCCCCCCAGCGCTAGCAGCGACCCACTGATATCGCTGGATGCCGCTGACGCCGCTAGAGAGTCAAGATAACGTGACTGCGTAGAACACCGTCGCCGCCATGCAGAAAGAGGAGGGGAGGGTCCCCCCCCCCCCCCTGTTCCTGTGTGGCGGATAGGGTGCTCTTCAGTTGCCGACGCGCCGGTTATTTCACGTAGGCCCCGGCACGTCGACGAATACGTGACCACCTTCCCACGGCTAGACCTGGGTTCTTGGCGCTGCGGAAGCGAGGGTATCATATTGTTTGCGTCGGCATCGGCGGCGTTGTGCCTGAAACCAACTCCGCAGCAGGGGTTGACTCACTATCGGCGTCAGCAGCATCAGTCAGTCGCTGCTATCTCTTCCCTCCTCCCTTTATCGCGTTGTCCGATTGCTGCGCGCTTCTGCCCCCATCGTTTGCCGCTGGGTGTACACGCCGCCCCCCTCCCCCCTCTTCCTGCGAGTCTCCGGTTGTCAAAGCGCCGGCTCGAACTTAATTCCTTTCTTCGCTCCTCCTCCAATGCAACCCCTGTGCGGTGGCAATCAGAGAGCCAGATCGGTGGCGGATCTGTATATGTGCACCGCCCGAGCCGAAATTGCCGCTGCGGTTCGCCACTGCGAAATTATCTGCCAGTTCTTTCTGAGCCATGAGCGAGACGACCGGTGGAAGTCCTCCGTCTGCTGCTGCTGCTGCTGCTGCTAAACGAGCTGCCAGAGCAGAGGCCCAGCGCCGTCGCCGCCAGAATCCAGAGCAGTAAGCGAGGCTGAAGCAGAAGCTCATCGCCGCCGTCGAGAAGACCCTGCCGTTCGCACCGCCGAAGCGGAGGCTCATCGCCACCGTCGAGAGCAACCAGGTGTAAGCGAGGCTGAAGCAGAAGCTCATCGCCGCCGCCGAGAAGGGAGTCTTTGTTAAAGGAATACGTGTGAAAAAAAAAAAAAAAAAATCTGTGATAGCGCATACATGTGTTGCTCGATTTCTTTGCCTCAATCTATCGAAAAGGTGAAACAGCTTATTTGCTGCGCTCAAATTTGGCATTAGGAAGTAACGTAATCGTAGGTAATTTTTTTGACAGGAGCATAGACAGGAGTTATACACAGCTAGATTTTTTCTGCGGGAAGGGGGGCCGGAGGGGGAGATAACCCGCAACAAGGGAAGATGATTTCTCCAAATCGCTCGCCGACAACAATAAGAGCGGGAGCCTTCTCCGGTTACTAACGGAATATAATTTACACGGGTTTTTATAATATGCCTTATGGCAAGCTTGCGTAAAAAAGAAAAACAAAAACAGCGCGCGCGATTGCAGCAGTGCAACGATCGGGTGACACAGTTTGGCGCAATGTTACAAGTGGCTCACAAATGCACACTTATTTTTGTCCCAGCTTTTCCAGGAACAGCGGGTGCAGATCATCAGCCAGCTGGATGGAATGGAAGTGGACCTCGCAGGAGAAGGGCGTTGCGACTCCCAAGGCTACAGCACCAAGTATGCACGTACAGCGTTGTTGTCATTCAGATTGACCATATCCTACAATGCGAACAGGTAAGAATAGGAGAGGTAAGACAATGCTGCGATACGAAAATTGGCAAGCTGCAATTCATATTACCTGTGTGAAGTCAGCTGCAGTGCCCAATAGCGCGAGCATGGGGCCTGGCCTTAACTTAACGAGTCTCAGTGCAGTATTTAACAAAAGGCGACGTTGCTCTCTAGGGGTCTAACATTCTGCCCTACGACAGGAAAATTCAATGAATTTCAGTTATTTCAAGATTTAGACAACTTTGCAAGGAATCTGCGTGTCCGTGAATACTTCAGTAACCACGAAACGAAGCGTGAAATTAACATACCGGGGATATCTGATAAATCATGGACACCAAGGGAACACAGAGACAAACATTTAGATATGTACATCGCTGCTGTTTAAAAGGATATTCTGGCTGCGTATACAAAATCAAAACCTAATGCAGTCTGTAACAACCTGTCACCCGAAGAGCGCCAAGCCCTCGATGCTTTGAGCCAGCGGTCCGACATCATCATCAAACCTGCGGACAAAGGCGGCGCTATTGTTGTTATGGACAAGGCAGAATATCTAACAGAAGGTTTCCGACAATTGGAAGATAAACGTTTCAACACTAAATTGGATAGCGATCCCACAAAAGATTTTGAAACCAAAATCAACATTCAATTAGAGTCTCTGTTTCAAAAGCAAAAGATATCCCAGGATATGTTTAACGCAATGAAGCCCATCAAACCGGTTCCCGGGCGATTCTACCTCCTCCCAAAAATTCACAAACCCAACCGTCCCGGCCGCCCAATTGTGTCAAGTAACAGTACACTCACCGAAAATATTTCCGCAGTCCTTGACTTCCTATTTAAGGACATTATACCAACTATCCCTGCCTACATTAAGGATACAAATCATTTCCTGAGGGTCGTGTCCAACCTCGAAATTCCGACGGAAAGCTTTTTAGTCACAATGGACGTAACATCCCTGTACACGAATTCACATCCCTGTACACATCCCTGTACACGACATTCAGACGGCATACGCGCGGCAGTGGATGGATACCTTAAGACGGACCCCTCGGTGAACCTGGATGAGGAAACCCTCTCCACTATTCTTAGCCTGGTGCTTAATCACAATAACTTCGAATTTGAGGGAAGACACTACCTTCAGGTTAACGGTACGGCGATGGGAACTAAGGTGGCACCGGCTTATGCCAATATATTCATGGCGGCCCTCGAGAAGCAATTCCTGGACACTCAGTCTCTGAAACCCCTCCTCTATAAACGTTTTCTTGACGATATTTTCCTCATTTGGCCCCACGACGAAGCCAGCCTGTTAACATTTATACAAAATTACAATTCATTTCACCCATCCATATCGTTCACTCACACCTTTTCTAAATCCTTAATTGACTTCTTGGACGTTACAATACAGAGAAAAGGCAACGTTCTTAAGACTACCATATACCGGAAACCAACCGACCGCCAGCAGTACCTACATTTCAAAAGCAGCCACCCACACCACTGTAAAACCAGCATACCCTACTCACAGGCCCATAGATTCCGACGGATTTGCTCTGAGCTAGAGGACTTTGACCGCCATGCGGAGCAACTAAAAACAAATCTTCTGCAAAAGGAATACCCCCCCTTCATTGTTGATGATACTATAGGGAAAGCTCGAGGCTTAGACAGAAATGAAATAATCAATTTTGAAAACTCACAGCAGAACGACAGGCCAACAAACCTCCTTCTTACACATTCCTCAAACATGCCACGGGTTAATAATATCCTCTCGAAACATTTCAATATAATCCACCGAGAGCAGTGTATCGGCGCTCTAGAAACCTAAAGGACATGTTAGTTAAATCTAAAACGACCGCCAATACTAACCCTAACCCCGGATGTAAACCGTGCGGAAAACCACGCTGTAAAGTTTGCAATCATGTGCAGGCGACAAATATTGTAAAGGGCAACTTCTCTGATTTCACCTTAAGATCAAAGAATCCTTGAACTGCGACAGTCCCAATGTGGTATTACATGCTAAGCTGCGGTGTGTGCGGCATGGAATACGTCGGCCAGACTGAAACACCATTCAGATTTCGTTTCAATAACCACAAGGCCCACGTGCACACACTGCCAAATCTCCCCTTTTCTAAGCACCTGTGCCTTCCAAACCACACTTTCGAAAACATTCAGGTCACTCTCCTTCAATCAGGCTTCGAAACAAATCGACAAAGAGAATCATACTTCATACACAAATTTCAGACTCTAACCCATGGAATTAATGAAACATTGGGCAACTTTGCCTTTCTGAAAAGCCTACATGACTAACAGACGAGGCCTTTATCTCCCCCCATTTGCCCGCTCCTAAGAATTTCCTCCTTCTGACGCAAACTATACTGTTCGTTATTTAGCTCCTTGGCCTCCCCCCTCTGGTCGGTTTTCTATCCCGCAACAAACGTCTTCACTTAGGACACGCTCGCGGGAACCACTTGATGCGAATGCCCGGCTGCGGCATTGGGTTTCGGAAGAGCGCGTCTGGCCGACGGCTCTTTCGTCGCCGCGGCGGCGAGCCGCCCTGGCTCCGATCGCTGGCGTGTCGCGGGGTGGAACAACTCTGTCTAGAACGCATAACTCTTATCCCAACGGTTTCTTGAACACCTGCACCGCTGGGGAGCGGGCCGTCCTGGTGTGCATGCTCGCGTTGTCTGTTTTTCACATTTTTTTATTTTTTTTTATGTTATGCTGAACCTTTGCTCAATTTCTGGCTTCCTTCGAGGGAGACTTGTCTTGCTTTTAGTGTCGTCTTCGTGGAAGCACGGCGCGTATGTAACATTCGTCGGCTCTCCACTTTCTCTTTTTGCCCTTTTCTCTCTCCCCCCCCCCTTTTTTTTTCTTTTCTTCTCTCTCCGTCTTTGTTGCATTACCAGCCAATAATCAAGTGGAGCTTTTCGCCCTTTCTATCTATTCAGTAATGTTTGCTTCTCCAAAGATGGAGAGCGAGAATTCCTTCTCCCTCTCCTCACAGTGGCGTAATGTGCGGACTTATTCTCCATTCTCAATTCTACCTTGAAGAAGGACGGCCCACCGTCCGAAACTGTTGGAATAAAATAGATAATCGGGAAAGCTGTGTGACATCCTGTTTGAATATATATATATATATATATATATATATATATATATATATATATCCCTGATGAGTTGCATTGTTGCTAGTATTCTAGTGAAACGTAGATGCTGAATTGCAGCTGAAGACAGTTTTAGCATCACATTTATAAAAAGACCCCAGGTCTTCTACTGCTATATTACTGTGAAAAGAAATCTAAGAGATATGTTGTCGAGCAAACATGCTGCACTTTGTCTCCTTTAAAATTGTCAGTATAAGACTGTATGGGAAATCCAATTGTATTTGTGTTCCATACTTGCATGTATAACCAAGTTGCCTCAGTATTAAAATATCTTGCAGTCTCAGCAGTCACATTTACATTATTTTGTTTCTTCACTTCATTATGGGATTCTTTCTCGGCTATGTCACATGCCAACTTGTTTTTATGTGCAGATGTGTGGAAAGCTTTTTCCGTGAAGTTCTATTTGCATTACCTATCCCTTAAATTTATCATTGGTTGACAAATGCCACAAATGTGAGCCGTGCACCTGCCAAACAACATTAAAGTGAAAACTTTACAAAAAAAAACTATACAAAACAGATTACCTCTGCTCATCCATTGCTTGTTTGGAGCTCATGTAGGCATTTGCTGTATGGTCCATCATGGCCATCATGCTTATTGCATATGTGGTTCAACAGGCTGCACCACATGCTGATGATCAGGTCACCATCACCCTGGCTCAGGGCAGCAACATAGTAAACACGACTTGCGATTGTCTGGATCCATGGTTCTATTGCTTCACAGCCCTTCGGCCTGCCGACAGCTTTCAACTTCTTAAATCCAGTGCAGAATAATGTTATGAACATGTGCTAGCCCTAATTATTAAAGCAGGAAACTGTACGCATCTTCAGTGATGTGCCAGGCATCAAAGTAGTGCTGTATGTGCGATTTGCTGTTCTTGCAACATGTCTGAATAGCTGGGTGTCGGTCTGTAGATAATGAAATTAAAAACGCATTACATAATAATATATGTCAGCAAATGTACCTCTTCCCCAATTGTTTACAACAATGAAACATTCTGTAATTCAATTGTTTGCATTGTATAATCATTAATTTGATTCTTTTTATGTTGATACGTGTTGATTTGAGCACGTACCGCGTTCGCATTGGCTGTTTCCTTCAACACTGTAGAAAACATGCCCAGAAGAGTTGTGGCTTGATGTGGCTGAAGGCTGGGTGTTGGTTCCCCAGCATGAGAACACTTCTGCTTGCACTATGCATCGCGAAACTATTGCTATGTTCCGGTGATGTAGAACTGAACCCCGGTCCTGACCAACTAGAACTAATCCTGGAAACAATCAGCAACCTTGAGAAGGCTATCAGTTCCAACGTTGAGCACCAGAAAAAAATTGATTTGCAACTTGAAACAATTTCTTCGGGGATGCTTGACATCACCAACCGGGTATCAAGACTTGAAGTGAAAATGAGTGAATTTACTGGTATGACGGAGGAAGTGAATGCGATCCAATGTGATATAAGTGTCCTGAGATCAAACATGAACGTAAAACAAGCTAGTGAAGGTTTGGCTGGTGTGGTTGGTGATCTGAACAACAGAATTCGCAGGAACAACTTAATAATTAAAGGTTTACCTGAGTCTGCATCAGAAACCTGGGATGAGACAGAAAATATTGTTAGAACTTTTTTCGTACCCACTTGAAGGTGGATGCTGGCGAAATTGAACGGGCCCATCGTATCGGGAAGTATAATTCTGTATCTCGCCGCCCTATCATTGTTAAGTTTCTGAACTACAAAAGCAGGAATGCTATTTTAGGACATGCCCACAAACTGAAAGATGTATCTGCGCCAAAAGTATGGATAGAGGAAGATTTTTCACCGAAAGTTCAACTCGCACGGAAAAAGTTGAAAGATTTCGCGAAGGCAAAAAAAGATGAAGGAAAGTACAGTTTTTCTTATAACAAACTAAAACTAAACGGCAGCATCTACAAATATGACGCGTCCTGTGACCGTGTCGTAGAACTTAAGCAAAGCCAACGCTGTCATAATGTTCATCAAGAAAACTCATTTCAGAACCAACTCGGTTAGCAAACTCGGTCCGTTGTCATTCCTTCTTGCCAATTTCCGCAGCCTTCTACCAAAACTGGATGACTTGCTGTCTCTAATTGACACGTGCGATGCAAATGTTATTTTGGGGACAGAAACAGGGCTTAACCCAAGCATCTCAGACTCGGAACTTTCTTTTTCAAATGCATTTACTATTTATAGAAAAGATCGCATTGGCGCCAAAGGAGGCGGTGTTATGATCGCAGTGTCACATTCGGTACCAGCTACTATGGTCGATGTAGATTCAGAGCTGGAAATTTTATGGGTGAATATCGGTCTGGGCTTTAAGAAAATCTTAGTTGGCGCCTGCTACAGGCCGTTTAACTCCAGTTCTGACTTCACGGACAGTCTTCATGATACTATCGCTAAAGTTCAGTCGTTGTTCCCAAATGCTGTGTTAGTTCTGGCAGGCGATTTTAATTATCCCGGCATCAACTGGACTTCAAACACTGTCCTCAGTGAGTGTACAAATAAGAGTGAATGTATAAAAATGCTTGATATAGCTCACTTTTTTTGCTTACAACAACTTGTGACTTCGCCAACTCGTGACACTGCTGTTTTAGACCTGTTTTTCACGACCCACCCTGCGCATTCGACAACAATGGTTACTGATAAAATAAGTGATCATCTTGCCGTTCATGTTAATCTCTCCCTCGAAGTCGAGAAATGCGACCGTGCAAAGAAAAAATATATGATTACAGACGGGCAAACGTTGAAAATATGACGACAATGCTGGTCGATTTCTCGTCTTTTTATCTGGATGAATTCGAGAATCGGTCGATCAACGACAACTGGGTATTGCTTCGTGATAAACTTCTTGAATGTCAGAACGCATGTGTACCTGTGTTAGAAATAGCCCCTTGTCATCGTAACCCATGGTTCACGACAATAATTAGGCGGAGTATACGCAAAAAGAAACGCCTATACAGGCATGCAGCTGTCTCGGACTCGGAGCAGCGTTGGGAGGCTTATCATGCGCAGTCTCTTCTCGTGAAAAAACAGATAAAAGAAGCTAAAGATGCTTTCTTTAATACTGAAATTGCTAACATGATGCGGAATGATAGGAAGAAATTTTGGAAGCTTGTAAAACCCAATTCTTGTAACGCTCTCCCGAGTTTAGATATAGATGGCATGCCAATCGAGGAAACTCTTTTGGCGAATCAATTCAATGTGTATTTTAGTAGTTTTTACTGACGAAGAGTCTTTTTCCGACACGGGCATTCTGGAATCTGTTGGTCACTCCATGAATGATATTACTGTTTCCTGTCATGGGGTAGAGTGTGCCATTGACCGTTTGCCTTCGAACTCTAGTCCCGGACCCGATGGAATTTCCACAAAACTGTTAAAACTAACCAAACACATCTCCGGACCACTGCTGTGCAGGCTGTTCCAGTACTCCCTTGACACAGGCAAATTGCCTAAGGATTGGAAAATTGCTCATTTCATTCCTGTCTTTAAGTCTGGAGACAAAAATTCACTTCACAATTACAGGCCTATTTCGCTCACTTGCGTTTCATGTAAACTCCTTGAGCACATTATAGCATCTCAAATCATGCAGTACCTTGTAAATTCTAAGCTCTTTTCTAATCAGCACGGGTTTCAACGTGGACGTTCCTGTGAATCGCAGCTGTTTGAGTTGGTCACTGATCTTCATCATTCTGTTCATTCGACTAATCCCATCGATGCCATCTTTATTGATTTCGCTAAAGCCTTCGATCGCGTTCCTCACTTCCGCCTAATCCATAAACTTAATGCAATGAATTTATCCCCTGGGGTCATTGATTGGATCAAGGATTTTTTAACTGATCGCTCTCAATCTGTCAACACTAACAAAAATGCATCTGCTCCTGTCTCAGTGAAATCGGGTGTACCTCAGGGTTCCGTCTTAGGACCGATTCTTTTTCTCATGTACATAAATGACCTACATTATAACATTTCCTCTAGTATTCGTTTGTTTGCAGACGATTGTGTCATTTACCGTCCCATTAAAAGACCTCGTGACCACATTATCTTACAGGATGACTTAAACGTTATTTCTGACTGGTGTACAACGTGGCTAATGCAAGTAAATACTGACAAAACTAAAGCTCAAACGTTTACTAAAAGGCGACGCGTTGTCCTTCATACCTATTTCATTGGAAACGTTGCCATTGAACATGTATCATCCATTAAATACCTAGGAGTACATTTATCTTCTGACCTGACTTGGAATACTCACATTGAACACATTATCAACAAGGCCGCTAGAACATTAGGCTTTCTAAAACGCACTCTCTATCAAGTTAATGAAAAAACGAAACTCCTAGCAACACTTGTCAGGTCTCAGCTTGAATATGCATCCATCATTTGGCCCCCTCATCAAGCTTACTTAGCAAACTCCATTGAATCTCTAAAGAGTAAAGCAGCCAGGTTTATTGCCCACGATTATTCCTACCCAACTAGCGTAAACAGTATCAAGCAACGATTTAATTTATTGCCCCTTGAGACTAGGCGACGAAATGCCCGCCTATCTTTCATGCACAAACTATATCATGGTTCATCAGACTTTCGAAAAACGTTCCTCCGCCCTGCTCCCCACATATCTGCTCGCGTAGACCATCCATTTAAAATCAACCCCGTACATGCGCGCACAAATATGTTTAAATATTCACCACTGCTACTTGCTATTTCACAATGGAAGTTTGCCAGCAGATGTCGCTACCATACCTGACCATAGTTCATTCCTCAAGGCTTTGAAGGGAATTGAATGTTAAACTGACTTAATTTTCTTAATAATATTTTGCAATGCTTATTACTTGTTTTCCTTGATGTGTAGTGCTGTGTTATTTCTTGTTCATTTCAGCCTACTGCTTGGTATTAAGCGCGCGCATACCTCGTTTCTTCAGAGCATGTAAAATTACTTAGGTCATATAACTACTGTATAAAAAAAAAGAAAAAAAGGGAAAAATAGCGACCTGAATGACTTGTTTTTTTTTTTCTCCTTTCTTTTCCTCCTCTCTGACCCTTAGGTGCAATTGTTACTTATGTGCCTGTTATAACCAACTTTGTTCATGTGGCTCCCCCCCCCCCTATTTAATGCCTGAAAGGGCCTTTAGGATATATAAATAAATAAATAAATAAATAAATAAATAAATAAATAAATAAATAAATAAATAAATAAATAAATAAATAAATAAACTTGCCAAGGACACTCTTGGTGAGGTTGAAAATAATTTCTCCTAATATTACGCAGAAACTGTCGCCTTTTGGTAGAGACTGCATTGAGACTCGTTAAGGCCAGGACCCATGCTCGCGCTATTGGGCACTGCAGCTGACTTCACACAGGTAATATGAATTGCAGCTTGCCAATTTTCGTATCGCAGCATTGCCTTACCTCTCCTATTCTTACCTGTTCGCATTGTAGGATATGGTCAGTCTGAATGACAACAACGCTGTACGTGCATACTTGGTGCTGTAGCCTTGGGAGTCGCAACGCCCATCTCCTGCGAGGTCCACTTCCATTCCATCCAGCTCGCTGATGATCTGCACCTGCTGTTCCTGGAATAGCTGGGACAAAAATAAGTGTGCATTTGTGATATCAAGAAACTTTGTTGGGCGAGTTGGTAATTATTCATTATTAATATAAACAGCGCGAACACGAAAACAAGGGACAAGAAACAAGAAAGCCACAGTACATGCGCTGACTCACAACTAAGCCTAAGCCGTTTACTCCAAGGCCCAGAAAAACAAACATGAAGAAAACGAAACAGTCACGTGAAAAAAAACCCCTGGGTTCACCTGCTGCATAAAAATTACTTTAAAAAATCACTTAAAAAATCACTTAAAAAAATCACTTAAAAAAATCACTTAAAAAAGACACCTCTTTTGCTTGAAAGAGCAAGTGACGTCTTGCTGACACACTTATTGTCCGTTGAAATAAAATACGCTTCCACTATCTCTCTCGTTATCTTCTCTTTGTGGCGATATAAAATCTTAACACTGTCAAACTTAGGAGTGCACTTCTTCTCCTTCTTTATTATTTCACATGACTGGCAATGGGATACCAGAAACGTTTTGTCCTTTCCAATTTCCAAGTTGTTACAGTGTTCTTGTAGTCTCTTATTTATACACCGTCCGGTTTGTCCTATATAACTGGCTCCACAAGAGAGTGGAAGCCTATACACCACACCTGTCTTGCATCCAACATAGGGGTTTCTATGTTTCACCCCACATTCTTGCTTCTTCTCTTCTCTTTCCCTTTGAACAGCCGGGCAGATCCTCTTCATCTTGAGCGGGGCGGTCAGTGCGACGTCCACATTATACCTCTTGCCTACATTTTTGAGGCCATGCGAAATCCTGTGCACATACGGTACCACGGCAACCTTCCTCTTCCTCTCACCCATGCTGGGCAGGGATTTCAGTCTGTGCGTTCTTTTAAGGTTCTTCAGTACCCGGCAACTGGCCTCATTAATAATTGACTCCCGATAACCGGCCTTTGCAATTCTCTTCACTTGTCTTTCAAAACTCTTGCCCATGCCGTGGTAACAAGATTTCGTCAACGCATTTAATAAGCAAGTGTTTATCATCCCATTCTTCACTAATTTGGAATGTCCTGAATTGGAGCCTAGCAACGGCTTCATCGATCTCGGGTTGTATTCCCAACAAACATGATCATCACCGAATTGAATCAAAATATCTAAATACTGTAACTGATCGTCCACTGGTTTCTCAACAGTAAATTCCAGGCCGGATCCACACTCAGTAAAAACATCCATTATGTCCTTCATTCGTTGATTGAATCCCTCACGGTCTGTTAATACTAAAAAGTCGTCCACATACCTGAAGGTGGAATAATGCAAGCCCTCCAAGTTATCCTTCAGGTGTCTGTCCACGTACATTAAGAAGATGTCACTCAAGACCGGTGCAACACTTGATCCAATGCAGACTCCAGCCTTCTGCGTATACAGCTTGTTCTTCCATCCTATGAAGGTGGATTTCAGGTAGAACCTCAAAAGTTCAAGGAAACTTTCAACACTAACACCTGAGGCGTCAATGAAGTCACATTCATTATTGTCTTCTGTAATGCACATTTGTACTCGCTTAAGGAGGCAGTCATGGGGAAGGCTATAATATAAATCCTTGACATTCATGCTGAACCCGACACAATTTCTTGGGTTGTGTTCTTTGAGGAACACGACAAGGGCTTCAGAGTTAGGTAGCCTTAGAGGGTCTGATAAAGTCAACGAGGAAAGGTGCTTCTGCAAATACTTGGAAACCAGGTGCTGCCACGTGCTCTTCTCAGAAACCAAGGCTCTGAACGGAACATCTGGTTGATGGGTTTTTGCCGAAAAGAATACTTCCAAATGTAGTTGCTTGCATTTCTTCACCTGTTCACGTATCCGTTCAAGCCCCAGATCATCTAGAAGAGCCATAGCCATCTCTTTTATCTTGGTCGCTTCCATAGGAAACCTTTTGAAATTCTTCTCAACAGCAGCCTCGGCTTTTTCTTGAAACTGATTCTCAGAACAAATAGTAAAATACCCTTCTTTATCTGATAGTATAACTCTGAGGTCTCTTGAGGCCATCCATTTAGCAATATAGTTAATAGGGCACCGTTTCCCCTTCAATCCTTCTTTTGTGTGCTCTAGCACTTCCATGCACTCATGGATGCACCGCGAACTTTCAGAATCTTCAACTCTATTTGCAATACAGCGTGACATCGTCACCTCATCAACTCTAGGCTCAAAAGCATGTTTAGGACCCAACCTCAGCATCTTATCAATACCTAGAGGTATATCTTCATCAGCGAAATTCAATACCTTGCCTTGCTGATCTTTGTTCATCTTCTTCTTCCGTGGAAGCAGAGGTAGAACCACCTTCCAAAGGAATTCCGTCAATCTTTCACTCAGGGCACTCCACTCTGTGTACTTGCGAAACGCACGCTGCTTGCTATACATGCACTCACACACGAGTCGTAGACAATCCTTGAAATGGCGGGCTTGCCTCCACATCTCAGACACCATTATACGGCAGAGTCTCCTGCAATGACCAGTAGACGGCGTCAGGAACCCAAAGGTCTTCAGGAATTCCGGAGCGTGACCATGTCACGCTGTATTGCAAATAGAGTTTAAGATTCTGAAAGGTCGCGGTGCATTCATGAGTGCATGGAAGTGCTAGAGCACACAAAAGAAGGATTGAAGGGGAAACGGTGCCCTATTAAATATATATTGCTAAATGGATGGCCTCAAGAGACCTCAGAGTTATACTATCAGATAAAGAAGGGTATTTTACTATTTTTTCTGAGAATCAGTTTCAAGAAAAAGCCGAGGCTGCTGTTGAGAAGAATTTCAAAAGGTTTCCTATGGAAGCGACCAAGATAAAAGAGAGGGCTATGGCTCTTCTAGATGATCTTGGGCTTGAACGGATACGTGAACAGGTGAAGAAATGCAAGCAACTACATTTGGAAGTATTGTTTTCGGCAAAAACCCATAAACCAGATGTTCCGTTCAGAGCCATCGTTTCTGAGAAGAGCACGTGGCAGCACCTGGTTTCCAAGTATTTGCAGAGGCACCTTTCCTCGTTGACTTTATCAGACCCTCTAAGGCTACCTAACTCTGAAGCCCTTGTCGTGTTCCTCAAAGAACACAACCCAAGAAATTGTGTCGGGTTCAGCATGGATGTCAAGGATTTATATTATAGCCTTCCCCATGACTGCCTCCTTAAGCGAGTACAAATGTGCATTACTGAAGACAATAATGAATGTGACTTCATTGACGCCTCAGGTGTTAGTGTTGAAAGTTTCCTTGAACTTTTGAGGTTCTACCTGAAATCCACCTTCATAGGATGGAAGAACAAGCTGTATACGCAGAAGGCTGGAGTCTGCATTGGATCAAGTGTTGCACCGGTCTTGAGTGACATCTTCTTAATGTACGTGGACAGACACCTGAAGGATAACTTGGAGGGCTTGCATTATTCCACCTTCAGGTATGTGGACGACTTTTTAGTATTAACAGACCGTGAGGGATTCAATCAACGAATGAAGGACATAATGGATGTTTTTACTGAGTGTGGATCCGGCCTGGAATTTACTGTTGAGAAACCAGTGGACGATCAGTTACAGTATTTAGATATTTTGATTCAATTCGGTGATGATCATGTTTGTTGGGAATACAACCCGAGATCGATGAAGCCGTTGCTAGGCTCCAATTCAGGACATTCCAAATTAGTGAAGAATGGGATGATAAACACTTGCCTATTAAATGCGTTGACGAAATCTTGTTACCACGGCATGGGCAAGAGTTTTGAAAGACAAGTGAAGAGAATTGCAAAGGCCGGTTATCGGGATTCAATTATTATTGAGGCCAGTTGCCGGGTACTGAAGAACCTTAAAAGAACGCACAGGCTGAAATCCCTGCCCAGCATGGGTGAGAGGAAGAGGAAGGTTGCCGTGGTACCGTATGTGCACAGGATTTCGCATGGCCTCAAAAATGTAGGCAAGAGGTATAATGTGGACGTCGCACTGACCGCCCCGCTCAAGATGAAGAGGATCTGCCCGGCTGTTCAAAGGGAAAGAGAAGAGAAGAAGCAAGAATGTGGGGTGAAACATAGAAACCCCTATGTTGGATGCAAGACAGGTGTGGTGTATAGGCTTCCACTCTCTTGTGGAGCCAGTTATATAGGACAAACCGGACGGTGTATAAATAAGAGACTACAAGAACACTGTAACAACTTGGAAATTGGACAGGACAAAACGTTTCTGGTATCCCATTGCCAGTCATGTGAAATAATGAAGAAGGAGAAGAAGAAGTGCACTCCTAAGTTTGACAGTGTTAAGATTTTATATCGCCACAAAGAGAAGATAACGAGAGAGATAGTGGAAGCGTATTTTATTTCAACGGACAATAAGTGTGTCAGCAAGACGTCACTTGCTCTTTCAAGCAAAGAGGTGTCTTTTTTAAGTGATTTTTTTAAGTGATTTTTTAAAGTAATTTTTATGCAGCAGGTGAACCCAGGGGTTTTTTCACGTGACTGTTTCGTTTTCTTCATGTTTGTTTTTCTGGGCCTTGGAGTAAACGGCTTAGGCTTAGTTGTGAGTCAGCGCATGTACTGTGGCTTTCTTGTTTCTTGTTCCTTGTTTTCGTGTTCGCGCTGTTTATATTAATAGTGCATTTGTGAGCCACTTGTAACATTGCGCCAAATTGTATCACTCGATCGTTGCACTGCTGCAATCGCGCGCGCTGTTTTTTTTTTTTTCTTTTTTTACGCAAGCTTGCCATAAGGCATATTATTAAAACCCGTGTAAATTATTTTCCGTTAGTAACCGGAGAAGGCTTCTGCTCTTATTGTTGTCGGCGAGCCATTTGGAGAAATCATCTTCCCTTGTTGCGGGTTATCTCCCCCTCCGGCCCCCCTTCCCGCAGAAAAAATCTAGCTGTGTATAACTCCTGTCTATGCTCCTGTCAAAAAACCAAATTACACTTCCGATCAGCAGCTGATCGCTTAGCGATTAAGGGGCACAACTTTGAGCGACTAAGCCAGTTCACGCAAGTGATAACGTTGCATTCGCGACACCCCCCCCCCCCCCCCCCCCTCCTCTTGCTGAAGGGTAAAACCCCTTGGCGCGTTTTTTTTTATTTATTTCCATCTCTTCACTGCTGACAGTGTCCCTTCTCTTTTCTTCTTCGTTCTGTTATCAACCGCCCATCTCAGTTTTCACGTGTTTCTTTCCTGGCCGCCTCGGTTGGTGAACTTGGACGCGGCTCCATCCGCGTGACATTTCAGGGTGCGCTCTGTACCACGGCCGGTCTCGAGGGAGAGCGCGTTTCTCTCTTCTCTTACGGCCTCTCCAATGGGGTCTGTTTCCACCGCCCGCCGCGCCTCGGTGGGGTCGCCACCGCCCCACTGCTGCTATAGAGGGGCTTTAAAGGGGTCGTGAAACGAAAATGTAGCAGCCCAGTTGCAATTTTCCTTGCTTCAGTAAACATTAGGTATGCCTATTCCAAAATATCTCGTCGAAATATTGCTTCTGCATTTAATAATACCATTCTGAAATCAAAGCATTTTTGCGTTCCTGAAGCGAGCATGCGACCCTGTAGGCCGGAATTAGAAGTACTCGCCTACGTCATGTTTAGCCTTTTGGAAACGCAGATATAATCATTATTTCCCATACAATAGTAGGTTGCTGTTAAAGTTAGCAAATAAAAATACATTATATCAATTATTCGCTCACGCAAACGCATTTCTTCAACAATACTGTCACGTGACGCGCGGTCGGCGGCGGCGGCGGAGCAGGACGGGTGGTAAAGCTCACTTTACGGGTGGTGTCTGCTTCTCGCTGCGCTCTGGAACAGAGCGAGAGGTGACGCTCAAGTTCAGATTTTCGGTAACGACGGCTATACCTCGCTCCGCCGGGTACTCCAAATGACAATGGTTCCAATCTAATTTGTTGTTGTTATTTTCTTTTTCTTTTTGTGAACATTCGTGATGGAGCACAACGTCTTGAGCAGTCTCATACCACCGGTACAACTTGGTTGTGCGGCCGCTGCTGTAATTTTTTTAAGTATTATTATTCCCGGCGTCATTAAAGATACGATCTAAATACGGTTCCAGGTCAAAGAAATCGACAAGTGTGTTCAATCCGAGTGGTGGGTGGAGTGTTTCAGGAGCGGGCGCCGCGGCGCGTACTCGTATAGTTGCTCGCCTCCGCGCTGCATCATAAGCCTTGTATACATGAGCCCGACGCGAGCGGGTCGGGTAGGGGGGAGCCGGTTGTCGAGCTGAGCCAGCCCGACCCGTCCGGGTTGCGTATATCCGATCCCAACAAACGGATGCGGCGCGAGGGGGAAAACGAAGATGGAGAGGGAGAAGAGGCCTTCGGCTGGCTGTTACGAGCTGCGGCCGGCACCCCCATTCCACGCTAGCGACTCAAGGCATGGGCCTCGGCGCTCGTGTTGTTGTGGCAGCGTACGATGCGCGTTGTTGCGTGGATGTGTGTGCGCGCTCTTGTGCTATACATGAGCCGCGAGTCTTCTCCAGAGACCGCATGAGGCTAGTCGTCTTGTCTTGCCCCGGATGAACTAAATGCGATTTGTGCATTGATTCAATCGCTGGCGCACGGCCGCTCCACGAAGCCCTTCGTGGCTCAGACGCAGGTTTGTTACATACCGCTTACATGCAAATCGGTCCCGAAATGCGATCTATTTTATGAGGGAACGCAAGCCTTGTATTTCCGCAAGATCCCTTGTGCTGACTGCTAGAGTTTGTTCTAGTAACGTTGCTGCTAGCCGTTGGATGTGCGTGCGTGATGTGCCGCGAGACTACCCCAAAGACTGCATGAGGCTAGTGCTCTAGTGGCTAGTCTTGCCACGAATCAGTTAAATGCGGTTTATTTGTGCATGTATTCAATCGCTGGCGCACGACCGCGTCATGAAACCCGTCGTGGCTCTCAGACGCAGGTTTGTGTTACATATCGTTAACATATGCAAATCGGCTCCGAAATGCTATCGCACGCCTTGTATTTAGGTGAGAACCCCACCTAAACCGTCCAGTGAAGCAAAGGCATGCATAAAAAAAAAAATGGTGACCGTCCGTAGCTGTGCTTCAACCCCAAAAGCTGATACATTACTTTTCTGAGTGCCTCTACTGCGTGCAAACACCTTCCGCCGTGCATGTAGTGAAAATGATTTGTGTATTTTGCACGTGGCTTTAAACAGCTCGTGCAGCTGTTGCTTAGGTATTGCAGCAATGTGGCACTGTTCAAAGCTATCTTGTTTGCTTCTTAGTTTCGCAGGGTAGTAGATAAGAGTGAAAGGGTGCTCACAGTGTCATAAATGGCAATATAGCATCAACAAAACCTGCAGATGTCGCCCTTCATCAACTTTCAGATTAAAACAAGCATTCATTGAATATCATGCTCAGGTGGAAATTGCCACCACCAGCTGCTGCCTCTGAATACACTTTCTTTCCTTCAACATCAGGGTTAAAGGCCAGGGCAATCGCGAGTTTCGTTTCTTTTTCACTTATTTGGTCAGTAAAGAAAGTGTTGTTCCTCCTTCGGTGTGGTATATGGTGTTTAACTTCCATAAGTGATATAGAAAAACTGCCTATAAGAGACGTCATAGTGGACAGCTCTGCATTAATGCCATTGATTTGAGGTTCTTCGTGTGCACTGACATTGCAAGTGTGTCTTGCATTTCACCTTCATTGATATGTAACGACCACTATGGCTGGAACTGAACCCAGGTCCTCGGCCTAGCATGTCTTAATATGAGTACTATTTTCTTTTGCAAATGCAATCCTTAGAAATGTAGTTTGTTGATTGCAGACAGCAGCAGAAACAAAGCCTAGCACAAACACAGACTAGAAATCACTTTTTTCACTGGTACACACTATGTTACTTTATCTGTGTCAATGTGATGTGGGCATTAACAAAATCAGCCTTGCATGTTACGCACATTTGCAAAGATGTTTTTTTTTTTTTCTTGCGAACAAAGTGGTAAAAGTTTAATAATAATTTATTGGTACAATATATTAATCCATTTATTTCTGCTACCAGCCCGAAGTGCAATGTCTGGTGAAGGTATGTGTCTAATACTGATTAGTTAAGCGAGGCAAAATGCATGAAACAAAGTCTATTACTGTTTTCACATAGAGGAGAAGTAATTCATTTGTAGTCAGTGTGCACGAAGCAAGAAAAGTATTAACTTTGGCATGTTTTAACCTTGACAGTGTATTCCCTTGCAGCATACTTGCGCTCTTGCTGCCCATGCAGTCATGAGGGAGCTGCACTAGTTGCTACTGTTATCATATGGGCAAACTGTCCCGATGATCTAAAATGCTGGCAGGGGTATGTCGCTGTAGGTCGCTGTATGTGAGCAATTCTTCCATTTCAAGTTCCTCGGCATTAGGTCTCACCGCTCGGCCGACAAAACCTCGAGCGTGTTGATGAGCAGCCTCATTGCCTCGGTACCCTGAGTGGGCAGGTGTCCATGTGAGTTCTATTTCTCTGTCGAGTCTGATATCCGCGAGGTTGTTTCTGGCAGTATTTGATATTCTGCTACGCGAGAAGTTACGTATGGCAGTTTTTGAATCAGTGACAATTATGTCCGCATCTGCTGTAGCGATAGCGGCTTCTTCCTCCTGGTCCGAGTAGCGGACTTTGACCGAAGCAGCTGATACGCATTTACTTACTGTACTGCTTAATTACAAAGATAGCAACGGCACCGTCAGCCATATAGTAATCCAAGGCGTCAGTATACACCACCCCATCGTGATTTCGGTATTTTCTGTTTAGGGCCCTAGCTCTAGCTTTCCTCCTGCCTTCATGGAAGGAGAGATGCATGTTTTTGGGCACAGGTTTGGAGATAATTTTGTCGCCAGCTCCTCTTGGTAGTGGTCCTAGTGGTTGGCTAGTGGTTCGGCATTAATTCTCATGCGGTTGAGAATTTGTCTGCCTGCTTTAGAGTTTGTTAGTCTTTGTAGCTGCAATCAGCTCCTCTACATTGTTGTGTATCCCAAGTGAGAGAAGTTTTTCGGTTGCAGTGTTTCTGGGTAGACCTAGCCCAGCCTTGTAGGTGCTTCTAATGAGTGTCTAATTTCTCCTTGTCAGATTGAATGAGGCGGAGATAAGGGACAGAGTATGTGAATCGACTTAGTACAAAGGCATGGATAAGACGACAAATGTCAGCCTCTTTCTTGCCGTTACTCTGTGTATCAGTCTAGTGATTTATCGCACAGTCATTTCCAGCCTGTTGATAGTAACATTGCTCTTCCTATTGCTCTGGATGTAGAGCCCGAGCACTCTAATAATATCAACTGTGGGTATGGGTAGTCCGTGCAGGCAGACTTTTATCTCTACTTTGTTTTGCGTTTTCCTTCTCACTGCTAGTAGTTCAGACTTATGTTGTGAGCATTTCAGCCCAATCTGGTTAGTGTATGACTGGACTACATTCACTGCTTCTTGAAGCGTTTCCTCTATGTGAGCGTCCGAACCTTTTGCTACCAACAAGGTGACATCGTCAGCATATAGGGAGTGTTGAAGATCTTGGATTTCTTCAAGTTTGGGAGGCAGACCTATCATTGCTAGGTTGAACAAGAAGGGAGAGAGGACTGATCCTTGCGGGGTTCCTCTGTCTCCTATTGCTATTTTGTCCGATGCAAGTCCTGCGATACTTAGCTCTGCCTGCAGTCCTTCCCAAGAGAAAGGAAGGAATGTAATTAAAGGTTTTGTTCCCTGCGTTTATGTTGGCGAGGGTTTGGAGAATGGCTTCATGAGAGACATTGTCGAAGGCTTTTTCCAGATTCAAGGCAAAAATCGCTTTGGTTCCGGTTTCGTTAGGGGGATCTATCACTTCTGCATGCAACTGAAGCATTACGTCCTGAGTAGAGAGTTGAGTTTTGAAGCCAATCATTGAGCTGGGCAGAAGGTCATTCTCTTCTGCGTAGTTCTAAAGCCTATTTAGAATAACATGTTCCATAAGTTTACCTAAGCACGACGTAAGAGAGATGGGCCTTAACTTCTCTATGCTTAGTTTCTTTTTGTGTTTAGAAATAAAGACAACCTTCACGTGTTTCCACATCTGCGAAAGTTCACCTTTGTTCCAATATTCATTCATTAAGTCGTTAATTGCTGAGAGGTAGTATGTAAATGGCCAATTGCGGCCCAAATTTCCGCTTCCGCGATCTCTCTGTCGAAGTCTTCATTAGGAACCCCTTCGTACTCATAGGTAGCATTGGGGTTGCTACCGGTATTGAGATATCTGCTTCAGAGTTCGCTTAGCAGATCTGCATCTGTACTTGGGTATTCTTATATGATTTGATTCATAATAGCATAATAATAACATATTAGCAGCGAAATGGCTGAACACAATCACTATAATATTTGGCTTCTGCTGTGCCTTGGTTGTATAGTCCTTCCCCCTAGCAATAGCAACACACTTTCACCACTAGTGCAGTCGTCGGCACGTCTACAATGCTGGAGAGGTGTGCTGCGGAGCGAACAAAGTGAAATTTTGTTTGGGCTGCTCTATTAGTGGTAAAGTGTAGCTGTCAGTGCAAGTAGTACGCCTATGCACCTTCAGTATAGCGCCATCATTGTTCCTAGAATTGGGCCCCTGCTCAAAAATTTTATTTTCTTTGTGCGACAGGTTGGTGTTCGAGCACTCCGGGCAGACTTGCTGACGTCTGTACATCAGTCTGTACTTCAAAAGTTGCTGGTTTACCTCGTGCCCCCCACAGTACCAACCTTGTGCCATTGAACTTCTAGCTGCTTCCTAGAATAAATTAAATCGTCAACTGCTGTTCACTGATAGTTTAGTCAACAGATGCACCAGTCACAGTTAGCGTGCTGCCACCAGTGAAAACTGAATCAAAATGTGTGAAGTAGGACTGAGCTCATTTCTAAGCGTTATTTTAAATGTAAATTCTTTCAGTTCCATCATGTAATGAGTTACAGGACAAAAAGCAAAACGTTTTTTAATGCACACTGTATTAGGAACAAAAGTGTTCCTGTGACACAAACAGCCAGTGGTTAATAAAGCCATTCGGAGCTGCCTAGCTGTGTCATCGTGCAGAAGAGCTAGACTTTTTTCTATGGCTACAGTGGAGAATATGATGGGCTTTCGAGTTTTTCCTCCTCAGCTAATTATATCTCTCATTTTTTTTTGTTTACACCTTAGTGAATTTACGTCCTACGAGAACTGCAGATTGCAAACTTTTTATGGCTGCAACGTGCAACAACAATGGCTTTGCAAAATGAGTACATTTCTCACACCTTACAAAAGTTTAAACACCTAATCTTTTCGGCACAATGAAAAACATACTTCTAAGGTAATCATTCCATGAAATTTTTGTTAGAAATGCTGTAGAAAAGTTTTTACCAAGAATATTTTCATCAGTTGATGTTACTGATGTCTTTTGTTTGTATGAAGAAGCTGGAAACCATGATAAATGAGCAAAATGTCAATCACAGGCGGGCAAAAAGGATGTATTGAAAGCTAATATAAAAAGAAAGCTTTGCTGCCAGACATTCATTTTTTTTTACAGAAGAGAATAATATATATATAAGTTCCCGCACCCAGCCGTTATGGCACTTTGACAAACGCCTAAGTCTATGCAAGCATTAAATGACCGTGGTCGCCATTGCAGCCAAGAAATGCAAAACATTGTGGTTCCACTGAGTGATAGAAGCTAGATGCACTTCACTGGCGAAGTGAAGGGAGCATTTATAATCAGCAGAGTGATGGCCAGAGAGTGCATAAACTAAAATAGAACATGAACACTCGTGAAAAAAAAGAAAAATCATGTGCACTCTAATACTTCACCGAGATGTGGCCATATGGTGGGATGCACCGGTAACGGCAAGGTTTCACAGCAATGTAACACTCTAGCTCATTTGATGAGATTTTCAGTGATAAATAAATCCTTTTGCTTCCTGTACTGCTGTCCTCAATTGCAAGGCTAGAGCTTGCCATTTCCATCATAATTTATGACACATTTTGGTCTGTTAGTCTCTTGAATGTGAATGTGAAGAAACCACCTACACATATTTCCGCCACTTTGTGATTCTGCCAAAAACAAATTCCGATAAATGAAGATTACAATCAGTTCGCCACTGCGTTTAAGATAGTTAGTGTATAGTGAGAACTCGGTATTTTTCTGTATTTCTACCCAAGCATGCTTTGTGAATGTGCAGACAAACCCAATCATTATCCGAAAATTATCCGCATCAACTCAGCTGCGTTTTCAACTGTTGAGGACAGTATAAAAAAAAAATTCGGAGTGAGAAAAGCATAACAGAGAGATTGCTGGCAACACTCCCAGGCTTTCCACATTAGGTGTACTGTAGATGCAAGATGTGTAGTGCTGAATGACCCTATAATTCGTCTCTTGTGCTTGATTGTACAAGTGCAAAACTAAAGGAAGTGCGAGTTGCTTTAAGGTCACTCATAAGGCAAAGCCACTTGCCTATGTCGCAAGGAACCCATCACAGAAAGAGCACAATACAGGAGCCTCGAGGCACAACATACACTGACACGTGACCAAGAGAAGATGGTTTGTACTTATCGTGTTGATACAGTTCTTTACAGCTTTTGCTTAACAAAACTTTTCAGAGTTGTATATAATTCCTCATTAAAAACTACCTAGCACTAGTTCTAAGGAAAGTTCACACTTTTACAGCCATCTTCTACAAAATATAACTTGCCAGTACAATAATCTCAAAGCAGTGCACAAAACAGCTTTTGATAACTGTATCTCCCGAATGCAATTTCAGCGATTTCAGAGAAAGTTGCAAATTCCCTGCAGTATACCTTTAACAGTGGCTCTGGCTAGAACCCTTTGGTGCTCCTAGAGGAGGACTAAAGGGTTTTGGTACAGCTGTTACTCTCACCACTCAATCGCATTCCAAGTGGCACTTGTGGTATTAGACCTATTGCCGCATTGGTTGGGGGTGACCCTTGTGAGCAATCTCAATATTCAGCTATGCACAACCGAATTAGTATACTCGGGACGAACAAGGTTTAACAGCCACTGCTGTAGCTTTGGATCTCTCTATTTACATATAGTTGCCGTCTCTCCTACTTCCGCCGTAATCTTTCAGGTAAAAAACGATTACAGTAATAATTTTCCATTATTCAATGGAAAATCCTGTGAAACAACAATAATAAAAATTTCCATATGCTTTACTTGATTTCAATCACTTTTGGCTTTTTTCATATGCATGTCGTCACGAGCCATTCATTTTCCTACCCTTGTCTGTGCACGAAAGGAATGAAGTTGTTATAAAACTGCAGCATGGAAACCACAACAAAGAAGGAACAAATAGATGAAAGCAAAGCTGCATACATTTTTGTGATAATGAACGAACTAGTTCAGCTCGATTAAAGGAACAATGAAAAGGTATTTGCTGTGGCTAGAAAAGGTGCACTAACGATTAGTATTTCATCACTCATTTCCATGACACAAATTCTTAAGCTGGCTTTACTACACAGATGCAGGTAAAAAATAATGCCCCTCCTTTCCCTTCAACTCGACACATGCCGATGAGAAAAGTAAAGAAAATGTCACAACCATTCCCCACTGTGGCCCATTTCGCCTGCATCATTTGGTCCCAGATGGCCAAGTTTATGTCAGTAGGGGGCAGCTAAGAGTAGGCCGTGAGATGATGTCCAAATAGACTGCGAAAAGCAATTTTGAGAAATTTGTAAATTAAAGGGGGTATGCAGAGACATTTAAAATTTGACTTGAATACCAACAAAGAAAATCCTAGAAATGTACTGCATTACAATGACAATAATTACCTTTATAGGTTCCTTTTAGCATATTTCCTCAAAAATAAAAAAAAAATCAAACCTTAAAAAAAACGCAAGAAATGAGAAAAAACCTGGAAGACATCAGCCCTAATGCGATAGTTTTAATGGCTTCCCCTGCAGATCCTCATTACTTTACAACTCGCTGAATCACCAATTCCTGAATTTGTGACACTATCATCCCACACCTACTCATTAGCTTATACTCGTGAGCTACCACATTACGTGAAACACCAAAAGCCATAGCTAAAAAGACCTGCTTCAACCTAGAACGTGCCTGCATGGCATAGGAGTAATGTGCTTGACTCGTTATGTTTCATGCCTGTTTAGTACGGATGAATTACTCGAGCAGCTTTTAAATGGGCATAACAGGTTCAACTAGTCTAGGCTACACAGGTGTGGGCCTGCTGTGTTGCAGCTAGAGAAGAGATGCCATGTAACGTCAGTTGTCTGCTCTGTGTGAGGAGGGAGACAATGGCTGCCAACCACTCCACTCTGCGCACGGCACTCGGTTGGGGCTCCCAGCTGGCTGCTCCGATCGATGAGGATATGATGCATCGCTGTTGTAGCTTGCGCTATCAATGGGAGATTCTTGTTACAGTATAGAAGGCTTCCAGTGGGTCCGATTCTCATTTCCCCCTCCATCTCAAAGAAGCTGCTTGAGTCCAAGTCGGCCATGTCTTGTGGCTTCGTGGCGACAGACAACCTGCTGACCAGTCAGTGCACGGCTTCTCACCTGCCAACTGCTACCTGCCAGAGGCATGCCCATGATTTTTCGCTCACATCAATATTGCTGCTGTTGCTGGATTTTCTGGAAAACGGTCTTTAAGCTATCATATCAAAACAATGCCGCAGAAGCTAAATGCTACTTGGGCTCGAGGCAAGGCTGGCATTATGCAAAAAGGAACAGGGGCCGAATACATTGTAGGCTGAAGACCTCGGGAGCGAAGGACGAGACAGCTGATAAGGATCTAGACTAGAACAGACCAGCCAACTGTGGTTTCAAGTGCCACTGCCAGCCGGCGTCCTTTTTCATTTTTCCAGCGGCCATGCTTTGGCCGCAGTCTTTGCGCAGCCAGGGGAAGGCGCTACACCATGAAACTGTTTGATTTGGAACTGGCTCGCTTTTCCGCAATGTCATTTTGACATTGGCATAGGTGAGCAAACATTTTGGTAGGACGAAAAGGCAACAGCGGCCAATCGGCCATCGAGCACGCTTTATTCTGCATTCACGAGAAGGTACCACTCAACTGAATTTGCGTGGGAAGCCTGTAAAACTTTTAACATAACAAAATTTTTGCAGTGTTTTGCAGAAAATTTGCTGTCAGCGTTATGGAATGTGTCAGCATCATGAGCGAAAAATCACATGCCATTGCCAGAAAAAAATATGCATCTCAGTGCAAAAAACACAGGAAGAAGAAAGGAGACAGACGCAGGGCAAATGCTTTAAAGGATGCAGGACGAAGCGTTCATCCTGCGCCTGTCTCCTTCCTTCGTCCTGTGTTTTTGTACCCGCAGTCGTCATACCAATACCAACTAGCCCGTCTTTCCACTTTAACTTTGTCAGAAAGTAGTTGGCAGCTGTTATGGCCGGGCGCTTACTGGGTATCAGGTTGTCTTTATGGCAGAAGACTATACGGCATGGCCACTTTGGCAAGTGCTGCAAACTCAGACTTTGCCTTTGAGATAAGAGGGTGAGATTGGAATCCAGCCCTCCAAGACCCTTGGATCTTGAGTAGGACACACTGCTTCTAGGCCCAGGTAGGACAAAGGTCTCTCCCATATTTCTCGAATTAACCAGGTCCTGCACTAGTTGAATCCACTTGACCCCTGCAAATGTCTTAGCTTCATCAGTCCACTTAAGGGCAACGCTTGGCATCCGTTGGAAAAAGAAATTGTTACCCTTGCAAGCGGAAAGGACTATTCCAGTTAATGCAAGAAGGAAATGACCTCGAACTAAACATTGTCTGTTATTTCAGGCCCGCTGTAATGTTAATACTGTGTGGAAGTGGTGCTGTTGAACACATAAACAAGTGTGACGTGAGTGGTGCCCTAGAGACCTAGCATATCAATGAAAAATGGGGGTGAATGTGCGTCAGTGCTTGAGAAAGTAGGTTTTGATATGTGGCAAATGCAACGACGATCAGAAAAATTTGTGAAGCATTTAACACAGCCCAGAAAGGCATTTTCATAGGTCCTTGATGACTATCATTCAGCAGGAAAGAATTCATGTTCATTGCGGGCACAGGCAAGCAAAAGAATGAAGCAGATGGACATGCTCAGAGGTATCGTCGCACCCCTCACAAAGTTTCAAGAATTGCTTGATTAAGCTAGTACAGTCACAGTCTATAAAGTTACCCTACCTGCTTGAAGCTGATAAACATGCTGAGCTGATGAGTGCTTCAATGGTAATATTCTAATGCAAGAAGTTCACGGAGGTGGTCTTTCTGAGCACTCAAGTCAAATTTCAAAGCTTTGCAGATAATGTTTAAAAAGTGCTCCTGGCAACTGCTCGCAATCAAATAAGGTGACGCCTCTCATGCGCTCACTCTTCAATGATGTGGTCTGCTGGGCGCACAAAATAACTGGACACTCCCAGGTGATGCAGGCAGGCAGGCGGGACAGGGCATGGTGGCATGCGCTGAGTTGATGGGGACAAGAGTAATTTTTTGCACCGATACGATCAGTGCTAATGCAGGTAGCTTGAAAATGTTTGCATTGCAGAGGTACTGATTGCTTGCACGCGTTTTCTATTTTTAATAAATGGCTTTTCGTGGGCCCTTTCAGTAACAATTCTACAGCAATTATGTGCGAGACGAGACACTTATTTAACAAACACAGTTCCACTGTAAAGATATAAGAATGTAACCTATACCATGTTTTGTCATAACTCACTAGGCACGTCAAGGTGTTAAGTCATTTGCATGAAATGTCAACCACGATATTGCACATGAAAGAACTGAACAACTGACTGCTACAAACTTGGCTTGACACTGCATTTAATCTTTGTTTCATCAAGATTTCTGATAACAGGAAACTTTTTATGAGGCAGTTTGAGTCTAGAATCAATGTGTACCTGTTAGCAAGGTATGACTAATTGTACTGGTGTTATAAAATGCTTTGGAAGCAATAACGGGCACACAATGCATGCTCATAACTGGGAGGTGAAAGAAGCTTGCTTGTGAGAACGTTATGCAAAACTGCAAAATATGAGCGCTCGTTACATTTGTGCAGTTGTGGAAGATGGTGGCTTAATTATTTCTTCCTTGTCCCTACATTTCACGCAATTACCTTCGAATCAAGATTGCTGAATAATTGAGCTATAGTTCAGTTTGCAGCATGAAGTTCATACTTACCTAGAGAGCATGTACCATGGTTGCGTTATCTAGCTCTCTTATTTCGCGCATTTTGAAATGCAGCTTTTGAAAGTTTGCACAAAGCCATGGCAGCACTCGCGCATCGTCAGAGTATCACCAACGAAACAGCCGCAGGCATCTGAAAAAAGCTGCAGTATCCTAGTCTTTTTATGACAGCAGGCCCCGTCTCAAATATTAGGTTGTTTACAGCCTTGCCAGAGACGTGTGCTTCGGAATAAGCCCTGAGCTGCGTTCTAGCTACAACACCCGTATGGAGTCCTAAACGAAGGGTCATCTTTGTTATCACTGCATGGAACACATCGCGCCTACGCTGCTCGTCGTCCTCGGGTCTCCGTCCGCTGGTCCGAACCATGATCCACTGCCGAAGTTTACAACATTCCTGATGATGAAAGCTCTATGGCTCCACTTTGATGATGTCCGAATTCAAAACCACCGTGTACAAGTTTCTTCCCGTGCTGCGCATGGTGCTGCGCCACAATGCGCCATGCTGCTAATGTCGCTGTGGTTGCGTTGTGTTGCTACGCTGCTACCTATTGACCAAGACCGACTGAAATACAGACCTGCACAAAAAACAGGGTCCTATGGGACCTCGTGCGCCAACTTTCGTTACCTTTCTCGTCGTTGAGGGCGCTCGGTTGACCTGTTCGTCTGTCATTTTCATCATCATCAAATCACAAATTAATTGTACCCAAATTAAAAAAAAAAAGATCTTTGCCCAAGTTATACTTCTAAAATTTTGCCTTTTTGTATTTAAGCGGACAGTGTTTATTTTTATAATGTTTTTCTCTCGCTAGAAGACATACCGCGATTCCACTTTGTGCAACGGCACTGCAGTTACTCGCTGCACATGCGCAGAACAGGTGCTTGTGCATTACAGCGTGGACAGATAAATAAACTATAACGACGAAGAAAAATAACAGACCTAGACCTAATAGACCCTTCTTATTAACAGGTTTACAGTAGCGCCAGGTTAACCGTAGAGTTCGTTCCCTAGCGGCGAAGGCTATGAACTAGAAGGTGCGCGCTGGAGCACTGCTATCTGTGCAGGTCTGTATTTCAGTCGGTCTTGCTATTGACTGCCTGACTACTGCTACTGTTCACATACAATCATGTGCCTTTAGACACATTGCAAATTATTTTGTTTACTTGTCATAACACAAAATACAGTATAATTCACTACTTTGCGTGCATGTTTTGGAACAGTTAAATGTTGCTATATTTGCCACATTTTGTTTTTGTCATTGATGCTATTTTGCAAGATGGCTGCGCCCAGTATAGCGAGCTCGCTATCTCCTCAGAATATCTCAGAGGTTTGTTTTGCTCCTCCCGGTTTGCAAAGCATTTCTTTTGAAATTAACCTTAAACGAGTGTGGAAACAGTTGCGCTGCAAGTTCACATTTCTTCCCAGCAATAGCGATGATGCTTTTCTGGTGACCACTTCAGGCACCGTCTGCTTCCACATTAAGCCGGATTTTAAACTATTGGCTTTCGTGAATTGTCTTGTGCTTATGGAAATGCACTACAGATATTTATGTTCTGAATGTATGTGGTTTTCACGGACGCGGTCCGCTGTTACCATAGGGTGTCTACGGCTGTTGCCGCATGTGTTGCCCGCAAGTACTTGGCTCTGGCTAGTAGCATAATGTTGATCCGAGTTTTAAAGCGTCTGCCTGTCTGGTTTGACTGTACTGGCGCTAGATCCATATAGTTCTTTGGTGGTGCCACCGTCATTAATTGAAATTTCTACTGTTATACCTGTGCTTCGAGATTTGAGCGCTCATGCTTCATACTGTTCGATTGAGACTTGTGCTGGTGGGCAAGTTGGTTCGACTTCAAGGCCAAAATGGACAACACACACGACTCAATTTCGTCGTTGCCTTGGCGCTGGTTGCCTAAATCATTATTTTTTATCCTTTACTCTGTAAGCGGTCACACATCGATGATAAGTATTTTTGTGGGGGTTTGGTATGTCGTTGCTATATTTGTAGCTGTGGGGCCGACCAGTTGTAACTTACTGCCTCCCCCATTAGATATCCACTGCAAGGCAGTACAAACTACAATCGAAACATGCAAATTCTAGCTTTGTAAAACATATGTACACTTGGTTAGCAAGCCTGGCTTTTTGCTTGATGGTAATAGAGTGTTTGTTTGTAAATAGATGAAGAGCCGCAAAGTGGTTCGCTCTCCCTAAGCCAGGGAAGCCACATTTTGGTCAAAGTGCTTTTTTCTTTAGAAATAGCAATACAGCATACCCTACATACATACACCAGAGCAGATGCATGCAACTTTTTTTTTTAACCAAATTATAACAGCTCGTGCGTGCTGTTCAGATGTCATTGCCGTGCAGTAAACAAATTGAAGGAAATTGCCTGTCTTTGTTGAAATTGTGTGTTCTTGCGTTTTTCACCGGTACATTAGAAAATCAATAGTGCTTCAATCAGTTTGACTTCTGCTGTGTAATTTAAGACGTCATGAAGTCCTTGTTAAATTTAATACTGGAGTGCTCTGCCAGTAGTCATCTTAAATATTGTGGTTATCCAATCCTTTCATGCCACAACAAAAAGGAAACATACTAAATGTATATGCAGCATGAATGAACACGAGAGTTCGGTTGCTAAGAAAGGGGACAGCTGGACAACTGCCATAATGTGGGTACAGACCTCTTCAGACTTGAGTTGCAGGTAGGATATGGCCTACAAAGCACAGTTCAAGGAAGGATGCTGACAATTGTTTGTTGCTGCTAGGTTAAATGTACCTTTTTGGCCCAGAAACCATAGTCCCCAGAGTTCATAACATTTTCACAACCATTTCAAGCTTATTGGTTCCATCAAAACCTATGGTACCTACCAGGCTGTTTGATAACACACATCCACAAGCTTTTGTCTGTAGAGGGTGCTAGGAAGCTGCTAACAAATATGGCCTACAAAGCACAGTTAAAGGAAGGATACTGACAATTGTTCATTGCTGCTAGGTTAAATGTACCTTTTTGGTCCAGAAACTGTAGTCACCCGAGTTCAAAGTGCATGAATGCATATTCATGTGACAGCCCCACGATGCCTTCCTTGTTCACTTCTGTAAGGGATGCCATAGAGAGTAGCGGCAAAGTTGATTTCAGAACTCCTCAGGTGTGTCAATTAGTAATTTTATGAAGCTGCTATAATTTCATCTCAGTGTGACGTTTGTATCTTTTGATAACAGCTTTTACCGACAAAGACGAAGGATTTGCATGAGATCCTGCGTAGCCCCAGTGCTAACATTTTTTTAGCCTTTAATGACTGCACCCTAGAACTCAGTTTGACTGAGAAGGAAGTACTAAACGTTTTCAGGTATGTTGATGATTTTCTAATAGTTATTAAAGAACAGAAAGATTTGACCTACACAGATGCTGTAAGCCCAGTTTTAGCCAACTTTCAAGAAGAGGGGCAGGGATTGTGTTTTACCCGTGAACTCCCTTTGCGAGGATATTTTCAGTTTAAGTATAGATTTAAGTACTACCTTGGGCGAGCATCATGTGTGTTGGCAATACTCGCCTCGAGCACGGAAGGAGCTGCTGCCTTATTCCTCGGTTCATTTAAAGACTGTGAAACGCGCTATTGCTAACCTCTGCCTTGAGTCTGCTCTTGTGAAGTCGTGTGAACATACTATGCAGGCGAGCTTTGAAAAGCAAGTGGATTGATTTGCTATGGCGGGGTTCCCAAGCTCGGTAATCACTGGTGATGCTGAAGCCTTCCTAAGGAAAACCAAACGTGTAATGTTCAAAAAGTCGTGCGAGACAAGAAAGTCAAGCGTGAAACCAGAAGTGGTACCCTATGTTCACAGGGTTCCGCACAATGTGAAAAAGGTTCCACGAAAGCTTGCACAATTATGCGCGTGCATTGCGAGCAATGAAAAGGAGGGCGCTTGCAGCAAAAAACATGGCAAGCAGTATGTGAAGTGCTGCATAGGAGTAGTATATGAGATACCACTGGCCTGCGGAAAAGCCTATGTGGGCGAATCGAGGCGCCGTGTGAATGACCGTGCAGCTGAGCATGTACTATCACAAAAAGAACCAGGAGGTGCACATCTTTCACAGCATTGTGCAACCGAGCGGCAAAACATGCACCGGGGGAAAAAATATGCGTGCACTGAAAGATATGTGAACCACGGCTTCATGACATAAAGATTCTGGGCAGAAGTAGAGATTTGAAGGCACGCGAGGTCTTGGAGGCGTTTCACATAAGAAAGAGAGGGAAAGCGTGTGAGTGGTACATCGGTTCACCTTTTCAAGACCGAGATGACATATCTTGAACGGTTTGTTTAATGCGTCGTGTTGTTGTTCATGCGCATGCCTTAAAATTTCTATATATTTGCTGCCTTGGCAGTGAATAAAGGTCAGATGAATTTAGCGCTCGTCCTGCGTCATTCTCTCTTGTGTCACTTCTTAGCACTATTATTTTCAGTCTCGAACAGTATGCACTATTTAGCCCAAACTGACATTCTTCTAAACCATTTAATCATGTTGGCTATAGGGGCCATATGTGACAGAAAATATATTTAGAATGCTGTGTATTCATAAGTCACTGAGAACAAAATATATCGAAAAGGCTGCGTTAATCATATCTGGTTCACTTTTCATACCCTTCTACTTTAAGATGGCAGACATGGAGTACGACTGAAATTGACAATATGCAGGGATTGTCTGCCAACTTGAGCATCACAAGAATTTTGTACCTTTTTTCCAGCTTTACAGGACACAATAACAGATTTTTTTGCAGATAGTGACAGTGTAGGGCAGTATTGTTTATGCATCCAGAAATTACGACACCAGAGCTTAATGGTTTTTGCTTGGTGCATGTGAAGAAATGAAGCAGGAATAAGTTCTTAACAGAGGTCCATATTTTAAAGCAATGAAATTGCTCATGGATGTTTTTCTCAATGTGAAAAATACAAGTTTATGTTAATGAAGCAATGAAACTGAATTGAAAATGAAAAATAAGTTATGTATAAACAAAGACGGAGGGTAAAAAAAGTAGGAAAGGAGAAGCTCGGAAGCACTTCACATTTTCCACTGTGGCCATGGAAAAGTCTGGCTCTTCTGGACGATGACACCGGCTAGGCAGTTTCCATCAACCTTAGCCTCAGACCATTTGTGCCAAGTGAACACCTTACTGCAACATTTCTAACTAAATACCACTATTGATGATACGTCTATGGAAAAGTTTCGCTTCTCGTCTTGCAACTCATTACATGATGGAGCTGAAATATGTTCCGCTTATAATAAAGTTGGCTATGAGCTTCTCACACTTTTTGACAGTTTTAACTGGTGCAGTATGCTACTGTGAATGGTACAGGCGCCCAAATCTTTAACTGGCGTGCGCGAGCGGCGACTTTTCTGTGCGTCAGCGCCCTATGACGGAGCGAAGTTGGAAACAGGATGAGGCTAAGCGCATGCTCACAAAGCACGCTCAGCTGGACGGAACAGCCTGGCAGACGACGCGTCCAGCTGAGCGTGCTTTGTGAGCATGCGCTTAGCCTCATCCTGTTTCCAACTTCGCTCTGTCATAGGGCGCTGACGCACAGAAAAGTCGCCGCTCGCGCACGCCAGTTAAAGATTTGGGCGCCTGTACATCTGGGCACTCTACTGATGTGCACTCCACTGGTGTCTTATTCATCACATGCAGTGTTTATTCCCTTCAAATTTAATTTATCTTAAGAGTGGCACAAGGTTGCTGCTGCAAGGTGCATGATGCAAACCAGCAACTTTCACTTGATGTACTAGTGGTGAAAGTGTGTTGCTATTGCTAGGGGGAAGGACTATACAACCAAGGCACAGCAGAAGCCAAATATTATAGTGATTGTGGACAATCCCTGCCAGAATTCTAGTTCATCGGGACAGTTTGTCCATATCGTAACAGTAGCAACTAGTGGCTGCATGGGCAGCAAGAGCGCAGATATGCTGCAAAGGTTAAAACATGCCAATGATAGTACCTTTTTTGCTTCATGCACATTGGCTACAAATGAATTACTTCTTCTCTATTCCTCTATGTGAAAACAGTCACTGACTTTGTTTCATGCATTCTGTCTCGCTTAACTGATCAGTATAGACATATACCTTCACCGGACATGGCACTTTGGGCTGGTGGCGGAGAGAAATGGATTAATATATTGTAGCAACAAATTGTCATCACTTACTTTGCAAAAAAAAAGAAACTTGCTTTTAGAAGTTGAACCCCTTATACCACACCAAAAGAGCAACAAAACGCTGTTTAGTAACCATGCAAATTAACGAAACAAAACTCGCGAGTGCAGTCAGAGGCAGCAGATGGCGACGGGGCATAACGCAAACAAGATTGTTCTGAAAAGTGCCACATTGCTGTCATTTATCGAAAAAGTAGCATACAAAAACAATGTTTCATACTGTAAAGGTCACTTCCTCTGATGATAATGCGGGCGATCTCCAAATTTTGGAATTGGTTTCCAAGATCAAATAAAAAAGGGCGTGCATGTCATTCATGAAAGCGGACGAGTAACGAACTTCGTGCTTTACACATGACCAAACTTCAATCACAGCTGTTTCATTTAGAGCTTGCAGAAGCCGCACATTACTGTCAGTAGAACAAAACACGTCATCCCGAAAGCAGCCAAGTGCTTTTGTCCTCCGCACTTTCATTTCATTGTCACCTTGCGAAATGCGCAAATCATTCTCACTGCATGCACGGCGGAACGTGTCTGCACGCAGTAGAGGCGTTCAGAAAGCACAGCTGCGGACGGTTTGCTTTTTTTTAAATGCAGGTCTTTTCTTCACCGGAGGGCGTAAGTAATACAGTCGTACCTTAGTGGGGATCTTGCCGAAATACAAGGCTTGGGTTACCTCATAAAATAGATCGCATTTCGGGGCCGATTTGCATGTAAGCGGTATGTAACAAACCTGCGTCGCAGCCACGAAGGGCTTCGTGGAGCGGCCTTGCGCCAGCGATTGAATCAATGCACAAATCGCATTTAGTTCATCCGGGGCAAGACAAGATGACTAGCCTCATGCGGTCTTTGGAGAAAACTCGCGGCACAAGTATAGCACAAGAGCGTGCACACACATCCACGCAACAACGCGTAGCGCGCACTGCCACTGCTGCCACCACAACACGGGCGCCGAGAGGGTGTTGGCCGAGGCCCACGGGTCGCTAGCGTGGAATGGGGGTGCCGGCCGCAGCTCGTAACAGCCAGCCGACGGCCTCTTCTCCCTCTCCATCTTCGTTTTCCCCCTCGCGCCGCATCCGTTTGTTGGGATCGGATATACGCGTCCGGGTTTACATGAGCTCGTTTCTGTCGGGAAAAGATCGCTGCTACACCGTGCGTCGAGCAAGAGAACCAGGCGCAGGATGGAGAGGAGGAAAAGGAGGAATGCTCAGACGAACAGCTCACGGTCCCGTCCCCGACCAGCAAGGAGGCAAGAGAGGAGGCGCCTGCCCGACGCGTCAGAGTATACATGCCCCTCGCCCATCGGGTAGGGTCGTGCCAACCCACCCCCTGCAGTCGGGCTGGCGGGACCCGACCCGACGTTCCTTTAGCTCGACCCCCTAGCGTATACATGAGCCCGATAGCCGATTTTTAGCCCGACAGGCCTCCCCGACCCGACTTTGTCGGTCTCATGTAAACCCCCTGACTGAGAATAGCGTGTCGAGCTTCGCTTCCTTTATTTCGGCCGGATGACCTGAACTATGGCACTACACGGAAAGCCGGAAACCGAAAAAAAAAAAAAAAAGGTTACTACAATGTACTTGGGTGGCCCTTTCACCCTACGCGTTGTCGCAGCTTTGCTCCCCCACCTTCCCGACGCCTCTCTCGTAACCTTTCTCAAAAAAAAAAAAAAAAAAAAAAGAGGAAGCATACTTCCTACAACGTCTACAGTGCTCAGACTTCGCCTATTTTTCCTGTCACCGTTAGGTTCTGGGTTTAGGCGTGTTGTGCGTGTTTGAGTGCTCGATATGCCAACCGTGTACGTCGCGATCGATTGCAGCACGGCTTCTCCGAGTGGAAGTAACGTTCGCTTTCACAAGTTTTGGCACACCGATTGGGTTCATGTGTTCGTACTACTTTCTACTGGAAGTCCTAAATGAACCTCGGCGTCATTCGAAGCTCGGCATGGACCGGAAACGAAGAAAGCTCACCTCAAACGATGCGTCGTACCGACGCAAAACCGCTGGCCCAGTGCATTGGCAAAAAAAAAGTGTAGGTCGCGTGATAAAGGCAGTAAACGTAGTTGCGATTTGTAGCCTTACAGATATGCTTATTTGAGAACTACTCGACTCGCAGAAGCCACCAGTTCTATTTGATTGTTTCCTGCCAGATTGCCCTCATAGCAGTAATATGCGCATTTTGGATTTTTTTTTTATTTTGAGCGATACCGTGAGGCCAGCACAACAGGTGCCCCTACCAGCATATCGTACCACCCAGAACAGGCCCCTTGGTTCCACTTCGATCACGTTCTTTCCACAGCACTCATCTAGCCCCATAGAACCTGATGAAGACTCCAAAGAGGAGGATCATGTTGAGCAGAGCTCAGAATCCTTCACATCATTTAAAAGACATATCTAGGGTAAAAATTGTTCACCTCGAAAGCTCATACGCCCCATGTCCTTGCATTACGATGGTGTGATTACCAGATCAACCATCCAGGAGAAATGCATTCACGCAAGTGTTATTGATTGGAAAGGCGGATAGATTGGCTTAAAAGTTTAATATCTGACCTGCTACAGAAAGAGAAGAACAAAGAGGGTCGTGACTTGATTAAAATATATACAGGAATAGTAACTTGCACCACAGTCACGAGTCAAGTCCTGTGTCATGCAAGAAGCAGCAGAAAGCCTGCACTGCCTGTAGAGCTTTCCATTTCTGGCCAACCGGCCAATAAGTCCTCTGAGAGAGGCCTGTTGCCAAAACACTTCAAAGAAGTAACTCGAGTTATTGTTTTGCACGCATATACTGGGACACACCACTAGTACACGCTCCAGTCTCCGTAATGTCACATGTGGAACATTCTGGGCAGTCCGCCTGTCCAATTAAGTATAAATATTTGTGTGTGAAACCACATTTAGATGGTCTATGGAGAAAGCATGCATAATGGCATATAATTGGCAAGTGGGTATGGATCCACTAAAGCACTACCTTGTGGCCTTGAGGACAAGTAGATATAAGGAACTCAGTGATGTGTAGTGCCAAAGAGTGGTAAGGGTGTGGTGTTGAAAACTTCCAAAAATTTGTAATGCAGGCTTTGAAACTGTGAATTCACACCACTTCTAAAGTGGTTTCCCACAGATGTGGAAAGCCTCTTACCAAGGGGCCACAAGCTCAGCAGAGGTTTGTGGAGAATTATGCCCTTACAAAAAAGATGAGTCATGTTCTGAGCGGCATCACCACAATTGTAGGCGACGCTTGCGGTGATACAGATCTGTGTATACATGGATAGAGTTGTAATATTCTCACCAGATGTATGTCAGATTAAGTTGCTTGAATCTACTAATTGATATCTTGGATTTCTCCAGTATCCCGAGAACATGCAAACGCACCAAAGGTTGAGTCATTACACACAGAGGTTGGGTGGGGTGGTATGGGAAGTCGTAGCGTGATAGCATTTGTAATTAATGGCAGCGGAGTGTACGTGAAAAACTGCTGTTCAGCTGCTCATCATCAGTGGGTGGCAATGGTGTTGTGCAAGTAGTCGTAAATACACACAAAGTGGTTCGTGTGACAATTATGTAGATATTGGGCAGGCACGTGACATTCTGAAGTAACAGCACAAAACGTGGATGGGAGCACAAGACGAGAAGACGACACAATGTCTCATCGTCTTCTCGTCTTGTGCTCCCGTCCACATTTTGCGCTGTTACCTCAGGATGGAAAACCAACAAGCCCAACCTGCTATTCTGGCTAACATGCCATTGTTTGAGGTGCATTGTGGCAGCCAAGGTTTATCCCAAGCACCTGCACTTCTATGTACATGTTAAAGAGTACTGGGAGTGGTGCTCATATGGGTGTGTACCATTTTCCTGGCTCGGGCAATCAGATTGCAGGCGGGCTAGCAAACACAGCCCAAAGCACATGTAGTAGAAGTTTGGACTGTCGAACCGCGAAGTCTTCAGTTCAATTCCTTCCCTTATATTTTTCAATTTGTATGAGTATCATACAGTCTGTGCTTGTATGGTTAAATTGCGAGGGTGTACATATCACCTGCGCTCCTGACCAACCTCACTCTGCATAAGTATTCACCAAGCAGTTTTCGTTCCATCAAAAGGCTTTCACAATATTCAGCGACACAAGCAGCTACTCAGACAGCATCAGTGTAGCATTCTTGGAGCTTCGCAAATCTGTGGATACATTGTTTACTAGCAAAACATGCACGGTATGTAGATATGTGTACTAGGACGCATAAGATGCCGTGACAATGTGGACTGCCCTTACGTCTACAGCTGCCCTTTAATCCTGTTACATTCTAGCCTGCAGTGAATTCAGCAGCAAGGTTTCACAATTAAATCATCCCAACTTTATATTTCTAGACTTGACCCCAGCACCGACAAAGTTCATTGTATTACCAGCATTTTGGTGGCATATTCAACCAGCAGGCCAATTAACTCAACGTCATGCAGGTTCTAGTGCAGATATTTTCATGCAAACTACGGGTATCATCAACGAAGGAGGCTTTACTATACATACCTTTTCAGCACGCTGTTTATGACTGGTTAAAGTCTGGTACATTTCAAAGTATAATGCACATATTATTGTATGCATGTCTACAGATTGCAGATTATGCTGGCTTGCTTCTGAATGAGACTGCAAAATGCTGAAAATAGTGGCCACCTTTCAAAGCAGCTTTTGCAGAAAACGGTTTGATTTTTCTATTCCCCATGAGCCACTATTTTTCGAGGCCGTGTAAAGGTGAACGCGGCAACTAGAAAATCTAGGTTTGTCAGTGCCACAAGGACCACCACTTTGTAGTACATTTGGGCATTATCTAATGTTACCAAATGAGTGTTAGAGACATGTTGCTTTCAAAATAATTTATTGGTTAGCCGCAGGTTCATCAGCACATACAAAATTTTTAGGCTAGAAGGAAGTTGACCTAGAGCAAGACATATTTTATTCACGCTTCTTTGCTGTCTTCCTCTCTCCTAAATATACAAATGTGTATATACAGCTTCACAATCATGATGTGTTGAGGTCAGTGCTAAATAAAAAAAAAATGCATCCAACAAAGGTATAGTTAGAGATTGAGTACACAAAATTCATTCTAAGTGAGCCTATATATGTCTTGTAGATTCCAATGGAAGGCAAGTATAGCAGGGGGCAGCAGAAACTCAGGCAGGCAGATAAAAAGTTTGCGGGGATCAGATGGATGCAGCTGACAGAGGATCGGGTTATTTGGATAGATATGGGAGAGACATCTATACAAGCAGGTATATACACAACTGCACAATTATGATGCATTTGCGGTCAGTGCTAAAAAAAATTCCACCCATCAACGGTATAGGTGGGGAGTGAGCACACAAAATTCATTCTAAGTGAGCCTATATATGTCTTGTAGATTCCAGGGGAAGGCAAGCGTAGCAGGGGGCGGCAGAAATTCGGGCAGACAGATGAGATTAGGAAGTCTGCGGGGATCATATGGATGCAGCTGATGTATCTGCGGTCAGTTCCAAAAGAAGAAAAATTCTACCCATCAAAGGTAAAGGAAGGGAGTGAGTACACAAAATTCATTCTAAGTGAGCCTATATATGTCTTTTAGATTCCAAGGGAAGGCAAGTTTAGCAGGGGGCGGCAGAAACTCGGGCAAGCAGATGAAATTAGGAAGTTTGCGAGAATCATGCACCTGGCACAGGATCGGGTTATTCGGATGGATATGGGAGAAGCATTTGCCCAGCAGTGGGTGCAGTCAGGCTAGTGATATCAACAAGACTAACAACTGGATGAGTTGGTACTGATTCATCTTAAAACCAGCCAGAAGACGAAACACGTGAGAGGAGCACAAGACAAAGTTTGACTAACAACTGAAATGTTACTGAAGGAAAGAGGCAAAAGAAGATTCGCACAGAAATGCACGTGCACGAAAAACCCCCAAAGCAGTGAAAGCGTGGAAAGCAGAAAGGGTCTAAAAAATCAAAATCTAAAAAAAAGCAAATTCCTTATGGTCAAGAACCACTCGTTACAAAAGGGAAGCCACAGATCCAAGTCCAAAGGCACACTATACTGCAAAGGCTAAGGACGTGTGTGTGGCTAAGAAATCGGTCAACAGTCTTTTGGGGCCTTTTTTACATGTGCATCTCTGTGCAAGTCTTCTTTTGCCTCTATCCTTTAGTAAAATTCCAGTTATTAGTCCAGCTGTCCTGCAATTCTCTCTTCTCATATTTTCCGGCTTGTTTCAGAATGAATAAGGTGATGACTCTACAAACCTTGCACAAACTGGAAACCAGTGTAACTGTCAGATGGAAACCTTTCCCTTATTTGGCTTGCATTACAAATAGGGAGGATTTTACTGTGATGTCTGCCGAGGCATCCCCAAAGCCAGTGCGCAAGCTGGCTGTAGCAGATGTAGTGGTGCCTCCTGTTGACAAGAGAAAAAGCAATATTCACTTTTCAGCATAGCAAAATGAAAATATGATTTAGGTCTTTTACAAATTTGAAAGTTATTCATGCATCTGTAAAATTAATTCCCATCTAACAGAAGCTGTACAGTGTAACTTTCACTGTCAATTTATTCTCCCTGGAAGTATGGCAAACTTTGAATTCTGCTGCAGGTGATTGAGAGAGAATGAGACCCACCCAATATTAGAACTCCAGTACAATCACAATTTGCTACTGCAGCAAAATAATGCCTGAAGGCAATGCGGCTTTTGACTGAAAAAACCTGGTAGTCGTCTTACACCCTCTATACTAGTGTTGTGGCCGATGTCAATGTCCACGCTGATATCATCCGCATAGCACGAAGATGTTAAGTATGCGACTTATGCATTAAGCAGCTCTGTGCATGGAGTCATTCTATTCGAAGGAGCCATAAACTACAAGTGCACTTCTGTCAACAGCTCTCCGTTGTTTTCCCACAACACGGCACGTGCCAAACTTTCTGCAAGTGCCGCAAAACTGCTCTATAACTTCATTTGCTAACTGTAAAATTTCCAACACTTACTCAAACTGTGGAAGTTTCGGTGTACTGGCCTTTGGGAGAACGTCTTTCTTTTTTTTTTTTTTTTTTGGTTGTTACATTTCAGCACATGTAAAATGTCAGTGTCAAAGCATTTTGGAGAGGTTTACTGTGTGCAGGTGTTGATGATGGTATCAGTGAAGTCAATTTTTTTAATTATATTTGCACACTATACAACACTCACCTAATGCAAGTGGGTAAAAAAAAAACTAGCAAATAAAACTTTGAGTGCTGGTATGGTGATTGTTCTGGCAGCAAGTGGGGACAGGCTATAACAAGAGTTGTCGGGCTAGTTAGTGATCGTCTGCAGAAGCCAGTCCTGCTCTGTGTGTTTTTCTTTTCTGTGTTGTTTTTTAGTGCATTTTCCCACAGCTTCCGCAGGAGACAGGCTACTAGCACAGAGTCCTCCGAAATGAGATTGCTTTTGTACTTATTTACTGCATTTCTTGTGGCATTCCTTATGTATTTATGTTTTGAAGTGCTGCACTTGCTGAAGGTCATAACTGGCTAATAAAACAAGCAAATTTGTCCGGACAGCGTCCCCCCCCCCCCCTCGTTACTTCACATCAATGTGCATGCCCTTTCCATTTAGCAAGTTCACACTATCAGATGATGCGTGTTTTCTCATTTACTCGTGCATGGAATTAAGCAAACCAGTAATTTGCATGGTGAAACGTCATGCTCATGCGCTTCTACGAAAACAAGAAAAATATGAAAACCACCGATGTGTTCGCGCTAACGTGGCGCAATATCAACACTGTAGACAGTGTAGATGATCGCAGGTAAGTAACGTTAAAGGGGAAGCTTTATTTTATTAACACTGCCTTCCGCAATAGATTTCATTACAGCATTTCTTGCCCGAGAAAATGAAAAACAGGTGCCGCTTGTTCAAGTTATGTCGCCTTTCGCTCAAGGTTCTTACCTTGTGTTCTCGACTAGCAGTCCATGATCAAGAAGCATTTGGAGTAAATGCGGATGATCTGTAACACCCAGACGGCTGCTTCAGCTACGTAGTCGCCGCCGGGATATCGCCAGATGCTCTCAAGAGCAGTCGGCATCGGCACGCACCGCCCGCAGCTGCACCTGTTCGAAAGCTTCGGTTAGCGATTGCGCACTCTCGCAACGGTCAAACGTAGGCTAGGCTGCAAGACTCGGACATACATACCAATGCGTAGTTCCGAAACGGCTGGGATCGGGAGGCTGACGGTCGGGGCTTCTGCAAGCCGGAATTGTGCCGCGGTTACCGCGGCCTCTCGACACAAGTGTTACTGTACCGGTCGCTCGCAGGGTCCATCTTCGCCGACCTGGCACCCGAAAAGTTGCGTCGGCGTAAGGCTCAAAGCCCACGATGTAACCATGTTTTAACAGTAGCGACTATATTCTAGTTCACTATAGCAGCACAGCGACGCTGGAACCCAGGAAGGAACCTAGGCGTCGGCCATATTAAAAAACCCTGTGTGAGCGTAGAGTAGGGCACAATTAGAACCTCTAAAATACACCGAGCTTGGTCAACTTTGGCTCAGCAGGCTCCGGCAACGGGAGCTTCTCATTGGCTTAGCGCTATGACGTACTCTGTTGAGTTGAGGAGGACGCGCGCTAGGAAACCGAAATTCTGTTTTTGTCGCTATTAAATCAACGCGGGCGATGAAACGAATCGAGGTATATTATATGATGCAGGACAAGGATTCCATTTAACTAAGCCGTGCAAAATTTCCGGAAAACGTTTCACGACCCCTTTAACTGCTGCTCCTCCGCTACAGCCGTTCACGCGCAATTAGAAACGCGCGCTCGCTTTTAGCTTCGCCCGCGTCAGTTGCAACCGGCAGGTCCTGATATTTCACCCCTTATGGCTTATAGGAAGAAGCCGTAATCAGCGTCTGATTTATCGTGTATGAGCAATAAAATAGTCAATAATGCGCGTGCGCGCGAGAGCGCGCGCGCCTTCGTCAGTGCTGTCGCGCACGGTCGAATGAAGTTTCGGGTGCACTTACATCAACACTTTTTGCCCCTAAATTTTCCACAAAACTATATGTACCATTTTATGCAGCGTGCCTTTGAAAGCTGTAAGCAGGTATAGCGCGACCTGACGCTAGTGCATGGCAAACTGTTCAGTGGATATTCTGTCAACCGATGCCGTTTTCGTTTAGAGCAAAAGAGGCACTGACGAAAATTCATAGCACGTCTCAGATTCAGAGTAAGGAACAAAAATTTACGCATACAGTTAAAATTTCAGTTGTCTAGTGAAGTGGACTGTTCTAGCTTCGTTTAAAACAAATCAGTAGGTTGAAAGACAGCAGATGTATATACGTAGTCTCGCGACTGACGCACACGTAGACAGTCGTAGTCAGATTATACAGAGATAAAAAACAACATTTAATCAAGGAAATGGGCATAAACAGATATGCATAATTGAAAAGAGCAGCAAGCAATAAAAAAATGTCCTTCAAAGTTAACACATTGCACTCATTCATCAAAACGGTACACGCGGCTAGAAAATTAAAGTCTCAAAATCTTTCTGGACGGTTTGTGCACATAAGGAGCTGGCCTTTCTTTCCTGTCTGTCACCAATTCTTAGCATAATTGACAAGAAGGATTCTGAGAAATTTCTCACATATTAAAGAAGCGGACCTTATAGCATGGCTATTGTCAATGCCTTCCAGGCAACTCAGCAAAGGTGAGTTCTCAAGTGCTGGCTGGATTAAGATTTGAAGGACTTCAAGGACATTTGTGTGTGGTAGGTGCACGACAGCTTGACAGCTTTTTCAAAAAAAGACACAACCTTCTCCAAGAGGGCTACAAACTCTGATTTTGGATAATGCAGTCAGCTAAAATCTTGTCCTCGCAGAATAGTGTACATGGGGCTGCTTCTTTCGCTGGTTTCAAGAAGGATAGCACAAGCGTCACAGCCGAAGTCACTGATTAACTTCACAATTAATGTATCCAGCGACGTAAGCTAAACCAGAATACGTGACAGTGGGTAATGGGATGACAGGAGATACCATCACTTCTTTCAGTTCCTCGGTTACTGATTGCGGCAGAGCTGAAATGATTTCGTCGGTGTCGACACTAGGCGCGCAATACAGCGCGACATACAACTCCTATAGTCACCTCTGAATAAATAGCACAGAGAAAAGCTTTTATATCCATTATTGAGGAGTGTCCCGTGAATAACAGTGGCGAATGTGTAATAAGCAAAGCATTCTACCAAAATAAAGGGGCAGCGATTGCTCTCTAAGGCAGGCATTACTGCACAGATAGTTACAAGGAACTATTAGTTCAAAAACATACTAGAAAAAGAAAGAAAATATTGCTAGGAATTAGTGCTTGAAATAGATTTCCTGTTTTTTCATGAAATAATCATGATATCATGTAAACATTTCATTAAACCAAAGTTTATTTGCAAAATTAAAATAATGTTTATAATACAACATAAAACATTTGCTGGTCTATAAATTATAGCAAAATTGAAAACAAAACTTAAAAGCGTTTACTCTGACGTTATACTAATACTTTATGTGATGTAAGCATTGTGCAACTTACATTACATTTTTATAAAATTATTTTTATCTTCGGTGTTACCTCGATGGTTTCTCATCTAGCGCTGAAAGACGGTTTTGCCATTGTTGCTGTTATGTTTGCCTTGAAGAAGCTTCGATGTGATCACTGCTCATTCACTTTTTTTATTCATCTTCTTGTACAGGCTTGGGAAAAATTCAGATTAAAATGAACAAAAGTAGATACCATGCCGCAATACATGTCATATGCTTGTCGAGCGTTTGCTGCGCGACAGTGTTTTTTAATATAAAGACTTCATTCACGTGTGTAGCACGCTGACAGGATGCCGCTGCAGCATCTGCCTTCTGTAATCGTTTATTTAGGGGCTGCACTCACCACGAAACCCGCGGGCGACAGCGCGAAACCTGGCAAAAGCCACCCGCCGCCACTGAAGCAGATGCGGAGCGAACAGTGAGCAGGTCGCGCCCCTTGCGGCGGCGGAGAGCGTGACTCAAGGAGAAAAGTTCCCATTGTTCACGCGGCGATTGAGAAGGCCGTAAGAAAGAGCGCGCGCTCTCTCCCTCGAGACCGGCCATGTCTGTACAAACGCCACACGGCGTAAGAAAAAAAAAAAAAAGCTACAGGGCGGGAGTCATGCTGCGATCATTATCGGGCACCGAACAGTTTGTTTACTTCCTGCCGGCGCTCGTGTTCGCCGTTTTCCCGCAGTCAGCTGACTCCGAACCGCGGCTGACAAACTACCCTGCGCACAACTACGCAGCCCCCTTCTCCTCATCCCTTCTTTTTTTTTTTTTTCTTTGTTATAGATCGTTATCTCTCACGAAGGAGCGTCGTATAGTCAAAACCACGACGAGCCTAAACGCGAAGGTTTCAATGTTCGAGCAAGGTGCAAGAGAGAGTTTCCCTGTACGACGCCCGGAAGACCGCTGTCTGCGATCTCGATTCTGAATTTCTAGTCTTTCGCTGACATCTCTTATCCTTGCTGTGGCACGGATATTATGGACCCCGATCTCGAAAAGCCACTTCGGCGAATGAGTGCAGAGATGGGTCTCGGCCCCCATAATTACACGACGTTAAAGAATCCGGTGCTGAACCCAGGCGACTATAGTATACGGCTTATATGGGTGCATTGGTGCGTGGGGTCGACTAGCGTACCAGTAAAAAATATCAAAATCATATCGTCAGCTCGCCACTGGTTTATTTTGAGCAGTGTAGTTCACAGTGATCATGACAAATCTCGTTTATGCACGCCACAACATCGAGCAAGATCGCCTGAGTTAAAAAAATAAAAACCCACACTGTACAGTCATAACGCGTCTGAAGCTCATATCACAATCTTTTCATTTTACACTTACCGGAAGTGTTGGAAAAAACAGCGTTGGTTCCACTTCACGCAGACGCAGTCTTGTTGGGATCCCCAAATCGCGAACTCCATCCGGGTAAAATGTATACGCATCGGGAGAGAAATGCCGTCCACAAACGTAGCTAAACGCTTTCTTCACCGATGCTGGCTATCCAATAAGCTGTAGCCACTGTTTCCGAAGGTTGGCGTCTTGAGGCACTTTACGCAGAAAGTCTTTCCTACCGTCACTAGCAAAACCTTCGCAGCCAGGGACTGTACACTGTAGCAACGGTCATGTCCCGTCAAAACAACAATTGAGCGCTTCGATAACTGCCTTCGCGAACTAGCTCAGAACTGTCCTGCACCCGTCGCGCACAGCACGTAACACATAGTCGAGGGTGAGGAAGGCCATTTTCGGAGTGGAAATCTTGGAAAACAGGAAAGACTGCTTTCTAACGTGTACAGTGCGTATCGCGGACAAAATTAAAAACGCCACATTTGAAAGGGGTGTCAGGAGACGTCGGTTTCATCGCCCTCAACGTCGGCCAAGCGCCGGTCGCAAGTGTGTGTGTTTGTGTGCGTATGTGTGCGCACGCGCTGGCTGCCTAACCAGATGCGGACCCCAGACCACCCAGACATCCGAACCGAGAAGGGGCCGTGGACGGGCGCCGATGAGGCGACGAGGATTCCTGTTACCGCCGACGCCGAACAACATTGGCTCCGCGACTGCCAGGTTCCAAAAGCGCACGCAAGCTGGGCGTCTCACTAGTTCAAAGAAGGAGGCAAAAAGGAAAATGAAACAAAGGAAGGACTTCAGAGTGGGACACGGCCAAGTGTCGGCGCAGAGAGTGGTTTGAAAGACACCGAACGCAACGATCGTCTGTGTCAATTTGTGTACATTTTTTTTTTTTCATTCGTGTATCCAAGTCAATCAGTTGTTAAGTTTACCAGGGCATTTTTTTTTTTCATTCGTGTAACCAAGTCACTCAGTTGTTAAGTTTACCGGTGTTTTTTTTTTTTTTTTTGTAACGATATTTATTGTCTCATGTACATGCGATGCACACAAGCGCCGGCAGCCTGCCGCTGATAAACACGTTTCGCGTTGTTTTGCTGCTAATGCAGATTGCCTCAAAGCAAATTGGCTAAAATTATGTCCTGCCAATTGCATGAGGCACTGTCAGATTCATTTAACATTGCCGGCAAATTGCGCTGTCTTCTGACGCGTGAAAAGCAGCCAGCAAGTCGGATTTTAGGCCGGTCATGCAAGCTTTGGTGAGAGGCCACACCCTGACAGAAGTGAAGTTGGGCTGCAATGTGTATATAGCTGTAAATAAGTTCTGTGTGCTGTAATTAGAGTGAATGGTCCATGTAATCGGGAGAGTAATGAAATCGGAAGTAAAGAAGAAAAATAAAAGAAGAACCTTTTCGTAGCTCAAATGAAAGCCATGCTGCTTGCAAAGTTTCGCAGAAGAAAAAAAAAAAAAAACTCTTACCGTGATCCAGAGCTCGAACTTGTAGCCATCGTCGGTGTGATGCGTCGCTTCAACATCTAAGCTAACTTTCTTCAGCTTCAAAGTTTCTCCGAAATCTGCGCATCATTGCTTTGTACAAGTATGGCAGTGCTTGAGCGAATGGCATAATAATTCCCTCGCTGTAATGTGTATTTTAGTAATAATAATAATAATAATAATTGGTTCACAGGAAGGGAAAGGCACAGCATCTGTCACAGTTGTTTCTGTCGACACCTGAACCGCGCCGTACGGGAAGGGAGGAAGGTGGGAGTGAAAGTGGAAAAAGAGAAATGAGGAGCCATAGTGGAGGGCTGCGGAGTAATTTCGACCACCTGGGGATCTTTAACGGGCGCTGACATCGCAAATCAGACGGACGCCTCTTCGTTTCACCTCCACCGAAACGCATCCGCCGAGGTCAGAATCGAGCCCGGGTACTCCGGCACAGCAGATGTGTGTTATCCCTTGAACGTTTCTGAAAAGCGTGATTCATGATGCGAATATGAACGGTTCTCGAGGAGCCTTGCAAAACACCCCTGGTTGTTCTGCTTTACTTGAGCCACTCATTGTTTCAGAGGTTGTTTTCGTATATTTCCGGACTTCTGTATGCTTGTGGTCCTAAGTCGCCTCGTGTATAATGGAGGCCGATTGGTTCATCTAGCATGATGTCTCCCCGCCCGCCTGCTGCAACATCAGCAGAGATATCACACGGAGTCACAATCCACCCTTTTAAATTGCTCAGTTCCTTATTTCCATTTTGCGACAAATAACTTCACAGTTAAGCATACTTTCGCACACTCAGCAGCAGCCGCTAAATGCTGCACAATCTTTTGCGACGGGGGGCGTACTTCGCCAGGCATTTTGGCAGCAGCAGCAGAGCGGGAAGAAACTTGGGATCCTCACTGTGTTCTTCACTGTGTTTTACAGATTGGTCAATCTCTTTTATAATATGTTCGTGCAAGTTCCTTAGTTTCTGTCGCTGCTGCCAACCTGCTAATGTTTTCTTTGCCTGTGTATAGCCCAACATGTCGTGGTGTTGCAAGTGCCGGGAAAGATTGAAAGATGAAGAAAATGTCATTCCATTCATTGAGTGTGAATTTTGTTTTCATGGCTCGGTATGCTCCGATATGAGTGAAACGACATTCGCTTCAAAACGAGAAGCGGCCAAAAAGACATGGAAGTGTGAGGAATGTAGACGTTCAGGTGGAGGGAAGGGCGACACCTCAAATGAAGACCCGAATTCAGATTCCGATCTGAAATAAACAAAAAACTGACTTCCCTTTTGCCTCTAAACGGAAAGCCAGACGAGGTGGAGAGTTCACTCCATATGTTACATGAAGAGTTTGCTTCTGTAAAAGAACGCCTTGACAAGCAGGATAAAGAAATCAAGGGTAAAAAAAGTAGAGTTGACAAACTAGAAAGGAATGCGGACTCAAAAGTTATAGCCCAGCTAAAGCTTAGCGTACATTACTTAGAATGGCGCAGCAGGCGCTTGAACATCGAAATTAACGGAATTCCTGAGGCGCACGAAGAGGACCTTTTGGCAAAGGTCAACGAAGTGGCAAAAAAAAAAAAAAATGGCGTAAAGCAACTCACCCAGAAAGACGTACTAGCCCTTCATGGGATGTCTGGGAAACCCGGAATGATAAAAGGTGTGATTGCCCGTTTTGTGAGGCAGGACGTACGCGACACTTGGCTAAAGAAGATGAAGACCTTGAAGGACATAGACGATACATTATTTATCACAGAAAACATGACTACCCACTCGAGGGCGTTGTTGAACACAACAAAAGACTGGGCTAAAAAGGCCGGCTTGGCATACGCGTGGCATGCCAACGGGAAGGTTTTGGTGCGTAGAAACAATGGTGACTCGGCAAAGGTTGTAAAGAGCGTGAGTGATCTGTGCCCTATCAGCAGCTGAGTACGTCGCTGTGCAGTTGGAACTCTGAGTACCTCTATCCTGAAATGGAGGACCTAGGACTTGTGACATTGGAAAAACTTAGAAACGATCTTGGTGGTCAGAAACGCGGTTATCTACGCTGCTTTCATTCAAATGCTCAATTCATATTTAACAAGATTGCTGAGCGGTAATATTTGTTTAATAGACTTCAAAACTGTGTTGATGTGCTGATGGTAACCGAAACATGCAGACAAGCAGTTGTGGTTCCATTGACCAATCTAATATGAAAACTTTTTATGGTAATAGAACGACGCGTAGAGGTGGTGATGTGTCGGTGCTAGTAAGCTGTCTTCTGCAGCCTGCCTTGCTTTCAGAATTTACTTGCGTTACAGACGATTATCAGGTTACTTGTCTGTAAGTGAATGACGTCGTAGTTGCCACTTGCTGCCGCCCTTCGGACGGTTCGGTCTCTGAAATCTTTGTGTTCTTAGATAATCTTTTGTCATTTGTTAACCAAAATAGGTACAATGTGATATTTGCCGGTGATTTTAATCTTGATATGAGCAATAATAGCCCCCCAAAAATAAATTTTGAAAATGTGTTGGTATTCAATTGTATAAATAACATAGCCTGTCCCACTCGAATAACACTGTCAACGCAAACAATTCTAGATTTCGTAATAACCAATTACGATCAGAACTTTGTTACCGCTGGTGTTGTTAATTATGAAATTAGTGACCACTTGCCTGCGTTTTGTAGCATAAGAATCGGTAATCGGGCAAACCTCCGCCAAAAAGTGGCTACTATTTATCAACCTGTTACACCAACCCTCTTAGAAGCTTTCCACAAGGAGTTAGAAACAGTCTGTTGGGACGTTTTTCAAGCAGCAGACGCTAATGTCGCTTATGACACTTCTTTAAGCTTGTTTCTTTAGGTCTATATCAACGTCATTTTGTTTTAAACGCTGCACGACAGGCAAGATATGTCGAGAACCTTGGGTGACAAAGGACCTATTGAAGAAGATTAAAAAAAAAAAAGAGCGTCTTTTTAAGAATTTCATCCGATCTCGTGCACAATCTGATCTCGCTGCGTTCAAGAGATTTGGCAATGATTTAACTAAGAAGTTGAAAAAAGCAAGGGACCTCTACTACCAAAACTTGTTCAGTTCTAGCGGAAAACGCACCGACCTAATGTGGAACAACTTAAATGCGCTAATGGGCCAATGTGGGAAAAAGGAGACAGTTGATGAAATTCTTCACGAAGGACAAAAGGGGAATGGGGAAGCACTGGTTAATATTTTCAATAATTGTTTTGTTCACAGGGACTTAAACACAACCCAGACAGCATCCTATAACACTTTAGGGCACGATAACTCTGATACACTATTTTTCGAACCAACAAATGCAAATGAGGTGTGTTCTGTTTTCTTGAGTTTAAGTAATTCTCAAACCGTTGATGCTGACGATATACAAATAAGACCTGTGAAGTATACCATACATATAATCAGTCATATTTTGGCACATATATTTAATCTTTGTATTTCTACAGGAGTTTTTTCTTCAAAAATGCAAGTTGCTCGAGTGATAGCTTTATCTAAAAAAGGTGATAAGAGTGTCATATCTAACTACAGACCTTTATCAATTCTTCCTGCTTTTTCTAAAGGTCTAGATAAAATTATATTAAACCGCATATTGCGCTTCTGCCGCAGAAATAACCTTATCACTACCTCGCAGTACTGCCTCAGAAAGAACAGGTCTAGACAGTTGCAATTACTGGACCAAAAGGAATGTATTCTACAAACTTTTGAGGACAAACGCATTGTTACAGGCATTTTTGTTGATTTCACTCAGGCTTTTAATTATATTAGTTATAAAATCGTGTTTCGAAAACTGAATTATTATGGAATACATGGACTTCTTTTGGCACTGTTGAAGAGCTACGTGTCAAATAGGTTTCAATATGTTGAAATGAATGGATTCGCTTCTAGAAGAAAGCATATAGTCTCTGGGGTGCCACAAGGTAGTATTTTAGGTCCTGTCTTATTTAATTTATATATTAATGATATTGTACACATTTGTTCAGACATTAAGTTCATTATATACGCCGATGATACAAGTGCCTTGGTATCATCTCTTTCTGAAGCTGAAGGAATCCTTAAGGCGAACATTGTTTTGCGTAAATTAGACTCCTGGAGTTGTAACAATCATTTGATAATTAACGCGAACAAAACCAAAGTAGTTGTTTTTCGATCAAAAGGAAAACAAGTATCGTTACAGGAAAACATAATATTTAGATCCGAACCGAATGACGTGGTAGACAGTGTTAAGGTATTTAAGGTATATTTTACATCAACATTACAATGGGAGGATCATATAAACAGTCTAATAAGTAAATTGAGTTGCATAATGGGAATTTTAAATCGCAACCGCCATACTCTCCCGAAAAGAGTTAAACTGATGGTGTGCAATGGTCCCTTTGCCTCCTACCTAAACTGCTCTCATTTAGTTTGGGGAACTGCAACAAACCCAAGCCTACTACAGTTGCACAGGCTACAGAAAAAGATATTACGAATCATTGTAGATGTCGATTACACAGCACCAACTTCTCATATTTTTTCATCACCTAATATGCTAGACATAAACAACCTATACGTGTGTAAGGTGTGCCGGCAGTACCGTTTGGATACTGTTACGACCAAGCATCCGCATTTGCGCGCTCTATTGTTCGCCTGTGGGCATGGAAAAGTTTTGTGAATATGTGGTGATGGTCCATTGGCTCTAAGTGAGCCTGTTTCCAGGAATCCTGTTTTGTAAGCATGTTTTGCTTTGTGGACAACCTGCAAATGCCAAATTGGCCCTGTCAAGAGAACGTCTGGAAAAACACAAAGAAACGTCCCCCTGCGGGAAATAGCAGGAAGTGCTTTCTTTTGTTCACCCTTCCAGTCGAGAAGTGCTATCCTCCAGTGATGAATGCCTCCTATCCAAAGGAGACGACAGAGTGACATGTCCGCTGACGTGCAGGACAAGAGAAGAGCATGACTCATACGGCCATTAAGTGATTTCCCGGGAATGCAGGAAAGATTTGCAATTGTCGAAAAGGGACCATGTTGGGAGCCCTATGCGGCGCCACGTGCACTCGGGTTTCTGAGAAGTAAAACCCCCAGAACCAGCCTGTGGTTTCTTTGCTGAAGAATAGAAATGTACCTCCTCTCCTCGCCGTTCCCAAGCTTTTCCCGCCAACAAGTGATCACGCCCAACGAATGAATGCCGGACCAGTCAGTGCTTCAGACCATCAGTGCAGTGATGTGTTCGATTGGATGCCGATACCTGAGGGGCGTGCCCTGGATTTGGTTGGTCAGCATCTTCAGAGAGGGGCTGGACATAGGGGGTTTTTAAGGACGCTGCAGAGCACGAAATGTCGCTCTGGGCCCTGGGTAAACGGCTCATCCAGTCGCTTCTCGCTATGAACTCTTAACGCTTGTCATTTTGCTGATGTACCCTTCTTCTTCATGTAAATATTCTTGTAAATACGTTTTCTCAAAGTGCCAGTAAACCTGCTTGTACATATTTTACCAACTTCGAAGATTCAGTCCTTATTCAACCCGGAGTCTCTGCACGCTACCAAGTGAAGGCCGGGTCGCCATAGCCCCAGCGTCACAACAACTGGTGACCAGCGGTGGGATCTGAATCTACAAGCCACAACATCTGGTGATTGGAGGTGGATCTGAAGCTACAAGCCACAACACCTTGTGATCGGAGGTGGCATCTCAAGCAACAAGCAGGAGCAACAATCGGCCAACAAGAGGGCAGCTCGGAACATCGATCGCATGTGTGGGTGAGTGCTTGGCTTTTCTTCTGATGTGGACCAGGTTCTAGAACAGGGTTAGATTTTAGAACTGGTAAAGAGAGTGTGGAAACGCCTTTAGGTTTGGTAGTTTGCACTGTTGTTTTGGAAGTAGCCGACACTCGGAGCGATCATGGACCTACAAAAGCTGCAGAAACCGGAACTGTTGCAATTGTGTGAGGAATTGGGAATTGATACAAGTGGTTTGGCACGAAAACCTTTGATTATAAAGGCAATCACAGATTTGGGAGCCGATGATGAGGAGCTCAGTGAAGCATGGAACCTCATCGGTCAAAAAAAGGAACAGCTGAGACAGCAGAAAGAGCGGGAAAAAGAGGAAAAGGAGCGGGAAAAAGAGCAGAAAGAGCGGGAAAAAGAGGAAAAGAGGCGTGAGCGTGAACTTGAGAGGGAAAAAGAGGAAAGGGAGCGCGAACGTGAGTGGGAAAAAGAGGAAAAGAAGCGTGAAAGAGAAGCAAAAAAGCTGGACCAAGAAATTGAGCTCCGGAAATTAGAACTAGAGTTGAGCAAGAGGTCGGGCAATTGTCCCCAGCTAGCGGTACCTCTTCTCAACAAGGAGGCAGATTTCAAGATGTCAAAGTACATGCAGCCATATGTGATATCAGGGGATATCGGTCTGTATCTGGCTAACTTTGAGCGAACCTGCGAAAAACTGTCCTTCCAGCGAGACACTTGGTCTCAGAGATTATTGACGGTTCTGCCCTGCGAGGCAGCGGAGGTTGTCGCGCGGCTAAGCAAGGAGGACGCGGACAACTACGAGAAGGTCAAAGCTTGCCTTCTGAGAAAGTATAGGCTTAGCGCCGAGGCGTTCAGACAACGTTTTCGGAAAGCTACTAAGTCCAGGGACGAGAGTTACCCTGAATTCCTGTACAATTTAAGAGTTAATTTGGGCGAGTGGCTAAAGAGCACAGATTCCTACAGTGATAGGGACGCTGTAGTCGAGCAAATTCTTTTGGAGCAATTTTATAACTGCCTCCCAGAAAAAGAAAGAAATTGGTTACAGGACCGAGGCGAAATTAAGTCGGCAACTGAAGCTGCCGAACTTATTGAGGAGTATGCTTCGCGCCGACAATTCAGCAACCCAGCAGTGGATAGGCCCCGCAATCCCAAGTTCAGTGTGAAAAACCGTCAGGAAAGGCACTTTGCTAGAGTTGGAAACGAAGAAATGAAGGTTTCTTCAGGCAAATTCCCTAGAAAGGACGGCAGTGAGAAAAGTGGGGAAGTGACCAACGTGCAGAACACAAAGAATAAGCTTGAGGCTAGGAAGCCGCTCACATGCTTTAGGTGTAATGAGCAGGGTCACATTGCCGTCAACTGCCGGAAAGAAAAGATTGCTTTCTCGTATGTCAGGGACTGCGATGAAAATATGCAGCTTTTAGAACCCTACCTGCATGACCTAGTAGTCAACGGGAAGCCTTGCAAGGTACTGCGCGATTCGGCCGCAACGATGGATGTTGTCCATCCGGCGTATGTATCGCCTTCCGACTATACAGGACAGTGTGCATGGATCCGACAGGTAGTTGAGGAACAGAGTGTGTGCTTGCCGATCGCGAACGTGGTCATCGAGGGCCCTTTCGGCGAATTAACAACCGAGGCTGCCGTTTCAGGAAAGCTTCCTAAGTGCTATCCGTATTTGTTCTCCAACAAATCGGACATGCTGCTGCGAAAGAGGGGCATCCTTTTCGGAGACAGAGTTGTGCAAGCCTTAACACGTTCAAAGGCGCGAGAACTAGCTACACTGCTCATTCCAGAAAAATCCACAGCGGAGGAAACGGCAGTTAAAACAATGGTAAATGCGGAAGATAGCAGGTCAGAAAACTTTGAGAGCGAGGCATCTCAGATAAGTCAACTTGAAAGTGAGCTTGATGAGACGCGGAATGAGGACGTTCTTGAGAGTAACCTCTTGCCGCCAGTGTCTAGTAATCTCACGAGACTTTTAAGTGGAACCCGAGAGGACTTAGCTATAGAGCAAACCAATGATCCCAATATACAGGAGATAAGGGAGCGCCACCGCGCCACTAAGACAGCAAACAATATTTCTTTCGAGATGAGAAAGGGAGTGCTGTATCGCTTATTCAAGGATAAGCGCGGAGTAGAGCGGGACCAATTAGTCGTTCCCCAAAAGTACCGCGGAGACTTACTGCGACTTTCCCATGGCAGCTCGTGGTCATGTCACCTTGGAATAAAGAAAACAAAGCAGAGGCTGTTGCAAGAATACTATTGGCCTGGATGTTTTAAGGACACGGAAAATTTTGTACGGTCATGCGACACGTGCCAGCGGGTTGGAAAGGCGCAAGATAAGTGGAAAGCTCCGATGGTGTTAGTACCAATCATTACCGAGCCGTTTCACCGGTTAGTAATAGATATAGTTGGGCCACTTCCTGTGACCGAGTCAGGGTACCGTTATATCCTCACTATGTTATGCCCAGCCACAAAGTTTCCAGAGGCTGTTCCGCTGCGCGAGGTGACGTCCGAGAGTGTAGTGGATTCGCTGCTGTCAGTGTTTGCACGAGTTGGATTCCCTTCCGAGGTCCAAAGTGATCAGGGTAGCGTTTTCACGAGTGTCCTCACCACCTCATTTCTCGAGCGATGCGGCATTAAGGTAGTGCATAGCTCGATCCATCATCCGCAGAGCAACAGCGTAGAAAGATGGCACTCTGTTCTCAAACGAGTCCTGAGGGGACTGTGCTATGAAAACAAGCGCGAATGGGATACCTGCCTGCCTGCAGCGCTTTTCGCTTTGCGGTCAGTGCCGCACGAATCCACTGGATTTAGCCCAGCCGAGTTGGTGTACGGAAGGTCACTGCGCTCACCTTTGCGAATGGTGCGCGAAGCCTGGGAGGGGCGCGGAGAAGACCCAACAGTAGTAGAATTCATTCTGAACCTCTTGAATCGCTTACATAACACTAAGGAACTCGTTGAGGCCAGCATGAAGTCAGCCCAGGCTCGTTCCAAGGTGTACTATGATAAGTCAGCCCGTCAAAGGACGTTTTGTATCGGGGACCAGGTGATGTTGCTGAGAAGTTCAAGGCAGAATAAGCTCGAAGTACAGTGGGAAGGACCGGCTGAAGTCGTTGCAAAGCTTTCTAACACTAACTACGCAGTGAAAATTCCCGGTAGGCGTAAAGAAGTGCGCATTTATCATTGCAATCTTATGAAGCCTTATGTGCAGAGGGAAGCCGTGGTAAATCTAACGTTAAACCTTCCCGAGGAGATGGGGGACAACTTGATTTGCCTCAGCGGAAAAGGAAGCAACGCTCAGGAGCTTCTCAAAAAGACGGAGCAGAGAGGAGAACTAAAGAAATCCCAGCTGTCCGATCTGGGCGAGATAATAACAGAGTTTGAGGCCTGCTTCGTGGACAGGCCAGGCAGAACTGATTTGACTGAGCACGATATTGAGCTGACTTCAGACGTGCCAGTGCGATCAAGGTGCTACCGATTTTCTCCAAGGCAAAGAGAAATTCTGGATAGGGAAGTAACTCGCATGCTGGAATTGGGAGTAATAAAACCCTCGGAAAGCGATTATGCTTCGCCTATGATCTTAGTAGAAGCTCCAGGTAAAGACCCTAGGCCTGTGGTAGACTACCGAAAGCTAAATTCTCTCACCAGGGATCAAGTGTATCCTATTCCGAATATTGAGGAGAGAGTAGAACAGGTCAGTAGAGCGGCATATGTGACTACGCTGGACCTTACTCGAGGATACTGGCAAGTACCGCTCACTGAACGCGCCAGCAGATACGCGGCTTTCGTCACTCCGACGGGCAGCTACCAGCCAACAATGATGAGTTTCGGGCTCAAAAATGCTCCATTTTGTTTTTCCCGACTCATGGATAGGGTTTTAAAGGGGTGTGAAACATTCGCGGTGCCTTATTTAGACGACATTGCGGTTTTTTCCGACTCATGGGCGGACCATATGGTACATCTAAGAGCTGTACTGAGCCTTTTGCGTCAAGCTGGACTAACCGTAAAGGCCGAGAAATGTTGCCTGGCAAGGGCGACCGTGGACTACTTGGGTCACAATGTAGGTCAAGGTTTCAGGAAACCCAGCGAGATTAAGATTTCTGCGGTAGCAGACTACCCGCGGCCGAGCACGAAGACGGAAATTCGAGCATTCCTGGGTCTGACTGGGTACTACAATCACTACATCCCTAACTATTCAGCTTTGGCTAGCCCTCTGACCGACGCTCTCCGCAAGACAGAACCGACAAATGTAGTCTGGGACGAACAAAAGGAAGCCTCCTTCGTAAACCTGAAGGCTGTGCTGATTAGCCGTCCGGTATTGCGAGCTCCAGACTATGGCCGAGAATTCACGGTCCAGTGTGATGCCAGTGATCGAGGGTTAGGTGCTGTTCTCTGCCAGAGAGATGACGACGGTAATGAGCACCCCGTGCTCTACTTGAGCAGAAAACTGAGTTCTAGAGAGAGGGCTTATTGCGCGTCAGAGAAGGAATGCGCTTGCATTGTATGGGCCATTCAAAAATTGCAGTGCTATCTTGGAGGGGCCAAATTCACCGTAGAGACGGACCATTGTCCCCTGGCTTGGCTGCAAACTGCGACATCGAAGAACAGTCGCCTTCTTAGGTGGAGCTTGATTTTACAGCAGTACAATTTTGAAATAAGATACAAAAAGGGGAAGTTAAATGGGAATGCGGACGCGCTTAGCCGCTCTTTCTAAGCGGTCCGAGATGTTCCTCACCATGTATCCAAATTGATAATCAGGTTTTTTTTTTTTTTCGTGCGCTTGAATATAGATGACTATGTAAAGCAGCACGTTTGGTTTTCGAGGCATACGTGGGTCCTGAACGTCTTGAGAGTGGGCTTTTCTCGAACAACAATGGCAGTTTTCTTTTGACCTGGTCTCTTCAGACGGGAGCCGAGTGCTTGCTTCGACATGTGGTTGAGTTTCAGATAGCTCAAGCAATTTGGCCTACAACAATCAAGACAACGCGACAAGCAACAGCGAGCTTCAAGCGTTCACGTGCAGGCCATTAAGTCGTCTCTTCATGCAGCAGCTGCGGCTGCTGCCCTCCGAGTCTCTTCTGGCGGGGGAGGAGGCTGTTACGACCAAGCATCCGCATTTGCGCGCTCTATTGTTCGCCTGTGGGCATGGAAAAGTTTTGTGAATATGTGGTGATGGTCCATTGGCTCTAAGTGAGCCTGTTTCCAGGAATCCTGTTTTGTAAGCATGTTTTGCTTTGTGGACAACCTGCAAATGCCAAATTGGCCCTGTCAAGAGAACGTCTGGAAAAACACAAAGAAACGTCCCCCTGCGGGAAATAGCAGGAAGTGCTTTCTTTTGTTCACCCTTCCAGTCGAGAAGTGCTATCCTCCAGTGATGAATGCCTCCTATCCAAAGGAGACGACAGAGTGACATGTCCGCTGACGTGCAGGACAAGAGAAGAGCATGACTCATACGGCCATTAAGTGATTTCCCGGGAATGCAGGAAAGATTTGCAATTGTCGAAAAGGGACCATGTTGGGAGCCCTATGCGGCGCCACGTGCACTCGGGTTTCTGAGAAGTAAAACCCCCAGAACCAGCCTGTGGTTTCTTTGCTGAAGAATAGAAATGTACCTCCTCTCCTCGCCGTTCCCAAGCTTTTCCCGCCAACAAGTGATCACGCCCAACGAATGAATGCCGGACCAGTCAGTGCTTCAGACCATCAGTGCAGTGATGTGTTCGATTGGATGCCGATACCTGAGGGGCGTGCCCTGGATTTGGTTGGTCAGCATCTTCAGAGAGGGGCTGGACATAGGGGGTTTTTAAGGACGCTGCAGAGCACGAAATGTCGCTCTGGGCCCTGGGTAAACGGCTCATCCAGTCGCTTCTCGCTATGAACTCTTAACGCTTGTCATTTTGCTGATGTACCCTTCTTCTTCATGTAAATATTCTTGTAAATACGTTTTCTCAAAGTGCCAGTAAACCTGCTTGTACATATTTTACCAACTTCGAAGATTCAGTCCTTATTCAACCCGGAGTCTCTGCACGCTACCAAGTGAAGGCCGGGTCGCCATAGCCCCAGCGTCACAACAATACCCAACGAAACTGTTTGACTTTGAAAGAAATTGCAGAACTATGCTCTAACAATCCAATTTACAGAACTCGAAATCCAGAACAATGGAATGTTCCAAAATGCCGCCAAACCTATGGACAACAAATGCTCCGTAACACACTTCCGCGATTATTGAACATTGTAGAAATGCGTGGTATTGATATATTCAATAGGTCCCAATCATCACTGAAAATATATTTCGCAACGTACCCTATATAGGTTTCAAGCTGTAGTTTATTAACGTTAATTATGCTGAGGATATTGCCAGGTGCATGTTGATTGTCTTTTTTCTTTTTTTCAGAGTGTATTTTCTGATGTGCATTATGTTGTCTTTTTTATTTATTTTTTCTTCTTTTTTTTTCCTTTATTCATCTTTTTTAACGCCTGTAACCGTTGTGTGCCCACTTTCGTTTCACCCTGCTGCTCTACATCCCTTAAGGGGGCCGAGGACTTCTCAAGCCGCAGACACTGCTTTTCCCTTGACCTCCTCCCACTTCTTTCTGGTGAATAAAATATTCATGATTGAAATTACGTCAACCGGACTCACGTCAACTGGTACGACACTATAAAGAGAGAAAAATCATAGCGCCGGTACCAGGCGGGTATTACACGTGATGCACACTACGCCATCGCTGCTGCCAGTTGGGAATACGAAGCGGCGTACTGGAAAGAATGCAGTGTAATATTTTCTTTATAGACAGCCTCCTTTGCACTGCATACCTCGCGTATGTAAGGAGATCAGAAGTTTGGACAACAGGCACGCATTCGTGCAGGGGGTGAACCAAGGTGTAGCACAGATTATGCAATTCTTTTTTTTTTTTACAATTTTTCGACCTACGGTTCCGTTCCAAGTGGCAACTAACGTTGTAGGTATTTCAGGTTTCATGGTGCGTCACTGGTCTTCTGAAACCTAGATATTTAAATGGGATTGGCGCACTCAGTTTACCTGCTGCATATCTGTGCAACTGTTTAGTTTATTTCCTGCGTTTTGTTCTACTAATACATTAAGCGTGAACACTATAGAGCTTAAAATATAGTAGGAAAAAGCCAAAGTCCACCTGTTATAGTGGCTTAAGCCGACGATTCTTGCATACCTATATAGCGTGCCACTGTTCTTTATATGCCCAATGGTTTTAATATGCAATGCTTTTGTTCGTACTGCGAGGTGTGCGTACGTATCAGCATTTCCTCCTTCGGCGCCGTGAACGATCCTGTCATCTGACACGCCACATTGGCTCAGTGGTCCATGTGGGCCTAAACGCCGGAAATAAAAAGAAAAAGAAGGCACGGCGGATCGGTAGTTAGTGCGCTCGATAGCTGCAGCCATGAATGCGGGATCGAATCCCGGCGCGGCGGCAGCTTTTACGATTCGGCGAAAAGCAAGGCGCTCGTGTAGTGTGCAATGCCATTGCATTTTAAACAACCCCATGTGATCGACATTTACGGTAGTCCCTCACTACGGCGTCTCTCAGAGTCTAAGTCGCTTTGGCATGTTAAACCCTACAAAGCAAGCCAAACTAGACCAACCCAATGCTAACTTTTCGATGGTACTCGATCTTTAGAGCGAGTATTGTGGCAAACACGAAATTGTTGAAGCCCGTTGGTCGCCTGGTTTTAACATCGTACAAGCTCTGTCGTGCACTTTTTGCGGAGACTAGTGAGCTCTTCCGCACTGCTTAATAGCAAGAACGGTACTCGTATTGGTGGCGTCAGGAGCGTTGTAGGATTCATCTAACCTTGTTATTTTCTTCGAGATGCTCTCTGGAGTATATGATGGCGAATGTGGACCTACGAAATTGTTGTTAGCTAAGCCAAGTATGTTTCTATACACCGAAGTAATGACGAGGCGCGCAAAAAAATTCATTCATTTGTCTCGTCGACAGAGATGACGCACTGAGTGTACCTTTTATGTGCATTCTGCGTGTGTTTAAAAAAAAAAAAAGAATTTTACTCTTTAGTAAAAGATCTATTGTAAGTTATTGCACAAATATGTGAAGTAAATTCCAGAGACGAAGCTCACCCAAAATACATGGAGTTCAGACGTGATCAGAGAGTTTATTTCTCCCTGTAATGGAACGTATGTGCTCGCCTGCAATCAATTCGACAATTAATGACGCTATCCACACCGTGGGTGCGGGTGCACTAGCGCATTGGGGATATTTATGGAATTTATTTCTTCCTCATTAGCAGAGCCAGACACACGCACTGAGATACGCAAGTATGTCAAATAACCCGAAGAGTGACGGACTGTTCACAACTACAGTTCGAAGAAGGCTCGTAATTGAATCTCCCGCATGTTAAGACGACCCTCTATGCCGCGTGAGTAATGGCACACAAAGATGTTACGCATCCCTTTTTCTCTCGCGAGCAAACAAGAATCCGCAGCGAGTCGGACGGCTCTCGCTTCGCCATGTTCCACGCGGAGAACAGGGGAGGCTGGGGATTTCTAGGGACAAGTGGCATTGAGCTGGGAAAAATTCTGCCATTCGTTTTCATATGATTGCGAGACTAATTGTAGTACCTATGTTCGTGCAACCAGAGCCGGAATAGAAGCTTGTATCCCCATCGCCAGCCATTACGGCTTCGAGTGTGCTCAGATGCTCGTCAATAGCTTGCCAGTGATCCGAGAATAGATAGCGCGCCTACTGAACTGACGAATGTGTTGAGACGAAGACGAGCGGCGCCTATCCAACGCAGCAATAGAGCGAGCAGCAAGGGGCTGAATTCCGTGCTGCTCACAGTCACAAACCACTCACAATGCTCTGCTCCTATTGGTCGGCCCTGTAGCGGCAGACATATTGAACTTTGGCGTCACCACCGACTTCACCGGTGAGTGCATTTTACGTCACGAACACGACTAAAGTGATGACGTTGCACAAACGCGGAATTGTGACTGAAATTGTGAGCGCAGCGGAGTAGGCACAAACCGCTCACAAAGTTGCGAGCGAAAATAACGGCTGTTTGTTTACCTCGAGACACGCCGCCTGAGACTGTGGCGTCGACGCGATCTACGACGAAGCACACGAAGACTCGTTTGAATCGGCCTTTTGCATTTTCCTGTGCTGCCACTTCGTGCACAACGCCGCAACCAAACTGGCTGGATACTGCGCCGCACGGACACGGTCCTCCGCACGCTGAGCCCCGCTGCGGTGCACATTTTCTCTGCGCACATAATTTTGGTTCTGTCGACGATGGCGTGTCCTGGGCAGCACCTGATACCTGGCGGGTATCTAGGGATAAGTGATGGCTGGGTGTCATGCCCGAGGAATGCAGCGAAGCCTACTGACGAACAAATTCAGCGGTACCTGCAGTCGTCCGGCATGCGATGCGATCGCCAGTTGAGTAAGGGCCACCGCTTCAAAGATGAAGGCTACATACGAAACGTAATGTTTCGAAACATTCGTATAAAGGGGTGTAAGGCAAGAAAAAAAAAAAACAAAGACCAATGCAACCAGAACCAGGAGTGTTTCATGCTACTATTCCAGCCTTTTTTGCACTGAATTTGGAAGTAACCAGAACATCTGCATTAGTGAAGTGTGTTCAGCTGGGCCCACCCACATTGAGGGCTGGGCAAGTAGTAAAGAATTTCTTTGGGCTCCGCCCAGGCCAATAATTACGGCCCATGCAGTGCTCTAATTAGCAGTGTAAATGAAATACACTGTGCGGTCTGTAATAGTTGTTGTGTACTTCTATCCCACTTCATATGTACTTCATCCCACCTTTGCAAAGTTTCTACGTTACTGCGGAATACACAAATAAACAAAAATGCCAAGTTGAAGTGACTGAACTATGCCATGCTTCTGTACATTATGCTATTGTCTTAAACAATGACTTGTTAACCCTGAGGTGTACTGCTGTGACTGCTCCTTGATTGCTGAAGCAGCGGCAACATATTGCCTCGAAACCTTCAAAACTGTATTTGTTGTTTTTTAACAGCCGCCGGCATGCGGCCTTATCGCTGTGATTCTGGCACGCGTATCAATTCTGTATTCCGTGTTTGTCCATACTCGTTGTCGCGATACGACGCGTTATCATTTTCTTTGTCGCGAACGATGAGCCGAGATTTGTCTCGAAGATTCCGATCACTTGCGCATGTTTTTAGAATATTGCACCTTGTGCTAGCAGCAGTTTGCGACGTTATCTAGATTGTTCTGAGCAGCCTTTAAATTAAGCGTTGACGAGTGTGACGGGCATTCTGTATTCGACGATCGACGAGCACGTTTTGTTGCTATCGCCGGAGCCGAGTTGCTTAGTTCTTTTGCGGGCGCAAGTCAGCTCAATAAAGAGTTTCTTCAGTGCAATCACCGACTCTTCATTTGTGTCATCGACCGTGGCCACCACCACGTGACATCTGGTGGAGGTGCTGAGAATATGTGAGAAAAGAAAGTTTAGCAACTATGCTGCAACCACATATCTACCAGTTTCTGAAACAGCCTTCTCGCTCCTCTGAGTCAGCATGTGACACTAAATGTCCATTAAATAATGCAGCAACATCTGTAACCCATCAAGTTTCAATGCATTACAAGCATATGGTAAAGAAACTGAATGTGGATAGTCCAATGCTACATGAAATTTTAATGAACACTCTCAAAGGCAACGAACTTGGTGGTGTTAGGGGACGGCCATCAAAATCTCTAGGGTCTGACTTTGAGAACGGTGTTGCAGCCACTCAAGTTCGTAAAAAAAGAAAAAAAAAACAATATTCGACACCTAGAAACAAGCTTCAAATATTGGCAGGTTGACGACAGAAAAGCTTCTTCCATGCTTCTGTTTTAAGTGAAATGTTTACTAGATTCTATCGCTTTTAGACGTGTGCACGTTTGTCCCCACAAGCATTGTTCTGGCAGGTGGTAGCTGGTCGCTGACTCCTCTGGTTACTTTTGTTTCACTGTCCGGTTTGTCGCACGTTGAAAGCGGCTCATAGCATTCGCCCGCTTCGCCTCGTTGCTCGAAAAGTTGAATATTGTCGGGATGAAATCAGGGTGCTGCGGTGATATGGAAGGCTTTCCTGCTCATTAAAAAAAAGTTTCATTACAGCTTCCAAAAATATTTAACCTCAGTGCCTAGTCGAACATGTTACAAAGTGGTTCCCGCACAGTCTTGATGCGCTCGCCGGCTCCCAAGGGCGCTCTTGATCGTCCTGCCGACGAACAGCTTTTATTCAAGCTTTGCGGTGAAGACGGTCTCGTGAAGCGCTTGGAAATCGAAAAAAAGGCGATGCCGCTTCCCTTTAAACATTGTGTATCGCAATCAAACGCTACACAAGTAGTCGGAATCGTCAGGAGCGTCACACTATCCAACAACGACCACTGAAACAACCGCAGAAATGCAGGCGCCGCGGGCAGCCGCCGGTTTGTTTACCCCACCGCCGGAGCCGATCGCGGCGGCCACGAACCGACGAACCCACCAGTCCGCTTCGCGACTACGCCGCTAGGGGTTGGGCGCATGCGCAGTCGCGTCCCGCAAAAGGCCGATTGCCGGACGAGCTGTCCGACGCTGTAGAACTCGAGAACCGGCTGAAAGGGGAGTTGTGCGACGATTGCCGACGATACGCGCCCGGTTTTTTTCTACTGGAGGCTTCCAATTTCCGTTGGTAGCGTAATACCTTTGGCATCCCACCGCCGTCGGTCAGCAAGAGCGTGCATCGGTAGCGGAAGCCATCGGGCGTCATTTTTATTGCCGTATTTATTCCGTTGGGTGACACTCAAACAAGTCGCAAGGCAAGGGGATCAACGTTGTGAAAATCGCAAACGTGAGCAGACTTCGGCTTTTTTTTTTTTTTTTTTTTCAACGCGCGTGTCTGGCTACGAATTCTGAAGGTCACAGTAAAGTTGGGCTGTGCCTATTTTCCCTCAGCTCTGCGACGCCTACATGCTTATTCCGCCGGCCGAACATCCTCGCTGCCTCGAATCTCACGTTCTTACACGTACGGCGCGCATTTGTCTGGCGGTACTCTTCCACTGTGGACGTAGGCCTGCAGAACGCCTGCGACTTTTTTCTGTGCACGTTTTAAAGAAGCCCTGTCGGTCATCGAACGACCTAGATTATATCCATTGAGCTGAGTATCAGAGCAGCAACAGTAGCTTTGTTTTGGTTTATGGGGTTTTAACGTCCCAAAGCGACTCAGGCTACGAGAGACGCCGTAGAGAATAGAGAGTTTTAGAATAGGGGGCCCCAAGCTTTGGGGCCCCCAAGGAGCTTGGGGCGTCGAAATGCGCATGCGCAGAACGTAAGGCGCGCTTGGGGTCTTGGGTTAACGCTAGGGGCAGCCCCTATTTTTCGGAAATAGCGTTCGCCCCAAGCCGCCGTTGGGTCGCTTGGGTTACGGCAACATGGCGGCGACCGGCCAAGCGGCGGCCGCTCGCCTCGGCACACATTCGTCGTCACCGCTCCATGGTGTCACGCGTTCATGGCAAACGAAAGGCCAACGAAGCTTATGCTATGTCTCATGATGCCCGCACCACCAAATTTTAGCAATAAAACGCCCTATATTTTCTGATTGCTTCCGGATTTACCGAGCTGCTAGGCCTAGCGAGTTCGCCTCGTTCGGTTGCCATGGGGACCTGACGGCGGAAAGCGCGGAAGGTTCAAATGAGTTTTCCCGGCCTCGGCCTGGATTGACAATTGGCCGATTTCGTCTTGTATGACAAAAACAGTTTGTATGACTGGTAGTTTTAATATAGTTTTGTGCAATAGTAGCACTTTTTGATTAACAAAATAGCGTTGTTGGCTCTTATATATTTAAATGCTTTCTCTTGGTTTACCGTTGTGGCGCTGCAACCGACGAACGCAAGCCCGGCTCCGCTGCGTCGGGAAAACCCCTATTCTAAAACTCGCCGCTCGGCTAGCACGTTGCGCCGCCGCACGCTATTTCCTTGGGGGCCCCAAGCCTTGGGTCCCCCTATTCTAAAACTCCCTGATGGCTTCGGAAATTTCTACCACCTGGGGCTCTTTTCAGCGTGCACTGATAACACGCGGCACATGGGCGTCTTGCTTTTCTCCTCCATCGAAAAGCGGCTACCTCGGTCAGGATTCGATTCCGCAACAGCAGTCGAGCGCCGTAACCACTGCACCACTGTGCACAGCCGAGCAGTAAATTGTTATTGTGTTTACATCTATTGCATTTGCTGTTTAAGAAACCGTGATGCTTGCGTTATGCAAACAATCAGCACATTGTTTATGTAATGTAACGCTACATGCGCTGTCCTTACAACGGTGCTCGCTTGAGCACTGTCACGAGTTGTCGGAATGACTGTGAATGTTTAGTAAAAACAGGCTGTGCGCTAGTTAGTATGGATCCTCAGTTGTATAATACATGTTATGATAGGCTCGACTGAAAGTGGGCCTAAGTGGCTGTTATTTGTTTTGTTTGTTATGCAGGGGACAGTGCACTACCCACTGGAGTCACAGCTGCTTACACCAGTGCGAAGCCATTCCAGCTCCAGCTCGCTTTCCCTTCCTTCCTATCGCCTTGCAGCCTGGTGCAATTGACTGTGTTCACTCGTTGTGTTAAACGTGCTTAAATGGGCAGTAAATATTTGCGATGCTGGGATCAGAAAATGTCATTTCAGGAGGAGGGCCTGCAGTCCATGAGTGTGGGACGGTAGCAGGGTTGTTATGATGCACTCATCATAATCATCATCAGCAGCCGCAGCAGCAGCAGCCTGACTATACCCACTGCAGGGCGAAGGCCTCTCCCATATTTCTCCACTTAACCCGGTTCTGTGCTAGCTGCATCCACTTGACCACTGCGAACTTCTTATTCTCATCCACCCACCTAACTTTCTGCCGCCCCCTGCTACGCTTTCCTTCCCTTGGAATCCAGTTTGTTACCCTAAGCGACCATCGGTTATCCTCTCTTCGCACTACATGTCCTGCCCATGTCCATTTATTCTTCTTAATTGCCTCTAGAATGTCAGTAACTTGAGTTATTTCTCTGATCCACTTTGCACGTTTCCTATCTCTTAATGTTACCCCTACCATTTTTCGTTCCATAGACCTCTGGGTTGTCCTCAACTTAAGTAGAACTCTCTTGGTTAGCCTCCACGTTTCAGCGCCATAGGTGAGTGCAGGTAAGATGCAACTGTTATATACTTTCCTCTTAAGCGATACCGGTAAGCTGCTAGTCATAATCTGCGAGTGCTTGCCAAATGCGCTCCATCCCAATCTTATTCTTCTTGTTATTTCTTTTTCATGGTCCGGATCTGCGGTTACTACCTGTCCTAAGTAGACATATTCGCCTGCTACTTCCAGTGCTTCGCTACCTAATGTAAACTGCTGTTCCTTCCCGAGGCTGTTGAACATTACCTTAGTCTTCTGCATATTGATTTTCAAGCCTACCTTTCTACTTTTCCTGTCTAGGTCATCAATCATTATTTGCAGTTCATCCCCCGAGTTGCATAGCAAGGCAATGTCATCAGCAAATCGCAGATTACTGAGGTATTCTCCATCTACCTTTATCCCTAACTGCTCCCATTCCAAGTCTCTGAATACTTCCTCTAAGCAAGCTGTGAATAGTACTGGGGAGATTGTGTCTCCTTGCCTAACACCTTTTTTTATGGTAATTTTGTTACTTCCTTTATGCAGAAGTATGGTTGCTGTGCAGCCTCTGTATATATCTCCCAGCACTTTCACGTACGGCTCATCTACCCCCTGATTTCGCAATGCCTGCATCACCGCCGAGGTTTCAACTGAGTCAAATGCTTTTTCGTAATCAATGAATGCTATGTATAAGGGCTGGTTATATTCCGAGCATTTTTCTATCACCTGATTGATGGTATGGATATGATCGATAGTAGAGTACCGTTTCCGAAACCCTGCTTGATCCTTTGCTTGGTTGAAGTCTAAGGTTGTCCTGATTGTATTAGCGATTACCTTAGTAAATACCTTATACGTAACAGATAGTAAGCTGATTGGTCTGTAATTTTTAAGGTCCTTAAAGTCCCCTTTCTTATGAATGAGGATAATGTTTGCATTCTTCCATGGTTCCGGTACCGTCGATGACACCAGGCACTGCGTATACAGGGTGGCCAGTTTTTCTAGCACGATATCCCCCCCCCCCCCCGTACTTCAGCAAATCTGTAGTTATCTGATCTTCTCCAGCTGATTTCCCCCTTTTCATAGTTTCTAATGCTTTCTTGACCTCGTCCTTCGTCACTGCTGGAACGCCTGACTGTTTTTCTCTACCGCCCATCTCATTACGGTCCTGACTACTCTGGCTATTGTAGAGATCTGTATAGAACTCCTCGGCTACTTTGACTATCTTATCCATATTCGTGATGACGTTGCCCGCCTTGTCCCTTATCGCATACATCTGGTTTTTGCCTATGCCTAATTTCGTCTTTACCGCTTTAAGGCTCCCGCCGTTCTTTACAGCATGCTCAATTTTCTCCTTGTTATACTTCGTTATATCGGCCACCTTGCGCTTATTGATTAGCTTTGATATCTCGACCAATTCGATCCGGTCTGTTGGATTGGAAGCTTTCATACTCTGGCGTTTCTTAATCAAATCTTTCGTCTCCTTAGACAGCTTACCGGTGTCCTCTCTCACTATCCTACCGCCTACTCCTACCGCGCACTCAATAATGATATCTCTGAAATTATTGTTCCTTGTTTCCAGGGTAATGTCGCCGTCCTCGGTTAGAGCTGAATATCTATTCTGTAGCGAGATCCTGAACTCTTCTGCCCTCCCCCTCACCGCTAATTCGTTGATGGGTTTCTTTCTTACTAATCTGTTGCGTTCCTTCTTCAGATTTAGGCTAATTCGTGACCTCACCATTCTGTGGTCACTGCATCGCACTTTCCCGATTACCTCTACATCTTGCATGATGGGGGGGGTTGAACACATTATGAAGTCGATTTCATTTTTAGTCTCCCCGTTCGGACTTTTCCATGTCCATTTCCGGTTCTTCCTTTTGCTGAAGAAGGTATTCATGATTCGTAAGTTATTGCGCTCTGCAAACTCAACTAGTAACTCCCCCTGCTATTCCTAGAACCAATACCATAGTCACCTACTGCCTTGTCTCCTGCCTGCTTTTTCCCTACCTTGGCATTGAAGTCGCCCATTAGTACTGTATAGTGCGTTTTTACTTATCGCATTGCCGATTCTACATCTTCGTAGAAGCTTTCAACTGCGTGGTCATCATAACTACATGTAGGTGCATAGACTTGTACAACCTTCAGTTTATACCGCTTATTAAGCCTAATTACGATGCTTGCCACCCTCTCATTAATACTATACAATTTATCTATATTACCCGCTATATATTTATTGACAAGGAAACCTACTCCTAGTTGTCGCCTCTCTGGTAAACCACGGCCGGTCTCGAGGGAGAGAGCGCGCGCTGTTTCTTGCGGCCTTCTCAATCGCCGCGTGAACAATGGGAACTTTTCTCCTTGAGTCACGCTCTCCGCCGCCGCAAGGGGCGCGACCTGCTCACTGTTCGCTCCGCATCTGCTTCAGTGGCGGCGGGTGGCTTTTGCCTGGTTTCGCGCTGTCGCCCGCGGGTTTCGTGGTGAGTGCAGCCCCTAAATGAAAAATTACAGAAGGTAGATGCTGCAGCGGCATCTTGTCAGCGTGCTACGCACGTGAATGGAGTCTTTATATTAAAAAACACTGTCGCTCAGCAAACGCTCGACAAGCATATGACATGTATTGAGGCATGGTATTTATTTACTTTTGTTCATTTTAATCTTAATTTTTTCCCAAGCCTGTACAAGAAGATGAATAAGAAAAGTGAATGAGCAGTGATCACATCGAGGCTTCTTCAAGGCAAACGTAACAGCAACAATGGCAAAACTGTCTTTCAGCGCTAGATGAGAAACCATCGAGGTAACACCGAAGATGAAAATAATTTTATAACAATGTAATGTAAGTTGCACAATGCTTACATGACATAAAGTATTAGTATAACGTCAGAGTAAACGCTTTTAAGTTTTGTTTTCAATTTTGATATAATTTATAGACCAGCAAATGTTTTATGCTGTATTATAAACATTATTTTAATTTTGCAAATAAACGCAGGTTTAATGAAATGTTTACATGATATCATGATTATTTCATTAAAAAAACAGGAAATATTTTTCAAGCACTAATTCCTAGCAATATTTTCTTTCTTTTCCTAGTATGTTTTTGAACTAATAGTTCCTTGTAACTATTTGTGCAGTAATGCCTGCCTTAGAGAGAAATCGCTGCCCATTATTTTGGTAGAATGCTTTGCTTATTACACATTAGCCACTGTTACTCAAGGGACACTCCTCAATAATGGATATAAAAGCTTTTCTCTGTGCTATTTATTCAGAGGTGACTATAGGAGTTGTATGTCGCGCTGTATATTGCGCGCCTAGGCACCTAGTGTCGACACCGACGAAATCATTTCAGCTCTGCCGCAATCAGGACTGAGGAACTGAAAGAAGGGATGGTATCTCCTGTCATCCCATTACCCACTGTCACGTATTCTGGTATAGCTTACGTCGCTGGATACATTGTGAAGTTAATCAGTGACTTCGGGTGTGACGCTTGTGCTATCCTTCTTGAAACCAGCGAAAGAAGCAGCCCCATGTACACTATTCTGCGAGGACACGATTCTAGCGGACCGTATTATCCAAAACCAGAGTTTGTAGCCCTCTTGCACAAGGTTGTGTCTCTTTTTGAAAAAAGCTGTCGTGCACCTACAATACACAGATGTCATTGAAGTCCTTCAAATCGTAATCCAGCCAGCACTTGAGAACTCACCTTTGCTGAGTTGCCCGGAAGGCATTGACAATAGCCATACTATAAGGTCCGCTTCGTTAATATGTGATAAATTTCTCAGAATCCTTCTTGTCAATTATGCTAAGAAGGTGACAGACAGGAACGAAAGACCAGCTCCTTATGTGCACAAACCGTCCATAAAGATTTTGAGACTTTAATTTTCTAGCCGCATGTACCGTTTTGATGAATGAGTGCAATGTGTTAACTTTGAAGGGCATTTTTTTTATTGCTTGCTGTTCTTTTCAATTATGCATATCTGTTTATGCCTATTTCCTTGATTACATGTTTTTTATCACTGTATTAAACTGACTACGACTGTCTACGTGTGCGTCAGTCGCGAGACTACGTATACATCTGCTGTCTTTCAACCTACTGATTTGTTTTAAACGAAGCTAGAACAGTCCACTTCACTAGACAACTGAAATTTTAACTGTATGCGTAAATTTTTGTTCCTTACTCTGAATCTGAGACGTGCTATGAATTTTCGTCAGTGCCCTTTTGCTCTAAACGAAAATGGCAGCGGATGACAGCGGTGGAGAATTGCGCGGCACTGGGATTTGAACCCCGGTCCACTTGCATGCGAGGCGGATGTTCTACCGTTACGCCACCGCTGCCTATGATGCACTGCCTATGATGCACTGTATTCAAACACTTTTTTAGTGCCACGCATATTCATTACAGATAGTTTTATTTCCTGGCCACGGCATTTTACTCGAGTAGTTTTTATTACAAAAGAGGCAGAATAATATATACAAACACACTTTACCTCTATACCTTCATGAACAGCGATTGTGGAGCATTTCATGCGTAGGACAGAATGAATTACTGGGCTCGAAGTGCCTATTCTCTTTCATATTGACGCCACCTGACTACAAAACATTTCGTGTGTATAATATGCTTGCATATCAGAAGTGACAATACCAGCAGGACGGTATACGACTAAGGATGTTGAGCAGTGGTAACTGCTCTAGCAGCTGCAAGGAGACTCGTGTACAACTAAGTGCATAATAAATACTGCAGACTTGGTGCAACAATGATTGCTGAATGATTCGGATATATTCGCAGACAGAAAAATAAGTGTAAATATCACATATACATTGTTGAGGGGATATGTCAATGGTGTTTATTGCGTACTACATGGAATTGTGACTACATGCGATCACACATGTGAATATAACAAAGCTGCTGAATAAAGTAATTTATTTCTCCGTGAACGAACCAAACGGAGCATAAACATCACAGCTTCTCTGCCTCTGACCCAGACTAAACAGCCAACATCAGCAACTGAATGTGAACGGTACGGAGAACGGAATATCAAGACACGAGCCCGATGTGGGCAGCGTTCATTGTATGCATGAGGAGTTCGTGGTGACGCGTCATCATGATGGCTTTCGTTTCTCGTTCTGCCCACAAGCGGCTGATAGCTGTTGCATAGCATCTGCCTTACTGCACTTGCCAGCTTTCCTCTGTTGGTAGCCTTAATAGTCGTCTTGTACATTCTAGAGATACCAAACCGCAGATCACGTATACCTCCCACGCGTGGCTCTTGTCAGAGATAGTAAGCACCGACGGACAACACGAACATGAGCAAGTTGTCTTCGTCGATTTTCGTGCCAAGCGCTTCTACCAAGTGGATCACTGCAGGCCTGTAGCCTTCATTGCCTTCATTCAGATTTTTTCGGCTACTAACAACATCCACACGAGAGCTCGATTTTAGACGACGCGTGAAAAGCAGCAAATAGCCGAGGAATCAGCTGTTTCTTCGGAAGCCTCCATGTGCACGCTTTGACGTCGTCAGCGTGCCCTCGCGGCAACGTAGGCTGCTGAAGGGAAGCTTTAATTGCAAAAGTAAGAACTCTTCTAGTTCTGCTTGATGTTATTGTGTTTTAAAAACAGTTTCTTGCAACGATAAAACTTTGTTCCTTCTATTTACTGCGTATTTATTGCGCCGTTTCACAAAACGTTAGGAGATTGTCCCTTGTCGAGCTTGGCCAAGGTTGCGGCAACGATGTAGCAACAGCGTTGCCCACGGAACGGGCGATTCAGGGGCGGAGTCATGCTAAAAGCCACTGGTAATTGGACGATTTCGTATCCGTCACGATTGACGTCTCAAGGTGACGTCATAGCCACGTCAATTTGATGTCACGCTCACAAACTTGTGACTGAAATTTGTGAGCAGTACGTAATTGGGCCCCAGGCCACGCCAATGTTGGAGGCGAAGCTTGTTCGTCTCTGTGTCTCCGCTTCCTGTCTATGTGGCGCTGACAGTGCGTTAGGCTGCGCCAGCCTCACTCAGCGAAGTGCTACTACGACTGCTACGACCATGGCGGAAGTAGAGCGGTGGCTGGGCCCAAAAGCGGTTTAGCGGTACCGCAGCATAGAAACAGGTCGGGGGGCCAATCACTCAGATTAAGTAATTATACTACTACAAATTAAAAAGTATCAATCAACGTAACAAGAACAGATATTTTGATGACTTTGCTTGTGAATGAGGTAAGGTATTTTATTTAGGCATTCTTAATTTAAAAAAAAATCTTCGCGCCATTTTAAGTTGCACCGGTCTTGACAAACTTTTTCAGGTCTTTTTAGGTTCTTGCGAAGTAGGCAACCAGAGGTAACCAAGGCAACGGAGATAACGAAGCTGACGAAGTACAAAACGGTTTCTTATCGCTGCTGTGGTGCGTGCCTTGGTGCGCCCGAGAAAGCGATTTAGTTAGCAAGGCTGAAAATGTCCCTTTTGCGAAGATTTCGACGTCCTCGCTGGTCGCTGCTCAGTAACCGTTTGATGAGATTTAATACCCCCTGCAGCCATGTTTCTTTCTTTCCTTTTTTTTTTTTTTGGTTTCGTCCCTTTCGACATGCGGGCAGTGCGAAGTCTTTTTGCCGTATTGTTTTATCGCAAGATGAGCCCGCACAAAGTGAGGAAGCGATGCTGTGTGGCACATTGCGGCAACATGGACTCCAGCGTCGGTGTCTTATTACACCGCTTCCCGGCTGACTTTCACCGAACAGCAGATCTGGAGATTGCATACAGACTCAATGTATGCTTTAATGCTCGTGTGTTAAGCACGTCTGTTAATGCTAAAGCTGTCTGGACTGGTGCAACCTTGAAATTGCCTTGAAGACTGCTGTATTCTTTCTGCCAAAGAATTTAAATGTGAAGAGTAATCCCTGTGCTCTATACTCCACGTGTTTCTTGGTGCACCTATTTCATGACATCTTTATTTCACTTGCAGCTTTCATAGCTTTGTTCAGTGTACATGTATGTTTCTTATCTCGTGATGTTTTGTGGCGGGCACGTCAAGCCTTTTCCATGCCTCAACAGTGATCATTAAGATGATTAAACCCCCTTAAACAGCGCTACTTTTTGTGCTGTCTGCGACATGCATTTTCTTTGTTGCGCTTTATTACTGTATCTGCTTGGTTGATGCAACAAACCATGATTATGAAAACCATAATTGTTCACTTGGTACACTCTGTTGCTAACTGGGCACGACTGCCCGGTTGAACCAGTGTATAGGGACAAAGTACATGGCCAAAGTACTTGCTTGACTTGCAGCAGTATTTGCATCATGAATTTGCATGCTTGGTATATGTTTGGAAGTGTTGCTGCCTTTGTATGCTGTCACCTTTCTCAACCACTTTCATTGCGCTGGAGCAAGTGCTTATAAACAAGGGCGTAAACAACAGAAACTCTAGTTATTTTAGATGGCAAAGGTTGGCGCGCGCTGAAAGGCAACAACCTTCAAGATGAAAGCTCGTCAATGCAACGCGGCTGGCTTTTTTATTTTAACATGTTTATAATCCGCGCCAAAGTGAACTTATGCGTGACGTCATGCGACGTCATGGCCCCCCAATTTTCATTGGTCACTGGAGCCCATGAGCCGCCATGTTTTGTACGTAGGGGCGTCTATGGAGCCTTCGCTGCCATAGTACATATGCCTTGGACAACGTTCACTTTTCATTCCTGCTGGACAGCACTATCTGCAACTCGCGTGTAGTAGGTTTTGACCTGTGACCGTCTACTACCGCCAGCCTCCAAGAGCCAAATCCAGCATCGTCTTATGCTCTCCTTATTTCTGTGTCCTGTCTTCCGGTAGTTTTAAGATGAACCCGAATTCCTGGTTGCCATTTCTTACGCGTCTTCATTTTCCTCCCAATTTAAAATGACCTGCTTTTTTATCTCCTCCTAAACTCATTTCGACAGTACATCAGTCCTCCTACATACATAGACGCGACCCATTGAATATAATGCATGTTATAGCATTGAGGCCAAATGAGGAGTTAAAACCAAGCTGTTTATTACTACTTAAAAGCGATTCGGTCTATCTGCAGAGGGTCGCCTGACTGGATGTGGTGCGCCTTCGTGCGCGTCTGCGCTTCGTCTCGTTTCGGCTCAGAATGCCTCTCTCCGAGGCGTCGAGTCCCCGTGGTTCTTCTCCGAAGCGAAGTTCGAGGTGAGAGCCTAAATGAGGCGGGGTTCGCTGGCCGCGAACTCTCCGCGCGGTCGTATCGGAGGTGGATAGATGAACAGACCGATCGAGCGAACGTGCTCTTCACGCAGTTTCGCGTGGCGTAAGCGATTACGGGAGAGTTGGGTCTTCTCGAGCGTGGTCTCGAGTGAGGAACTGTGTGCTGACATATGCGTACAAATATTCGATTTATTTATATCCATGTAAGCGTCACTGTTGTCCATGTTAGCTGCGACGCAGAGGGTTCCACCGTGCTAGACCAAGAACGTAATTCCGCGCTGAAAAACATAGCTCACAGATATTTGTAGACAGTGCCGTATGTAAGAGCCCAGCGCTGCTCGGCTGAGGCGTCTCACCGTCTGGATATCCGACGCTCGGGAACTGAATGGCTTGAGCACTGCCAAGCCACAGATGCCATCTGAGCCTTTGCGGTGTTCGCCAGACCGGATGTCGCTATTCGACCCTCGGAAATCGAGCCCTCGAATCGTTCCGATCGCGCAGTCTGAGAACTGAGAGAAGGTCGCCCACAAGAGCTGCCCACACCGAGCCGCGAACAACGCAGGTGAGTTCCTTCTTTTTTACAGCGGCCGCTTCTTGATCGTTTCATGGATGCATCGAGAATTGCCATGCTTATTTCATTAAAGCGGCAGACTTAATTATGCGTTTGTACCTTTTGCAAGCTTAATTTGAGTTTTGCGGTGTGACCATTGATGACGTGGATTGACTACTTGTTTCGTTACTTCGGTTGTTTTATCTGTGTCCAACATGTCCTTTGGCTGTTGAGTTCTCAATACCCATTTCTCCCGCCGAGGTGGCTCATTTCTTCGGGCGTTCGGCTACTCAACCCAAGGACTCGGAATTGAAACCCGGCCACTTTTCAATGGCAGCGAAAAACGAGACGCCTGCGTGCTGTGACATATCACTGCACATTAAACAACCTCAGGGGGTCGAAATCTCCGCAGTCCTCTACTACGGCGTTACTCATTACCTGTGTCTCTTTGGGACGTGAAACCACCCTACAAATCACACCAAACCAACTGCCATTTTTTATGCATATCTTTGCGGACATGATCACATGGTCTAGCATTGTTTGGTTGTCTGTTTATTCTTTGTCACTCGTTAGCATGCAAGTGCAGCTGTTTTGTGCGTGTTCAAATTTTTAAATGCTCCTTATGCTGAGTTCGTTTCCGGAACTAGGGAAAAGAACTTGAACCACAAGACGCCATATCTACCAGTTCTCACGGTTCTCGGTCGTTCCGCTATGCTATACGTGTGCAATATAGCCCACATTTCCACCACGTTATAACCCTGGAGTCACCTGTTACTTCTTTTGCAGTTATTTGTGTACGCTCGGTCGAAATGTCTCTAGGCGCTCAAAGTTGGCCTTTCTCATGGTTTATATGTGGCCTTTTATCTTTATGTAGTCTATCCGGAAATTCATATCTCGAAAACCACTCGCTCTTTGTTCGCAAGTGTGAAAGGTTTTTCTCAGGAAAAAAAAAAAAAAAAAAACACGCTCTTCTCGTTTCAGAAAATAAAATAGTAATTATGGTATTTTTATGTGACAATTATTTATTTATCAGTCGTGGAGTGCCTTCGTTATGCCGAGGTCTTAAAGAAGAGAAAGAATGTCTCCACGCTTGCTCCAGTTGGTGGCAGCGCAGCACGAACTATAGAGTGAACAGCATTGACGAGCAGTCGGGCCTCGCTGTTATCTAATTGCTGATGAAGCTGAATATTGCTTGAATTAGACAAGGTGTGGGCTGGTTGATGAGGCACATGTATTTCAGAGCAGATCCAAACCGCATGTCGTCGTGGTCTCGTTCTCGTGTTTCCACCTAAATGACAGTTGAATAACGACAGCCCGCGGATACTGGCGTGCGGCCAATTTCAGCCTATTCTTTTCTTTTCACTGTAACGTTATCCGCCTTGCAAGAGGGGTGTTTTGATCCGCACAACGTATAAATGAGCACTCATCTGAGTCATCCTGCTCATAGGGTCGACGGATGAGTAGGAGCTTTCTTTTAGATCCGTGCGAGCGTTGTACTGCGTTTCATCTGTTTAACGGGTTTGACTCTGTCCCCTTTCCTTCCTTCTCTTCTTATTAGGACCATGAACGCTGTAGTACCACGTTTGGAGATGGAGCGCGGTGTCCGGGACGTCGGAGAACAAGCCGTGTGGTCCCTCTCATCTTGCAGGCCCAGTGAGCTCTTGATATCGAGTACCAAGTGAACATCGAATTCTGGCAGGCCATGGAGGAAGGAAACAGCTTAGGAGAGACCCTTGCCATTCCCAATGAATTGGAGAAAGTGTGGCGGAAGTGACGTCAAAATTTAGGGTTAGCCAAGTCGGGCCATTAGCAACGGCGACGCTGTTGCTATGAAAGCTCGGGCCACTAGCAACAGCAGTGTTAAGGGCCCTAGGTAGGTGAGCGAGCGTTAAGGGACCTAGGTAGGAGGAGGAGAGATGTTGAAGCGTTGGGTCGCGGCGCGGCCGCGCCGGCTTCAAAAAAATGACGTCAGGGCCTCTCCTAAGTTTTTTCCTTCATCCATGTGGCAGGCGATTCTGAAGTAACCTCTCTTCTTCGCACGCTTTCTCAGGGTATGGCATCCATCAGCTACTAGACGACTCCCTTGACACCTACTGGCAATCGGACGGGATTCTGCCACATGAAGTGAACATTCAGTTTGCAAGGAAAATGCCAATTCACGCGATATGTCTGTACCTGGACTACGGACGTGACCAAATCTACACCCCCAAAAGGTATTAGTTTGGCTTATGTCACTCGACCACTTTACTATCGCATAAAACGTAGCCCGACAGGAAGTCTTGTGGACGACACGAACGCCGAACACATGTGGGATGCGTGGTCACGGCATTTTGGTGTCAAGTCTCGTAGGCCCGTTTTGTTCTCCCCGGGTCCTCGTCCTGGAGAGCGTGCAGCTTTCCTTGTGATCGCCCCGAGTCCAAACGCGATGCTGCTCTTGTGCACCGTGAGGAGTGTTTAAGTGGCCCGAGCTCGCGGCGGCATGCACCGCTACTCGACAAAGGTTTCACGCGGGAGCGCGGATTGGAACGGCATTTTCTTCGCTTATAATTGCGTCGCGGGCCTGCTGCCATATTGGTGTCTCTAGACCTAATGGAAATAGCAGTCATGTACTAATTTTGAGGCTAGCTCATGCAGACACAAACGGAGGCGCCACCACTGAGACGTCGACTGTGTTCTGCACAGTATAGTGTTCTGTATTTCAGCCAAAGCTCTCATAGGCCGGAGATTTTCGACCACATACAGGCGCGTTATGTCGCACGTTACACGATCCAGTTACAATCATACTTCCGCATTCTACGATGCATTATGGCGTAGCTTTGCCCGAGGAAACAGCGGCGCGTCTCATTTTGGTGTCAGCCGTGTGTGAAGGCGTGCAGATGACACTTACGTTGACCCAGCTGTGTGTATACGGGCTCCATGGGTGGCCCCTAGCGTATAAATAATGGTTTTACATCCGATATTTAGGTAGGCGATGATGCGCCCAAATGGAAAGAGAAGATGCGTGCTTTCTGCCTGAGGAAAAGAAAAAAAAAAAAGAAGCCTTTATGTCTTTGAGTGATGTAAGATTTCAATATTAATGAGCCATAATGTGTGTCGCATATATTTTTTTTCTCCCCTCCGCGGTCGCTTTGATGATAGGTTGCTTATATCAAGACCCAACAGACTGGTTAGAATTGGCAGAGGTATCAAAGCAAATCAGTAGGCGCAAGGTGACCGACATAAGGAAGAATAACATGGGGAAAATTGAGCATGCTCTAAAGGACGATCGTAGCCTGAAAGTGGTAATGAGGAAATTAGGCATACACGAAAATCATATCTATGCACTGAGAGACAAGGCGAGTATTGCCATTACTAACACGGACAAGATAATTAAGGTAGTCGAGGAGTTATAAACGGACCTCTGCTGTAGCCTTAGTAGTCAGGACAAGAATGAAATTGGCTGTAAAGAAGAGCAACCAGACGTTCCGCCAGTAACGAAGGACGAGGTTAAGAAAGCCTTAGAAGCTATGAAGAGGGGAAAAGCAGCCGCGCAGGATCAGTTAGCTACAGATTTCTCAAAGGACGGAGGGGATATTTTGTTAGGAAAACTGGCCACCCTGTCTACGCAATACCTGACGACATCGGAAGTACCGGAATCATGGAAGAATGCTAATATTATCTGTATTCAGAAGAGAGGAACGCTAAGGACTTGAAAAATTACAGATGAATCAGTTTACTATTAGTTCCGTGCAAAGTATTTACCAATTTAATAGCTAGTAGAATCAGGACAACCTTAGACTTTAAATGAACCAAAGGATCAAGCAGGATTTTGGAAAGGGTGCCATCGATCATATCTACACTATAAACCAGGTGATAGAAAAGTGCTGTGAATATAACCAGCCCCTATACCTAGCGTTCATTGACTACGAGAAAACATTTCATTCGGTCGGAACCTCGGCATTCTTGCAGGCATAGCGAGATCAGGGTATCTTTGAAAATACTGGAAGATATCTATAGGGGCTGCACAGCAGCAATACTTCTGGATAAAAAACTTGATACGATCTCTATTAAAGAAGGTGTTAGGCAAGAAGATACAATCTCCCCGGTGCTATTTACAGATTACCCAGAGAGTGTATTCAGACATGTAATGGGAGCATTTAGATATCAGGGTTAATGGAGAATACCTCAGTAATCTGCGATTAGCTGATGACATTGCCTTGTTAAGAAACTCAGTTGACCAACTGCAACTAATGATCAATGATCTAGACAGGAGTAGCAGAATAGGTAGGCCTAAAGATTATTATGCAGAAGACTAAGGTAATGCTGAACAGCCTGGGAAAGAAACAGCTGTTTAAAATAGGTAACGAAGCATTGGAAGTGGCAGACAAATATGCCTACTTAGGACAGGTAGTGACCGCATATCCGGACCACGAACAGGAAATAACTGAGAGAATAAGATTAGGGTGGAGTGCGTTTGGAAGGTACTCAAACATTATGACTATAGCAGCTCACCGGTATCACTCAAGAGGAAAGTGTATAACAGTTGCATCCTACCGGTACTGACCTGTGGGGCTGAAACCTAGAGGTTCACAAAAGGGTTCTAAGTTGAGGACAACGCAGAGGGTCATGGAACGGAAAATGGTAGGTGTAATGTTGAGATGGTAGAGTGGATCAGAGAAATAACTCAAGTTACTCTAGAAGAAATTAAGAAGAAATGGGCATTGGCAGGACATGTTTGAAGAGAGGATAACCGATGGTCTCTAAGAGTAACGAATTGGATTGCAAGGGAAGGTAAGCGCTGCGGGGGGCGGCAGAAAATTAGGTGGATGAATCACATTAAGAAATTCAAAAGGGTGCAATGGATGCAGCTAGCACAGGACTAGGTTAAACGGGGGAGGCCTTCGCCCTTCAGTGGGTATAGTCCGGCTGACGATGATGATGATGTCCAGGTCGCGTATGCAATCGCAGCACTGTTGATCGCATATTCATGTGTCGATGAGTCTGTCAAACAAGCCAGGCGATAGAAGTAATCCGGGACACCTTCATCGAGGTGTCTCGTGAAGCCGTGATGCATGCAGTTATGAGACGCTGGACACCACATGCCGCGCCATATTGACGCAGTTCTTAATAGCGCAGATGAGTCCGGTTCTTCATGGAGCAGTTGCGCGCTCGCTTTCACTTAACAGCTGCCGTGTGTAGCGTGCTGAGGCTCGTGTTGGCTGCTCACCTGGCACTGGCAAACAGTCGCCTGCCTTCCTCGTCTCTCTTTGGCTTCCGCCTTCCTCACAATCGACCTGTACAAATAAATGAAGCACTTACGCAGTATTATAGGTCGCAGAACTCTCTGAGTCAGTGGCGTCGCGAGGGATGTGCGGGGGTGCTGTCCGCACCGGGTGCAGCGCTCAGTGGAGTGCAGCTGGGCAGTGAGAGAGAGAGGAAGGTACGGGGGGGGGGGGGGGGGGCGAAATGGATTGTTGTGTAAAGACGCCCATATGCGTGCATTGGTGCCGCTGAGACACTGACTGACAAGTGTGATCTTATCAGAAGGATTTATCCTGTTCCGATGAGAGCTTGAAAATACATGCCTAAGTTTATGCCAGAGCCTCCACGCCCTTTTAACATTGGACCGGGAATGTGCACGTGCGTGTACCACGCTGGAAACACCATCCTTAACTCGATACGCATCGGAAACCCCATACGCGGGAGCTTGTTAGCCGACACCCACTGGCAGATATCTCCGACAGACTTATGCCTTTTGTCTTGTTTATTTATTTATCTCCAATGCCGTTCTGGCTCCTCGGCCCAGTAACACATCCGCCTCAAGCCGCGTTCAGACTGCGTATCGTTCGTAAGGATCGTAAGCGTAAGCGCAAAAAACGTAATATGTCTGTTCAGACTGCTGTCGCATTGAGCGTAATATCCGAACGTCCGCAGCCTGTGTCAGTGATTGTGTCTGTCCGCAGCTTGATCATGTGCAGAGCGGAATCTTCTTCGCTGTGGAATTATCAGACGATTGTTAGCGGCTGACGTATTGCGCCGGGAATTCCCGCCTGGACGGCGACTGTGTGAACCTTGAAGCACACGTGATCGTCCCGTGAGTATGTAAACTGTCAACCCCCAACTGCAGCGTGCCTCCGACGAGTCGGCGCCGCGGTGGCTGACGCCGTTGCTCAGCTGAAAGGCAAGGAATGCCTATTGCTCAGTGGAATGACAAGTCTGATCACTCGCTGACTAGAAAAAAAAATGAGTAGGATGGCACCTTTAGCAGGGCCAGGTGTTTGAAAAGGGGAATTTAGAGTAAGTGTAGCCAAGGGTGCTCACTAGTGCATTATGCCATTCTTACCTTTTTTCTCTGTAAAACGTAAAATAATGATTAAAATGAGAAACGCAAGTGAAAGCGTAAAAAAAGCAAATGAGCCTTGAGACGCCCACCGTCTCCCAGTTACAAAAGTAGTTTCGCGCTTAATATTTTCTTTTGGTATCGCATCAATCTGCATTGATAACTTTGCAGTCTGAATGCGGAAGTCAACTTGCACCTTTTGGAGGAAAGAAGAGGAGAAAAGTTAAATGTAGAGGATGCAAAGTAGAAGACTATCACCTATTCATGTGGCATGTGAAAGGCTCTGCTTGGCACCCAACTACAATGTGTGCATTCATACTGGGCAATCACCTGTCTGAAGCCACTTGCTCAGTGTGTTTCCTCGCAACTTACGCGTGCTAGTGTTTCTGCCTTTTTCGGAAATATGTGCTTGATGTTTTTCAGAATTATCAGTCGCGGGGCACAATCGCTGCATCTAAGTATTAAAAAGGCAAAACAAAGCCACTCGCATTGCGTGGTTGGGTGCATAGAGAACATGACTTCAAAGCAAAGCATGAGGACAGAGGAGGTAGACAGGAAGATGCGATCCGGCGCTTAAAATGCGGAGATGGGTGGGCGGTGCCGCGCCGAGACTCTGCACCGGGTGCTGGTGATCCTAGCGACGCCACTGCTACGAGTTAGGAAGGTGGATGAGAGGCCTTCTGTGATGGAAGGAACCAGCACTCTATAAAACAATGCGAAGCAGAGAGGGATTGTTTATTTTGAGGCGTAAGCCTTTAATGCCTCATCGCTGTCACCAGTTGTCGGCAGAGGGTGTCACACTTTCGATGCAAATAGTTAAAAATAAATAAATAAACCTTACCTCTATCTGGAATCGAAATGCAATCCCTTAGATCCTGCAGCTGAGCACTTCACCAATTGCGTCAAGCCCCGGATCGTGAAACGTTCATCGTAATTCTCCTCGTCAACCGTGAGGATAGCGGGATTCCGCGAGTGACAGATACTGCGCCTTTAATTTCCTGTAAACTAATTATAGGACGCCGGTGAACTTTGATGCGTTCAATGGAATGTAGGTTGTGTTCGACAAGGGATGCGCCATGTACCGTCACGGCAGGTCATGACGTCACCAGGCGATTCATGCATAGGCGAAGCTGACCCCTCCGGGCGTCCTATCCAGGCGTCCGTGCAGCGCCTTTCATTTGATGCTCCCTCGAACGCCGCACCACACAGCAAACAGAAGCAGACCAAGATGTCTAGAAGCGGAATTTCAAATTGATTTACAGGATAGAAAAGGCGCAGTCAGTATCTGTCACAATTCTCCGCTGACACATCTAATCTACCTCGCCGTAAAGGAAGGGAGGAAGGTGGACATGAAAGAAGAGAGGCAGATAGAGATGCCGTAATGGCGGGCTACGATCCACCGCGCCATAATGGCTTTCGTCTCATCGCACTTTAGTGGTCCAAAGTGGCTTTTAGAATATTTTTCAGGTCAGGTCATTCGAACGTTGTCAGAAGTAAAAATTAAGAGAGCCTCTGGAGCAGTGGTGTCGTGGTTGGTAGAATAACTAATACACGACATAGCTCCACTGCTTCTCTATTTTCCCTCTACATCCGGTTACAATACGTGAACTACCACCAGCATAGTTTCTAAACCATTCGAACCGCAAATATAAAAGATCTGTGGTTATTTTTACCCTGTGCCATCAGCCTCCCAATTCGGAAATTTGCCCCGCCGCGCTGACACAGCGGTTAGTACGCTCCACTGCCGAATTCAAGTATGCGGATGTAATCTTGGCGCTCAGCGTAGGCTAAAAGCAAAGCAGCCGTTTACTGTGCGATGTTAGTGGATAAATTATCCAGAGTCCTCTGCAGCGGCGTCCCTCATAGGCTTAGTCGCTTTGGATGTTAAACGCTGTTAATAGAACCAATCCTCCGTCTATTCACCGTATAATGCAACGTGCGAAGGTGTGTTGTCTCCTATCAACCGGCAAGATGTCGTAGTTATTTTTTCCGCTTTTTGTCTTTCATGCACGCTTTATATTTTCCACTTTTTTTTTTCACCCCTTAAATTGTTGGGGTTATGCAGAGCTCGAAAATTTTCGAGGGGTGTTCTGACACCGACACAATCCCTCTGGCTACGCCGCTTCTAGAGTAGCCGCTGCCCGAATTCACGAAGATGACAAGTATAGACATCATGCATCTTTGGTCAGAGCCATAGAGGATCCTATGCACGTCCTCTATGCTGAGCGTCACCTCTTCTTAAAATTCAGCGAAGGCAGAGCGCAGATGGGACAGTAACTCAAGAAAGCTTGCAGTGTCTACGCCACAGGGGTTTTGAAATCGGCTGGCTGATTTTTTTTCACGGTTTTCTGTGACTACATCGCACTCTGCTTGCAAAGGAGTAATGTGTGTTATTTAGGTGAACCGAAAGAGCACACATCTCCGCCGGATTCTTGCTTATGAAAAAAAAAAAAAAAAAATCGGTGACCTCTTGAGCACTTTTAACCGGAAACGGGTCGTTAACCGTCACTGATGATAACGCCCGTTGCAACAGAGCCGACCGAGTGCTGTCAATTGCCTTGCTAGAAAGAAGAAAATTTCGTATTTGGTTTTACGAGGTATATATAGCGCCTAGCTGAGGTTCTTGATATGTTTGATTAATCAGCCAGCTTGTTTAACTGCAGTTTTTTGCACTGCTTTTCATCTCTCGACATTTTGAACTTTCACGTTTTACAAAGCACAGAAGTTACCTGCAATATCTTCACGACTGTTTTTGTTTGTAAGTGTCCCATTCCATCACAGAGAAACCGCCTTTATTGTCTAGCGGCTTGGAGTAAGGCGATCGTCGTCTGTGCCTTGAGGCTTTTTTGTATATAGCTGCCCTTACGACGTCGACGCCTTCGCTGATCCAGCTCCTCAGCATCCCTCCTCGCCATGCGCTCTCTCACAAGCGAAAGCAGCTCCACTCTGCCAAGCTGAGAGTGTAGCCAAAAGTTTGGTCCTTGGCTAAGCGCTTTGTTGGGTTCATAAGAAACTTGTGGATTGCCCAATATGTGAGTAGCTTACTGGGCTTGGGAACAACGAGGTTCCCTGGGAATGAAGGCTGCGATCTTGCGCCTCATGCAATCAGCGACTTGGGCAGCAGATTGTAAGGCTTGGTAAAAGCGCCTTCTGCCTCAACCTTCAGGTGGTTCTGTAAAGCACACAAGAGACGCAAGAGCGCCGGACTTTATTCCAGGATTCGGAACTTAAAATCTTGTAGAGCCCGACGTTTTGCGTATAGTACGGGGGGAAAGGTCTTGCCAGCCTGCTGAACTTCAACGGAATAAAATCATTCTCGGCTTAATACGCAAGCATCCTTGCCCGTCAGGTCTCCGATATTAGGAATCGGACGTACTTTGGCGAATGGTGCAAAACAAACGTTGAAAAGAAGTTCCCGATGGAAGGTAAATTATTCTGCAAAAGAGAAGACTATTGAGCCATTCCGTTCATGTTTCTCACCTCTGCCATATGGAACTACCTATGTCAGCCAGACCGGCCGCTGCTTAAGCAACAGGTTGAGACAGCATGCAGTCGATGTCACAATAGACACACGAATCGCACTAACCATGCATCTGGCAACCTGTGAATGTATTCCTTTTTTTTTTAGGTACAAATCCTTCGCATTTGTATTATGCAATCACATGAACTCTGCGAAACATTTGTTCTACAAAAACGCGATTAAATGTTTGAGCGTGCCTTCGCTTCGCTTATGCAGCAAGAGGTAGGCTACAATTAGATATGAACCACTTAGGAGTGATCGTTTTGGTTCGCTGTTTTAGTTTAGGCTTTTTTTCACTTTGCTGTATGCCTTCTGCAGTTAATGCGACAGCGTGCGAAATATACCCAGTTCGGTCCGTTTTGTGTTAGTCGCTTCTTGCCTCCCTGCACCGTTTTTCGCGCCGTTGTCTTGCATTATTATGAACGGTTCTGCGAAATTTTGACACGGAACAGCGCCAAGCGCCTCCTCGCGAGTAATTTTTTTTATCCTCCACGCCCCAACCGTGAAATGTGGTCTTGTCCACTTGCTGTTCTGCTGTCTTCACTGCGTGACTGAGTGTGATCAGCGCATGCGACTTTACTTCGCCCTCTCGCACTCCCGCGTAGCTGTTGTGTCCAAGAGTGCGGTGCAGGTCCGGTGATGACTACGTGTGATGATAATAATTATGATTTGCTCAGTCAAAGTAAAAGTGTTCTCAGCAGGCCACTCTTTTTCGTTCTTCCCGCCCGCTCGCACACCGCAGCACGCCTTAGTACTACTCCGCTACCGGATCACAACCGCATGCCCTAGACAAGTTCAGGACAAGGAACTCCAACTGTCATTTTTCAGTCAGTTGGGAGCGAAACCTCTATTACTTGTAAAACAATTCTCCGTCCGGCTCCTACTCAAAGATCTTGAAATCATACGAATGTCAAACCTAGCACACATGTCAAGACCAAAGATGTATATACCATATTTGTGACTGTATATCACACAGCACGCGGATGCCTTTGCATTTCTCTTCTGTTTAGGTGAAATGCAAACGCACCCGTTATGTCGTAGGCCGAAAGGCGCTGACAAATGTCCCCTCCGCTACGTATTGGGATCGAAGTCGATCATTATCGTATTCGCCGGAGAATCCGGATTAACTAATTGTCTCTTTCCTGTGGCCTCGAAATGATGCGGTCACCGTCGTGTTGCGCGTCATGGCTGCCTGCGCGCTATATACTTTCTTCTAGAACCACTCTGAGGCACCTGCGCGCTATATACTTTCTTCTAGAACCACTCTGAGGCTAGACTGGTATGTTTGGTCCTATAATTTACAGCAAGCATGACATGACATCATGGCTGCTCGCAAATATTTTACTATGTGCTCAGTAAATGCTGCCAACGGTTTGATTTGACCACTGCCAGCTTCAAGGAAATGAGGGAGTTCATAAGCTTGCCCACGGTCTCGCCTTCCGGGTAGGCTATGAACTTCCTGCAAGCAGGGACGAGCTAGTCAGCTATGAAGAGATTACTGAGCACTATCGGCTATATAGGGTAGAATACCCCCCGGCAGATAGAACACTAAATAACAGCCAGTAAAGCATCTGGAGGCGCTTTCAAACAAAGTCTTTTCAGAATCCATACCCTTAGCCATCGGTACCCAGAACAGTTTTCAGATAGGTGCAAATAATGTGAGGATAAGGCGGATCTGGTACATATGTAATGGCTGTGTCCAGAAATCGAAAGTATAAATCACGACACAAAAACAGAATTTTGGGAGACTCTACTATTGAGCTCACACAACGAAACTCAGCTGCGTATAATCCGACTGGCAGAACACTCCACCGGGTCCAAGGACTTCAGACCGCCGTCTAGGCAGGTAGGCTGACACCTATCCTGTATTTGCTGGCGATGAAAGTTTTAGTAGTACCAGCATAGAAATACCGAAGGAATGGGACTTGACGAGAGTTGTTGATTTAGTCCAGCAAATGCTCTCTCGACGTTGGCTTGTATAGATGGCACCGCGAACGGAATACAGTTCTGAGCTCGGCACCTTTTCCCTAAATTTCGTAAGCCCCGCCGGGGTGGCGTAGCGGTTAGGGCGCTCGACTACTGTGGGCAAGGGACCGCGATCGCATGCCAGCCTCGGCGGCAGCTTTTCAGTACCGGCGAAAAGCTAGGCGGCCGTGTGCTGTGCGATGTCAGTGCACGTTAATGAACCCCAGGTGTTCAAGATTTGGGGAGCTTTCCTCTACGACGTCTGTCATAACGTCAGTCGCTGTGGGATGCTAAACCCAACAAACAAACAAACAAACAAACAAACAAACAAACAAACAAACAAACAAAATCAAGACACTCGAGTCTTCTTATTCTGAGCAACTTTTCAGATGTGTAGAGCAGATTCTGTACTTCCGCTTTCTGAGAATTGATGCTTGCTCCGAGTCCTTCCAGGCAGTTTTCTCTTCCCAGAAGAAACGCTTCAGGCTCATCCTCGGCTTGTAAACTCTTATGGGGAGATTGTATTGCAGCCTGCAGCGGTACATGATCGCTGCGGGCGATCCTACGTAGCCGCTTCCATGTGGCGACCAAATGCTGTTTTGCTCGGCACATTTCCTCGCTTATCAATGTAACGAATATCGAAGGTCTCACACTGCAGTTCACCGATTGCACAATTACTGTCATTCCCTCGTCTGCTTTTTTTTTTTTCCTTGAGGCCTAATCGCAGCCTACCTCGGCTCGCCTGACGTCGTCCCTCTCCCTGTTTTTCAAGGTTTTTGTCCCGACCACCCTCTTCACCGCGCAGCACGTGGAACAGGTTACTCATAGTTACATTTTCGCTCAATGGTGCACATCTACCTTTCAGTGCCACTCTTCTAAACTGACTTCGTTTTTTTTCGACACCGTAGCTTTACAGGCAAAAACGATAGCACACTAAACAGATCTTGAGAATTAATACTCGTACTAGTAAGTCCACTCAGTTCATTTCTCCATTCAGTCTTCACAGTAGAACATCGGAGCTTCACTGTGGCATATTTTCACTTTTCAAGGCAAATAAAACAAGCAGACATCGATATGGACAAAATCAAGAGAAAGCAAAAGGGGAAATCGGTTTATGGGATCGTCTTTGTCCTGAGGTTAGGTACAACTCGAGAACAGAGCGGTAAATTGCCGTCCAATGCGGCCTTCCCACCATCAGCGTCGGCTGCTTAAGTCTCGTCAACCAAATTGCATCTGCTGGCGTCGCATCGCATATGGCTGCTATGCACGTGCCATGTGAGTTATTGCGACGTCGTCGAACTACAGGAAAGCAAAATCATTTGCGTGAAATATGTGAATACAGAACCTTCATCTCGTTTTTCAGTTGTAGATGGATATATAGATATTTATCTAAATCAGGAGCTCATGTTATGGTTTATATGGTATTCTTTCACAGCCTAGAAAGGCTCTCGAATGAGGGAACTTTCTCCATGAGCTGCGCCAATGCGCAGTGCAGCGGCCTCCCGTGTTCGGGATGAAACGATACCCTACCGCCAGAGATTGGTGCTATGCATGTGGCAACATATTTTCCTTTTTTTCTTCGTTATTTTCATCTTTTTGGCAGGGAAAATTTATCAGCATTTCAGTGTAATTTGCTGTTCGCAGGGGCGCTTTGGAAAAAAGCGAGAAGAACGCTTTACAAGCAGCGATAAACTAGGAAATAATGAACGTAAGTTTCCAGCCAAAGTGGGACGGAATTCCGTACCGCGAACCAGTTCGGAACGATTCCTCCGATTTGTTCCTATTCGGGTTCATTTCGTGGCGGATAAAAATTCGGGTTCAGTTCGGGTCCAGTTCCAGGCGAATAATCGGGCTCGATTTCGGTTTTCGATTCAGTTTCCGTTCCGGTTGGTAACCCTATCCATGAAAATCGCTCCGAGATGCGCAGGTTTTCTGTCTTGGCTGAAGTGAACTACCATGGCTGTGCTGTCAACTCAGCCCCCACGCGCGCTTGAGCGCACGTATGAGCGCCGCCTCGTCAGCCATGCGAGCTTTACATTTTTCGCCGGATGTCCAGAGATAGGTATGACAACGCAACTTGGCGCCTCTTGTAGTGCACCGGCCGAACAGCCCCTGCCAACGTTCATGTTATGCAGGCAGGCGGCGCGCAGCATCTTGTCGCGATCCGACGGTCTGTGGACGGTGCTTGCGCTGACGGCGCGAAACTGAGGACTGAAATATGGGTTTCAAAGAACCAGAGACTACGCCCGTCCCGCACGCTTAAGAAGAATTGGAACCAGGCTTATGGGAGAGGGGGAATTACAGTAGGTGGCTCGTGAAGCCCGCGAAGCAGTACGAGGAACCGTTTCAGATCCCCTGTCCTGGCTACTGAGGCTGCCCGAAGAAGCTACCACTGCTTATTAAATTCAGCCTCTGTGCCATGCATGCGTAGCACCACGAACGCACAGTGCCACTGTCGTGTACTGCTAACATTTGTTCTGATCTGTGTTTTCAGGATTTCCGTGAGAGTGGGATATACTTTCCACGATCTTCGGGAGATCGATACTATCGTCCTCAATGAGCCAACAGGATGGGTGCGGATCACTCCACGAGATTCGGCAGGCCGCCCTGTTCGTGCCTTCCATGTTCAGATCGCTGTGTTGGAAAACCACATGAACGGTCTGGACACTCGTATGCGGCATATGAAGGTGTTCACGCCTCTCCCGCCGCTATTCTTCACACCTCTTGCCTAACGTTTCATTCACCACTCAGCAATGTCAAGCCTACCATGGCGTGTTTCAACCTTGCCTTCAGCATTCCTTTATGGAAGGGTTTACGAATGTAAGCTGCCTAATTAAAGCGATTTGTTTCTGCACTCGCCTCCTGCTCTGACGTCTTTTGTTTACATTTTGGCCATTTCCGCCTCTGTTTTCTCTCAGGTTAAACATAATAACTGGCTTCTAGGAAAAGCCTAAGACATTGATATTGTGAGCACTGTGTGGCGCTTCATCTTCCACACTGCTGAACGTGCTGCTTCATCTTCATCCTGCTCCCTCTTGTAGATACCCATCGTCATCGCGGAGTGTGTTTGGCTGCAGTGTGCGACCAAGGCTTCAGGTCTGTAATAAAGCCTGATTCCCCAAGTCCGACCTTCGCGTTACCTTACACGTGGTGGAGGTGTGCCTTGATTTCCCCGCTGCTTCGTCACCTGCATCCACCTGGAGCTTCGTTCTGGCCGCCGTTTGACCCCGACCACCATCGTCATGACACAAGAAGGCCACTCCGCTATTCCGGCTGCTACCAACTCGACTCCAGCTCCCCTTGCCACTTGGACTGTCAGTAGCCGTCAGCGCGACCCGCAGATGTTCGCCGGTCTCCGCGGCGACGACGCTGATGACTGGCTCGACAGCTACGACCGGGTCAGTGCTTTCAACCGATGGGACGATTCTCTTAAATTAATTAATGTGTCCTTTTATTTGACGGATGTGGCCAAAACGTGGTTTCTAAATCATGAGTCGACGATTCCGGACTGGGCTACCTTTAAACAAAAGTTACGCCAGATTTTCTGCGCTCCTACTGTTCGCACGGAGTCCGCCAAGAAGAAGCTAGAAGCCCGACTTCAGCGGCCTAATGAGACCTACACCTCTTATATAGAAGATGTACTTTCACTTTGTCGGCGCATCAATGACACAATGCCAGAGGCCGAGCGGGTTCGGCACGTCCTTAAAGGTATTGGGCCACTCACCTACAACGCCCTGGCCGTGCAGAACCCTACCACAATCGATGCCATCATATCCACTTGTCAACGCCTTGACGAACTACAGTCAATACGCCTGCAGCCTGATCCCACTTCATTTGGTTTCACTGCCGAAGCTGACCTCCGTGTGCTTATTCGCGAATTAATTCGTGAAGAGCTCTCGGCTCAAGGTAATTTGTGCCGCCCTGCATCTGAGCCACATAATTCAAGTGCCGGCCTGCGTAGCATTGTTAAAGAAGAGCTGGCCTCAATGACCTATTCCCCGCCAACATCGGTCGCTCCTACCATTTGTCAGGTGCCAACGTACGCCCAGATCACGTCCTTGCCGCCCGCAGTTGGAGCGCCTACGCCACCGGCGCCTACCACTGCTCATGTCGCTGCATTGGCACCACCTGCCGCAGCGCCGACATACTACCCCAACTGGCGCCCAGCCCGCCCTGTGTGTTATTACTGCGGGTACCGAGGCCATATTTCCCGCTTCTGTCGTCGCAGGCTCCAGAATGAACGCCGCGGCTACGAATCATTTGAAGCAGACTACCCTCCTCGCTTTTCCGGCTCTAACCACCGTTCATTCCCCGATTATCCCCGACGTTCATCACCCCCGCCAGAAAGCCCCGCTCCGCCTGCTGGTTACAGGCCTTCAAGACGCCGTTCTCTTTCGCCTTTTCGCCGCTCAGCCTCGCCTCTCCGTCAAGCTTCTCTGACGACCCCCCGCCTGTCGGAAAACTGACCACTGCAGTTTTAGGAGGGAAAACTGCACTCTTCGGCCATCCCAAAAATCCTCCGGAACGTCCCTGGAATATTATTTTAGTGCGGGTTGAAGGATTATCTGTTGAAGCTTTGGTTGACACGGGCGCCGCTGTTTCTGTGATACACACTGACTTGTGCTCCCGCTTGCGAAAAGTGAAAACGCCTTATGATGGACCTGAACTCCGTGGAGCTAATGGTGCAATAATTCGGCCTTCTGCTAAGTGTACTGTGCGAGTTTTTGTTGACGGTGTCCGCCACCATGTACAATTTGCCGTGATGTCACCGTGCGCTCACCCAATTATTTTAGGCTGGGATTTTCTGTCTGCCGCATCAGCCAGCATTTCGTGTCGCGACAGGATCATTTACATGAACGAGAGCGATCCGTCTTCTGAACATCCCGAGCCCCGTTATCGCCTGCTTGCCGCTACTAACTCAGTGTTGCCCCCTGGATGCGAACAACTTGTCGCGCTTACTTCTGCTGACATTGATAACGGAGATGTGCTAATCGTGCCTTCTGATCGCCATCTGACCCGCGGAATCGCGCTACCACCAAGTCTTGTTCGGTTTGAGCATGGCACAGCGCTTGTCGCTGCTTCGAACACTTCCCCAGAGCCCATTGTGCTGACTAAAGGGACATGTTTTCCTTGTGTCCTGGACATTCACCCGGTGTCCCTCACCACCCTTACCGCCCCCTCTTCCTCACCAGAAGCTTCTTCCGATGCTTCTCTCTGTGTTCTCTTTGGCACCATCAATCCTGACCTTCCTGCGACTCACCGCCAAGCTTTGCAGGAATTACTTCGAAAACACCAAGCCTCCTTTGATGTCACTTCTCCGACCTTGGGCCGAACGTCTTCTGCACAGCACCGCATTATTACAGAAGGTACTTCTATTGTTAGCCGCCGCCCTTACCGTGTTTCCTTATCAGAACGTAAAATCATAGAAGATAATGTGAATGATATGCTCCGAAGAGACATTATTCGGCCATCAGCTAGCCCCTGGTCATCTCCGGTCGTCTTGGTCAAAAAAAAAGGATGGGTCCGTGCGTTTTTGCGTTGATTACCGCGCACTTAACAAAGTCACTCGAAAAGATGTTTACCCTATGCCACGAATTGACGACTCCCTCGACTGTCTTCAGGGCGCCGAATATTTCTCCACTTTGGATTTGCGTTCCGGTTACTGGCAGATACCGATGCACGAAGCCGACAAAGAAAAAACAGCATTCGCTACTCCCGATGGGCTTTACGAATTCAATGTCATGCCTTTTGGACTTTGTAATGCCCCCGCTACGTTTGAGCGCATGATTGACACTGTTCTTAGAGGACTTAAGTGGAAAACATGCTTGTGCTACCTGGACGACATAGTTATTTTCTCTGCGACTTTTTCTAATCATTTATGCCGCCTTGATCAAGTATTAACGTGCCTGGCATCCGCCGGTCTCCAGCTGAACACAAAAAAGTGTAATTTCGCCAAGAAAGAAATCAAGATCCTGGGCCACCTCGTCAGCCGCGATGGCATTCGACCCGACCCTGACAAGCTTGCTGCAGTTTTGAACTTTGCACGCCCTCAGCGGACTAAGGAACTACGCAGTTTCCTTGGCCTGTCTTCGTACTTTCGCCGTTTCATTCGAAATTTCGCTACCATTGCTGCACCGCTGCACCGCCTCCTTACAGACCGTACTACTTTCAATTGGTCCGAAGAATGCGAAAAAGCTTTCCAAACCCTAAAGAATGCCCTCACTTCGGACCCTGTTCTCGCTCACTTCGACGACACTGCTGCCACCATTCTTCACACCGATGCCAGCAGCCTCGGTATCGGCGCCATACTTCTGCAACGTGATACCGCTTCTCGGGAAAAGGTAATTGCGTTTGCCAGTCGAACTCTAACACTAGCGGAACGCAACTACACCATCACTGAGCAAGAGTGCCTAGCCGTCGTTTGGGCAGTTCAGAAATTCCGCCCCTACCTCTACGGCCGCCATTTCACGATCGTTACCGATCACCACGCTCTGTGCTGGTTATCAACCCTCAAAAATTTGACTGGACGCCTGGGCCGTTGGATTCTGCGTTTGCAGGAGTACCACTTTGATGTCATATTCAAATCGGGACGCAAACATCGAGATGCCGATGCTCTTTCCCGCTGCCCGCTATCAGAATCGCCACCTAGTGCTTCCTCGAGCCTTCCTGCGTGCACCCTCGACGTCCCAATGTCGTCCAGAGCCCCAACCTTAACCTGTGCTACTCTTGCCGCTGCTCCAGATCGCTACGCCATTATTTCAAACCAGCGAGCAGATCCCTACTGTATTTCCCTAATCAACCTTCTCACCGGTGCTTCTCACCCTCCTACCGCTAGGATGCGCAGGCAACTCCAAAAGTTCAAACTTGACAACGGCGTGCTCTCCCGTTATATTTATTGCTCCGAAGGCACCCGTTGGGTCCCCGTTATTCCGAGAGCGCTTCGCACCCGTATCCTGGCGGCTTTCCACGATGATGCTACAGCCGGTCACTTAGGCTTTCATAAAACTTACCACCGCGTGAAAGCCCGTTTCTTCTGGCCAGGCCTCGCCTCAAGTGTGGCAAAATACGTCGCCTCTTGTCTGCCATGTCAGCGCCGCAAACGGCCCACTTCTCCTCCTGCTGGCCTACTACAGCCGCTACCTTGCCCTGCTACTCCTTTTGCCGTTGTTGGCATAGACTTATACGGGCCACTTCCATTGTCCGCACGAGGTAATCGCTGGATCGTCACCGCCGTCGACCACCTAACACGCTACGCTGAGACCGCTTCCCTGCCTAATGGCTCAGCACATGAGGTCGCGACCTTCTTTTTGGAATCGCTCGTACTGCGCCATGGGGCCCCTCAAGTGCTTCTCAGCGATCGTGGTCGGACATTTCTGTCGAAGATTGTAGCCGAAGTTATTGAAGCCTCAACCACACATCACAAATTGACCTCCAGCTATCACCCGCAGACCAATGGGTTGACTGAGCGGTTCCACCGCACGCTTTCTGACATGTTGTCTATGTATGTCGACCAGGACCACCGAAACTGGGACGTAATACTTCCTTTTGTTACGTTCGCCAACAATACGGCTGTACAGCGGACCACAGGTTACACCCCGTTTTTCCTCGTTTACGGCCGTTCTCCCGCTACCTTTCTTGACGCCTCTTTTCTTTCTACACATGCCAGTTCCTCATCCTCTCTTCCTGACCAGTTCCTTTCCCGAGTGGCCAAATCACGCCGGCTTGCTCGCGTCAACACGGAAGCTAGCCAGGAAGACCGCAAGTACCGCTATGATGCAACCCATCGCCAAGTTTCGTTCCGTCCCGGCGACGAGGTGTTACTTTGGACCCCATTACGCACTCCTGGCCTTTGTGACAAGTTACAGCACCGTTACATTGGTCCTTACACAGTTCTTGCAAAAACCTCCCCGGTCAACTATCGCGTCTCCCCTGTTTACCCTCCTCCGGACTGTCGTTACCGTGGCACTGAAGTTGTCCACGTTTCACGTATGAAACCTTTTGTTCGGCGCATTCCTGCGGACTAATTGCGGCCAGGCTGGCCGCTTGAACTGCGCGGGCGAAATAGTGTGAGCACTGTGTGGCGCTTCATCTTCCTCACTGCTGAACGTGCTGCTTCATCTTCATCCTGCTCCCTCTTGTAGATACCCATCGTCATCGCGGAGTGTGTTTGGCTGCAGTGTGCGACCAAGGCTTCAGGTCTGTAATAAAGCCTGATTCCCCAAGTCCGACCTTCGCGTTACCTTACAATATTGTTGTTACTCTATGCAGCCAGTGAACAAATAATTCTTAGATGTTGATTTCGCCGCAAGGGGCAGCTGCTAAAGTATGTGTTGATGTGTACTGTACGACACTACCTACTCCGAGCACCCGCACTTAGCCGTGCGTGGCATTGCCGTGTCCGGGGAAAAAGGGGGGAGCCCATGCTGAGTGTTTGGTCCTTTAAGTCCCCTCGGCGGAGCCAGCAACACTTTGGCCCCAGCTTCCCGTAGACGGCGCCTTCTGAATAGGGGGAGAAAGCAGCAGGCCCGCTGCTCGGGCAAGGATGCAACACTGCAATGATTCGGCGTTAACAAAAAGCACAAGACCAAAGACAGGCTGTTCTATGGAATATAAGAATATAAATTTACAGGATGGGAATATAGAAATATAGCTTACGATTACAAAGCGAGGACCCCGATAAAATGCTCAGGCGGTCTCTGCCCGTTTTCCTGGTTTGTTCGTGTTCTCCTTTTTTTTATCTGGCAGCATCATGCTCTTTAACAATTTCGCTGCACCAGTTAAGGTTCCGTGTAAAGTAGCTGGGGGCCTTCATCGAATGTAAGGCAGCATCCGTGACGTCAGCGCCTGGAAACGGGCATGTACACGACAAACAGTACTGCTCCGCGTCGTCTGCGCAAAGACAATTTTCTTCGCGCTCTTGTTTGCTTGTTTCTGTACGGCATTCGACACAGGCACTGCGGGTCACCGTGCGGTAAGTGCATTGCGCGCTCCTGGGTGTTTGAGTCGGCTCCAAGCATGTGCACAAACAAGTCAGAGTACGGGGAAAGGGGGGGGGGGGGGGGCAGCTGCTAAAGTATGTGTTGATGTGTACTGTACGACACTACCTACTCCGAGCACCCGCACTTAGCCGTGCGTGGCATTGCCGTGTCCGGGGAAAAAGGGGGGAGCCCATGCTGAGTGTTTGGTCCTTTAAGTCCCCTCGGCGGAGCCAGCAACACTTTGGCCCCAGCTTCCCGTAGACGGCGCCTTCTGAATAGGGGGAGAAAGCAGCAGGCCCGCTGCTCGGGCAAGGATGCAACACTGCAATGATTCGGCGTTAACAAAAAGCACAAGACCAAAGACAGGCTGTTCTATGGAATATAAGAATATAAATTTACAGGACGGGAATATAGAAATATAGCTTACGATTACAAAGCGAGGACCCCGATAAAATGCTCAGGCGGTCTCTGCCCGTTTTCCTGGTTTGTTCGTGTTCTCCTTTTTTTTTATCTGGCAGCATCATGCTCTTTAACAATTTTGCTGCACCAGTTAAGGTTCCGTGTAAAGTAGCTGGGGGCCTTCATCGAATGTAAGGCAGCATCCGTGACGTCAGCGCCTGGAAACGGGCATGTACACGACAAACAGTACTGCTCCGCGTCGTCTGCGCAAAGACAATTTTCTTCGCGCTCTTGTTTGCTTGTTTCTGTACGGCATTCGACACAGGCACTGCGGGTCACCGTGCGGTAAGTGCATTGCGCGCTCCTGGGTGTTTGAGTCGGCTCCAAGCATGTGCACAAACAAGTCAGAGTACGGGGAAAGGGGGGGGGGGGGGGGTCACGATAAAATGAAAAAAAAAAAAATAATAATAACGGAGTAACCGAATGCCATGCAAGAGTCTCCGCGGACACACCTCGGCGGTACGCTCGAACTCCGCCTCAAAAGGGACACTTTTTGAAGTAAGCCGCGGCAACAGCAAAAAGCCTGGACCTCACAATTTTGACCTCACATAATAACGGCCTCAATCAACCTCAAACTCACGCGTGAGGTTGAGGTCCAATTTCATGACTTCACTTAAAAATTTCGAGCTCTCGCCGACCTAATCTCAACCTCACCTCACTTCGTGAGGTTGACGTTCTTTTTTTTTTTTTTTTTTATGTTCAGGTCGACCTACATAAGCTTGCCCACCTCTGCCGACGGTACCGCGCGCAGTGAGCAGGGAAAGAATGAGTCAATCTGTGTGTGCGAAAGGGCGCCTCTCTGGACCGCATACGACGCAGAAAGCGCTGCACGAGCTATAGGTGCGAAGGCGCCCGCGTGCGATCCGCTAGCCGAGGCCGTGAACGTTACGTCAGGTACACCCAAAACCACGCTGCAGACAACGATCAAGGTAAAGTTTGAGGGCAGACGCGATCTTAAACCTAGAATTTACAAGGTGTAATGAAGCCGATTCTGACGCATTGGCGGTAACGAACAAGACAAGCGGACCAACATCGGCAGGCGCGGTCGAAAATGGCGAACAGGGCGCCATGGCCGACAAGTATATGACGGCAACCTCCCGAAGCGGGATTGCCAACTGCGGCGAAAGCGATTTCCGAAACAGCGTCCTCGGTCAGGATAGGAAACAGGTCTACGCGGAGTTGGCTACTTGACGCTGAGACGGTCCGCGATGCGACGGGGCCCCTCATGCAATAGCAGCATGCGTGCTGACTCAGGCGCGCCTCACGATGCGCCCCACATGCTTGCCTCCACAGTTGAGACAAAGAAACCGCGAGTCGAGTGACGGTGCGCCGGTAGCGCATCTAGCGGTCTGTAGGCGACGGTTCATGCAGTGATTGCGGTGCTCTGGAAACCATCGAAGAACACCTCCTCTGTGTTTGTCCCAAATTTGCCAGTTCGGGCGAAAGACCACTGCCGGTGTTGCGTTGGTACTGCTCCGGTAGCGGACCAACGGGTAGCGAAAAGCCGAGTCAGACGTCGGGCTGCATGCACTTCAATATTGGGCGGTGGTCACCCAAGCAGAGACTGGCCGAGAGTTAGAGAGAACTTAACGAAGGTTTATTTACATGGTGAATCTGAGAAGGTACACACCGGAGAGCACTCGTGCTCTCGTTTTTAACAACTTTTTTGTCCCCAAGTACCTAGTTGGGGAATTTTCTATTTTGTCAAAGTCCAATCACATTTGAGTTCCTGATCTGCTGACATTCGGGAACCGCCCACTAGAACGTCCTCCCAACGCACTCTTTCCACTTTAGCGGCACGATGGCGACTCCGCCGGGGGAAGTCAGGCATGGGGGTCCCAAGGAGGCTTGCTGGCTGTCCAAGGTCGGAACCGCGCGCCACCCACGCGGACCCCTCGCGCGGGAGCACTCCGCGGGAAAGGAATGCGGTGACCGTTCTTCTCCACGGGGGGGGAGATGACCCGCTCTCTCTCCTCGGTGCTAACACGCAGGCGCCGCGGCTCTCTGTTTCCAAACACAGGCGCGCCCGCTCTTCGGCGAATTCGTTAGCGCCTCTGCGCACAGTCCTCCGGACACAAACTGGGGCAACTGCTGCCGTCGCTGCCGATATGCGACACCGCGTTGCTGCGTCCTGGGTGGTTCTGGTCCAAGAACTCCGAGGTGGTCGCGTGCAGTCTTCTTAGAAAAACGGACGCCCATCTCGACACGTGCACCGTCTCGTTACTCGGGAAGTTCGAAACGTAACAGCTTCTCCGGCGGCGGTTGAAGATCCCGATGCACAAAGGTCAGCAACCATTGTCCAGAGGGATACACGATGTCGTTCTGGTTGGGTTCACTGTTGCTGATGCTCTGCTGCCTCCAACGGACTCTGCAGCTCCTCGTTGCCTCTTGTCAAGACTATGGAGGGCTTCTTGCTCTCTGCAGACCAGCTCATTCACAGGAAAGACAGCATCAGTTTGAACAACACGAAAATCACAGCCGCAAAGACGGCAAGCGCCAGGACTCTCTCCACGAGATCCACCAGGCTCTCATACCAATATTACTTTAATCCTTTTACTATTACTTCAGCACTTGAAACAACCAGAACATTATTCATGCACACAAACACAATGTTCAAGGTTAAAAGAAAAATGGTAATAATGCAAACGTATGCCAGGAAAAAAAACATACCCAAGCCAGGCTCACCGATGCTATCAATAACACCAAAAGCATCGACTTAAGTCATCGGCAGATGCCGTTAGGTTTACCGTGGCTCTATCTTTCGCTTTCCGGGCAGGCTATTTAGACAGCGCGTGTCGGACAGTCTCTGAATGACTTCCGCTGGGCTCTCCCATTGTACTTCCAATTTATTTTTCTCGGACGGTTTTAGCACCATTACCGCGTCTCTAGCTTCAAGACAGCGTGATCTCGCTGTTCGGTCATTGCACTGTTCGGCCCTCACCTGCGCTTTACTCATTTCGCATCCCGCGAGCTCCTGCCCCTTGTGCAACCTTTCAAGCAGCGTGAGCACGTATTCCACCACCGTAGGGTTCTCTTCCCTGCCCTCACGCGATTCCCGAAGAAAGCGTAGTAGCGATCGCAGGGAGCGGCCGTTGACCATTTCGGCCGGCAAGAACCCCGTGGCCTCATGAGGCACGGTTCTCAGCGCAAACATTGTTGCATGCAAACAGGCATCCCAGTCGGTTTTGCGATCAAAACACAGTGCTCTCAGTATGTGTTTCATTACCGAGTGCATCTTTTCCATCGGGTTGGACTGCTGGTGGTACACTGAACTACGGATTAATTTAATCCCACATTTCTCCAGGAAATTTGTATTCAGTGCGCTGGTAAAAACAGTCTGCTGATCTGACTGTATTTCAGCGGGAAACCCAACCCGTGCGAAAATGGACATGAGTGCGTTCACAATTTCCATTGAGCTTAACTCTTTCAGGGCCACTGCCTCAGCAAACTTTGTGGCAGGACAGATTACTGTCAAAATGTGGCTGTAACCAGTCTTAGTCTTTGGAAGGGGACCAACAGTGTCGATCACGAGTCGTCGAAATGGCTCCGTGATCGCAGGCACTAGCTTCATTGGGGCTCTCGCCTTATCTCCCGGCTTGCCCACCCGTTGACATGTTTCGCAGGTCCTTACACAATTTTCCACCTCCCGAAAACATCCCGGCCAGTAATATTCCTGCAACAACCGATTCTTTGTTTTCTTGAACCCTGAATGACCTGATTGCGAGCTCTTGTGAACCAAGTGCAAAAGATCACCGCGGTAGCGTTTTGGTACGACCAATTGGTCGACCTGCACTCCTCTGCGATCACGATACTTTCGATAAAGTATTCCGGACCTTTCTACGAATATCACGTGTTTCTTCGCGATACCTTTACTCTTCATGTGCCTAAGATTCTGCAGTGTGGAATCGGCTCTTTGCTCGGCTATCAGGGACGATCGGTCCACCCCCAGCAATCTTTGCAAGCTGTCAGATGGCGACGTTATGAGAAGCTCCCGACAGGCCTCTTTAAACTCAATACTATCCTCGCTACCTTCTGACATGTCTGAGATGTTTACTTCCTCGCTAGTCGGCGCGTGGATTGCCTCTGTCATGCCTAACCGCTCATGTTCTGTCGCCTCAACGTCACCTGACGCTTCTAGTGTGACGGATTTAGCAGCCAGCTTTCGTGCTTTCGAGCGAGTCAATGCGTGAACAGCCCCTTCTCCGAACACTAGTCCCTTCTGCTGCAACAGTTGATCAGACCTGTTCGAGAAAAGATAGGGATACTGCTTCGACAGACTGGCTGACACGGCAGCCTCTGTGCGAAGTACGCCGAATGGACCTTCAATGCTGACATTAGCGATTGGAAGGCACACGCTATTTGCTTCCACCGCTTGTCTAATCCATGTGCACTCTCCAGTGAAATTTTCTGGCTCTACATACGAGGGATGAACTACATCCATTGTAGCCGCCGAATCTCGAAGCACGCGACACGGTTTTCCGTTCACGACGAGATCTCGTAAGTATGGCTCTAGAAGCCGCATACTTTCATTGTTGCTGTTCGCTGACAAGCAAACAATCTTTGGGCTTTTGCAAGCCGCAGCTAAATGTCCCGGCTTTTGGCAGTTGTAACAAACCAATGGCCGTCTCTTTTCAAAAGCTTTCTTCTGACAGTTTTCTACTTCAAGTACTTCCTCTCTTACGATCACACTTCTTTCTGAGACGTCTACGCCTCGTGCTTGCTGTCTCTCTTCTACAGGCTGCCCTCTCCATCCAGCTGCTTTCCTATTCTGGTATTTAGGGCTTTCCGTCCTGTCCAGCGCACGGCGCGAGACGAACTCTTCTGCCAGTTCTGCTGCCTTCGAAACAGTCGCAACTTCTGGCCTGTCTTGCACCCAATGCCTTACTTCATCAGGCAAGCAAGAGTAGAACTGCTCGAGTCCGAAGCATTGCAACATTCTTTGGCTTTCGTCATAAGCTTTAGCTTCTTTGAGCCATTCCCCCAAGTTAGCCATAAGCTTATACGCGAACTCCGGGTACGACTCATCATTCTCCTTTTTAGCTTTGCGAAATTTTTGCCGGAAAGCTTCCGCTGACATTCTATACTTTTTGAGCAGACTAGATTTAACCTTATCGTAATCATCTGCATCTTCTTTAGTCAAGCGGGCTATCACATCTGCCGCCTCACAAGGCAACAGTGTCAGCAAGCACTGTGGCCAAGTTGCTTTGCTAAACCCTGCCTTCTCGCACGTGCGCTCAAAGTTTACCAAGAACAGACCTATGTTCTCTCCTTTCCTATAAGGTTGCATAAGGTCTTTCATGCGGAACGACTTGCGTTCTACTGTGCCCGATGCTACGCTCTCATCACTTTCATTTCGAGCTTTTAGCACCTGCAGTTCGAGACGCTTCAGCTCAAGTTCCTGCTCTAAGCGCTTACTCTCTTCAGCCATGCGTTTCTCATTTTTTTCTTCTGCTTCCCTCTTTGATTTCTCTCTCTCAGCAATCAGCTCCAGGCATTCCGAGAGCTCATCGTCGTCTGCCTCAAGTGCCTCAATAGCCTCAATGATATCTGGCTTTCTCGTTTGGTCCTGAAGATCCAAACCCAGACTTTTGGCCAACTCCAGCAAAAGTGGCTTTTTCAACACTTTCAAATTCATGGTTATCCCGAGTGCTGCAATTTCTTCCTTTTAGAAATCTCTTATCGTCACGTACTTTCAAGTCCCGTGCTAACGATAAACAATTCCCCCCCCACCTTTGTAAACTTACTTACTACAAAGCCTGGTAAAACCTCAGTGAAGAAAAGCCAAGCACTCACCGAACCTTGCAACCATGATTCCAGCGGAGTCCATCCCACCGCTGCCACCAGCTGTTGCGTTGGTACTGCTCCGGTAGCGGACCAACGGGTAGCGAAAAGCCGAGTCAGACGTCGGGCTGCATGCACTTCAATATTGGGCGGTGGTCACCCAAGCAGAGACTGGCCGAGAGTTAGAGAGAACTTAACGAAGGTTTATTTACATGGTGAATCTGAGAAGGTACACACCGGAGAGCACTCGTGCTCTCGTTTTTAACAACTTTTTTGTCCCCAAGTACCTAGTTGGGGAATTTTCTATTTTGTCAAAGTCCAATCACATTTGAGTTCCTGATCTGCTGACATTCGGGAACCGCCCACTAGAACGTCCTCCCAACGCACTCTTTCCACTTTAGCGGCACGATGGCGACTCCGCCGGGGGAAGTCAGGCATGGGGGTCCCAAGGAGGCTTGCTGGCTGTCCAAGGTCGGAACCGCGCGCCACCCACGCGGACCCCTCGCGCGGGAGCACTCCGCGGGAAAGGAATGCGGTGACCGTTCTTCTCCACGGGGGGGGGAGATGACCCGCTCTCTCTCCTCGGTGCTAACACGCAGGCGCCGCGGCTCTCTGTTTCCAAACACAGGCGCGCCCGCTCTTCGGCGAATTCGTTAGCGCCTCTGCGCACAGTCCTCCGGACACAAACTGGGGCAACTGCTGCCGTCGCTGCCGATATGCGACACCGCGTTGCTGCGTCCTGGGTGGTTCTGGTCCACGAACTCCGAGGTGGTCGCGTGCAGTCTTCTTAGAAAAACGGACGCCCATCTCGACACGTGCACCGTCTCGTTACTCGGGAAGTTCGCAACGTAACACCGGGGAGCTCACTTTTCCTAGCGGCCATTGCGTGCGCTCGTGCGTTTCTTAAACGGCGCAAACCTCGCGGCTCATTTTTAAAGCACAGTGCCGGTGCCAATCTTGCGTTGTGTAAACTTTGAAACTTTACGCGGCTATCCTGTCTGCGCGCCTCTCTCCTAGAGCCGTCCACTGATTTGAAACATTCGTTTTATTTTATACTTCCTTTCCACCATCACACCTTTTATCTATCCTATCCATCACAGAGTTTTTCACCCTTACCTAAAGGGAAAGCTGACGGCTCTGCACTTCAGCACCATGCTAATCATCACGTGCCGGTGTGCTGCTTGTTGCGGGACTGTCCGATTTTTTGGGAGGAACACATAGTGACATTACTAAGCTGTCTCATCCCCGTCATCTTCATCGTCATAATCATTCCGAGGCGCGAACATAGAAAAATAGAGCGCAAATGCCTTAGTAGCGAAGGCGCAAAAACAGACGATGCCAATAATAGATTTTTGATTTTCGGAATGCCACTAAAAACTTCCTAAAGCAATTGAGCAACCGTACACATTTTTAAAATATTTTTTTTTTCGTTTTTAAAGCGTGCCTTAAGGTGCGAAATATTGGTTTCGGTAAAGCTCAATACCTAGCCAATAGGAATGAGATCCATTGTTTATTTTGGAGAAATTTTACACTTTCGTGCTATTCCGCTCGCTTGTTGCAATTTATAGTCACGATATTGAATGCTATGACATTTTTATTCTAGAACAACGTTTATTTTTGCATTACGTTTGGCCAAATGTTGCAGCTCTTTACCAGGTAGCTCTGCGCCCCATGATGCTTTGGGCGCCCATGGTGGCTGAAGTGGTCGTCAGGAAGCTCCATGCAAAATCCCATAGATGGCTGCACAGCTATCCCTCTAGGTAAGAGCAAGAAACTATGCTATCCATGCCTTGGTTTTTGGACCCCCTAAAATGCTATAAATTGTGCACAGCTATGCGAAGCGTTATGCAATTTGCACGTGAGTGTGTGAATGCATGCTGGGAACGGCGTTAATCTTAGCGCTTTTTTAAACCTGAGAGCAAAAAGACCGAGCACCTTAGGTGAATTTTTCAGTGATATTTTCTTAGTTCTAGGCAAATACGGGTTAAAATACTTAATAAAAACATTACAATCTCCTAACGCCGTTTACTCTGTTTTAAAGGTACGCATCTGACGTGTTTAGAAAGAAAAAAAAATAACATTTGATATTAAAGATGGACGCCACGGCAAGCTACGTGTACTCCCTGAAATTTGCGTGCATTTACGTCGCTGCCACGAAGTGACTATGAACAGGCACTGCACATGCGCACTTCATGTCGGCAGACGACAAGCCGCGGCCCTTTTTGGATTTTCGGCTTGGCTGGGAACAAAAGCCCAGAAATCGTGAATGCGGAAGCGAATGCCGGTCGCGACAGCCCTTTTCGATGCAGCCGAAAAGTAAGGCGCCCGTGTGCAGTGCGATGGCAATGCACGTTGAACAATCCAAGATAGTCGACATTTCCAAAGTCCTCCTCTACGGCGTCCCTCATGGCCTGAGTCGCTTTGGGACGTTAAACTCCATAAACCAAACCAAACCAAACCCAGTAATCCTCTTATGGTGAGGCGTGTAAGGCCGCGGTCGTCTTTTTGCAAATGTTGTTGCGGGCCAGTCGTAGGAAAGAGGCTCAAACAGGAGGATCAAGAAGCGTCGCGAAAGAAGCGCGTCCGATTACGCGCCCTGGACCGCGGCGCGCGCCTCCCCACCTTCGTCAACATGGGCTCCAGGCCGTCTGGCGACAGACTGCGGTGGAAGCAGCTAGGACCTTCTGCAATGGGGAAGAAAGCACAGCTGCCAGCTTATGCGTCCTACCGCACTGACCAGGTCCTGCTGTATGCGACGTGGAGAAAACCACGCTTATGAACTGCGGCTTCGGCAAAATTCCACGACTCTCTGGTGGGTCGCCGAAGAGAAGCATAGCTTCGCCAGTGCTGCGGTCTTCTCTCCCAGCGCCCCTTCCCCCTTCTGGAAGATTCGGATGCGGTTATTCGTGCTCCTCTGCGACCGCCGGCTGGAGGCTAGGCTCCGACAGCGGATGCACGCAGGCCCCATGCAGCTGTAGTGGAAGGCCGGGATAGGAAAGCTATAAAAGAGCTCAGATGTCAGCAGCCCTTGTTGTACGAATGTAGTCCTTTCTCGCTTTTGTAAACACGCCTCACTGTTCTTTTGTTGTGGCTGTTTTTAAAGTTGTTCAATTCGTCGTCTGAGACGTCGCCCGCCGAATCTACCGGCATCTCATAGAGTCGAGGTACAGAAGAGAGAAGAAAGAACAACGGCAGATGGTACCTAATTTTAGTCCTTAGTTAAGAGAACGTCGCATCAGCTTTTAAAACGAACAAAAACTCATTTTCTGAAGATCTGCAACGCAGGATAATTCGACTCAATTCCCTGCTCAAAACCAATACTAGTTGCATTACAAGTGCATCGTCAACTGATGACGTCATGTAGAGACTACGGCGTCAAATACGAAATGCTTGTTGTATACTGCGTCACTTATCATTCTGAAGTCTACACTCGACCAAATTGTCTGTGCTGGAGTCACCTCGCATTAGGCTACTATGCATGTGCCATGTGACTCATTGCAACGTCGTCGAACGATGGAAAAATAAAATGACCAGCCTGACTTTTTTTTTTTTTTTTCACATATTCGCTTTTTCGTTTTTGATGTACTTGGTTATATATTTATATATCCAAATATGTTACTCAACTTACGAATTATGCGTTTTTATTTCACTGCCTAGGAAGGCTCTTATATGAGGCAACTTCAGAGCGCCGCCATTGCGCAGGCCAGCGGTCACCCGTGTTCGGGAGGAAACGATAGCCCGACACCAGAGATTGGTGCTGTGCATGTGACAATATATTGTTACGTTTCCTTGGTTCTTGTCCTATTTTTGCAAGGGACGAGTTTTCAATATGGTTGTGCAGTTTGCAGAGCGCAGTTGCGCTTCTACACGCTGCAGTGATTCTATTCCACTGATAAAGCAATGTCGGATCAGCTTTTAAAACGAAGAAAAACTCAAGGTTGTCGGAGAAAGTACACACTTGATTTCTAGTTAATAATGTGACGCAGCCGCACTTTATGCAACGTTCATGGTCATACAATTTCGACTCCCATTTATAATTCATCTTGTAGTCAAGTTCGAGCTAATTTGCGATAGTGGTTCGAAACATTGACACATGCACCTATGAGATGTGCATGTGTCCACTGAGCAGTATGATACTGAGCCTTCGTCTTCCCTAAAAGAAGTATAAACAAAAAAGTAGAAAAGCATTCACGGAATAAAAAGATGAACTTTTAAGACGAAGCTTGAGCGCGCCATTGATTGTTTTGAGCTGATACTGCGATACCCGGTGTCTCAGGGAACAATTTAAGAAACTGGGAGATAGGGAGCTCAAAATGAAGACAAAATCTTTTCAGAAATGAGCATTCAGTCGCCACGAACTTATGTTAGCATGAAAATAATACCTAAATGGTTTGGTGGGGTTTAACTCCGCCTATAAACTGATTACGAGTGAAAGCACTGTTAGCATAATGTCATCTGCTTGGCGGTTTAACGTCGAGACACTGGCAGACACTTAAACGTCTTTTCTTGGTGTGGTTGTTGAAGAAAGGGAGGCGCAGAATCTGTCTCAGCTCTCCACGGACCCCATGGTTAGAAATAAGGCATGAAATGGTTCTACAATGTTAGCCTCCAGCTTTCAGATGTGTGCTGATTAAGAAGGGCAATGGTATGACGTCACCTTTAAAGCTGCACAGAGAATAGTTGCGTCACAATGTCGATATGAATTCACGTTATATTTTGCCCCTCCTGCCCACACACTGCTCATGCCAGTCATGAGGCAAGTAATGTTTTCGCCTTATTAACAGGCCGACCGGCCACGGCGACTGCTACGCCGTTCCATGCTCTCTTCCCAGACGAAATTTCTTTCTTCGAATTTGCTACGGTGCACGGGTTTTATTTTAGTATCTCAGCACTACAAACACTCTAAAAGGTTGCACGATTTCACCAGCCTGTGGAACTGCGGATTGGTGTTTTGGCTCTTCATTGTCGAACTTTAAAAACAAGGAATTAATTAACGCAGTCTAGTGGTTAGTTCCTCTCAGGAGATCGAAGCCATGATCGCTTTTTCAAGGCTACAAGAAAAGGAACTCTAACCATTCTTTCCGCACACAACCGAAAGAGCTCATGAGGTGCGCAGGAAGCTTAATGTAAACGCGACTTCCGTTCATCACGTGTTGCAGTTCCCGCAGCGCACAACTTCCCTCACACCACGTCGTGCATATTGCTTTGATTCGACAGTCATGCAATGGGATGGAGTAAAGAAAAGAACTGCCGTTACCAACAGCTTGCCTTTATTCTGTAGAGGAACGAACAAAAAAAAAATACTGCAGCCGATTTAGCAAAGTTAGACAAATGCGGAGTGCGAAACCACGCAACGTTTTGTTTCACTTTCGGATTGATACTAAATTTTCAAAGGCAGTCTTGAGCAGAATTCACTCCTGAAATCCCTGACAGTGTGGCAGTGCACTGCAAGATTTTCGGACTCCTAAACGCACCTTAAGATGACATATTTTGGATTGGAAAACAGTTATTGCCAGCATTGATCCATATGTGGACACTATTCTACGTGGCTTCGAGCCCGTGGCACTCGGCAACCTTGTGAGCGCACTGAGTGGCACGGAATTGCGTCAACTGGTCTGAGCTGGCCTGTAAAGTCTCCTACCGCTCTAGGGAAGGGACTGTACTAAGTCCGCCGATGGCGCCACCTTTTTAACCACTCCTTGATATGTGATCTTATCTGGTTATCCCGCAAAATTCTTTTTGATTGTATTGCGTTGGCAGATGTGTGCTAATTTCGAAGGCTCGCGTGTGAAACCGACGCCACGTTACCTCCTGTCTTTTTTATTGAGCTTCTTATGTGGTAGCGGATGCATCCACCTGTCTGGTTTAACGGGACTAGTGTAGTCGTGAAACGATATGACTGTATTTCCTGCGAAATGGGGGGACTGATGACATTACCTCGAACTGTACCTGTGAGATAACTCAGGTCCCTTGTTCTCCGTATGTGCCAGCACCAAGTAGCTTCGCGAGGGGGGGTTGTGATCCGATCCGGGTGCAGCGCTCAGTGGGGTTCAGCTGGGTAGTGAGAGGAGGAAGGTGCGGGTGGCGAAATGAATTATTGTGCAAAGACGCGCAAATGCGCGCATTGGTGCCGCTGAGACACTGACTGACAAGCGTGATCTCAGATGAAATATTCGGTTGCGAGGAGGTTTTGAAAACACATGCCTTAGTATATGCCAGAGACTCCATGCTATTTTAACGTTGGACCGTGCCTGTGTACGGTTAATAGGAAGTTAAATAAAATCGGTGGATTCTAGAACGGGATCAGGAGGCTGGAATATGCAGGATGTCTATGCAGAGCATATGCAGGTAGTCGTAGGACAGCAACAGCCGCATATGTCAGTGGGACCGCGAGAGGTATTGAGTGAAGGGCGTGAAGAGGAAGAACTTCAGCCCCCTGTTCCTGAATAAACTGGTGCAGATTGATAGCCACGTGTGGTTACGTCTCTTGATGGAGACAAATAAGGAACAACTATCGAGCAACTTCCTGTCAAATGAAGCTCTTAATCTAGGGCAGGAGTGATGACTGGTCACCTGCATCTGTCAGGCTAGCAAGCGACTGAATGTGCGTAGTGTGCTCGCCAGTCAGAGCTCTTTGGTTGAGTTCTTCGAAACTCTGATACAGTTTGACAAATTTTCCGATGGTGCTCAGGTCTCGCGCTACCAACATCGTAAATTCGTCGTTATCGACTGCCTCGAGAATGTTGCTGATTTACCGGTTTCTGACATATGTGCATTCACGCGCTTGCACAGGTCGACGACGTCTGTATGTAGCTGTACAGTTCTCACCGATCTGCTGTGACCGCGCTTGGAAGCACTGTTCAGCGCGGAGTTTTCTGACTGCCGGATGGCTGGGAGCTTTAGAAAAGCTGGCTTTGTACACAGACCACGCATGCAATGTTCGCTTTATGGTTCCGGTACCACCGATTTGCTACGTCGGTGAGATAAAAAATCATGTCCATGAGCGGGTTGTGCATCCCATTTTTTTGTAAGGGCTCACCCGCTCATAGGATGGGAAATAATCCTCAACATCGTGGTCGTCGCGGCCGCTGAAGATGGCGAGGTCTCGCTGGCGTAGAGATCCGGCAAAGTGACTACTGCAGGCATCCCATGAGGTGGTGACGTGCGGCTGCGGAGTTCCAGAGCGAGAGGATGGATTGTACTCCGCACCTCCAACAAATGTAAAGATGCGGGTTATTTCTAAACGCCTCCGAACACAAGTAAGCGTACCAGCAGCGTGAGATCTACGAGGCCAGCAAGAAGCGAGCACTGGACGATGAACATGCGGCTCGAGCGTAACCCCGTCTTCTTTATTACTACTTTTGTTTGCAGCTTGAATTGGAAGCATATGCGCAACCAACATCGTGATCGGTGCCACCGGTGACCTTTGGGCTTTCTCTCCTTTACCTGCGCTATATTAAGCTTAATCTGCTGTGCAACCAAATTCTGGCACCAGCTTACTTTGGAAGTGTTGCGCTCATCAACGCGACATACCACACCACCGCCTTCTGGACTGGCGCCATCTCGTCGAGAGCGCAGCTGCGGTGTTGTGTGCACTTGAGAGCCGGCGCGCGGTGCGTGCTTTTTCGTTCATTTCCCGTGACCCTCGGAATGCCTGGCTGGCGCGAATTTCAAGTCGCCGACGCAACGCCGACCGTAAGACGACTCCGGATATCCGCGCGTCGGCAAGGCGAGCAGCAGTATTCGGGACCGCAGGTTAGGAGATCATTCACGGTGTGTGTGTGTGTGTGTGTGTGAGTGTGTGTGTGTGTGTGTGTGTGTGCGTGTGTGTGTGCGTGTGTGTGTGCGCATGTGTGTGTGTGTGTGTGTGTGTGTGCGCGTGTGTGTGTGTGTGTGTGTGTGCGCGTGTGTGTGCGCGCATGTGTGTGTGTGTGTGTGTGTGTGTGTGTGTGTGTGTGTGTGTGTGTGTGTGTGTGTGTGTGTGTGTGTGTGTGTGTGTGTGTGTGTGTGTGTGTGTGTGTGTGTGTGTGTGTGTGTGTGTGTGTGTGTGTGTGTGTGTGTGTGTGTGTGTGTGTGTGTGTGTGTGTGTGTGTGTGTGTGTGTGTGTGTGTGTGTGTGTGTGTGTGTGTGTGCTGGGCTCTTATGTGAAGGAGCAGCAAATGCCACGAAGCTCATTCCCACGGGACTCGGGCTGTCCGTCACGGGCGCACGTGACGACGGCTGCCGATTTGACCTCCATGGAATGTACACGTGTGATGTTGTGTTTACAGCACCACAGGTGTGAGAAAGAACTATCCTGGAGCCTATTGGCCCCGCCCAGAGATTTTACTTCATCCCTATTGGCTTAACGTTGCGGTCTTTGTTTAGCGAACCTATTTAACGAGGTGTCGGGGGTGATTTTGGGGAGAAGAGACCAGTTGCAATAAACATGCTGTAAACTTTGTTCGACTCCGAGTAGTTCTCCAAGGTGCTCAGCAGGCACACCTCAACAGACCGCCGGTCAGCGCAACCGAGCACGGCGGGTGAGAGGTGAACCCTTTCGAATGCCAGCAGGTGAACAGACCGTCGCCCTCTGGACGAGCACGGCGGGCGACAGCTTAGACAGCGGCTTCGATACATAACTGGCAGGCTTGCTACTACAGCTCTGGACAGTAATCTGTTATTTTTCATGCCTATAGCTCAGCAATGAAACTTAATTTAATCGGGTCAGATTGCTCTGCTTTTGGAATACAGTATCAGCGCACGTTAAAGATAATCAATTAATCTTTATTTGACGTGTGCAGGGACCCCCATATGGTCTTTGTGCTACAGCACAAATAAGAAAAAAAAATGCACACGCAAATTTTACGCGCACAGAACACAAAACAAAAAGAAAATAACACATGAAATGAAATTTAGAGAAAAAGAATCACGCATAGAATGAAATCAGTCACCAGCATGTCTTCTTGAGCACAACAGGAAAAAAATAAAATAAAACGTTAAATAGAGAAACAATCCAGGAACAGCCGTTGACTGTAGTAATATAGAAATATACATAAAATAAACAACCATTCCAGGCGCAAGAAATGTGTGGTACCTAAAACACAAGCTAGAAATACAGCGAAATACAATAAAGAAATACGATTCAATGCGGCGCAGCCAGATTCAAATGTAAAATTTTAAATTTAGAACATGAATAAGAAAAAGCAATAGTTCAGTAAATACAACATTTAGGCTAGAAAGTAGAAGTTATACGTGATAAAATAACGTTTAAAATACAATGCCACGAACATCCAATATAAATGAAGGAAACGAGTTTAGTAAGATGTCAAGGTGACGACAAAAAGATTTGAACAGCCTCTGAATTCTGTCCAGAGGGGAGATAGAATGCAGAAGCGGGGAAACTTGAAATAGTATGAATACCCTGATGCTCTTTCATGGAAGGCGCAGTAGGATGTACTATATAAGCTGATGGCACAGAATAAAGAGTTTGTACAGGAAAATGTTATCTGCCCTGACACAACGGCAGACAAGAGAAGAAATATGCGGTGGGGTGCTCCCTGTGGAGAGAGATGAGGATGTTACACGAGGAAAGCAATATTGAAATATCCGTAAAAACTTTTGCTGTACTCTGTCGACATATCGATTTGCAAGTGCCATTCCAAACAACCGACGCGTACTTCAAAAGCGGCAAGCTTACTGACAGCTTTAAGAACGGAAGTGGGGTACGGAACTCTCTAGGAAGCCTTCATATGAAGCGGATTGCGCGCATAGCCCACTGAGCAATGCGTTTAGTGTGAGACGAGAAGCTGAAGGTAGTCATAAAGTACACCAAGGTCAATTATTTCATCAACTCTGTACAACAGCACAGAGTTCACAGAATAAGGGTAGAGAAAGCTGCGCGTTTTACGAGTAAATGAGACAAGCCTAGTTTTAAAGAATCGAGGTTAAGCCCATTCTTCACGCACCAGTTAGAGAAAGCAGGTGTGTCCGATTGCAAGAACAAGCAATCTTGAAAAGAACGTATTACCTTGAATATTTTATATCATCAGCATAAAGGAGAAAGGGGTTCTTGATCACGGAGGAAACGTCATCAATAAAAAACGGAAAAGAGAAGGGCCTAGTATATATAGGACCTTGAGGAACTCCACTGGTTGCAGGGTAAACGAAGGAGGTCTGTTCATTGACACTGAGAAAGCACAAGCGATCACGGAGGTAGCTATAACTAGGGTGAAAGAACATGGGATTGATCTGGGTGCCGGCTCACGGTTCAAACCCGGTGAGCTAGGCAGGCCACATAATAGCTCGAGTATCTATCGGCCGAACTGCCAGCAGCGACTCGATTGCTGGCATCGCCATAGAAGCCCTAGGCACCTACCAGGATATAACACGGCACTATTGGCACAAAAGGCTAACGTAGCGTCGACTTCAAAAAGACCTCGCTAAGAGCAAGAGGTACACTCTTAAAAAAAAAAATGGTCGTAACATTACCAAAAAGCTAGTAACTGCTTGTCACACTATTCACTAGGTTCTTAGTAACTGTTGGTAGTAAAAGCCTTGCCAGTAACGGCTACTATTTCAAGAACCTAGTACCCTGAACTAACTGGGTCATATATTCCTCTAGTTTTCAACAGTAGCTTTTAAATAGAAACATACTAACCACTCAAAAAAACCTAGTTGGAAGAACAAGCGTAAGCCAGCAACTTTTACTGGCTGTTTTAATACGTTTTTACCTGAGAATTTCACCAAATGGCAATGGTTTAGACCTGTAGAACTTACGATGAATGTTAAATGCTCCTGAAGAAACTAATAAGCCGTATTTGCTACGCTTTTCGGTAGGCCATGCATCGCTTCACAAAGCTTCAACGAAGAGACAGTCGCGCTCGGAGAGATCCCTTTTCAGGAATTATTGCAATGAAGTGACTCGCTTATTCGACGATTTGGTGTGCCTTCTCTATAGCCGAAATCGCGCGCATAACCAGTGGGGGAGGGCGCTGCACTGTTCAATACTGGTTGCTGGTTTCCAAAGGATAGTTTGACTCTTCAGTATCATGTGGAATGTCATCAGTTACCAGTTTGATTTTATCACCGTCCGAAAACCTGTAGTTTTCTGACGCGCCTTCATATGTTTCGAAGCGGGCGTTGGTAACCTATAGGAAATTGAACGTCTCAGTAGAATCAGTTCATATCGCAACATCATAGTTTTCAATACAATTCCTGGCTATTTGTGCATCAGCCGGAGGATTGATTGAAGCCACATTATCAATCAATGATCAATGACGATGTTATCAATGATCATCGTCTAGGTCAGAGGCGTGCTGTTCAGTATTCAGCAACAATAACGCGAGGGCTCCTAAAAGCGACCATCACACAAGGAATATCTTCTTTTCAGCGTCGTTGAAGGAAACAGGACATACCTCGATCCGGTCGCCATGTGCTGCATCTTGAAAATCTGTCACTCTTAAAGACACTAGGATATCTTTCTTGTGCTCGCCGCTGATAAGAATATTTCTTCCCTCTTTGCATGTGACAAGGCAATTGATTTCAGACGAAGACACTGCTTTTTGGGAAAAAGAACACGCGCAGAAAACAGATGAGCAAGGAAGGAGCCCCTGCCGCACTATTCGCCGTGAGATCGGCCTAGAGGTGGCGCCACCGTCGCTCCTAGAGTACGGATGGCATCCGGCGGCGCTCTCAGGAACGCAAGGGGCGTAGGTCTGCTTCCGAGTTTACAGCGGTGGTGTTGGCGATGAAAACGTGCCCTCGCCAATGCATTAGTCCTTTACTGTACAGAATGTTCCAAATTTCAGAAGAAAAAAAAATCCGCGAATTTCGGCAGTGCAGCAAAAGAACCCATACTGAAATGGTCTAAGTGCTTCAATGGTATGCGCACGCCCCTCCAACAGTTTCACCCTTTCACAGCACTATCTCTGCATGAACGATAATCTATTAAAAAAAGTCTCAGAAGAATACTGCAGACTACTGTCAGTGCGGTCAGGGCCTTCAGCACTCTCCACACATGGTCTGTCAGACATTCCCCAGGCGGCAGTGCCAGCGATGGACCTATATTTCACAATCGAAGAGCTATCTATAGCTATATCGGAATTAAACAGACGGACGTAACCCGGTCATGAAGAAGTGACCTATGACACAATCGGAAAGCTACCTCACAATTTCAGTCTTCGACTCCTGGGGTATTACAATTCTTCCTGCCCCGCCGAGGTGGCGCAGCGGTTACGGCGCTCGACTACTGTGCCCAAGGAAGTAGGGTCGAATCCCGGCCTCGGCGGCTGCGTTTCGATCGAGGCGAAACGGAGTGGCGTCCGTGTTCTGCGCGATGTCAGTGCACGTTAAAGAACCCCAGGTGGTCGGAATTTCCGAAGTCTTCCACTACGGCGTCTCTCATAGCCTGAGTGGCTTTGAGACGTTAAACCTCACAAACCAAACCAAACCAAACCAATTCTTCCTGGATGTCTGGTAAGGTTCCTACGGAATGGAAGTTGGCGAAAATAGTGCCCATTTTGAAACCTTCTAAACAGCCAATAAGTTACGCATCCTTCCGACCCATCGCCCTGTGTAGGTAAACATATGGAGGGAATAATCTCCTTACGTGTCTCCTGGTTCCTTGAGAGCCGAAATGAGTATTCTCAAGAAATGAACGGGTTTCGCCAAAATAGGTATGCGACTGATAATGTCATTACCCATGTCTCATCACTTGAAGAGTACCTTCACGCTGGGTACATACCCACAGCCGTTTCACTTAACATCAAGGCATCTGTTGAATGTGTTTCATCATGAAATTCTCGCAGCCTTGGCCAGCCTTGGCCTTGGAGGAAAGCATTGCAACTAGATTAGACACTGCAAGAGCGGCAAACTTTTGTGAGCACTCCAAACGATCCAACTCTCTTTCACGTAGTGAAAAGGGGCGTACCTCAGGGAGCTGTGCTCAGCACTCCCCTGTTCAATATTGCCCTTGTATATAAAACAAAAACCTTCCACGAAGAGTACACGTAACAAATATTGCAGATGATACTGTATCTGGAGTGCATCACGTTCGCTTTATACTACGCAGCAACGTATTCAGAGAGCGTTACTGCACATCTCAATGTATCTGGATCCCCAGGGAGATCGCCTATCATCAGCAGAGGTGGGCAACCTCATGAGGTTTCGACCTCATGAGGTCAACCTCAACCTCAAAATGACCTCAACCTCACGGAGTGAGGTGAGGTTGAGGTGAGGTCGGCAACACCTGAAATATTTTTGAGTGAGGTCAGCAAATGAGACCTCAACCTCATGCGTGAGTTTGAGGTTGAGTGAGGTCGTAACTTAGTGAGGTCGGCTTGTGAGGTCGAAATTATTGTTTCCCACAGCTATAAAATAGCCGGCAAAAAACCTTTCATAATGCCTGTCGTGTACACTCTTTTGGCTACCAACGCGCACATAACGAACAGTTTGCGTCTGTGCGTTTGCGTTCGACACGAAAAAAAAAAGGAGAGGGGGGGGGGGGGGGCGTAAAGTGCAGCGCGGCAAACGAGTGGGGTCGGACGACGGCTGCAAACTCGAAAGAAGGTGAAACAAGATCCCGCCACCATTCCGAGCGAGTTTGGGAAGTAAAGAAAGTCAGCGCAAACTCGAAGGGTTTCCAGACCTACGTGGGTGTGTAGGCTTCTCGAAAAAAAAAAAAGCTAGAATAGTAGAAAAGAGGGAAGCGCAAGATCCAGCAACCAAGGAATTGCTTGGGGGGGATGGCACGAGAGAGGAGGTTTCAGAGAGGCATTTGGAAAGAACAAGGATGCAGAAGAGACGAGAGATTAATTGCTTGACGAGAAGTCATCCCACGAAGACTGTATTTTAGTAAATAAAATCTGCTTTTGCTATTGTATATGGTACGAGTTAAAACGAAAGAAAGCAATAGAACGGTAGATCGTAGTTGTATCATTGCAATCCACTCTTTTATTATTATTATTATTATTATTATTATTATTATTATTATTATTATTATTATTATTATTAGACATTAAACTAACCCTCACATAAAATGATGAATTTAATGTGCCCTTCTCGAAGAATCATTGAAGAACAGACAGGTGACTGACGACTGCTTGCAGTCATCCCTTTCTCATACCCTATGGTAGCTTGCGCCTTTTTCATTTACATGTTTGTTTATCGAAGGCCTCCCCTCCGTTTTACAGCTTGGAGCCAAACTGGCGGGCGCGCCTTTTGTTCGTAAGCTCCGCAGCCGGTGTCCGATCTCAACTAGCGGACAAAGCGCGGACCCGGGAACCCCTCCGCATTTCTTGGAAAGTAAGCCACTGCACATACGCGCGCCTCAGTCTGTGTTTTGGGGTTCCTTCTGGGAGTTTGTCAGTTTTATGTATTTTTAAGTGCGTTTCTGTCAACGGGGCCGAGAGTTACAAGGACAGTGGCAGTCTGGGCGAGAGAGCGAGATGTGTGCGCGGTGCTCGAGCGTGTGAATGCGCGAGTGAAGATCTGCGTCTCCTCTTCTCTTTAGTTTTTCAGTACACTTGCACCATCCCTATTTTTCCTCACTTCTTATTTTCGTTTTGTGTAGTCACTTACCAGTGCCCCCTCTCGCGTTTGTGCACCCGTTTACTCACAACCGGCAGCTTTTCTGCGGTACGGCCAATCGTCACCCCCTCCCCCTAAGAAAAAAAAATCAGAAGAGACAACTCTCAGATTCTTCCTCTCGCAACATTCTTTTTTTTTTTTTTGCTTCTTTGGCTTTTGGTTGTGCGTTACCTCCGACTGGCGTATTCCTGCTAGTCTAAAGAAATATAAAGACAGGCCCTTCTCGCTTCTCGGAACGCCGCGGCGGCTGTGCGGACTTCTGTCGCTTGTCGACCATGCAGGCATCTCATCGTTTCGCAGGAGGGACACGCTAGTCAGTGTTCAAACTCTGCTCTTCCTCCGTGTAGACGCGTCGCCACCCTGCTCATCACCCGCTGGTCTTCCTCTCTTGACGGATGTTATGCAGTCGAAGAAAAACGAAACAATTCTCCATGGGTTAAGTGTTCGCGCTTCATTCTCCCAGTGGGCGTGGTTCTCTCTTCGCGACTAGAAGCTGGTGTCTCAGCCCCACGTTCTCACAGACACCAATCGTTCCTGGAACGTCTACTTGGGAGTCGCCCCCAAACAGCGTCGGTGAGCAGCCCGAAACGGCAAAAAAAAAAAAAAAAGCAGCATCTAAACAACATGCTATGTTCTTCGCCATTTAGCGTGGCCGTCTTTTTCAAGCGAAGAGACGTAGCCATGGCCGTGGTCGACGACTTGCTGTAATTTATGACGGAAGTTACCGCCCTTTCCAGCTGAGGTTTGCCCTTTGAGGTCTATCGCATTGTTGAGTTCGGCGGCGTCGAGGGGGCATGACATGGTTGCGGTTATGGCAGGTGTGGTTATGGCGGATATAGCGAAAAAATCTAAATATGCCGATAATGATGTGTGCGCGCGCAGTTGTCGAATTACAAAGCCATCGAATGCCATTTCCGTTACAATAGCCACGCAAAAGAAACGAAAAGCACTGTAAACTCGGAATGCATTCACTGCGACAAGCCGTGCGGACAAGAAAACCAGCAGTTGAGCTTCTCTCGGCATCTCAAGGTAATGTGCGAATTATCTCTAATCCAACGTATTATTTCTTTAATTTACATCAATGATAAAAGGACTGTTTTGGGGCTGCAAATTCGCCGTTAGTTATTATAAGTAGAAGGGAGGGCAATTTTTCCAATAATATGTCACGGCGTTTGTTCCATACAGCACAACCCACTTCGTCAGGATTACCGAAAGTAGCGCAATGTCAAAAGTCAAGCACGCTTTACCATTTCGCAACTAAGCGTCTCTGCATATGGCAACATTTTGTTCTGTCCGCCTCTTGTGATAAGTCCCACGTCAGAAGCCAATTTTATAAAAGAATGTTATGGTACTACAACATCCATATGTACGTAAGTGGCCGATCTATGTTTTTTTTTTTTTTTTGTAACAAAGACGTAGCACTGAAGAAACATTAGATTGTCTGTGATTTTGTCATCAGATTCGATTTAAAATCGCTGGAAAATGTTTTCATCAAGAAATTATTACTTCTTGTCATAGAGGAAACACTATTTGACGGCCACAGATATGTGCGGCGTTTCACTGCAGGCCTTCGGGGTTCGCATCCAGCAGCGCCAAGGACACACAAGCATTACAGCGGGAATTAGGTCAAAAGTCACCATATCAAAACAAATTATAAAAATAAAATTTGAAGAGTTGAAACTGACCAACTGTACTGCCGTTATTAGGTTAGCCTGCTATGAATCAGTAGCTCTGCTGGCAAATGTTCCAATTTTTTTACTTTACAAGTAAGCCTCATCATATTCAATGTTGTTTAAAATTTATGTCGTCATTCTGGCTTGTCACCACGCAGGACTTGTGCCATGACGTTTTATAGTTAGTGTTCTCAATTGAAAAAGCTTTTCTATTTTTTTTTTTTTACTTTTGAGGTCGAGCAACCGACCTCAAACTCACAGTTTGAGTTTGAGGTGAGGTTGAGTGAGGTCGGTGGTTGCATAAAAAAAAATTGAGGTGAGGTCACCTGGTCAAACCTCAACCTCAAAGCGTGAGGTTGAGGTTGAGTGAGGTCATGAAATTTTTTTTTGAGGTTGAGGTGAGGTTGCACTTTTTGAGGTCAAATGCCCACCTCTGATCATCAGAAAGGTGTTGCTACGGCTTTCACAAGAAAACGAATGTCTCGATACCTGCTCCTACTGGGTGGACGGTCTGTGTCGTATATGTATGATCACGACGATTCCTAGGTGTTATGATTGACAGTAATCTCTCTTGGGCACCTCAGATTAAACAACTTCCGGGAGGATCACTGCCGCATCGCAGGTTTCACATTCATGATGGGAACACGATGAGGCAACAACTGCCGGTCGATGGTTCTGCTTGAGAATTAGTACGTTGAAGGAGCGGAGCACTACTATTTACCTGTGCTTCAAAGATTATCTCCAACAAGCAAGAACGGTCTTGCTTGCGGATTTGCGGATTTGTCTTGGACTCCCAAAGGAATCGTCCGCATCAGGAACACTTGCAAAAGCAGGGTGTCTCCCGCTAGATGTGATTTCCGCCTACGAAAGTATGCGTACCCATCTCCGACATGACCTCCAAGGGGAGAAGCTCCTCTTACACCATGTCTACCTAACTCACTACAGCTCTGGCTTTTGTCAAGCTGTACATTTCCTGCCCCTCCCTACTATTACTCAGTCACGAAACCTACTACCTCTCACCTTTCCCCCATGGACACTATCGTCTCTAAAGGTGAATACATCTGAGGTATGCGAATAGTCGCATGCCTCAAGCAGCACTTCTGCAAGCCGCCTGCTTAGCCAAGGAATATACGCAGTACACCCACATATTCACTGACGGTTCAACTACTGAAGGCAATTTTTATGTGCCCTCAACAAACCATATCCTGTCTTACCGGCTGTAGCGGAAGACCTCATCTATGACAGCTGAGCTCCATGGCGTTAAAGGAGCTGTTTCCTATATCCTGCGCCAAACCCCCGGACATTGGGTTATCTTCACTGATTCCAGAAAATCTCTGAAAAGCATCTATAACCTGCTGAAGAAAATAAATTATCAGCCTGTTTGGCTTGACATCGGGTATCTACATCATTTTGCTGATTGCCGCAGGTATCCACATTTCAGTGTATACTAGCTAACTGTGGCATTCAAGCCAATGAAAAGGCAGATGAAGCGGCTCGTAAAGGCCACCAATATCAAAGATAAATTCGGAATTTCTTCACGAAATCTGATGCATCCCAACTGGCAAAAAAAAATTTGCTTCCGAAATAAAGTATCGACTTTGGAGCTTGCCGACACATCACAATCAATTTCTTTGCTCAGTTGAGCCACATCTAAGATCAAGACTCCCTCCGAAATTTGTTTGCCAACTAGAAACTCTTTACCACCGACTTCGCCTGAACTGTAAATATACAAATGGCTTGCAATGCCGTTTCGGTAAAATGAACAATCCGCATTGTGACAACTGTATTTTGATATATATATATATATATATATATATATATATATATATATATATATATATATATATATATATATATATATATATATATATATATATTTAGGGCAATTATGTATAGTCCTCCATACTTAGGATTTTCTGTAGCGGACCATGTTCAATTTTTGTATGTCAAAAGCTAGTTTACGTAACCACCCGTCGTTTATATTTATTGGCCCCGCTTTGCACACTTTTTGCGTTGTACTGCGCTCACGGGCCTGATACTTGGATCTCAACAATACTACTTGCCTAATGACAGCTTCGTTTTTCTTATCGCCTTTTGAACAGTGTGCGCGGGCCTTATACGAGTGAGACAGGCAAATTTAGTCTCAAGCCCACGCCGATACAAGGTTCGCTCTATGTCCTGCAGCAGTCCAGAATGAAAAGAGCCAGCCTGGTTCATTAATCGTACCTGACTCGAGGACCAAGCAGGTTGAATGTATCACTACGTACTGCCCGGCAGGTTGCTGTAGACTGAGTGCATATCAACTCTGGCTAGACAACCAAGCACAAGTATTCCTTAAAAATGAGGTTACGCCGACATTGTACAGGAGACCTCTCCACACAGGAAAGCTGACTGCTCACGTGCAGAGCGCGGAGTGGATTGAGTTTTCCGACCTCACAACGGGGCGTATGCTTCTTGCGGCCAATGTCAGAGAATCTGTTAGTGTACCACTCTGCCAATTACTCCAAATGATTTCTTGAAACTGAGGAAAGTATAAGGAATTTCTGATGTGGGTGATGTTGATAAATGGTAAATTAGTAGTGTAATAATATTTTTCTTTACATGCGATAGGTTTCACCGTGTGAGAGAGCTCTTACAAATTAACAAAAATTAGGACTATCAGCGATTAATTTTCAGTAAACTTAAAATGCAAGCTGCGAATCAGTCGCTGCGGAAATATCTTAAAAAACTGTTCATAGGCGCTATCAAGTTCGGCAAGGAATTTTGAAGGCTGAATACTTCTTTATCACTGTAAGTACTGAGCCCTAAATCAATCTTATGCTAAGCAAAAATATTAGGGTTACTTCCACAACAGGTGCCGGATATAAAACTATCCTGAAATAAATTGTGTTCATTATATCGTGCGACTATAAAGATGTATATATTGCCAAACTAAACACTGATAGTTGCGCCCGTATGAGGCTATTTTACCCCTCTTGTCAGAAACAAGGAGTTTGATCGGAAAACAGCACTTTGAAAAGAGATTCTAATGAGCTACCAGTGAAGTACCTTAATCTAGGTTTATTATATAATATTCAATACAACAATTAGGTGCTGGGAAGACATCTTTCGCAAAGATTCGAGCATTTTTCTAAAGAGATATGTGCTCAGTACCTCTGTTCCGTACGCATGCAAAAGCCTTCAACAGAAAAAAAAAAAAATAAATAAATAAACAGAAAGCGTATGGCCCTGAGTTTAACACACCAAAGCGACATCGGCTATGAAGGTTGATGTAGTGGCGGGCTTCGGTGTCGTTGACCACGTGGGATTGTTTACCGTGCAGTCAAATTCCACAGCAGAGGTGCGCACCTTTCGAAACTTTCGTTATTAATCCCCCACCCCTTCCCCCCTGTTCTCGAAATCTAATGTCACTGGAATTCTGAAAGTACCGCAGCTGCTTTCTCTTTGCCGCGGCGCCGCCTATTGGCCAGCTGCGGTCACGTGCTCAAGCCCCGCCATAGATGGTCCTCTCGAGCAGACGACCCCGCTGTCATCGCAGGGCTTCGGCGGTACGCGGGAAGCGTGCCTTACATAAGTTCGTCCGATATTGCTCTGTGTGCATAAAACACGCATAACATGGTCGCTCTGGGTCGCCGAGGATGCCGAGGTGTTGCGCCTCAGGATATAGCAACAAAAATGAGGCAAAGTTCTGTTTACTGTCCCGAGCGGAAAGTTTGATAATTTTGATTATCAAACTTTCCGCTCTGGACAGTAAACAGAACTTTGAGCAGTATGTTGATGGTGGTGGTGAAAAACGTTTAATGATTCAAAGGGGTGGAGGTATGCATGAGCCGGATCTTTGAAGATCCGGCCCTCACAAATACAATATAACCGTATGTCTGCATCGCATTTGCACGACAAATTTGTCCCAACGAAGAGCACCCGGCTTTGCGAGTTAAATATTTTGTGAGCTCATCAGCTGTTACTGGAGTCACTAAATGTTCATCCTGAGATTTAGTAGTTTGACGTCTCTGTCTCCATTGCATGTTTCGCTGTAGATGTTTTGTCTGTGACAGCTAGGTTTTCGGAGACGTTTCGTGCGCTTTTTTTTTTTTCCGGAGGTCCATTTTGGCTAATGAGTAATTAGTCCCATAAATATATATGTGCTTTTCTAATATATATTGCTCATTTGAATTGTTTTGCCTTAAGTACAAAACAATTACCAAAACTATACGGACCATGAACGGTGCCGACCCGTGAGGGTTCCCCGTTAAATTAAATAACCTTGAGTTCATTAACGTGCGCTAACATTAGGAGCCGACAGCAAGGAAAGGTCATGGGGGCATCACACTACTTTTCGAGTACGGTGGCTTGAGCGGTACGAATGAGCGTTATGTTTCGCGGATAGCTCGCTGCGCGACTAATGCCTTGCACACATGCTGGCGAGCATGGGTTGCGCACTGGTCTCTTCAGCCTCTTTGGGAGCACATCATATCCTCGCGGTTACTGGAGTCTTCCGTTTTCATTCGCACAGCTTGTCTGCACGGCAAGGCTTACGCAAATAATCTCCTTGGTTTGGCGTAATTCTTTGCTACTTAGCGGCGCCTTTCCCCATTTCCTCCACCCTTTGTAAGTAGTCGCGAAAAGGTTTTATTGGGCCGCGAATCCAGAGCGTTGGCCTCGCGCGCCAGCGTGGTTGGAGCCGTATAACATGTCACTCCGACATAGAGAATCTTTCTGTACTCATCACATTTCAGGCGAGCTCTCACGTGAACGCTGCATATATGACTGCTATAAACAGTTTGCCTGGTCTCAAAAACATGCGTTTGCGAGCCTTTCAGAATTACTCGTTTCGGCTATATAAAGCAGAATAACCTGCGCTGCAGCAAATGAAGCGCTATACAACAAGCTTAAGCTTGCATCTTGCTGTACGCGCACGCCCGAGGAGTGAAGTACACGATCGTGGCTGCGCAGCAGTCGTGCGACGCTTTAAATGCTTTCGTAAACCCTCGTCCCATGTAAGATTTCATTCTTTAATACTACCATTCGTTATTTTCCGTGCGAAATCAATCAACGACGCATTTGAAGGGGAGACACCACGAGCTATAGCGGAGCTTTGCTCGTCTAGCAGACGACGCGCTGGACCATTCCTGGCAACAACAACCCAATGTTGCCCACTCGCCGCCCGCTGATTGCGATACATGAGTTCCAATGACTTTATCGAAATCAGCAGTCGAGCGCGCTCTACCATTGAGACGCCGCGATGGAGGTTCAGCAGTAAAAGAAAAAAAAAAAGAGAATAATTCAGACAGCTCTATCGTGCATACAGAAGGCACAGAGTGGCCTGTTCAAACTGCATTGTGCTGTGTAGCAGTCTGCGGTCACCTGTTTCTGTGGGTGCACTGTTCCAAACAGAAACGGGATTATACGATTTCTGAAGATTTGCATGCAGTTGTATTGACGGCAGCAACCTGTTTTGCTTTGGCACGAGGCCTAACGACAGCACCGCTTCGTTTGAGACACCGCATGGCAAAGAACCTCAAGCGCCGAAGACCGCGACGGATAACGCCCTTATCCAGCATGCAGAGGTGGGCAACCTCATGAGGTTTCGACCTCATTAGGTCGACCTCAACCTCACGGAGTGAGGTGAGGTTGAGGTGAGGTCGGTGACAGCACGAATTGTTTTGAGTGAGGTCACGAAATTGGACCTCAACCTCACGCGTGAGTTTGAGGTTGAGTGAGGTCGTCATTGTGTGAGGTCGAAATTGTGAGGTCCAGGCTTTTTGCTGTTCCGGCGGCTTTCTTCGAAGAGCGCCCCTCTTGACGCGGAGCTCGAGCGTACTGCCGCGGTGTGCCCGCCGACCCTCGGTGTTTGGTTACCCCCCAATCGGACGACCGGATGCCGCAGCCCCTGCCCAGCTTTCGGCCTTCCACTGTAATGTCCGCAGCCCGGGGACGCTTCCCTCTGGTCTACTTGGAAGGAGATAATTTTTTTTTACTTCACGAACTCCTCATGCCCCCCGCCCGCCACCCCCGTTTCCTCTGACTTGTTTGCGCCGATGCTTGCCGCAGGCTCAAACACCAATGAGCGCGCAAAGCACATAACTCACGTTGACCTGCGGTGCTTTTGTCGGATACCGAAAAGAAACCAGCAAACTAAAAAGCGAAGCAAATTGTCTTTGCGCAGACGGCGCGGAGCAGAACTGTGTCTTGTGCATGCCCGTTTCCAGGCGCTAACGCCACGGCTGCTGCCTTACATTCGATAAAGGATCCCGCTGTACATTACACGGAAACCTAACAGAAAACGGTGCAGCGAAATTGTTATCGGAAGTGATACTGACAGATAAAAAAAAAACTTGAACAAACCAGAAAAACCGGCACAATACCATCTGGGCATTTTATCGAAGTCCTCCCTTTCGAATTGTAGGTCATCGTTTTATATTCCGGTCCTGTAAATTTATATTCTTGTATTCTCCAGAACCTCTCTTTGGTCTTGTGCTGCTTGTTTCTTCTAACAGATTCACAGGTGATGAAGGTGTTATTGTAGCGGTAAAACATGCATCAGGATGATATGGACGGCACAGCTTATAAGACGCAACGGGTATACAGGAAAAAGCCTGCGCATGTTAACCATTTGCCGAGATAGAAGAGACAAAAAAATATATGGGGCTTGTATGCAGTAAAGCGCAATGAAAAAAAAAAATGATTTCGCTCCGCTAAGGCCCTTTATTTCTCTCTCAAATTCTAGTGAAATCATGCAATGCAGGAGGAAGGAGGAGAGTAAGGGATTCTTAACTTCAAAATATCAGGTTTCTCTTGAAATCTCTTATTCAGGCGCAGATAAAAAGAAAAGAGAAAAGCGTTCTCCTACATGTTTTTATGAGCTAGAAAGTATTGAGATGGTTTCCGGCTCGACATTTCGGTGTCTAGACGGACGAATTGGTGTGGCGAACTGAACGTGTCTGTTTTGTGCTCCCGTCTGCTCGAAACGGACAAATCAATCGGATGAAAATTGTTGTGGCAAATGTCGGAATAATTTTTTTCAGATATTTGTTTTTTTCTTTAAAAATCAATTTAGATGTACGTGATATGAACCCAATTACATGCTAGCACTGAGGAATGCAGTATTAAGTCGATGTCTCAAAAGCTTCTATACTCTCTGGGAAGCGCAGTTCTCTTCTGTTTTTAGTGTGCGATATTTGTTATTACTTTACTTCAACATGGTATTTATTTATATATATTTTCTTGTATGTCAATTAAGTTCGTACACTGCCGAAAAGAGAACAGGCTTCTTCCCTCACATTAGGCTCTTTCTTTGGCATCTTTTCAGAGGACTATAGCACAACCCTCCTTTCCACTTACCCGCGCGGTCATTTAGTTTTTTTCTTTTTCTTTTGCAAGTATTGGAAAGCGCGATCTAGTCTCTGAAAGCGGAGCTGGCACACATACGCCACTGCCTTTTGGTGTGTATTGGTGGCAGTTCGGCATTCACCGCATGAGCAAAACCAGATGCCTACAGACGGACGGCGAAAGGAGGAGCGCGTGCACAGCGGGGGGCGCGGTCCCTCTGGGCTCCTTGCTCGCCTCCTTTCTGTTGTTCTTGACTTTATTTTACGTTTGTGTGCTGTAACTATACGACACTAATGGGGAAACGGTTTCTCTAGATTCACGTACGGTGCATGTGGCGAAGCAGCTTCGGAGACACCACCGTGCAATTTATTTGTTCAGTCTTCAAAGGAAAACAAGTGAATACCACAAAGAAGCTCGTCTCAGAATTGTTGGCGAAATGGCATCCAGTATTCGGTTCGGACGTACAAGTATTTATATCGTGTGTGTTGTTGTTTTTTAGGCGGGTGGGAGTTGGACATTTTGCTCCAGCGAAATTTGACGGGCGAGCCGATGTTCGCGACAGCAAAGTGGTTCACATTTAACCCTTTTTCCTAGCAGTTCCGACCCTTGTAATTTTTTAATGTAAGCGTGGTGTTCGAAGAAGCAATTTCGCCAATTCTTGCAATACGCCACGGAATCACAGAATTATAAACTAACGCCCAGGAGTGGCCGGTTGGGACCTCATAAGATAAACAGCATTCCTCTTCGAAATTTTGTGAATGTTTATTCGGCGTTGGCCGAGTTTTATGATTAATTGGTGTTTTGCTGTCTTGTCCTCTTTTGTTTGTTTTGTTGGGGATTTAGTCTTCAAAAGTCGTTTCATAAATGGCTCATATGAAAAATTTGTGCCCCGTTAATATGACATCCGTTAATATGGAGGACCCGAATTATGGACAGTTTTTCTAGGGGCGAAGATTTTTCAATGTATTTTTGTCTCGTTAATATAGAAACTCGCTCTCTGAGCAATGGAGATGGAATGAATGCACACAGCCTATTCGGCCCATGTATTTTTGTCTCGTTAATATGGACATCGTTTGAAAAAAGCAGGGGATTCCGAACGCAAGTTAAAGAAGGGTGCGCACGCCGGGAACCTATGCGACAGCCGATACGGTCGGATGCCTGAACGAGTCCTGTGGTGTTGGAAAGAACCAAAGCGGGCGTGTCGTCGTTTTAGGAGAAAGGGGGGCGGGGGGGGGGGGGGGGGGGCAAGAGCGGAAAGGAAGGGAAGAGGAGGAGCAAAGTTGGGTGGTTGACAGGGATCGTACACAGCAAACCGAGGGTCAGCTAACTAAGAAATACCCCAAAAGGAGGGAACCGGGAGATTTCTGGGTGCAGCGGCAGCGCCTCAACTAGAGGCTGCAGTCGGGAAAACAGCAACATGTGGTCGCAATAAATTCCGCTGAATGTGAACAGAAGAGAGGCCGGTAAAAGCGTAAGAAAGAAACAATAAGAAGAAAGACAAGCGCCAAAATTGGGGGTGGGAAAAGAAGTTTTTCTATCCCAGAACACGAAGTGTGTTCCATGAAGCCGTTAACGCTTTTCGGTCAGGGTTAAGACACACTCACGAAGTAGAGCGACAAAATAAACGCGACGACCACGCAACCAGGACCGGGCGTCCCGTCCTGGACGCCCTTCCTTCTCATGCTCCTGGTTTTCGTCACTGTTGCGCTGCCGAACTACCACATGTTGCACCACAGCGATCCGCATGTCGGCTTCGCCTTGAGTCAACGATGCGGCCTTGACAAGGTCTGAGCTCTTCGTAGTCGGCTAGACACCGTTCTAAACTGTACTTCAGCTTGCAGTGTTTGTTTCATAGGAACACATACAAACGGCACAGGAAAGGGCTGTTTGATAGCCCTCTGTATAGCAGCCTGCCAACTTGACTCTCTCGCTTCCTTACAAAAACAGTACAAGGCAAGAAAGAGAATCAGAAGAACGGAAAGTCAGGGAGGTTAACTAGGGAAAAAGAGTGCAAAGAAGCAGGAGCTTGTAACTCTCAAATTTAGTCTGACTTTTGGCATGGTGGGAGTTAAACGCAAAAGAATGGAGCTGAACTTAGGCGCGAAGCGGGAAATCTGTGAATACAAGCGGCAAAAGCAATCTCAGTCAATCCAAGCCGTGAAAGACTGGACCCAAGTTCAACTAGGCCTCAGCCTCGTCAGGTCGACGGTATACCATCTATATATACTACCGGACTCCAATAAATGGCTCAACGTCGCCATCACAGCGTAAGCCACAGTCCGACAGCGCCCAGCACAGCTCGAAGAAATGGAGTCAGCCTTGTTAATGTGGTTCGGGAATGTGCACGCGAATGGTGCTGTCGTGAGCGACGAAATGCTTCAAGAGAAGGCTCGCTGCCTCGGCAACATTATCGGTGCTTCCTCTCCTCCGACTTGATAGGTTTTACCTGTGATGACTTACGAAATTTTTGTTCGGTAAACCAGGGAGATGTTTACTGAGAAATATTATTCTACGCTCTGTCTAGGCGTTACTGATTTCAGCTACTCAAGAGGATGGCTGACAAGGTTTAAGAACAGACATGACGTTTCGGGTCGACGGATTTATGGAGAAGAGGGTAGCATCGACATCTCGGCTGTGTTTATATACCCAAATTAATTTAAACAGCAACCATTTTTCATAAATTTTTTTCTCAGTTATATACTTTTCGTTTTTATTCATGACTGGTTATTATGGATGACTCACTTTATGGACAGTTTTGGTCGGAAACCAAAGCTTCCATACTAACGAGGCACGACTGTATTCCTATTTTTTCTTAATTTAATGTCATCATCATCATCATCATCAGCCTGGTTACACCCACTGCAGGGCGACGGCCTCTCCCATATTTCTCCACTTAACCCGGTTCTGTGCTAGCTGCATCCACTTGACCCCTGCGAACTTCTTAATCTCATCCGCCCACCTAACTTTCTGCCGCCCCCTGCTACGCTTTCCTTCCCTTGGAATCCACTTTGTTGCCCTCAGCGACCATCGGTTATCCTTTCTTCGCACTACATGTCCTGCCCATGTCCATTTCTTCTTCTTAATTTCCACTAGAATATCGGTAACTTGAGTTATTTCTCTGACCCACTCTGCACGCTTTCTAACTCTTAATGTTACCCCTACCATTTTTCGTTCCATAGCCCTCTGGGTTGTCCTCAACTTAAGTAGAACTTTCTTGGTTAGCCTCCACGTTTCAGCCCCATAGGTGAGTACAGGCAAGATGCAACTGTTGTATACTTTCCTCTTGAGCGATACCGCTAAGCTGCTAGTCATAATCTGCGAGTGCTTGCCAAATGCGCTCCATCCGTATTCTTCTTGTTATTTTCTTTTCGTGGTCCGGATCTGCTGTTACTACCTGTCCTAAGTAGACATATTCGCCTACTACTTCCAGTATTTCGCTACCTAATGTAAACTGCTGTTCATTCCCGAGGCTGTTGAACATTACCTTAGTCTTCTGCATATTGATTTTCAAGCCCACCTTTCTACTTTTTCTGTCTAGGTCATCAATCATTTTTTACAGTTCATCCCCCGGTTGCTTAGCAAGGCAATGTCATCAGCAAATCGCAGATTACTGAAGTATTCTCCATCTACCCTTATTCCTAACTGCTCCCATTCCAAGTCTCTGAATACTTCCTCTAAACCAGCTGTGAATAGTACTGGGGAGATTGTGTCTCCTTGCCTAACACCTTTCTTTATGGGAATTTTGTTACTTTCTTTATGCAGAACTATGGTTGCTGTGCAGCCACTATATATATCTTCCAGCACTTTAACGTACGGCTCGTCTACCCCCTGACTTCGCAATGCCTGCATCACCGCCGAGGTTTCAACTGAGTCAAATGCTTTTTCGTAATCAATGAATGCTATGTATAAGGGCTGTTTATATTCCGAGCATTTTTCTATCACCTGATTGATGGTATGGATATGATCGATAGTAGAGTACCGTTTCCGAAACCCTGCTTGATCCTTTGCTTGATTGCAGTCTAAGGTTGTCCTGATTCTATTAGCCATTACCTTAGTAAATACCTTATACGTAACAGACAGTAAGCTGATTGGTCTGTAATTTTCGAGGTCCTTAGAGTCCCCTTTCTTGTGAATGAGGATAATGTTTGCATTCTTCCATGGTTCCGGTACCGTCGATGACACCTGGCACTGCGTATACAGGGTGGCCAGTTTTTCTAGCACGATATCCCCCCCCCCGTCCTTCAGCAAATCTGTAGTTATCTGATCCTCTCCAGCTGATTTCCCCCTTTTCATAGTTTCTAGTGCTATCTTGACCTCGTCCTTCGTCACTGGTGGAACGTCTGACTGTTTTTTCCTACCGCCAATCTCATTACGGTCCTGACTACTTTGGCTACTGTCGAGATCTGTATAGAACTCCTCGGCTACTTTGACTATCTTGTCCAGATTAGTGATGACGTTGCCCGCCTTGTCCCTTTAATGTAATTTAATGTATTCTGTCGCAAAACAATGTACAGTGTATTCCAAAAAAGCTCGGCAATCATCCATTTTTTTTTTCGAATTAAGAAAAAGAGCAAGGATGAAAGCTCGGGCGCGTTGGTGTCGGTTTTCTTGCCTCATAGCGCTAAACAGACAGGGACACAGCCAGACATACGGGACGGGCGATAAAAAAAAGAGCCCGTCCCGTGTGTCTCGCTGTGTCCCTGTCTGTTTAGCGCTATGTGGCAAGAAAATAAAAAGAGCATATCGTCATTGTTGTCGTCGTCACTAGGGTCAACAGCATTTGTCTTCTCAGTTTATAGTAAGAACTGGCTTGTTTTATTTCTAATACGAATCTTATTCACGTGGGTCAGATGGGATAAACTGTTTGTATTGCATTATGGGCCTATGCGTAGTAACGTGGTACCCATGTAGGCCTTAGATTTAAACCGGTCACAAAAGGGTAGGCGAGGAGGGGGAGAGGATTGCCACTTTAGTGCAGAGTTGGACATGTAGTGTCCAGAGTTCCCTGCTTTTATCCAGGATATTAATTGAAGTATAAAATTAGGAGTAAAATACAGCCTTCACACGACAAAATTCTGGCTAGCCTATATATACCCCAGGATTACCGAGAAATGTATATTTGCTTTAAGTTACGGTTTAATTTAATGATTCTTTTTTTTTTTTTGAGGTCGAGCGCCCGACCTCAACTTTACATTTTGAGTTTGAGGTGAGGTTGAGTGAGGTCACCAATGGTCACCTGAAAAGTGATGTGAGGTCGCCTGGGGGACCTCAACCTCAATGGATGAGGTTGAGGTTGAGTGAGGTCGCCAAATATTTTTTGAGTTTGAGGTGAGGTCGAGGTTTTTGAGGTCAAATGCCCACCTCTGCCAGCATGACATACTCTTTATGAAAAAGTATCTCTTTCTTTTGATAGAACATAGGATGATAGCCTGTTCACATTTCTTTTGCAAGAGGCACATAGGTAAGCCAACGCGCGCAGTAACCGCGAAACAAAAAAAAAAGGTTAGCTGTGGTTTAGCTTGGGGTTAAACCTGGAGTTACGCGAAAGTAATCTGCATGGCTACGCTTAGCGTGGGCTTGAAAGTAAAGACATGGCTTTTGCACATAGTAATTTACTCTATGGTTGCAGCTTTATTTAGACCTTGGGGAATCACTTCACGTGTGAGAACCCCTTGCCTCACGTTGTTGACCATTCTCGTTCGGGTGTAGAAGACATCTAGTGGTATGACATCATCTCTACGTCGAACTCCGGGGCACGCCGCCGTCACTACGTTCGAAAGAACCTTCTGTCCTTGCAACTCGCTGTAGTCGTTCGCCTCTACCAACTACCAAGTTATCTGTCTTTTTTATCTTCCTCTTTTCCTTATTCTTCTTTTTCTACTTCCTCTTTTTCTTTTTTCTTCTTCTCACGGACAGACAGACAGGCAAGGCGAAATAGCGAGACTGTGGCCGATGTAGCCCTCGCTACAAAAACACTTGTGCACGCCGCACGTGCGTACGTATATCACTGCGGACTGGCACGCGACGCGAACACGCATCCGCACTCGATATAGGTTCGCCGCTCGCCCCAAGGTGGCTACTCTGCTCGATCCCGAGTAGAGTCACTCGATAATTCTCAGTGTAACGCGAAGGTCCCATCTCGTGCTGGCAACCATGACCCGCACGGCCATGCAGCTTCCAACTGCTCGAGATGAGCCTCTGGCGCGGCTGTATTCAAGTCAAACGCAGAGGACATTTTGAAAGCAGCATCGGCCTTTGTCTGTGCATTGCCTTGAAGAGCACCGCAGGTACTTTAGAAACAGTAGAATTTCTGAACTGTGAACGGTAAGCTTGTATGGAAGTCTGAGCGGCGGTCTGCATGCGGATCATTCTAGTCCTGCTAAAGAGATCTATCGATATATCCGACACCTGGCTATTCTGTTGGGATTTTTGTGACATTGCAATCACTTGCACTTTCTTGCCTTCCTCGATTATCACCGTAAATGATCACATTGAGTGATTCTCTATGGCGATGCAGAAGCCAATTAACTGTACGTCGTCGCACATGCGAGCACACTATGTCGCAAGTTCACTCGTGCGTGCTTGTTAAACATCATTATTGACGTAGTCAAAATTATCATTAATCATTATCGCTCATCGCTAAACATTGGTACTAGTTTCCAGTCAATCGCGGTCATTCAAGTCGCCATTTGACGTATTGGTCGTTGCGTAGTCATGACGAGTCATACCTACTCACTGTAGTCATTACCACTCTTAGTTAAGCATTTTTACTCGTTTCGAAACAGCTGTGGACGTTAGAAGTCACCGTTTGACATATTGGTCGTTTTGTAGTTATTGGCAGTCATGATGAGTCATGCCTAGTCATTTTAGTAATTAACACTCACCGCTAAGCACTTTTACTCATTTCCAATCAGTTGCGGTCATTACAAGTCGTACTTTGACATACTAGCCATTACAAGTTATTATTAATCATTATTAGTCATTAGCATTAATGATTACCTATATCGATGTCTATCGATAACTTTTATTCTTTACCTTTCACCATCAATCGTTTTCATTCTTAATCTCCCTCCTCACACGTCCGCTATTTGCGAGCGATACATTAGCCCAGAGACGTGACGCACAAATCATGCGCACACATTTTCGCTAAATGAGATAACCTGAAAGTCTTTCGGCTTAAAAATCTTTCCGGACTCATGCAGGTTGCTGCAGCCAAAAGCCTTGTAGCCTGGCATTCTGCCGCTAAGTACTTCTTACACGAAAAAAGAAACAAAAAAGAACGGGCAACAAAACCCTGACGCGAAATACAGCAACCTCCGCTGAAGCACGGCGGTGAAAATGCGTGCACGCGGTGACTGTTTGGAAGCTTGATGGCGAAGCAGGCCGCGGCGCACCACATGACCCATGCTGACCAATAGATGGCGCAGCGGTGCGGGGAAAATAATCTCGGTACTCTGAAAATTATCGACTGACGCTAATCTCGAGGCCATTAGCTGACGAGGTTAGGCTGTGGCGTGCGCGGAAATTAACGTCCCGCCAAAATGCAGCATCGGCAGATGACGTAGTTCATAACCCGAAGTTCCTTGCGGTTGTTTTGCCCTTTCTGCTCCTTTTGTTTCTCGCCTAAAATATTTTTGCTGATCAGATATTATAACGTCTCAATACCCGACGGTTCTAAGGAACCCTGTCGCTTGTGCAATTTTAATTCAAATGCAGCAGCACTATACCTGACTATTGCGCTGACTTTATTCTCTTATTTAAACTATTTTTTCTTGATATTTCACATTCCTTAAATTATATTCCGCTGGTTTTATTTCTCTACATATCTCCTCCGAAAGGTTACTTATGTTTTTTTTTTTTCTCTTTATTTCTGCCTCAATCTATTCTCTCTTTTTTTCGAAACAAGTGTTCCAATCATGTACGTAATCATTTAGAGTTCATTTCCTTTTCTTTTCACTGTGATATTGATCCCTGAGTGAATAGTTTTTATTTCAGGTATCCTTTCTTTCTATTTTTTTTTTTTTTTTCTGGCTGCCTTATTACCTGGGTGCATTTCTGACCTGTTGCCTGTTGTGGCGTGCACGCTGTTGCCGCCAACTGTCCATCCTTGGCTTTATAAGCACCAGCGGATTTCCTTTAGATCTTGTACTTGAGTCTGGGGATGAGGGACTCCTCGGAGAGTCCTGCAGACCCCCACCACCCTCTGCACAGGGCTCCTCTGTGCTCCTGTGTTGAGCAGAGTGGTTTAGGCATGCATTTCACCTTGTTTGGATGCGCCCGTGACTGCAGTTACTCTTGCCTACAGACCCAGGTCCGCATTGACAGCATGTGTACTTCTATGAAATGAGTCGATTTTTTTTTTTTTTTTGACTACTCTGTGATATGATACTTCTTGCCTTTTCTGCTGCGGTTGTCAAACGAGTACAGTGGTGCAGTAGTTATTTTTTATGTAATTTACTCCAGCTTTTATCTTACCGAGCATTTTCCGGTTAATTTAATATGGTGTAGTGACGGACGGCTTTCGCATTAGACAAGATTTACTAGGGGTTTTTTTTCTGTTTTGTTTTGTCTAGGCTTTACATTTCTTTCTCTTCCTCTACCTCTGGTTTGTCAGCAATTTAGCTATTTTTTATTTGATTCTTCTGCTGTTTAATTTAGTTGTTTTTTTCTCTCTTTGGTGGGTTTGCGGACCAACGATTACGATGCCCTAGGAGACTGCCATTCTCTGTTGTCAACTCGCTTTTTGTTTTGTTTTTTTTTTTTTCATTTCGTTTGTTGGGGACTGTCCTGTTCACTATTTTACTTCAGTCTCTCTTTTTTCTTACGTTTTGGATTTTTTCCCTCTGCCTCTTTCTCCGTACGTTCTTTGTCATTTTTGTCTCTCTGCTTTTTTTTTTTTGTGTGCCTCTTCTTTGCTTTTCCGGTTCTGGCTGCTGTTTTTGTTTCATTTGCAGGTCTGGATGCTACCTTCCGGGTTTTCTTTTCTTCTTCTTTTAGCCAGTATGGACCACCTTGCAACTCGGACCCTGTGTTTTTAATTGTTATAAGTTATTTTGCTTTTTTTTTAGTTTTTTTATCTCAAGCTTTTGCTCCCTTTTATTTATTTTTATTTGGCTTTAAGCCTGGCAAAGCTTTTGCTGGTCCCGGCTCCCTCTTCTTTTTTGTTTCTATTTTTTTTTAGTTCGAGAGGACGAATAAAATGGTAGTCATGCCATCGCGGTAAAACGGAGTTGTTATAAAGGTCTGGCTTTTCATCTGCGGTTTCTACATTTTCAGTATTTGTTTTTCTCTTCAGCTACGCGATCGAATGCTAGAGCGACCGCTCGCGTTCCCGAGCCAGGCATGAAAGCGTAAGGAAGAGCGGTATATGCTATGGTCGCTAGGTCGAAATGTTAGCGCCGCCATCCCTCCCTTCTCGATACCTGCACTGACCGAGAAGCCTGGGCGCCACGGCGATACCGCCCGCGCTTGGCGCGCGCAAGAGCCTTCAGCGAGATGCGGAGCCTTGGCTGCTCGGGCCGCGCTGGTGAAAACTTTCGCTAGTTTTGGACTGAACTTGTTACCAAGAAACTTGGTTTAGCTACGAGTAGCTGTTTTAGCTCCTTTCTTCAAAATCTAGCTATTTTGGGCAAATCAAGCTTAAATCTGGCTACAGTTCGGAAAATTACTATTCTTCCCACAGACGCTACACATGATGAAACTGACGTCAGGCACATAGCGCCATCTGGCAGTTTTTAAACAAGACGCGAACCAGACAAATATATCTGGCGAGAAAGGAGGAAACACTTGAAAAGAGAGAGGAGGATGCAATACAAGGCACCACTTAGGGGGTGTTGGTATGCCTCGCCGCTTCTGCCTCCATGGAGCTTCCTGCATGTCTGCCTCAGCGGGAAAAAGAAAAAACAGCTCACCAAGTAAAGAGAGGTGATGCGATGCAGCTGATGCGGCGGCGTAGCTTCTGACTGGTGTCGCCTATCGCGCAGCGTGGAAGCTCCGATGAGCATCGAAGTCGTGCTCGCGGTACAATATTGTGCATGGCCGGGCACTGACTTGCGCAGTCACTTCATCATATGGCATAGCATATTTCGCAGGAGCTACCAACTCTCTCTAATCAGAAGGGAATCGAACCTTCCTGGACCCTCCGAGTCAGGCATATACTACCCTAGGCCACTGAGGCATTTCATAGGGCTCGTTTAAGCGAGGCTGTGATCCTTCACATAATGGGGTAGCTTATGGCTGTATGCTAAAACGTGTGTAGGAGATAATGCAGGCACAAACTAAGAGACTAGTAATCACGTGAGGGCAGGTCCTGCGGCCTAAATCTTTACTAGCACGCACAACGGACATCTTTTCTTCTGCACGTTGAAAAGGACTAACCTGCAAAAAAGATATGATCAAGCCTAAACAGAAGCTCACTGAGACCGTGTATTCATCTCTCTGCATGTTTGATCTTTGCCAAGGCACTGGGCCATAATAAAGGCAGCCGTAGTGCATGCTAGTTTATGATTTGGGCATGTGTATGTGAGCAAGGATCAACAAGGGAACTTAATGTAGTAGAGAGATAAGCTGGGCTAGTTGGTAAACGTTCATCTTTTCCACGAAGAGGTATACTGCGCTAAAAACACACAGACAAAGGAGAACTAGTGGACAGGACGGTGCTCAGAAATAACAACTGAATTTGAATGGCTGAAATATGACATAAATACATATGCGCACGTCCTGTCCACCACTTCTTCTTTTGTCCATGTGTTTTTTAGCTCAGTACAGCCCTTCGTGGAAAAGATGATCCACAAGGGAAGCCGTGGATGCATGTTAATGCTGTTCCATCTAAACGTAAAGCTAGAGCTTAAATGTCCCCTTCAGTGCTTTTTATTCTCATTTCTCACCAATAATATATTAGTCATGGAACACTACATGGTATTCACATAGAACAATTAAATAACTTATAATCTATATTATTCACTGACTTTCTTCTGTTTCAACACCTAAGAAATGGCTATGACACCAGTGTAGGTCACTTGAAGGATGACAAAAGTGCGATATAATAGGTCTTTGTTTTCACTCACTACAATGAAGGAACTGTAAGCTCTAAGAGCCAGATTCACGACTAGTGAAAAGCAGCCATCATATAATTTCTTTTTCATCCCTTACGTGATATATATGGAACAATGACATCATAGAAATCCCTCCATTGTTCAAACTGAAACAGGTGAGATAAGAAATTAAAAAAATATATAGAATACCTCTACCACTGTCACACCAGGAAATTAAATGTCATTCGTATCTATAATGCGATTGATCGGCTGCTACAAGAGAACATTATTTTGTTTTGAGCATAAAACAGAGTGCTCTGATTCACCTTCCAAAAATAAATGACACTGAGTGGTACTTCATTTCTTATTGCTTTCCATGTTTTTAGAGAAACACTTTACTGTCCAATAGACAGCTGAGAATGCTGAAAAAAGCGACTTTTGTGAGTTGAGAATTTTATTCTGTCGTGGCTTATGCGCTCTGACCTTCAAAACATTTTTTTTTTTTTTGGCTTTCTTGCCTTCTGGAAAACTTGGCGTAATTTTGTTAGACTGATTATCATGGAAACAGCAAATTTTACAAATTTAAATTATAGCCAATGAGAGCCTCTTGTATATTATTTACATCTAAAAATGTCGTAGTCACGCGTGAAATATTTAGTTTTCCCATTTTTTCTTAGACCAAGGCCCATATTCCGAGTTTGCATCATTGTCGAAAGTGTCGCTATCTCCCTGGCCTCGAGTCATCTGAGTGGGAAAAAAAAAAAAAAAAAAAAAGCAGGATGTGTCCCTACTTCCGGTTTCCTAGTGGTAACACCCGGTTCCGGCATTTCCACTAATCAGATGACTCGAGGTCACGGAGATAACGGCACTTTCGATAACGAGTTAATTGGTATGAATCGGATATGTTTTACGAGTGCTTTTTTCACAGCACTCAGTACTCTCAGGCGCCTGCAGTAAAAAAGTTGGACACAACATTGAGATCTTTAGCGCAACAGGGCCCAGAATGCAATTTAATTTTACATTAGCGTGAATACCTAATATTTTCCAGATGGAACATTCATCGGAGGTTGAAGAAACTTATACATCATCGATGTGCTTAAAAATTCTAGACAATGTTTTGTGGCAGGAACACCATTTTTTATAGCATATCACATAACAGGAAAGTCGCCAAGAGGGTTGTTGTGTAAATCAATATCTACGCCTGAAAACATTTCAGAATCTGCACGAGAGAATCTTGCATTTTGAAAGCATTGTTTTCTGCAGATGTAGAACATCACTGAATCAGGAAATGATTAACGCAGTTTAAATTCAGAAAATTGCTAGCATGTATCTGTGAGTAAAATCTGTGTCTGTAAAACAAAAGAAATCTTTTACACCAGTAGAACCTGAATAGTGCCGTCGGATAAGGTTGTCCACGAGAGGCAATAAATAATGTTGTTAAACATAAAGATGACAGAATCTGCTTCAATACCATCGCCTTACTAAAGCAGAATGCATTAGGCACAGATTCCGCACAATAGCAGTTCACAGTACACGTTCTACAAACCTAAGATTTTTTTTTTTTAATCCTATAGTTGTAACTATACTACCGCTGCCTGATAGCTTAAACCTACTAAAGCCACATACCTAGTATGTAGCGATGCAAGCTCATCAAAACAATATCTTTACCTGCCACCATTAGTAAAGCTGATCTACAGATAATGCACATTACTACAATGTTTAACATATGGTAGATAATAACCATGCAAATAAAAAAACTCAGGTATTCAAAAGCCTCTACCAATCATGTTCGAAACATTATCTCTTTCAATGAACATGAACATGTAAAATGTAAAACTTTAGTAAAAAATTTTGTGTACACATACACAAAGGTAGCTTTACTGACCTGCGCCCATCCTGTAGCGTGAGTTGAATGCCCCGGGTAAATTTTGGCGGTGCTGCGGTTTATCAGACGTTCGTTATGTGAACAATGCAAAAAATAAGTTACTTCAAGAAATAAAACAAATTCAATTTATTTAACAGAACAACTCTTATGAATCTTCCTAATTGGCCCACACGATACACTCCTCGTAGAACCTAATCATCTGTGGGCAGCGGACGTTGGCCACTCTAGCAGGCACTTCTTCGTCGCAGTCCTTCCACTTTATGGTGAACATGAGCTCCCCGATAGAATTGCTGACCTCGATGATGCGGTCCAGGTCCAGGCCCCGGTCGAAGCCATATCGTTTTGGACCACATTGAACATTCTTCTCTTCGCGTTTCGGCGCATCGCTTTCGGTTTTCTTCTGCGCGGTCTTTGACTCCGCTTGCTGTGACTCCTCCGGCTCCCCGGAGTTCTCACTCTCACACTTGAGCAGGAACTCTACTGTGTTTCCTTCCAGCACGGTGAAAAAGGTATGTAGGTGGGGACACAGCGGGCCGCGCCGGTATCAGATAAAGTGTCCTTGTTCGTCTAAGCCGTATGAGATGGCAGTTCGCTCAGCGGCCTGTGACGTAGGGGGAGGCAATGCTTTCCGATGGAGAATACATGCTTTTTGAGAGCCATTTTCTCGTAAACTGTGACCAATAATAAGAGAATTTTTTTTTTTTGGCACTCTGTTTTTGTCTAGGTCCATTATTAACCGCAGTTTTGTGAATCTGTGGCTTCGTACATGCTTAAATAAAAGAGCAGAAAGCGAAGAATTTTACGCACGGAATTTGAACCTGCTGCACAAATAAGCGGCGGCACTTTGACAACAAAGCATTATCCATCGGTCGTTTCATTTGTACTTCGATTTTGTATCGTTGGTTCGCGCGTTAGTGTGCCCACTCATCATTTCGTCCTCTCCACACGCACTCGTTTGACCTTTAGTTTGCTCCTTACTTTAGTCCTTCCTTAAATTAAAGGTCCTCTAAGCGGGTTCTGCTAGCTTCCACTGAACGCCCCCCTCCCCCTCTCACATTCTCTACACCATTACTTCTTTCCTTGCTTTTTTCCTTTCTCTCTTTCTTTCTTTTATCCTCAGGGTACATGGTACAGTAAAAAGGGGAAGAGAATTTCACAACACTGGAGAATGAACACCAAGCATAACTTCTACTATAAAAACAATAAGGGTAAAAATTATGGTTAACGGTTAATTATGGTTGCATTAGATTATTGCTCGTCAATCTACATTAGAGATTGACGAGCAGTAATGTAATGCAGTGCGCCAAAGCCGCATATAAATGAGTTGATGAACACAGATTACTAAGCGTGGTAATGAACGTTTTGAGCTGGATGGGATTATTGATGCTCATTAAAAATGCGGGCAAGAAATTCCATTTATTACAGATTGTCAGAAAATATGATTGTGCACATGTCACCGTATTGCAATAGCGCACTGAGATTTTCCGTGGCTACGACGATAAGAAATGAAGTGTGGTGTGCGTGTGCGGACCATGTACAGGGACTAGTTCCTTGGAAGTTCTTTATCGCCGTCGGCGTAGGCCAAGGTGCTGTGCGCCAACGGCTTGTTATATTAACTAAGCACCGGCAGCCGCAGCCCACCCGGTGAACTTGGCAGCGTGCCAACTCGCTTCGTCATTGCCTGTATGTCTACAACCCGGACAAGATGTGTAAAAGGGCCATGGCGGGCGCAAATGTTTACGCGTTTCGGGGATTCTGCAGTGGTTCGTACAGGCGAGGTTCGTGCAAATATTGATGACGTTGGGCTATTTCAGACAATAAAAAGCCTTACATGACGGCAGGATCTGTTCCGGTTTTCGTACACGTGAATCGTCCGCACTTTTTTCGCTTGCTTACAGGGTCCTTGCGCTGGAGTTTTGAGTAGGGTGGCGCCGCCTCTTGGCGGCCAAGAAAAACCTGACTGGGTAGTACAACGGCGGCTCTGCCTATGCTGCAGCATGTATCATGCAGATTTTCTGCGTCCATTCGTTCTTTTTTCTGTTCTTCGTAAGAATGAAGAGTCGCCATGAATCATGGACATCATTGTGAACCAGCAATAGTCTAATATTAAAAAAAAAAGAAAAAAAACCGCTGTGGCTGCTTTCTGGCGAAATGTTCACAGAATGCAGCATTGATCCTGGCGTGTACCACCCTACCCGAAACATCGTCACCGCCGCTGTTTCCACTTGCGTCGTAGGGCGCCACGGACAAGTGAGCAATTTCATTGTTCAATTCAACTGCTTTCTTTCAAGCCGCACGAAACTGGGCTACGGTGCGATTGGTACGGGCGTCACATGCATGGTTCAAGATAAACGCCCTTCGCTATAAGCTTGCCGCTCCGCCGGCTCAGAGCTGGAGTATATAAAGTACAACCAGCTATGTACGCGTGTTTATTTGTGATCAAGAATGAAAGCGTCCGTTATGCTACTGTTTTCGTCAGTTGCGTAAGTAAGAACTGCACCTGTGCACGTCAAGCAACGAAAGGTAAGTCGATGATAGAAAACAGCAATATACGTCATATGGCACGGATTTATAATTACTAAGCAGCCGACAATAGCATTTCGGTCATGCACCGCGTGTTCTTCATCTGACAGTGCGCTTCCAATGTTCAAAGTCCCCACTGAGCCAACAGGCAAACGCTTTGGATCGAGAGCTGTAAGCGTGTAATTTAAAGGGAACCGCCAGTTGAGTAGTGGAATAGCGCCTATGTTGCGTGTGTTCTCTCCCCTTCTGTCCATCGTCCTGGTGTTGCGCTTCTCGTATGGTATGGATCAGTACTGACTTGCCCAAATTTCTACCCTAGTGGTACGAAGTCAGCTTGCCTTCACTGATATCTGCACCTAACGAAGAACACCGAAGCGCCTGCTGCGGTGTAATTCGAGCGTTTCTGCACTCCTAGCCTCAGCTTTCTGTGGGCCTTTCCAGTACGTAGACTTTGTATTTTCAAACATTACGAGCGCGACGTACCAGCTAAACGGTGCGTAAAAAGCAAGAATGAGCTTAGGATCAACTTAGCTCACATGCATGCATTTGAATGCAAGCCACAGCGGCCCATGCACGGCCGGCTCAAGGTGTCCATCGGAAGGGCTGCCTGTGCCTAAGAGGGGTTGTTTACGCTGCCTATCCGTGCTGCGGTTTCGTGTATTCACTTGCTTCAGCTCAACTGCGTGAAAGCTTTGGTAGAGCTCCACGAATTCGCACGACACTCGCACGACACTCGCCTGGCTATACGGCTGGTAGCGCGCCGTGACTTCGCTTCCGATTGCTGCATGTCGTATAACGCCTGAAGTTGGGTTATGTATTGCTTTTTCCCGTCGTGACAGCCATAAAATAATTTTCAGCGCCTTGTATTTGTTGTAATTTATACATAATACTAATTAAAGCAGTGGTTCCATACTGATTCTATGCATTCGGATGCAGACGCCGGGGATTTGTACTACCCAGCAGACGCCTAGAGGGCGCTTTTTAGCACCGTTTTCGGGGCGTCCCCTGGGCGGCACAAGGCTCCTATACCATTCGTCCACTCAATAGTTTGCACGTTAGTGAATTGTGTAATATATAAGCGGTACGGACGCTGTTGCATTTCCTACGTTAAGTGGTTAAGAATACCCTATAAAACAAAATTATATTTTTCTCCCATTCGCCCAATCGAACGAGGTATTCGCTTTCCCTGCCCTATTTACGCTATCCAAAGTGAGAAAGCTGGGTTCCCGAGCGCCTTGGAATGAATGACCATGACTTAATGGCTGACTGATGTGCTGCTCACTCTTTCATATTCCAAAATAAAGTGCAGCTTCAACCATTTCTCCACTTCGTTGTTAGCATTTAACATACGTCAATAGCATTGGCAAGCCAATGAATTATTCTAGAATTCGATTCTGCAGGGATGCAATGGGGTCGGCCTAAGAATAAAGTGCTACGGTGATGCTGCTGGCGACGACGAAGTTCGGGCCACGCGAACGGCTCGCGCAGGATAAACGCGCCGTGCATTATCAGCTGGTTGCTATCGCAACGGAGCCTTTGATGCATGTGTTTTTTTCTTCCGGTGAAGATTCATCGCCACATCGACGCTGACGCTGTGATCAGCGGCCCGGTTCGGAGGAGCGCGGCTGGTATTTTATCTGGAGATTCAGTGCCTCGCCTTTCTGTGTCCCCATCTAAATACTCTTACACCGTGCCGCCCAGGTCACCACGTCGCGCGCGTTTTTCTTACGAGCGCGGGGGTGTGATCTCGGATGCCATACCTCCCGCCCATCCTCGCAAGAATCGCAAACATCCCCTCGCTTTCGGCTGTCTTTTGAGCCGCTCTTTCAAACAGGGTGTCGAGCCGGAATTTTTTCGCATTCGGTTCGGGTTCTGTTTCGTGCCTTTCGGGTTCAGGTTGAGTTCGGCTCCGGGGACACATTTCGTTCCGGCTCGAACCGGTTCGACACTTCCCAACCCGGTTTAAACACGTCCAGAAAAAAAGAAAAAAACAAAAAAAAAAAACGGGTGCATTTTACGCTCCAATTTTATTGCGAAAGCAATACTACTCTAGGCTTCGAGCCTTCACCGCAGCGCGGCCGGTAACCACGACTTACCCACGTGACGTTGTGACGCCACACCCCACGTGGGCTGGCAGGAACTGCCAACATGAGACCCCCGTTTCACATGGGACGGTTACGTCAGAATCAGCTTACTAGGACCCTGGCATTCACCTTACCCCTATAGGCCACTAAGGCATGTTCATATGGCTTGGTTAAAGGGGGGCTTTATATGTGGGCTGAGGAAGAAGAAAAAGAGAAGAAGAAGAATGCTCGGTCACCCGCAGCTAATGCTTTCGCTCAATATTTGGTTCAGCAGTGTTGAACCCTTGTAATTTTATTTTAATGCTCAGTTTTATTCCCTGTTCCAGTAAATAATAAAAGTTGAGAATTCATGCATTATTCCGTCTGTTGTTTTTGTCCTCGAATACAACTGGGGGGTAGCACTTGGCTGTACAGATGTCGGGAGAATTCCTATATTGAGTAACTGACGATTAGAGCAGGATGGGGGAAAATTATTATTATTGCGATAGGTTTTGGCCCATCGCGTCGTCCCGAGAAGGGCCACGTTTGACCTTGAACAGCCACGAAGAAACAGAGGAACAAGAAAAAGAGAAAGGAAAAGAAGAAGAAAAAGAAGACTGGTAACGTACGCTCTCTCGCGTCATACTCTTAAAGGATGAGCTTAAGTGTCCCCAATAGTGGAGTATTTTACACTGATAGGGCATGATAGGGCAATAATGTAGCAGGCAAAAAAAGCTTCCGCCGTTGCTATCGCCATTCATACTCTGTGGTTAACCAGAGTAAAACCACAGTGAATATTTTTTTCTTCAATTGCCACATAACCAGCTAAAGGTGTTATGCGCCGAAAAAGAAAATAATGTTTCCTGCTGCGCTTTTCTGGCGCACAAAATTCCACATGAATTTATTTTCGAACGAGAGCTCTACTACTACACGAATAACACGCTTCGTTCTGCTCCCACTAAAGAATGTTGAAATCATATCAAGGTCAAACCAAACACACACGCCGAGACTAAAGATGTAAGAACCATAAGTGTTACTATACACACTATACACAGCACGCAGGAGCCTCTGAATTGGCGTTCCTATGGAGGTGAAACGCAAAGGCAGCCGTGTATTGTGGCCCTAAGGACACGGATAAAAGTCGACTCCGCCGCGTATTGGGATTCAAGTTATGCCGGAGAAGCGCATTAATTAATTATCTTGCTCCTGCGGCCATGACACGATGCGACCACTATCTTGTTGCGCCTCATGGTTACCTGCATAGGCGCGCTATATACCTTCTACTAGAACCCCTTTGAGGCTAGACTCATACTTCTAGTCGGATAATTTACAACAAGCATGACACGACTTCGTGGCTGCGCGCAAATAGTTTATTGTGTGCTCAGAAAATGCTGCCAATTTTTTTTATTATTTGCCAGCATAGAAGGATTTTATCCTTCGACTCTGCTGTGCTATGCTTCTCAGGAAATTTTCGAGAGTTGTTCAAATATGCGGGTTCGATGACCAGAGCTCATATACGTTCGTCCAGAAAACGCTCTCTCGACGCTCACTTGTGCAGATGGCACAGCAAGCGCTAATGATAGCTAGTGAATAGAGTTCTGGAAGCCGCAACTTCTCCTCCTCCCTAAATTTCAAACACTCGAGCCTTTGCTTATTCTAGGCACCTTTTCCAAATGCATCGAGCAAGCTCTGTATTTCTTCAATTCTGAGAGAACTGTCGCTACCTCGGAGTCCTTGCAGGCAGTCTTCTTCTCTTTCAATAAGAAATGCTTCAAACTCATCCTCAGCTTGGCACTTGAACGAAGCCGGCGGTCCAACGAAGCCGCTTTCATGTGGGGACCAAATGCTCTTTTGCTCGGCGCTTACCTCGCTGGTCAACGTAATGGGGTATCGAGGGTCCATAAAATGGCTGCACAAAACAGATCGCTCCACCAAAAAATCTTCTCGCGCCTTTTCACGGCGACTGCTAGCTAGGTTGCTCGCTCTCAAGGACGTCAGTTTTGGACAACTCTATGCGGCATTTCAACCAGGTACCGTAGATATCACCTACTGTTAGTAGTTCCCTTTGTAGTTCAACAGTGGCTTTTTCAGCTGGAGCCAAAGCGGTTATCTTCTTCTTCACCTTCGGTGTATATGGCACATACCCACAGTGAGGGATTGGCCAGAATGCATTGTAGGTGGCAGAAAAGAATTCATGATGTCGATTACTCTGTATAATAGATAACTTATTAATTAGAAGTTAGTGTTGTTGAAATAATTTGGAATTTTGAGGCGATAGGAATAGAAATCAATGAAAAAAGGGTTAAAATTAAAAATAATAAAAGTAATAAAAAAAGAGCTAGTATAATTCAGGCAGATCAGCGCTAACACACAAATCTTCCGGTAGCAATATTATAATTGTGAAGTAACTCACACACTGGTTTTAGGGCATATCCTTTGACGGTCGCACCAAAAGAGAGGAGGACAGGAACTGTAAATGGCAGTCCTATGCGAGCAAGAAGTATTTCTAAATAATGTCTTCTCTGATTAGCAAACCTGCGGCAGGACAGGATATATTGTTCAATAGTTTCCACGTCATGCACATGATGCACAAAGATTCGACGGCGTGAATCCAGAGCGACATAAATAAAGATTGAGACAAGGGATTCTACAACGCATGAGCGTCATGGAGACCTCACATTGCCTCGAGTTACAATATCGGACATTACAATGGAAATTTAAATGCTTGAAATCCGTAGTCGCAAGGAGTGGCACATGTCTCAAGGAGTTTAACGTTTAAAACCGTTCAAAACAGGATATATTTATCAAAATAATATTCGGTACAACATCGGCAACAGGCACATTGAGAGCTGAATTTGCTAAATAATCCGCCATTATATTAGAAGCGATGCCGCAGTGCCCGGAACCCACTGAAAACGCACTTCCTGTAAATGTAACGAAAGGAAACACATCAGGGTTTGTTTCAAAAGACGCATTTTCGTGCTTTCTAATGCTGCTAAGACTGACAGGCAGTCAGAGAGCATGATTACGTGAGTATACGTCACCGGGAACATTTTGAAGGGCCAAACCAATTGCAAGCAATTTAGCAGTAAATATTGGTGTGTAATCAGGAATCCGTACAGAAAAACTATAATCGAGTGCCTAGGAATAAATACCTATTATTGCTTTTTCATCCCGTTGTGAGGCATTTGTGAAAATAGCTACGCATCGTGGATACTGTAATAGATAATCTTCAAGGTGGCCATTTATTACTGTGGTAGTCAAGTGCTTTGCATTAGATGGCAACGACTGGTCACAGAACAGTGCGGAAGTAGCTTCAACATTGCCGACACGTCTTACTGACATAAGCGAAACTGCAATTTTGGACAGCAAGGACTGAGTAAATACAAATTGTGGTTGTTTATATTGCGGCCAATGATAATCTAGAAACTGAGCTTGGTGGGTAATACAAATGGGAGAAGCCGCTCCAGACAGGGATTGAAGTGCTCGTAAAAAGGTTCGCACAGTGAGGAGTTCAAACCGATAGTTCAAGTCCCGTACACGGGCCTCTAAATAGAGGACTGCATTTGAAACTGATTTTGGCAACCCCAAGCATAGTCGTAAAGCGCGCCTCTCCAATAGCAACAAAGGTCGTAGTTTGTATTTAGGACTGCCCGAGAAAAGAACACAGCCGAACTCCAGAATTGGTCTCGCATATGTTTTATAGAGACACAAAAGAGTACCTCTGCTCATACCGAATTTCTTATGGCTAATTATAATCAGGCGACCAGAGGCTCGCTCACCTTTCAGGCAATTGCTTTTGATATGAGGCCGCCAGTCTAATTGGGAGTGGTATAATGCACCCAAGTACTTCAGGGATTCAACTGTGGGATCTGTGAACCGCAATACGCAAGGGAGATATAAAGAGGGCGTGCCGGTGGGAAAACGAGTACTGAGGATTTCTTCATGTTAAGAATTAATTTTACTTTACCCAGTCAAACTTCAAGGGCATTCAAGTAGGCTTGCAATAACTGGTGTAAAGAATGAACATCAAAAAGGCAATATCATCCGCATACACGTATACGTTTATTATGGATGAACAGGAATATCCCTCATTAGTATATTAAAAAGCAGTGGAGATAACACCGATCCCTGAGGCACGCCTCTAGTTTGGTAATAAGTTTCAGAAGTTATAGAACCTCTAGTGCAGAAAAATTTCCTATTCCTCAAGAATTCTTTTAGCCATGCAAAAATGTAAAATGGTGGCCTAATTTCGTTTATCTTATTCAACGGTATAGAGTGTTCTACACTGTCATATGCTTTGGCGATATCCACAGTGACCAATGCCGACACTTCTTTCTTCTTCATTGTAAACCTAATTCTACTCTCCAAATCTATATGAGCCGTCCAAATCGAGCACCATTGACGAAACCCAATCTGTGCATCACTAAATGCATTCAGGGTCATAACATGGTTTGTAAGGCGCAGGTGAACTATGCGCTCAATACGTTTCACTAAGTTTGAAATTAGAGAAATCGGCCGAATATTATCCAAATCAAAACCTTTTTTGCGGATCTTTGAGGATGAGTATAATTTTAGCAACTTTCAAGTCTTCAGGTAATCAAGCAGTTTCCAGGGAAAAATTTACAATATTCAACACTTCCGAGTTGTAGTCTTGCACTAAAGCTTTCTGTATAGCGACTGTAATACCGTCGCACCCAGGAGCCTCAGGTTTCATAGCAGCCACTATACATCAGGCATCTATATTTAATAAAATAATACGCCCTGACAGTCAGTTTTTAGCGATCAGTATTTCGCTTCCACAGTATGCCACAATAAAAATAGCTAATGTCCACTTCCCTTTAGGCGTGTTCAGGACAGACTGTTTGTATGTATTATTGGCCGGTGCAAGCAGGGCTGTAATTGAAGGGAATTTTAATTCGCGTCATAGTTACTGGGGCAGTCGGACAGATTCCTGCGGCCAGCTTCTCTGATCGTGAATGTCTAAAAACGCTGTGCGCTGCTGCAATTCCGAAGCTGTTACATTTATACGAGGAGTTTCCCGCTCAGTCATTGACTTAATCTTATCAATGGGAGGGCTAGAGGTAACTAATTGATCCACAGAGGATTCAGGCACATCTAGTGATCATATTCCGATATACTTCAATACGCGTTTATCGCCACTCAGAAATATGGGTGCTCTCAAATTTGTCAAGCACATTACTTATAAAACGTTGATATCCGCTTCTCTTGATTCGGGAGTTAGTACAAGCCGGTCCGACGGAGCTAAGCAGGCAGTTTCCTTTCCGCAAAATGCAGTACAGCATCAGTATTTACTGTATGCACGGCAACCTCTACCAAACAGCCGTCTCCCTGGTGGACACAAGAATCCAAGAAAGCCTATCGTCGCAGAAAACCTGCCTGGAATAGTCTATCTTACAACCAGAGTCCAACTAATTGTTTAAATTAAAAATTCTTCTCTGCACCTTTCAAAAGAACAATTGAAAATGCAAAGGGAGGAGTAAAACCAGAATTTAAACACATATCTCTCAAGTCCAGATAATCGGAAGGCTCTGTATAGGTTCATAGAGCATATCAAGATTACACCTCCAACCTCACTAATTGTATAGTGCTTGCACCACAGAAGGCTAAGAAAAAACTGGAGTGCATTTTTCAGGGCTTGACGTTACGTTTCCAGAAACAGAGACTGGTCCCTTTGTATACACTGTCACCCTGCTCAGCTTTTACCGAGGTTTCCTCATCAGAGCTGCTATCAATCTTGACAACGATGTATGCAATCTGCTGCTCCAGGACACGATGGCGTCACTGTTGGAATGAATAAAATCTTAGCCCAAGATTTTACAACTGACCTATTAAATATTGTGATCTTCATTGGCAAATGCTTGGATTCCACACATTTGAAAGGTGGCGAAAATTATTTTGTTCTTGAAAGAATTAGGGAAGAACTAGATCATAGATAATATTAGGCCAATTGCGTTAACTTCAAGTTTAGTCTAATGAATAGAATGAATAGCACACAGTCGTCTAACAAAGTATGTTCATGAAGTTAACTGTTTCAGCTCAGTACATATTGGCTTTCGACGCGGTTGCTCCATATGGTCCGCGCACGTAGATCTAGAAAGCAGAATCTCTCACTACGCAGGAGGGAAGTCTCAGCTCTGGTGACAATTGATGTTGCTAAAGCCTACGACAGCGTAGAGCGTAGACCCTGCTTAACGAGCTTGCTCAGTTACATCCTCTATTTTATATTTATGAATGGATACATGAGTTTCTGAAGGATTAGCATTTTTACTGTACAGACTTAACCCTCTTATTTAGCACGTATCATCAATCAAGGGGTGTGACACAAGGATCAGTTCTTTCATCGCTGCTTTTTAACATTTTGGTAAATGACATCCCGATCCGTCCAACATAACAGTTTTGTTTATGCCGACGATATAGCTGTTTTCACCTTGGCTCTGGATATTCATGCTCTATACCACACTCTGTAAGAATATTTGGATGAAATTGAAGTCTAGCTGGTGCCACCCGTTAATAATTAAGGGGGTATTATTAACGATGCGCCCTCAACGGTGCGCACACTCCCAAACACCCTTACCGCCGTATTCACAAACACGCCTTCACTCGAACTTCTACTCCAAGCGGCCCTCGAGGCCTGTTTTTCGTTTCACAAAGCAATCTCCACTCGAATCGCTCCTCCAGTGGCGGAGAAAACTTGAGTTTTCTCGAGAATCTCGAGTCTGCGACGACGCTACCTTGGCCGCTCCTCGACCGCCACTCCGCTTGTAAACATGGCCGACATCGCACCGCTCGCTCGCTGTGTGGAATTCGTTCTACCGGTATACCAAAAGTTTCACAAAAGAAGATACGACAAGGATGCACCGAACCTTTCTCTAAAGCATCAGCTGAGAGTGACAGTGACCCGAGACTTCTGGCACGCTGCCGTTTTACGAATGTGGTCATGGCTAGCCTCCGGCCGTCCCTGCCGCTCACGCCGAACATGGATAACCGTGATCAGCCACGGACGTCTGTGTTGTTTCATCGTCGCATCGTCGCATTGCGCGTGTGTGGCGCGGGCACAAGTCGTCACTGGATAAATGGATAACCTTTTCGGGGCCCACTGAGTGCAGAGATGAGGCGCGATTTGGCCAAATGGTGAGCTCGCCCGCGGCCGGAGTCGAGCTGCGGTGGCGCACTTTCCGTGGCTCGCTCCGCGCGCTTCCGCAGACGGCGCCGAACTTTTGGGGGAACAGCGTGTTGTATCCAGTAAGCTGGCGAGCACCGGGGGCGCGGTGGGACTGTGCGGACATAAATGGCTTGCCCGTCGCCCGAGGGTACGTAGTACGTCTGCGGACGCGCGGCCGGCGCGGCGCTGTCGAGGGAGCGCGTTGGTGTGCTCCTTCTACGGAGGGATATTCCCGGCCGACGAAGAGCATGGCTTTTCAAGCACGTTTTCAATTAGGTCTCCCTAACTTGTTTGCAAACCACACGCGGCATTTTCTTCTGGAGGGTCAAATTCAGCGTGCATGAGCTGCAATGCGCTGCGAAGCAGCACGCAAGTTTAGCTCGCCTCCGAGCAGGCCAGAGCCATGCTCGTAGGAGTTCGCGGCTTGTACTTTTTTTCCTGCAATGTATTTTGACGCCCGGCAATAAAAAAAAAGCCTGGTAAAAAAAAAGTCCATCAAGCCTGTCAATAAAAAAAAGGGGGCGTCTGTCAAAGCCTGGCAATAAAAAAAGGCAAGCGGCAAAGGCCGAGCGTAGATCTCACACCAAAAAATAAACCGAAGTATTCACACCATTTCTCGAAGCTTACGTCACCAGCAGCGACTGTTGCCAGATGCGAAAACATTTTCCGCCATTTTTCACAGCCGCCCTTTTCATCCAGCCCACAAAACAAGTTACACTATGCTGTTAACGTCGAGTTCGGTTGCGAAAGTTGTTTAGAAGACTTGACACGAAAAACTGAGTATGTTGCACAGTTCAGCACGCAGTTTCCAGGCCAAAAGTTCATCTTAATCTCGTCCCCATATGCCACTTGCGCTGCTCCGAGTGGAGGAGGTATTCTCGAGGAGAACTTGTCGAAGGAAACGCCGAGGGGCGTTCATGAATCCGAATCGGCCCTGGAGTGGAGTAGCGGCTGTATTCTCCGCTCCAACGAGTGGAGGTGGAGCGTCGAGCCGAGGCGCGTTTGTGAATACGGGCGTTAGAGTGAGTGGGGGTAGCTGTTCCGGTCGCAAAGGAGATGCCCTCGACCTGCGTGGCAAGCTCAGCCGGAATTCAACTACCTTGTAGTGACAGAAGGGGGTGGTCGTTTGGTGCCCAGCTGTCGCCGGTTCAAGGCAGAGTAAGGTTCGGAGTCAGAAGTAACAAACAAAACACAATTTATGTACAGCAAGAGACGATACAAAGGAATACACAAGATCACTTGAAATACACAGACGAGAGGTTCACAGAATACAAACGCTAAGCATGCAACTACAGAATGATTCAATAACACAGAGGCTTTACAACAGATCAAACACGAGAGATTACATAAACAAACAAGAAATTGTTCACCGGGCCCTGTTGCAGTCCGACGCCTCAAGAGTCACGATGTGGCCGCCATACAAGACGAGCGCCGCTCCCTAGGAGGTCCGTGGGCTTGCCAGCAGCGGGTGATCCCCGGGAGTCCAGCCGAAGCACGGGCGAACACGTCGCAAACACTGACTGTCTGCACAAGCGGTGCGGTCTCTTTAAATAGGGCGCGCCGCGTCTGTCTGTTAACACGCGCCAAAGCTAGCGCGCACACACACTTAGCTTCGCTTGTTAGAGCGCTCTCTCTTCCTCCCGTCGAGCCGCGCGTCGTCATTGGCTAGGTCCCATAGAAGATTCTGGAATTTTCTGGCGTATTCCAGTCCGATGAACCACCGTCCTCCCCGGGCAATGGGAAAGAGGGTGACGGCAACGCGTACAAAGCTACACACTCTCCCGCGCGGGGAAGGGGGCTTTTCTCTCCATGCTCTCCACGCGACGCCGCGCGGGCCTAGTGCTGTACCGGCTTGATGAAAATGTGTGCCGATTTCGTGACACTGCCCCTCCCTTAAAGAATATTGTCCCACAATATTCACAACAACCACGAACATCGCGCGCACATGCATACGCTCACAAGTATATGGGGCAAATATCCACATCACACACATTGCACAAATTTCACACATTGTAATAACACATTACAAAACTTACACATCAATGCCATGAAATTCACAAACATAGCAACACACTGCCGTCGAATACACATAGGAAGCAACAACACAGAAACCCATAGTTATTCAAATGTGACGCGCACAAACCCACGGCATGCTTTCGCCGATATTTCCAAAAATGGCTTGTGGCTCTTCCTTCGAACAGGTGAGCTCCTATCAAACTACCTAGCGCGCCAGTTCTCTTTCTTACGAAGCACTGGTGCTTCTTTCTTAGCCGTGTCCTGGCTATTTTTCTGGTTCTAATGATATTTCTGATCCGCGATTTTATTTCGCTCCTCCCTCTACTCTTGAGTTCTGCTTTCCCATCGGAAGCTTGGCCAGAACTAGTGCTAACATGCCTAGGGCCGCTTCTATTAGGCAGTCTCATTCCTTCCCGGCTGGTGATACATTCTTTGCGCTTGCGCTTCCAGTCCTTCATGAACTTCTTCCTTGTTTTACTTTGGGACTCTTCCCGCTCGACTTTGCCTACATCAGCAGTGTTGAGTTTTCTTTTCTTTCTTACTTTCGCCCGCACACCTGACCGAGGCGCGTTTGTTCCCGTTTTACTGGGATAATCAGAATATTGTTTTCTGGCAGGAGCGTCTTTGTGAGAACTTTGTTCTCCCTCAATCCTTTTAATTTTCTTTCTTTTCTTTACGACCTTCAGTCGTACTTTCTTAAAGAAGGACTCATTTTCAATTAGAGACTCATTCTCCTCACTTTTGGTTGCATCCTGTTCCTTAAAATGTTTGTTAAACTCTTTTCTCGCAGTGCACTCTTCTCTTTCTGGCGGTTTCCATTTCTTATTTGCACTGTCATTCCCAACGGAGGGAAATATTTCGTCCTCCTCAATGAGTACAGCCTCCTCGTCAGTTGAACCGTTCCTGGAAACCGGTTCTTGCATTTCGGCAAGAGTGCTGTCCTCAGCATCAGCCCCATCTAAGCTTTCGGGATCGCTGTTATTCGACAGCTCTTCCTTTCCGTCAGTCATGCGACCAGACGTGGAGCTAGAATATTGCGCTTTCTCTTGAAGTGAAGAGTACATGCATGAGCCTTCTGGCTCGACAGCTGCCGTTGCAGCATCTCTGCAACCTGTCGTCTCGGAGGGCACAATCTCATTTTCCTGAGAATTCTGTGCTCCAGTTAGGTCATCTTCTGAAGTTTCTGTTGCAGGAACACGCTGATCCACAACCTCATTCTGGCTGCTGGAGCCAGTTTCTACAGTACCTGTGGCTGTAAATGAATCGCTCGGTTCGCTGTACTTTCTAATATAAAGAAAGGTAACCTCCGGAGGCTCGGTGATACCTTTCAAACACCGAACTTCAGCCAGCTTTTTGAGAAGGATATCTTTCTCTTTTAAGAATTCTTTTTCTTTTACTGCCTGCTTCCTGAGCCATTCTTTCTCTCTTTCTGCTCGTTTCCTGAGCCATTCTTTTTCTCTTTCGGCTCCCTTCCTGAGCCATTCTTTTTCTCTTTCTTCTCGTTTCTTGAGCCATTCTTTCTCTCGTTCTTCCCTTTGCCTCTCTTTCTTTCTCAGCCTCTTGTAGAACCTCCCTTTCTTTTCGGTCCACCCATTCTCCCAGTTGAGCTCCTTTGAGACCTTCCTCTCGGCCCAACGCAATAATCTCCTTGAGATTCATCTTCAATCTGAACTGCATAATGCTAACACATAGCACTCTCAATGGACCTTACACAACCGCTTCAGCGCGGTACCTCTCGCTATCGCTCTGCTGCTACACTGTTTACGACCTCTTCGTAAACTCTTCCAACTCATTCTCCGTCCTCTGAGCTTGAATACACCAAACGTCCTGTCGTGGACGCCAGAATAATTGTCACCCGTTAATAATTAAGGGGGTATTATTAACGACGCGCCCTCAACGATGCGCACACTCCCAAACACCCTTAGAGTGAGTGGGGGTAGCTGTTCCGGTCGCAAAGGAGATGCCCTCGACCTGCGTGGCAAGCTCAGCCGGAATTCAACTACCTTGTAGTGACAGAAGGGGGTGGTCGTTTGGTGCCCAGCTGTCGCCGGTTCAAGCCAGAGTAAGGTTCGGAGTCAGAAGTAACAAACAAAACACAATTTATGTACAGCAAGAGACGATACAAAGGAATACACAAGATCACTTGAAATACACAGACGAGAGGTTCACAGAATACAAACGCTAAGCATGCAACTACAGAATGAATCAATAACACAGAGGCTTTACAACAGATCAAACACGAGAGATTACGTAAACAAACACCAAATTGTTCACCGGGCACTGTTGCAGTCCGACGCCTCAAGAGTCACGATGTGGCCGCCATACAAGACGAGGGCCGCTCCCTTGCAGGTCCGTGGGCTTGCCAGCAGCGGGTGATCCCCGGGAGTCCAGCCGAAGCACGGGCGAACACGTCGCAAACACTGACTGACTGTCTGCACAAGCGGTGCGGTCTCTTTAAATAGGGCGCGCCGCGTCTGTCTGTTAACACGCGCCAAAGCTAGCGCGCACACACACTTAGCTTCGCTGGTTAGAGCGCTCTCTCTTCCTCCCGTCGAGCCGCGCGTCGTCATTGGCTAGGTCCCATAGAAGATTCTGGAATTTTCTGGCGTATTCCAGTCCGATGAACCACCGTCCTCCCCGGGCAATGGGAAAGAGGGTGACGGCAACGCGTACAAAGCTACGCGCTGTCCCGCGCGGGGAAGGGGGCTTTTCTCTCCATGCTCTCCACGCGACGCCGCGCGGGCCTAGCGCTGTACCGGCTTGATGAAAATGTGCGCTGATTTCGTGACAGCTGGACAGTATCAATTTCTCCCTAAATGTCAATAAATGTGGTGTGCTTGTATTTCCCCCGGATACAGATTTGCACATTTCTTTAGCTCATCGCTCCAACCAGATTGTACAGCTCGATTCGTTTAATATTTAGGGGTTACATATGCCCCAACATTGGATTGGAAACTACATATAAAAACAATGTCGTTAAAGGAGAACACGCTCTTGGGCGGATAATACGAATTAGCTATAAAAATTACTAAAAGTATAAACTTTCATCAGGTCGCTAGACCCGGCCTCTGAAGTCATTCCTCCCATTTTTGCATCCCAATTGACCTTATTCTTATCCGATCATTCGCCACGCTAAATCGGCCACAGATTATGGTAACACAGAAGCTTTTAGCAGCAATCAATGTCGACCTGAGCTATTTGCAATGGTTTGACGACACGGAGGCCGCAGTGGACTTTCGCTATGACGACATTTTCCCCTCCCATGCAAAATATATGCCTGCAAACATTTTAAACTGTCATCTTTGTCATCACCTAGAAAAATACCCCCTCACACTGTTACCTCTACATATGTCTCAGACAGCCACGAAAAAGCTGCAGTTGGCATATTTCACAGGATTTTACATGGAGTTATTGCATCCGTATCCCAGAATGTATTTCCATAATTTTTGCGTAAGTTTTGCCGCTTGAATTGGCTATGCACAAAATTCAATGCCACGTATCACACGCAGTCAATCTTACAGATTGTTTATCTGTGCTGATTTCTCTTGAAAGCTAACAAAAATATTTTTAAGTCGATTCCTGCGTATTTTTGTTCCGTGTACTTTGAAAGAAGTTCGTTTTGTCTGGTTTCCTAGCCATGCAGGTGTTCATTCAAATGGCGTGACTGATTACTTAGCGAGATCAGCCCTTAATGCGTCTGTATTATATCCAATCCCTAATTTTAGTATATTGGCAATTTTCATGTTCAAGTGGTTCCAGCCATATATCAACAAGGCTGTGGGACCCCTTACTGAATACCACGGATTATCAGCATTTATAACATAATTGAAATGTTCGTGAAATGTCCGTACGTGAAAATGCTGGAAGGAATATTATAGTGGCTGCACAGCAACCATAGTTCTGCATAAAGAAAGTAACAAAATTTCCATAAAGAAAGGAGTTAGGCAAGGAGACACAATCTCCCCGGTTCTATTCACAGCTTGCTTAGAAGAAGTATTCAGAGTTGGAATGGGAGCAGTTAGGGATACGGGTAGATGGAGAATACCTCAGCAATCTGCGATTTGCTGATGGCATTGCCTTGCTAAGCAACTCGGGGGATGAACTGTAAATAATTATTGATGACCTAGACAGGAAAAGTAGAAAGGTAGGCTTGAAAATCAATATGCAGAAGACTAAGGTAATGTTCAACAGCCTCGGGAAGGAACAGCAGTTTACATTAGGTAACGAAGTACTGGAAGTAGTAGGCGCATATGTCTACTTAGGACAGGTAGTAACCGCAGATCCGGACCATGAAAAGGAAATAACAAGAAGAATAAGATTGGGATGGAGCGCATTTGGCAAGCACTCGCAGATTATGACCAGCAGCTTACCGGCTAACCAAGAGGGTTCTACTTAAGTTGAGGACAACCCAGAGGGCTATGGAACGAAAAATGGTCGGGGTAACATTAAGAGATAGCAACCGTGCAGAGTGGGTCCGAGAAATAACTCAAGTTACTGACATTCTAGTGGAAATTAAGAAGAAGAAATCGGCATGGGCAGGACATGTAGTGCGAAGAGAGGATAACCGATGGTCGCTTAGGCTAACAAACTGGATTCCAAGGGAAGGAAAGCGTAGCAGAGGGCGGCAGAAAGTTAGGTGGGCGGATGAGGTTAAGAAGTTCGCAGGGGTCAAGTGGGTGCAGCTAGCACAGAGCGGGTTAATTGGAGAAATATGGGAGAGGCCTTCGCCCTGCAGAAGGTATAGTCAGGCTGATGATGATGATGGAACGTTCGCTTATGTAAAACAAGGCAGTGCGAAGTAGCAATGACACTGTTGCAGTGAAGAATTCGGGGCTTGAATTTGTATCTATGCAGATTTAGGCGGACACCAACAAACCGTTGTGCATAATGTTGCGAAGTTGAATGCATAAAACTTTTTCCTCTAATGCCGGCGGTTTCCACTTCAGAGAAGGACATACCTGTAGGTCCCCCTCTCAAGTGGTTAGGACTCCCCTTGTCACTACCCGCATTACTGTCGCTCGGTGCGAGTGCCAAGGAATTTGCGTTGGACACTGTTTGTAAAATTATACATGACTACATTATAACAAAAGTTTGGTTATACTTTTGACCCTCCTCGAAACTCTTCCAGGTTATTTTTGTATCGCAATTATTATAATTTTCATGACCCCAATTCTTATAGCTGCATTGTTATCATTCCTTACATTCTCGCTTTGCGACGAGCTTGTGCATGTAGTTGAGTTTGTGTACAAGACCACACCTTTGCCAATCTCCCATGGCGGGTACGTGCCATTTTTTAAAGTGTCAACAACAATAACAAACAACAGCGAAGGCTTCGAGCAGGAAGGAGCGAGCGTGCCTGCCTAACACACACTGACGTGAAGGAGAGATGCTACTCGGAAAAACGTTTTTAGTTTTTGTCACAGAATAATGAAACTTGCACCGTGTAAAGAACTTAAGCTCGTCTTTTCAAATCTGCTTTTAGTTTTTTGATATCTTATTTGGTTCATATTTTGCATACCATGCATTTGCGAAATTAATGCATGTTTGTGCACACTTGGGTGCTAACAGGGAGCACAATAGAACACTAACAAATAGCTCATATTGCTCCCAACAAACAGTAGAATTCAATAAAGCATAAAAATATACTGTACGGTTCACATTTTCGTCTAGAAAAAAATTCCAATGTGAAGTCCCAGTTTTACCATTCCCAACAAAAAGTCAATTGAAATTATCTTACTGAATATTTTGCTAAACGGTCTGAAACCTGTTCCTTTGAATTCAGGATATACTAAAGCATAACCATGCCAAATTTCATTGTGATTGGACAACATAAAGTGCTCAAATTTTAGTGCACAAACTCTAAAGATAGGTCAAAACGAGGAAGAGAGAAAAATGCATTTCTAAGTTAAAAAGTATGTTTATTACTATACTACCCAGTCAATGTTAATGCAATTTGCATATAATGCAAGCAAGGGTGTCTCAAAAAAGTACACAAAGTTAGACGGCAGCAGCCCAATACGTTGGCCCCTTACAATCCCTGCGAGCACACTCCGGCTGTGACGTTCGTGGACCCTGCCTCGCCTGCAGTCAGCTGTGTGGCTCGTTCAAGGTTTTCGGCGGCGGCTCCGGCGGCGGCAGCATGCAATTTTTTAACGATAGCAATAAAATCCTTGTGGTGCACCGGTTTCGCAACACCCATAATCGCACAAACCCGCAAAAGCTGCTTATGCGCGACGCCGATCGCGCGCTCTGATCACTGACTTCACGTTCACGGCTCGTGCACTACTGCAGGCGGACGTCTCATCACTGCCGTTGCACAATCGCGATGCGCGGCTCGAAGAATATGACGAAGAAACTGCAGTTGTCAGGTGCGCGTCATTTCGGCAGTATAGCTCCAAAAACGATAAGAGTCCTTCTCGTCTTCCGGCCGATTCAGAGATAGCATCGCCCCGCTGGCGGGGCATGCCGCGCAACGTCTTGCAATACGCCGATCTCTTAGATAATTGCTTCCGCGCTCGTCTTTACGCTTGTTTTAGTCGTTGAACATCCTTATCTTTCGCTCTGATACACTGACAAAGTCTTCGACGCTCCGGATGAGGTGAAGATCCCAATCGGGTGCATCACCGTTGTCGCAGTTCCTCTGTTAAAAAAAGTTAGCAAAACTATTAGGACCGTTACTAACGTTCTAGTCGAGCGAAAAGTTGGTAACGCAGCGATTGCTAACCTCTTGTTCCTCGTTGCTAACTTCTTGGCAAGTTCTTGGACCGTTACTAACTTTTTACTACTACGTCTCTGTTACTACCTCGTGTGCCCAAGTTACTAACTGAAACATCGCTTTATACGTGTAATTTTTTAAAGCATTTATAGGTGCCATTTTTAAAATATAAGAGCGAAACTTTCGTGCGGCCTGTGCAGATGGACAGTACACCAAGGCGGACAGAGCTCGAAGACTAAGTAAAATTAGATAGGCAACCTTTTTAGTTTCATTTTGAGAGAGAAATATATCGTGAAGCTGAAGACCGTAAACATATAAGTTGAGTCCAGTTTTAAAACTTTCGCAATGATTATACATTTCAGAAAATTTAACCTCAGCCATAGGTATTTAAGAGCTCGTTAGTTGGATTCCCACGTTGCAGATTTATAAGAGGACGTCACTGCACGGACGCTGAAGTATTGTGCGAAAGTCACGGTTATTGCTTCTGTGTCATGAAATAGGCGAGCGTATTCCGTATTTTCTGCATTTAAGTGTTTTTGACACCATTCTAAACATGTTGAGTGTGGGACATGAGCTTAACGAGCTCTGAAATGCGTACGTTTTATCCAAATTTTTCTAACTGCATTGCCAATCAAGGAAAACTTAGAACTCGACTCAGCGTCTATGTTGAAAGCCTTCAATTGTGCAATATTATCATGCAGGCATTTATATGTAGCTTGCTGTGTAATTGTCCAATCACTAAGTCCTATCACGCACGTGTCCATCTATATGTGCACATGATTAGGCCACACCGATGCTACTCTGTCAGATTTCAAACTAATGATCTCTAAACATAAAAAAAAAATAATCACCCTGTATATCGCACCTCAAAGGAACTTGATAGGGCAATGCTTTGTTGATGAAGCATTAAAAACTTTTTGCGTAGCATTCACGAACTCTAATTCCCTATTCACCTTCCTGTGAAAACGGAACAGGGAAAATAAATGAAAAGTAGGGCTAGGTGTTGCATGTATTAATAATATACAATATAAATGCCGATAAGCTGAGCAAATAAGGCAGAGTAAATATGTCAAGTGAGCCAAACGATCAAGTCGAAAAGGAGGACTTATAAAACCTGCCTGTGTTTACTTTCACGCGGCCACAGGGCCCACTGCATAGACCTCGGAAACAGAGGAGGCGACGCCGCAACGCGCGTAAGACAACACCGCGGGGGAAGGGCTCTTTGTTCTTCGAGGACACGGCAGTGGTTGTTTGAAGCGAGCGATCGGCGCCGGCTGCTCTCGTTTCGGACGAGGCGTCTCGTCTTCACCTCAATGAAACCCGCCGGCGGTGCGTTCCCACGATATGCTGTGCCATGGCTATGCACGATCTTCGCCATCGACTCGGCTTCCATCCCTCCTCGTCATCGTTGAGCAGAAACGTCACGAACAGCAGCTTGCCGAAAGTGGCCAGAGTGAGGTGGCATGAGCAAAATGACTGTCCTAAGAATGTATACATTTTTTTTTTTAAAAGCGCATTGTTGTTCGCGAGAGTATAATTTTTGATTTCTTCTAGTTTCAATTGGTAACCGTCGAAATCTTCGGGTACTTTTCTGGAACTTGGTATTCCCCATGCTTGCCGATGACTAGTTTTCGGCAACTTGTCGCTGCTCTTTAAAAACACTGTCACAGCAGCAACATGTTTTCATTTTCCTGCAATCTTGCAGCTGCCGCTGGCTTCTCTAATATGCCTGGTAGGTTGACAGCTGAGTAGAAAAAGGAAAATTTAAACCTTGCTTACAGCTAACGAAAAGATATTACTCTCAGTTGGATGCATTTCGAGGACGCTGACACACACCTGTGCGATGCATCGGCCAGACACTTCGCTTCCGTGTTCTGTGCAAAAGTCTTTCACATGGTGCACATGTCCAGACTCAAAATATTTGATGCATTTAGCTATGTTGGAGCCCCGAAAAAAGCCTGTCAATCCCAAGGCAGGCTGAAATCCGGCAGCTATTAGCAGGCTCCTGGCGGATGCACGATTGTGTTACGTTACGTCGGGGCACAGTCGCGCGGGAAGCCGCTTGTTGCCCGTTTCGCGTGCGTGCGTGTTTGCAAAGCGTTTTGTAGACGTATGATCAGAACATTATCCATGTGTTAGAATGACCACGGAATTCCGTTGATTCGAGTATCATTGTTTAAAGAACGCAAAAAGATAATCAGTGTTAAAGGACAAACGCAGGCCGATGTTGCAGATGCTTTGAAGAACACGGATTTTGGTCGTACCTTGGTGATGGGACGGATGGAGGTAAGTGATTTCCGAACCTAAAATGTGCAATGTGGACTGCCGCCCGAATAGGGCACCTTTATCAGAGTGACAGGCAGCGATCGGCGATGTTTGATACGCGCATCCGTCGATGTCCTGCCTGATCGAGCCTCGATAAGAATGGCAGATGAAAACATGGGTTTCTGACATGTTTTTCACTGGAAACTAAGACTTAGACTTACATGAGCATTTTCAAGCATTCAGAAATGCTTTTCATTAAAGGGATAAATATCGAAAGAAGTTTTTCGGCAATTCGGCTATGTTCATCCCAGGGCATTCTAACTTTATGTATTTCCGTGAACACTGCATTTTTTCTTTGTGAATAGCTTACACAGGAAGAAAATGCTCAGCTTAGATTGTTCTTGCCTTAACTTAACTTGGCTTACCTTGCATAGGGTTGTTTCGCACAATCACTATGGTTCTGACTAATGCGATTGGGTCAGTAGTGCAGTGAAAACAGCTTCGTCGCGTATGTCTGGTAGCAGAAAAGATGCAACGTAATTCAAAGAAACGTTAGAAACAGTATATGTTAGGCTTGCACTTTTTGTGTAGATGTAGATTTTTCAGCCCTGCAGCTCTTCATTTTGGTGTTTCTTTTTCAAACTGCAAATCTCCCACCAGACACAGCAGTTCTGCATGATGAACTGACCGTTAATGGACACGTGGAGTTCATGAAAAAAGAGGTCAAGCGGCCCTCTCCTACCGCGAAGCTATCCGATTTGATGAAACAGAACAGTGCATCAAGGAGGCAGTGGATGAAAGACACGCAGCCATCAATAGCCGAAGTGATCGAAAAGTACCCTGCTCTATCGAATGCGGAAAGGGCGTGCAGGATGCTACATTTATTCCTTTTCCGAATTCTTTCTCATGAATGCACATTGTCCTCATTTAAGGTACAGGTGAAGAACCCCATCTAAGTTATTTAACAGAAAAACACGACGGTTTGAAGCCGACTGGTTCTCCTTCTTCATGGTGTGATTCTAATCAAGGCGCAGCTTGGCTTTTTAAGCTGTTGTGTTGACGACCTCCGCGCCAATGGTCGCAAACCATGGATGTGCGAAGAGGGAAGGGTCTGGCAACCAGCATCGAACGTCTCCTCTCTCGCCCGAAAGACCCCCACCCTAAAGAAAATATTCAAAGAGTGGTCTACAAAAACCCTGCTCGGTCTGCCCGGCTTCATATGTAGGGCAAACGAAAAGCTTCCAGGAAAGCATGAAGCAACACAGAGCTGACGTTTGACAAATGTATAGTCAGCCAGTGCGGGGTCCGAACACTGCAACAGATGCGACCACAAAATCGACATCAATAGAACGGTTATAAAAGCCAATGACACTAATATGCGCAGGAGGCTTTTACCTGAGTCGTGGAATATTCAGCAAACAACGGGGAACGTTAATCGCTCTTTGGGGACCCGTCCTTCTTCATACATGTATGGTTTGCTGTCACTGACACAGAAGTGGTCATTGCAAGGGCTTAAAAAAATCAAGCTGCGCCTCGCCCGAAGTCACACCAAGAAGGAGACAAGTCCGCTTCGAAACTTCGTGTTTTTCTGTTAAAGAACTTTGTTGGGGTTATTCACCTGTACCTTAAGGTAAATTTCCCAACCAGACAGACTTCTGTCCGATGTTTTCTTTTGTGTCTCAATTTATGTTTTAACATTATCGATAAAAATATTGAATTTAGTAATCAAATGAAATTTTTTTTCATTTAATTACTCAGATTTCTGAGAAGGCCGGTAGCTGTACTGCTTTAATTTCCCTTCGGTAGTTTACTCATAAAAGTGGCACTAATTTTGACTCATGGTACTGGCGCAGGACACCTACCCCGCTCTTTCTTTGGAGACTTCGCAGCTGCATGAAGCTAAAGAAATCTTCGCCACTTTTGAGGCACTCAATGTGGATGCCATTGACCTTATAGACGGTATTGCAGCTGTTATAGAAATATATTGGATTTTCGATATTAAGTACAGCAACCACAACAAGAACACATTTGCTGTTTTATAACATTTTTGTGGCCTTCAAACATCAACCATGACTCCGTTAGTACTGCGCACTATATCATGCATTGACGAGGGCTTGAAGAAGACTGCATAATGTATATTTGGAGGGAAAATAAAAGTTCAGTCCGTTCTGCAGTATCTGACTATATATTTGTTCCTGGCTTTTAAGCAGTGCAAATTTTAGTCCCTCATCGACATCCAGGAAACAAACTACTGGCCCACTGTTCTTATGACAATGAGCACTAATTTGATGAGAGTTGATTGGAGTCTCGTGTGTAAAAGAAGGCAACTTTTTTTAATTTTTCAGTTTGCATGACGTGAAAACACCTTCTGCAGATACCACATCCATGGCATTTCAGCCAGGGCTATACAGGAGTGGAAATTTCCCTTTTTTGTTCGGAAATGCGGATATTTAGCAAAAATGTCATCAATAATTTTTTTACGTGTAACATTAATACGCGTGTTGCGTTTGCGAAATAGAAGCCTGGGATGAGATGATGGAAAATTTTATGCAAACAAAACTTATATGTACACCCGTTTGAGATGCACCTACTCAGAAGTGTGCGCATAAATTGATGCGTGAGCATGCTGCATTTTTCCAGCAGTGCGAAATAGAGCAAAACATTTGCTCCTTACCAACTGCAAAGCACCGAATATGAATCAATTGTAGTTATAAGTATGGCTTGGTACAAAATGTGCATCAGCAGAATTGTTTGTGCATATTAATGGGCTATGTGACTCTGGATTAAATTCAAAATGTAATACTTATTTTACCAATTTGTTAAACATACTCGTCATTTTTACTACTTGCAGAGCAAAAGGTGCCCTCCCTGTCTATGTAATTCAGCTCAAGAGGCAGTTCTCATGTGAGCAGCAGGAATTTTAAAAGTTTTATATGTATACACATTACAAGCTCTATGAGTTACTGCCTTTTTAGCAACTGCAGTTAGTAACGGCACGGTTAATAACTTTTACTAACTTACCAGTTACTAACTGAACTTACTAACTTAATGGGTTGCTACCCTATTAGTAACTGAAGTTAGCAACAGGAAGGTTAGTAACAGTTAGTAACCTTCCCATTGCTAACGGCACTTACTAACAAGGTAGTAACATATGTGACAAGTGGTTGCTACCCTAAAGTTAGTAAAAATACTACCTTTTTTCTTAGAGTATAGGCCTAACAGCAGACGAACCTCCCGTCACCGGAGCTTTCCGCTTGTGGTTGTGGTGTCTTGATCTATATACTTATTCCTCGTCGGGAACTTCCGTGAACAAAAATCGCGTTTCTCGCTGACATCCATGGCGGAGAAAGGAGAAAAACTCGAGCAGAAGCGTTACTTCACCGCGGTGACGGCGGAACGAAGAACGAGCGTAGCCAATGGTGGTGCTCTGGATATACCACGTGATTTAAAGGGCCAGTCGCGGCTCTCGACATGAGCGGGAAACTATCAGTTTTTCATAATTTTATCAACAATGTCTCGCTGCCGGTATGGCTTCTGGGAGAAAGGGGGTTGGGCCTACTTCCCCGCGAAATTTCAAGAGCGGGCGACGTCGTGGTGCGAAATGCCGCGTGCCTGAAATTCGGTCAAATTCCCACTTTCAAGGGCCGCCGGGAGTGCTTTAATTGCATTGTTTACTAACTTCCCGTTGATTCTCGGCTCTGATTTTTTTTACAGAATAGAATATAAAACGTAAGAAGGGAGAATATAAAACGTAAGAAATCACAAAATCGCCTTTTTAGAAAAAAATCGCGGATTTTTCACCCGCATAAGAGAGCTTCAAAATCATCATTTATACTCCCTTCCAACAGACAAATGACTGCTCCTTGAACGGCTCGACATGATTTCGAATGCCGCCTGGACTTCTGCTAATACATTTTAAACCGGCACCCTGAATTTCTGATGGAAATTGTTCTTGGTTGATGGGGCTCACTTCACCAGGAATTCAACCGCCAACCTGATGATGCTAATGATCAAGCGTCACCCCCATGGAAAGGTTTATTGCCACCTGTATCTATAGGACAAGTACTGACAGTGAGGCTGTACGCGGAAGCAGTACCTAAAGAAGTTATGGATGCTTTAACTTTCGGGCTGTCACTGTATGTGCTGAAGCTTACGCTGCTTTGACACTGTGGCCCTCCGTAATATTGTTACAGGGTAGTTCAGCTTGGGATTGCAGAGAGGGGACACGAAAGACAAGGCTTTCAAACAACAGGCGTTTTCTGCAGGCATCAGCCGACACTGCTCGAACGTCGTCTTCTCTAAAGACTACGAGTATCTTCTTTCCTTATGCGCATATCAGTGCATGCACCACCTAATGTAACGATATTTTTAATATGAAAAACGTGCCATGTTTGCCCCGTTGTGTCGCAGCCGCGATCGTCGGCCATGGCCCAGTCAGATATTTTCTTTTATTGTTTGTTTAGAGGCTAGTCAACTCCTTTAAAACGGATTACTTTATAAGCTTGTCTTCAATCTTCTACGGATGGTCGGGGCAAGGTGTACTATACCGGGTGTATGTCGTGACGCTGGGGCTAAGTCGACCCGGCCTTCACTTGGCAGCGTGCAGAGACTCCGGGTTGAAGAAGGATTGAATCTTCGAAGTTGGTAAAATATATACAAGCAGGTTTAATGGCACTTTGAGAAACCTTATTTACATGAAGAAGAAGGGTATAACACCAAAATGGCAAGCGTTAAGAGTTCATAGCGAGAAGCGTCTGGATGAGCCGTTTACCCAGGGCTCAGAGCCTCTTTTCGTGCTCTGCAATGTCCTTAAAACCCCCTATGTCTAGCCCCTCTCTGAAGATGCTGACCAACCAGTTCCAGGGCACGCCCCTCAGATATCGGCATCCAATCGAACACATCACTGCACTGATGGTCTGATGCACTGACTGGTCCGGCATTGTTTCGTTGGGCGTGGTCACTTGTTGGCGGGAAGAGCTTGGGAACGGCGAGGAGGTACATTTCTATTCTTCAGCAAAGATTCGATATGCTGGTTCCGGTAAGTGGATTTCCTTCTCAGAAACCCAAGTGCACGTGCGCGCCGCATACTGCTCCCAGCATTGTCCCTTTCTAGCAATTGCAAATCTTTCCTGCATTCCCGGGAAATCCTCTAATGGCCGTAATCACCTTGCTCCTTTCTTGTCCTGTACGTCAGCGGACGTGTCACTCTGTCATCTCCTTTGGACAGTAGGCATTCCTCACTGGACGATAGCGCTTCTCGACGGGAAGGGTGAACAATTGAACGAAAGCACTTCCGGCTATTTCCCGCAGGGGGACATTTCTTTGTATTTTTCTAGACGTTCCCTTGACAGGGCCAATTTGGCATTTGCAGGGTCTCCACAAAGCAAAACAGGCTTACACAAAAGGATTATGGAAACAGGCTCACTTAGCGCCCTTGCACCAGCAGCACATATCCTCAGCACATATCCATGCCCACAGGCGAACAATAGAGCGCGCCAGTGCGAACGATGCAAGGTCATAACAGCCTCCTCCCCCGCCAGAAGAGTCACGGAAGGCAGCAGTCGCAGCTGCTGCATGAAGAGACGACTTAATGGCCTGCACATGAATGCTTGAAGCTCGCTGTTGCTTGTCGCGTTGTCTTGATTGCCGTAGGCCAAATTGCTTGAGCTGTCTCTGAAACTCAACCACATGTCCAAGCAAGCACTCGGCTCCCGTCTGAAGAGACCAGGTGAAAAGAAAACTGCCATCGTTGTTCGAGAAAAGCCCACACTCAAGACGCTCAGGATCCACGTATTCCTAGAAAACCAAACGTGCTGCTTTACATAGTCACACATATACAAGCGCACGAGAAAAAAAAAACCTGATTATCAATTTGGATACATGGTGAGGAACACCTCGGACCGCTTAGAAACAGCGGCTAAGCGCGTCCGCATTCCCATTTAACTTGCCCTTTTTGTATCTTATTTCAAAATTGTACTGCTGTAAAATCAAGCTCCACCTCAGAAGGCGACTGTTCTTCGATGTCGCAGTTTGCAGCCAAGCCAGGGGACAATGGTCCGTCTCTACGGTGAATTTGGCCCCTCCAAGATAGCACTGCAATTTTTGAATGGCCCATACAATGCAAGCGCACTCTTTCTCTGACGCGCAATAAGCTCTCTCTCTAGAACTCAGTTTTTTGCTCAGGTAGAGAACAGCACCTAGCCCTCGATCACTTGCATCACACTGGACCGTGAATTCTCGGTCGTAGTTTGGAGCTCGCAATACCGGACGGCTAATCAGCACAGCCTTCAGGTTTACGAAGGAGGCTTTCTTTTGTTCGTCCCAGACTACATTTGTCGGTTCTGTCTTGCGGAGAGCGTCGGTCAGAGGGCTAACCAAAGCTGAATAGTTAGGGATGTAGTGATTGTAGTATCCAGTCAGACCCAGGAATGCTCGAATTTCTGTCTTCGTGCTCGGCCACGGGTAGTTTGTTACCGCAGAAATCTTAATCTCACTGGGTTTCCTGAAACCTTGACTTACATTGTGACCCAAGTAGTCCACGGTCGCCCTTGCCAGGCAACATTTCTCGGCCTTTACGGTTAGTCCAGCTTGACGCAAAAGGCTCAGTACAGCTCTTAGATGTACCATATGGTCCGCCCATGAGTCGGAAAAAACCGCAATGTCATCTAAATAAGGCACCGCGAATGTTTCACACCCCTTTAAAACCCTATCCATGAGTCGGGAAAAACAAAATGGAGCATTTTTGAGCCCGAAACTCATCATTGTTGGCTGGTAGCTGCCCGTCGGAGTGACGAAATCCCCGTATCTGCTGGCGCGTTCAGTGAGCGGTACTTGCCAGTATCCTCGAGTAAGGTCCAGCGTAGTCACATATGCCGCTCTACTGACCTGTTCTACTCTCTCCTCGATATTCGGAATAGGATACACTTGATCCCTGGTTAGAGAATTTAGCTTTCGGTAATCTACCACAGGCCTAGGGTCTTTACCTGGAGCTTCTACTAAGATCATTGGCGAAGCATAATCGCTTTCCGAGGGTTTTATTACTCCCAGTTCCAGCATGCGAGTTACTTCCCTATCCAGAATTTCTCTTTGCCTTGGAGAAAATCGGTAGCACCTTGATCGTACTGGCACGTCTGAAGTCAGCTCAATATCGTGCTCAGTCAAATCAGTTCTGCCTGGCCTGTCCACGAAGCAGGCCTCAAACTCTCTTATTATCTCGCCCAGATCGGACAGCTGGGATTTCTTTAGTTCTCCTCTCTGCTCCGTCTTTTTGAGAAGCTCCTGAGCGTTGCTTCCTTTTCCGCTGAGGCAAATCAAGTTATACCCCATCTCCTCGGGAAGGTTTAACGTTATATTTACCACGGCTTCCCTCTGCACATAAGGCTTCATAAGATTGCAATGATAAATGCGCACTTCTTTACGCCTACCGGGGTTTTCACTGCGTAGTTAGTGTTAGAAAGCTTTGCAACGACTTCAGCAGGTCCTTCCCACTGTACTTCGAGCTTATTCTGCCTTGAACCTCTCAGCAACATCACCTGGTCCCCGATACGAAACGTCCCTTGACGGGCTGACTTATCATAGTACACTTTGGAACGAGCCTGGGCTGACTTCATGCTGGCCTCAACGAGTTCCTTAGTGTTATGTAAGCGATTCAAGAGGTTCAGAATGAATTCTACTACTGTTGGGTCTTCTCTGCGCCCCTCCCATGCTTCGCGCACCATTCGCAAAGGTGAGCGCAGTCACCTTCCATACACCAACTCGGCTGGGCTAAATCCAGTGGATTCGTGCGGCACTGACCGCAAGGCGAAAAGTGCTGCAGGCAGGCAGATATCCCATTCGCGCTTGTTTTCATAGCACAGTCCCCTCAGGACTCGTTTGAGAACAGAATGCCATCTTTCTACGCTGTTGCTCTGCGGATGGTGGATCGAGCTATGCACTACCTTAATGCCGCATCGCTCGAGAAATGAGGTGGTGAGGACACTTGTGAAAACGCTACCCTGATCACTTTGGACCTCGGAAGGGAATCCAACTCGTGCAAACGCTGACAGCAGCGAATCCACTACACTCTCGGACGTCACCTCGCGCAGCGGAACAGCTTCTGGAAACTTGGTGGCTGGGCATAACATAGTGAGGATATAACGGTACCCTGACTCTGTCACAGGAAGTGGCCCAACTACATCTATTACTAACCGGTGAAGCGGCTCGGTAATGATTGGTACTAACACCATCGGAGCTTTCCACTTATCTTGCGCCTTTCCAACCCGCTGGCACGTGTCGCATGACCGTACAAAATTTTCCGTGTCCTTAAAACATCCAGGCCAATAGTATTCTTGCAACAGTCTCTGCTTTGTTTTCCTTATTCCAAGGTGACATGACCACGAGCTGCCATGGGAAAGTCGCAGTAAGTCTTCGCGGTACTTTTGGGGAACGACTAATTGGTCCCGCTCTACTCCGCGCTTATCCTTGAATAAGCGATACAGCACTCCCTTTCTCATCTCGAAAGAAATATTCTTTGCTGTCTTAGTGGCGCAGTGGCGCTCCCTTATCTCCCGTATCTTGGGATCATTGGCTTGCTCCATAGCTAAGTCCTCCCGGGTTCCACTTAAAAGTCTCGTGAGATTACTAGACACTGGCGGCAAGAGGTTACTTTCAAGAACGTCCTCATTCCGCGTCTCATCAAGCTCACTTTCAAGTTGACTTATCTGAGATGCCTCGTTCTCAAAGTTTTCTGACCCGCTATCTTCCGCATCGACCGCTGTTTTAACTGCCGTTTCCTCCGCTGTGGATTTTTCTGGAATGAGCAGTGTAGCTAGTTCTCGCGCCTTTGAACGTGTTAAAGCTTGCACAACTCTGTCTCCGAAAAGGATGCCCCTCTTTCGCAGTAGCATGTCCGATTTGTTGGAAAACAAATACGGATAGCACTTAGGAAGCTTTCCTGAAACGGCAGCCTCGGTTGTTAACTCGCCGAAAGGGCCCTCGATGACCACGTTCGCGATTGGCAAGCACACACTCTGTTCCTCCACTACCTGGCGGATCCATGCACACTCTCCTGTATAGTCGGAAGGCGACACATACGCCGGATGGACAACATCCATCGTTGCGGCCGAATCGCGCAGTACCTTGCAAGGCTTCCCGTTGACTACTAGGTCATGCAGGTAGGGTTCCAAAAGCTGCATATTTTCATCGCAGTCACTGACATACGAGAAAGCAATCTTTTCTTTCCGGCAGTTGACGGCAATGTGACCCTGCTCATTACACCTAAAGCATGTGAGCGGCTTCCTAACCTCTAGCTTATTCTTTATGTTCTGCGCGTTGGTCACTTCCCCACTTTTCTCACTGCCGTCCTTTCAAGGGAGTTTGCCTGAAGAAACCTTCCTTTCTTCGTTTCCAACTCTAGCAAAGTGCCTTTCCTGTCGGTTATTCACACTCAACTTGGGATTGCGGGGCCTATCCACTGCTGGGTTGCTGAATTGTCGGCGCGAAGCATACTCCTCAATGAGTTCGGCAGCTTCAGTTGCCGACTTAATGTCGCCTCGGTCCTGTAACCAATTTCTTTCTTTTTCTGGGAGGCAGTTATAAAACTGCTCCAAAAGAATTCGCTTGACTACAGCGTCCCTATCACTGTAGGAATCAGTGCTCTTTAGCCACTCGCCCAAATTGACTCTTAAATTGTATAGGAATTCAGGGTAGCTCTCGTCCCTGGACTTAGTAGCGTTTCGAAAACGTTGTCTGAACGCCTCGGCGCTAAGCCTATACTTTCTCAGAAGGCAAGCTTCGACCTTCTCGTAGTTGTCCGCGTCCTCCTTGCTTAGCCGCGCGACAACCTCCGCTGCCTCGCAGGGCAGAACCGTCAATAATCTCTGAGACCAAGTGTCTGGCTGGAAGGACAGTTTTTCGCAGGTTCGCTCAAAGTTAGCCAAATACAGACCGATATCCCCTGATATCACATATGGCTGCATGTACTTTGACATCTTGAAATCTGTCTCCTTGTTGAGAAGAGGTACCGCTAGCTGGGGACAATTGCCCGACCTCTTGCTCAACTCTAGTTCTAATTTCCGGAGCTCAATTTCTTGCTCCAGCCTTTTTGCTTCTCTCTCAATTTCACGCTCACGACTCTTTTCCTCTTTTTCCCGCTCTTTCTGCTGTCTGAGTTGCTCCTCCTTTCTTTGTCCGATGAGGTTCCATGCTTCACTGAGCTCCTCATAATCGGCTCCCAAATCAGTGATTGCATTTAAAATCAAGGGTTTTCGTGCCAAACCACTTGTATCAATTCCCAATTCCTCACACAATAGCAACAGTTCCGGTTTCTGCAGCTTTTGTAGGTCCATGATCGCTCCGAGTGTCGGCTACTTCCAAAACAACTGTGCAAACTACCAAACCTAAAGGCGTTTCCACACTCTTTTTACCAGTTCTAAAATCTAACCCTGTTCTAGAACCTGGTCCACATCAGAAGAAAAGCCAAGCACTCACCCACACATGCGATCGATGTTCCGAGCTGCTCTCTTGTTGGCCGATTGTTGCTCCTGCTTGTTGCTTGAGATGCCACGTCCGATCACCAGATGTTGTGGCTTGTAGATTCTGATCCACCTCCAATCACCAGATGTTGTGGCTTGTAGATTCAGATCCCAACGCTGGTCACCAGTTGTCGTGACGCTGGGGCTAAGTCGACCCGGCCTTCACTTGGTAGCGTGCAGAGACTCCGGGTTGAAGAAGGATTGAATCTTCGAAGTTGGTAAAATATATACAAGCAGGTTTAATGGCACTTTGAGAAAACTTATTTACATGATTATTTACATGAAGAAGGGTATAACAGCAAAATGGCAAGCGTTAAGAGTTCATGGCGAGAAGCGTCTGGATAAGCCGTTTACCCAGGGCTCAGAGCCTCTTTTCGTGCTCTGCAATGTCCTTAAAACCCCCTATGTCCAGCCCCTCTCTGAAGATGCTGACCAACCAGTTCCAGGGCACGCCCCTCAGATATCGGCATCCAATCGAACACATCACTGCACTGATGGTCTGATGCACTGACTGGTCCGACATTGTTTCGTTGGGCGTGGTCACTTGTTGGCGGGAAGAGCTTGGGAACGGCGAGGAGGTACATTTCTATTCTTCAGCAAAGATTCGATATGCTGTTTCCGGTAAGTGGATTTCCTTCTCAGAAACCCAAGTGCACGTGCGCGCCGCATACTGCTCCCAGCATTGTCCTTTTCCAGCAATTGCAAATCTTTCCTGCATTCCCGGGAAATCCTCTAATGGCCGTAATCACCTTGCTCCTTTCTTGTCCTGTACGTCAGCGGACGTGTCACTCTGTCGTCTCCTTTGGACAGTAGGCATTCCTCACTGGACGATAGCGCTTCTCGACGGGAAGGGTGAACAATTGAACGAAAGCACTTCCGGCTATTTCCCGCAGGGGGACATTTCTTTGTATTTTTCTAGACGTTTCCTTTACAGGGCCAATTTGGCATTTGCAGGGTCTCCACAGAGCAAAACAGGCTTACACAAAAGGATTCATGGAAACAGGCTCACTTAGCGCCCTTGCACCAGCAGCACATATCCTCAGCACATATCCATGCCCACAGGCGAACAATAGAGCGCGCCAGTGCGAACGATGCAAGGTCATAACAGTGTACAAGCTTATTTCAGCCCCCCCCCCCCCCCAAGTGTTAAAAAATGAATCATTTGAGATTGGCCAGAGAATCCACTTGTATACAGCTGCCAGCCGTCTGGCGCACCACAGGTATTGTTTTTTGCAGTTAACTAAATAAAAATTATGACATTTTTTTTTCTAATTTATAAAGTATTGCCTTTAGACAGTAAATATGATCTGCAAAGTTGGAGAGCACCTCCTGAAATCCCTTTTCCATTTCTGATAATGAAAGCCTCCCGATCATGGAGGAAGGAAAGAACTTAGAAGAGGCCCTGAAGTCAGTTTCTTGAAGCCGGCGCGGCCGCGCCGCGACCGGACGCTGCGATGTCTATCCTCCGCTTTTACCCTCCGCATTTTCTTTCTCCGCGACGCTCACGTACCTAGGGCCCTTAGCAACGCTGTCGCTAAAGGCCCGAGTTTTCATAGCAACAATGTCGCCGTTGCTAATGGCCCGACTTGGCTAATCCTAAGTTTTGACGTCACTTCCGCCACACTTTCTCCAATGCATTGGGAATGGCAAGTTGTTTCCTTCCTCCATGCTCCCGATCGTTTTTCGAAGTTCTAAAGAGAGCCCGCGAAATACAAAAAAAAAAAAACACATGACTGCCGCATTCGTGCGACACGATTGTGCTGCTCTCAACTAGAATTTCAGTGAACCAAATCAGCTGCTGCCTTGGCTCCACGATCGCGTTGCAGCGGCAGGCCGATATGTCTGCGGTGGTTCTTCGTCCTTTCAGGCAGTCGGCGCACGTGACGGTGCAGGTCGCAGCGAGCTCGCCGTGCTGGCTTGCGCCTGGCTGCAATCATCGCCAACTTGTCAGCTTATTTATTTGCTGGGAGTCGGCTGTCAAGTCACGGCCGCAGCTAATTTCGTTACTCAGGCCACCACTGAGAGCACCACAATCATGGCGAGCGAATGCGGTAGCCACGTGATTGTTTTTTTTTTCTCGGGCTTTCTTTAGAGCTTGGAAAAACAATACGCGTACAGCTTTCTTTATCGGAAATATATGGAATGGGGGCTTCAGAAGGGGCTCTCCAACTTCGCAAATCACATTTATTGTCTAAGGAGAATATTTAGTAACTTAGAAAAATATCTTAGTTGCTAATTAGTTAAATGGAAAACAAAATTGCCTGCGGTGCGCAACATGGCTGTTAGTTCTATACACGTGGTTTCTCTGGCCTATCTCAAATGTTTTATATTTTTAACCATTGGCTATAGTTAGCTTGCAAACCCGGTATAACTTGCTTCATACGACGCAACAGGCATCACAGAAACGAGAACGTTTTTGAGGCCGGAAACTGCAACATATGGCAGCTTTAACATATGGAAAAAGTTCTGGCTTCTCAGCGGACATAGAAGCCACCTAGCCATAGTCACTCAGTACAGAACACTGGGAAGATGATGATTTATCCTTCTCATATATTAATTTCGTGCAAAAATATTATGCCTGTTAGTTAAACTACCTGCAGCTAAATGAAAATTTAAAACATGCAGCAGTTGTTTGTAGAAATCCATGCAGTGGTATGAAATCTTAAAACCCGAATGACATGGAGATATACATAAATTTTGGTTGAGAAGGTGTAGAAAAAAAAATGAATATGAATTGAAATGTTTGACGTGTTTATTAACATTACAGAAATCCACGAAAAACATTTGAGCGAACTGGGCAGCCATGAGAGAGCACACTGACTTACCTTATAAGTGCTGGAACAAAGTTTTTTCTCCAACTTCTGTTTTTTTGAGTGCGCGCTTGTAGGCGACTTTTTTCCTTCTCGACACTTGCTGAGGTAGAGTTAATGGAGCAGGTTTGTCTGTAATAGAGTAATGACCAGTTTTAGGCATACCTATTGTATAAAGAATACACTACAGATTTGCCATGATTCATATTTAACGTTTTGCGATGCCAGATGAAACACTGATTATCGGCAGTGCAGCGGCCTTCGAATAGCTAGGCATGAACAAACTATTCTTCTATGACCAATACACTTTCATCAAACAAATGTAGGGAAATTAGGCGTTCGTTATGAAATACATACAGACGGAGCAGCATGCAGCCAACTTCACATAAGAAAGCAGGGTGGATTTTTGCTGGCTGTTTATCAGTGCCGATTACGAATAATTATGGAATCATGGAGATTATTGATTGGAATATGGGAGAAAAAAGGACCATGTGCCACCGGCGGGATCAAAACTAGCCGAGAAATTTGGAGGTCGGATTTTCAGATCCTACCAGCGATATGTTCTCTTTCTTGTTTCTAATCGTTATCCCCATAATTACATTATTACAGCACATTTCTCATGAGAAAAAAAAAATTCCTCTATACTTTCCTTGGTGTGAGTGGCTGTTGGCTCCCTTGCATGTATTACGCTTTCACGCAATTTTGAGAAACTAGTGCCCAGGGATGATATTACTCAACGGAAAAAAGGGGACATACTAGTTAAATACCCTGCACAAATAATTTATATACTTATATAATACTACATACAATTACACAAAATTTTAATATACAGTGTCCCGGATTCACTGGTTCTGCAACGTGCGCAATAGTACTCCTAATAAAAGAAAGTTACTGACGTGCACAAAATCACAAGTATACTTCTCGTGTTGAACTGTGAGCGGTTGCACATAAATTGAGCTTATAATTCCGATCCCTATTAAATTCCCGAAGCTCACACGAGCAGCACAATTCGTCGCTGACAAACAGTTTATTGCATGTTAAGCCTGGCTAACTCAGCCGACCAGAATGAGAACCTTGCAGGGTGTAGCTCGACGTCACTCGCTGCGCTTAGCCGGAGAGGAGGTAAGCTTGGTATGACTCGCTCCTCTGGACACATCAAATGTAAAAAAATTAAAGACCATTGCAGAATATGCATTGGAGTAATGCGAAAGCACGGATGCTGCTGTTGGTTGCTACTAGTTGCTTAATTCACTTCTTGTTTACCCATTTTAGTCTTCGCACTTTAAAATAGCGCGCCAATCCCTTCCTATGCCCTTTATCTGCTCTACTTCCGGTTACGTGACGTCATATTATTCACGCCACATTAATTAACTTTTTGTTTACACATTTTAGTCTTTAGCACTTTCTAATTGCGCGCCAATCCCTTCCTAAGCCCTTTTTTATACCCACTTGACGACAAACTTCTCCGGCCAACGCCTCCTTCACAAAACCCGGATACTTTTGTGCAATGCACCGATGCATTGGAGGCGAGCCGTGCCAAGGAGAGAGAAGCGACGTGTTTGAACATGAGCTGAGCATCCAGACAGCTCGGCGCCGTGGCCCTGGCGGGGGACCCCTTCTCGCCCCGCGGCATATTTGAAGCAACAGCGCAGCGAGCTCTCCCATTGGCCCTGCGAAAGTGCTGCCGTCGGATTGGACCATTTGAGCGTCAACGGTTTCTCGGTTTACGGAGCCTCAAAAGCTTCCGTTCGAGACTCCGAGTGTAAGTTCGTCACTAGCGTCCATCGGGAGCAGTTCGCCTCCTGAGAGAGCGGACGCGGCGGAATCTCCCCGGCCGTCGCTGCGCGAGTACAGTCGCGTATGGCTATGTTAGCTTTCGGCCCCAGAGCCGAAATCCTCGTTTAAATACCTGTAAATAGTGTATAAAGCCTTTTCTTCATCTCACCAGCGCTGACTCGGATTCATCGCTACCACCCAGGGAGCTGACAGCCCTCGTTCACGAAACAGGTGACGAGCGCTATGCAACAAACTCTTTGGCACAACCCTGTTGACGGTGGCATACTGTGTGATAACCTCACCGGCACAACACTGTGTAACATCTAGAGTTCGTCTTTTCGCAGGTGACTGCGTAATTTACCGCAACATTATTAACCAATTCCTACAATCTGACCTGAACGCAGCAAGCTCATGGTGCTCATCCTCGTTAATGATGCTAAATGTTTCTAAAACAACACAGATATCTTTCACTCATCGTACAGCCTGAATTTCAACCACTTACACTCATTGACAATGCTGTAGAACTAAGAAATATTTACAAATACTTTGGCGTGCACCTTCAGTTTGATCTAACATGGCATCACCATATTGACCTCACCCTAGCTGCTGCTAAGCGTTCACTTGGTCTTCTTAAACGTACTCTCAACTCCTATCCACGTTAAAAAACTTTCTTATATCACTCTAACACGCCCTAAAATTGAATATGCCGCGGATATTTGGGACCCTAATCAAGCCTGTGTTATCGCCAACATCGTATCCTTCCAGAACCGTGTTGTGTGTTTTCTTTTTTTTTTTTTCAGACTGCTCATCTTTCACAAGCGTCAGTGCATTAAAACAACGTGCTGAACTGGAATACTTATCATGTCGTCGTAAACACGCTCGGTTAAGACTTTTCCGTAAGCTTTACCAACTACTGCGCAGTGGTTTTTGCAGTCACCTGACGTCATATTTCCACGACTTGATCATGCCTTCAAAGTTAAGTGCGCAAAGTGTCATTTATCATCTTATGCTCATTCATTCCTCGCACTATCATTTAATGGAATAACTTGCCGTCGCACATTGCCACAGAAGCTGACATAAATTCCAAGAGCTACTTCGCTGTGACGGAAATGTGTAGAATATTTTGCTGTTGTTTTTCTTTATCTCTATTGATGTTATACCTAATATTTAGTTAGCGTTTCTTGTTGTAATTGTATCGTGTTTATTACAATTGTATCACCCCCCCCCCCTATTTAATACCCTCCTTTGGAGGGCCTGCAGGGGTAACGTACATAAATAACTACTCTGGGATTGCCAACGCTCCGAGATCGAACCCCACCGCCTGAACTATCGTTCCCTTCTAGACACTGATGCTAAGACATAGAGGATATTTGCCAAGTATGGCCCCCTTAGTGGCCTGGTCAGAGCAATATGATTTGAGTGAAGACCTGTGCAAATAATGAAGATTCTGCCTACTCCGCTCTACGATCCAAGGCCATGAGCCTTCCTATTCAATAAAGTGCGTTCAATCAATCAATCAATCAATCAATCAATCAATCAATCAATCAATGAACTGAAATTATAGCTCGTGAACTGAAGGCCCGCGTCTTGTACACCTGCAGTTGAAGATTGGGTAAGCCACAGCGGCACATTGTTACGGCGTCGTCGTTCCGCGTACGCGTAGCTGGGAGGACAAGTAGGGGGAGCTTGAAGGTTCATTGTACATTGTAATCCATGTCTTGTCCACTGCGGCCCTCACATTCTCAGTTCCAGCCCGCCTTCTATTCTGCTCCTGCCCTCTAATTCACGGCCGGAGTCTATCGAGATTTTTAATCTTTTTCTTTGATATCTTCTCGGTATTGGCAGTTTGAACAGCAGCATGAAAGACCTCGCAATCAGGAAGTGAAAAAACGAAGCAGAAGGCGCTAATTTTTGCACTTTTGCTATGCAAGGAGCTTACAACGCTCAAAGCTGAAACATTTCTGAACAGGTGCCAAACTAATCAGGATACCAAGAAACCAGGGCCGGCTTGCACGATAAAGTCCGAGCTAAGTCCAGACTTAAATGGTGTCTTTAGAAAGACCAAGCTTATTTAAGACGGCTCGTGTTCCGAACGTCGAACGCTTCGGGTTCATGTTCACCAGAGTGGCTTCCCAGAACGGCCTCAGCAACCACTTGGGGCATTTTTCCTCGTAACACAATCTTAAGCCGCAAAAAACAATGGCACGGATTTTACACAACGCAAAATTGACGGAATGGGTACATCTTACAGCAGGGACAGTGCCAGCGCATCCCTGTACTTCCCTAATTTCTCTACTTAGACACCTGGCGTCCTTGTGTCTTAACCAAGACAGCACTAGAGTCGTAATCATACAAGCGACTTATTCAAGTCAGGACTGAAGCCCAGTTGACTCCAGTCTTAAGCGGCCATGCTAGTGGCCTATTCTTTAGACTCCAGTTAAGTCTGGACTTAGCTAAGACAGTCTTAAGATTGTTTTGTGCAAGCGGGCCCAGTTTCTAGAAGGACTTTATTGCACAGGTCGATGGAGCGCAGCTTTTGTATCACGGCAAGCCCGCACAAAACAATAACGGTCGAAGGGCAGGTGGTGGCAGGGATCACGAATGCCGATGCGTCGCATTCCGCCATGTTGGCTCTGTGAAGCTGGCTATGCCTTTGCGGACCAGTGGCGCCAGCGAAGCACCACGAAGCGTTCCGAGAACTTGCTGGCATCTTTACGGTGTTCAGTCGAGGCAGTCTGTGCAGCAATATTTTCCAGAAACCGTCGGTAACCCAGTGTCTTCTATGACGGTAAGCCCGCGTGAAAAAAAAAATATATACGATATACGTAGCAAGAGGTACATACTTTCCCTGGCTGAGCTTGTTGTGGTCATTTATGTTTGGCAATTAGAGATATTGGGTATACATATCTTTTATTCATTTTGCTTGATAGAGACAAAGACTGCCCGATGATCTGTGAAGTGGCATGCAGCGGTATCAATTTTCTCTATACAGTATTTTGATTTAGCAGTCTTCATACCCAAAGTCTCATACATTGGACTACTCACCGGTGTGGAGCCACAGTCTCTCGCACACCCTACACGTGTCCAGACGGATTGTTCACAGTCTGCTTCAAATTTCCTGGTAGCAGATGCACTTTTGGAAACCCGAATGGAGTGATCCCGTTACGACGTGCCTTCAGACCCTCTTCTGTTGGTTCCCGTTGACTGAACTCTTCCATAGGCCTCATCTCGGTGGTTATACCCCGTCTATTATGTTCGGCAGTCTGGAATCACCGTTTGGCAAGCCATTCGTTTTTATGTTTCGGCGTCCCCGGCGTTCTCTTCGCCTTCCTACGCCCATCCTCTCTTTGCTGCCGCTATGTGCCGCTATTTACGCTCTGCCAGCGGCTGCCTTTCGAAGTAGGCGAAACGGAGAGACGCCCGTGTGCTGGGAGGTGACAGTGCACATTAAAGATCCCCAGGTGGTCGAAATTGCTCCATACCCTTCCATTACCATTTCCGTTTTTCTCTTTTCATTTTATCTCCCACCTTCCTCCCTATCATTACAGCACAGTTCAGGTGCCCAGGGAGCAAGTGTGACACACTGCGCCTTTACTTTCCTGTGAACCAATTTATTATTATTATTTTCTAAACATTACTACGCTATGTTCAAAGATTTCTGTCCGCGGAATGTGTCCACAAAATTGTGTCCGCAGCAGTTGTGAGTAATTGAGAAGTTGGTTTGGTTTGTTTTGTGAGGTTTAACGTCCCAAAGCGACTCAGGCTATGAGAGACGCCGTTGTAAAGGACTCCGGAAATTTCAACCACCTGGAATTCTTTAACGTGCACTGACATCACACAGCACAGCGCCTTGCTTCTCGTCTCCATCGAAAAGTGGCCGCCGAGGCCGGCATTCGATCCCGCGTCCTTGAGAACAGTAGTCGAGCGCCGTAACACACAGTAATTGAGAAGTGGTAGAGGTTAATGAGTGGTGGCAATCGATAGAGGGTGACGTAATGTTGTATCGAAAAATAATTAGGCGAAGTTAATTAATTAGTATAACAGGTTCACAGGAAAGGAAGGTGCAACGTATCTGTCATACTTGTTCTGTGAACGCCTCAACCGAGCCGTATGGGAAGGGAGGAAGATGGGAGTGAAAGTTGAAAGAAAGGGGTGCCGTAGTGAAATTTACGTCAAGAATGTGACGTCACGCAACCGGAAGTAGAGTCGAAAAAGGGCAAAGGAAGAAATTGGCACGTAATTTGAAAGTATCGAAGACTAAAATTGGTAAACAAAAAGTGAATTAAGCAACTAGAAGCGATCAACAGCAGCATCCGTGGTTCCGCATTACTCCAATGCAGATTCTGCAGTGCTCTTTATTATTATTATTATTGTTATTATTATTATTATTATTATTATTATTATTATTATTATTATTATTGCGTTCTGCATCTTGGCTTCTCCGCTTGTCAAGATGTTCTTTTTGTCCGGGCGTCTGCTGCGTCGGCAGTGGAGTCGCCCGTAGGTCGGCGGAATCACTCATGAGTCGACTCACTCGGGCTCACTCAGACTCACACTCAGATCATTATCTGAGTCGTGAGTGAGTCCGGACTCACAATCAGATCATGATCTGAGTCGTGAGTGACTCCGGACTCATATTCAGATCATGATCTGAGTCGTGAATGAGCCCTGACTCACACTCAGATCATGATCTGATTAGTGGGTGAGTCCGGACTCACACACAGATCGTGATCTTAGCCGTGGGTCCGGACTCAAGCTCAAATTGTGGTCTGAGTTTGAGTGAGTCCGGACTCACATTCAGATCATGATCAGAGTCGTGAGTCCGGACTCACTTTTAGATCATGATCTGTGTCGTGAGTGAGTCCGGACTCACATTCAGATTATGATCTCAGTCTTGCCGAGTCTGACCTAGAAAGTTCCTATGAAATCAAAGGAATCCTTGCTAAGAGGTTGAAGAATCACGATCTGAAGTGATTGAGTGAGTAATGGGCACAGGTCGCTAATTAAATCCTAGCGGACTCGAATTGCCTGTGTAATTCTAATAATGAATAAGCTTCTTGGTGAGCTGATGATGTAGAGCAATTTCGTTTTTTTTCTATTTTGACTATGGCGACTATACAGGTTAATCGAACACTCGTTCTCGTCAGTGTGTTGTATTGCGGTGGCTATATAGTTCTTTCTTTGCGGTTTATTTACTCCGGAATATCTCGCAAATGATTTCACGGTTTAGGTGCACAGCGATGCAACGAGCCAGGCTAGCCGTGTATAACTAATAATATCAGACTAAGTTCGAAGAGACGATTGTGTAACCACATTTTTAATGTTCTTTCTTATTGCGAAAGAATTCACAGGCTCACCACCACAGACCAATAATCTTGTCCGATGTTTCCTTTTGTGTGCCATTGCTCCAATTTGGTGGGCTGTTTGAGGAGGTCACAAATGCGTGGCTACGTACGTGGGTCATTTAAACGCATTTCGATATAGCTGAAATTTTGCTTCGGTCGATTTGGCCCAAAACCTGTCCAACATGATTCGCCTGCGGAGACCAGGATGCTGACCTCCATGGCCGCCTTATATTTTACCCACCCACCACCGAAATTTGACCTCGACTGATTTGGGCAAAATCTGTCCAATTTAATATGACTATGGCGAACAAGACTATGGCGAACCGGGTCCACCCTCAGATTGGTCCCTTCACCCCAGTAGATTGACCTGAGCCGATTTCGGACCAAAATGAACGGACAACATAATTCGAGTACGGCGAACACGATGGTGACCTCCAAATTTTGTTTTGGGTCACACACGGTTTACCAACCCTCGAAACTTCATTTTGGCCAATTTACATGAAAAGCGATCAGTTCCTAATTGCATTGGCCATCCTCGGCATTATGGTTACTTATAAGTTGGGCATGACCATTTCCAGAATTTGGCCCAGGCCGCCTTCGAAGTATCACCTTTATAATTGGTATCCAATCTTAATTGACTGTGCCTGACAAGATGGCAACCACCAAAGCTGCCATAGCCAAATCAAAAATTTTGCCCGTGCTATAGCTAAAAAGACCAAGCTTTCGTACTATAATCAGCTCAAAAGAGATAATCCCTACCATATTTTTTCATTTTCCTGTAACCTTTCAATTCATTCATTACTGAAGAAAACAGTCTAATCTGTAATGTTACACATTTTTTTCTATTTTTTCCCTCGTTTTTCTCAGCACTGCCTTGCGCCTACATATACAAGCTTTAGGACCGTCGCTCGTTGCTTGTCGAGAGTTTATGAGTGAGTCCCGATGAGTCCAAATGAGTGAGCTTAAATGGGTCGTGAGTTGAACTGAGTGAGTCCAGATCAGTCTGAGTTCAGATGAATCTGAGTTCAGATGGGTCGTGAGTCGAAGTAAGCGAGCGCAGATGAATCGTGAGTAAAAAATGAGTGAATAGAGATGAGTGAGCTCAGATGAGTCGTGAGTTGAAATGAGTGAGTACAGGATGAGTCTGAGTTGAAGTGAGTGAGTGCAGATAAGTCGCGAGTCAAAAATGAGTTAGTCGAGATGAGTGAGTGAGCCCAGATTAGTTAGGAGTCTGAGTGAGCCCGAGTGAATCGTCATCATGCGTGAGTTTGAGTTTAAGAGTCTGAGTGGGCCCGAGTGACTCGCCAGCTTGCGTGAGTTTAAGTTCACGAGTGTGAGTGAGTCCGAGCCTTGTGAGTCTGAGTGAGAATGAGCCCGCAGATGGACCAAATTTTTCTGGGTGAGCCTGAGTGAGCACACGTGATTCTGCGGACCTGTGGAGTCGGCACGCGGCCGCGGCGGCGGCGAGCTCTGATGTCATGCGCAGCGCACCTGTTGCTCCTCTCTGGTTTCCGCGCATGCGCACTAGTGACCTGGTTTACACACGACGAAATGCGCTGCTGGCTAGCGTACTGTGATCCTCGCTACAAAACGCAAGCAGATGCGACAAACGAGCCAGCAGCGATGATGGCGTTGTAACCTGCTAGCTCGGTGAAGAGTGAGCTGCCGCCAGCCGGCGGCCGAGTGCCTAGACGCTGAAGAAGGAGTTTTTCAAACCCTTTAAGGTATCGAGGAGTATTCATTCTGGCAATAAACTCCTTTCTTTAGAAGGAGCATAATCATCCAAGACTCAATTTCACTTCATAATTCTCAGTAAAAAAGGTGGTGTCCTCAACTTCTTACAAGGAATTTCATAATATTGAAGTAAGGAGTATAAAAGGCGACGTCAGCCATTTAGTCTCCTATTTGGGCTTATTTAGGTTAAAAGTGTAATAACCCAAAATTTGGTGCTGCCTCTGACGTCGTTTTATTGCATTTTTAAGGGCTACTTGGATCAGGAGACGCCGCAACGAATTAGGCAATGCAGGCCCATTGAGTATGATCAGTTATTTCCGTGCCTCTAATTCTTTACCTCCATGATTACGACAGCGACAAAGAACGCTAACGAAACCTACACTGCGGTCAAAAGAAAGACACGACACAATTATTACCGCAATAGCATTAGTGATCTCTTTCGAAGAGAAATGTGGCGTTGACGCCGCGTCGAGAAGATGCTGATTGGGAGAGGGGGACTTGACGTCAGAGCCAACGAATTTAACACAACAGAAGAATTTGTCGCTCAAGTGCTGGAATAAAATGTATGTCCCCTGCGTCGCTATCCGGACACGCTGCCTCTACGCCAACAAGGAAGCTGTCGCACAACACTCTTAAAGGCCCACTGTCCACCCTCCGGCCGAAAATATTTTCTTCCCCGGTGACTGTGAGACTTCGCCCCTAGAACGCAAGACCGCAAAATGTTTTTGAAAAGTAACTAATAACGCAGTTACAGCCATCGCAATCACCCGATTCTGTCATGCTTCTCTGTTTCCGTTCCCTCGCAAAGGTTTTTCACTCTTCTGCCCGAGGTCGTCGCAAGACAAATTCCCCTTCCTCCTCCGCGTTTGGCGGGAGGTGGGGCGGGGCACTCCGAATTAGGGAGAATAGTCCTACACCTGACTTTTGTTAGAGATAGCTCGCACTGACGTTTCAGGCTCTGACCTAGGGTCTGGTATACTGCAAATATATAATACCAGAGGAAACGATACGCGATGGAGTCGTCGCGCGACGACTCGCTAAGGAAAATGGCCTCATGCGGTTATCGCTTTAAATAAACTTAAGTATACTCATTTTTTGTCACAACTTGAAGGTAGATGCATTTTTAGGCCGTAGTGAGATCGACAAGAATTCCAACTTGATTTTTAAGTTCTTAATATTTTTGACCAATTGATGCTTGCAGGCACGCGCCTGTCTCTTGACCGCCAAAACGAAAAGAGCGAAGAAGAATGCCGCATGTTTCGTCAAGACCGTGGTTTCTTATAACCAGAGCCCAGTAAACTGGGTAAACTACAAATTTTGTTCGGCGTCATTTAAAAGAGCCATAGCGTAGGCAAAGGACGAGTACAATAAAAATTTAAATACTTATTTGTCAAACCCTAAGCACAGGAAGGCTTTGTATGGTTTCATGGAACGAAATAGGAACTCACACATTTCTCAGTCATTAAGTTCAATAGTGTTGTCTCCACAGGAGGCAAAGGATGAGTTGGAACCAATTGTACAAGGGCACGCATTACGTTTCCAGGAGCACTGCAGAGTTTCCTTGCATGCTCCCATTTTCTGCTCACACTATGTTGAGGTTGAAAGGTCAGAACTTCTATCTGTGATTTTTTTCCATGCAAAACTCGGCTCCAGGTTGGGACGGGGTTACGGTAGGTGTTCTCAAAATTTTAGCAAATGAATTCACTCAGTATCTCCTGGATCTGGTCAACGAATCATTAGAATCTGCATGCCTGCCGCACGTCTGGAAAGTGGCGAAAATTATATTGCTCTTGAAAGACCCTGGTAAAGAATTTCATGTTGAAAACATTCGGTCGATAGCTTTGACTTCGAATCTAGTAAAATTAATAGAAAGAATTGTGCATGGCCGCCTCTCAACGCATATTTCAGAAGTTAATGCTTTGAGTTCTCCCCAGGTTGGTTTCCGCAATGGATGCTCAATATGGTCTGTACTAGTAGATTTATAAAGCAGGATTCACCTTGCAATGTGCAGCAAGGAGGTATCAGCGTTAGTGATGCTCGATATAGCTAACGCCTATGACAGCACTGCACATTCCATTCTACTAAACAAGTGGTCATTATTACGTCCTTCGTTCTACATTTATGCTTGGATCAGAAAATTTTTGAAAGGACGAGAATTCTTTTGCACTGATGGCTCATTAATCTCAGTACCTATGCACAGACAAGAAGGGTGCCCCAGGGCTCTGTACTCTCACCACTCCTTTTTAATATATTAATGTGCGATATTCCGGTTCATCCTGATGTCACTGTATATGTATATGCAGAAGACTTAGCATTCTTCGCCTCTGCAAAAGATATTCATGACCTCTATCGTTCACTACAGGCTCACCTAAATGCACTTGAGGTCTGGTTGGACAAAATTAAATTGGTTTTAAATGTGTCCAAACGTACTGTGCTTGTTTTTAAAACAAAAACCCCCTTATATGTTTCGTTAAACTACCGCTCAGATGTCATACCTCAAGTGGAATCTGTGCGGTATTTAGGCATTACATATGATGCTAGTATGGACTGGAGGCCTCACATCAAGTCTAATGTTCAGAAAGGTGAGCGTGCCCTTGGTAGGCTCATACGGATAAGTAATAAGAAATTTGGTATGCGTCGAGACACTCTTCTACTTTTGTACAAAGCCTATGTGAGACCGATTCTGGAATTTGGCTCCATTCTTTTTTCTGGGTGTCCAAAATATAAGCTGCATCCTTTGCTGCTTTTAGGCAGACGGGCGCTGCGCCTCTGCCTCGGGCTTCCACAGTCAATCTCTACCACTGTTCTGTACTTGGAGGCCCGCATTTCGGACCTTAACTCCCGTTTCCGCCTTCTGTTAGATTATTCTTGCGATCATTTGAGGCTACTCCAGATATGGCTATACCTATTTTTGTGTCAAACCCCGCCCTCATTCTCGCTCACCAGTGGCCAAGGGTCTGCATGCCCCAAGTTGTTTTCACGCAGAGCATTTTAGCAAACATTGGTGTGGACCTCGGTTCTATATGTCCTATTGGTTGCTCAACGTCCTTTGTGGATGTAAATTATGATTCTATATTTCCATCTAATGTGAAGCACTTACTTCAAGTCTAATATCCAGTCTCCTATGTGATCACCTTGAAAAGTTCCCTGATCACACTGTAATTGCCACTGATGCGTCTGTGACTGCGCAGAAAGCAGCGATTGGAATTTTTTTCAGAGTCTCTTTCCTGGAGTTTTTCGATGCGTGTCCCGGATTACACGCCGATATTTTTATCAGAGTTTATGGCAATTGGGCTAGCACTACTAAACGTTTCCTGCAGTCAATCAAAAATAATTTTTCTATCAGACTTTCTTTCTGTTTTGCTGTCACTGGAGTCAGCACGTGATGCTCTTTTGAGCCGCTCACTAAAGTATTTCATACCGGGGTGGGTGAAAGAACTACGCTTCATCTGGGTCCCCGGTCACTGCGGTATTTTCCAGAACGAAGAGGCAGATTTCCTGGCTAAATCAGCTCTTGATGCATCCGTTTCATGTACCATACCTAATATCACCATTTTTGGAATGTCCTGTTTTCAGCGTTATCAATACCTAGCCGATTCGTGCAATGAAACCTTACTATCTACAGCCGAATACCACCATCTCACATAATCATGGAAAGTTCGTTCATGTAAATCACGGCAGTGTGAGGTAACGATGACTCTCATGAGATGCAGGATTCCTCGCCTAAATATTTATTTATGTAGATGCGTGATCAGCCCCACAAACCTTTGTGAGGCTTGCGGTAAGATTGAAAATATTGATCACTTCCTTCTCGCTTGCCGAAGATTTTCGCATCAGAGGAGGGTGCATTTAGGAACTCCAATTGCACGCTTGGGATTTAAGTTGTCGGTCCCGCTTCTATCTCCTTCGGTGCGAGTGCGAAAGGATTTGCGTTGCCTCAAATTTGTCAGTACTAACATAACATCACAGCTACGGACAGATTGTCTTGCTAATTGTATTCCAAATTTACAAACTTCCAAATTTTTGCTTCGTATTTTTTCTTTCAATCAATTTTGTGATCTTAAATCTTAAGTTTTTGTTTAGTTCACAATTACTTTATTGCACTAATTCAGTTTGTGTAGGACATTTGGCAGTCCACACTGAACCCTGGCCAATCCCCCTTCGTGAAGAAGAAGAAGACCGTGGTTCAGCTTAGCAGCGACAAATACCTCTCGTATTAACGAATAAGATGCTTCTGCTGTCCAGACGCAGGCTCAGTCGAGTAGACTTAGTGACGAGCGACTGCTATGACTGCAGTGATGTGTTCGGCCATGGTCATTTTCAGCGCTGGTTCTTCAATCTCTTTATATTCTCCGTGTGCGCAATGCAGTGCCACACCCTCGCCTTCAGTCTCATCTCTGGTGACGTCGACCACTGGTGCAAGCAGCCGCAGGGTGAAATGAAGGTGCCTGCGGCCTCCTGGAGGAACTCGGCAATCCCTCTAGAGGCGGACGGTCGCTTCAGTCGATGCAGCGCCTACAAACACCCGGGTCACCCTAACGACACGCTGATTGTTGACTGCGATGATTGGGACTACGACCCGGAGTACAGCAAGAGGACCATCGTAAGTCAGTGGGACTTGGTCTGCCACAGACGCTGGTTGCGCGCCATGGCGGAGAGCCTCTACATAGCCGGCTCGCTGATTGCGATGACTGCCGTCGGGCAGATGGCGGACCGATTCGGCCGGATGCCCGTGCTCCTCACAGCGATGGCAGTGCTGCAGCTGGCCACGATGGGTGGATGTTTCGCAACATCATACCACATGTACGTCCTTTCAAGGTTTCTCAACTCTGGCTGCGTGGCAACTGTCGCCGTCCTCGCCTGCACACTATTCTTTGAGGCATCCACGCACGAGAACAGGAACAGGGACCTGTGTGCCGCCATGTGCGCAGGCTTGCTGATTGCCGAGGTATGGCTTGCTGTGGCACGGCTGCTCAGAGGGCTGAACTGGATAGTTCTCCAGATCTTCATGCTGTCCCCGACTGTCCTCACGTTGTACGCGGTGTCCGCAGTGCACGAGTCAGCCCGCTGGTGCATTGCAGTAAACGACATGGCCAGAGCCGAAATGCTCATGATCGCTGCCGCCAAAGAAAATCGCTTTCCCGTTTCGAACACTGACTGCATGCTGGAAAGGCTCAAGGCAGAGGTTCAGAGGACCGAAATGCGCATGCTGCTCACAGCAGGAGACGTAACTAGAGCAAAGGCAGTACAGCGCAGCGCGTTCGTGATGATCGGCTTATCGTTCTCTGCTTCGTTCTCACAATACGCATTGATGGCCGTCGAGGACAGGGTAATATTAGGAACAACTGCTTGGTTCCAGTGGGCCTCAAGCGGAACCAACCTCGCAAGTTGCGCGCTGCTCTACGCTACGTTCAGAAAACTCTCACCGCAACATCTACTGGCCGCAGCAGTAGGAACGCTCGGTGGCGTTTCTTGCGTGATAAGCCTGAGTTTCGCATTGGGATGCGCTTACGTAACTACATTGTTCTTCCTTTTAGCCAAACCGCTTACGTTCGCGGTCAAAGTCCTCATATTCGCCAACGTCTTGGAAATGGTGCCGACGCGTGTGCGTTGCGGGGCGAGTTGCTGGCTCTTCGGTTTAGGCCGCTTGGGAGGGGTGTGTGCCATAGTGCTGTCCGTGCGGCAAGACATTGGGCGTGGCGATGTGCTTTTCGCCCTAGCTGGGACCACGCTCTTTATGATGCTCCATGCCCAGCTCTTTTTACAGCAGCCGTCGGAGAAACCAACTTTAGCCAGTCCTTTATTTGCTGCGGGTTCCATTCAGAGTGTGGACTTCATGAAGCAGACGCTGAACTGGCGGAATGTGAAGAAGAAACGAACCAGCAAGCCTCGTGGCAGTGGTCAGTCATCGAGGTACCAAAGCATCGAGCCGAGACCTGTGGACAGCAGACTCAATTAGAGTGTTATGATTTGTGACGCAAGTGGGTTTTCAGTCTCATCACTGTAATTTATGCTATCTGAGCATAACGTTATTCGAATGTAATTTATTCTATCTGTCGAATGTTTACACAATTTCTATGCCGTCATGTGGCACTTGTATCAAGGGCAAACATTGGATATTGGATGCAATGCATCTTTTTTTGTGTTGCTATTAAGTTGGCCTCCAATATGGTTTGCTTTTGGGGTTTAACGTCCCAAAGTGACTCAGGCTATGAGAGACAAAGTGACTCAGGCTATGAGAGACGCCGTAGTGAAGGAATCCAGAAATTTCGACGACCTGGGGTTCTTTAACGTTCACTGACATCGCACAGCCCACGGGCGCCTAGCTTTTCGCCTCCACCGATAGGCAGCCACCGAGACCTGCATTCGATTCCACGTCCTTGGGCGCAGTAGTCGAACGCCCTAACCACTGCACCCCCCGGCAGGCTTCCAATATGTGCATGACCTAAACATTATTAGTGGAGGAGGTTCGGAGCCTACTAAAATAGCCTACGTTTATATGTACGCTTCGGGTGTCTAACGAGAAGGGAGGCAAATACAGCACTTTTCTTTCCCCGAATCAAACTACGGACTTCTAGTTTAGTTTTATTTATACGATTTAACGCCCCAAAACGACTCAGGCTATGAGACGCCGTAATGGAGGGCTCCAAAAATTGCGACCACCTGGAGTTCTTTACCATCCACTGACATCGTTAAGTGTGCAAGTAAAATGCAAATTGGCTCATTGGAAAGAAAATGCGAACTATATATGTCTGAGCGGACACTTGAACCGCACCGTAAGGGACGGTTCAATAATAAGAGAGAGAGGTGCCATAGTGGAGGGCTCCAGAATATTTTCAGCCACCTGGGGAACAACCATGTCGTGACTCAGCGGCTAAAACACCGGATTCGAACCCGACCGCCGGCTACTGCGTTTCCATATGAAGGCGAAACGGAGAGGCGTCCCTGGATAGTGTGACGTCAGTGTATGTTAAAGAGCCCCAGGTGGGACTACCAAGGAGTTCTTTACCTCCCTCTGTATGACACCTCCTCAATTCTTTCTCGAAACTTATTGCTACTTTTGCAAGAATTACCCAGCTCCTATTCTGCGCGTTAAGGTTCTGTATTTAAGCGACTTTAACCGCCACCGCTAGCTCTTCACGTACAATCTACTCCCAAAGCAAGCAGTCGCTCCGTTGAGGTATACATGCGTAGCCCTAGTGCTCTCTTTATGCATTTGCGTGTGAGGGAGTCTATCCTGTCCTTATCCGCCGCTTTGATCCAAATATGGCGTCGCGTAGCTAATTCTGCAAACCACATACGCTTGTACTAGTTTTAAGAGGATTCTCTTTTTCAGTCGTCTGTCGTTGACAGCTATGCGTCTAATAGGCCCTAGAGTCTGTATCGAGTGATGCTCGAGCTTCTTTGACCTTTCCATTGCACATTTTTTGCAGAAATACAAGAAATTGTACAATAGCAGTGGACACCGTTGGCGAATGCGTATAGAGGGCAGGTTTATCCTGCTCCCCAACAAAATCAGAACGTCTGCTCATGCGTAGTAAACCAGGCACAAGGGGCCATACCCAAATCCGGGTGCACGTTAATGGACAACATATACCGGAGGTGTCCGTCATACGGGTTCTTATAATTTACATCCAGAAAAACGGCTGAAACACAGAGTCCCTCAATCGCCTCAATGCTAGTGTCTATGAGACAGTGCGTCTCATACGTAGAATCGTTAAACGGTATTCGAGTATGAAGGAAACTGATCTCGTCCGCCTGGTCCAGGCTTTTGTCATTAGTAGCATTACCTTCATGCTACCATACATAACGTATCAGAAACACAACGTGTTGATTCCCTGATCAGACGGGCGTTCAAGTCCGCACTTGGTATCCCCATAAATACCTCAACGGAGCGCGTCAGTGCCCCCGGAGTCCACAACACTCTTAGCTAGCTGGTATACGTCCACCTCACCTTTCAATTCGAACGGCTAACCCACACACCGACCAGACGCTTTATTCAATTGATTCCCTCTCAATCAGTTACCCCGCAACAAGGCAGGACAAAGCGCCACTTTCAATCAGCCTGCGAACTCACTTGAAAATCCTACCTCTCCTGAAGAATATGCACCCTGAATTTTATTCAGGCAAGCGAGTAGAAAGAGCTAAAGCCGTACACAAGCAATACCAGTTCAAACAAGACGCGGCCTATGTCGATGCAGCCGAACACACGGATCGTAATGCCTTCACGATTGTGACTGTAAATTATCAGGGTCAACAGCTCGGGGTCAGGGTTATCAACGACCCGCAGGAAGCGGAGGGGGGTACGATCACCCTCGCGATAAGCTCAACCTCAGCCCTTCATAAATTAACGACACGAAAACCGCAATAACAAATTACAGCAAAGGCAAGATATCCATTGTAGGACTCAAATTTCTGCATTTTCTCAAACGCCTCACTGTTCAATGAAGCTAATCTGGACAAGAGCACATTCTTCTCTTCTTGGTAATAAGGCTGTCCACAATTTCGCCCGAGCCGGGCGACGGGACAACCCCTCATGAGATGGGCGAGGGACCGCATGGTTTCCTATCAATAAATTACATTACACTTCCGTTAAACACGTACCTTATACCCTCCAGGACACCAATATCGCACAAAGGAACAGGAGGTCACCTGGCGAAAATTACAGCCGCATTCCTTTCCAAATCCAGTCACCTACGCCAATGCATACCCTGAATTATACACCCCTTACTGTAACTTATGCCACCAGAGGACTAACTTACATCCCATCTTATGGGCACGAGACTCCCCTCCGTGAAATCTGCAGCCTTCCGTCTGCGAGCAGTGGGAGACCGCTATGGTCAGCTCGGACCCACTAATCCAACTGCGGGCCATCGAGCGTGCAACCCAGGTCGCCAGAGCTCAAGCTCTGGCGACCTGAGTTGCACGCTCCTGGCTCCTGGCCACCTGGAGCGGAAGCTACTGCCTGCCTGACTGCAGACCTTGATCTGCATTTTCCAGTTTGAAGATGCTTATACACAATGCTTCTTTTCTTTAAATTTGTTTAATTTTTTGCTTCTGTGTTTTTCTCTAGCTCCGTCGTCTGGCTGCGCCCAGAGTACGGCCAACACACGGCTGCTGGAAGAAAATAAAGATGGCGGCTGGCGGTGGCACATGAATTACCCACGGCTGGCTGTTTTTTTAATCGATATTTATTGCCTCAGGGAATCAGTAGGGTATAAGATGATTGATGAACAAATGAATAATGAATGCAAAAAGGTTGGCTGATTTTATGAAGTCCAGGAGTGAGTGATGATGAGGTCTCTGCGTCCAAGCGATATATGAGGCAGGATTGGTTGCTGAAAGGCAAGCTATTGTCAGGTGCCAGATTCGTGTTTGCTTCAGTGCTGGGCAGTTTCGCAACAAGTGGTGAATGTCGGCTTCAACATTTTCGTTTTTATAGATCGGGCACCCTGGGCGGGGATATAAGTGTTGGAAGTGAGATCACGTTCGAGTGACAGCTGGTGTGAGGGCAACACCGACCTGGATCCTCCTAAGCGCAATCTCCTCTGCGCGGGAGAGACCGCGGGGAAGGGATACCGCACACGAAGAGATAAGTGCACGTGCGCGGCGCCGGAGGTTTTCCTTTCTTGATAAAAGAAGGGTAGCGTCGTCCACTCCAAGGAGCCGTAGCATTGATGCGTCTTGGTTCACGAGGCGGGTCGCTAAATCTGATTGAATTTGGGAAGGCAGGAGGTCCCATGGGACCCACTCGATGCGTACTGACTGCTGGATGCCCGCCGCAAGGTGGTGGATGTTTTGACATATTTTAGGGCAGCGACTGACACGTCAGAGCAAACGTACTGCTTGAAGTGCGTCAGTGCGGATGGCAATGTGGGCTGCAGGGAGCATGGTTATGGAAGCCACTGAGCAGAGTGCCTCCTGAACAACCACGAGCTCAGCGCAGAAATATGTAAGAGGTTCCGAAAGCTTACACGTAGAGGTCTGATTCAGGCTAGGTCTTCATGGACAATAGAATGCTGTTCTGGCTTCACAGGCTTGCAGGCTTGCATTCACATACGCTACAATGGACCCTGAGCATCTTGCGCTTCAAATCTCTGGCGAAGCAACGATGCCGAGTTGGCAGACGTTGGTATGCGGATATCAGTTGGCTTGTTGTCTCCTAACTGTACAAATTTCCAGGGAGGGAGAACCGGCGCAGGTGGCTGAAGAATAATGTGTGACGTCGCATACGCCCTCAGTGCTTGCGTGGAATGTGACAAAGTGGCCTTGAGCCTGCGAGCATCACAGCGCTACTGCACCAGTTCATCAATGGTGTTGAGCTACGCATTCTCTTCTAACGCAACAACCGATGTGAGTCGTGGAAGGCATGTTATGGTCCTCATAGCTTCTCGATTTACGGCTTCAAGGCGATGCCATTGTGCTTTGGTCTCAAGAGTATAAACAAATGTTGTATGCACAGGCTCCTTTGCTTGCAAGGCCACTCAGACTAGCGCGGCAAAATTTAGAACAAATTGTATGCTTATATAAAGAAAAACCCCTTCGTACCTGTTTTTTATATGTCCTCGCAACATAACCTGCGATAAAAGCTTCTGATGCGACCTCGTCGTGTTTATCTGCTTCACAACACATCGTCAAAAATCCTAGTTCACTGGCCAGCTCCATGGTAACTGAATAGGTTAAACAACGAGACGGGAACACAGGAAAAGAGGACGACACAACTAGCGCGGTTGTGCCGTCCTCTTCTACTGTGTTCCTGTCACATTTTTTGCACAGTTAACCTATAATTAATCACCAAGTCCAATGTACTGCCCCTTGTAGCAAATTCAACGGCAGCTGATAGGGCATTATAGCTTCAGCATCTGGACTTTTAACCTCAGCGCCGCTTTCATTTCAGAGGAAGCGAGTGCATTTACACTCCTCGCTGCGGCCTTTGCCTCAGGCGAGCTCAGCAGATAAAATTAGAGGGTCTCTTAGATGTCTCTTAAGCGGAGGACGGCGAAAGTCTACCTTTCTCCTATCATTTTCTTCTCATCGTTTGGCACAGTTCGTCATTTCAAGTCGTCGTTTGATATATTGGTCGTTTCCCAGTCATGATGAGTCTGCCTGCGTAGTCATTGTGGCCCTTAACACTCATAACTAAGCAGGTTACTCCTTTAGAATCAGCAGTGGTCATTGCAAGTCGTCGTTTCACGTATTGGTCATTTCGTAGTCATTAACAGTAATGATGAGTCATGCTTAGCTATTATATTCATTACCACACATCGCTAAGCACTTTTACTCTTTACTCATTTCTAATCAGTTGGGGTCATTACATGTCGTAGTTTGATATACTGGTCCTTACAAATCATTTTAGTCATTATTAACCATTATTAGTCACTAGCATTGGTCATTACCTCTATCAATGTCTATAACTTTTATTGATTACCTGTCACCATCAATCATTTTCATACTTAATCTCCCTCTTTGCACGTCCGCTTTTGCGACTGACACACCAGTCCACAGATGCGACGCACAGATTACAGGCATAGCCTCTGCGCACAGATTTTCGCTCCATGAGCCTAGAACGACTTTCGCCTTAAAAAACAAACGCATCCCGTCTCAACGTTAACGTGCTTGCACACGCACACAGAAAAAAGTTTGCGTTTACCACGCAGACACGAGGCAAACGCGTCCAGAAAGGAAGCAAACCACGCGCTCAGAGCCGGCGACCCCGGCGGCGACGTGTCCCCTAACAGTGGCGCCCTCGGCAAAAATAGCGGGCGCAATTGTAAACTCCCCAAGGACGCGCTTGCCCATTGACGGCGGCGCAACGCAGCAGGCCGCACCCAGTCAGTGCGCTTCCATCGAGCGGCCGTGCCACCTGATTCCACTGATTCACGACTGAGAAAATGCCTACCCGTTTGGTCGCCGAACGACCACTTGAAAGCTTGGGCTTTCTATAGAAGCTTTCTTTTGTTGCAGCCTGCGTTTTGAAAGCTGATGACCAAGTCCATCCTTCTCCCCACTGTGCACTGCGCGAAGTGTTCATAGGGATGGTTCTTCAGCTGTTCCTTGCCTGTTCTCTAAAACTACGCTGGATAGCTGGACAGAGGGGCGCTATACTTTGTTTCACAAGATCTTTGCAGCGCTACTAAAGGACAGTAGCCCTAGCCCATTCAAGATAATGCTTATTACAATACGTGATTGTGCCACTAATGGATCCCGCCTTCGGGCACTGTAATAGATCATTGTGGTCTTACTGTCGCCCCACCAATTCGGTGGGCCAGGCTCGCATAGGAGCGCAATTACCTATTGTAGTGCGCATGATCCTGATTGGACCAGGTCGACCTTGCCTTTCGCAGTGCTGCAAACAGCTTGTGAGACGAAGTATAACTTGCCTAACTAATACCCAACTCGAGCGGCGGCGGTGCGCGTCGCCTCCGCCGCTCGATCCTGCCATGACCTAACCTGTATACATAAACAAAAAGGAAGTCGATCGTCAACTGTTTTTTGCTGTTCTTTGTCCCCTGTTCTTGACAGAGTGAAACCTTGAGGGAGTTGGTGATACATCGTCAACATGCTTTCACGATAGAAATTTAGCATAAAGCTAAAGGGGACACCAAATAGGAAATCGATCAAAATTGCTGTTTGCGCCAGTGAGTTCCTACTTGGCACATAAAAAAAGAACAACACGAAAAACGAGGACAGAGGAACAGAAAACGCCCGTCCAGTCGTTTCGTGTTAATTTGTCCCCGTTTTAAGCGATGCTCATACTTTTGTGCCAAAAAGCAAAGATGCGATATCGTGCTATATATTTCTGAGTGGTTTCGTCATGCACATTGGCTAAAATCGCCAGCTGTATTATGCCTTTCCTTTCATACCGCTTTTTTGCACTGTTACCAATGCCCCACGCTTGTTTTCTACTTTCCCGTTGACCAAACATGCCCTCGACAGCTACTGCGGCTTCGGTCACAACGGATTTTCGAAGATACTAAAATACAGAGCTTGTCGGTTTGAAATCCGAGCCTGAAGACTTGTTTATTGATTGCGAAAGCTGCACGAACTTCACAACGAATTCTCCCTATGACTTGATGGTTATAAACCTGACCCAGCTGGCCCCAATAAGCATGACCAATAATGGAGCAGACGGAGGCAAACCTTCGAAATTTGCCTTAAAACAAATCATGAGCTTCGGGAAAGTAAGACCAATGAGAGGAAACCCAACACCGAGATAGTGTATATTACAAGAACATCCTCTAAAGAATTCTAGTGCGTCGAAGAAAGCACCTTAATCTAACGTGCCGAAATACGCACGAGCCTCGTCAAAGAACGACTGCGGCTAAAATAGCAAGGGCTGAAGTCCGATAATGAAGGGTATACTGATGAGATGCCAATCCAGCCGAAATTAATCCATAATAGTCATGATAACAGAATATTCGGCCTGGCTGACAATGTGTGCGAGGCTAGAAAAGGGGCCATTGAAATACCAGACGCATCTGCTTCCTAGTAAGAGGCTGTTGACAGCTTAAATTATTAAGGTCAATCACTTTCTTTAGAATAATTATCAAGCAGGACGAGCTGCTTAGTACGACGCTCAGTGTACCATTAATGCTATTGAAGCTGCTGTATTGGGCACTGTTCGTGTTGTCAGTGACAAGCAACAGGCCGTCACCGTAATGTTCCGCGCCGTGTTCAATGACAACACACACCAGCACGTTGTTCCTTACGTTGTAAGCGAAATTGAACCTCTGTTCTTCTCGTTTAATCCAAGCACTTCAATAAGATTCTGAGATCGAACCTCCTGAAGAGCTAGATGTTTGATACAGTGAAGCCCTTTCGAGGTAAGTTGTTTTTTTCTCAGTACGCTCTGCAGGGCTCAGGAGCACCTTTTGCTAAAGCTAAATCAGCTTCATGTGCAGCCGAACTCTAGAAAAACCGTTATGCATGGCAACAATAATATTTCCACCTGTGTGGATCAGCACCTTGGAGTACCTTCACGAGAATGATCAGCCCTTCTTCAAGATTCATGCAGTGTGTTTATGATACCATCACATTTGTGAAGGCATTGGGCACATGGTAGGATTTTCTCTACATATTTACATGGAAATCAAAGCAAACCCCATCTGTCAAAGATGACGACGATCGGTTCATCTGCCTTGAGGGTGACTTCATGTCTTCCGTCTAATACAACAAATTGCTACGTGCGCCGTCTCGGGCGAAGTTCCTGCACTTTTGTGTATATGCCCCATATGAACTGATTTTAAATTAATTACAACGTGACCCTAACATTCGGCGTCTTATGCGCTGCCAGTGTCAAATATATACTTCTCTAAGTTATCTGATGACAGATTTTAGGCCAAGAAAAAAATAAATAGTAGCGTTTCGCGTCGTATTTAAAAGTCATAGGCTGATCATACGTGATCAAAGCAGCGTCAGTACTCCTTACGACGCTCTCAGTTACGTTTTTTTTTTTTTTTTTTTGTTTTTTTGTCGACATGAGTGTGCAGTTAAAATGAACTGACCTCATGATTATATCTATAAGCATCTGCGTGCGTAACCATGTCGATTTCATTTGCACTACCAACAATATGAAAGCACCTTCAGACGAGTTCTGCTTAAAATCATCATGAGTTCAACTGCATAAACAAAAACAAAATGTCATGATTAGCTCAGCTAGGTCAGGATATACGTAGTGAAACATGTGTGCCTCGCGCTGGACTGCCTACTCCTCTCCAATCCGATCTAATTCCATCCAATCCAGTGTAATCTAATCCAATCCAAACCAATCCAGTCGAATCAAGTACAGTTCATTCCAGTGAAATACAATCCAACCAATCCTTTCCAATTCAGTTCAAACCTGTCCAATCCAAACCAGTTCAATCAAGTCCAATCCAATCTAATGTAGTGCAATACAATCCTGTCAAATGCTGAGTGCACCAGCCTAAAACCAGTCTGAAAGCTGTTAAGGACCACGCCTGCTTAATTGAACAGCTGACAGAGACAGTTAGTTGCTGGAGCACTCAGCATTGGACAGGATTGTATTGAACTACATTAGATTGGATTGGACAGGTTTGGGCTGAATTTGAAAAGAATGGTTGGATTGTATTTCACTGGAATGAACTGTACTTGAAAAACAAAACGAGAAATTAATTGCTTTAGAAGATAGAAGCAGACGGAATAATTTAATGGTGTTCGGAATCAAAGAAAGCGAAGAAGATGGAAGATCTCGAAACCAAAGTTGTTACAAATGTCTTTCAGGATAAATTAGGTGTCACAGTGGGAACCATGTGAAGAATTCACAGAATGGGGGGGGGGGGGGGGGGGGGTAAAAGCTAAGAAGCCTCGACCGGCTGTTCTTAAGCTTTATGACTGCAGAGAAAAGCAAGAACTGTTCAGGAACTGCATAAAACTAAAAGGAACCGGCATTTCTGTAGTCGATAATGTTTCTAAAGAAACACAGGGCAAACACCAACAGCTGTGGAATTCTGCCAAGAAAGAACGAGACGATGGGCAAAAGGTTCGACTTGAATGCGACAAGCTGGTTATAGACTGTGACGTTTTCCTCTGGGATCAGACTAGGGCTGCCGCGTTAAACTTCGCGGGACAAAAAAGCGTCCGGTTACTGAAAATCAGGAACCAACAGAGGCACACTTGCAGCTACCTTCCTTTCGGCTGATAAATCTCAACGCTATGAGTCTAGTTAATAAAATTGCAGAATTAGAGTACATACTAGCTAATTACGACTGTCAGCGAAACATGGTTATGCCCGGAATAAAGGATAGCGAAATGGTGCCTCCAGGATACAGTATTGTTCGCAGTGACCGGGGAACGCAAGGGGGAGACGTGGAAATAATCATAAAAGAAGGCATCCAGTTCTTCCCCATCAATGGTATCCCGAATCACGAAAGTGTCTGGTGCCAGTTAAATACTTGTAAAACCTCTTCTCTATAGACCGCCAACTGCAGCTCTTTCGTACTTAGAAAGTTTGCAGTGCTACCTAGAAAAATGAAACCTATAGAAACCGCCAGCTGATTATGACAGGAGATTTTCATTTACAAGGTTGTCTGGGATACCTTGACAACTAGAAACGCAGAAAGCAGTAAACTGCTCCTGGATATTGCCTTTAATAATGACACGACGCAGGTGGTGACTGAAAGTCCACGTCTAGCAGGCACATTTATACCAACGCTAGATTAAGTGTTTTTGATGGACGAATCGATAATTACTTAGTGAAAGTTGAAGAGGGATCGCGCAGCACGTACAGTTCTTTTCGCTCGCGAGCCGGATTCCGCGGCAGTTAGCTAGCACGTGTGATGGTGTGCCTTTTTATGGATGTGTTCGTGTCGGGGTGCAAGAGCGGGTAGTGAGGTGACCTGCTCTCTCTTCAGGACACCGAAAGGCGCAGAGAAGAGGTAAGCGTAGGAGCGCAAAAAAAAGCGCGGCGACAGAGTAGGTATTGTCGTTTGTGATGAAGGTATACGGGCCAGTCGTGACTCGTGTGTGACTGGTGGTGTGGCCCGGGGCCGTAGGTAGGAGACAACGTGGATGAAGTAGAGAGGAAGTTCGTGGCGGTGGCCGATAGTAGGCTCAGCGCCGTGTAATCAGAATGTAATGAGAGGTGCGTTAGTTCTGCTTGTTTTATTTTGATTTAATAAATGTTTAGTTAGCATCGGACGGAGGTCACTCATTTGATGGACGACATGCGCTCAACTCTGCAGCCGTCAGTCGCAAAGTAAGTCCCCCAGGGTCCGGCACGAGGCCCTCCTCTCGCACCCATCCCCATCAACCGAGAGGAAGCCCTTCCACCGACTTAACAATCAGTCGAAGTGGAAGGCGTTTGTTGTATGCATTTAACTACGCACATTCTAGGCTTCGAGGACCATGTGTGCGCACGGCTGCCGTCCAGTAAAAGCCCCGCACTCTCATTCCCGCACCCCGATCTCAAGCAATTCCCGCCAAAGTTACTGTTCAGCAAATGACAACCCCCATCGCAACACCGCAACTAATGAACAATTTTCCCGCCACTTTCTCCCGAATTAAACACTTCATATAGAAAAGAAAACCAAAACACAACATCACACACAAGCGAAGCTGCTCGCCGCCCTGGCCAGCTACCCCAAAAGGAAAACATGAAAAAAAAAAATACTAATAAATCAACCACTACCACCACCACAGATACACGGTGCTGGCCATTTCTATCGTCGCCTCGCGGGCAGAGCGTCTCCGAAAGACAACACGCTTCTCAGCCGTTTCGGCCGAGAAACCCGAAACCCGAGCCTCGGCACCCCCGGACAGCCGAACCCCCGTCTTTCCGCGAAGCGCGACGCCGTTTGTGGGACAGTAGCCTCTCAAGCTCAAGCGCCCCTTCTCCTCGCGTCCCCGCAGCGCGTTTCGTGTGTTCAGCCCGCTCTGCCTTTCCTTCCTCATTTGACCGGTGTGCGCTATTTTCCTCTCGCTGCCTTCTCCACGACGCACTCTGGCTGCGTCGTGACATAAGTCCTTCATGCAAGCGCAATTGGTTATACAGAACCCTCAGAAATCCCTATTACAATACGGCACCGTGGTAATAATCAGGCAGGATGATAGGCTATAAAAAGCCTCTTCGTTTCTCCATCGGATCAGGGGCATGCGCGCAAAACTTTGGTCACGAAAAAAATCGTTATCGTGGTTATGGCAACTGTGGTGCGAATTCAATAATACCCCTAAACTGAAATCAAATACTAAAGAGCGGCATCGCACGTACAAGGAGGCGCCTGACAATGCGCAGCGAATGCATTTCGAAGCGCACGGGCGCGCTCGTCGTCTGCTGCGTGGGCAGTACGCACTCCGAATCACCGCAGCTCCACCGCGGTGATCATTCTGCGGCAGCCCCCGCCGCGGCCGGCGGCTGGTCTTGCAGTGCTGCCCAGCGCCTTCGGACGATGCTTGAGTGCGCTGTTGCCGCGAGAGCCGCACGGAATTTAGACACTGCGTTATAGATGACTCTTGCAAATGCAGCTCGTTCTGCTGACCACCACATCACGCATTTTGTTTTTGTGCCTGGCCGAGAATGGCGGCGAGCTGTGTAATAAGAGTGAGCCGCTACTCGCGTTTTAAGTTCGATGACGGTGAAACAAGCCGTGCAACTAAGGTATTAACCAAATTAGGTGCGATAAGAATGACATAACTGCACCAATCTTCAGTTGCACTGATTTAATTGGCATCCCAAGTGGCCGCAATCGCTGTCAACATTCGATGCTCGTCATCGGCACGAAAATCAGTGCAGAAGACAGCTGATTGCAAATGCAAGAAATTGTTCTTTTCATGACAAAGACCCACTGCGCTGAAGTCTCTCATACCTCTCCCCTGGGAAACCAATGTTTCCCTCAACCGAAAGTCGTGCTGATAGACACTTGTCGCTTCACGCTCTCAAGCAGAATGTTTGTTTTTTAATGACGCGATGGAATACTTTTTCGAGCATCGAGCGACGTTTATTTCACAAAAGATGCACACTGGTCTGAGGGCGCCCGTAATAGCTGCATGTCTTCTGGTAGACCTCGCGGAATCTGTAGCACAGAACGACCCAACTAGAGAAAACAAATGGCAACAACAGTAGGATGCGCTGATCCGTCGATCACCAAAGCAATGGACGGAGCGGAGAAAGAGTGCAAATCGTCGGCAGGCCGAGCCGGCACTCCGAGATTGCCGTCACGTTCCGCCCCGCTGCTCACGGGAGCGACGAGGGCGTGACCGGGGCGCATTTTTAACGAACGATCTTGGCTTTTCTTATCGACAGGGTTTAGAAACAATTGACACGCATGATTAACAAAGCGCTTCTTTCCAACACCCGAATTCTATGCAATTTGAAAGCCGTTTCAGCATCCGTAAGGCTCTTATGTCGATTGCTCGTCATATCTCATCCACACGAGACAATAGGCACGCATTAAGATCAGAGTCCTGGCAACAGCTGCCCCACTGCAACCCCATCAGTCCCTTGTTGATCGCTGCTGATTGTTTTTAGGGCATGTTCAAAAATTAAAGTGCCTTTGAAATGTCGCCACCGCGCCATGTCTGCGTCGTGCTGCAGCTTGCGACGTTGGGCTGCATGAGTTGGTATCAGGATCGTGGTCGGGATGCCATAATGAGAGTTCGCAGAGAAACACCCCTTCAGCCGACTCATACCCCTGGCCCGTCCAAGCGGTTTCAAACAACCAGTGCCACAAACTTTGACCAACATAGAGTTTTACTCTGCATTCAGATTCTCTACATTTAACTTGCGACATTTACATCCGGCCAGCATGGTGCCAGCTTTTACTACGTTTAAACCGAGAAGTTGGCAACACGTAGTGATGCCATGCCAACTAAATATATTTAGTAACAAAACGGCCGTTTGAAATCTGCAATGGAGAAATGCGTAAGCCTGAGCGTTGCTATATTCTCAGCGAGATGTACAAGCGGGTATCCGCGAGTGACAGATACTGCTCCTCTCTTTTCCTGTAAACCATTTATAGAACGCCGTCAACTTTGATGCGTTCAAAGCAACCACAAGGGGCGTTCCACTCAGACACGTGACCGGAAGCTGAGGACCGGAACCGGAAGTTGTCTGGCGGCTGTCTTGGCTCCAAATTAAGAATTTAGGAGAGGGTCTGACTTCATTTTTTTGAAGCCGGCGCGGCCGCGCCGCGTCCGGACGCTGCAACGTCTCTCCTCCTCCTTTAACCCCCGCCTTCTCTTTCTCTGCGACCCGGACTGCATCTAGACGCTCCTGTGGCCGCGAGGCAGTGCGCGCACCCGTGACAGGGCAATGGTGAGCCTCTGTGCGTTCATCGAGCGGGCGGGCTTGAAGCCTTGCTTGCCCTTCGCCAGGTAGTGCGTGCTGAACGCTCCGTGCGTGCTACCTTGGACGTATGCTGCCGGGCGCCCTACCCCAGGACGCTACGTGCGCGCGACTATTATATACATCAATGGTATTACATATATATATATATTGTAAACAATTGCGGGGGCCGCTCGCGCGCAGGCATTTGTGGACAGTGCTCGGACACTTGCGCGCGAGCGATGCGACCTCGTTGACCGTCTTTACTTTGTAAATAATGTACAAAGCTCCCCCTGTCCTTTCTTCCTATCGCTCCCCTCTCTACTTCCCCTCGCTATCCTCTCCCTATCCCCTTTTCCTTTCCGCCGGCCGCAGCTCAAGTGCTTCGGTTTTTTAGATAGCAGTTGTCGCGGCCGGCAATACTCTTTTCCTTCTTTTTGATTATTAAAAAAATATAAATCAACCACTACCACCACCACCAGTTCGAGGCGGAAGCCCGGGCCTGCGTGACTCTCGTACGTGGTCCGAAAATGCGTGGCGTCTCCGTCGACAACACATTTTTTTACGCATTTCTTTACGAATGTGCATATAGCCAGCATGGTATTACTTACAATGGGCTCTACCAGCAGCACGCTGCGAGCTCTGACAACAGTGCCCTTGGCGAATTGAGTGTAGAGGTGACTTCATTATAAGATGCATCTTACTCGTTAACTGGACAGTGAGAACTGCGTGGCTTTCTTAAGCATATTTATTTATTATTATCATTCTTTCAGCGTTACCATCTTTATCCGGCGCATATTAGTGAAAGTGATAAAATTCAAATTCTGTATGAACTCATTTTTTAAAATGACATCTTTGGCACCCCCATATGTGCACTGATGTCTTATCAGCTCGAGTTCTGATACATTCAAAGGGTCTTATCAAGAGATGGAAATTTAAAACGAAACCTCGATATCTACTGTCTTGCAAATCAGGCATTCAGGGAGATAGATGGACTCTCAGCACGAGAAAAATGCCATGTTCCGGTTTGGCACATATCGCAGCACGTATTTCTGACGTTGAAAATCTTTCACATGTAATTCGATGGACCGCATATTTCTTTGCATTTATGACATACTTGCTACCAAACTGTTTTTACATCTTTCTTCTTCAGTGTTTGGGTACGGTAGAATAGACAGTTTTGTTTTCACCTTTTATGTGCTCTATATCTGAACATTTGATTTGTTTACGGATTTCTTTTTCATTTCCACTTGTCATCTGGGAACCTGTGCTGAATGAGCTTCTTCAGAAATTGACCAACTTTTCAGAGATGTTACACTACCGTTGATCTGTTGTATTCCTAACAGTGTCAAAAAGTGCAACATTTTATACTGTGGGTTGCCTCTTGAGTGTTCACTGCTTCAAAATTTCTGTGGTCTTGCTGCTTGAATGCAACGCAGATTAATCATAGCAGATGGATCGTTTGTGTAATCATACGTACTATACAACGTCGCAATACATAGCGAGGTAATGGAAACTGCCTCTTGTGCATAGGAATCTTATTGTAACAATCAATTCAGCAATAATATGATGCCTAACGTTAGTCGTGCCCCGTTAACATGACCCCCTTTAATATGGACGACCCGAATTATGGACAGCTTTTCTGGGGACGAAACGTTTTCAATGTATTTATGCCTCGTTAATACGGAAACTCGCTGTTTGGACAAAGGACATTGGAAAAATGCACACAGCCCACTTGGGCCCATGTATTTTTGTCTCGTTAATATAGATATCATTTGAAAAAAGCAGGGGAGTCGTAACGCAAGTTAAAGAAGGGCGCGCAGGTCGCGACAGCCGATACCGCCGGATGTTTGAACGAGTCCTGTGGGGTTGGAAAGAACCAAAACGGGCGCGTCGTTTTAAGAGGGGGGGGGGGGGGGGGGGGGGGGAGGAACGTCGACAGCAAACCGACCCCGAAAGGACGGAACCGGCGATTTCTGGGTGCAGCGGCAGGGCCGCAGCGAGAGGCCGCAGTCGGGAAAACAGCAACAAGTGGTCGCAATAAATTCTGCTGAACATGAAACAGAGAGGCCGGTAAAAGCGCAAGAAAGAAATAATATGAAGAAAGACAAGCACCAAAAGTGGGAGCGGGGAACTGAAGTTTTTCCTTCCTAGATCACAAAGTGTGTTCCATGAAGCCGTTAACGCTTTTTGGTAAAAGTTAAGACACACTCACGAAGTAGAGCGACAAAAGAAAGGCGACGAGCACGCAACCGGGACCGGGCGTCCCGTCCTGGATGCCCTTCCCTCTTATGCTGCTGGTTTTCGTCACTGTTGCGCTGACGAACTGCCTCATTTTGCTCCCCAGGGGGTCCGCATGTCGGCTTCGCTTTGAGTCAGCGGTGCGGCCTTGACAAGGTCTGAGCTCTCACTTGTCGGCTAGCCACTTCAGCTTTAAGTGTTTGTTTCATAGGAATACATAGAAACGGCGCCAGGAAGGGGCTGTTCGATAGCCCTCTGCATAGTAGCCTCCCAACTTGACTCCCTCGCTTCCTTACAGAAACAGTGCAAGGCAAAAAAGAGAGAATCAGAAGAGTGGAAAGGCAGAAAGAACTAGGCAAAGGCAGAAAAAAAAAGTGCAAAGAATCAGGAGCCTGTAACCCTCAACTTTAGTCCGACTTTTGGCATGGCGGCAGTTAAACGCAAAAGAACGGAACTGAACGTAGCCGCGAAGCAGGAAATCTGCGGATACAAGCGGCAAAAGCCATCTCAGTCAATCCAAGTCGTGAGGGAGTGGACCCAAGTTAAACTAGGCCTCAGCCTCACTAGATCGACGGCAGCATCGATACTACAGGACTCCGATAAATGGCTCAACGTCGACATCGCACCGTCAGCCACAATAGACAGCGCCCAGCGCAGTTCGAAGAAATGGAGTCAGCCTTGTTAATGTGGTTCGGGAATGTGCGCGCGAATGGTGTTGTCGTGCGCGACAAAATGATTCAAGAGAAGGCTCGCTGCCTCGGCAACATATGGGTACGCCAGCATGTGTACCTTGCCGTACCTTCTCCTCCGTCTTGATGGATTTTAGCTGGGATGACTTACGGAACGTTTTGTTCAGTAGAACAGGGTGATGTTTACTAGGAAAAATTGTTCCACGCTCTGTCTAGGCATTACTGACTTTAGCTACTCAATGAGGATGGCTGGGAAGATTTAAGAACAGACATGGCATTTCGGGTCGACGGATTCACGGAGAAAGGGGTAGCATCGACAGCTCGGCTGTTTTTAATTACAAATTTAATTACAAAGGCAATTATTAATTATAATTTTTTCTCAATAAAATGCTTTTCGTTATTACGGATGGCTCGCTTTATGGGCAGTTTTAGTCGGAAACCAAAGTGTCCATATTAACGAGTCACCACTTATATACTATTTCTTACTTTTGAAAAACATTTTATCAATTTTAGCATGTGATGAAGTTCGTCCAACTTTGTAATGCGCCATAAAGGGCCTGTCACACTAGCGCGACACGACACCGACGCAGACCCGACAACGACACCGACAGTCGGCCAACTCGTCGGCCGACTGTGTCTGCGGCCGACCAAGCTGTCACACTAGGCCGACGACGACACCAACACGACCGAAAACCAAATGTCTGCCCAGTGCAGGCTTTGAGGCCGGGGACACCGACAAAACCAGTCTGCCGACTGTCGGTGGCCGAGTCTTCGAGAGATCGGCCGCCGAGCAAAAACTTTCTCGAAACGCAAAGCCGACTCAGTACACCACGTCGACAGCGAATACCTTTCAGCACTACTATACGTAAAAAAGTAGAATCAATGCATAATCCCTGACCGAAACGCGAGCGTGAGCCGCCAAAATACTCGAGGCCGCCGAATGCGTGTGGAATATCAACGGCAGCGTTTTCTTTTCGGGGCGAGTGAATTCGGGGCGCATAGATTTGTGGCGCTCGTCGGGACCGTGAGCAATCTTTCCGCTTTTCCGAACTGCACATAATAGTGCAAAATGAACATAGTACGTGGCAAAGAAATGATGAAAAGAAGCGATTATTTTCCTGAAGCCAGCAGAGATGCCGATCCTTCTGCGCACTTCGATCATTGTGTTTAACGTCTAGCCGCTGCGTCGCTACTTCGCAACCCAATTTCAACGCTATGTTACGCATCACGCAATAATTTTTTGTTGCATATTTCAATGTGTTTCAAGAATTGTGTGCGCAAAAAGCGCAGAACTTACGTTTAAACTTTACAACAGAACCAACAGCAGTCGTGGTCCCGCGGCCGGCCCTGTGAAATCCGCCTAAGGTTTTAGAAAATCCGCCGAAAGTTTTACCTGCTGCACAACACGGCATGATTCAAACTATGTGCAGTTTACTCTGAGCAAGCTGGACAGTCAGTTAAGCGGTAAACGCTCCTGCTACCTTCGCAACTTTCACACTGAAAGACAACGTATTAGCTAGAACCATATCTCAACCTCTGAAAGTATCAGTTAAGCCTGACTTTCGTGATACAGTGGTTAGCGCAGCTGGCTATCAATTAGGAGGTCGTGAGTTCGATCCCAAGGGTAGAGTTCTTCTTTTTTTTCAGCTTTTATTATATACTGTCTCTCATTCGCCGTGGACAGCTTTTGTTTTTCGAACACTGACGTCGTTCTGATCCGGCAACCAGAGCCGTAAAATACTGGGCACTTTTCAGTCTCGGCCCATAATCACGACTGTTGAGGCGCATGTTTTGGTATGGTCGAATATATGAAATATAATTAAAATTAAGCGTTCCTTAAGTAGTTCCGAGAATAAACCATGAAAAATAAGATAGGGAGTAGCTACAGAAAGGAGCATTTCGCATGGTAGAAAAAAAAATAAAGGGATTAAGAAAATGAACGTATAATGACACGAGAGGAGAGTGAGAATGAGAGGGCCTGGTCGGTGGGGAGGTTTCCCACGTTGTCTGGCTAGTGTGACATAGGAGTTGGGCGACCGTCGGCCGACAGCCGTCTTGCGAGCGACGCGCAGCCAACACCGACTGTCGGCCGACTGTTTCCGCCGGCACAGTGTGACATAGACGCAGACATCAGGAAGACGCGCTGTTGGCAGACCAAATCGGCGTCATGTCGTGCTAGTGTGCACCTGTCCCCAGTCGAAGGGGTTACCAAAGCAATGAAACCACAGACCCACAACGGAGTCTCGGTGGCTGCTTGCTCTATTGTTGAAGGTGGCACTGCCCCCAGAGCGCTAGGTCCGCCTCCCTCTTGCTTCCTACCCCAATTGTCTTTCCAGCGCGCAGCTTGGTACTTTCGGGTTTCTGTAAAAAAATATAAAAAAGATGATGGTTGGAGATGTTTCAAGTTTCACTTAGAATTGATATTGTTTGAATGCATGTAGTCGCAATTTGTGTTGTCAGTGGGCGCTTTTGTTGTCCTCTCGTTCATTCGTTCTTCTCGTGTGCATAGCTTATTGTGAGGAAGCAGGTATATGGTGAGAGGAGACACGCAGGAGCAGCTGCGCGTTCGTTTTTTTTTTGTTTAATTGCGGGGCAGACGCACAGTAGAGGGAGGGTGACGGGGGGGGGGGGGGGAGATGGTGGTGGTGGGTGGTGGTAGTGGTTGATTTATTTATTTATTTTAAATAATCAAAATGAAGGAAACGAGTATTGCCGGCCGCGGCAACTGCTATCTAAAAAACTGAAGCACTTGAGCTGCGGCCGGCGGGAAGGAAAAGGGGATAGGGAGAGGATAGCGAGGGGAAGTAGAGAAGGGAGCGATAGGAAGAAAGGACAAGGGGAGCTTTGTACATTATTTACAAAGTAAAGACGGTCAACGAGTCCGCATCGCTCGCGCGCAAGTGTCCGAGCACTGTCCACAAATGCCTTCGCGCGAGCGGCCCCTGCAATTGTTTAAAAAATATATACACATATATATGTAATACCATTGATGTATATACATAGTAGCGCGCACGTAGCGTCCTGTCGCAGACAGATCGCGCGCGCGACACAATGCACCAGCTGCCGGGGTGGGGCGCCCGGCAGCATACGTCCAAGGTAGCACACACCGAGCGTTCAGGTCACGCACGCACTACCTGGCGAAGAGCAAGCGAGGCTTCAAGCCCGCCCGCTTGATGAACGCACAGAGGCTCACCATTGCCCTGTCACGGGTGCGCGCACTGCCTCGCGGCCACAAGAGCGTCTCGATGCTGTCCGGGATGATTCCGAGCGCCCTATAAGCCGCGAGCATCTCGCGACGTGGCTCTGCGGATGCGGTACAGCGAAGCAGTATGTGCTCCAATGTCTCCACTGCACCGCAATCACCACACACGTCGCTCGACGATAGTCCGTGGCGCACCCGTCTTATCCCGGGCCACGCGCAGCCGACGCGCACTCGGATGAGCATTGCACGCTGTAGGCGCGACAATGAGCGCGCGCCGACAGCAGGGATGCGCTCTCCTCGCGCGATGCGTGGGTCCGAGTGTTGCTGACAAAGGTGGTCATAAATTACCGCGCGCACGTCCTCCAAAGCGAGAAGTTCGTCGCTGGGAGGGAGTTGATGTGCGGCGGTGGCGAGTTCATCGGCTTGCTCATTGCCGTGTATGCCGCAGTGGCCGGGCACCCACTGCGCGCGAATGCTGCACTTTCGCACTGCGAGGTGCTCGAGGAGCTCGCGTATCGCGCACAGCAGCGGTGTGCCACGGCCGGGAGTCTGCAGGCGGCTGAGGGCGGCGCGGGAGTCTCACAGCAGTGCACACCTGGGAGGTGGCGGAGCAATGGTGAGCAATAGGTCAAGGCCCAGGCGAAGGCCCAGTAGTTCCGCCGTGGTCGAAGAGCCCAGGTGAGTCACTCTTCGCTGGCGGTGCAACTGCAGGGCAGGGATGGTGGCCGCTGCGGCGAGCGAGCATCTTTCTCTCGCCACGGAGCCGTCAGTGAAAACAAGCAGGTGGTCGCTTAGTTGCTCGTGTATGACGGCTCTGGCTAGCTGTTGCACCGCACAGAGTGGCGTGCTGCGTTTTCCCGCGATGCCGATCATCTCGCGCTGTACCTACGTCGTGAGGGGCCAGAGGGAGCAGAGGCTGTAGGGGAGCGTGGCACGCGTCAGCTGGTCATACACCTGCAGCGCCGCACCCATTCTAGAGCGTGGGAAATTCCGAAGGCGGTGCAGGAGTTCGCCGCCTGTCTCCCATTTTCTCCTTTTGCTTTGTATTTACGAGCTAGGCCTGAACCTTTCTCTTAGCCGCGCTGCCGCGACCACTTTCGGGCGATGAATGGAGTTGATGAGGAGCCCCTCCGTGTAGCTCGCACAGGGCGCCTTCGGGGTTTTGCTTGCTGCATACCGTGCTCACACCTCCTGTGTCGGATCAAAAATCAATATACATGGAAACTACTGCAAAACTAAACATCCTCGTTCCTTTTCTATTTTTTTTTTTAATTTGCACGCACACAAAATGAACCGCACATTTCCATTCTGCAGGCTTATTTTCTGAGTGGGAAATTTTAAGCAGTTTTCTTGGACCAAATAACCAGTACTGCAGAGCTTATGCTCATGGCGCAGGAAATACCGGAAGGATTCCAACTCTCACGTTCTCTTACAGGCTGCAGGCATAAGACTTCCCTTATTAGCTAGGTAGTCCTTGCTTTATATTCATATTATTTATGGCGTATTTTAAAGTTATTTTTTGTTGGCAATTCTTTACTTGGAATAGCTCGGTTCTATGTCCCCGAATAAGCTTTACGAAGCGACGCAAAATTTGGATCGCTGCCGTCCAACGAGCAGAGCTGGCAAACACGCCCGGATTTGCCGCGTCCAGATTTTCAGCCAGGCATTTTCTCTTGGGGAGTTTACAGTTGCGCCCGCTATTTCTGCTGAGGGCGCCACTCTTCGGGGACACGTTGCCGCCGGGGTCGCCGGCTCTGAGCACACGGTTTGCTTCCTTTCTGGACGCGTTCGCCTCGTGTCTGCGTGGTAAACGCAAACTTTTTTTTTTGTGCGTGTGCAAGCACGTGAACGTTGAGACGGGATGCGTTTGTTTTTTAAGGCGAAAGCCGTTCTAGGCTCATGGAGCGAAAATCTGTGCGCAGAAGCTGCGCCTGTAATCTGTGCGTCGCATCTGTGCGCTGGTGTGTCAGTCGGAAAAGCGGACGTGCAAGGAGGGAGATTAAGAATGAAAATGATTGATGGTGATGGTTAATAATGACCAAAATGATTTGTAATGACCAGTATATCAAACTACGACATGTAATGACCGCAATTGATTAGAAATGAGTAAAAGTGCTTAGCGATTTGTGGTAATCACTATAATAGCTAGGCATGACTCATCATTACTGCTAATGACTACGAAATGACGAATATGTGAAACGACATGTAATAACCACTGCTGATTCTAGAGGAGTAACCTGCTCAGTTATGAGTGGTAAGGGCTACAATGACTACGCAGGCAGACTCATCATGAATGGAAAACGACCAATATATCAAACGACGACTTGAAATGAACTGTGGCAAACGATGAGAGGTAAATGATAGGAGAAGGGTAGGCTTTCGCCGTCCTCCGCTTAAGAGACATCTAAGAGACCCTCTAATTTTATCTGTTGAGCTCGCTTCAGGCAGACGCAGCAGCGAGGAGTGGAAATGCACTCGCTTCCTCTGAAATGAAAGCGGCGCTGAGGTTAAAAAGTCTAGATGCTAAAGCATAATGCCCTATCAGCTGCCATTGAATTTGCTACAAGGGACAGCAGAGTGGACTTGGTGATTAATTATAGGTTAACAGTGCAAACAACGTGACGGGAACACAGGAGAAGAGGACGGCACAACCGCGCTAGTTGTGTCGTCCTCTTTTCCTGTGTTCCCGTCACGTTGTTTCACCTATTTAGTTACCAGGGAGCTGGCCAGTGAACTAGGATTTTTAACGATGTATTGTGAAGCAGATAAACGCGATGCGGTAGCACCAGAAGCTTTTCTCGCAGGTTATGTTGCGAGAACGTATCAGAAAAACGTACGAAGGTTTTTCTTTTTATATATATATATATATATATATATATATATATATATATATATATATATAAGCATACAATTTGTTCTAAATTTTGCCGCGCTATAGTCTGGGTGGCCTTGCAAGCAAAGGAGCCTGTGCATACAACATTTGTTTATACCCTTGAGACTGTCTGAGCCGATGCGATAAACTGAAAAGCCACGTTCCATAGAAAATCCGGCGCCTTCTCTGTCGGCGGAAAGTCGGAAAAATACCTCTCTGGTAATAGGCACTTTAGTTGGGGATTTTGCCCGACACCTTTGGCGCAGTGAGAACACATGACATGTTCAATGTGGCAGGAGCTACTAAACCAGAGAGAGTCAGTAAAATGTAAGGGTGAAATGGAAATTATTGAAAGTGGGACCCTTAGATACCAAGTCAGGCACACTATACTGCTACAGGGCACGTTCGTACGGCTTCGGTAAAGAGGGTCTTTATATACCTATGTGTAGGGTGCTGTTTCATATAATGCGGTGTCTTAAGGCTGCATTCTAAAGATATGCGACAGAGGCAGCAATTACGGGACACGTTGAATAAGCAGGTAGCAAAGTGCGGCTACTCCAACGAGGCTCTGCAAAGAGATTTAAGAACCCCAAGTTTTGTTTATCACTACCAGGTTGTTGCTTAATTTATGCGATATTTAGTAATGGTTTCGAGGCGACATGTCAGTCGTGCAAGAGCCTGTTGCAGGAAATATGAGTCAACTGGACCAGTTACAGGTTAATGAAAACTAAGAACAATGGAGGCTTGATGTACCCCGCTAAGGAAGTAATCAAGCTTTGTCAGCTTATGAGTACCTTCATTAACAGGATGATGAAGTCTGAAAAGGTCCGGCGAAGTAGCAAGCTGTGTAAACTTTTGATTTCATCATTGTGTTCTCACTGCACACAGTACCTGCAGCTTATCTATGAAAACAATGATCGTGCCCATGCTGAGGCGCTATGCAAGATATCGTTATGTTGCTGCACCCACTGAGAGCGAGCTGGGCTGGAAATGTGAACTCAACAGTACAGCGACGTTTATGGCTATGGGATAAACCTCTCTCAAGAAAGGTTTTCCATCTGCAATTGGTAATTTTCTTCCTTTTTTGTGCGGCCATTTAATAAGCGTACTCGGCTGTTCGCTGAATCTCGGCTGCAGTTGTACTCTGAAGCGTGAACATTCTTGTGGTCGCAGCTAAGAGTTTCACAACATGAACACTCGCTGCGCGTTCTTCCGTTGAAAATTAAAAACCAGCAAAATTGTATGGGTTTACAAGCAGCCAATAAAGATAGTAATAAAAAACTTTCGGCGCATATACGTAGCACCTTGAGGCAGACCAGCTCTATGAAGCGCGCTTAGTTCGGTCATTCAAAATGCGGGAAGCCATGACGGATAGCGTTCTGGCGTACAAAATTTAAGGTCTCCAACTGAGTCGAAGGTCCCAGGTTATCATCTAGATTTAACCTAATAAACATCTTCATATTTCCACCGTAACATTTGTCAGAATGAGATAGAAAGGTTGGTTACATGTCGCATTTTCACAGAGGTTGCTCATAGTTTTTATTTTATAGAGCTGTCAGCTTAGAACAGGTTGACATCAATTTGTGTATAAAAGCTGTATGCAGGAATGAGTAAATGATATAAAAATGACACAAGTAATTCGCGACATAGTTAATTAAGTGGTTATGCATTAGGCTACCATGGCAGTTGAACAGCTTCGAATTGTTCACAGCCGGGCGACTTTTTCATGTGACAAACAACTTGATCCGAATGCAACATCATGGTAATGCGAGCTCTCCAATCGAGTGGCCTTGAACCACCGTCATATTAGATTTTTCGGGGTACACTCCAGTATACATCGCTGCCGAGCAAGCACTAAGTGCTGACATAATCACACTAGACATGACAGTATATACTAATTCGTGTTGCCAAATTGCGTGAAGCGGAGCTCTTATATCCTAAAATAAAAGGCTTCTACCACGCCGACGCGTTCCTAAAAGCGCAGCCAGGCGCAGCTCTCCGCGCGCGGCTGTCCCCAAACGGTGGCGCCGCGGCGGGGGCGACGAGAAGTAGGCGCCTCCCGCCGGTTTCGGGCGATGTAGCAGGCCGCACCTAGTGCGCTTTCATCGAGCGGCCGTGCACATACATTGCCACCGAGAGAGAAAGCCAGTAGTGAAGTTCCGTTGTTGGTTATTTTGCTCTGTGCACCAGGGATGCGCTGTCAGAGGGGAGCCCCGTCGGAGACGTTATGTAGCGATGACTTGAAGACAGGAGGTTGCCAGAAGAATAACTGAATATTTATGTACACAGCAAATATTTACAAGAACAACTTTTACAACATAGTTGCAAGGTGGAACTGGCTAACAGGGAAATATTCTCACCTCAGCATAGCCGAAGATGCAGAGCATCTAAACCTAGCCCAGAACGCCGGACTGGGCACTCGGGCTCGGTTTTACCCCCTGAGGTCCATCTCTAATTTCCACAACGTCCAATCACCACAAAAATCAACCTGATTGGTTGGATGGATGGATAAGGCTGAACCCTTTGAATCGGGCGGCGGCGCCACAGGCCGCCTATCCGTGAGTAGTAATGTAGTTTGGACCTATTCTTGCCTTGATTTCAATCACCAATCAGCTAACCTTCGTTTGGTTATTTCTACCCTTTTAAGGTTTATTTTTCCTCCATTATTCTTAAGCCCCAATGTCTTGGCTAATTCTGCCTCATTGCCTTGAACTATAGGACGGAGCCCTTTACAGGAAATTATTAAGTGTTCAGCCGTTTCCTCATCCTCAGCACATACCATGCACAGCGTGTCTATCTCTTGGTACTTGACTCGGTATGTCTTAGTCCGCAATACTCCTGTCCTAGCCTCGAACAACAATGAGGTGCCCCTAGAATTATCGTAAATGTTTTCTTTGGCTATTTCCTGCTTGAAACTACATTTCCAATGCTGATTTGGTCTCCATCCCTGTTTTCCACAGAACCCCCTCTGTTTCTTTCACCTTTTCCTTAATTGATAATTCCTGGCTGGTCCCCCTACTGCTGTTCAAATATTTGCATGCCAATTTTCTTGTCCACCTCCCGACGTCCAGCTCCCCCTTCAACATTAAGAGAACTAAACCTTCTCCCTCATAAAAAAAAAAAAAAAGGAAAAGCAAAACTCTAGGGGCACGTCCTTCTATATTCCGTGGTAGACGTCGCCGTTCACCTGGCCGTTGCAGCGTTCAAGTCAATGGGTACCATTGCTAAAAAGGAAAAACAAGAAAAAAAGTGGTCCGTGGATCTGTCACAGCTCGGCTGTCTTCACGAGTGAACCGCTTTTGCTAGTGCTCGCAACCACATTCAATCGGGCGCTCGCGTGAACAAGCGTGTCACCGGCAACCGCGAGGTCAAGACAGCGTGCTAAACCCTGTGTGCAAAAAAAAAAAGGGGGTGGGGGGGGGGGGGGGGAAAGAAGAGTCGTCAGCGGTCCTGCCAAGGCTCGCCTGTCGTCACGAGTGCAGTGCTATTGTTAGGCGCTCGCCGCAGCATTCCATTGGGTGCCCGCCTGAATGTGTGTGCACCGACAGGTGCCTCGCGGTGCCCTCCTGTCTGCACGCCACCTGCTTCCACTCCTGCTGTGAGAACAAAGAGGAGCTGGGCTGGTAGCCACATACTTTCCCCGACTTCCCGTGCTACTCTGTTGTGCCCGTCGGTCCCTTACACCAGTGCTGCGCATTGCACACTGGCTTAGTTTTTGTTTTATTTATCTCCTTACTTTCAAAGTGTCATAATGTTTGGGTTCCGAATACCTACTTCAGAGAAAAACAAATGAAGAGCCGCCAGCAGAAGTGCTCGCACGCCGACGATGCGCTGCACCCAAAGCGCCGGCGGCCTTCTACCAGACGGCATGAACGTGTAGCGGCTTTCCTCCCTTTGCTTTTATTTCATTTTTTTTCAACACACACACACGGTACATGTTCTCTTACGTGCGCGTGTGGCACTAGGCAGGAAATGACAAAAAAAAATAAGGTTTCGTTCTAACATGTTTGCTGTCGAGAAGCGTAGATAGCGTAAACCTCTCACCGACGAGCAGACGTACCACATACAGGTGGACCGGCGGTAGGTGGCACCACTTGTTCCGGAGCAGTGGCGCCTCCATACCAGTGCACTAGGCGCATAAGGTTTGGAGCTATTCATTTGCCTCTGTCCGCTTTAACCGGCGTCCTATTAACCACCGGAACAGTCGCTCTACGCGCGACGTAGCGAGGGCGTGGTGATCTTTGGTCGGGACGTTGCTCCTTGTTTCGTTGAAAGCCGATTTCCGTGTTTTTTTTGTTTTTTTTTTTCAAAGTTAGTGAACAGTCTCCTTTGTCAGTTGACGGTCGTGTTTAGGCTCGGTCGCAGATTACGGGAAGAAAGCGTCCTCCGTGGTCGAGTGTGAATAGCCCAGATGTCCGATGCAGGGAGAGGGAAAAGCAGCATTCGTGCTTCGCGGCTTTCTTTGAAGAGTTAAGCTTGAGGAGGGCTCACTTGTAGTTAACGAAGGCGTCCCTTCCTCAACAGGACCGCAACCCCGAGGCATGGCGAAGTACAGACCCGGCAGGATGCGGAGGCGAAAGGCATCGAGGCACCCTAAATGGCCGCTGCCTGCTCGCCCATATTCTAGTAGAATGCAACGGCATCTTGCCTGTCTCGAGGTGTTGTCGCGGTTCCTGTTTCGGCTGGGAGCAAAAGGTGGCTTTGCTGGGATTCCGTCGCCGAGGCCGCCGCTTCCTGCTCGCGGCTTCGGAATGATTCAACTTTGTTTTTTTTTTTTCTTTTCTTTCTTCTCTTGGTGAGAGAGCGCGGGGAGCGCGATGCCGGAGCCAAGCACGCGGATCGGGCTCTCGAGTAGCCATGGAGTGGGTTCACGGGGCAGCCGGTGAGACACCATGCGGTCGTGTTTGGACTGGTTGTGAAGAGTCGCCTGTATATAGACAACCTATATATCCAATGCTGGACAAGAGTCTCCTGTCTTTACTGCATGACTTTCAGCGGCGCAGTACTCCAGTGAAGAAAGAAGAAAGGAATAACAACCATTTCGTAAGATACGAAGAAAAAAATAACGTGCAGAACAGGAGCGCAAAAACCCAGGACACAAGGAACACACAGAAAAACAGGTATTCCTTGTGTCCTTGTTTTTTGCGCTCCTGTTCTGCACGATGCTTCACCGACTCGCTCACAGGAAGGTATTAATCAAAAACCACCCTTTACTTTCAGATATAGAGCACAAGAAGAAAAAGAGCAACGCTTTACTTTCAGATATAGATCACATAAAAGGACAAAATAAAGCATTCCACCTTACTCGAACACTAACGAAGGAAGATGTAAAAAGCGGTTTGGTAGCAAATAAGTCACAAATACAAGGAAATATGCAGTCCATGGTACGACATATGAAAGATTTCCTACATCAGAAATACGTGCTTCGATGCATATACCAAAACGTCACATGACATTTTTAACGTGCTAACAGTCCACATACCATCCAGAATGCGTGACGTACATGTCAGAACAGTGGAAATGGAGAAGTTTCGTATTAAATTTACACCTCTTGATAACATCCTCTGAATCCATGAGAAATCTCATATATGTCATACGTCAGCTTATGAAATGAGTTAACACAGGACTTGAATTGTATTGCTTTCACTGATATGCGCCGGACAGATATGGCAGCGCTGACATAATGGGAACAATAAATAAATATACTTAAGGCAAGCCACACAGTTCTTGCTGCCCAGTTTACGAGCAAGATGCATGTGTTGCAAAGAAGTTACCTCTGCACCAACTTCACCAAGGGCACTGCTGCCAGATCTCGAAGTGTCCCGCTGGTAGAGGCCATTATAAGTAATATCATGTCGGCTAGTGTATATGCACACCCATAAACAAATGCATAAAAATATGTGTTGTCGACGCCACGTATTTTCGGTGCACGGAGCGCAGACCCACTCTGTGCTTCCGCCTCGAACTCAACTTGGGGCTCTGCTACGCTGTGACGCCAGCGGTGTGTGTTTGTACGCCGTGAGAACGAGTGGTAACGGAACGTAGGCACAGTGACTATGTTCCCTCGTTTTTGTTAAACGACTGTGTCGACTACAAATGACAAAACAAATGCAGAAACTTTTATAACAAGCTCATCGTATGAGAGTTTCCCGCACCTCAACTTTCAATTTTAATCTTTTTCTCACATTGGGCCTTATGACTGCGCCGTGAAAAACTTCCTTTTCGACCAAAGAAAGAAATGCCATGTTGACAAATTGTGACCTAATTGGTTCAGGTATGATTGTCGAACATTTGCGCGCTCGGCTGCAGAAACGGAACGAAATGTGACTCGATCAGTTGTCCGGAGAAACACTCCCAGTTGGGGAAGCAGAATTCATTTCCAACAAAAAGAAAATGGATAACTAATTCGGGACAAGAGTCAATATATGCAAGGCTGGGAAAAGGAAAAGTCTGAGGGTGGCCGAGGTCGGTGGAATCTCTTCTATTTATTGGTTCGCAGCGGCTTACAAGCTCAGTATTGGGACGGGGCAGCGCGCTTGTGTGGTAGGGGTTGATTTATTTTTTTTAAATAACCAAAAAGAAGGAAAAGAGTATTGCCGGCCGCGGCAACTGCTATCTAAAAAACTGAAGCACTTGAGCTGCGGCCGGCGGGAAGGAAAAGGGGATAGGGAGAGGATAGCGAGGGGAAGTACAGAGGGGAGCGATAGGAAGAAAGGACAGGGGGAGCTTTGTACATTATTTACAAAGTAAAGAGGATCAACGAGTTCGCATCGCTCGCGCGCAAGTGTCCGAGCCCTGTCCACAAATGCCTGCGCGCGAGTGGCCCCTGCAATTGTTTAAAAAATATATACACATATATATGTAATACCATTGATGTATATACATAGCCACGCGCACGTAGCGTCCTGTCGCAGACAGATCGCGCGCGCGACACAATGCACCAGCTGCCGGGGTGGGGCGCCCGGCAGCATACGTCCAAGGTAGCACACACGGAGCGTTCAGGTCACGCACGCACTACCTGGCGAAGAGCAAGCGAGGCTTCAAGCCCGCCCGCTCGATGAACGCACAGAGGCTCACCATTGCCATGTCACGGGTGCGCGCACTGCCTCGCGGCCTCATGAGCGTCTCGATGCTGTCCGGGATGATTCCGAGCGCCCTATAAGCCGCGAGCATCTCACGACGTGGCTCTGCGGATGCTGTACAGCGAAGCAGCATGTGCTCCAATGTCTCCACTGCACCGCAGTCACCACACACGTCGCTCGACGATAGTCCGTGGCGCACCCGTCTCACCCCGGGCCAGACGCATCCGATGAGCATTGCACGCTGTAGGCGGGACAATGAGCGCGCGCCGACAGCAGGGATGCGCTCTCCTCGCGCGATGCGTGGGTCCGGGTGTTGCTGACAAAGGTGGTCATAGATTACCGCACGCACGTCTTCCAAAGCGAGAAGTTCATTGCTGGGAGGGAGTTGATGTGCGGCGGTGGCGAGTTCATCGGCTTGCTCATTGCCGTGTATGCCGCAGTGGCCGGGCACCCACTGCGCGCGAATGCTGCACTTTCGCTCTGCGAGGTGCTCGAGGCGCTCGCGTATCGCGCACTGCAGCGGTGTGCCACGGCCGGGAGTCTGCAGGCAGCTGAGGGCGGCGCGGGAGTAACACAGCAGTGCACACCTGGGAGGTGGCGGAGCAATGGTGAGCAATAGGTCAAGGCCCAGGCGAAGGCCCAGTAGTTCCGCCGTGGTCGAAGAGCCCAGATGTGTCACTCTTTGCTGGCGGTGCAACTGCAGGGCAGGGATGATGGCCGCTGCGGCGAGCGAGCAGCTTTCTCTCGCCACGGAGCCGTCAGTGAAAACAAGCAGGTGGTGGCTTAGTTGCTCGTGTATGACGGCTCTGGCTATAGCTGTTGCACCGCACAGAGTGGTGCGCTGCGTTTTCCCGCGATGCCGATGATCTCTCGCTGTACCTCCGTCGTGAGGGGCCAGGGGGAGCAGAGGCCGTGGGGGGGCGTGGCACGCGTCAGCTGTTCATACTCCTGCAGCGCCGCGCGCTTGTGTGCATTTCTATGAATCAAAGCTAGCATGCTAGCAAGCGCAGAAAATATTGCAGGCAGCGCCTAACACCCCCACAAAGAAATTACACTCCTGACCACAACGATGCACAAAGTACCCCGATCGATGCGTATGAAATTAACCTTTACACCCATTGCAGATTGGTACATCGCTGCATTTCGACCTCACTCACAGGGCTTTAAAGCGGTAACCACATGAGGCGACAAACCCCGGCGATGAGTTGGGCGACGAAGATGCCTGTCGTTGCCGCTGGTGCACACCGCACGGAGCGAAGGGACTCGGCGACAGATAGGCGCATATTCAGCGTTGCTCTGTTAACGCCGCCTCGTCGTTCGGTCAAGGGGAGTACAGTTCCCGTTTATGAAGTACGATAAAGCACTGATGAAATTTCTTGTAACGCATCGCGTTAAAAAACGTACAAAATCACAGCGCAGCGGCGAGCTACTACACTGCATGCAGACTAAATCAGCACTGCAAGCAATGATAATACCTATCCACACTAGCCTTTTTGTTTTCCCCCTTAGAATCCGATCAGGCTTTTACTGAACTTTCTCGATGCGCTGATATATGCACGGATCAGACGAAGTGAGCGTCTCCAGGTTCTAAGCTCAAACTGGACTTGAAAGACTTCGCTCGCAAAGAAAAAAAAAGCCAGAACGGAGTACCCCGGAGCCTTCTGAGATTAGCTGCCTCGAGAGCTGCTTCTTGGCGACACGCGAGAATTTCAAAAAAAAAAAAAAAAAAAAAAAAAAAAAAAACAGAACTTGAGCGACAGTGACGAACGGCAAAGCTTTGGTGGCCCTCAGCCTACCGAACGCGGCGTGTCGCCGCGAGTCTCCCAGTTCGCCCCAACTTTCATACGTGCTCAATGGTGGTGGTGGTAGTGGTTGATTTATTATTATTATTTTTTAATAATCAAAAAGAAGGAAAAGAGTATTGCCGGCCGCGGCAACTGCTAACTAAAAAATTGAAGCACTTGAGCTGCGGCCGGCGGGAAAGAAAAGGGGATAGGGAGAGGATAGCCAGGGGAAGTAGAGAGGGGAGCGATAGGAAGAATGGACAGGGGGAGCTTTGCACATTATTTACAAAGTAAAGACGGTCAACGAGTTCGCATCGCTCGCGCGCATGTGTCCGAGCACTGTGCACAAATGCCTGCGCGCGAGCGGCCACTGCAATTGTTTACAATTATATATATATATATATATATATATATATATATATATATATATATATATATATATATATATATATATATATATATATATATATATATATATCAGGGGCGTAGCCAGGGGGAGGGCTTATGGGGCTTCAGCCCCCCACGAAATGTTTTCGTGCCGTCATACACCGCAGACCAAAACAACCGCCAGAGCCGGAAATCAATCTGGACTTTGTCTCCAGTATGTCTTTTTCACGCTCCAAAAGATTTTTGCGGGAATAAAAAAAGCGAAAGGTGCATTTAGTTTTCTTAAATCGTTCATCGGACCATACGAAGGAGACAAGCCGTACTATCAGACAAGCTGACGAAGCACGCAGATATGGAGTGCGCGGAGAAAAAAGAAAAAAAAAAAAAAAAAACTAGGAGGGAGCGTGACGCCACATGAGCAACCTCCACAGGCCAAACTTGATCTGATGCCGCTCTGTCTTCTCCCTCACAGGCCTCTTGTTCTCGGTGTTTTTAGCCGCTATGTATGTTCCGGTGAAAAGTCTGTCGAAGTGGTCTGCTGAGAGTCCCCCGTCTGTTCGTAACACTTCTGTTTGTTAGAGTGCAGATGCTGCATTTTAATCAGTTATAAGCACACTGGAGAGAGTGTAGGACACCATTTCATCTGCGGGCCCGTCAGGAAGACTACGTATTCAAACTAATGTTAATTGTTTGGCTAGAAAACTGTTTATGATGAATTTTGAGTTCCGCATTTGCTAAATTTAACGGATGAGTTTCATATGAAACAATACATGCGCAGGATAGTCGATGGATCGAAAACTCCAGACGGTGCACGCTATTCTTCCGCGTAATCTTTGCATCCCGGCATGCAGAATTTATGGCGCAGTTGAGAGGTGACAGGTTGGTGATTGGTATCTCGATACGGAGGAGGCTGAGCAGCAATGTCAGCCCCCCTCGAAAAAAATTTGTGGCTACGCCACTGATATATATATATATATATATATATATATATATATATATATATATATATATATATATATATATATACCGGGTGTCCCAGCTAACTTGAACCAAGGGTTACAAAATAATGTATTTGAGGTAGGTCAGTGAAACCAAATGCATACAACTGCCAGCCTGTTTGCGCACTACAGGCAATTTTTTGTTTTACAGTTACTTAATTAGCTAATTATGTTAATTTCTCTAATTTTTTAAATATCGACTTTAGACCAAACATGTGAATTGGAAAGTTGTAGAGCACCTTCAGAAACCCCCATTTCATTAATTGCGATAAAGAAAGTCTCACGTGTATCGTTTTTTCCGGGCTCAGAAGAAAGCGCGCGAAATACAAATAATACCACGTGACTAGCGCATTTGTGCGCCGCGATTGTGGTGCTCTCAGTCGTGCTTTGAGCGAACCACATAAGCTGCGGCTGTGACCCGATGGTCCCGTTGTAGCGGCAGGCAGAAATGTTGGCGATGGTTCGAGCGAGCTCGAGCTCGCTCGAGCTCGCTCGTCGCCACCGCGATTTTGGCCAGGCCTGCGCACCGCAGCAGCCTACATCACGACAGGCGGATGGCGATAAAAAACCGGCAAATGAAGGTGCAGCGCTAATTTTAGTCGAGTCACATGATGTCATCTCGCCCCTTTACCCAAGCCTGTATGCGCAGATTCAGTGGCTGATACCTTATCGCTCATTCGTTTGTCGTTACGTTCGCTGATGCGAGAGAAGGAGGCCTTGTTAGAATGTCGGTGGTGTCGGCTCGCCGTTTTCGCTGCTACTGCACCGTCACGTGGGCCGGCTGTCTGACGCGGGCGAAGAAGCCATCGCAGGCATATCGGCCTGCCGCTTTAACGGGGCCAAGAAGACACGGCCGCAGCTGATTTCGTTCGCTCAAACCACGACTGAGAGCACCACAATCGCGGCGCACAAATGCGCTCAGTTCAGTTCAGTTCAGGCGTTCAGCCGTGTCCGACTCTTCGTGACCCTATGGACCATGTCACGCCACGCTTTCCGGTCTCTCACTATCTTCTTAACATCACATAGCTTCATCTGCAATGCCTCGAGAATGCCATCTAACCATCGCGTTCGCTGCCTACCCCTTCTCCGGCGACCCTCAACCTTTCCCAACATCAAATCTTTCTCCAGCGACTCCTCTCTTCTCATCAGATGACCAAAGTAGCTGAGCTTTAACTTTAGAATTTGACCCTCCAATGAGCAGTCAGGGTTTATGGTCGACAATATCGACTGATTTGATCTTCTGGCAGTCCAAGGAACTCTTAAGAGTCTTCGCCAGCACCACAATTCAAACGCGTCAATTCTTCGGCGCTCAGCCTTTTTCACAGTCCAACTCTCGCATCCATACATCACAACTGGAAAGACCATAGCACGGGTTATACGGATCTTGGTTGGTAGACTAATGTCTCTGCTCTTTACTAGGCGGTCAAGGCTAACCATTGCTCTCTTTCCCAGAAGCAGGCGTCTCCTAATTTCATGGCTGCAGTCTCCTTCCGAGGTAATCTTGGCGCCCAAGAACAGAAAATCTGTCACAGCTTCCACTTCTTGTCCATTGATGCTCCAGGACTTGATAGGGCAAGACGCCATGATCTTCGTCTTTTTAATGTTCAGTTTAAGCCCAAACTTCTCACTCTCTTCTTGTACGCGCATCAGAAGTCTCTTGAGTTCCACTTCACTTTCTGCCATTAAAGTGGTATCATCCGCATATCTAAGGTTGTTGATACGTTTTCCAGCAATCTTCACTCCAGCTGAAGACTCGTCCAGACCGGCCTTCCTCATGATGCACTCTGCATATAGGTTAAATAGGCAGGGCGACAGTATGCAGCCTTGCCTCACTCCTTTCTCAATCGGAAACCAATCAGTAAGGCCATGCCCAGTTCTGACTGTGGCCTCTTGCCCTTCATAAAGGTTCCTGAGGAGACAGATGAGGTGAATTGGAACTCCCATCTCTTGGAGAGCTTGCCACAATCTGCTGTGATCTACGCAGTCAAACGCTTTCGCATAATCAATAAAGCAGAAGTAAATGAGTTTCTGGAACTCTCTTGCTTTTTCCATGATCCAGCGAAGGTTGGCAATTTGGTCTCTAGTTCCTTTGCCCTTGCGAAACCCAACTTGCACGTCCGGAAGCTCCCGATCCACATACTGCTGCAGCCTACCTTGCAGGATTTTTAACATCACCTTGCTAGCATGCGAAATAAGCGCGATCGTGCGGTAGTTGGAACAATCTTTGGCACTGCCTTTCTTTGGAATGGGGATGTAAACTGACCTCCTCCAATCCTGTGGCCACTGCAGGGTTGTCCAAATCTTCTGACATAATGTATGCAGTGTGTTAACAGCGTCGTGGTTGAGGTTTTGAAGCAACTCAGCTGGAATACCATCAATTCCGCTAGCTTTGTTCTTAGCAAGGCTGGCTAAGGCCCATTCAACTTCACTCTTCAGGATGCCCGGCTCGAGATCAGTAATCACAACCGTCCTATGTTGGGTTTGCACATCCGGGTCCTTCTTGTACAGTTCTTCTGTGTATTCCTGCCACCTCTTCTTTATGTCTGAGGCTTCAGTGAGGTCCTTGCCTCGTTTGTCCTTTATCACGCCCAGCTTAGCACAGAAGCTTCCTTTGATATCTTTGATTGTCTTATACAGAGCTCTTGTGTTCCTTAATTGGTTGTTGTCCTCAACTGCTTGACACTGTATGTTCAGGAAGGCATTCTTATCTCTCCTTGCTATTTTCTGAAAATCCGCATTGAGAACCTTGTATCTTTCTCTTTCCCCCATACCTTTTGCCATCCTCCTTTCCTCAGCTATTTGCAAAGCCTCTTCAGATAACCAGTTTGCTTTTTTGCATTTCTTTTGCTTTGGAACTACCTTAGTAGCAACTTCTTGTATTATATCACGAACATCAGTCCACATCTCTTCGGGCTCTTTGTCTTCGAGATCTAATTCTTGAAATCGATTCATCGCTTCCACAGCATATTGTCGCATAGCGAGCTATGCCTATTTCGCACGCCGTTTTCCGGACCCGTGCACAGCCGGGGAGCGGTCCTTTTTTTCTTTTGCACGGCGTCGCTGTGCTTTCCCCTTCTTCTTGGGGGGGTATTCACGATGTACGCCGTTCGGAAAATGGTTAACGGCTGTGAAGGAGGCGAGCTGTTGAAAGCTCGCGTCCCAACCGGTTAACGCCTGAGGGCTTGGGGGCGACGGCTGAGAGCACGGACGGGGCTTTGTGTTTTGTGCCGTCTGCGTCCTTGCGGCCCATGTGTTTTGGTTTACCTTTTGTGTGTTTGGGTGCCAGGCGGAGATGCGCCGCGTCTTCTAGAAATTCACGCGGTGCTCGCCAAGAAACAACCTCGCGGGCACCGGCGTCCTATTGGTTTCTCAGCTGTAAAGAAAGTCGTCTCATTGGCTCCGATAAGCGCATTTCCGCCTGGTAACAAACACTGCCTGGAGAATCCTGAACAACGTTGGACAGAGGGGTTTTGGCGGCAAGTAAGGGAGGACGGCGACCATCCGAGCTGCTGCTCGGGACCCCTGCTCGGAAGATGTCGCGTTGGCGGACTGATGTGTTGTTAATTTGAATTAGTTGTTTATTTGGTACTACTGGATTCGCTTTAATTATTGTTTGAGTTCATCTTTATTAAATTCAGTTAACTTGTATTATCAAACGAAATCGCCTGGTCCCTTTCTTCAATGCGGCGGAGCCGTCGTGCCGTCAAGAAAGTTCAACGTGCGAACACTTCGTTACAAGTGGTGGAAGGTGCGTGGTAACGACGACCCCGCTCTACCGGAGATGCGCCCCCATCTCAGGAGTGATCCGGACATGCAGGCGACAGCTGACTTCGCTACGATGACGAGCTCTCAACCGAGGATGTCCATCCCCCCTCCTGTTTTTAAGGGAACCCCTGAGGAGTCCGTGGCGGAATGGCTGACCTGCTACGAGCACGTATCATCGTTGAACGCTTGGGACGACGACACAAAGGTGAAATTTTTATACCTTGCCCTTAATGGCGATGCGAAGAAGTGGCACACCACACAGCTGCTTACCGGTGCGCCGATTTCGTGGAGTGACTGGGCGGCGAAGCTCAAGACCTGCTTCAGCAGCCGCCACGCGACGGAAATCGCGCACCTTCGGCTGCAGAATCGAGTACACCTGCCGTCGGAGTCTCCGGAGCAATACTTTTATGATGTGCTGCAGCTGTGCGCCAGGGTCGACCGCAAAATGCCGGAAGAAGACAAATTGCGTCATCTGCTGCGGGGCCTGCAACCGGCGACAATGGAGAAGATGATAATATCCAATCCGTCCAGCTGCGCCGACTTCCTGCAGACACTGCAACGCCTCAGTCAGGCCGCGCTGATGGGTTTCACTTCCCGGGTGCTGCCGGCCACCGCAGCAAACACCACCTACCTGGCAACGGGACCCTGTGTTTGCAATTCTAACATATTGCCAACAGCTGGCAGTGCTGACAACGAGCCTCGTCCGCTGACTGTGCCGGGATCTGGGCAGCCCCACCTACTTCCCACCTACACTGCTGCCTCCCATGGTCAACAACAAAGGCTCGCAGGTGAGCAAGATTTCAAGGCGATCGCCGCCTCTCTAGAATCGTTATCCGGACGTCTAAAGGCAATGGAAGAAGAAATTTTTCGTGGGCGCGCGCCATGGCCCCAGAGAACCTCGCGTGACGACGATGGACGGCCGCGATGCCACTACTGTAACCGAAGCGGTCACATAGCTCGAAATTGTCGCCAGCGATGGAGAGACGAGGACCGCGAACAGAGAAATGCGCGCGACGAGCAGGCTCCCCATCCGGGAAACGGGAACGGCCGGGCTTAGGTGGTCAGCCTGGCCGATCTGTGAGCGTGATGACCGAAGACCAACTCCTCACGGTCCAAGTCGAGGCAAATAATTTGAAGACCACCCTTCTCATCGACACTGGCGCCTCCGTAAACATCATTTCGTCCAGCTTCGCGGCTAAAATTGCTTCGAAAGTCGAACTAACTGAGGGCACTGCTTTTATCAAAGGAATCAGCGGAGACTTATTAGCACCTGTAGGAGAAACAGAAGTAGTGCTTCAATTCGGATCAACCAGATTCAGTGTAAAATTCATTGTCCTCAAGGACTGCCCTTATGAGTTGATAGGGGGGCTCCCATTTTGCCGGCAGGCAAACCTGCTGATTGACTTCCTCCGTAAACAACTAAAAATAGGGAGTGAAGTGTACCCGCTGCACGTCGATACTAGCGTGCAATCGCAGTCAAATGTGGTCACTGCACGAAGTAAAGACCAAGTTTCCATCGAGCCTCGTACGGAAGCCATTTTAAGGGTACACATACCGAGAGACGGAATTCAGCTTGTCGAGCCAAAGTCAACCCTTAGAAGTGGACTGCAGGTGGCGCGGACCGTCGTGAACGTGGTTGGTGCGATCGGAATCGTCCGTGTTGCAAACCCTACCTTGCTGCCGATCGTGGTACATCGCGACGCGAAAATCGGCTGGGCCACATCACTTCATGAGGCGCAACTCGGACTCGCCGTGCCACACGACCCCACTGCGACAGAGGACTTCGACGTCCAAACTGGGCCACACCTGACGTCATCTGAGAGGGATGAGCTCTTGTCCGTTATTCATAAGTTTCGTCACCTGTTTACCGGCGAGCACAATCCGATTCAGCGCACTCACGTAACGGAGCATACTATAAACACGGGCAGCTCAGCACCCATTTATCAACATCCGTACCGCCACTCACCCTTCGAGAGGGAAGTCATTAAAGCGCAGGTGGAAGAAATGCTTCGTGACGGAGTGATCAGAGAGTCGCACAGCCCCTGGTCATCGCCTGTCGTTCTCGTGAAAAAGCCGCAGGGAGGTTGGCGTTTCTGCGTTGATTTCCGAAGGGTGAACGCGGTTACCGAGAAAGACGTGCACCCATTACCGCGAATCGATGACATTTTGGATCTGCTGCAGGGTTCTCGATATTTCACGACGCTCGACCTCACTTCAGGCTATTGGCAGGTAGGAATCCGCGAAGAGGACAAGTCGAAGACAGCATTCGCATGCGGCTCCGGTCTTTACGAGTTCAATGTCGTTCCTTTCGGTCTGTGCAATGCCCCCGCGACATTCCAGAGGATGATCAACAAAGTTTTGAGTGGTCTTCTCTGGAGGGTGTGTTTGGCCTATTTGGATGACATTGTGATTTTCTCGAAGACCATGAAAACTCACCTAGAGGACTTGGAAAAGGTGTTAAGCGCTCTTGATGAAGCCAACTTGCGTCTGAAGCCGGAAAAATGCAGCTTCGCGCAACAAGAAATCAGGTATCTCGGGCACGTGCTGACTGGAGAGAACATCAGACCAGATCCGGACAAAATAGCCGCGATCGAAAAGCTCCCAGCGCCAAAAAACAAGAAAGGAGTTCAGAGTTTCCTGGGAATCTGCAATTATTATCGGCGTTTCATCAAGGATTTCTCCCGAATCTCCCGACCTTTGACTAATTTGACAAGGAAGAATGTTTCGTTTGAGTGGGACACGGCATGCGAGGCGGCAATGCACGCGCTCAAAGAGAAGCTGACTACAGCGCCAGTTCTGCGTCAATTCGAGCCAGGCAAGCCCATCGAAATCCATACGGATGCCTGTGACTACGGTCTTGGTGCTGTGCTGGTTCAAAAAGACGAGGGTCGGGAACATGTCATCGCCTACGCCAGCCGTCATCTCAACAAAGCGGAAGCTAATTACAGCACCACAGAAAAGGAATGTCTGGCTGTCGTTTACGCCTGTAGGCAGTTTCGACCTTATATATTCGGCAGTAACTTCACCGTGATCACAGATCAAGCCAGCCTCGCATGGCTGATGAATGTCAAGAATCCGAATGGACGCCTCATGAGATGGTCCCTGCTATTGCAAGAGTTTGACCTGACTCTCAAACACCGCCCAGGTTTGAAGAACGCAGATGCAGACACCCTTTCTCGCCTGCCACGCGAGCCGGCACCGGTTAGTGAAGATAACTTTGCACCGCTGCTTGTGCTAGGTCGCGTGGATGTAGGCATGAAGCAGAGGGAAGACCCTTGGATGAGGGAAGTGATAGGACACCTGGAGAACCCGGATTCACCCGTTGCCAGAACACTGAAAAAAACGGCACGGTGTTTTCGAATGATCAACGGTATGTTGCACAGGCGAGCGAAAGGTTTCGAGTCAGACTACGACGCACTGGTTGTACCAAAATGTTTGCGGTCAGAGGTGCTAAAGGGCTGCCACGATGATCTCACGGCGGGACACCTCGGGGTCAAGCGCACATGGGAAAAGATACGTAGGCGTTACTTCTGGCCTAAGATGTTCGCGCAGGTGTCAAACTACGTGCTGTCTTGCCCTGACTGCCAGACGCGCAAAGCCCCACCGGGCAAACCAATCGGGTTTCTCCAGCCTCTTCCACCGGTGGGAATGCCTTTTAAACAGGTTGGAATGGACTTTTTGGGACCATTTACGAAGAGTCAATCCGGAAACCGGTACATCCTCGTGATGACTGATTACCACACGAAGTGGGTCGAAGCAGTAGCATGCCCGGCGGCTACAGCTGCTGAGGCCGCGCAGGGCTTTGTGCGAGAGATCGTCCTACGCCACGGGGCACCAGGCCGCATCATTACGGACCGCGGACAACATTTTGTTGCTTCCTTGATTGAGGAAATATTTAAAGCCATGGGTACAGACCACGTGAAAACAACAGCGTACCACCCGCAAACCAATGGCTTGTGCGAACGTTTCAACCGCACGCTTGCCGACATGCTCAGCATGTATGTCTCCTCGCATCATCGGGACTGGGACGAATTCCTGCCTTATGTTCTTTTCGCCTATAATTCGTCGCAACACGAAACGACAGGTTTTTCACCGTTTTTTCTTCTTCACGGACACGAGCCAACACTTCCTGTTGAGGTGGCCCTCGGTGTCGCGCGAGACGACTGTGACGAAGTGGATGCTCACAAGGTGGTGCACCGGCTTCGCCAGGCGCGCCAAGTCGTAGCTCAGCGTGAGAAAGACCGGCAAGAAAAGAACAAAAGGGCATACGACTCCAAACGACGGGATGCTGTTTTCTATCCGGGAGACCTTGTGTACCTGTGGACGCCTTCTCGATCGAAAGGAAAGACCACCAAACTGCTCCACAGATACCACGGGCCGTTCCGTCTGCTCCGGAAGGCATCAGAAAATAACTGGGAGGTCGTCGATCGCACCGGCCGAAAGCGGGATGTCGTCAACGCTGAACGTCTGAAACGCTACCACCCACGGCTTGCTTCTGATGAGGACGCCGACGACGAGTCAGCAAACGGTGATCGTGGTGATGGTGTGCATGCGTTTGAGCGCTGTGTTCGTGTTTCCGCAAGGCCAAAACGTGTAGCGGCCTCGACCGTGAAAAACAGTGATCGCGGTACCTCTGCTGGAAGTGCGACTGAGACATATTCATACTCCGAATCGACATTTCAGTGTAGACCCACGGGAACTCGCACCAAACCCAAAGGAGTAAGGACCGATTATGACAGTGAGACCGAGATGTATTACAGCGCGGACGGAAGTGTTAATTAATCCGCCGTGACTTTGTGTATACTCCCGAATGTTTTGTGTTTTGTGTGAATACGTGCAAGTGGACATTTTGAGTGTGCCCTGTAACATTTTGACTGATATGCCAATGTTTTATTGCGTGTAAGTGTTCTTCTCTACCTTCCTGGTTGTAATCTGTTTCACCTGACATTTATATTTTCTCGTTTTTTCGGCATTGCGTATATTTTATTCAATTTTGGTATTGTTGTGTGGTCCTATCCAGTAGACGTAATTTCATTTTTGAACCTTGTACATAGTTATTCATAGCATTTCCTTGCGGTTTATTTGTACGGGCATGATTGTGACCGAGTGGGACACTCTTTTTCATAGGGGGGAGGTGTCGCATAGCGAGCTATGCCTATTTCGCACGCCGTTTTCCGGACCCGTGCACAGCCGGGGAGCGGTCCTTTTTTTCTTTTGCACGGCGTCGCTGTGCTTTCCCCTTCTTCTTGGGGGGGTATTCACGATGTACGCCGTTCGGAAAATGGTTAACGGCTGTGAAGGAGGCGAGCTGTTGAAAGCTCGCGTCCCAACCGGTTAACGCCTGAGGGCTTGGGGGCGACGGCTGAGAGCACGGACGGGGCTTTGTGTTTTGTGCCGTCTGCGTCCTTGCGGCCCATGTGTTTTGGTTTACCTTTTGTGTGTTTGGGTGCCAGGCGGAGATGCGCCGCGTCTTCTAGAAATTCACGCGGTGCTCGCCAAGAAACAACCTCGCGGGCACCGGCGTCCTATTGGTTTCTCAGCTGTAAAGAAAGTCGTCTCATTGGCTCCGATAAGCGCATTTCCGCCTGGTAACAAACACTGCCTGGAGAATCCTGAACAACGTTGGACAGAGGGGTTTTGGCGGCAAGTAAGGGAGGACGGCGACCATCCGAGCTGCTGCTCGGGACCCCTGCTCGGAAGATGTCGCGTTGGCGGACTGATGTGTTGTTAATTTGAATTAGTTGTTTATTTGGTACTACTGGATTCGCTTTAATTATTGTTTGAGTTCATCTTTATTAAATTCAGTTAACTTGTATTATCAAACGAAATCGCCTGGTCCCTTTCTTCAATGCGGCGGAGCCGTCGTGCCGTCAAGAAAGTTCAACGTGCGAACACTTCGTTACAATATTCTAATGGAATCTGATCCAGATCATACCTGAAAGGCCTTCTAGTTTTCTGCGTTTTCCTCAATCGAAGCTTAATTTTGGCAACAAGAAGCTGATGATCGGTGCCACAATCGGCCCCAGGCCTTGTTTTTACTGCTTGTATAGCGCTTCTCCATCTCTGCCGGCAAATAATATAATCGATCTGATTCCTGTACAGACCGTCCGGTGAAATCCATGTGTACAGGCGCCTCTTGTGCTGTTGAAAATGAGTATTCGCTATGGTCAGGTTGTTTTCTAGTCACGTGGTATTATTTTATTTCGCGGGCTTTCTTCTGAGCCCGGAAAAAAAAGATACACGTGAGACTTTCTTTATCGCAATTAATGAAATGGGGGTTTCTGAAGGTGCTCTACAACTTTCCAATTTACAAGTTTGGTCTAAAGTCGATATTTAATAAATTAGATAAATCAACATAATTAGCTAATTAAGTAATTGCAAAACAAAAAATTGCCTGTAGTGCCCAATGAGGCTGGCAGTTGAATGCAATTGGTTTCGCTGACCTACCTCAAATATATTATTTTGTACCCCTTGGTTCAAGTTAGCTGGGACACCCGGTATATATATATATATATATATATATATATATATATATATATATATATATATATATATATATATATATATAATACCATTGATGTATATACATATAGTCGCGCGCACGTAGCGTCCTGTCGCAGACAGATCGCGCGCGCGACACAATGCACCAGCACGTGCTCATTGCCAAATGGTATTTGCGACATTTGCGTAGAGTGCTAGGGAAACTCATCGAAGTGCTCGTCTGGCTTCTGCTGTCGAAAAATGTGCGGCAGCACTGTTCAAAATATCCATAACCCATCGGGAGTTCGGGATCAATGCTCACAGATGCGACGCGGCGGCAGTGTAAGCAGTGTAAGCGTTTAAGATGTTCGCCTAGAAAGGGCAGCTGAAATGGGGAAAAAGGCCATCGGCCTTGCAGGCCACGCCAACTACAGGATTGCCGGACACGTGGCATGAAAGGCGGCACAATACAGCAGGGCCGCTCCGGAGGAAATGAGGGTCTCATTTGCGATGTGTCAAAGTGGAGAAAAGCAGCTTGCTGAAACGCAACAGTGAAGAGAGGACAGACATCTCACTGACTAAAACCTGAACATTTTATCCACAAAGAGTCAGAACCTGAAAGGGGACTGATGGCCTCCAGGATGAAAGCAAAGATGTAGTTGCGGGGCGGCAGAAAAAGGTGTTTTCCGGCGTTTTCCTTTTTTCTTTAAACAAGCAGGTGTCCGTTTTGTTGTTGCTGATAGCATATCTTCATTTCACTTCTTCCTCCACACGGAATTTGCGTGCTTGGCTCTCTTGCTCCCTCTCATCTTCGGGCCTGCAGCGTAATATGTGCACGTTGAAGAGGACGATCTAGTTCATTCTGCGCAAGTTAAAACAAAGCAAGGACTTGGACGAGCAGGAGACAAGTGCGCGTATTGTTCTCTCTGTTGACTGACTGAAATTACTTTTGGCGCATACCGTCAAATGTCAATTTCCAGTTCACTAGGCTAATAATCAACCATCGTTTTCGCACAAACTCTTAAATAAAGTATTTCTCTCCCTCTCTCTCTATGACGCCCACGCGCTGAGCAGCGGGAGCTAGCGAGCATCGAGCTCACATCGAAGAGATTGTCAAGGCAAAGTTCTGAAAAGAAATGGTGCGGACTGCTTATGAGGTTAAATGTGAACACAAGCTATATACAGTGACAGCAAGAATTTGGATAAGTGCAACAAGCTTCGCTGCAAGTGGCCAGAACACATATACTTCACTGAAGTACAGTGGAGCAGTGTGTTGTGCTCTTCGAGGCAGCCGTTGCCGCTATTCGCTGATGCCGCCGCACCACGCGAACCGCTTTTGCAGATATGAACATGATGATGATGCTCGAAGCCATACCATTTGAAACGAGTCACACCATATATGATGCGCAGTCCAAGAGTGAAAGGAAGAAGAATTAAAGAAAAGACTGCGTAAAATGTGAGGCGGTAAACGAAGAAACCGTTCATCTTTTGGGGGGGGGGGGGGGGGGGGGGCAGACACTGCGTGGAAGGATGCAATCGGTTACAAAATACAGGCACGTTTCAATTGCTGCTCTCATAATTGCGATGCGATGAGCCGGACGCCGGTAAGCAAAACGAGAACACCAAGGATGACAGAAAACTTGTAGTGGAGCAGCAGCGACTGCCTCAGGAAACAAAAAAGAAAAAAAAAGAAGAAGGAGGAACATCATCGCGTACACAAATCCTTACTGAAAAATACAGTCCGACATGTGCAGCTTTTTTAATTATGAAGCGTTATATGCTTTAGGCCTGCCTCGAGGACAGAGTAAAATTTGCCATTTTGTTTTACTTGAAGCATAAAAACCTACCCCGTCAGAGGTGGTGTCCAACTTTGGGTTGAAAATATAGGGGTTTTGACATGAAGGACACCAGATATGCTTGGCTCGGTCATTCCCAAGCAGCACAACAGCATCGGACCAATACCGGCTTAGCATTGGAAAAAATTGGCACAAATGTCGTACCTTTAATTGGCATTCGACCCAAATGCAACCCGAGCCAATATATAACCGGGCTAAAAACAGATGTAGGACCTATATTTAGCCATTGAAAAAGTCGGCATACCTACGATGCCGGTTTTCCTGTTTCAAATCGATATTTATATATATTCCTATTGACTCTCTGTTCTATATTGGCAACCAAACCGTATTTGTCGGCTATCGTAATATTTGCCATCGGATGTTCTTCACTGCCTTCTAAATATTTTCATCCTCTCAAATTCATTGGCACTACAATATTTGTAAGCCACGCCTACATACTGGTATGCATATTGTTAGTATCGCGACTTATATATTGGTTTCATGTTTTTTTACCAATCCGTTGCTTGCAGCCATTCACATGCCTAGAGCTTGTTTGTGCAACCTATTGGAAAAATGCATTGAAGCAAAACCAGAAATATATATTGTGAATGAGATTTCTTTTTATTCAGTAATAAAAGAGCGCGCGTGTGGCCCAGAAGTTTGTGGAGCAAGGTAGGGTGCGGAAGTTCTGACAGGTGCCAGGCTCACTGGAAGACCATCGCGGAAGCAGCATCTGTATTTAATGGCTGTTGAGTGGGGATGTTTCCGAAAGGCGGCGCTGATATTGTCCAAGTGCAGGACGAGGGGCTAAATGGTGGGCAGTTTCAGATGCCCTCTGAGAAAACCCAACCAGGTGTCTCCTTCAGCCTTTCCCACGGTCGGTTGCTCTGGGAATCCCTTTCACCATGAACACCTGTATTTCAGCCATGTCTATGTCGTCCTTGTAATATATATGGCATCTGCGGAAACAGAGAAAATCGAAACAAATATACTGTTAGAGCGGCTCCACACGCCCAGCTATTGTGTGTCAGGGAGATCTCAGCAGCACCTGTGACTACCTTGCAGGAAGGGTAAGATATGCTTAATCACTTTTTTTTTTTTTTTGCAGCGAAGTTTCTAAGTTTATAGTCACACTAACAGGGAATTTTTTTCTTCCGTTGCGGCGTTATAATTAAGCCAGCACTGCATGGAAACAATGATCGAGATATGGAAAGCTCATAGTATAGTAAGCATCAAGGAAAGCTCTTTTCCTGCAAAACAAATGGCCGCTTGTACTGCATATTAAAGTGTTGCACGTGCAGATTGAGTAAATATTTGGCAGGTTACATTCCTGCTTTATTTCCGCTAATGCAAAAAGTGGAGCTCTTTCCTACTCGAGACTGAGCCACATCGTACGTCGCCCAACCAAAGACGATTAGCGGGAACAAAATGCAGGACACGTTGACGTAATTTCTTTTTTGCGCATGGCAATGTTCGCGTGCAGCAATGGAATATACGGCAAAAAGACACGTGAAGAGGTCCTTGGAGGAATAATTATTGCGTAGTTTCATGGAAAACAGATACACTGAAACAGCTTGACTTCCAAGAGGCATTGGACACCTGTTATGCGTTAAAGAAGAGAAAAAGGAGTAAGGGAAGGTACTAAGCGCTGGCCAATGAAAAAAAGCAGGACTGTTATAACCTGAAGTGAAGTATGACTACCTTATATAAAGCATCACCTGCTACCGCTCCACACAGCTTTCAAGGGCCTAAATGCTTGTTTTCTTTTTTCTGCATGCTTCATTACGACATCGATGCTGATGATACTCACGGTATTGTATCGCAGTCGCCGAAGGGATGGACAACATAACAGGAAATGGCGCTGACCCTGAAAGCAGAATTTAAGATCAGATGGGCCATTGCAAGCAAAACGAAATGAAACCTTCATGCAGAAATGGATGAGGGAAAATATTTCTGGTCATAAAATATATGGGGGTTAACAGCATTCTATGCCTGCATCAAATACTGATTGGTCAAGAGCACGAAGTAGTAATACATCACCCCGTATTTGTACGCTCCGAGTCTGATTAGAATAGTAAGAGTAATATTCTTTTGCAAAGCAGACATGAAGACAAAGGTCGTACAGAACAGCCTTGAGGCTGGGAAATTCTCGCCACACTACAGCATTTTATTCCAGAAAATCACAATGTTCGCTCAATAACATCTGCGCATTTTTGGAGCTAACTGCATCTGTCATGAGCGCAAATTAATACAACAAACAATACTATTATGTATAGCGAATGGAACCCTAATTTTGGGAAATACTCCGATTTAAGTATAGGCTTAGGCTGAGCGAAAATCAACTTTGTTGACTATCGTTAGCGATGACCTGTACGGTAATGGCGTAAAAACTATAACTGCTTCATGTTAACTTAGGATCGGCCAGGTGCACAAGAGCGTGGAGCACGAAAATTTAGTAGAAGAAAATATATATGACCGTCTTCTCTGGGAAAATTTCAGCTATTTTAGCTTAAGAGCATATCTAAGCGTGCGTGCAAAAAAAAAAAAAAAATCAAGATAGGCACAGAATCTCAAAAAAAAAAAAATAGAAACCTGTTCCAATCACACAAAGAGCTTGATGAAAAGCAGAAATGAATAATTAGACATGAGAGTTTCATATGCTGCAATAGTAAGCGAACTTTTGAGTACCCTTGGAGACCAAGCAGCGATAAATTATTATTGTTATTTTGCATTCTGCAGTTCGCAGTACTTTAGGCCACGAATGTGCGTGCAAAATATAACTTTTAAAATAGAACTAAGAAATATACGCAGTCATTTGGCAGCTAGCGCTGATAAGCGTATTGATGGAATGTAAAAATTTGGTTGCGGTCAGAGAAGTCTTTGGCCGGAAAGGCAGGTCCCTGTTCCACCGTCCATTTTTTTTCAGTCGGCCGCGGCGTGCACGAGTGCTGGCGCGGGACACAGAGGGAGCGTGGAAGCGCGCAGCCTGGGGATCGCTCGTAGAGGATGAGAGGGGTGAAAGGAGCAAAGAATGCAGCAAGGGTCAGTAAACCATCGAACGAGGCAGGCGCGTTCCGTGAACAATAACACGGACAAAGCAGGGGGGCTTCGCGGAGCCAGTACTGCTGTCAGGTGTCTTCATTGCTTCAGCATTTAACAACTTGAGGTTGTACTTCCTCTCACAAGATGTTTGCAGCACTGCGACAGGCAGATGCATCCAGTCCAAGCAGAATCACCCGCACTACAATAGCCAATTGTGCTCCTACGCGCTTCTCCGCCACCAAATCGGCGGGGATGACAGCAGGAGCACAATTCTCTATTATAGTGCCCAGGGGCAAGAGGCACTTAGGAGCACAATTGCAAGGGCTCTTCTGCCTTTGGAATTGCTGCAGATATCTTGTGGACGAAGAAGAGATGGGGGGGGGGGGGGGGGGCATAAAAGAACAAGGTGTTCATCAGGTGTTGGAGGCGAGTGCATTGTTTGCCCTCAGTCCTTGCTAATAATTCGCCAAGATTTTCCTGTCACTTTCAAGTGCATGCGGATAGCATGGAGATGAACAGCACAGAGCGCCCGGAACCCCGCAAGCTTCTCGGTTCAACTGTGCTTGCGAATAAGAAAATATTTTTAATAAAATGATTGGAGACTTTGGGAAGTTGTTGTGTTACTGCTGTAGAAGGCATTCAGTAAACTTAGAAAAATTTGTGCTCAGATATAACTTCCCCGAACTTGTGAGGCTTAAATATAAAGCAATAGGCTAGGGAACTGCTTAGTACACTTTGTCTGTTCATTATACATACATCCATCTTCTAACGAATAACGAGAATCAAATTCTCTCATGGGCTCATTGTTATCTGCGCTCTTGGCTGAAGCAGTGAGAAATAAAAAAATTAGATACCTATGAATAGAAACACATTTGCTGTAATTTGATAAGGTGTCCAGCACAGGTATATGGATATGGTGGGGGTGGTGCGGCTAGAAAATTCAATCTCAAAATCTTCCTGCACGGTTTGTGCACATGAGTTGGCATCTTGTTTCTGTCTGTCACTTTCTTAGAATAATTAATTGGCAAGAAGGATGCTGAGAAATTTTTCAAATATCAAAGAAGTGGACCTTAATAATAACATGGCTCTTCTCAATTGCTTCCGGGCAACTCAGTGGTGAATTCTACAGTGCTGATTGAATCAGGATCTTGAGCACTTCGAGAACATTTATGTGTAGTCTATAGGTGCACGGCAGCTTCTCAAAAAAAAAAAAAAAAAAAAAAACCTTGTCCAATAGGGCAACAAGCTCTGGTTTCGAATAGTGCAGTCCACTAGAATATTGTCCTCGTAGAAGAATGTATATGGGACTGCTTCTTTCGATAGTTTCAAGAACAATACCGCAAGCGTCACACCCGAAGTTGATTAACAACGATATATCCAGCGACGTAAGGTAGACTGGAATATGTGACACTGGGTAATGGGATGGCAGGAGATGTCACTTCGTTCAGCGCCTCGGTTACTGATTGCGGCACAGCAGAAATTATTATTTCTTTTTGGCATCGACGCAAGATGCCTTGATTTTGCTCTCAGATGAAACGTCCGTCTTGAAAATGAAGTCAAGTGCCGCTAGCTGTTACGGTCCTCGCATCTAGCATGTCGTTCCCTTCCGTACATTAGCCTTACTTTCCCGAAGACAGCCTCAATGGGGTCGCTGTATGGCTTGAAATGTGTGTTCAGTGAGAGTGTCCTTCTTTAACACTTTAGAAATTTCTTGCATACTTTTGATATAGCAGGTGAATTCATTTGTAAGCCACTGCATCGAGTATCACTTGCGTCATTTATTGGCCTCTTTTTACCACTTCGAGCACAAGTGGTGTCATGAATATCAAGCCATTTTTGATTGTTTTCATAAGCCTAATATCAAGTATTATCAAGTATCAGTATCAATCAAGTAAAAGTATCAATCAAGTAAAAGTTTCATTAAAAGAATATTTATTTGCAAGATTAAATAATGTTTATAATACAACACATTTGCTAATATATGAATTATAACTTTTAAAACTCAACCCTACAACGTTTACTTTGACCGTTATACTAATAATTTATATCGTGCAAGCATTTTGCAATTTACATTACATTTTTATGAAATTATTTTCATCTTCGGTGCCACATGGATGGTTTCGCATCTAGCGCTGAAAGACGGTTTTACTGTTGCCGGCGAGCTGCGGTCATGTTAGCCTTGAAGAAGCTTCGATGTGATCACTGCTCATTCAGTTTTTTTTTTTTGTTCCTATTCTTGTAAATGCTTGGGAAAAATTCGGACAAAGTAGCTACCATGCCGCAATGTATGCTATGCTTGTCGAACGTTTGCTGAACGACAGTGTTTTTTTATATCCGTTCACGTGTGTAGTGCGTTGGCGACATGCCGCTGCAGCATTATACCTTCTGTGTTCTTTAATTTCGGGGCTGCACTCACCACGAAACTTGCGAGCTACAGCGCGAAACCAGGCAAAAGCCACCCGCCGCCGCTGACGCAGACGCGGAGCGAACAATGAGCAGGTCGCGCCCCTTGCGGCGGAGGAGAGCGCAACTCAAGGAGAAACGTTCCCATTGTTCCCGCGGCGATTGAGAAGGCCGTAAGAAAGAGCGTGCGCTCTCCCTAGAGTGCGGCCGTGGGTGTGGAAGAAGGAAGCCGCTGTCTGCCGGCGTCGCATAGTCTGGGTCACACCTGTGTCGAACGAGCCACCGCGCGCCGTCGGCAAGACGAATCGGAGAAGCGTTGACTGCCGGCGCCTCATGGTCTGGGCACACACGTCTGCGTCGCAAGGGACACCGCGCGCTGTCGGCCAGACGAATGGGATGACCGCGTGGCCGCTTTGAGGGTACTGACTCATGCGGGAGACGCCAGGATCCACTTTTGGTGCTTGTCTTTCTTCCTATTATTTCTTTCTAACGCTTTTACCGGCCTCTCTGTTTCATGTTCAGCAGAATTCATTGCGACCACTTGCTGTTGTTTTCCCGACTGCGGCCTCTCGCTGCGGCCCTGCCGCTGCACCCAGAAATCGCCGGTTCCGTCCTTTCGGGGTCTTTCTTACTTAGCTGGCTCTCGGTTTGCTATCGACGTCCCCCCCCCCCCCCCCCCCCCCCCCCCCATTTTAAAACGACGCGCCCGTTTTGGTTCTTTCCAACCCAACAGGACTTGTTCAGACATCCGGCGGTATCGGCTGTCGCGGCCTGCGCGCCCTTCTCCCCTGCTTTTTTCAAATGATATCTATATTAACGAGACAAAAATGCATGGGCCCAAGTGCGCGCTGTGTGCATTTTTCCAATGTCCATTATCCAGATAGTGAGTTTCCATATTAACGAGGCATAAATACATTGAAAAAGTTTCGTCCCCAGAAAAGCTGTCCATAATTCGGGTCGTCCATATTAACGGGGGTCATGTTAACGAGGCACGACTAACGTTAGGCATCATTTTATTGCTGAATTTATTGTTACAATAGGATTCCTATGCACAACAGGCAGTTTCCACTACCTCGCTATGTATTGCTACGTTGTATAGTACGTATGATTACACAAACGATCCATCTGCTATGATTAATCTGCGTTGCATTCAAGCAGCAAGACCATAGAAATTTTGAAGTAGTGAACACTCAAGAGGCAATCCACAGTACAAAATGTTGCACTTTTTGACACTGTTAGGAATACAACAGATCAACGGTAGTGTAACATCTCTGAAAAGTTGGTCAATTTCTGAAGAAGCTCATTCAGCACAGGTTCCCAGATGACAAGTGGAAATGAAAAAGAAATCCGTAAACAAAGAAAATGTTCAGATATAGAGCACATAAAAGGTGAAAACAAAACTGTCTATTCTACCGTACCCAAACACTGACGAAGAAAGATGTAAAAACAGTTTGGTAGCAAGTATGTCATAAATGCAAAGAAATATGTGGTCCATCGAATTACGTGTGAAAGATTTTCTACGGCAGAAATACGTGCTGCGTTATGTGCCAAACCTGAACATGGCGTTTTTCACGTGCTGACAGTCCATCTATCTCCCGGAATGCCTGATTTGCAAGACACTAGATATCGAGGTGTCGTTTTAAATTTCCATCTCTTCATGAGACCCTTTGAATGTATCAGAACTCGAGCTGATAAGACATCAGTGCACATATGGGGGTGCCAAAGATGGCATTTTGAAAAATGAGTTCATACAGAATTTGAATTTTATCACTTTCACTAATATGCGCCGGATAAAGGTGGTAACGCTGAAATAATGAGAATAATAAATAAATATGCTTAAGACAAGCCACAGAGTTCTTACTGTCCAGTTAACGAGTAAGATGCATCTTATAATGAAGTCACCTCTACACCCAATTCGCCAAGGGCACTGCTGTCAGAGCTCGCAGCGTCCTGCTGGAAGAGCCCATTGTAAGTAATACCATGCTGGCTATATGCACATTCGTAAAGAAATGCGTAAAAAATGTGTTGTCGACGGAGACGCCACGCATTTTCGGACCACGTACGAGAGTCACGCAGGCCTGGGCTCCCGCCTCGAACTCCACAGGGGCTTTGCTACGCTGTGACGCCGCTCTCAACCCTTATCTCAACTTACTCGGCCGCTCCGGTGTCGGACATCTGGCCGGAGAGGGACACAGTGAACAATACCGCCGCGGGAACGGACCCTTCGGGAGCAGTGTGTGTTTGTACGCCGTTCGGACGAGTGCATGGTAACGCAACGTGGGCACTGTAAATCCGTTCCCTTAATTGCATTTGCTATACGACTGTGTCGACTACAAAGGGCAAAACAAATTCAGAAACTTCTATAACATCGTATGAGAGCTTCACGCACCTTAACTTTCGTAATCTTTGTCTCATATTGGACTTAACGACTGCGCCGTCAAAAACTTTATCTCCGACCAAAGAAAAAAAAAACGGCATGTTGACATGCAGAGGTAAGTTCTGACTTGTTCGAGGGATGATCGTGGAAGATTTGAGCGCTCGGTGAAGGAGAACCATAATCGATAGGGCCGCAGAAACGGAACGAAATGTGTCTAGCGTCTCCATTCGCTGTCTAGAGAAACATTGCCAGTTGGAGAAGCAGAATACATTATCCTACAAAAAAAAGAAAAGAAAAGGGGTAACTAATTCACACGAGGGTCAATATATGCAGGGCTGGGAAAAGCAAAATCCTGAGGGCGGCCGCATTCGGCGCCACCCTCCGCAGTGGCTTACAAGTTCAGTATTGAGGCGGAGAAGCGCGCTTGTGTGCATTTCTATCTATCAAAGATAGCATCCTGGCCAACGCAGAAATCATGCAGACAGCGCCAAACACACCACGCCCTACAAAGAAATTGCATTCCTGACTACAACGTAGCACAAAGTACCCCGATAGACGCGTATGAAATTAACGTTAAGTGTATGCACAGGTACATCGACGCATTTCAGCTATAGTGAACTACAATTTCGACCTCACTCAGCCGGCATTAAAACGAGACACTCAGCTGGGCAGGCTTTGGCTTCATCTCTGAGTGAGCCCCAACTCTCATACGTGCTCACGGCTAAATGGTATTTGCGACCTTTGCGTACATTGCTAGGGAAACTCATCGAAGTTTAGCTTCTGTTGTCGAAAACCGTGCGGCAGCACTGCTCACAAGATCCATAATCCTTCTAGATGAATACCCGCAGTGGTATGCAGAGCAAAAGACGCGGCGGCAGTGTGTCCATCCATCGTTGCACCCTTCGCCGCGTTTACGATATTTGCTGAGAAAGGGCAGCTGAAATGGGAAAAAGGTCGTCGGCTTTGCAAACCACGCTAGCTACAGGTTTGCCGGATACTTGGGATGAAAGGCGGCGCAAGACATCAAGACTACACGGCGTCTCGTCTGAGGGGCAGTCTGAAGAAAACGAGGGCCTCGTTGGCGGTGCGTCAAAGCGGAGGAAAACAGCGTGTTGAGGCAGAACAATGAAGAGATAGGACAGCCAGCGAGAGCGAAATGCAATGGAACAAGGTGGCGGAAATGAGCGAGAAAAAAAAAAAAGGGAAGGTAGGAAATCGTTAAGCGAAACAAAATGAGGCGAAAAGCCTGTACTGCTGAGGTTAATGGCACACCAGCCTGCCCAACATGTGACAACCTTGCTCGAAAGGAGCGCCGACGGCGGCACCATGCTTAAAGTCCGTACTCGTCAGCCCCGAGAGAGTGAGCTGAGCACATATGGTAACAAAAGGACTGGGGGGGGGGGGGGGGGGGGGGGCTGCCTAATCACCTAATCAGGAAAGATGACTCTGAAAGCGCTTTGACACTGGCGGCAAAGCCACCTCTAGTCTAGGTGTCTTTGCTGGCGGCTGCGTGCAGGGCAGGAAGGGTGACGAACCAGACTAGCAGGGTGGGCACCTGAAGGGGGAACTGATGGCCTCCAGGGGGAAAGAAAAATGTAGTTCCGGGGCGGCAGAAAAGCTTTTTTTCCTGAGCTTTCTTTTTTTTCATAAACGCGTGCCTTTTTTTGTGGCTGCTGAGAGCATTTTTATTCCCTTTATCCTCCACGCGGATTTTGCGTGCTTGGCTCTCTTGCTTTGGATGTGCTGTATATTATGTACAAGTTGAAGAGCAGGAACTGATTCACATTTAACAAGTTAAAAATGCAAGGAAATTGATGACCAGGAGACAATTGCGCTTATTGTTCTTCCTGTTCGCTGACTTAAATTCCTCTTGACGTATAAATTCTGAAATGAATTTCCAGTTCTGTAGGCAAATAACGAATCATCGTTTGGCGCGAACTCCTAAATAAAGTATTTCTTCTCTCTATGACGCCCACGTGCAGAGCATGCGGGAGCACGCGAGCAGCGAGCTCACATCGAAGAGGCGCCTCCATAATTACTCGCTTTCTGCAATATTTTTCACTTTTCAGTAACAACGGTGTTGTTCAGGTCGTCAAGCCAAGGTTCCGTAACGAAACGGTGGGCTGTTGAAATTTGCTACATTTATATCATGCGTTAGTAAAAACCGCTTCTGCGGACTCTTGTTAGGCTACATGTGAACACTAGATACGTACAGTAAGTGCAAGAATTAGGATAAGTGCAACAAGCTACACTGCAAGTGGCCAGAACACAACACCTTGTTGAAGTGCAATGGAGCAGACGTTGCCGCGCTCTCCGAGGCAACCGCTGCACTACGCAAACCGCTTTTGCGGATACGATGATGATGCTCAAAGCCATGCCGTTTGAAAAGGGTCGCACCGTATATGACGCACAGGCCAAGAATGAAAAGAGGAGGAAAACAAAGCCAAAAACTGCCTAAACTGTGAGCACGGGTGTGAGCTCCAACTTGAATTAGAAGGGGGGGAGGGGGGGGGGAGGAGTGAGGAGTTGCTGTTCCCGACTGCTGCCCATATGTTCATTCCATTCTCTGACCGAAAAGTCACTGTCTCAAGCACTACATGCCAACAGCTCAAAGCAGGATGCAAAATGGCATCAATGGACCTTACACCTAAACTTCAGACCCTCCTCACCTCCCCCCTCCCCCTTCCACAATCCCCCAGCTGACGTTTTCAGAAACAAGACGCTCGCGTGCACCGTGATCACCGATGACGTAATCAGAAATTAGAAATATGCAAACACGTTCTCAACGAAATTACAAAGAACTCCAAGGAATTGCAAAGAAGAAGCTGTTAACGTTATTCCAGAACACCTCGTGTGGCAATGCCCAGTCTTCGCCGTGTAACGCAAGCGACAGCGACCCCCGACATGTCAAAAGCTACGATGAGTGGATACAGCCAAGGCAAGGTCTTTTCGCCTATATACAAGTCATGTGGAACTTTGCCAGGCCTGCAAGCTCGCTCCGATGACATGGTGTGCACTGTGCAGTGTACCCAGCAATGACCACTTTTACCTACACCTACACTCGCGCAGACTAGTCGAATTTGGGCTTTCCTTCTGAAATAAATTCATCACTCATTCAATTGACTCACGCTCACTCATGCAGTCGCACAGCATGATAAGAGGCTTACAAAGTTTTGCTGAACGCGGTGGTGACCTCAAGGCAGCGTCAAAAATCAATGAAAGCGATTCATTCAATGAAACGCGCCGTTCAAATCTCCCGCCTTCCGCTCAGAGCTGGAGATAGAAATATAGTTCATACTGGCCGATGTAGCGTAGCACTGAGAAGCCAAAGCCTTCAGAGGCACTCGAAAAACTTTCAGCGAGGTTTGTTCCTCGTCATGCGTGCGTTGTGGGCGCACGAAGCATTTTATCTGAGTTTTGTGCACTCAATTGAACATGCGGTACTGTTCTGCGTTCGGGTACACAAGCACGAATACGTCTTTGACGATGTAGTCTTCCATCGCTTCCTGCATTATCAAAGCCGGCAGCGCAATGGATCGCGGATGTCAAGTTCAAGGCGAAGAAAGCAATCGTATTCCTCCTGAAGCAATTAGCTCAATTAGCTGGCAGCGATTACGTGCGGAGCTTTTGCCTGGTGACATTTCTAGGGTTTTGTCAAAGAGGCACAGCTGAAATATGGAAGGGGTTTCTTCGATTTCCTCGCACAAATGAGCGCGTCATTGGTGGCGTAAAGCGCGGAGGGGACTCCTGATTCCTAAAGCCCCTTTGCTAAGAGAGCGGGGGGGGGGGGGGGGGCAGCATGACAGTGTCCTCCTCCCTCGAGATTCGCCAATTCATCTCGGGACCATTCCGTCCAAATAGAATGATGGGAGGAGCACATGCACCAACGGGGAATCCGCAGGAGCGAGGAGCCTCATCACTTCTACAGCATGACTCAGCAGAATCATACTTTCAACAAGTAGTGCTGTCATATAATTACAATCTGTCAACGACCAAAATATACGTCATGACTATCTTTTCTTCCATCCACCACTCTGCGATCGATACAGAGACGTTAAAAGGTAGTGCGCATTTAAGGATATACTCAGCTCGCAGCTACAAGCACTCCTTGAAGCTTTCATCGGTGTCTTTCTTCTGTGTAAGGCGTAAGGAGAGGATAGCGAGAAGTACAGAGGGAAGCGATAGCAAGAAAGGACAGGTGGAGCTTTGTGCATTCTAAAAACCGGCAAGGCAAGCGCTAAGGTGTACGACACGCCTTGGTGGCATGGACGAAACCAAGCGTCTTAAGTCTTTCAGTGTTCTGTATGTTTTGTGGCAGCTGAGGAGACAGCACTCTGCTGGCGACGGAGTTTGTTCTCGGTTGAGGCTGAGGTCATTCCCACAAGGGTTTGCCAGGAAGGTCAAGCATGTGTACGTAGCTGTTTCCTAGCATGGAAATAGCGCTTTTCTCAGCCGAGAAGGGGGTTTCTGGCCGTCGCTGCTATGTCCACCCGGCGGGATTAGGCATGACGGTGAGCCTCTCCTTTTCATGCGGTCGTGCTGCCGGGGCATCCCTCCCCCCCAGCCCTAACTTTAGCAACATATAATGAATGACCTCTGCCATCCTCAAGGCGTGGACCCCTCAGACGGCGGTCGCGCGCTGGCGTCCGCTTGGCGCCAGTGGAAATCGCCCTCTCCAGCTGCGTACCCGTAATTGCCCGGGCAGGCCGGCTCCCCCTGCTATTGAATCGCTGCACCGGTAGCTTTTGAAAGGGGTCAGTTCTGCAAGTGCTGGGCTGTTGCAAATCCATTTGTGTGGTTGCGTGCTTTCTCATTCGTGCTTGAACCCTTATGCACACGCATGATTCAGAGAATTGCGAAAATTTGGCTGCGCAAACGGGGGAAAAAAAAAAAAGAAAGAAAGAAAAAATAATAGCGCATCATGTCCACTCCTTGAGGCAAATTGACGAAAACGCCTTTATCATAACGGCGCTTTTAGTGTCGCAATTAAGTGGCAAGATCACTTATTACGTGGAATTCGAAGTAAATACCTTTTTCGATGGTCATCTTTAGAACATAAAAATTTGTTCGATGGCTCAGTCCGGTGTATGCAGCTTTGTTGACCTAATAGTTTGGATTTTTTGGGCGAATAAGGATGAACATTATCATTATTTGAATACAAAATGAGCCCTGAAGGCTATATTCGAGGCTGTAGAGAAAAACGATAACATTCACCGAATGTGTCTACCAGCTGTATGCTGGCTTATGGTTAAAATAAATATTTGGTTAACAGAAATATATCGTTAGCTTGGTTAGTAAGTGCCACAGAGATAAGCAAGCGGTTGTTTATTTATGTAATGCTATCAAAGTGCACGCGTATTCTTAAAGCAACCTATTTACAGAGTCATCGCTATGTGCAAAAGCCTATTGATATGCAAGCATATATTTTGGCTTTTAACTATTTTTTTAGGTATGATTCAGCCACTTAAACACCAATTAGTTGCTAACGCAAAAAGGAATGGTACAAAAGGATAGAAGGACGGACTACAAGTTACAGTTAATGAAGTGTAATATATAAATACACACAATGTATAAGGATAAAATGCTAGGCACGATTTCGCACAACGAACCGCTCGCGCACACGCTCGGACACACACTGCTCCTTCGCCCGTTTTCCGCACTCCTCTCTCCGCATAAAGAGGGTGCTCTGCTCTTCGTCAAAGTTGACAGTCTCGCACTTGAAAGTTGAAAGAAACATAAACACGCCCCGAAAACACAGAAACACACAGAGATAAGGGACGCACACGTGCAAATGTCTTCTCCCGAGAAACGTCGGTGGTGGAGCCGTCCCGCGTCCGTGCCAAGGTCGCTTGCTCGGAATTGGCAACACTGCGTCGGACCCCTCCCGCACAGGAACTCTCACACAAAGAAGGACCTCACTCCCCTTGGCCGTCAAATAATAAGAATGGCCATTAGAAAAGTGAACACACAGAAAGAAACGGACGCCCGCTACACTTGCTTACATCAGTAAGTAACGATAACAGATAAATGGCTAACTAAATGTTACGATTCCGTGCAAAAATTTGGTAAATAAATGTGTGCAATAAATAATGCCATGCTTTTTGATTAGGATAGAAATCTGCCCTAGTTCGATGCCGTTGACGATGAAAATTTGTGGATGCGTCTCCTCTTTCTCTGTGCTTGTAAACTGTGCGACGAAAAGTTTCATCGCGAAAATTTTTGAGCATTCATGACTGCTGCCCTCCAAACCAACAGCTTACAAGAAGCAGTGGTAAATGCACTATAGGGCAGCAGAAACAAAAGTAGAAAAGAGAATAATGGTCGAACATTCCTCATTTTCATGCGCTCAAGGCAGAAACGTTGGAAGATTTACAACCCGGCCCCACCGTTGCTTTCAAAACGCGACACCGCGTGCCGCTACCACAGCGCTAGAGATTATGCGCTACATGTAAACGATGTCGCATCGCATTACCGTGAGGCGCTACGAAATGTGATGCAATGCATTCCTGTCGCCTAGCCGAGGCAATAGGGTAAGTGCCACTGTGCGCACCTAACTAGTTTTAAACTCCGGCCTTGTTGTGACATCTGACCCTATGACCGCCTTAAATCTTCCTGCTTGGGGAACGGTTGCGACTACTCACAGGATAGCTGCAGTGTGAGAAACTCGCCCTCAGAGGATACTGCTGGTCTCAGGTGCACAGTTCTACTTTGCAGTTTCGTTACGCTGGCGCGAGCTTGCCAATTAAGCGTCGTTCCTGTGTTCGCGGCACTCTATCGTGTTGCCTATTGAAATAGCAGCGCTGCGCTTTAGGAAAAGTAATTTCAAAAGGAATTAATTATTTTTGTTGGCAAATTACTGGACTAAGGTAATGCCTTAGATTACATGCTATAGGGAATAATAATTGAGTTAAAGAAATTTTATTACTGCTCATTACTGTAACTCAATTACTGCCATGTCTAATTGCATATGCTTGTTTTGTTATATCCTCGTCAAAATGCATTCCAAGATATTTCATCATAGGGTATGGGGATATACGTTTGCCCCACTCTCCTTGCCATTGTCAGATAGAAACAGGACCTGGCAGGAAGACCTGCGCTATCCTGCGCAGCGTCCCGAGGTCACACATAAAGCAACGCGGAGGGAGTGGGGTGATGCTACATTCACACCAAATCGGTCTAGGGGCGGGGCCTCAGCTTTTCACGTGATCAGTGACGTCATGGCGTCGGCAAGAAATACATACCATAAAAAAGCGCGCTCCGCGCCTTCCTTCCGGCCGTCGATCCGCGCGCGCGCTTCTCGATCTTCTCTATCCATTCCACTGTTTCCTCGCGACCACGAGTGACGCTCCTGAACGTCAGGAACTCATTTTGCGACGCTACCTCAGCGACATACATGAGGAGGGAGGCTACTGACATTGATACCTGAAATGCGAAGAAGATTGTAAAAAATCTGAGAGATCTCGGCTGACAACGTAAAGTATAGCTGTGCGGACTTCACGAGAGTTCGATTCGTCACCCAAAGGTAAGTTCCTTTCACAGTGACGGCGCTTCTAGCCAGTAATATATGTATGTGTATACGCATGCAAGCATTACTCGATTTTTCTTGCGCCATTTAGCTGCAGCACGACAGCATTAAGGCGAACTGTGCAATGCTGTAATGTGAACTTTATACTGTACATAAGAGCAATAATTTCGCTTTTCGATTGTAGCAAGGATTGCGCAAAATTTATTTGCGTGCGCGCGAAAAAGAGAGAGAGAGAGTGTGTGTGTGTGTATGTGAGTCATTTATACGAATCTAATAAATGCTTACCTCTTTACATATGTTCTCCATGATTCATCATATGACGGAACGCGTGCCTTTCCGGGTAGAGAAAGAAGTTGTAAAAATCTGCATCCTCGGCGAAGAATACTGGAAGAATGACAACTGGGTATGTGCAAGATTTGAAATTGATGATGGTTATACCTAGCTGATTTTCTTTTTCTTTTTTCATTCAACTAGCGTTAGTAATTTAGCCTTTCTGTAACCGCCTGTAACTACATATACAAATCTGCATGCACATGCATATAGATTCAAAAATGATATCAGGAGCCCTATATGTGTGTGTGTGTGTGTGTGTGTGTGTGTGTGTGTGTGTGTGTGTGTGTGTGTGTGTGTGTGTGTGTGTGTGTGTGTGTGTGTGTGTGTGTGTGTGTGTGTGTGTGTGTGTGTGTGTGTGTGTGTGTGTGTGTGTGTGTGTGTGTGTGTGTGTGTGTGTGTGTGTGTGTGTGTGTGTGTGTGTGTGCGCGTGCGTGTGCGCGTATGCATATGCACTCGGTATTTCGGAAGTACTCAGTATTTCTTTGTTGAAGCGCGCGGGAAGAAAATATTAAAAATGGTGTTGACGGCAGCTTAATGATGTTAATTGAATTTGCTGTTACAATATATATGTTGTAAAAGCAGTATTATGCATATATTCATCAGCGGCAAAAATTTGCAGGACATGAGAAAATGTTTTTTTTTTTTTTTTTTTTCTGTAAAGTGCCGCTTATATATGTCACAGCATATATGTGGGTCCAACTTTTATCTGTTTGACACCAGCTACATTGGTCTTCGATTCCATGGCGCGTCCTGAAAAGTTTCAACGAACAGAGCTTTTTGATGCGAAGGCATCGACCGCGTCAACATTCCATGACCATAAAGACTCAACAGAAACCTCTGGGGCTGCAGTGTCTGAGCCAGCAGTTCCTCCAGGGCCTTCAGGAATGCATAGAAAAATTGTGGAAGGTTGGGAAAAGTGCACTTCAATTTTTTATCATTGTCATAACGAGGAAGTTTTCTCCGAAACGAATTATTTTTTTACTGTGCTTTCAGAAGGCTGGCCAGTTCTGTGCCAGAGAGTTCTGGCTTGCATGTACAAAGTTCCCCAGTAAAGGAATGTTCATCTCTGAAGCCTCTCCCTAAACGAAGGCAACTGCACGACAAATGACCCCATTACAATCATTGACTTAGAAAGGCACAGTTTTGCCCTATCTCTCGTTTCACCAAATAATTTAGCCGTTTTTTTTTTTTTTTTTTTTTTACTGAAGGGTATAGGATGACGACTCAGTAACCTGTGATTCATTGATACTGGTGCCTTGCAAAGTAACTCAGGGGACGAATTTAGACAGGCAAGGTAGAGCAATAGGGCTAAAATTTTATATGGAGAAAATGAAAGTAACACTTAACAGGCTAGGATAGCAAATAGGAGTTTACAATAGGTAGCAAGGACCTGGAAGTGGTTAGGAAATATGTCTTATAAGTACAGGTATAACAATCGCCTGTCTCTTCGATGGCAGTCAAATAATTAGAAAAATAAAATTGACTTGGAGTACATTTGGCAGGTACTAGCTCTCAGATCATGAATGGCAGCTGCCCAGTAGTATACCTCAAGAAGTAAATAGTATATGTGACAGCTGTATCTTTTCGGTACTGCCTATTGGGCAGCAATGAGAAGGCTAAAAAAAGGTTTCAACAGAACTTTTAGACAATGCAGACAGTTTTGATATAGAAAACGATAGGTTTAACACTAAGAGACAGTAAGTGAGCACAGAGAGTGGTCAGGAATAAACGTGAGTTATTAATATTCTAGTTGAAACCAAGAAGAAATGGACATGGCAGGGCATTTAATATTCGGGCAAGCTAGCCGATGGTTGCTATAGGGTAACTGACTGCATTTCAAGAGAAGGCAAACGTCACAGAGGGAGGCAGAAAGGTGGGCGGATGGGATCCGGAAGTTTGTGAGGACTAGGCTGGTGCAGCTGGCACAAGAAACCGTTAATTAGCTGATGTATATGGCAGAGGTCTTTGCCCTGCACACGTGATGGCAATGGTGTGGATTGAAAAGCACTCATAATACTTCCAAAAAAGAAAGAGTGTTTACCATGTTATGCCATTATTGCTATGCATACACCTGAGTCACACGCAATGTATGCCATATGCGAATTATCCTTTCTTTAGCTGGTTTTTATAGACAGTGCAGACTATATATCTGGAAATTAGAGTATGTTTCTGGCGCATTTTTTATTGCATGCATAGTTCATCTCTGTCTTTAATTCTTGCATATGGCTTCATTTTTTTTTGTTCTCTGTAATGAAATTGTGTTCATTTCAATGTAAATAATGTACATAATAAATAAACTTGAATTTTTAATGACTTCGAAGTCTTCCCTGCATATCATGCCTTCTTCGAGAAAATGAATGTATCGATTGCTTTTACTTGCATAGAAAAGTTGATGCATGGTGTGAAAGCTACAGGTACTGTATGTTCTGCTAAATTTATGAAGGGCATGAGGTTATGCTTTCAGTTCTGAGATTTTGTTTTTAATTATATCAAGCAGAAATCTTCACCATTTAGGGTATAGTTTATGGGAAAATCCTCAGTTGGTTCCAACTAGAACCAGTTAGGTCCAGAATAGCCCCACGAGCTTAACTAGCTGGTCAAGATTTTTGTCCTGTTAAAAAAAATGAATTGTTTAAATTAGAACGGTATGATCGAATGAGAGCAGGCATAATAAAAATGCTGCTGTGAGAGACATGGTAAACAGTACTGTTATAATTAGCTTATTTTCTTTATTTCTTTTTCTTAACGGTTTAATTAATATTGTTAATGAGTGTAAGCAAACCATTTTTTTTTTGCTCCAGGATATGGTATTGAAGACTGCATGAAACACCTGAGCTGCAGCTAGAAGAAAATATGAGCACAGCATAAGAACGGACAAGGGGTATTAGGTATAGGACCATATACATATGTATAAAATGAAATAAATTAAGATCCCGAGAGTAAAATGGATATATATATATATATATATATATATATATATATATATATATATATATATATATATATATATATATATATGTGCCATGTGCCAGCTGGTGGATTCAATGACGACCTCATCATGAAGGTTCTGTGCATGATCGAGGTAAGTGCCGACGAAACGCCATGCCAGCTAAAAATGTGCCATTTTATTAGCTGCACAGAATTAAGTTGCGCAATATGCAGCTATAGATCGGTAAGCCTATAATTTTGATGATCGGCGTAGCTCCGCAAATGCGCAGTTCGAATGATCACAATTAAAGGTATCGTTCAAGAACAATATCTCTAAGCTCACATCGAGTGCACATAGTAAGTTTGTATAATCATCACTCATATTTCTATTGCAGCAGCTATATTATAGTGTGAAACTGAACGAGGTTCGCGCGATCTTTCGGCGAAGATTTGCAAAAAAAAAAAAAAAAAAAGTTAATAAAAAGTGAAAGTCTGCTTATGCTAGCATAAGGAATTTTAAGTTCCCGCTGCTGGCTAGCTACAACGAGTGCAGGGTACACAAGCGGCCGTTATGGCTCTAAAGTTGAAGCAGGCGACTTACCTCGGAGACGCTTTCCGCGCAGCCGCCGCGCCGGAGCAAAGCTTTTTTTTTTTTTTATGTTTTTTGCCGTTGCCATGACGTCAATGGTCACGTGAAAAGCAGAAGCTCCGCCCCTAGACTATCCTAGACCGATTAGGTGTGAATGTAGCAGCACCCGGAGGGAGTGGGGGAGAAGGAGGGAGTGGGGGAGAAGGCATGCAAGCGTTTCCCTCCCTCCTCATAGGATGCGGCGACGGCGACGTCACGGCCCCACGCTTTCCACTTAGGGAAGGGGAACAACCGACTGCTTCTCGGCTTGCAATGCCGAAGGGATAAAAAGTGGTGTTCGCGACCGGGAGGTCTCTTTTGCCTCTTGCGTCTTGTCTTCTTCCGTCGACCCAGGTAAGCCTGCCGAACTTTCTATTTATCGATAGAACATTCTTCCGCGGTGTGTGCGTTGGGCTTGAAAATTGACTATTACCTAGCGTGCTCTGTTTTTGCCTATTTCGTCCGAACCTGCTGTGGCTGTGACTCTATACGACGGCTTGGGAAAACTTGTCGCGTACGAGAAACGCGTGCGCGCAGTTGGCTCGGAACCTGGCCTTCCCAGCCGGCTGTGCGTAAAGTTAGAAGTAACAGAAGGTTCGAAAGTTGCAAGTGCAAGGATGATAATATGAAGCATGTAATAGATTTGACTCATTCAAGCCAATGTGTTGAATGTCGGAAATATTGAATTGCGTGTCATACAGTGTCTTAGAGAGTATATGTCCTTAACAGGAACCTGAGATATCTGGAGGCACGGTGCAACTCGTTGCCGTGTCATGTGAAAACCTGGATATTTCAACTTTCAAGCATTAGTTGATAGACATTAGTATCAAAGGGCTTTTGCCAAGTTGCTTCGCAGGTGGTTGTTTCTAATTACAAAGGCGCAGCTGTGTTTTTTGCTTTTGTGTAGCGGTGATGTGTTGAGATTTCTAAGTGGTATTTTTTGCAAAGGGTGATGCAACGATGCACAAAATGGGCCCGCAGCTACATGCGGTTTATGCACAAATTGTGCGCCTATAGCCTAAAGCTTGCGACAACAGGCTATGCGCGCAAACTTGTTTGCTTCACTACCGTGTGCGTCAGGCGGTGTAGTTTGCTACAATGTGTTATCTTCCTGAAATTACTGCACAAACGTTTTTCGCAGTCCGTTTTTCCGCCCTCCCATGTCTTGTGTTTCTTTTTTGTTTTTTCGCTCATGTTATAAAATTTCGCGTGTCGCATGGAAGAAACGTGCCAGGCAGCCAATCGTAAAATGTCTTTAGGGTATTCAACTTCTGTTGTGTTGTTTGTTTGCGGGCGAAGTTTCTTTTCCTGGTATGGTTTGAGCGCAGTGCCTGCAGACGATCACTTCTTTTGATCCGTGCACATATGAGCGCATCGAGACAATTCAGTAAAAGTTTAATAGGGTAGTAAAGGGAAAAAAAGGGCTAGTGTGGCTAGATATTGTTACTGCTTGCGATGCGAATCTGCATCGCAGTGTAGCGCACCGCTGTGCTGTGACCTTTTTTTCTTTAAGGCGCGATGCGTTACAAGAAATTTTATCAGTGTTTTATCATAGTTTACGCTGTTTAATATTAGAAACGGGATATAGCGAAATTGTACTCCCTTTGACCGAACAATGAGGCGGCGGACTCTCCGATGGAGTCCCGTTGCTAACCGAGGCGGCAACCCCTGGCGATCCGTCGCGCGAGTAAGAATAACTAGTAGCCGCACTAGCGTTTTATTTTTCTTTTAGGGAACCAAAGCTATGCCCAAGCTCAAGTTTCGCCGCATTCCTGGCATGGTGGCGAAATGTGAAACGATAGGTCGTCGCCGCAGCAGACGCTCCGCTAGCTTTATGTGCACGTGCGGCGATCGAGTTGCGCTTGGCGGTTATTTGGCGATACAAAAACGCTTCCGCTGATGCGAAACGGATATACTAAGTAGCATTCGTCATGGGTAGCCACAATAGTAGGCGAAGCGCCAAAAGACGAGGCTCACGTGTGGAACTTTGCAGATTTTATTGGAAGCGTTTCCACAAGACCTGTTTTCCAACCGCATGACTGCATTCTGAGAAGTCTCGCGTTCTTTGTGGAAACGAAAAGGGCCAATTTTCCCCTTCTCCATAAACTCAGAAATGTTCGACAGTTGACAAAGACGTCTTAGAGAGGCATCAAAAGAGTACAATGGTTTAACACCATGTGTATGAAGTGAAGGGGGAGGAGGATTATCCTGCTCTTCGCTCCGTGCGTGTCTTGCTTTGCCGATTTCCTGTGCTCTCTCCCTGCTTTGCGAGTGCTCTAAAAGCAACCAAATCAACAGATATCCAGCATGCGACGTCCGCGATCGACAATGATGTGTGAATGCGCCCTACGACCAAAAACATATCTAGGAACTATTTTTTTTTTCTTGAAAGGGGAGGGGGGGGGGGCACATGCCTTGCCGAGACGCTTTTATAGATTTCCGCAAATTGGCCAATAAATGAACCAACATTATTATTATTCATAACAAAAATATGTTGGAGGTGCAATACAAAAGCGATCCTAGTAATGACTCGATTGGCACTACTCGCACGGAGCACCCTATTGTGTCACAGGTTTTGTAAATGCAAACCAAATATAAATGAAGCACAAATACTTAATAAGAACCGAACTAAAGCACGATTGTAGTACAAGCTTCCTTCTGAGCCAGCGAGCCGGTTATGTCGCATGCAGCGCTCGGAGCACGCATGTGCTTTTGAGACTGCTAGCGTTCGTGCCTTTGAAGAAACATCTCCTTCGGACTATAGCTTATTCTTGTACTGCAAGATTTGCTTTAGTAACGTCGTAATAATAAAAACAAAGCCGTATATAGATCTCATGCTACAGGCCAAAACGATGATCAACAAGCGAGCAGCTTTATTTCAGAGTACTGATAATACTTCCGCAGTTTTTAAACATATTATATACGACAATATAGTTGCATAGCTGACTTACCTCGATATAAACTTCCTACGTTTTCGCTAACGTGGGAAACGCATTCACAATCAATATTTACTCATCGCCGTCTGTAGTCTGCTCTATAGTGCAGACGTGAATAAAAATTTTCGCGCCTATAATTACGTTTCCTCCATGGAAATACGCGTCAGGTTGTCCAATCATCAAGACTGAATGCAGGCGGCATGTCGCGATGCGCCTGCGGGGGCACGTCAGGGCGCGTGCTCATTCGAGAGCAGCACGTCGCGAAAGCAACGAGCCGAGCCTGTGTGTTTTTCTGCCACAGATGGCGTTGCCCATCAGGAGCCACAGCGCCGCCCAGCGATGCTCTGGGTGCCTTTACTACCCTACTAAGTATATTACTAAACTGTCTCGATGCACTCATATAAGACGAAGTATGCGTCTGCAGGTTCTTTGCTCAAACCGGACTAAATAAACAAACATCACTCGCAAAAAAAAAAAAAAAAAAAAGAAAAAGCAGAATGGAAGTTTAGTACCTCAAAGACATTCTGCGATTGGGTTATGGCGAGCATCGGTTTCTTATTTTTTTCTTTTTTTTTTTAAGTCACGGCGCACCGGTGCGCTACTAGATTGCGATGCAGAGTTGCATTTGCATTTATCGGAAGAGCGTCGTATAATTATTTTGTAGAGAAGCTCTTCTACGTCGCTGATATTCGCCTTATGTTAAAGCCACATCTATGTAACGATATATCTCTCAAAAGTTTTTAAAATTCGAGCTTTGAAGTGGCAAAAATAGCGTTCGGTATTTTACCCGTGCAAAACTGCCAGGTGCCCACTGCTTGTCCATTTGTGCTTTCTGTTAAGTGTGCGCCAATCTTTGTATTTTGGAGAATCTTTTGTTTAGGCTCTCAACAGAGGCTGACAGCATCGTGAAACCAATGTTGAGATTACATTTCACGTAGCGCTACGGCCCACCAGGGTTACCAGATGGGTGCGAGCACTCACCGCCAAAGGTGTTCAAAATGTAGCCCAAATGTAGCCAAATGTAAAAATGTTAGGTAGCCCAAAAATAGGCTAAATTAAATGTTTAAAAATATGCACGCACATTACTGTTAACAACATGATTTCCTTTCCGCTTCCTCTTGAATCGCTTTGTTTTGCCATTCTCTTCCTCGAATTGTGCCGCCCGTGCAGCTTGTCTACTGCTTTTTTTTTTTTTTTGCAACATGTGAGCGACGCTGGTGGCTCGGTAGCAAATTAAGAGCGTTGTCTTGAGGTCATGTGAGGATGGAATCATGGTAGACGAATATTTTGAGTGGTGTTAAATGAAACTGGTTTTATTCCGCATGTAAACAGCACCGCACACTTCTAAACACACAAAAAACGTACATACATATTTACACAGCATATGATCTCTCCGCAGTGCCGAAATCCCGTGACGTAAGTGCAACGCGTGTGTTTATGCGTGTGTCGGCTCCCGCGGCAGCCAAGGCCAGTGGAGTTTAGAAATTAAAACACCAACCATTGTAATTTTTCCTGGATTCTTTTATTTTCCTGGCAAATGAACGTTTTCTACTATCCCTCCTCACAATCCCCTCTCAGCCCACCCTTCTTGCCAGCAATTGAAAAAGCCTGGGAGCAAGGGTCAGCACCCTCCCGCCCCCCACAGAAGTTTATGGTTTTTAGCGGGGGTCTTGGCGATGAGCTTGTGCGCGTTTCCTTCTTTCTTTTTTGCTACTGGAGGTGAAGGGCGCTCGAGGGTGAGAGGAGTATAAAGCTGGACCAGGTGACTGTGTTCTGGGAAAAGGGGGAAAATGGCATTTTCTTCCCCATTCTCTCTTCCAGCATTGTACAAATATGTGCTTAAGAAACAGCAAAGCCTTTGATTTTGATATATTTTGCTAAAAAAAGAAAATACTAAAGCCCGAGGTTTTTGGCTAATCCTCGCTGCACTGTCCACTGCAATGAATAGAAGCTGATCTTGAGGCCAATATAAGAGGTTTTTTTGTTTCGAAAAGAGCCAAAACCACCTCGGCAGAAACAGAGCAAAATGCAGTTTTTATATCCACAGCAAAACATTGGAAGTGATAGCATTGATGATCTTTGAGCAAACTAAAAATTTGGTGCCCAGATATGACTTTTTTTTTTTTTTTTCGTGGGGAAGGGGGGGGGAGGGGGGAATGCGTTCTCAACAGGGTCTTCCTGTTTTTTCCGTACTTTTCTTCGCGATTTAATATTAAAGACAACTCGCTTTGCGCACGCTTTTGCTTGGGAACAGAAGAAATGTCACTTATATACGAATTGCGTATTTGACGATTGGATTAAGGGGGTCCCGCTCCGGCAGCGCGAATGTGCCATTTTAGGCAATGTTTTCTTGAGCATTCTGCGCGTTGTTCTTTTTCGAACATCACAATGGGGGGGTAGGCATCATTCGAAAGCTTAATATATGCTGTGTCAAATGATGTGCACTGCTTTAGTGTGCCAGCGTTATCAACTGCATAAGAGGTGGTATTGCAGATGACAAATTCGGTAGCGTCGTTGGTATACCCTACTTCGGATTAATTTGCTGAATAAACTGCTGCACTTGGAACAGTTTCCTTTGGCCTACACATAGAATGGGTATTTATCTTGGACTGAATAACGCATAACAGTTTTAATTTAATCAGTATTTGATCGGCAGCCTTTTAAACATGGTAAAGTTTGGCTGTTTTGGGCATGAATATCTGCGCTTTATCAATGTGCACAGCAGGAAACGTTTTACCACTTCGGGCGCACATTATGATAGTTCAGTGTACGAAATTTCATCGAAATTTATTCGCTAGTTCGTTTTTTATTGCCTTTCCAATTTGAAGATTTCCGTAATTTTGCCTCACATCGCATAGCTTGACCAGAAAAGCCGCTCATTCTACAGCCTAGGAATCGTGCATGGCGAAACTAAAATAGTAGTTATTTGTGACAATGAGCTCAAATTGCGCTTTATAATTAGCACGATTATACTGAGCCTTCAAATATAATCAATTTTTCCTACATGGCATTCAATCGAGAAGGCCGCCATACTCAACAACGTGAGCCTTGTTTGAGTCGGTTTTTTTTTAATATTGTATTACTGTAAAATAAAGTTAAAATAAGAAGCACAAACCATGGTGATAATTAGTATTTGCACCTGTATTCGCTCATTAAAAGTTTTTGCTGCTAGCGCCATCTAGGTAAAAGCAGCGAAATTGTGAGTTCATTCAATTACCAGGAGAGGCGCCCCTGACTACGCTCCTTCAAAGTATTGAAGCCAGTCAAGAAACCTAGAAGTCAGCTTTTCTGCAGTGCAAAAATCCCTTCACCATGGCGGCCAAACCTGTTTTGGGGGCAGAAATCAGGTGCAGTGCAGTAGACCTCTATTGTGGCAATAATGGCCACCTCCATTTCCTGCACCCCTCTTCTTCTTGTCCCAATTATGGGATTAAGAAACCCTCTGTTTGTGAGTGCCATTCATAACACCTCCCCCTCCCCTACCTCCTCCAGGCTCTCAATAGTGAAGGAATTCTGCTCAACAAATTTGTGCATGACATCAGGCTGGACATAGAAGTATTCTGTGCTTCACCAAACTTCTGCCCTCAAAACAGGTTTGGCTGCCATGGTGAAGGGTTTTTTTGCTCTGCTGACTTCTAGGTTTCTGTAACCCACCTATTACTACTTTTGTGCTGTGAAGTGTTGTGAAGTGTTTTGCTTGTTGCTATTTGCATTGCTGTTTGTGAGGTGTCACACTTTTCAAAAATTCATTGCCTGTCCAAACAACTTCTTTTGGGCAGCAGATCTGGTTTCAAACATTCCATAGAGGAAGAATTTCCACAATCTTTCACCTGATGCAGAGGCTACAATTTGTGATCTAGAGGAAAGCAGAGTGTCAGTGGAGTGAAAGGAATGAATGAATACCTGGAGGCACCACTGAATCCAGGACATGGTGGGAAAAGCCCACAGGACAGGGAAGTGAAAGTTTTTTTTAGGGGACAAGACATGACACACACACTGCATGCATGCACATGTTTTGCGCGCATACACTGTGGTTTATGCGGGGGCTATTCTAGCCTGCAGTACTAAGCCGCTAACCTTCACGCCCAATCGCTGAGGGGATTTGCGCTGTTTTGTGCTTTTCTGAATATACTTATTTCGCTAGGCGCTTCAGGCTCCGATAGCAAGTTATACAGCTAGCAAAAACCAAACAGAATGCGCAGAATCTTCCGGTAAATTTACATGTCTCCGGCGTGCTTTTCGGCTTGCGACAGAGGTGCAAATTTATCAAAATGAAGACATGCCTTGAAAGATTGCAGGTTGCTTGGACGAGGTTCTTCATCCGTGCGCGCGGTTCGTAGCCAGTGGCATTTCTCGCAAAATCTAGACATTATGTGTTTGACAGCGAGTGCTACGGATGTCGCCACGTTATTTATTTATTTATTCATATACCCTTAGGGCCTGAAGGCATTAAAGAGGGGAGTGGGAAAGATACATTGGTACAGGGTACAGTGCAGCATAAAACAACATAGGAGAAAAAATAACACGGCGAAAAGTGATAAAAAAAAGATTAACGCAAAAAAAAAGCGAAAAAGCAGGTGAGACAAAAAAAAAAAAAAAACATTTCCGACAGTCAACAACGTCGCCGAAAACGAACAAAAACAATTGACTACCATCTATAAATATAGATTACATACGGCAGTCTTAAAAGAATTTGAGTCCGTAATATCAGCAATGTGCCTAGGAAGGTGGTTCCAACTGACAGAAGTGTTTGGAACAAAAGAATAAGAGGCGTGTTTAGTACGACATGACGGAACACCTACTTTGTGAAGATGATCAATGCGACCTCAAACATATGTTGGGGGTAGTTAGTAGCCGGCTCTTAAGGACAGGATTGTGGTAATAGATTTTGTGAAATAGGCATAGGCGAGAAAGTTTCCTGCGTAGTGAAAGCGGTGGCAATGATAATGTTTTCATAACGGTAACACTGGAGTTACGGTGATAGTTGGAAAGTATAAAACGTGACGCGCGGTTTTGAACAGATTCGATTTCAGATTCTAGAGATGCAAGGCCAGGGTCCCAGACAGAGGCTGCATATTCCAGTTTAGGACGAACACGGGTTTTATAAAGAAGCAATTTTATTGACCTAGAAGAAAGGTTAAAGTTTCGGCACAGGTACCCCAACATGCGGTTAGCATTGTTAGTAATAGATTCCACATGCAGATTCCAAGAAAGATTAGAAGTTATGTGCACACCAAGGTATTTATACGAAGACAGTTTCAAGAGGAGTATTATTGAGGTTGTAATTAGCTACTTCATTGTTACGACGAGAAATACGCATATGTTTGCAGTTGTTAAGTTAAGCTCCATTTGCCATAATTTACACCACTCTTAAACTTGGTTAATATCAGACTGAAGAACAGAAATGTCAGAGTCACTGTTAATTTCGCGGTAAATAACACAATCGTCAGCAAAGAGACACACAGAAGAAGCAATGGTGTTAGGCAAATCATTATTATAAATTAGAAAAAGTAAGGGCCCTAGTACGGAGCCCTGGGGAACGCCTGAGCCCACTGGAGAGGAACGAGAGTTCGATTTATTTGCTGTCACGTATTGAGAACGGTTAGTGAAGAAAGACTGAAGCATTGGGAACGCGTATTGCGTCCCGGTCCTGGGTTTTCTTCCACGTCACCAGACAGCAAAAGCAACTCTTTAACAACCATCACGCACTCGCGTAGCAAAGACAAAAGTATTCCCGGGCGTGGGAACAGCAACAAACAGGCATTGTCCGATTTACTAGCGTATAGACAAGAGTCGTGACTGACCTGGGCAAAGAAACGGACGAAATTGAAGAGCCGCATCACGTAGCTGCTCCCACGCCCACTGAACAGTTCCGGAGCACGCCAGCAGTTCTTATCGACGACGGGTGTTGATGGCACAGTCGATCCGGACGCCTTGATCCACGGAGAGGTTATCCAGCAGGGTTGCCGGTGTTGGTCAAAATTTTCATCGTGAAGGCTGACGAAACGCATAGGCGCGTCACTGCAATCCCACGCATCCGAAGTACACTGGGCGCCAAGCTGTAGATAGGAAGTAACCTGGGCAAAGAAACGGACGAAATTGAAGAGCCGCATCACGTAGCTGCTCCCACGCCCACTCAATGCTGCATGGTATGCTGGCTAAATGCTCGCACGTGACATCACGATACGCCAGCTGGCGTACCACGCGTATGATCCACCGTTAGATGTTATGTGCGTCATGCGACTCTCAAATATTGGTCGAAAAAGGAATAGGACAGTGGACCACAAGAAATAGTTTCGGCCAGCGGTATCGAGCGGTTGTCTCTTTCACATCTTCGCTGGTGCGTGCTCTGCTCCCTAGAGCTTTCAGTGGCACACGTGCGTCGGTAGCTGTGCTCTCGGAAAGCACCGTTTTGAATGTAGCTTCGCAGCCGCTACAAGAGACAACTGCAAAAGGACGACGTCGCATACGGAGTACACATGGAAAAAAAAAAAAGAAAAAGAAACGAAGGAGCTCGACGCTGCTGAACCGAATGTCGAGCGTTAGCTGAAATGAGAATGTATACTGTTTTGGTTCAGTGCTTTTCATGCTTATAAACATTACAAATATGTACTCATAGATAATCAAAACCCAAACGTCATCACCGATAATCACCGTAATGAAACGATAATGAAACGTAACAGCCGTTGTACGTCTGTCTAATTGTATTTGGTCACTTACGAAGCTTGTATGGACATCTTCGTAAAGGTGGGACAGTGTACCGCACTACGCTGCGTGGAGAGAAGTTTCGATTGCAGACAGCGTAACATAAAGTGACGCCGAGAGAGCAGCTGGGAGTATTTCACTGTGACAAGAGAAAAGTGCTTGCCTACATGTAAACCGAATTACCGGATTCCTTTGGCGCACACGCAGTGGCATTAGTGGGGCCAAGTAGGGCCAATGCGCGTGCGCAGCTGCCACTCTCTATTTCTCTGTGCGTGAATAGTAAGCCTCGAAGCCGTGGATTCATGTTTCAAGGCCAGGGGTCTGTTTTTTTTTTAATTTTTATTATTTTGCAATGCACCGTAAACACTTTCGCGGACATTTAGTGCATGTGGTCGTTTGACAGAACGAAGCGTGTGTCTGTATCGGGCGGTCGAGCAGAACAGAGTACTGGGCCCGCTTGCACAAAACAATCTTAAGACTGTCTTAGCTAAGTCCAGACTTAACTGGAGTCTAAAGAATAGGCCACTAGCATGGCCGCTTAAGACTGGAGTCAAGACTGGGCTTCAGTTCTGACTTGAATAAGTCGCTTGTATGATTACGACTCTAGTGCTGTCTTGGTTAAGACACAAGGACGCCAGGTGTCTAAGTAGGGAAATACAGGGATGCGCTGGCACTGTCCCTGTTGTAAGATGTGTAAAATCCGTGCCATTGCTTTTTGCGGCTTAAGATTGTGTTACGAGGAAAAATGCCTCAAGTGGTTGCTGAGGCCGTTCTGGGAAGCCACTCTGGTGAACATGAACCCGAAGCGTTCGACGTTCGGAACACGAGCTTGGTCTTTCTAAAGACACCATTTAAGTCTGGACTTAGCTCGGACTTTATCGTGCAAGCCGGCCCTGATATCCATTGTGGCACACACACATCGCAGCTGTTTTTAGACTGCCGCAATGAAAAAAATCGAACGTATTTATTAGCAGAATGACAGCCTCCCTAACGCATTTGCAATACTGCATGGGAATAGCGCCCTGGGTTTCCACAGTGTCTTGTTTCGTGCACGCACCTACATGCGTACTATACATATACAACATATTCCACTGTGCGCATAACATTTATATAATGACGGGAAAGCATATACGTATAAGAATGAATACAACAGAAAATGAATACACTGAAAACTAAACCTACATCTCGATAGTGTGCATAATCACAAAGAAAACAATTTCAATTATAAGTTCCCGAACTTTGGGAGCTCGAATGGCAGTTCTGAATACAACTTCATGTGTCTGTCGTAATCGTTGTCGTGTCTGCGTTGAGATAATTTGGTCATAGAATAAAACTCCGGTGAAACTTAACAAACTGATTTAATGGCTACATGGAAGAAACTGTACAGAAATTCAAACTGACGACCGTTTCCTTCGGCGTCTTGCAAGCTACTGTCCGAGGACTGTTGGCCGTGTTTCCCTCTCCAGGCATTCATTTGTTTCTCTAGAGGTCCCCCGCTTGCGTGGGCCCTTGGAGCCTGGCAGTCGCGGCGCTCACTCGGCGGTGTCGATAACGGAGGAATCCTCCTCGCGTCCCCGGTGCTGGCCCGCAGCCTTCTCGTAAGCTCGAATTTCAGGGCAGGCGGGCGTCCGCGTCTTGTTAGGCCGCCAGCGCGTACACATGCCCAGGCCTGGGACGCGGCTCAGCCCATCGCTGTGCCCGCCGGGCTTCCAGGAACCTCTTCTGCCGACACGTGGGGCAGGCCCGCCGAGTTTGGCGAGAATTATGGCCCCGGTTGTGTCTTCGACGGCGCCAGTGGAGCGGGAGGGACGCTTTGAGGGGGGACGAGCCGCTGGTCGACTGGCCGGCAGTGGCAAGGAGCAGCCGTGCCATTACCAAAAAGCACTGCGGCACACACACACACACACACACACACACACGCGTGCGCGCGCGGCGCGCGGGCGGACGCGGACGCACACACAAACACACACACGCGGACGCGCGCACACAAACACACACACACACACACGCACACGCGCGCGCACAAACACACCCGCGAGTGGCCGCTAGGCCGGCGATCAGGGAAACGAAACAGCCGTCTTGTGACACGTCCTTCGGATCTGATGTTTGTCCGTTTTTGTCCCCGACATCATGAGGCCTGCGATGAAGGGCTTGCCGTTACATCAGCCGTTGTTCCATAAAAAATATGAAAATTGAAATAGGCGAGGAACTCTTCTGGTTGGTTTAAAATCTTGTGCAACATCCGCATGTCCTGGCTAGCCCAAACTTGACATGCAAGACACTTTCTAATGTCTCGTTTGTCATTCTATTCCTGAGATTTGGATTTGTCAGATACATTTGACTGAACACACGCTCAACGGCTGCATTAGATATCGGCGGTGCCAGTAGGTCCCTGCGAAATCAATAAAAACATGGAATTTCCGGCAGAATTCTCGCTTGACCAAATCTGCGTGACACTGTAGACATGCTGTCAACGTTACCCTGCAGGAGCAGGTGATCAGATACTTGTGCAGGTACACTGCTGGCAGTATGAATTCGGCGAATGTGCGGCGGAAAATGTCAAAAGGAAAAAATCTTCGTTCTTTGGCTCTAAAAGCCGGATGTTTTCAAACAGCTTCATTTCATCCCGTAATCGTTTTAGCACGCTCTTGATACATACCGAAATGAATGTTCGTCACGCTCTAATAGTACGGTTTTAGCATTTTTCTAGAGAGTCGAGGAAAACCCAGCGTGCAAGCTCTCAAACGACGCTCTTGATTTTCTGGTGTTGAGTAAGGCGGCAAAACTATGCATGCCATAAGTGTTTTAACGAACAAGCTTCAATCTGCATGAAGTTTTACAGGATCTTCGGATTGAAAGAGATTGTTTAATTGGCCGGAATCGTCAACAGTGGGGCTCTTCGTCGCTGAGCATTTCGCTCAATAGCTTTGCGGTATAGCATCGTTCTGCCGTCTTTCGGCTCTCAGGGCATCCCATTGTTTGAGGACCGACCTCAGTGCTGGTACTATGCTTTGCCAACGCGTAGCAAGCACCGATGAGTTTGTTGTTTGTTGAGTAACTAGCCAGCTTCCATTGATGCGTAGGTAGTTTTGTACACCTGTTGTGTTTTCGGCGAATGCGAGAACCAGTTGAAGGTCTCCCGGACAATATAATTTATATGTGTAGGTGGCACACCAACTGTTTCATTACAAGCCAGTTGCAAGGAATGGCAAAGGTACCTGATCGCACCGTTCTACCCTTCCTTGGAAGTTCAAAAGTAGTTCATTTCTTAAGACGTTTCACCTCCCAATCTTCTGTTCTGATCGAGTGTTTATAGGCACGTCCCTAGTAAATCGGAGCGTCTGTCGTTAATTTGCCAACAGACTAGACTTACAATTTGTTAAAATTGATTGAAGCGAGCGGTGGGAGAGTTGTGTATGAGACTTGACTGAAGGAGGCCTCCAGAGACTCCGGCCTAAAGTGTAGCAGAAAGCTACGGCCTGATTATACTAGCCCTCCGCGCTGCAGTCTAGCTTTTTATGTCATATTCCATCTGACGAAAATGTTGTAAAGTACTGCTGTAAATAGTGCAGAGTCGACAAGGAACTCATCTCCGTGCCGCAATGTGTCGCTGAGCCATGGACACAGCGGTGTGTCACCAACACCGCTCACAACGGGACAAGAAGTCGAAGAACAAAAGAGAATGAAAGATAACTTTCGGCAGCCGACTTAATCGGCTAGTGATCCGAGGCAAGTTGTCGGCATTGGCTTCCTGCCATGTCAGCAGTGTGGTTCGCATCGAACGACCTAGCTGAACGTCTAAATGCCGCACGCGCCACAGGTTAATGGAAGGAGACTGGTAATACGTTGGCCCGACCGTTATTTACGAATTTTACGAATTTAAATGTTAATTTACGAATTTGCCTTTTTTTTTGCTTTTTTTTTGCGAGGTTGTACAATTTGCACATAGTGTGGATCAAAATGCTACATGTTATTTACTGTAAGTGCTTTGTGAACATGCTAATATTTTTTAATTTGTTGCTATTCACATTTTTACTGACCTCTGTTGAATACCAAACCGAATTAATCTGTAGATGATGTGAATTTAATGTGCAGCCTCGCGCAAATTACTTTGAGGGCTAAAAAGTTTGCAGCCCAGGGCCTCATTTCCTGCAGAGGGAGAAAGGGGTCCATTTATTGTAATTAGCTTAATATACAGAACCACAAATAATTGAACATCGAGCGCCACATATAAAAAAAAAAAAAAAAAAAAAAAAAAAAAAAAAAACAGAACGGAGATATGGGGCCCTGCCTAGAGTAACGTTATACAGTGCCGTCTGGGGAGGAGAAAAAGAAGGCAGCATCCAAGAAATGTTATTGATACGATTTGTTATATGACCAGGACAATCTTCCGTTTTTCGCTGCCAACATGAAAGCCGCTCAGCAGTTGCAGAATATTTCCAATGCCCCCTTTTTGTAGCATTCGCAGCGAGAAAATTGCAAGGGCGGGCCACGGTGTCTCCCGAACAAGTGCCTCGTTATCTTGCTGTCTCAACGTTGAGTTTGTTCCGTAAAACTATACATCTGCATCAGTGTCACGTGAATCCCAGTGAGCAAATTTCAGTTGTTTCTTTTTTAATTTACTGCAGTTAATATGAAATCGGGCGTAGATACTGTTGCAACGTGGCACGGGTGCGGGACGGCATCACCAAGAGATGGGGAAGGGAGGAGGCTACATGCGCATTAGTTCAGGGCCCCAAATGTTTTTTTTTAATCTGACCCAGAGCAAGCCTTCGACGTTGAGCGCTTCGGCACCCAAGCAACAAAAAGACAAAACGACAGAATACGACTTCATGACTGCACTAGATTGGGGAGAGAGGAAATTCATCCGTGCAGAGAGGGGAGTCCGAAACAAAACCAGCCGCCCGCTCGGGTTTTATTTTTTCAAGGAAGGCAGGTGGAATGGTGGAATCTTTCTGTCTCAACGTTGAGTTTGTTCCGTAAAACTATACATCTGCATCAGTGTCACGTGAATCCCAGTGAGCAAATTTCAGTTGTTTTTTTTTTTTTAATTTACTGCAGTTAATATGAAATCGGGCGTAGATACTGTTGCAACGTGGCACGGGTGCGGGACGGCATCACCAAGAGATGGGGAAGGGAGGAGGCTACATGCGCATTAGTTCAGGGCCCCAAATGTTTTTTTTTAATCTGACCCAGAGCAAGCCTTCGACGTTGAGCGCTTCGGCACCCAAGCAACAAAAAGACAAAACGACAGAATACGACTTCATGGCTGCACTAGATTGGGGAGAGAGGAAATTCATCCGTGCAGAGAGGGGAGTCCGAAACAAAACCAGCCGCCCGCTCGGGTTTTATTTTTTTAAGGAAGGCAGGTGGAATGGTGAGGAGATCACTCCATGCCATTTTGTCACCCTGCCGCTCGAAGGTCGATGGCAAGCGTCCTTCTGAGCTTTCCTGACTAGTGTGAGAGAAGCGCGTGATAACAGCGCGAAGTTTGGCGTTGTTCGCAGTATTTTTGGAGAGAGCTCTTTTTCTTACAAAGTTGTCTTGATGCCCATGAAAAGAACCCTTCGTACCATAAGACCGTGTAAAGAGCCAACTCGCACATTCTCCATGTTTATTAATGCCTGGCGTCGGCAACGTGTACCTTGACACTGGCCTAGAAGAAAAATGCGTAAACGTAAAACAAAGAAAAATAATTACTCCCGTGCTTAATTGCGTTCTAAATCAAAGCAGCGTGACAATTGTGGACCGCGATTCATTTCTGTTAGCCAGCGTCCTTGTTTCTTCGCGTTGGGTCCATAGTGATCCTCTAATCCTGTTTTCTTTTCATTAATTTTGTGGCTCTGGACTAAGGGCCCACTTATCTTTCTTTTTGTCTTAATGAAATAAAGTTCATTCATTCCCTCACTTATCCTCTTTGACTAGCGGTGGGGGTGACTAGCGACTCTAGTTTTTTTTTTTCTTCGGAAGTCGGAAGGTCGAGGTTTCGTACTGAGTGCTTACTCCGTTTCCACAATGGGTCGAAGTGAACGAGGGCCCCCTCGCTCTTTGGTCACTTGGAAGGCTAGCTCGCGTGTTCGTGGATACGTTTGTCGAAGTCCGTGTGTTTCAAAAGCATTTATGTGGTGTCATAGCGTTGAGCTGGAAGTGTGGGTTAATGTGAAACGAGGGATGATTTCGAGCGCGCGAGGATGAGTGTGCGAATCAATTGTTGGGGATGAGAGCGCGCATTTTAAAGTTGCACAAGCCGCGTGCCGGCCAGCGCAGCTTTACGGTGCGCCTCGCCAGCTCTAAAATTTCAGCCTCTGTTTCGAAAGTACGTGCCAGCTTCACGAACTGGTTTTACCATCAGACCGGCCTGGACCGCAGACTGTGCTGTTCTTTGTGAAAATTAGGACATCGTCCCCATGATGTTTGGACGGATGTTAGATCCCTTCAATAGCGAGACGCCTGACAACCAACTCCCTTTTTCATCCGCACTGATGCATTATTTAGGACAATTGATTGCACTTTTAGACAGCTTTACCCTTGGAGCAACTCGCCGAGTCATTCTAAAGCAACGCCAAACCGGCCTTTAGGCAGCAATAATCGAGGATGCGCCGCATTTTCTGCGCGTATAACGGTAGGGAGGTGTAAGGACGCGAGATCATTTTGTTTTTTTTTTAATTTATTTTATTACAGCTTGCGGCTTTCAGACCACAGTTGTATAACGTAAAGGACCGTTTTAAATATCTACTAGTGTCAGCTGCGGGAAGTAACTAAGCAAAAAAGTTCATAGAAATGAATTTATTTTCTTAAGCAGATGGCGTAATTTTGGAGTTTTGTTATTGCTTCTAGACGTTATTCTGGAGATCTTCTTTCAGTTAATTTTAAGGGATGAGCATTAAGCGAAGGAAGCAAAGCAAATTATCTCTCGTACCGGATCTTGCAGAGGGAAATGTGTTGAAGATGATGGTTGCAGATGCTTGACGCCTTACAGGTTCGATGTTGCTCAATCACGTTACTAGAGGATAGTTACGGAAAACCATTTATTAACAACTATAAACATACAGAAGAGATACAACCAAAGAGAAAACATATTTACATTTGACTGACCAATAGCTCGACTGACCCAATCAGATACGTTCACAAATAGTCACCTAATAAGTCCCTAGAAAAAGAACATTATCAATGACTGAAAAAAACAACAACAAACAGGGGCAATGAAGTATGCAGGGAGTTTGCAGGCTTCTCCCAGAAGCGAGGTGTTCACCGCGAGTCCACTGTCACGGGGCAGATTCCGAAGGGGCGGCCAAGGTCAAGGGGCAGCGTGTCGCGTTTGTATTTATGACGGTCGCGCAGGCGGCCATTCTTCTGAAGTGGTGCCAGAACTCGTGGGGACGAGCGACGCCGCCGGCTCGGTCCTTCCCCTTTCTCGGAAAGGTAAGCTCGCGCTTCGACCGTGCCGCGAAGGAGGTAAAACAGAGCAGTTAGAGAGCGCTGCGTAAGCGCAGTTGTGGGATCGGTGCTAACAGCTCTGTCGGTTTCTCGCTTTGAGTGGAGAGAGCGCGGATGTCATAAATCTCCGAATCGCGGCGAAACATGGGCCGGGGAGAATGCGCAGCAGAGGGAGTCGCTGCCGGTGTCTTCTTCGGAAGACGCCTGGACATACGTCCCTTTGAAATCGCCGCCCGCGCGCAACCAACCAAGGACAGTGATCGGAATGTTTGGGTATAAGGTTGGTGTGTTGTTTTTGGAAGCGCAACCGTCGGCGTGGGTTATCACTCTCTGGTGCACCTCAGGTTTGCCTGGAGAGATAGAGATCACACTTCAGCAAGGTCTCGACATTATTTCCGCCTTTCTTTCCAAGGCCGGCCTGAGTCCCGCACCAGAGAAGTCGGAACTCCCTCCTCCGTACCCACACTAAATATCAGCGCACACACAACAGCCTTATCTCTCTCACTTTGAACTCGCTACCCATCCCCACAGTCTCAAGCAGTCGCGTTTTAGGCATGCCACTTCATTAGCACAAAAACGTGCAGGCTCTCAACCAAGCTCTTTCTACTTGTCACACGGTCACCCATCTTGTCCGCCGTGTAGTCAGACAGCACTGCAGCCCAGGCCTGTCGTCTTGTTCAAGCCCTAGCACTCAATAAAATCCTTTATTATGTTTCATATCTTTCTCTAATGCAAACCCGGATAGACAAATTGGGATCTGCTCTACCCACCCTCTACAAAGTGGTCCTCCAACTTTCAATACAAACTTCTACAGAATGTCTCTTATGACACCGGCTTATTTTTCCCTACACGCTCCCTCCTTAATCTCCACCGTGACCATCAACTTGCTCGCCTGTCCTCTACACAGCAAGGCAGATGGATCCTTTCCCAGGCTCAAATCAATCACATTCCCATTGCACTTCAGGTACCTGGGAACCCATACGTCTCCAACCCTCGTATAGCACCAATTCCTCGCAATATGTCCCCAATCCTTTACCCTGGACGCAGGCAAGCCCAGGCTGCCCGACACACGCCGCCCCTACACAGCCGCGCTCTAGCGTACACCGACTCCTTCATATTCGGATCCCTGGGTGCTGCAGCCCAGATCATGCATTCCCCTCTTTCACCTGATCCTCTCTATTCTACCAGTGGTCCATACCTAGACCCGCCAGACAGTACTACCTTGGAGATTCTCTCGATTGTGCATGCTGTCCAGGAATTCACTAATCTTCCCAGACCCAACAATATGTTGTGTACACTGATTCCCAGGACCCCCTCCGTGCCTTTCAAAAGAGAACCATACCCCCAAACATACACGTTGTCCTAGATATGGCACTTTTTGATCTGAAGCCTCGTCACATTGAGATGGCTACATGGGCATTCGGGTATTACTAGAAATGAGCTGTGTAATCGGCTCACCTGCGAAACTATTAACCGGGCTCCAGCGATCCTCTGGTCCAGCCCATCGAGTGACGAGGGTCTTCTGATCCGGAAAGCCATATCGCAATCCTAGCTAGAATTCAGACAGGAGCTCGCCATTCTCCCTGCACCACACTCCCGTCTCTCTGTTTCCCAGGCTCATACCTTTCGCAAAATTCAAACAAACTCATTGCACCAGCAAGGCTATACCTATACTGTTTTCGCTCTGACCCGTCGTGTCCCAACTGCCCTGAGCTTTATGCGGATCTTGCACACTGCCTCTTCCACTGCCCTGTCGCCGTCCAATCTCCTTTCTACCCCCTCCCTCATCCCCAGTCCTCTCCTGGCATACCTGGCTGGCGAAGAGGACCAGCTCGGCCTGGTGTGGCAGGCGATCTTCATTTTGAGCAGTTGATTCCTGCTCTAAAATAAAGTGCTTTTATTACTACTACTACAATCTTTGCGACTGCTTGGCGCCTTTTGCGTGAACTGTGGGAAGATTTCGGGAGTGTAAATCGCAGATGTGTGTGTTTGTGTGCGCAACCACTTGCTGCTTAGTGCTTGCTTTGTGTTTGTTTTACTTACTCTGCGTAGGAGAGAGGCATATGTGGCACAGTGATTGGCCAGCCCATTTAAAAACATTGCCGCATGTTTTTGGCCACATGGTTGTCATTCGTTCATTGGTCTACGCACTAGACTGGATTTTGAAAACGGTTTGAAGAATTGGGCTCCGACGAGTGTCGAGTGCAGACGGGTTGTCCGAGGAGGGGCTAAGCTGACGGAGGCCTCAAGGGACTCCGGCCTAAAGTGTAGCAGAAGGCCAAGGCCTGATTCTGCTAGCCTCTGACCTCCGATCGTTCACCCATTTGCAGTTTAGCCCTTTTGATGTCGCATCTGACGACGTTTATGTAAATAAGTTGTAAATAAAGGCGTACAGTCTCCTAAGGGAAGTGTGTCGTTGAGCCACGAACACAGCGGTGGTCACCATCCCACACTAGGTGCAAGGCGAAAGAAGAAAACAGCAAAAACAGGACGAAAAAAAAATAGGCGTTTGTTGTGATGCACCGCCGTTTGTGAGCCGAGTGGTTGAGCCTGTCATGAGGCTCGCGAACGGCGGTGCATCTCAACAAACGCCGTATTTTTTTCTTGTTAGTCAGGCGGCAGTCATGGTAAAACATGCTAAATATTACGGTTTAGCGCACACAGCCGCCTGTGATATCTAAGCTACCTAGCCCTTTCGCACATAAAGAAAAGAAACGACAAAATACATCGCCATCAGGCCCCGGCGCAACTAAAGCAATCACGCACCGAAGAAATCCTCGTTGCTGATATCACTGGTGCGTTACAGGCTGGGTGCGAACTCCAGTAGGTATCATGCATATTTCCTTTAGATGCATGCATACCTGTATATCTGTTTTTGCCGCTCGAAGCATATGACGCACTTGACACTCTTCCACGACGCACAGCATTTCTTTTTTTACCTTAAAGGCTTCGTGCACGCCATTCGGATTTTGTTCCTTTGGTGTTGTCGCGACGCCGGACGCACAGGACTGGAGCCGAGGGTAGCGTTGACCGGCGAGGCGTCGAGGAACCGCGGAGACGTGGAGCTTTCATTAGAGCTGAGTACAAGTAGTTTATTTACATGTGTACACTTTGGAGATTTCAGAAGGAAGCCCTCTCCAGATGTCGGACACCAGGTTTTATTCTTTTGGGTCTCTCTAGATCCCTAGGCAGGGAATTAGTTCATCTTTGGCACGGGCCAATCGCAAAGTGCGAGGTGACAGTTTGCGCACTGCATCACTGAACCCCGCCCCGCACATTCTTGCACGTGTACCACTACACTTTAACAAACACATCGCCAGTTCACAAGCGACCCCCCATCGTTCTATGCTCACGGCTTGCCTCTGTTTTTGTCCGTTCGGTTCGGCGCCCTGTGGGTCTCCCCCTCAGCAGCAAACACTTCAGCCAGCAGGCCAGACCTCGCGCGAAGCCGACGATGGCTTCTCCCTCCGCTTTTGTCCGACGTCGAGTACCGTAACCCGACACCGCGCGGCTCCGACGACGGTCGCTTGCTCCGCCGCCGCCCCTTTGTAGGTCATTAACAGGCCAGGCTCTTCTTGGGAAGACAGGCCGTTTCTATACAAAGCGGCCAAATCGGTGCTTCGAAATGGCCATGGGTGAGGACAGCGGCTGTTGAGGCGTGCGTGCAGACCGGGGTAGACATCTGCAGACGAAGCTTGCTGAGATGCCCGTGGAGCGAACGCAGACACACCGACGCCTTCTGAGCAATAAATTAGCTCGGACACAACAGTGTACGCAATCAGATGCACTTCGTTAGGGAGCTTGATAATCGTCGTCATCGTCCAACCGTTTGCAACGGCAAGGAAACCACCCGGCACACGTCTCCTGGAAGGTTCATGCTCGTTCACTTGTAGAGTGGATCACTCTGGACGTAGAACAGGGTGGGTTCCTGACCGAGATGCGCATCCGATATGTAGGAGATGCACATGTGTCACCAAGTCGTTGATTCCGCAGAAATCGTGGCGGAGGCAGAAGGGTTGTGGATCCTTTCACAACAGAATGACCATTCTCTGTGCACCGATAACCTTTTCACCACTGCGACCACATCCGTTCTGATTCCTGAGGGCAGAAACCGGCTACAAAGCTGAATCATCCCTTGCCAGAAAAATGCCGCGTGTTTCCTGCAGGTGTGCATTCCGGCCGGGACAATGCCCTTTTCAGGGGGTGTGTATAAGTGCCTCTCTGCCGAGCTTCATAGATAAAATCCTATAGCTGCACGCTTGTAGATGACGCGAGGAGGAAGCGACGCCCACTGCGCCATGCCGGCGCCGCGGTTACCGCATTGTGCTCGGTAACTCAAGACACCCCCCGTTCATATGCGCCGCTAGAAGTCACAGGAGACGATTCCACCTAGCTCTGCAGCATCAAAAAACCCCGTTGCTGCTTTGCCCTTTGATATCCCTCTCTGTCTCTCTCTCTGCCTCCGCGCTCTCCTGTCAGCCGAAAACCTGCACGCTGAGAGCGTCTCATTCTGTCACGTCGAAGACGACCCGCGCTACACGCTCATACAATACGAAGATAGTATATAGATGCCTTATGAGTGGATTGTGAAAACTCTGTACATTCCCCCATACTGCGTGAACATGATATACTGCAATCACTGTCACTGCTTTCCGCCCCGAGGCCAAAAAAGGGGGGCGCTTTCGCTTTCTACCAGCGTTGGCGTGGCCATTTCGTATCGTGCGCTTTCGCGTCGTCTGCTACACTGCCGTCCAATGTGTTTCTCGCCCGCTCCCGCATCATAGCGCCACATCCTCCCGCAAAAGGCGGATTACGGGAGCGCAGATGTGAGAAAGTTGGCTACCGTGCAGGCTGCTTGCATTTTATGCTTCAGGAATGAACAGATCGCTCGAGATTATTGAGTTATGTCGATCTCGAAATGGCGCCAAATAGTGTGCCACCCAAGACACGCGCGCGCGCGCGCACGCACACACACACACACGCGCACGCACGCACGCACACACACACACACACACACACACACACACACACACACACACACACACACACACACACACACACACACACACACACACACACACACACACACACACACACACACACACACACACACACACACACACACACACACACACACACACACACACACACACACACACACACACACACACACACACACACACACACACACACACACACACACACACACACACACACACACACGTGCTCCACGACACTAGTTGTAAACGCACAGGGGGGGGGGGGGGAGGAATGTGCAGTATCTCACTTCCTGGTGGACACCTATAGACTTTATTTGTGAACGATGCCTCCATTTTTCCTACCATATGTTCCGAATATTTCCAACAAAATACCGAATCCAATACTGGGGCAGGGCAACAGTTTTTTGAGAGAACGAGCTGTGTGTGCTTCGCGGTAATATATGTTACACGACGGTACACTTGGTGGATAGTGCAGAGTTGAGGATAAATGGAGGTCACCAGTCTTCATTGTTAACACAGATGTGGTCGTGATAGGTTCGAAATAAAATATAAAGGCGTGCCCCGCTGATTCTCCTGTCGATCGAAACCTGTCTTCATTTTGAACACAAATATGGTCGTTAATGCCTCAAAATAAAAATGTAAAGGCGTCCAAAAGAGCTGATTGCGCGGCTGATTGCCCTGTCGATCGCAACTCATGCGTACGCCAACGTGCAGTATGCAGAAGTCTGTTTAGAAATTTCAAGGGGATCGCGCTTTGCAAATCCAGCGTCACAGGCGAGAATCGATCTACTGCTGCATAGACGGTCGTCTACGTACGTTTTACATTCTTCGTCAATATCAGCCTGACACAAAGAAATATGAGATAAAATGCCAGAATATACAGCCCTAGGACGTTTCAGAGAATTTGAACCAACATTTTTTGAAAAAGCTGACGTCAGCTAGGGGTGGCGTTGGCCATCACCATAATATCGCAGGAAGCACTAAAGAGATTTAGGGACCCTATCGCTTAGGAGGGTCAGGGGAATTGTGGAGCGACAGGGCTCGCACGTGTTACCTTTCCTAACCAAAAGTTCGTATAAAGCTACCGAATTCCTTGAGCCACACAAAAGCGAAGCTCTGATAGCCTTTTCCATTCATATTGTCTCTAAATCTCTCTCCGACTTTTTGCTCCTGGGATGAACATATTTTATAGAAATTTTGATGCCTATAGAATCTTGCATCGCGCCTATCCTAAGTGATATGCTCCTTGCGTCATGCAGTCTATAGTTTTGAAAAACAGCGAGATAGGAGCGGAAGCCCAGGGTAGCCTTTACACCTTCTTAATTCCGTTGCTTAAAAAGTTTAGAAACAGACAACAATAAACATCGGTCAAAATGGGGAGGCTTAGCAGTCAACATTTATTCAATGGAAAAAGAAACAAAAAGTTGCCGTTATTCCACAGTGCCACACTCTCACGTTATAAGATCATGGGCCGCTCAGAAGTGAAAGCGGTCTTTTTCGCTCCATAGAAGCTATCCAAGATATGCAATAGCGTTAACCCTCGGCAAGAAAAAACAGCTATCTGTAATAAGTATCATAGAAACCGTTTTGTTCCATGTGATAAGAAACTGGTTTGTGTGGCAAAACGTACATTAGGCAAAGGGGCGGCTGCCTAAATGACTGTGTTAACATAAGCATGATGTAAAAAATGGTCCATGTTCAAGCAACAGCGCAAAAGGACAGAGACGAGTGGAAGGAGGTACACAACGACGGCGCTGAATTTACAACTGTCTTTATTCGGAAAAACACGTCAATTTATACGCTACTCAATCATGTGCAACGTCAAAAACATGCGTCAAACCCAGACGCACTTATCAGGATAAAATTACAAATCAACATGTGTGTGCAATGAGCCTTAAACCTTTGTAAATCATTTCTCTGGCTGATAAAGACACGGATGGTGTGTTGACACACCCGTCTGTTTTTCTGATGATATGGAAAGCATCAGCCAGTTCCTCTTGTGCGCCGGTCATTATGCACAAACAACACTTGTGTACGTATCTACAAAAAATAGAACACATGAAAAGCAATGTTTGGCTAGGTTTGTGGCTAGTTTGTCTAATGCATTAGTGAGCCTAACGTTAACGTTCGGCCGCAAGAGAGCGGAATTTGGTACACTACACCCTTGTGACACAGAACATACTTACTTACATGATTAATGCTGTACTTTCCTTTGCGTCCTTCACTCTTCCTTTGAACGGCAGCCCCCAATTTTTCTAGTTGGTTAGGGGCTGAGCCCGAACCTCCGTTCTTCTACAGTAAAAAATTGTGTCAAAGGCCACTAAGCGGTTCATTGCAGAAAATGTTCCTCCCATTGTCATCAGAAAGACCAGTTCTCAAGATACGTGTTGAGGCTTGAAATGTTGTTCAGGAGAAGCTTCTTTAACCACCCTTTCCTTTTCATGTCTTCTCTTGTTGTTTTTGGTTGCTGTTTAGATTGCCTAAAAAAATTCTGCATTCGACTTGTCGGTTGTAAGCCACTGCCCGTGCGTGTTTTGTTTGCGTCTCCCTCTCGTCCGCATCCATTGCGCTGTACCAAGAACTTTGAAACACCAACACGCGGAACCATCCACATTATCATTCATTTCGAAAAGCGTTTGGGCTTCCTTTTAACATGAGCGGTTGACTGCCGCACAAGGGCTGCAAAGGCGCGCCTCGCGGAACACGTGAAGCCTTTATGCAGCGGCGGGAAACCTGAGATGTGTATATATATATATACACGCTTGCTGTCTCTGGATTTCACATCCTGGACGCTTATGAGTCCCGTAATACGCCGAGAACGGGACAGTTGGGTTTCTTTGCGCAATTTATGACTGAACGCACACTATTGGGGGTGTGCTGCAGACAAAAAGTTACAGATGTCACCCCTGAGAGAGCGAGGAGGAACATTTCAACTTCTGAAGATGCATAACGCAAACTACTGCAGAAATGCTTTATCTCAAGCAGAAGTATACGGTCGTGGGGCCATCCAATATCGAGAAATTGGGCATCAAATATTGTCGCGTAACTCTGGACCAGTTACTGCCTAACATTTTTTACTTGTATTTATATTACTCTGGTAACACTTCCTGTTTCTAATCTCCACCGCCTAAACTCACTTTATGTACATAGCCACGAGCCATGAAATATGGAATTAATGCATGCTTAAAAATATGTTCTTTATTTTTTATCCAAGCAAGCCTTGTTGTCCATGTGTCACCCCCCCCCCCCCCCCCCCAACCCCCTCCCCCTCATCTCTAGGGTTTTCCCATTATTCTCCTCTTTTTACATGCTTCTTACAATGGCGTCGAGTCCAGTCAACCCATCCCCTACGCCGGCGTTGCCTCGACGCGACCCCACAACTTCTCGACCCGACCGGATAGCCTTAGCATAACCCTAGCCCTGTTTACATGAACCCAATCCGACGAGCGCAGAACCGGCTCTGGACGAGCATAGGGTGCCTCGATGCGCGCACTTACCCCCTTCCCCCCCCGCCGTTGCAGGGTGGGGACAACTGCGTCGTCTGGCGTATGCCATTACGATGCCCGCTCCGTAGGCAGCCACGGTCAGCGGAGAGGAGAGTACGCGCATCGAGGTACTCTACCAACAGACTTTGAGCAGCGACATGTACAGATTGTTGTGATAAAACGCGTGCTGCTTTAACAATATGGGGTGAAACGAAAATTTACGGATCAGCAGTGCGCAGGCCTCAGATTAATATTCTGTAATCTATGTTTTTAAATCGCAATTTTCGACTGAACTTCCTGCAGCGGAAAACTACCGTGCAGGCTAGCCGCGTAAATACATTAAACGAAGGTTTTGTTGGGCTAGTTGGCAACTATTCATCAATTCATATTCAATGAGCGAAACACATAGACACCGAGTCCCATCTCGTTCGTTGTGTCTGTGAGCTTCCCCGCATTTAAGTAAAAGCGTGTAACGACTGTTTGACTTCTGTCTGAAAGACGAATTTCATTCAGAATAGTGGAGAGTTGAGCTTGTAGGTTTACGATCATTGTGGAAGAAACAGCGCTAACACAGGACGGAACGAAAACACCAGAAAGGCGCTGCTTGGTCTCACTCCGTCCTGTGTTGGCGCTGTTTCCAGCATGAACTTCATTCAACCGCATGCCGCCACTCAATAATAAAAAACGAAAACTGCCTTTCCACACCTTACTTTCAAATATTTTTATCGAATCAGTAGTCATCAGCTAGTCCATTTACTGAGTTTTGCAACTGTGGCCAGAAGGCAATGGCCCTGATAGTAAAATAACTCTGATGGGGTTTAGTGAACACTGTCTGCCATTCCAGGATTATAGAATGGTTGTTCCGAGGGTCATGGATGCAACTGATATAGCAGCAGGGGGGAGTGGTTCCACGCGTATCTAGCGTTTTCCATACTGTTCTCTTGTCCCACTGTAATGCTATGCACTAAAAAAATGCTATGCACATAAGCTAATCCGCGAACAGCTGTCATACCTCTCACCGTAAAACGAAGCTCCAAACCCGCGGCACAAAGCTTCCGCCGAGTACCAGCGCCAACGAGGCTGTTAAAGATGCACCAAACAGAAAGAGCGAAGACGCAAGTGCAAAAATCATTCTTCCTCTAAACCACAGCCATCCGTTGTCGAGTGCATCCCCCTCCTCTCGCCGCCAGCCATCTCGACATCCTCCTCTTTTTCCCCAGTAAAAAACAAAAAACAAAAACAAAGCATGAAAGGCGTCGTCTCCTCTAAACATGGTCGCGAGGTCCGTGATGTCCGTCGCGAGGTCCGTGAGGGTGTCATGTCTCTGCCTTCGAGGAGCAACCAATCCCGCGAGGCCCCGGCTGACAGGAATAAATTTTCTGATTAGAAAAACAAGAGTAGGAACCTGCCCCCTTCAGTCAATTGTAACCAAATTTAAATTGCTTTGAAGGTAAAAGTCCGGGAACATTTTATATCTTGCTAATTGGCGCAGTAGTCGATGATTAAATAGCGAGAAGTGGTGTTTTTCGAAGAAATTCTCATTTATTTTTCGATTGCCCAGGAAACCTGTGTGTTCTATCTATACGTAGATAAAATGATTACAAGCAGAAACTCCACGAAGGTTATAAGTAGTAATCGGGGGAAACAACCGATAACTCTTATGCATGACGAGCTAGCGATTTTTTTTTCAGCGTCATTCAGTTAAAGGGCCACTGTCCAGGGAAGGCCCTTTTAAGCAAAGGAGCCCAGTGTTTCGGTCAGGTACCGGAGATAGTCTGTGCAAAATGCTACAGTGACACGCGCGCCGCAATGCATCGAAAATACGATTCAAAGCTCTCTCATGCTCTCCTTTGGGAAGCCAGCTTCCCCGTATCCTGCGCTGGCCCGACGGTCCACAGTAATGATATGGTAATGACGTACGTACCGCGAACGACGTCCATTGGTCCGTCTCGCTGACTGACGGGAGAAGGATGGGTGTCTACTGCTCGCTTGGCGCTTTTTCCTCGCCACGGCCAGACTGAATCTAGTGTTCCTGTATATGCTCCCGCAGGGAGCAGAGTTGCGCGAAGGTCAGCCATTATGTTCCAAGCTCTACGGGAAAGCCGCTCCTTGCGTCTACAGGGGGGCTCTGCGGGAAAGCCACTCTTTGGGCGTACAGGGGCTGCGATCACGGCGGGGCAGACGATGTAAAGCAGTTCGCTTTTTTTTTATTGCCATGTACATCGCGCTCTATTTACAGGCATTCTTTTTCCTTGCGCTGTATAAAGGCTCAGGCATCGATGCCAAGCGCATAGTGCATTTTTCTGGAAAACATAACATCGAAAACACATGTGATTCGCATAACATGCTGGCACAGCATGATCTGTCAGAGATGGCGAAACGGTTGCACTAGCTCGTAGCTGTGACGTTAATGATGTAAAAATACAAGTAATGACAATACTACGCAAGTTTTGCGTGGAAACGTTTTGCAACCCCCGGCAGAAAGAACATTACAATGCACAATTCTGTAGGGATTGTCTGTAATATTAGACGAAGCTTACAACGAAACCCCGCTGCACGCAATGCAAAGCCAGGCAGTCTAAAGCAATGCAATTGACAGACAGGCGAATTGAACCAATAGCACAGGTCGCAGACTTGCTCGCGCTCCATTATCTTGCAATATATTACCCATAGCACCATATATGACTTGCATTCGTCCACTGAAACTTTTCCATGCTGCGATCGTTCAAACTTCCCTTATCCAGTCGCGTGCTTTTTTTTTTGTAAGCATCATTCCGTTTTTAATATATGAATTTGTTTTTTTTCTAACGGCTGCATTCACTGTAATGCAAAATGCTACGATTGTAGCATTCCAATTTGTATTTTAATATTCATCTCAATTTCTGTCACCCCCCCCCCCCCCCCAAATACCACCGTTATCAGAGAGTCCTTCAGGGCTTTTTGATAAGTAGAACAGTTACCCAAAGTAGGCAAATCTAGTTAGCATGCAGACATAGACTGACAACCTACTTCTGTGCAGGAGATAGGGATTAGAAAAACACTTTACAAACAGCTGGTATTTAGAACTTTATTGTATGCAGCCGACAAGTGCTCCTGTAACAGGTACATTACATAACACCATTACTGCAGAATAAGTAGAGAGGCTAAAGAGATTGTACTTGACAATCACTGTACACTTCACTGTGATGCTGAACACTCAGAGAAAAACTGCAAGCCCTGTGCAGAAACACTGGTAGTCATTAAAGGCCATAACACCATAAAGGGGTAGACACTAGTTTTCCATACTTTTTTTATTTGGGATAATGCATGGTGTAGAAAGACAAAGGTTATTTCTGAAAGGTAAGCATGAGTCACCACATTGGAGTTTGTGTGTGGCTGATTAATATTATAGAGCATCTATTTTCAGTTTCAGACTAAGCTGCCAAATGGTGGTTGCAGCATCAGGGGGAAGTAGACACAATGTCAGCCATACAAATATCATTTGAGTACAATACTGGAGTAAATCATAGGCGCTGCACTGTTATAAAAGAAAAGGAGAAACCAGGAATGACATTCAACATGGTTAAGTGTCTTCAGCTGAGAGCTGTTTGAGGAGGTCCAGGTTGAGCGGTCGCTCCAGCTCTAGCACCCGGTCTTCTTTCGAGGTTCCTGCACACAGATAAAAATATGTTGCCTGAAGACACACTTCATGCTTAACCACAGTGCGAGAAGTGCAATAGTTTAAGTGACAGAAGGAGAATCTGTGGCACAATAAGGGTCAGCTACCCAACCTAACGTCGGTGGGGACGGTTCAACAGCCATGCTGTCTTCTAGTGCCTGCAAAGGCGTGTCTGCATGAACATGAGTACATTGTCGACATTGCAATGAATGAAGAGTTAGGTCCAAGCCTGAAGAATTAGTATTATTCAAAGAAAATCCTAATGTTCGTATTCATATCGTTCACAGGACACTAAAGATCTCATATGCTGATAATGAATGCATGTTCTGGGCAGTCAAAAGCGCAGCACACTAATACAGCTGTTCAAGTGAAGAAGGCAGAATGAAAAATGTGCACCTCACACTTTTCATGCACGACACAGCTATTGCGTGATCGAGCTGAATTATTAACCTAACGTCACTGTGGATGGCTCATCAGCCATGCTGCTTTCCAGTGCCTGCGGCATGTCTGCATGAAAAAGAGTACATTGTTGACATTGCAATGAATGAAGAGTTAGTTCCAAGCCTACAGAATTAGTATTATACAAAGAAAATCCTAATGTTCAGTATTCATATCGTGCACTGGACACTAAAAGGTCTCATATGCTGATACTGAATGCATGTTCTGGGCAGTCACAGGCGCAGCACACTGATACGGCTGTTCAGATGAAAAAGGCAGAATGAAAAATGTGCACCTCACAATTTTCATGCACGACACAGCTATTGCGTGATCGAGCTGAATGTATTAACCTAACGTCACAGTGGATGGCTCATCAGCCATGCTGTTTTCCAGTGCCTGCAAAGGCATGTGTGCATGAAAAAGATTACATTGTTGACATTGCAATGAATGAAGAGTTAGTTCCAAGCCTACAGAATTATTAATATACAATGAAAAGCCTAATGTTCAGTATTCATATCGTGCACTGGACACTAAAAGATCTCATATGCTGATACTGAAAGCATGTTCTGGGCAGTCACAGGCGCAGCACACTGATACGGTTGTTCAGGTGAAAAAGGCAGAATGAAAAATGTGCACCTCACAATTTTCATGCACGACACAGCTATTGAGTAATCGAGCTGAACGTATTCACTTAACGTCGGTGTGGACGGCACAACAGCCGTGCTGTTTTCTAGTGCCTGAAAGGCATGCCTGCATGAGCAAGAGTACACTGTTGGTATTTCAATAAACGGAGAGTTAAGAGCAATGCAAGTTTGGAAATTCCAAGTGGTTCACTCACCAGAAAAGATGGCAGGCACATCTGGCTTGAGTAGTTTCCTTCCTTTGAAGTAGGACCACTCAAACTGGTCTGCTGTGAAATGATCCTGCATAGGATTATGTGCAGAAGAAAACATGTACAAACATTGTTGACTGGATTTGTATTTAAAAAAGGTCCATGTGCAACAGGTGATGCACAGTGCAATCATTGTTCGTTTTTGGGGTTTAAGTCCCAAAGGGACTCAGGTTATGAGAGACGCGACAGTGCAATCATGTACTCATGACAATATTTTATGACCCCCGCAATGGAAGTGTGCAAAAAATAGCACTAATCATGCATTACCACATTCCGCGCAATTTTCCAGCGTTCCCGCTGGTGAAATTACGATCAGAATTTTAACCGCAGCTTCGCGGTAACATTAACTGTAGTACACATTGGCGAATGAACAGCAACAACGACACGCAACTGAACCGCAAGTAAGAAAATCGAGAGGCACTAGAAAACAGCACGGCTGTTGTGCCGTCCACACCGACGTTAAGTGAATACGTTCAGCTCGATTACTCAATAGCTGTGTCGTGCATGAAAATTGTGAGGTGCACATTTTTCATTCTGCCTTTTTCACCTGAACAACCGTATCAGTGTGCTGCGCCTGTGACTGCCCAGAACATGCTTTCAGTATCAGCATATGAGATCTTTTAGTGTCCAGTGCACGATATGAATACTGAACATTAGGCTTTTCATTGTATATTAATAATTCTGTAGGCTTGGAACTAACTCTTCATTCATTGCAATGTCAACAATGTAATCTTTTTCATGCACACATGCCTTTGCAGGCACTGGAAAACAGCATGGCTGATGAGCCATCCACTGTGACGTTAGGTTAATAATTCAGCTCGATCACGCAATAGCTGTGTCGTGCATGAAAATTGTGAGGTGCACATTTTTCATTCTGCCTTTTTCATCTGAACAGCCGTATCAGTGTGCTGCGCCTGTGACTGCCCAGAACATGCATTCAGTATCAGCATATGAGACCTTTTAGTGTCCAGTGCACGATATGAATACTGAACATTAGGATTTTTTTTGTATAATACTAATTCTGTAGGCTTGGAACTAACTCTTCATTCATTGCAATGTCAACAATGTACTCTTTTTCATGCAGACATGCCGCAGGCACTGGAAAGCAGCATGGCTGATGAGCCATCCACAGTGACGTTAGGTTAATAATTCAGCTCGATCACGCAATAGCTGTGTCGTGCATGAAAATTGTGAGGTGCACATTTTTCATTCTGCCTTCTTCACTTGAACAGCTGTATTAGTGTGCTGCGCTTTTGACTGCCCAGAACATGCATTCATTATCAGCATATGAGATCTTTAGTGTCCTGTGAACGATATGAATACGAACATTAGGATTTTCTTTGAATAATACTAATTCTTCAGGCTTGGACCTAACTCTTCATTCATTGCAATGTCGACAATGTACTCATGTTCATGCAGACACGCCTTTGCAGGCACTAGAAGACAGCATGGCTGTTGAACCGTCCCCACCGACGTTAGGTTGGGTAGCTGACCCTTATTGTGCCACAGATTCTCCTTCTGTCACTTAAACTATTGCACTTCTCGCACTGTGGTTAAGCATGAAGTGTGTCTTCAGGCAACATATTTTTATCTGTGTGCAGGAACCTCGAAAGAAGACCGGGTGCTAGAGCTGGAGCGACCGCTCAACCTGGACCTCCTCAAACAGCTCTCAGCTGAAGACACTTAACCATGTTGAATGTCATTCCTGGTTTCTCCTTTTCTTTTATAACAGTGCAGCGCCTATGATTTACTCCAGTATTGTACTCAAATGATATTTGTATGGCTGACATTGTGTCTACTTCCCCCTGACGCTGCAACCACCATTTGGCAGCTTAGTCTGAAACTGAAAATAGATGCTCTATAATGTTAATCAGCCACACACAAACTCCAATGTGGTGACTCATGCTTACCTTTCAGAAATAACCTTTGTCTTTCTACACCATGCATTATCCCAAATAAAAAAAGTATGGAAAACTAGTGTCTACCCCTTTATGGTGTTATGGCCTTTAATGACTACCAGTGTTTCTGCACAGGGCTTGCAGTTTTTCTCTGAGTGTTCAGCATCACAGTGAAGTGTACAGTGATTGTCAAGTACAATCTCTTTAGCCTCTCTACTTATTCTGCAGTAATGGTGTTATGTAATGTACCTGTTACAGGAGCACTTGTCGGCTGCATACAATAAAGTTCTAAATACCAGCTGTTTGTAAAGTGTTTTTCTAATCCCTATCTCCTGCACAGAAGTAGGTTGTCAGTCTATGTCTGCATGCTAACTAGATTTGCCTACTTTGGGTAACTGTTCTACTTATCAAAAAGCCCTGAAGGACTCTCTGATAACGGTGGAATTGGGGGGGGGGGGTGACAGAAATTGAGATGAATATTAAAATACAAATTGGAATCCTACAATCGTAGCATTTTGCATTACAGTGAATGCAGCCGTTAGAAAAAAACAAATTCATATATTAAAAACGGAATGATGCTTACAAAAAAAAAAAAAAAGCACGCGACTGGATAAGGGCAGTTTGAACGATCGCAGCATGGAAAAGTTTCAGTGGACGAATGCAAGTCATATATGGTGCTATGGGTAATATATTGCAAGATAATGGAGCGCGAGCAAGTCTGCGACCTGTGCTATTGGTTCAATTCGCCTGTCTGTCAATTGCATTGCTTTAGACTGCCTGGCTTTGCATTGCGTGCAGCGGGGTTTCGTTGTAAGCTTCGTCTAATATTACAGACAATCCCTACAGAATTGTGCATTGTAATGTTCTTTCTGCCGGGGGTTGCAAAACGTTTCCAAGCAAAACTTGCGTAGTATTGTCATTACTTGTATTTTTACATCATTAATGTCACAGCTACGAGCTAGTGCAACCGTTTCGCCATCTCTGACAGATCATGCTGTGCCAGCATGTTATGCGAATCACATGTGTTTTCGATGTTATGTTTTCCAGAAAAATGCACGATGCGCTTGGCATCGATGCCTGAGCCTTTATACAGCGCAAGGAAAAAGAATGCCTGTAAATAGAGCGCGATGTACATGGCAATAAAAAAAAAGCGAACTGCTTTACATCGTCTGCCCCGCCGTGATCGCAGCCCCTGTACGCCCAAGGAGTGGCTTTCCCGCAGAGCCCCCCTGTAGACGCAAGGAGCGGCTTTCCCGTAGAGCTTGGAACATAATGGCTGACCTTCGCGCAACTCTGCTCCCTGCGGGAGCATATACAGGAACACTAAGTCGCGCAACTCTGCTCCCTAGGGAGCATATACAGGAACACTAACTGAATCCAGCGGCGCGCGCTCCCTCGGCCGTTTTTTTTTTCGCGCTCGCGGAGTGACACGCCCCACCTCCCGCCAAACGCGGAGGAGGAAGGAGACTTTGTCTTGCGGAGGCTAGACGACCTCGGGCAGGAGAGTGAAAAACCTTTGCGAGGAAACGGAAGGAGAGAAGCATTACAGAATCAGGTGATTGCGGTGTCTGTAACTGCGTTATTAGTTACGCTTTTCAAAAACATTTTGTGGCCTTGCGTTCTAGGGGCGAAGTCTCACAGTCACAGTCACAGTCAGAAAATATTTTCGACCGGAAGGTGGACAGTGGGCCTTTAAGCGGCATCGCGCCGCTGGCTGCCGCAGGATGGCGCGAGGTGTTTTCGGAGGCGCGTGAGCCAGAATCCTGGGGTCGTTCGGGTGATGTGAGGGTGCGTTTTCATGAAACTAATTAGGAATTTTAAACTATAGGTAGATGTGTGAGTTTTCCAGGGCTCTCATTAAGTCCCGGTGAAGCTGATTTGAATGTGTAGATAAAACACGACTCTCTCACTTCTCTGTCATGGTGTGTGGAGAAGTTTGATTCCGGGATGGTTACCTTTTAGTTATTGAATTCATGACCGGGAATATTAAGATGCCTCGATAAGGGAAAATTAGGGAGGGACTTTGGGTGTGCGCGATGGTTAATAAATGTTATTCTGAAGCGTGTCAAATAGTGGTAAAATAGGGAAGGTACGAGAATAGGGCCTAAATAATTAGGCCCTATAAGGTAATACTTTCATGGGTATCTTAGAGGAGGATTTTCTTTGAAAATGTGGTGACAAACTGCTCTGCTATAAACGTTTCATCGACGAAATTTTCTCTCACCCAGCTCACCCTTCAAATTTTCCCGCCACTATTCGCGCTGCACGATGAATTTTCTTCATATGACGATCACGGTCTCTCAAAGCAAGGTCGTTACCAAGCTCTGCCGGAAGCCCACGGATTCTCAGCAGTGTTTGCACTTTGGGAGCAGCCACACAGGCACACCGATTTAGGCGCATCTGTTCAAGAAATGATGACTTCACATCGAACTGTGCAGAATTCAGACACGCTCATAGGTCAAAAATACCGTGCACAAATAATTGGAGATGCCAAAGACAGAGCACCAAAACTCAACCGCGAAGAGATCCTTCGTGCCTCGAATGGGGCTACCCAGAAATCGAACCGCAGGAAACTTGTCTTAAAGCACTATGCCTCCGTTCCCAATGTCTCGCATTGCGCGCACTACAACATACTCGAGCAGAGTGAACGCTGCAAATATTTTTTTAAAGAGCCACCACAGGTAGTGTACCGACGAAACGGAAACCTTCGGGACATTTTAACGTCAAAATTCAGCATTCCTAAAACAGCGGGCTGTACACATTGCATAATAAGCCTCATTGCCTGGTCTGCAGCCACATCACCACGCTAACCAGTGCTGTCAGCACAGCCTCCAACTTTTCCATAACAATCAAGGGTAACTTCAGTTGTGACGGCTAAATAGTGATCTCATTCAGTGTTCCACATGTCAGCTGCTGTATATCGTGCGAACACAGACACGCTTCAGAATAAGGTTTAATATTCATCGTGCACACATAGTCACTCCTTATAATTTCCCCAGGCATGTTAATATTCCCTTTCACGAATTCAATCTATAAATTCAAATCAGCTTTATCACATACCTACCTGTCGTTTAAAATTTCTAATTAGGTTCATGAAATCGCACTCTCACATCCCCCGTAGATAACAACTCCAGAATATTTCACTTTTCTCTTTTTACCTTACTTCTTTTCATTAGTCTCCTTGTTGGAAGCCTTGTTATCGGAAGTGGGCTTCGGAACTCTTCCTACTGTAGGCTGTGGAATGACCGGCTGGAGAATCGGTCGTTGTTGGGTGCACTGCTGTGACGGTTCAATGGGCGTTGCAGGAGGTGGAGACACACGTTCCCATACCGATGTTTGTGGTAGCGTTGATGTTTGCACGGGCGCAGATGCTTGGTGCTGAATTGTGCGGCATGATATGTCAAGTCGTTGATGGTGCGGTGCCTGCTGGTTCGCGTTTGTCTTCGTTGCTTGTGCTTTTCGCAGCGGCTCTGTTAGTTGACTGCGATTGTCGCGCTTGGCGGGTGATGACATCCGTTTGATGGGTTTTTGCAGGTTTTTGCGGAAATGTACTCGCTGGTCGTAGGCTGCTTTGTCCTTTTGTTGTTGCACTGAGCATGTAGGGTCTAAAGAGGGATGTGCACCGCCGCAGTGATAACACTAGGGAATGCATTCATGTGTTGTCTGATCTTGATGTAAATGAGTAGCACACGTAGGACACCTCCAGAAAGTTTTGTAGGCGCTCATGGCGGCCACTTCGCCACTCCCAATTGAATGCTCCACAGAGTCCTCATTTCATTTATTCGCTAGCGCGCGCGCGCGCGCGCGTGTGTTTGTGGGTGTCTGCACGCAATTAAAGGAACACAGTATTTTCAGGCAATTAGAATAAAATTTTAACAATCAATCTCCTAGAAACATGTTTCTCCTGCAGAATTTCACTCGACACTGACATCTGATGTGAAAAGTAGCATGTTATGGAAGACGCTGACCTGTCCTGCTGCAGCTTCCCGTGATGATGCATGCGCTTTCTGAATCAATATATTGGATGGACTACTGTTCATTATTAGCTTGGAGCCTACTTCATTGTACTCATTTCACAGGGCACACACACGTATGCAACAAGTATACTTTAGTTTTGAGCCCGCCTTTCGGCTTCATGTGTTGGTAGTAAATAATGTCGTGATGTGGCACTTACTTGTACATTCAAACATTTGCAACATAATGATCAGAGCCCAATTTTTACTCCATGCAAGAGCGCCCATGCTTACCAAATGTTTTCCTGCGAATGCCAAACGATTAGACGCATCGATCAGATCGCGTTCTGTCAGATTTGGCATGTGCTATAATTTGTGAATTTTTCCATACCAATGCAGTACAGTAGTTTTGCTTAATGTGGTCAAACGGAAGCACGTTCTTAGTATGCTTCGAAATTCTCACATGCCGTGAAACAATGCGCCGTAAGCTTCTTTCCGGTCTTTAAATTCTTTTTTTTGTCATTTATTGCTGTTTTTACATAACCGGTTATAACAATTATTTTTCACAACAGTCATATTTCGTTGGCATGAAGTGTATTGTTAGTGGGCTTGACTGTGATTTTCTTGAATGTGATTTTATTATGGTAAGTGTAACAAGGTGCCCTCGTAGTCAAAATTGTCTGAAGATCTATTAAAGATTTCTTATGATTCCCTTATATCATAGTGGAATGAGTGCAAAATGAGGTTTATCCATTGCACTGAGCATCCTGTTTTCACACAAGCTGCAGTTATGGATGGGCACTAAGTTGGTGTGCGGGTGTTTCTTTTTAACGCAGCCCATCTGCCAGCAGCCAAGATCATGAGAATAAAACAGGAACCACCGGAGGCTGAGGAGCTTGGGCCGAAGGTCGAACGCTCCGTAAGACAGCAGCCAGGGAGGAAATGCAAGTATGTACCCGCAGAATTTAATAGCTCAGGCACACTGCCAGCAGAGGTGCTGTAACCTGTCCAGTTGCCACTTCGGTGACATACTGCAACCAGTGAGATAGCGTTTAGTACTATGCACAAACAATTCACTTTACATTCAGTGCCAGTTAGGTAAGAGCTTTTGCGAGTGTTTTGCACACTTCCCGGTTGTTTTTGGGCTGTGTGGAGCATGATTTCTCAATTTCGGCTGTTGCTGTTGTGAATGCATGGCAATCATAAATCATGGCAAGGCCTTGTGTCATGTAGATATTTCCATGTTGTTGGCATATGCTTTTTTGTGGACAAGGGGCCTCTGTCTCTGTGAGGAAATTAGCAGTTCAGTCGACATTGCTTGCTGGTGTGGTGAATGGACAGCTAGCCCCGGCTGCAATTTTCAATGCCCAGTGCGGAGATGAGTGCCGGAGCAACCGGAACTACACCTTCGAACATATCGAGATTAAGGACGCCCCGACGTTGCCTATGTTAACCCACTGCTGTCGTAGAAGGCTCACGTCTTCCTCGTCTTCTTTTTTTTAAATTGTAGTCCATCCCAGACAAGCCTAGTTTGCTTGTCCACAGCGAAGTGCTGATAGCTGCCACGTGAGAACTGTGCAGGGTTGCATAATTTCAATGTTGCAACCTGGAAACACCTGGAGAAAGCGCAAACTACGCACAAAGAAAACAGCTTTAAACCAAGCCCAAGATGGCGGCGATCGGCCGGCTGCATAGAGGAAGGAAAAATTCGAGGAAACTTTGGCGATTATAAAGTGATGAAAGGCGAAAGCCTGAGTGCTGCGCCAAATTTACGCCTCTCCTCAGGTGCAAGCATTTCGAGATGACATCAGCTCATTAGCGACGAGATCGCGCTCTTTTTTTCGTTGCAGTTCTACATTTACTGTTGTGTGGTTGATTTTACCGGGTGCGCGACATTAATTAGTGGTTAATTATTAATTACGCAAACGTCACTACTTTGTAATTAAAGGACCCTAATTGGTAATTACCTAAATAATCATTGATATATAATTAGTCATTATATAGTAAATGATCATTGATAGGAATATGGTCATTAAGGCACGCATTCGCGCATACTGTGTGGTCGTGGCATTAATTAGTAATTAATTATGCAACTCTCACTAATGAGTAATTATTTTGTTTATTTTATAATATAAATGTTGAATGACAATGCTAGTCGACTCGAATGTCATTCGAAGATGACCGTGTAGCACATGTATTAGAAAACAGAGTGCGCATACTTCCTAGCATAGCTAAACAGCAGACATGCTGGTGGTTTGTGAATTTATTATGCCAAAATGAAATATTGCATCCCAAGCAACCATCGTCATCCATCGGACGGCCAACGGCCATCCGTTTCGAATGTTTCGGATGGCCGATGAACGTCCGTGAACAGCCAATGGATGTCCGTCGGCCGTCCTGTGAATGTCCAAAGGGATATGTTTATTTGCCCAACGGATGTCCATTTCGGACGTCCGTTCCCGGATCTTTCTCGGATATTCGCATATATGATGCATGCATGCTTTTCTATTTTATTGCCTCGAGAGAGTTAAAAAGCAGTTTAAAGTACAGTAGGCATATTTCATTGTAGTTATACATAAGCACATTGCTGAGTTATTGTAAAATGTCTAATTCCTCCATATGATGTAAAACTTGAAGCGCACATCCACCTTCTATGATTAAGTAGAAGCGAACAGTTCTTTGCAAAAAAAAAATGAAGAACAAAAGTTACTCTTCAAGCCTACACCAAATTTCAATAGACCATTACCTCTGAAATGCTCGGCAACCTTGTCTTGATATTCTCATTAAAACCAAAATAACATAACGAGGTGAGAGGAATAGCCTGTAGCTTATTCAGAGCATAATAATCCTTGACTCGAGGTTTTGTGGAGGACAATAACAAAGAAACAGTGCTTCTCATATTGTAACTGCCCGACAACACTTATTACAAGCAGTCTCAAATATCAGCGAGATTCTGCCCTCTTCTCTCTCAGTTCACGCCAGTGAAATCGCTCAGTCGTGGTTCTTATTCGTGACCCTATAAACCACATCACGCCAATCTTTCTGGTCTTCCGCTATCTTTCGAATATCACATATATTCATTTGCAATCCCTGAAGGATAAGCTAAGGATAAAGTAAATACGAGAAACAGTTAAGAAGGCAGTATCATACAGGCCATACCTAAATTAAAATAAGCTGATAATTACACGCGCTTCAATAATTTCCAGCATTGAAAAGACAATTCGCTATCTGAAATGCTGGTTATTGTAGTGGTGCACAACAATTTTCTATCGCATTGTACAGGAGCAGTTATGCATTAGTTTTCACTGTAATGCGCTGCAGCGCAGACTGTGCCCTCGCAACCTGCAATTTTCATTAAGCATAGTGAGAACAACAAAGCACGCCACTTGCGAAGGCAAACATATTAAAAAAAGGAACCTAATTCTTTGAAGACCATCTGTTTAATTGACGCTTAATTTGATTTACCAAAACAAGGAGGAGCTTCGCACGATTGCAAGAGTGGAACGTGATAGCACATCCGGCAATTTCCTAGTTGACGTAGAGGAGAGGGAGAGCCAATTCACTCGACGTTATACTCGGACGACTACGCCTGGTTTTCGCTGTAACGAGCTCCCTAATGCTCTCGCGTTAAAATGTGTGAGTAGGTTCACTGCTCTGTTACATATTCATACAATTTTCGCTGCGCAGGTTTTCACAAAGCTCGATCACTGTACTCACTTTCAAACGCTTTCACCTGAGTCCTCCGTCCTGATGTGCTATCGCCGTGAACCACTGTTGCTTCAGGGGGGTAATCCTTTCACACTAGGAACTGGCACAAATGCGGAATCGTTTTCCAGGTGGCATCCGAACATACTGCGTGCACTCGCACAAAAAAGAAACTGCGCGGCGCGGCACAAAAAGAAACTCTCACATGGCGACACCACGTGGTACGAAACTACGGCACAAACACTGTTTCACGCGCATAAAAGAATTTGCCATAATAAGTCAACACTATATTTTTACTGCATATTGTTAAATTTCTTAAATAGGTTGTCCTTTCTTCAAATAGGCGCACTCAAGAAGACCCGAGCAATGGCTGCAGGGGAAACACTTTTGAGCCGAAGGAGGATCCCGACAGCCCAGGCCTGAAAGCGCAGGTAAAAGAGACGCGTAAGCGAAAAGCATCACAGCCCGCGCAGAAGAGAGAAAAGAAGACCGAGGGTGACGCTAAACCACGTGGCCTCGACCGGGGCCTGGAACCGGACCACATTATGGGCGCAACCGATTCATCAGGGGAGCTGATGTTCCTCATAAAGTGGAAGGACTGTGACGAAGCGGACTTGGTGCCTGCGCGAGTGGCCAAACTCCGTTGCCCGCAGGTAGTCATTCGCTACTACGAGGAGCACATTACTTGGGACACCAATGGAAATCGCGAGTGAGCGAGTGTCCCCGCTTCCACTGCCGCCTTGTTTTTTTCGTGGTCGAACCTTTTTTTTTTTATCTCAACACATCATCACGCGAGATGCCCGGTTGACAGGCTGCATTGGTCGGCGTCTTTCCCGGTGAACACTCCCGGTATTCTGCCTTTTCTTTTTATGTGGAGACGAAGCCTTGTCTTGTCCTGTCGTTTGTCTAACCTTGTTTGACCAAACGCACGCAGGACGTCGTGCAAGTGTCAACCGTTTTACAGCGCCGCGCTTCTTGGGGTGAAGTGTTTACTGTGGTTACTGTGTTGGCCCGATATGTTCGGTGGAAACCGTCCGTAGCGACGTGTTTTGATGCCCCATTTCTTCCATTCCTGCAGATAACGCTGCACCTTCCTTTTCCATTTGTTACCTCTCGTTTTCTTTCCCACGCAATCACCCGTAATGCTGTGGGTCCTGCGTGCGTTTGGTCAAACAAGGTTAGACAAATGACAGGACAAGACAAGGCTTCGTCTCCTCGGTCACCTCCGCTTTTTTTTTTTTTTCAGTTTCTTGAAATCATTATTTAGCGAAGCGTGAATTGAAGCTTCTGTTTAAGTAATCGAAATTCGACGTCAAGAATACGCTACAACTAAATAAAATCAAACGGGGTCGCAAAATGTCGCGCTTTCGATGTACTGTTTTTTTTTTCCTCATTGCTTTGTGTTGGAGTGTTTCGCGGGTTCGTATTGATGTATACAAAATAACAGAAAATTAAAGTTTCACCTGCATTTGTTGGGGGCGAAAAAAATCGCTGCAGTCTTGTCATTTTCAGGCGTGTCTCGACTTGTCAGCTGTCAAAATCACTGCTGGCTTTGAGCAGCGTCATGCTCTTAGACACGCCTGTTCTATTATGGACTTATTTTTTTTTTAAATATTGGTAACGTTTGGATTTAATGTCATCTGCTAATCACAACATGCTTATACATAAAATTCCTCTGATGGTTGTGGGTATTGTATTTTCAGTTATTTGAAAGGCTTTGGCAGGTGCAAAAACCATGTGCTGCTTACCTTAAAATGTAACATCCTTTGCTTTTGCTTGAAGAGCGCTGATATACGCAGGTAATGTAACCAATTCCTTCATGCTAAAGAGCCCATTTCATTTCTGTTCTGGCATGCTGCTTGGGGTCCTAGTGTAAATTTAACTTGTAAAGTTGTGCTTGGGGGAACTGCTGGAACCTGGAGAAAAAATGGTGAAGTACAAATTATGGCAGACTCTAAAGTTGTCTTGTAGGTTGGGTATAAAGAGGTAGGAGTTAGAAAAGAATTTTGAAGCTTGTGCTGATGCTGATGTTTGGGTGCTCTGAAACCCTCTTGTTATGCATTGGCATGCACAAACGGGAGCAATAGAAAGTTACTTTTAGAGGGCCCTGAGTCGGCAGCAGGGTTAGAGCACTTAGCTTTAAGTATATTGTTTACCAATCAATCAAAGCACACTTTCGAAGAGAAAGTTACGGTACTGGAATCTGGCGCAGACACCAGGCGTTCGTACCTTCTAAACATTATCTTTTCAGTTATTGGTAGTGTTCGGTACTGTGGTCCTATGTGGCTGATTTTCATTGAGGGGATTGTCTTACAACTACACGACTTCACTGTAGTTAGCCTTGCCAAGTCATGAAGCCATCGCCTGATTTGTGCCACGAAACGTGTTACCTGTATGGCTTGGCGGGAGTTGCTCTGTAGTATTGTAGTTGCTCTGTAGCGCATAGAAGCGTTACATTTTTTTTTTAACAGGACTAAATTGATTTTGGAAAGGCTCAAGCTAATAATGTCGGCCTCTTTCTGTCTGTGGGATGTATTGTCTTGTTAATTCCATCAGGCTTTCGTCATTCCGTTTGAGCAGCAACTGATGTGTGCTGTATCGTGCTAATGTACGTAGGAACAAAAAATATTCTTACCCGCGCTGAGGAGGTTGCGCTACAGAGGATCTGGGCCGGGGTTGCCTTCACACCTGTGCACATGGCCGCAATATCGATATTTATATCAACGTCCAGGATGTCCTGTCTGAAAGCCACCAGATCACGAGGCAGATATTCGCCACTTGTTGTGGGTTTGCCCGGCACTGAAGCCGACAAGAATTCGGCACCTGACGGCAGTGGGCCTTTCGCCGAACAACTCATCTGCATACACTGCATGGACTCAAGGACCTTATCATCGCTCTCTCTTGAACTTTATTAGATCAGCTAACGTTTTTCTTTAATTTAATACCCCTTTATTTTTACATATTCGATTGTGCCCGGAGGCAAAAACAACGTTAATAATAATAAAAAAAAAACATTTTGCATCTCCTAAATGTAGTTTCATTGTCGCGGTAGATTTCATTGTGATGCTCGTACCTAGATTTCGCTAGATTTCGTAAAGGGGCAACACCCTGCCAAGGAAAGCGAGGCCATGCGATCCAAACTGCATAATACACTGATACAAGTGACAGTGCAACTGCTACAGGCATTGAGCTCCCGCTAGAAGAATAGATGGCATCCCAGCCAATGCTGCTTGCGTGGCTTGTATCTTTTTGAGCTGCGCATGCTGATCTTTAGCTGATCTAAACAATGAAATGTTACCTGCAAAAACCGTGGATATTGGTGATACACCCAGAGGTGTATAATAGGTGTACAGTACTCACCGCTGCGGTGATGAAGACATTGCGAAATCAGGGGGTAGACGAGCCGTACGTGAAAGTGCTGGAAGATATATATAGTGGCTGCACAGCAACCATAGTTCTACATAAAGAAAGCAACAAAATTCCCATAAAGAAAGGTGTTAGGCAAGGAGACACAATCTCCCCAGTACTATTCACAGCTTGTTTAGAGGAAGTATTCAGAGACTTGGAATGGGAGCAGTTAGGGATAAGGGTAGATGGAGAATACCTCAGTAATCTGCGATTTGCTGATGACATTGCCTGGCTAAGCAACTCGGGGGATGAACTGCAAATAATGAATGATGACCTAGACAGGAAAAGTAGAAAGGTAGGCTTGAGAATCAATATGCAGAAGACTAAGAATGTTCAACAGCCTCGGGAAGGAACGGCAGTTTACATTAGGTAGCGAAATACTGGAAGTAGTAGGCGAATATGTCTACTTAGGACAGGTAGTAACCGCAGATCCGGACCATGAAAAGGAAATAACAAGAAGAATAAGATTGGGATGGAGCGCATTTGGCAAGCACTCGCAGATTATGACTAGCAGCTTACCGGTACCGCTCAAGAGGAAAGTATACAACAGTTGCATCTTGCCTGTACTCACCTATGGGGCTGAAACGTGGAGGCTAACCAAGAGAGTTCTACTTAAGTTGAGGACAACCCAGAGGGCTATGGAACGAAAAATGGTAGAGAAAGCGTGCAGAGTGGGTCAGAGAAATAACTCAAGTTACCGACATTCTAGTAGAAATTAAGAAGAAATGGACATGGGCAGGACATGTAGTGCGAAGAGAGGATAAGCGATGGTCGCTGAGGGTAACAAACTGGATTCCAAGGGAAGGAAAGCGTAGCAGGGGGCGGCAGAAAGTTAGGTGGGCGGATGAGATTAAGAAGTTTGCGGGGGTCAAGTGGATGCAGCCAGCACAGAACCGGGTTAAGTGGAGAAATATGGGAGAGGCCTTCGCCCTGCAGTGGGTATAATCAGGCTGATGATGATGACTCACTGCTGCCTGCCATGGTCGCTCAGTGGTTAGGACACTCAATCGCTGGTCCTAAGGATGTAGGTTCAATTCTAGCCACGTTTAGATAGTAGTGAAATTCAGGGTGCCCATGTGCCGTTGTATATTCATACATGTGAAAGAGCGCGAGGTAGTTGAAACTTCCAGAGTCGTTCACTATGGGGTTGCCTTCACACCTGCGCACATGGCCGCAATATCGATATTTATATCAACGTCCAGGATGTCCTGTCTGAAAGTCACCAGATCACGAGGCAGATATTCACCACTTCGCCTCGTAGTCGATGTCGCTTTGGGATGTTAAACCCTGTATAGATCAAAGCAAACATAATCACTGCTAAAGCCCAGCATTGCGTAGTGACATACTTTTCACTGTTGAGTTCTTGGTTTGCGAAATATCTCAGTATTATTATCCTCGTGTCAACATGATTACCACATCCCACTTTATGCAACCAGCAGAGAAGAAGCAGTAGCGGAGGTTCGAAATGGAACAGGGATGACCATCACCACCCGTATGGTTTGAAAATCTGAGCTCTTCACTCGACTTGTGCTCTCATTCTATGAATTTTTTTAATGTGCTAATGACCAGTCCAGCTCACTGGCTCTATTGACTACAGTACACTTGTGCCTTGAAAAGAGAGCACATATCTGCTTGCATTTTATGACTTGTTCCGTGACTTGTTTTATGTTCCGTGAGCTTAAAAGGCTTTCGCCTTTTAAGCTCACGGAACATAATCCCGTGTGCGAGAGTTGTCTTCGAGATCTGTCACATTCCACGAGATTAGTTCTTGTTTAGCGTTCCTGCCATCTGCAATACCACTCTCGAACGCGCACCAAGGAACGCTACGCGACAGGAGCGATACTGTACCGTACAAATTCACACTTGCCAGTGACAGATACTGTGCCTTTACTTTCCTGTAAATCAGTCATAGTTATGTGCAGCTCTGCAATGAACACAGATAAGAGGCAAATGATAGAGAGAAAGGGTAGGCTTTCCCCATTCTCCTGGGCGGAGTAAGGTCGGAAAGTGAAGCGAGTGCGTTTGGGAAGTAAGGATAGTGCGGAAATTCCAAGGGTTTCCAGACCTACCTGGGTAGTCGATTTATTGGAGAAAAAACTAGAATAGTAGTAAAGAGGGAAGCGCAAGATCCAGCAACCAAGTCATTGCTCGGGGAGGACAGCAGGAGAGAGGTTTCGCAGGGCCATATGGAAAGAGCAAGGTAGGAAGCGATGAATGCCTTGATGAGAAGTCTCCACGCGAAGATCTTGTATTTTAGTAAATAAAATAAATTTGCTTTTGCTATTCGTATATGGTACGAGTTAATCCGGTGGAAAGCAATAATCGTAGTGGTATCAGTGCAATTCGCTGTTTATCATTATTACTAACATTACTGTGATCTCTGTCGCTAGATGGTAAAGTAACCCTTACCTAAAATGATGAATTTAATGCGCTCTTATCGAAGAGTCATTCAGATACAGACAGGTGACTGACAACTGCCTATGCAAATACAGCCTGTCTCCACGCATAGAAAGGAGGGAACTATCTAAGGGGAAAACTAAGACAATTTTGAAAGCCAAATGGCGAGTGCGCCTTTTTTCGTAAGCTGGCTGTATGCTCGTTCGGCTCCGCAGCCGGTGTCCGATCTCAACAGACGGATGAAGCGCAGACCCGGGAACTCCTCGGTATTTCTTAGAAATTAAGCCACTGCACATACGCGCGCCTCTGTCTGTGTTTTGGGGTTCCTTCTGTGAATGTGCGTTTAGGACGTCGGCGAAAGAGTGAGATGCGCGCGCGGTGCTCTGGTGTGTGAATGCTTGAGTGAAGTTCTGTGTACACTCTTCTTTTGTTAATTTCGTTTTGTGTCGTTCTGCCCCGTTCTGCGTTCGTGCACCCGTTTACTCACAACCACTGTATGAGGCCGCTTTTCTGTGGTATGGCCAATCTTCGCCCCCCCCCCCCCCCCCCCCTCCCTTTCCTAGAAGGAAGAAAAAAAAAACGAAGAAACAACTTCTTCCTCTCACATTTTTTTTTCATTTTTTGCCTATGTAGCTTTTAGTTGCACGTTCCCGAATGACGTTCCCGAATGACGTCGGCTGCGCAGATTTCTGTCGCTTGTCGACCATGCAGGTTAGGGAACCTACATGTTGCTTCGCGGCGCCCGGCTTAGGGTGGTGCCATCCTTTGAAGGGGCACTTGCCAGACCAGTGTTGCCAGATGAGCTAGCGGCGCCATTTTGGTCCCCAACTGAACCGGCGCGCCCGGGCGCTGCGCATTAATGAGAGCGTTGGCGCTCGTACATTGCGGCGGTCTGATTTTTTCTTCGCTGCTATCTTCAGCAAATATTTGCGCACTGCAGTAAATATTAAACTTTTCGTTTTATACAGCTCGTTCAGCAGAAAAGCCGTCGGCATAATAGAAATAGTAGTAGAGTAGTAGTAGTTGTAGTCTGAACCACGTGTTGGGAAGAATCGCATCATGGTAATTTGTGGTTCTAGTGATTGATGATTGATTGATCAATCACGAGTTAATAAATTGTAAATAATTAATCGAATTAACAAAAATGAGGCACCGAAAAAGGGGTTTCAAAGGTGTGAAAATGTTCATAATAAAAAAACCGATGCTTTAGGTTCTTCAAATTAAACATTAACGACGGCTTGTTGATGTTTTGTGTCAAGTACTAAGTGTCGACAGACTCGTGTGGCCGTACTCGAACGATGACGTGTGGTCACAGTTTTAAATTTGTCTTCTAATTCTTTCGACCTCATGAACTCCTAGTGCCATCACTCCACGGGATAAGTTCAAAATTTTGCTAGCGATTGCTTGCGATTGTTTTTTTGTGTGTAAGCTGCTCATCTTCGGGGACGTAGAAACAAACCTAGGTCTCAGTGTCGAGGATTGTTCGCCGATCTAAAAAATGGCCAAACGATTATTTTGAACGAACTTAGTGACATTCGTAATCGTGTCATCTCAGCAGAAAACAAAATCGAAGCACTTGAAGATCGTTCAGGTAAAGTAGTTGCTCCAGGAAATCAGCGACCAAACAGCACACATTGCTACTCTTCAGGATAAAGTTTAGAGCACGTAATACAGCAACAGGCCGGAAAACTAACCGATCTAGAGGACCGCAGTCGCCGATCAAATCTTGTTATTTTTGGTCTAGAAGAACAAGACGAAGAAAACGATGGAACCTTGCGCAAAGCCGTAATCGAGGACATATTTGAAACAAAACTGAATCAGTCATGCCACTCTGTTGCCAGGATACACCGTCTTGGCAGAACCCCAAGAAACGGACCAGTCATTGTTTGCTTTCAGGATTTTTCAGAAAAGGAGGCTATACTGCGCAATGCAAAGTACCTAAGCCTTTCCATCTAAAATGATTAGTCGAAACACGCTGCGAAAACAGCTACTTGTACATGACGCGTTCTTATCAGACGTGCTCGCGATCCACAGACTTCTGACTGACAATGCGAATGCTCTTTTCCTAAAGAATTGAGGGCCTTAAATTTTAATTCCAGGAGCCTAGTGAATAAATCTGCGGAACTTAACTGCTTCTTCCAAAGTACGACCCGCACATAACGATCATAACTGAGACTTGGCTAAATGACGGCGTTAGCGATGAGTAACTCTCTTATCACATTTTCCGTCGGGATCGTCCTTCGCGAGGGGGTGGAGCGGCTATAATTCTAAAGAGCGCATTTGCTGCAAGTCTCCTTCAGCAAATTCATGACCCCGAAAGCTTGTTTTTGAAGGTCGACTGTTGGGGCCATTCCACTGTGGTGTGCGCGATCACCTTCTGCCTCTCCCCAGTTTCTTGTATCCTTAAACACCAAAAGACTGGCTGCTGACTTTAATCTCCCATTTATAAACTGGATGAATAGACCTGAGCTTCACTTACTTGACAACGCTCTAATTGATATTATGATGACATGCGACTTACGGCAGGTTGTACTTGATAACACCCGTGTGAATGAAAATAGTGATTCAATTTTAGATCTTATATTTTTAATATAAGCAATGATCTTTCCCAATACACTGTAAGCACGGAAAATGGTGTGTTTGATCACAAGCTTGTATTGTTGCCATGTTTACTTGTCAAGTGCGTGCAGAAAGAAAAGCCACAGGATGTAATTGTCAAAGACTTTACCCACGCCGATAACTTGACGAGCTTTGGAAACTGGCTGACAATCTTCCATGTAGTGACGCAGTGTCATTATGGCTATTGTTTAAAACTACAGTTAAATACTGCATGACTGAATCCCTCCCAGACCGAAGAATTAAACCCAAGCGAAAAAATCCTTGGATTAACCGAAGTATTATTCACTTAAAACGCAGGTTGAAGCGCGCAAAAAAGCGCAAATCTAGAAACTCCGAATTAATTCGCGAACTTCAAGCTCAGCTCTCAACTGAGTTCATATGCTCTCGTAAAAAGTACTTCTCTACGACGCTGCCAAATTTTATGAATGCTAATCCAGACAGGTTTTGGCGCTACCTTGGCATTGAAAAATTCTGAGACCATTACGGAACCAAGCAAAGTTGCTCCCAGAGATGAGACAGCTAACATGTTATTGCCATCCACTTCAGACCCAGACTTATTACGTTTGAAGGGGTCTTGTCACTCGTACTAAACCTGAAAGAAAAATCGGCTTCAGGTCCAGAGAATATTCCCAATTCCTTCCTTCGCCGCTATGCTGAACCAGTGTCGCATATATTAGTATCCATTTTTAGCCCCTCGTTACGCACTGCTATTTTACCGGATGACTGGCGTATTGCTCGCGTTATGGCGGTTCACAAGAAAGGTGATCGCCTCTTAATGGAAAACTACCGTCCTATATCTTTAATCTCCACGTGCTGTAAATTATTAGAGCATATCGTGTCTCATTTTCTTACAAATTTTCTAGAAAGTAACCATTTGCTGTCCCCATTCCAACATGGATTTCGTAAAGGATTATCTACGTGTACGCAACTAGTAACAACAGTCCATGACATTGCTAAAGTTTTTGACTCAGCTGGCCAGGTCGATCTCATTTTTCTTGACTTTAGCAAGGCGGGTTCCTCATAGAAAACTTTTGACTAAACTTAAACCTTTCGGTATTCTTTCCTTCATAATAAATTGAATCAATGCGTACCCAGTTTGTCGACATTGTTCCAATACTTTACCGGTTTCATCGGGAGTTCCACAGGGAAGCGTTTTAGGGCCTATCCTTTTCCTAATCTACGTTAACGACATAATTACTCACATTCATTCCGATATTAACATCCGCCTCTTTGCAGATGATTGCCCTCTCTATAAACAAATAACATGTGAACAAGACCAAAGAAATTTACTCGACAGTCTAACGAATATCAGTGAATGGTGTGCGGTGTGAACTCCCAAAAAACAGTACTGCTCCGCGTCACAAATAAAAAGTATCCCTATGTATTTTCTTATGTTATCGATGGTCACCCTTTAAAGCAAGTAGATGAATACAAATACCTGGGAATTACAATTACTAACACTCTTTCGGGGTCTAAGCATATACTGCTACACGTAAACTCTGCTTTTTAAGACACAAGCTAAAACAGGCACCTTCCGACCTAAAACTTCAAGCCTACAAAGCATTTATCTTGCCGAAACTCGAGTATGCTTCAGTGGTTTGGGATCCCTTCTACGTAAAAGACAAACAAAAGCTGGAAATGGTCCAAAGGCATGCAGTTCGCTTCATATTTAATAAATATAGAGCTGTTCTGTCAGATAATAACATGGCGGAAAATTGCGCGACTGAAATTTTTATTTGCAATTTACAAAAAGTATCTGAACATCAGCTCACAAAATTATATTCAGCCATTTTCATCGCACTCATCAAGACACAGGCATGCCCACAATTTGCTCCCTTATACCGCGCGCACTAATTTGTTTAAATACTCCTTTTTTCCACGAACAAGTGGAACAATCTACCTGCAGCCATTTTTTATTTGGAAAGTTTTGATTATGGTGTAACAAACGCATTACAGTTGTGATGTTTTTTTACTTTTCTGCTGTTTTTACCCTTATTTACATATCCTATCCGGACCTTACTGGTCTGGATTTGCTGCTATGTGATCCCTTTTATTTTTTCTTCTAAATCAAGCGCCCGTTTGAAGCGTTTTTTTTTTTTTTTAAAGCTGACCTGTTTGTTTCTGTATATTCCCACCTGCTTGGTCTTCCGAGACTACAGTATTTTCAAATAAATAATTAAATAAATAAATACATCATCATCGTCAGCCTTACTATACCCCCTGCAGGGCGAAGGCCTCTCTCATATTTCTCCAATTAACCCGGTTCTGTGCTAGCTGCATCCACTTGACCCCCGCAAACTTCTTAACCTCATCCGCCCACCTAACTTTCTGCCGCCCCCTGCTACGCTTTCCTTCCCTTGGAATCCAGTTTGTTACCCTAAAGCGACCATCGGTTATCCTCTCTTCGCACTACATGTCCTGCCCATGCCCATTTCTTCTTAATTTCCACTAGAATGTCAGTAACTTGAGTCATTTCTCTGACCCACTCTGCACGCTTCCTATCTCTTAATTCATAAACCTCCGAGTTGTCCTCAACTTAAGTAGAACCCTCTTGGTTAGCCTCACGTTTCAGCCCCATAGGTGAGTACAGGTTAGATGCAACTGTTGTATACATTCCTCTTGAGCAATACCGGTAAGCTGCTCGTCATAATCTGCGAGTGCTTACCAAATGCGCTCTCTCCCAATCTTATTCTTCTTGTTATTTATTTTTCATGGTCCGGATCTGCGGTTACTACCTGTCCTAAGTAGACATATTCGCCTACTACTTCCAGTGCTTCGCTACCTAACGTAAACTGCTGTTCCTTCCCGAGGCTGTAGTCTTCTGCATATTGATTTTTAAGCCTACCTTTCTACTTTTCCTGTCTAGGTCATCAATCATTATTTTCAGTTCATCCCCAGTTACTTAGGAAGGCAATGCCATCGCAGATTACTGAGATATTCTCCATGTACCCTTATCCCTAACTGCTCCAGTAAAAATGAGACAGGCTTCCCAGCAGTGGGTCCGTCCGAGACAAATGAACCGGGGAACTTTATACAGACTATATACAAGAGGTGGTTTGCTTCCCCAAGGGAGTAACAATCAGAGACAAACGGCAAATGGCCGCGACCGGCCGCGCCGACCGCTAAAGCAAGGATTCCGCGTCCCCGCAGTCGAGCTGGCGCCTCTTGCCCCAGCTCCATAGCAACAACTACTCCCAGCGGTCGCCAGTGCGAGTAGCTCCAGCGAAAGACACTCGAGCGCATTCCCGCGCTCCTGAGATGAGTCGAGAGCATTCTCCCTTTCCACAAGTCAAAATAAAATCAATCACTACAAGCTGTCTCCTCGGCAACCTTAGCAAAGCGCACCAGATGCGCTGCACTTCGCAGTGCAGCGCTACGAAAGCCTTACCCCCACGAAAGCCTGACCCCCCTTCGCGGGTTTTATGGTCCCATTCGTGCGACGGGACAGTGGGGGAGCGCGCTAATAAGGTCCGAGACGAGGCAAAAGGGGCGTTTCTTCTGTCTCCAATAGCAAAGGGAAAGTAAGCTCAGAGGGGGTCCGAAGGAAGAGCTCTCATTTTAGAGTCAATGCTCCCCTTCTAGGAACCAGAACGTGACGCGCAGTTAAACACATGCAAGCGAACACATGGTTCACATGCAAGGAAAACGCTAGCGATTTCTGCCGCAGCGACGCTGTCGCTGAGCTGTCGCGTCGGCTCGAGCGGCGAGAGCGACGAACTCGTTCGAAATTTTTCGCTCTTGTTGCTGCCGCTCGCCGCTCAGTTCGCTCAATCGCTTGCATGTGAACCAGCCTTAACACCCAGCTGAGAAATTCTCCCAAAACAGAAGTACAGATATACGTCAACACATGAGTACAGAAACTCGCACAGACAATCCAACAAACGCTGAGGCCGTACACAGCACGAACTGGAGGGCTAGTTGCAGTGAATAGTATTGGGGAGATATTGCCTCCTTGCCTACACCTTCTTTATGGGGATTTTGTTACTTTCTATGGTTGCTGTGCAGCCACTTCCAGCACTTTCCCGTACGGCTGGTCTACCCCCTGATTTCGCAATGCCTGCATCACCGCCGAGGTTTCAACTGAGTCAAATGCTTTTTCGTAATCAATGAATGCTATGTATAAGGGCTGGTTATATTCCGAGCATTTTTCTATCACCTGATTGATGGTATGGATATGATCGATAGTAGAGTACCGTTTCCGAAAACCTGATTGATCCTTTGCTTGATTGCAGCCTAAGGTTGTCCTGATTCTATGAGCGATTACGTAACAGTTGATTGGTACGTAATCCACCCCCTCACCCCTTTCTTATGAATGAGGATAATGTTTGCATTTTTTCCATGGTTCCGGTACCGTCGATGACACCAGGCATTGCGTATGCAGGGTGGCCAGTTTTTCTAGCACGATATCGCCCCGTCCTTTAACAAATCTGTAGTTATCTGATCCTCTCCAGCAGACCCTTTTCATAGCTTCTAATGCTTTCTTGACCTCGTCCTTTGTCACTGGTGGAACGTCTGACTGATATTCCCTACCGCCAATCTTATTACGGTCCTGACTACTTTGGCTAGTAGTCAGTATAGAACACCTCGGCTACTGTGACTGTGACTAAGGCTTCCCCCGTTCTTTACAGCATGCTCAATTTTCTTCATGTTATACTTCCTTATACTGGCCATTTTCGCTTATTGATTAGCTTTGATATCTCTGCCAATTCTATCTGGTCTGCCGGTATCCTCTCTTACTATCCTACCGCCTACGTGTACAGCACACTCAGTAATGATATCTCTGAAATTATTGTTTATTGCTTATAGGGTAATGTCGCCATCCTCGGTTAGAGCCGAATATCTATTCTGTAGAGAGATCCTGAGCTCTTCGGCCCTCTCCCTCTCCGCTAATTCGTTGATGGACTTACTTACTAATCTTTTGCGTTCCTTCTTCAGATTTAGGCTAATTCGGGACCTCACCATCCTGTGGTCACTGCATCGCACTTTCCCGATTACCTTTCCATCTTTTATAATGGCGGGGGTTGAGCACAGTATGAAGTCACTTTCATTGTTAGTCTCCCCGTTAGGACTTTCTCATGTCCATTTCCGTCTCTTCCGTTTGCTGAAGAAGGTATTCATGATCCTTAAGTTATTGCGCTCTGCAAACTCAACTAGTAACTCCTCCCTGCTATTCCTAAAGCCAATGCCATAGTTCTAATGTCAATGCCTGGTCTCCTGCCTGCTTTTTCCCTTCCTTGGCATTGAAGTCGCCCATTAGTATATTGCGTCTGTACTTTTCGCATTGCCGATTCTACATCTTCGTAGAAGCTTTCAACTGCCTGTGGGTGCATAGGCCTGTACAACCTTCAGTCTATACCGCTTATTAGGCCTAATTACGATGCCGGCCACCCTCTCATTAATACTATAGAATTCCCGCTATATCCTTATTGACAACGAAACCTTCTCCTAGTTCTCGCCTCTGCGGTAAACCTCGATAACACAGTACATGCCCATCCTTCAGTACAGTATATGCTTCATCGGCCTCCTAACCTCACTAAGCCCTATGATATACCATTTCATGCCCTCTAGTTCCTCTAACAGAACGGCTAAACTAGCTTCACTATCTATAGGGTTCTAGCGTTAAACGTTGCCAGGGTCAGTTTCCAATGGCGGCCTGTCCAGCGGATTCAGAAATTCTTAGCACCCCCTGCTGCGTCACAGGTGTGACCGCCGCCGTGGTCAGCAGTTCCGCAGCCGGGTGAGGGAGTGCGTTGCCGGAGGTGTTGCCGGCATCAGGTCCCACCCCAAACCTGTTTATGCAATTCCATAGACACGCGGATGTTTTTTTTTTTCCGGTGGCGAATTGCGTGGCTCCGGGATTTGAACCCCGGCCCTCTTGCATGCGAGACGGATGTTCTACCGCTACGCAGCCGCTGCACCTTCAAAATACATTAGGGGCATTTAAGATCCACCTGATTGATATAACGCTATAGAAACCTCTGGTACTGTCAGGTGCATCCGCACTGAGAAATCAAACGAAGACGCGCAGTTTTTACCGCGGTTCGCCTACGAAGAAAAAACGATCAGTCCAGAAAGAGGCTCTGCTCCCGGACGCAGGCTCTGCATGCATTTAGAAAACGGCACACTGGTAAGTTCTTGGGCCCCTCCATGCCGGTGCCACTATGCCACGTCAAGCAAGCACGTGCATGATATGAATCGGTAACGTACATTTTGCTACTTGCTACATCCTCATTATCATACACTGGTAAGGTACCAATTTGAGTGAGATATGCAATACTGGAATATCAAGGCGTACAGGATTCGCGGGTTGGTGGTTCCAGTCCCGAAACAAATACTGAAATTTGGATCGATGTAAAACCAATTACTTATCCTGTCGTACATGCTCCGCCCTGAAACTGACATTGTCTTTCCAGGCGTCAACCTGTGACGTGGGCTTCTCGACACAGCGCCGATACTGCCTTTCCGGCTAAATGGCGGTCGTAGAGCTTTAAATTAATAATTGCTTTAAATTAATTGCTTTAAATTAATAATCAGTGATTCTTATATTAGCGTCCTTTCAACAGTCTGGCCACGCAACCGTTGACTCAACGCAGGAGTGGCGCGTGGGTATTGTGGGAGACAGTGGGGCAACACTGTCTCCCCTGTCATGGACGCACAGGTCGTAGGGCATGGCGAGAACTTTGTCATTTGGGAACATGTGTTGTGAACGACGCAAATATCGCTCGCGCTTCGTAGCAGTTCTCTTGCGGAGGCTTCAAACAAGAGTGAAGATACGAATGCCCTACATCCGGCAAATAAAGCTCCCTCTATCCTTGTATCGCGCAGGAAATCGGTCGACAAGATCAGACCCTCGTGGTTCGTAACCAGTAGGCACCCATTGTCGTCGCCGGTGGACAAACCGTCGGGAAGCGGTACGTTCGTCGGCCATTGTGTCTCCAGCTTCAACACAATACGGTCCTCGGCGATGAGGATAGACCATGGATCTGTTAACTTTCCGATTCTTTCCATGGTGAAGGCTTTTCCCTCCGGTAAATGGAAAGTCCTGAAAGGCATGATCATTCAGCTGGGTTAAAGGAAGACCTTGTGTTTCACTGCCTGATCATCTGATCTGATATGTGACGTCATCTTCCGTATTCAGAGTTTGCGTCGTTATCAAAACTGTCGATATCTCACCGTCTTCGGGTCATCTGATTGGCAGAAACACCGAGACCGGATGTCGGTTTGGCCGCTACAAGTTCCAGTTGCCGCGTTTCCACCAACCTTTAAATGACTCGAGTTCAGGGGCGTAACGACACTTACGATGACAAAGCAAACTCGCACTACAGATCCTCACCCTTTTTACAAACAGAGGGCGCTCAGCTTACCGAGGCTAAACAGCAGGTACAGCCACGGCCGGTCTCGAGGGAGAGCGGGCTTCTCTTCTCTTACGGCCTCAATAAAGGGGTCTGTTTCCACTGCCCGCCGCGCCTCGGTGGGGTTGCCACTGCCCCACTGCTGTGCCTCTGCTACCGCCGTTCACGCGCAAGGGAAACGCTCGCTCGCTCTTCGCTCCGCCCGCCTCAGTTGCAACCGGCAGGTCCTGACATTTCACCCCTTGTGATCTATACAAAGACGCCGTAATCAGCGCCTAAGATTTATCGTGTACGAGGAATAAAATATAGTCAACACCGCTCACGCGCGGGTGCGCCTTCGTCAGTGCGGCCGAGCGCGGTCGAATGAAGCTGATACACTTACTTCAATACTTTTTGCCCCTAACTTTTACAGAAATAAATTTATCAGTCTATGCAGTGTTCTTTCGAAAGCTGTGAGCAGGTGTAGCGTGATCTGACGTGAGTGCATGGCAAACTGATGGGTGGAGATTCTGTCAATCGCTTCTGTTTTCGTTTAGAGCAAAAGAGGCACCGGAGAAAATTCATGGCGCGTCTCAGATTCAGAGTAAGGAACAAAATTTACGCATATAAAATTGCAGTTGTCTAGTGGAGTGCGCTGTTCTAGCTTCGTTTAAACAAATCAGTCGGTTGAAAGACAGAATATGTATATGTAGTCTCGCGACTGACGTATTCGGTTTAATATAGATAACAACTTTTAATCAAGGAAATAGGCATGAACAGTTATGCCTAATTGAAAAGAGCGGCAAACAATAAAAAAATTGTCTTTCAATGTTATACATCGTACTACATCATTCATCAATTCATCAAAACGTGACCTCCAGCTAGAAAATTCACTCTGTCTTCCTGGCCGGTTTGCTCATATAGGGAGCTGGCCTGTAATTTCTGTCTGTTACTTTCTTGGCATAATTGACAAGAAGGATTCTGATAAATTTTTCAGATATCAAAGAAGCGGAGCTTACAGGCTTTTGTTAATTCCTTCAGTGCAACTCAGCAATGGCGAATTCTCAATTGCGCTGCTTGAATCAGGATTTGAAGTACTTCGAGAGCATTTGTATGTGGTAGAGGCACGATATTTATTTATTTTTTTTAGAAAACTTTGTCCAGTAGGGCAATAAACTCTGGTTTCGGATAATGCTGTCCACTAGAATTCTTGTCCTCGTAAAAGAGTGTACATAGGGCTGCTTCTTTCGATAGTTTCAAGAAAGATAGAGCAGCGTCACACCCGAGGTCACTGATTAACTTATCAATGTATCCATCGACGTAAGCTAAACCGGAACATGTGACAGTAATGGGATGACAGGAGATGCCACCACAATTCCTTCATTTCCTCGGTTACTGATTGTGGCCGGCTAGAAATGATTTATTCGGCATCGACGAAAACTGCCTTGATTTTGCTCCAAGGTGAAACGTCCGTCTTGACAATGTGGTCAAGTGCCGTTGTTACGGCCTTCGCATTTAGCATGTCGTTCTCTCCGCACATTAGCCTTACTTTCCCCAAGACAGCCTAAATGAGACCACTATTGAGTTTCCTGGTGAGGACGGAGCCGACACCTTTCCCCAGGAGGTATTCTACCACTTTTAGAGTAGACTCGTGGAGTCGTGATGAACAGCATTTCTTGAAATGTTTCTTCAGTGAAAGTTTTTTTTAGAAGTTTCTTGAATGCTTTCAATATAGCAAGTGAACTCGTTTGTCAGCCACTGCAATCGAGTATCATCAGCTGCGTCATTTATTAGTCTCTTTTTACCGCTTCCAGCACAAGTGGTGTCATGAATATCAAGCCATTTCTTTATTGTTTTCATAATAAGCATAATATCATGTAAAATTTCATTAAAATAGCAATTATTTGCAAAATCAAATAATTTAAATACAACACATGTGCTAATATATAAATGATAACGCTGAAACTCAAACTTACAGACTTTACTTTGACTAGTATACTAATACTTTATATCATGCAAACATTATGCAACTTATATTACATTTTTATGAAATTATTTTTATCTTCGGTGCGATATATTGGATGGTTTCGAATCTAACGCTGAAAGACGGTTTTGCTGTTGCAGACGAGTTGCTGTAATGTTAGCATTGAAGAAGCTCTGATTCTTCTCATTCAGTTTTTTTTTTTTTTTTTTTTGCTATTCTTGCGCAGGCTTGGGGAAAATTGGGATTACAATGGACAAAAGTAGATACCATGCCGCAATGAATGTCATATGCTTGTCGAACGTTTGCTGAGCGACAGTGTTTTTATATAAAGGCTCGGTTCACGTGTGTAGTACGCTGACGACATGCGGCTGCAGTATCTACCTTCCGTGTTCTTTCATTTCGGGGCTGCACTGACCACGAAACAAGCGAGCGACAGCGCGAAACCAGGCAAAAGCCACCCGCCGCCGCTGAAGCAGACGCGGAGTGAACAGTGAGTAGGACGCGCCCCTTGCGGTGGCGGAGAGCGTAACTTAGGGAGAAAAGTTCCCATTGCTCCCGCTGCGATTGAGAAGGCCGTAAGAAAGAGCGCGCGCTCTCCCTCGAGACCGGCCGTGGTACAGCATCGCTACAAAAATTTCCGAGAACACTGCTGTATCTGCACTGCAGAAATGCACCAGAACGACGCAGTGTTGTCCGCGAGATGTGTCAGCGGGATCCCGCAAATGACACATAATGCGCCTTTCTTTTCCAGTAAACCAATTATATAACGCCACCGATCGCGTTCAACGAACCGCTGGTTGTCCTCGACAAGGATCGCGCGATGTACCCGGTGCAGCAGCAACACTCAAGTTTTCGCCTTTTCACCACTGCAGATCATGCAGTTGTCTCACCATTTTCAGACTGGAGTTGTTTGATTACCTCTTTTCACACATTTCCAAACATTCCCACCCATTTGCGCACGCAAATCACACCCTTTCCCGCTCCTTCCCCATTAAACATTTTAAATTACCCTCCAGTGGAAGTTAGGCCTACGTCACCGAAACTCGAGCACAATGTGACCGGATTTCAATGTCACCATTACCCCTCCCGGCTATTTCGACGTCAGGTTGACTTAATTGGCTCTAATTGATTACCTAATAATCCCACTTGCACCAAACGTTTTCCCCAGCCAGATTTTTTTCATCCTCTATGTAGTCCAACCATTCTTTTATAATTTGTTTCGTTCGAACGTACTTATGCGGGAAAACTCGCGATGACACCAACCTGCCGACGTACCGACGTACCGCAACAAAAATGAAATCAAACCCTTTAAATCAGTGTTTTGATTCACAGCACACCTATAAAATCGATTTTGGGAGCCAACATTCTAGGACAGATTTCAAAACTTGGATTATGTTTAAAGAACTACAAAACGTAATGCGGGCACGAGTCTATAGATCCCAACCCGTACAAGTACACATAAGCAAAACTTAACGTGATATTTCTTCACCGCACAGAATCAAAAAAGACTGGTCCTTAAAGGTTAACTAGTACTTTGAACTTGTGATATAGTATATTACGTCATTCCAAAGCAAATTTATTTTTTAAATGAACTGACGAATGCGTGTTGTGAAGCCACACATACCCTGGAAGGGCCCAGGATATGACCCAACGAACTTCTCCGAATAGCGCAAGCTACTCGTGAAGCCCGGCATGCTGCTGCATGCATTGAATTTGCTTACCAATATTGTTGTTCAATATGTACAGCCTACAGATAATGAAAAAAGCGGTTATCAGACGCCATGACAAAAAAATGAAACAGAATGGCGCGGTGTAGCAGAGGGCGCCACAGAAGACGCTCGATTTGATTAGTAGTATTTGCGGGAGTATCGATTTTAATGGCAGTGCTTGCGAGAATGTAGCCTGCGAGTATGCCAGTCTACACAATGATTTTGCGATTGGGAGAAGCACCATGAGGATAATGAGACTTTCGTGATGTATGCTTAGCTTCAGAAAAAAACATTTATCGGACCATTTCCAATATAGACGGACAACAAAACAAGGTAGCATACTTTGCTACACTGTTCTCCAAAGCAATTGCTAACTTTTTACTACCGAATAGCTTCATTTGTCCTCTTTGAACTTGAAGCATAATACGGACGAGTTTTGCTTAAACGCTTTTTTAATGGTCGCGCTGTCAACTCATACCCGCTAACATTTCACGATGTTTTAAAAGAACTCCCCCTATAAAATGCGAATTCACACATTCACAATCTGCTCTATGATCATGCATGTTACTCTGCATCGAGGGACGAGATAATGTGGCAACGTGAAATAACCCACTCTTTCGAAGCTTTCGCTTCGATGTACTCTGACGGGCGCTGGCCTGTACAAGGTGGTTCAGTGAGCCCAGCTTGGTGACAGCAGCGCCACTGCATCTTGTTTACGTCGCAGTCAGGTTTTGGTGTATAAAAGGCAAAGCGTCTGATTCAGACGCTGCGCTGCGTCCATCTTCAGAGGAGGCCCTCTTTCATCGCCTATAGAAGCGAGCAACGCTCAAGCCACAATGGGAGCGTCTCTATGTCTCCAACACTGACGATGTGCACTAGCATAAATGGTTTACCTCAATGTGCCGCTACAGTTATTCTTTTTGGGCAGGTTGTGGACTGAGGAGCCCTTTATAAAGTCCAACCGCGTTCCAATCTCCTAAATCTGAACGAGGCGTTCGCTAAAGTATTTTTGTTTCCAATACTTAGCAGGGCTTCAGAAATTTGAAGCAAGTAGTTCAATGGGCAATTTGAAAGCTAAACATTTCGACAGATTTGCCTGTCTGGTTGGGTTGATAACTAAATAAAACTTGAAATTTCTCCAACCAACACTTTTATTTTATAAAACCCGACGTTTCGGAGCCGGCTTCGGCTCCTTCTTCAGGGGTGCATGACGCGGGGCTGCGTGCAGCTATAAGTAAAGGAATGGTCGAGGGGGAGAAGAATGTGGGGGGGGGGGGGAGAATGGGGAGGGGGTGAGATGTGTGTGAAAGAAATGAGAAGGAAGGAGGGGGGTTTAGACGAGTGAGGGTGCCGCAGGTGCAGGTGTGCTCGCTGGCGACTTTTTTCTTTTCTTCTGTGAAGTGGCCAGGAGAGAGCGAAGACCTTGCAAGTATACAGCAGGGAGGTTGCCTATTGTCCGGTTGATGTTGTTTGCGGTCGACTGTATGTGCCATGACTCGAGGAGGCGTCTTTTGCGGTAATTGGTCTCGGTCTCCAGGATGAATGTTTCTTCGAAATTTATTCTGTGGTCGGAATCTTCTGAATGTTCGGCTACGGGGTTGCGTTCTCTTGAAAAATTTCGTACATCGTTCTTGTGTTGCCGAATTCTTTCTTTTAGGTTTTTTGTTTCGCCAATGTAGCTAGCATCACAGTCGGCGCAGGGAATTTTGTAGACAATGCCTTGGGCTCTTTCTCTTGGTGGTCGATCTTTGGGGAAGGGTAGCAGGCTCCCCAAAGTGTTTGAAGGCTTGTGCGCCACTCGAATTCCCTCTTTTCTTAGAATACGGGCGAAGGTTTCGCTGGCGCCTCGGACATAGGGGACAGTGACGTACTTTTGAGATGTAGTTGTTTGCTGCTGGTTATTTTCTTCCCGGGGCCTGTCGTTGCGTTTTTGGCGGCGAATGATATTCCGGATAAATTTTTTGGGGTAGCCGTTCATCGATAGTTCCTTGAATACTAAGCGTTTTTCGTTTGCTTTGTCGGGCTCTGTGGTGTAATGTGTTTCCATTCTTTGTAATAAGGTCTTCACAACTGACGCTTTATGGCTTGTCGGGTGGTTCGAAGTGAAATGCAGATATCGCCCTGTGTGGGTGGGTTTTCGGTATACGGAGAATCGCAGACGGTTGTTTTTTCGGGTCACCAGAACGTCCAAAAACGGCAGGGCGCCTCGCTTCTCCATTATTAGGGTGAACTGAATCTCCGGTTGTATGGAATTTAGATGAGAGAGGAAATTTTGGACTTCAGATTTCTTAATAATTGAGAAACAGTCATCGACATATCTTAGAAAAATTTTTGGCGGTGGGCGGAAAGAGTTGAGAGCTCGTTCTTCGATGTGCTGCATAGTTATATTCGCCATAGCGACAGAGATGGAGGCACCCATTGGTGTTCCCTTAACTTGTTTGTAGAATTCTCCTCGGCATGAGAAGTATGTGTTTGATAAGCATAGTTCCAGAAGGCGGCATACCTCGTCTACACTGAGTGGGGTTCGTGCGCTGAGCGTATCGTCGCGTTGTAGGGCTTCTCGAGTGGCGGCCAACGCGAGATTTACAGGGACATTTGTGAAAAGGGACACCACATCAAAGGAAACAAGGCACTCGTCGGCCTCAAGGCTCACCTGGGACACGAGTTCGATGAAATGCCCGGCGTGTCGGACGTGGGTCGCGGTTTTCCCCGTGATTGGTGTTATGAGCTTGTGCAGGTATTCCGACAACGAACGGAGGGGGGAGAAACGGAAGTCGACAATTGGGCGTAGAGGAGTCCCAGGTTTATGGACTTTGGGCAGACCGTAGAAGGCTGGGGCTGATCCGTTGGTGCACGATAACTGCAGGTAGAGGTTTCGGTGGTTTGGGAGGTTTTTGAAAACTTCTTTTATTTTGCCTGGGTACTTGTTGTGGTGTCCTTCTTCAATTTTTCGTATTCTTGACTGTTGAGTAGAGAAGAAATTTTCTCGTCATAGTCCTGTCTGTCCAGAACGACTGTTGTGTTGCCTTTGTCCGCTGGGAGGATTACGATGGTCGTGTCTCTCTGGAGGTCTTTGAGCGCCTGCCGTTCATCCCGTGGTAGATTCTCTTCTTTTCGGCGTGAATGCAGATCTTTCAGTATTCCGACTGTTTTGAAAGATCTGCATTCACGCCGAAAAGAAGAGAATCTACCACGGGATGAACGGCAGGCGCTCAAAGACCTCCAGAGAGACACGACCATCGTAATCCTCCCAGCGGACAAAGGCAACACAACAGTCGTTCTGGACAGACAGGACTATGACGAGAAAATTTCTTCTCTACTCAACAGTCAAGAATACGAAAAATTGAAGAAGGACCCCACAACAAGTACCCAGGCAAAATAAAAGAAGTTTTCAAAAACCTCCCAAACCACCGAAACCTCTACCTGCAGTTATCGTGCACCAACGGATCAGCCCCAGCCTTCTACGGTCTGCCCAAAGTCCATAAACCTGGGACTCCTCTACGCCCAATTGTCGACTTCCGTTTCTCCCCCCTCCGTTCGTTGTCGGAATACTGCACAAGCTCATAACACCAATCACGGGGAAAACCGCGACCCACGTCCGACACGCCGGGCATTTCATCGAACTCGTGTCCCAGGTGAGCCTTGAGGCCGACGAGTGCCTTGTTTCCTTTGATGTGGTGTCCCTTTTCACAAATGTCCCTGTAAATCTCGCGTTGGCCGCCACTCGAGAAGCCCTACAACGCGACGATACGCTCAGCCCACGAACCCCACTCAGTGTAGACGAGGTATGCCGCCTTCTGGAACTATGCTTATCAAACACATACTTCTCATGCCGAGGAGAATTCTACAAACAAGTTAAGGGAACACCAATGGGTGCCTCCATCTCTGTCGCTATGGCGAATATAACTATGCAGCACATCGAAGAACGAGCTCTCAACTCTTTCCGCCCACCGCCAAAAATTTTTCTGAGATATGTCGATGACTGTTTCTCAATTATTAAGAAATCTGAAGTCCAAAATTTCCTCTCTCATCTAAATTCCATACAACCGGAGATTCAGTTCACCCTAGAAATGGAGAAGCGAGGCGCCCTGCCGTTTTTGGACGTTCTGGTGACCCGAAAATACAACCGTCTGCGATTCTCCGTATACCGAAAACCCACCCACACAGGGCGATATCTGCATTTCACTTCGAACCACCCGACAAGCCATAAAGCGTCAGTTGTGGAGACCTTATTACAAAGAATGGAAACACATTGCACCACAGAGCCCGACAAAGCAAACGAAAAACGCTTAGTATTCAAGGAACTATCCATGAACGGCTACCCCAAAAAATTTATCCGGAATATCATTCGCCGCCAAAAACGCAACGACAGGCCCCGGGAAGAAAATAACCAGCAGCAAACAACTACATCTCAAAAGTACGTCACTGTCCCCTATGTCCGAGGCGCCAGCGAAACCTTCGCCCGTATTCTAAGAAAAGAGGGAATTCGAGTGGCGCACAAGCCTTCAAACACTTTGGGGAGCCTGCTACCCTTCCCCAAAGATCGACCACCAAGAGAAAGAGCCCAAGGCATTGTCTACAAAATTCCCTGCGCCGACTGTGATGCTAGCTACATTGGCGAAACAAAAAACCTAAAAGAACGAATTCGGCAACACAAGAACGATGTACGAAATTTTTCAAGAGAACGCAACCCCGTAGCCGAACATTCAGAAGATTCCGACCACAGAATAAATTTCGAAGAAACATTCATCCTGGAGACCGAGACCAATTACCGCAAAAGACGCCTCCTCGAGTCATGGCACATACAGTCGACCGCAAACAACATCAACCGGACAATAGGCAACCTCCCTGCTGTATACTTGCAAGGTCTTCGCTCTATCCTGGCCACTTCACAGAAGAAAAGAAAAAAGTCGCCAGCGAGCACACCTGCACCTGCGGCACCCTCACTCGTCTAAACCCCCCTCCTTCCTTCTCATTTCTTTCACACACATCTCACCCCCTCCCCATTCTCCCCCCCCCCCCCCACATTCTTCTCCCCCTCGACCATTCCTTTACTTATAGCTGCACGCAGCCCCGCGTCATGCACCCCTGAAGAAGGAGCCGAAGCCGGCTCCGAAACGTCGGGTTTTATAAAATAAAAGTGTTGGTTGGAGAAATTTCAAGTTTTATTTAATGGGCAATTTGCACTCAGCTCAAGTGATGAAGCGAAAGCCTACTGACAACAGCAACCGCCTTAAGATAACGTTAATATCTATGCCTATTTTTTATGAACTGCTTGCAATCGTGAACATGTCCAGCGACTCTCCAAAGCGCTCCTTTCACGCTTGCTACACTCGCGCCTGAACATTGTTCGCCGTGAGTACAATGATCAATGCACAACTCAACTGCATTTTCAGTGAGAATAAACGATAATTAGTTATGGGGTTTAACGTATCCAAGCGACTCAGGAGGCTATGAGAGGCCGCAGTAGAGGGCTGCGTACTGTTCGACCACCTGGGATTCTTTAACGAGTACTGGCATCGCATAGCACACGGGCGTCTAGCTTTTTGCCTCCATCGAAAAGCGGTCGTCACGGCAGGTACTCGATCCGTCATTCTTGGGTACAGCCGTCGAGCGCCCTAACCAGTGCTCCATCACGGTTGCGCAGAAAAAAAATTGGATGATCCCAACAAATTAATCAAGCAAACACTATTTCGGCTGCCGTATTATTTAACCAGCTGCGATTTACATGCGTATTTCACACCCTACACTTACCTATGCACCAAGGTTACAAACCCGCTTTACTGTGCATATGCGCGTGCACTGTTCGTTAGCGTGCCACGATGAGAGCGAATGCGGTCGCATTGAGCGATGTACTATGCAACACCGAATGCGCTATGACACTGATGCAACTGCGGTCCAGTGGCGCTCACAGAATAAACACGGGAAGATATGATATATCCACCACGATTCCCAATCAAAATAGAACAGAACCGGCACCAGATAGGTTCACATTGTCTCTAAATGGTTTGGTTTGGTTTGTAGGATTGAACATTTCAGAAGGTTTGAGGTTATGAGGGAAGCCATTTTGACCACCCGGGGTTCTTTAACGTACACATATGCACAGCACACGGATTCCACATGAAATGGTTCATCATATTAAAACGCTTAGCGAAAATGTCGGTAGCTACAAATGTATCGGCTGTACTGAGGAAAAGGGCAGAATGCTATGGGAACTCGCGGAGGTTAGTTGACGCCTCGAACTGGATGTCTTCAACCGGCATCGTTCCAAAGCTGCCAATTCGTGCTCTCTCCAACCGCGCGTGCGGACGAGTCTCCTCGTGAAACTGCCTCTTCTTTTTCCTTTGTTATAAGCTGTCTGCGCGCACTGAGCCAAATGACTGAAAGTCGGGCCTCACCGCCGCAAGTCAGTAAGCTGAGTGACTAAAGAAAGGGGGTAAAAAAAAAAAGGCGCTTCGAGAGTTTTTCTTCGTGATGAAAATGAGAGACGAGGGGATCGCTGCCGCGAGAAGACAACGAGACGACGCATTGCGCCCTGCCAGTCATCAAACGCTTCTCCTCTCTGTGCATATCCGGCTGTGTTCTGCCGCAAAACGTGTTTCTTTACAGTTCTGGTGTGGATGTCTTCACGTTCTGCCCGTTTTGTTCCGCACGCGAGACAAATCATGTCTATACTGTTCGGCCACTGCCTCTCCTCTTTGAGGAAGTGGCATTATATATTTTTTCTGTTCCATCAACTGTCTGTCTGTATCCATGGGGTTGCTCTTTCGGCATCGCGTTTCTGTGCTTGTACGAAGCAACATGGGTGTGCCCTCTTCTGTGCGACGTTTTCTGACCAACAAGAAGTGACTTCGATTCTGGAACCTGAGAACTTGAAACATAGGTTGGAAAAGTTAAGAGGCTTATGCTTCAGCTTAACCCTCTCACCCTTGCATTTTTTACTTCGGCGATATATTTTATCACGTGTTACTTCTGTCATTATGGTCCCAGAACCATATAGCGAATATGCATTTTTCGCTGTTTTTCAGACACGATGTAAACATCGGACATTCGGACAAAATCGGACAAACATGGTGTACAAATCGCTTATATGAGAGGGGTAAACTTTCAGCAATGCATATCAGAATGACGAAGTGAACAAAAACAACTTTTCGATGTAAATGCCTCATAATTTATTTACTTCAGAACGGATATATTGATGCAGCAATTGACACAAAAGGTTCAACTCTGCGCCTATATTCTTTTTTCGACGAGCATTATTTGATCTCGCTCGCCTCAAGACAGATGTGTTTCTCAGCTCTTAATATCTAAGAACAACAAGAGGCTTCTCCAGATTTGCACTGCTTTTCTGGAAGATTATAGTTGTAAAGGCTTTCATTATATCTGTATCGCCTTCTTGTACCAGGCTCCTAAAGCTTCAAAAAGCGCTTAGCGCGGAAAATGAAACGTCGAAGTGATCGCAATGCACAATTAACATCATCTCATGTCTTATTGAAAGCGACCGCTTACAGTGAGAGTTGCTAAAATGTAAAATATTCTCTAGGTTATTACTTTGAAGAAATTCTCAGTTTTACACATTCGACGAAGAATTTCGTTTCCTCCATAGTCCATCTCTCGCCCCTGTCGAAGAAACAAAGCCTTTGCGAGTGCGTTGAGGTCTGTATTCGCGTTGCCAAGAAAAAGTAGGAAAACACGGCGCTGTATTGCATTGATTGTGAGCGCACATTCTGCACGTGCAGTGGCTGCAGAGGTGCTGTCCACGTGCCATAAAGGGGCAATCTCCAGTGTAAAATTTTACCTTATTTTCTCCGGTTGCTGTTCACAAATATCATCGTCGTTGCATTGCCCGATTGCAACATTGGTGCTCTGTGAAATCCAAAATTTCAATTTTTGCGGTTGGTTTGGTTTGCGAGGTCTAACGTCCCAAAGCGACTCAAGCTACTTGCGAAGCCCGAGCGGACGGCTCCGGAAATTTGGTTAACCTGGGGTTTTATGACGTGCACTCGCACAGTTAACGGGCGCCTTGCTTTTCGTCTCCATCGCAAAGGGACTCCGGAACAGGGGGAGGGGGGGGGGGTCGCCCCCTTTCCTAGCTTCTATTCAGAGGGGGCGACGCCTCACCCCACCTTTCCACATTCCGAACGCTCACCCTAAAATGAGACTTTTATGAACGGTCGAATTCTAAGACGTTAAAAATGCAGACTGTGTTGTAAATAAACTAGCAGGGACCGCCGCCAGTTTAAAAGCTTTTTCTTTGCGTGAACTAAACTAATACTCTCCTAAAAAAGTTTTGAATGGCTGACCACAGACAGTTGATGAGCAAGGTCCAGGGTAATGTGAGCTAGAATTGGGTAATGGGCTCACTCCTCAGCCGGCGCCATACATTGCGATGACGCCGCTAACGCCGCCTATGTCAGCAGATGCTAGTTCTGCGCGCCTCCGCAGGGGGCCGCCACCGCCGCCTTCAATGTAGCAGCCATTGCGGAGGTTTTGTTTTGCATTGGGCAATGTTATTCTAGCCACTGTAGCAATGTGACCCAACGAATTGTGACTTCTGATACGAAGATGCCACCCCGATGACAAAACCATTGTGCTAGGCTGCCGGACACGCTTACGGGAAAGGCGCCACGCACGAATCGAAAGATATGTGGCTCTTGGAAAATATTGGGAGCAAATATAAATCCTCCCTAATGGATATAAATACACGATGACCTGATCACATCAATTACACGTATACCAGCCTAGTTTTTCAGTTGTAGTTTATTCTATGGCCTTGTGGAAACAATAAGCCAGGGGAATTCGTGCAGCCGGATTGTCGACATGCTGCATCAAGGAAGCACAGAGCCAAATACGAATGTGAACAAAACGTAGGACCAGTAGTTAGGAAACAACTTTATTCAACGCATTACTAAGCGTCAAGAATACGCTGGTATATCTGTTGACCGCAGCCAGCATATTATAGCTGAAGTGCGTGATTATAGGCTAATATCGCAGTACTGGGTACATGTTGCTAAATAGAGTCTAATGAAATTGAACTGCGAAGCTTGTACAAGCCTGCTAACCGCTTACTCGGCACAAACTTCCGCGACAATGGGAACTCAGCTATTGTTAGTTCAGCTTTTGCTTCTTGAGCAAGCTCGAAAATATATGACGGCCTGTGGGGCGATCATTCATGACTTGAAAACCACTGTACACGGTGCAAAGGTGACGACACAAGAAAACAAAAAACGTACACGACACATGTTGTGTCCTTTTCTTTTTTTGTGTGTTCGTAATGCAGTTCATGGCACGAAAGAAAAACACCCCGTGAACATATTTTCGAGAAACACTGTATGCGGCGCAAAGAAGAGAACACAAGAAATTAAAAAGATACCATGTGAGCATGTGCTATCCTTTTCTTTCTTGTGTCGTTTTAAATTTGCGCCGTATACAGTGGTTTATATGTTCACTGAGATTTTCTTTTTTTTCATGCCAGTTGTATTCGGGCCCCAAATAAACTGATGCACTCGGAGTAGTAAAAGACACGCTCCAGTGAGAAATCGGATGTTTTTTCAGATCGGAAAGAATAATTGTGTTTGCCTACAACCGGTTCAGCCGATTAAGGGCAAGCGTGGCCTGTGTCTTCCGCACCATATCGCTGCTGCTGCTATGGCGACTTATCAACTGACTCCATCGAGAGCCCAGTATTACCGTTGCCGTTCTTATAACAGGCGTTGAGTTCGCAAGGCGCAAAGATCATAACAGCCCAAGTGACCGCCACGCTAGTATCTGTGTTTGTTGAGTTTAACTACATATATGTGCCCTTCACGCCTCTCTTCTTTCTTTTTGCAATGAGGAAAGTATGATGTGTAGGTATACGTCACATCCAGTGGCTATCACTGTTGGCATATATAATTTCTTAGGAAGAAGTTTGCAGAGAATTTAAACTAAAATTACAGCTCAAACTAAAATGTGGGTAACGCAAAGATGCATTAGACGCAAAGAATTAAAAATGCGGCCGCAATTTTTCTTTTCGTTCGTTGTGACTAACGTTGTCACTTTTTCTTCTATTAGCTTACACTAAAGAAACACGAAAATTAAAGACACAGTGAGTAATTCAAAATAAATGGTTCAACAAACTCCTGCTTACCAGTACGCAAAACGCGTGGTAAAAAGCCCACGCAACATTTTAAACTATATACTAATCGCCAGTCAATGGAACTTGGCCAAGGAAATGACACACTTAAAGGGCCTTAAAAGGGGTATGAAACGGCTAGAAAGGTCACTGATAAACGTTTTGAATGTGTAGAACGAATGCTTCCGAGCGTTCCCCCAAAGTACAACTCCTTGCAACAAAGGCAGCAATTCGTTATTAATTTGTAAAAACTGCGTTTCTTGAAATTCGCGGGCGGCTCGGTTCTCGCGTGGCGGTGAGATTTGGAACTATTCATTCGTGAGTACCTACGTCACAAGTACCGAGAGTGGTAGGTCATGACAGGCTGCAGCCGCGACGACCCCTACGTCACGGACACACTTCCGGTAACTGCGTCTGCGGCGCAAACCGGAAACGTCACCACCGTGACGTCACTCGCATCGCGTGACGTACCCGAGGAGAGGTCTATTGCCTGCAGCCGCGACGACCCCTACGTCACGGACACACTTCCGGTAACTGCGAAAGCCGTCTGCTCGAGTGCTGCATGCACTGCATGCGTGAACCCTTGAGCTTGGCGCTTCGCGATTCGCGATGTTAATCGATAAGGTGGTGGCGCCTGATTGAAAGTGCGCGTCGGCGCCGAAGTGCGAAGAGCCGAGTCAACACCGTACCGATCGTACTTCTGCTTCAGATGATATCTGAGGAGCAGCACATAAAATAGGCAGCATCAACCTTCTTGCACCGACCAACGGCGCAGCAGCGTAATGTAGTCACGTCTTGTCTTTGCAGCATCGAACATTTGTGCAGCTTGTTGATAATTAAATGAAACATGCGTCAAAAAAAAGGTCTACCCTCAGCTTTATCGCGAAAGTACACAAATTCGCACTGCTTAAGTGCGGCACCGGATGCCGCCAGGTTACAGCAGAGTTGCCGTCCGCGAGCGCTACGGCCGACGGCGCTCCGGTCGTGCGCTGCTCCCTGGGCGTCGCTAGGCCTTGTTTCTTTTGCATCGAAGCCACAGCGGACGGCGTTTTGGAATCGCCCGCTTCGCTACGTCTCTAGTGTAGCCGATCCCGTGTTCCTATGTGCGATTCTTGCGTGTAACTGCGGAAATCGGTGACAACCTGCGCTGCCGAAATGCATGTGCCGAGCTATTTTGCTGTTATTTTGCGTGGTCGATTCTGGCGCGGACGATGCGTACACATGAGATAAAACACGCGTGCACGTTACGCATTGGCACTTCCTACACGATGTGCGAAAGGACTTCAAGAGACAGAAAAAAAAAAAAAAAAGACGCACCCCACTATCCTTTATGTTAATCTCAATTCTTAAGATTCGCAAATGAATACTTCGTGCTCACTTGTAATCCGATATTCAAACTTTGCAGCGATCATCAGTCCGTGCTCTCGCCGATGATACGTGTATACGTTCCATTCGTTATGCACCACAAGAGATGCCTCTCGCCGACCATTATGAAAGCGCTCCTGGCTAAAAAAGACATGTTCGCACGGCGCAACTCGCACGCTCGTCTGCTAGTATCTATGCAGAGCCGATTTTATTGTGTCAACTCCGCGAGGAAACTGGTCGCCGTCGGTCAAACAGCAGAATACGGTACCAAAGCTACTGACACCACGGCGACTTAACCCGGCAGTGTGAGGGAAGAAACAGGACTCGGCAGGAGTGCACCCTAATTTGAGCTGAATGTGACATGGATATGAAAGAAAGTGCTCTTCCGCAACGACCGCCGCCTGCACACTTGCAGACATGCGCTCGCGAACGACCCGAGTCGTTCGGGCTGCTGTCGCAAGCAATCCGAGAGGTTAAGAAACTGAAGAAACTTGCGTCCGAGGAAAACGCGAGACAAGGTTGAAAGCTTTGCAAACGCAAACGGAACGGGAAAGGCAGAGACTGATGAATGCGTGGGCGACTCTATGGTGGCTATCGACGCTCGGGACCGGAAGTCTCAGAACCGAGCATCACCCGATGACACTTCGTGGGCGGGGCGGAGTTCCCGAGCTGTTTTCTTCGTTTTTTTTCTGATATTTCCGAGCGTTGAGTGAAAGGGAAGAGGAGGAGCCCCATTTTTAATCGCCGATGTTTCCGGTGTTAATGAAGCTAGATGAAAAATTTTTCGAAGAATGACTTTTGAGGGAGTACCTATCTCTCGAGAGATTCGCTTAACCTCATTTTAGGAATTTCATAACCCCTTTAATTTCATCTGAAATATATCAAAAACAAACCTTAGTCCAAAAAACGTAGGCAAGTGAACAATATACTCGTGAGTTAAGAAAGTTCGCGCACGGCCTGTTTCGATCCCCTGGACCTTGCTCATCTACTGTCCGTGGTCAGTCATTCAAAACTTTTTTTAGGAGAGTTATTTTAGTTCACGCAAAAAAAAAGCTTTTAAACTGGCGGCGGTCCTTGCTAGTTCATTTACAACACAGTCTGCATTTTTAATGTCTTAAAATTTGACCGTTCATAAAAGTCTGATTTTTGGGTGAGCGGTCGGAAAGTGGAAAGGTGGGGTGAGGCGTCGCCCGTTCTGAATAGAAGCTGGGAAAGGGGGCGACCCCTCCACCCTCCCCCTGTTCCGGAGTCCCTTTGCGATGGAGACGAAAAGCAAGGCGCCCGTTAACTGTGCGAGTGCACGTCATAAAACCCCAGGTTAACCAAATTTCCGGAGCCGTCCGCTCGGGCTTCGCAAGTAGCCTGAGTCGCTTTGGGACGTTAAACCTCGCAAACCAAACCAACCGCAAAAATTGAAATTTTGGATTTCACAGAGCACCAATGTTGCAATCGGGCAATGCAACGACGATGATATTTGTGAACAGCAACCGGAGAAAATAAGGTAAAATTTTACACTGGAGATTGCCCCTTTATGGCACGTGGACAGCACCTCTGCAGCCACTGCACGTGCAGAATGTGCGCTCACAATCAATGCAATACAGCGCCGTGTTTTCCTACTTTTTCTTGGCAACGCGAATACAAACCTCAACGTACTCGCAAAGGCTTTGTTTCTTCGACAGGGGCGAGAGATGGACTATGGAGGAAACGAAATTCTTCGTCGAATGTGTAAAACTGAGAATTTCTTCAAAGTAATAACCTAGAGAATATTTTACATTTTAGCAACTCTCACTGTAAGCGGTCGCTTTCAATAAGGCATGAGATGATGTTAATTGTGCATTGTGATCACTTCGACGTTTCATTTTCCGCGCTAAGCGCTTTTTGAAGCTTTTAGAAGCCTGGTACAAGAAGGCGATACAGATATAATGAAAGCCTTTACAACTATAATCTTCCAGAAAAGCCGTGCAAATCTGGACAAGCCTTGTTCTTAGATATTAAGAGCTGAGAAACACATCTGTCTTGAGGCGAGCGAGATCAAACAGTGCTCGTCGAAAAAAGAATATAGGCGCAGAGGCGAACCTTTTGTGTCAATTGCTGCATCAATATATCCGTTCTGAAGAAAATAAATTATGAGGCATTTATAATGAAAAGTTATATTTTTATTCACTTCGTCATTCTGATATGCAATGCTGAAGGTTTCCCCCTCTCATATAAGCGATTTGTACACCATGTCTGTCCGATTTTGTCCAAATGTCCGATGTTTACATCGTGTCTGAAAGACAGCGAAAAATAAATATTCGCTATATGGTTCTGGGACCATAATGACAGAAGTAACACGTGATAAAATAATGCGCCGAAGTAAAAAATGCAAGCCTGGCGGTCCCACTCCAGCGGTGAAGAGACATTTTCGGTGATATTCATACGTCTACTGGGCCTCACTCGTTCACTTTATAAATGTGGTTTTAATATCTTTCTAAAGCTTATTTTCTCTACTTTCGAATTTCGCATTTGGTTTATAAAGAGCTGCAAAGATGTTCAAGGTAAGAAACGGCTTTTCAGCTCTACTTGTCTCAGGAAACGCAAAATTGTGCAAAACCTTTTGCACCTAGAGAGAAACCGTTCGAGATGTTTAGAGATTCAATAATAAAGAACAAATTTAAGCATCTTTATTAGGATGTATTGCTTAGTTTATTAGCTACGCGCCTTTGAAAAATGTTTAAACCAGGTAATTGTATACATAATAAGTTTCAAGATATGCATTCTGCTGCTGAGATTTTTTGCGCTATAGGAGGCCTTGTAGGGTTTGCTTTTTCCTGAAAATATCAGCTGGCTGCTTCCTTTAGGGTAAAAGGTATTTGTGATCAAAGTTAGCGTTTTTTTTTTTTTTTTGCAAAATGGCTAAAAGAAAATGCTAAACTGTTCAAGTAACAAGCTTTTAACGGTGCTGAGGTTTTGCGTGGAAAAACTTTTCACTTCGCTGTCAGAGGATAAGCATCGGTTTTGCTCGACGACTCTCGAGGAATGTACACGGACAGGGTGATTTCAGCTAATTTTTTTTGTGGTTCGCTTGAAGCGCGCGAGCTCTTCATGAAATTTTTTAAGCGCGATTGAAATGCTTCATGGCTCGTTTTTTTATGTTAAAGTTTCGGGCTTTCCTTCCTTTAGTCAAATGAAAACAATTATCAACAACAAAGTGCACAAAAAACAAATAATAGTGGAATAGCAGAGCCACGTGCGATAATTGTAGTAGGTAGCGCCATCAATGAAATGTAGTTGCACTAAGAATGTCGCAGTTCAGAAAAATGACGAGGGTGGCGCTACAAACACCCTGAATCGCGGGGTATTTACGAGAGGGTTTTATGTTTCTACAACGTTTGTACTCTGCCCTTTCCTTTCCATCCAGCGAGGGACGTAAACACTGGCGGGTGGGGTCGAGTGGAAGAGTCGAACTCCGGTGCAAGGGTGGTTTGACTCGGCCCGACCCCGTTTTTCCAACCTATGTTTCAGGTTATCAAGTTCCAGAATCGAAGTCACTTCTTGTCTGTCAGGAGATGTCGCATAGAAGAGGGTACACCCATGTTGCTTCGTACAAGCACAGAAACGCCGAAACAGCAACCGCAGTGGATACAGACAGACATAGTTGTTGGAACAGAATAAACATAATGCCCCTTCCTCAAAGAGGAGAGGCAGTGGCCGAACAGTATACACATGATTTGTCTCGCGTGCGGAACAAAACGGGCAGAATGTGAAGACATCCACACCAGAACTGTAAAGAAAGACGTTTTGCGGCGGAACACAGCCGGATATGCACAGAGAGGAGAAGAAGCGTTTGATGACTGGCAGGGCGCAATGCGTCGTCTCGTCGTCTTCTCGCGGCAGCGATGCCCTCGTCTCTCGTTTTCATCACGAAGAAAAACTCTCGAACATGATTTTTTTTTCCCCTTTCTTTAGTCACTCAGCTTACTGACTTGCGGCGGTGAGGCCCGACTTTCAGTCATTTCGCTCAGTGCGCGCAGACAGCTTATGACAAAGAAAGAAAAAAAAAAGAGGCAGTTTCACGAGGAGCCTCGTCCACACACGCGGTTGGAGAGAGCACGAATTGGCAGCTTTGGAACGATGCCGGTTGAAGACATCCAGTTCGAGGCGTCAACTAACCTCCGTGAGTTCCCATAGCATTCTGCCCTTTTCCTACCGACATTTTCGCTGAGCGTTTTACTATGATGAACCATTTCATGCGGAATCCGAGTGCTGTGCATATGTCGGTGTACGTTAAAGCACCCCAGGAGGTCAAAATTTCCCGAGGTCTTCGCTATGGCGTCTCCCATAGCCTCAATCCCTCTGTGATGTTAAATCCTACAAACCAAACCAAACCATTTTAGAGACAATGTGAACCTATCTGGTGCCGGTTCTGTTCTATTTTGATTGGGAATCGCGGTGGATATATCATATCTGCCCGTGTTTATTCTGTGAGCGCCACTGGACCGCAGTTGCATCAGTGTCATAGCGCATTTGGTGTTGCATAGTACATCGCTCAATGCGACCGCATTCGCTCTCATCGTGGCACGCTAACGAACAGTGCACGCGCATATGCACAGTAAAACGGGTTTGTAACCTTGGTGCATAGGTAAGTGTAGGGTGTGAAATACGCATGTAAATCGCAGCTGGTTAAATAATACGGCAGCCGAAATAGTGTTTGCTTGATTAATTTGTTGGGATCATCCAATTTTTTTTTTTCTGCGCAACCGTGATGGAGCACTGGTTAGGGCGCTCGACGGCTGTACCCAAGAATGACGGATCGAGTACCTGCCGTGACGACCGCTTTTCGATGGAGGCAAAAAGCTAGACGCCCGTGTGCTATGCGATGCCAGTACTCGTTAAGGAATCCCAGGTGGTCGAACAGTACGCAGCCCTCTACTGCGGCCTCTCATAGCCTCCTGAGTCGCTTGGATACGTTAAACCCCATAACTAATTATCGTTTATTCTCACTGAAAATGCAGTTGAGTTGTGCATTGATCATTGTACTCACGGCGAACAATGTTCAGGCGCGAGTGTAGCAAGCGTGAAAGGAGCGCTTTGGAGAGTCGCCGGACATGGTAGTGATTACAAGCAGTTCATAAATAAGAGCCACATATATTCATGTTATCTTACGGCGATTGCAGTTGTCAGTAGGCTTTATCAGACTCGAAGTTTGCTTCATCACTTGAGCTGAGTACACTATCGCCCACTGAACCACTTGCTTCAAATTTCTGAAGCCCTGCTAAGTAATGAAAAATAAAAACCTGTAGCTAATGCCTCGTTCAGAATTAGGAGATTGGAACGGGGTTGGATTTTATAAAGGGCACCTGCCCAAAAAGAATAACTTTAGCGGCACATTGAGGTAAACCATTCATGCTAGTGCACATCGTCAGTATTGGAGACATAGAGACGCTCCCATTGTGGCTTGAGCGTTGCTCGCTTCTTTAGGCGATGGCAGAGGGCCTCCTCTGAGGATGGACGCAGCGCAGCATCTGAAACAGACGCAACGCCTGACTGCGACGTAAACAAGATGCAGTGGCGCTGCTGTCACCAAGCTGGGCTCACTGAACCACCTTGTACAGGCCAGCGCCCGTCAGAGTACATCGAAGCGAAAGCTTCGAAAGAGTGGGTTATTTCACGTTGCCACATTATCTCGTCCCTCGATGCAGAGTAACATGCATGATCATAGAGCAGATTGTGAATGTGTGAATTCGCATTTTAAAGGCGGAGTTCTTTTAAAACATCGTGAAATGTAAGCGGGTATGAGTTCACAGCGCGACCATTAAAAAAGCGTTTAAGCAAAACTCGTCCGTATTATGCTTCAAGTTCAAAGAGGACAAATGAAGCTATTCGGTAGTTAAAAGTTAGCAATTGCTTTGAAGAACAGTGTAGCAAAGTATGCTACCTTTTTTCGTTGTCAGTTTACATTGGAAATGGTCCGATAAATGTTTTTTTTGAACCTCAGAAAACACCACGAAAGTCTCATTATCCTCATGGTGCTTCTCCAAATGGAAAATTCATTGTGTAGACTGACACACTCGCAGGCTACATTCTCGCATGCACTGCCACTCAAATCGATACTCCCGCAAATACTGCTAGTCAAATCGAGCGTCTTCTTTGGCGCCCTCTGCTATACCGCACCATTCTGTTTCATTTCTTTGTCATGGCGTCTGATAACCTTGCCGAGCGCCCCCTTTTGTTTGTAAAGAGGGTGAGGGCCTGTAGTGCGAGTTTGCTTTGACATCGTAAGTGTCGCTACGCCCCTGAAGTCGAGTCATTCGGTTGGTGGAAACGCACCAACTGGAACTTGTAGCGACAAAACCGACATCCGGTCTCGGTGTTTCTGCCAATCAGATGACCCGAAGACGGTGAGATACAGACACTTTTGATAATGACGCAAACTCATAATATGAATGATGACGTCACATATCAGACCAGACGATCAGATAGTGAAACACAAGGTCTTCCTTTAACCCAGCTGAACGATCATGCCTTTCAGGACTTTCCATTTACCGGAGGGAAAAGCCATCACCATGGAAAGAATCGGAAAGTTCACAGATCCGTGGTCTATCCTCATCGCCGAGGACCCTATTGTGTTGAAGCTGGAGACACAATAGCCGACGAACGTACCGCTTCCCGACGGTTTGTCCACCGGCGACGACAATGGGTGCCTACTGGTTAGGAACCACGGGGGTCTGATCTTGTCGACCGATTTCGTGCTCGATACAAGGATAGAGGGAGCTTTATTCGCCGGATGTAGGGCATTCGTATCTTCACTCTTGTTTGAAGCTTCCGCAAGAGAACTGCTACGAAGCGCAAGCGAGATTTGCGTCGTTCACAACAGAAACCTAATCTACCCTTTAATTGACATGTTCCCAAATGACAAAGTTCTCGCTATGCCCTACGGCCTGTGCGTCCATGCTGTGGATCTGGATGAACCATACAGGGACAGCACAACACCGTTGCTGCCGTCGTCTGAACTAAGAAAGCTGGAGGGCAGCGCTGGGATCAGCTGTACGAGCAGTTTACTAATGGCCGGGGAGACAGTGTTGCCCCAAAGTAAGTGATGCCATGCAGTTCTTACACGTTACCCACGCGCCACTCCTGCGTTGAGTCAGCGGTTGCGTGGCCAGGTTGTTGAAAGGACGCGAATATAAGAGTCACTGATTATTTATTTAAAGCGATAGCTCTACGACCGCCATTTACCGGGGAAGGCAGTATCGGCGCTGTGTCGAGAAGCTCACGTCACAGGTAGACGCCTGGAGAGAAAATAATCTAACACCGGACATACGATGTGAGTTTCAGGGCGGAACAATTCCGACAGGATAAGCAATTGGTTTTACATCGATCCAAATTTCAGTACTTTTTCGGATTGGAACCAACGACCCACGAATCTTGTACACCTTCTGTGCAAGCTGCAGTTGATATTCCAGTATTGTGTGTCTCACTCAAATTGGTACCTTACCAGTGTATGATAATGAGTATGTATAGAGTCATAGTTGTAATTACGGAATTATTATTCGGCAAGTAGCAAAATGTAATTTGCCGATTCATATCATGCACGTGCTTGCTTGACGTGGCATAGTGGCGCCGGCACGGAGGGGCCCAAGAACTTGCCACTCGATTTAATGATGCACGTTCCATATACGGACGTGCGAGCAGTGTGCAGTTTTCTAAATGCATGCAGAGCCTGCGTCCGGGAGCAGAGCCTCTTTCTGGACTGATCGTTCTTTCTTCGTAGGCGAACCGCGGTATAAACTGCGCGTCTTCGTTTGATTTCTCAGTGCGGATGCACCTGACAGTACCAAAGGTTTCTATAGCGTTATATCAATCAGGTGGAGCTTAAATGCCCCTGATGTATTTTGAAGGTACAGCGGTGGCGTAAAGGTAGAACATCCGCCTCGCATGCAAGAGGACCGGGGTTCAATTCCCAGTGCCGCGCAATTCTCCACCAGAAAATAAATCTGCGTGTTGATGGAATTGCATAAACCGGTTTTGGGTGCGACCTGATGCCGGCAACACCTCCGGCAACGCACTCCCTCACCAGAACAGGAGTTGGCCACCCTGGTGCAGTAATTGCCTGCAACCTCTCATGATTAGCTCCATAAAACCCCAGCCCCCGGAACTACTGACCATGGCGGCGGTCAGACCTGTGACGCAGCAGGAGGTGCAAAGAATTTCTGGCTTCGCTGGACAGGTCGCCATTGGAAACTGACCCTGGCAACGTTTATCGCTGGAACCTTAGCTAGTGAAGCTAGTTTAGCAGTTCCGTTAGAGGAACTAGAGGGCATGAAATGGGATGTCATAGGGCCTAGTGAGATTAGGAGGTCGAATGAGGCATATACTGTACTGAAGGATGGGCATGTACTGTGTTATCGAGGTTTAGCGGAGAGGCGAGGACTAGAAATAGGTTTCCTTGTCAATAACTATATATAGCGGGTAATATAGATGAATTCTATAGTATTAATGAGAGGGTGGCAGGCATCGTAATTAGGTCTAATAAGCGGTATAAACTGAAGGTTGTACAGGCCTATGCACCCACATGTAGTTATGATGACCAAGCAGTTGAAAGCTTCTACGAAGGTGTAGAAACGGTAATGCGAAAAGTAAAGACGCAGTCTACTGTACTAATGGGCGACGTCAATGCCAAGGTATAGAGAAAAAGCAGACAGGAGACATTAGCAGGCATTGGCATAGAACTATGGCATTGGCTTCAGGAATAACAGGGGGGATGTTTTAGTTGAGTTTGCAGAGCGCAATAACTTAAGGATCATGAATACTTCCTTCAGCAAAAGGAAGAACCGGAAAGGGACATGGAAAAGTCCGAACGGGGAGACTAAAAATGAAATTGACTTCATACTGTGTTCAACCCGCGCCATTATGCAGGACGGAGAGGTAATCGGGAAAGTGCGATGCAGTGACCACAGGGTGGCGAGGTCCCGCATTAGCCTAAATCTGAAGAAGGAACGCAACAGATTAGTAAGAAAGAAACCCATCAATGAATTAGCGGTGAGGGGGAGGGCAGAAGAGTTCAGTATCTCGCTACAGAATAGATGTTGAACTCTAACCGATGATGGCAACATTACCCTAGAAGCAATGAACAATAATTTCAGAGACATCATTACTGAGTCCGCTGTAGAAGTAGGCGGTAGAATAGTTAGGAAGGATACCGGTAAGCTGTCTAAGGATACGAAAGATTTGATTAAGAAACGCGAGAGTATGAAAGCTTGCAATCCAACAGATCAGATAGAATTGGCCGAGATATCAAAGTTGATCAACAAGTGCAAGGCGGCCGATATAAGGAAGTATAACATAGAGAAAATTGAGCATGCTGTAAAGAACGGGGAAAGGCTTAAAGCGGTAAAAAAGAAATTGGGCATCGGCAATAACCAGATGTATGCGATAAGGGACAAGGCGGGCCACTTCATCACGAATATGGAAAAGGTAGTCAAAGTAGCCGAGGAGTTCTATACTAGAGTAGCCAAAGGAGTCAGGACCGTAATGAGATTGGCGGCAGGGAAAAACAGTCAGACGTTCCACCAGCGATGAAGGACGAGGTCAAGAAAGCATGAGAAACTATGAAAAGGTGGAAATCAGCTGGAGAGGATCAGATAACTACAGATTTGTTAAAAAACGGGGGGATATCGTGCTAGAAAAACTGGCCACCCTGTATACGCAGTGCCTGGTGTCATCAACGGTACCGGAACCGTGGAAAAATGTAAACATTATCCTCATTCATAAGAAAGGGGACTGTAAGGACCTTAAAAATTACAGACCAATAAGTTTACTGCCTGTTACGCATAAGGTATTTACTAAGGTAATCGCTAATCGATTCAGGAGAACCTTAGACTGCAATCAAGCAAAGGGTCAAGCAGGTTTTCGGAAACGGTACTCTACTATTGATCATATCCATACCATCAACCAGGTGATAGAAAAATGCTCGGAATATATATAACCAGCCCTTATACATAGCATTCATTGATTACGAAAAAGCATTTGACTCAGTTGAAGCCTCGGCGGTGATGCATGCATTGCGAAATCAGGGGGTAGACGAGCCGTACGTGAAATTTCTGGAATATATATATATATATAGTGGCTGCACAGCAACCATTTGTTCTCCATAAAAAAGTAACAAAATTCCCCATAAAGAAGGTGTTAGGCAAGGAGACACGATCTCTCCAGTACTATTCACAGCTTGCTTAGAGGAAGTATTCAGAGACTTGGAATGGGAGAAGTTAGGGATAAGGGTATATGGAGAATACCTCAGTAATCTGAGATTTCCTGATGACATTGCCTTGCTAAGTAACTCGGGGGATGAACTGCAAATAATGATTGATTACCTAGGCAGAAAAAGTAGAAAGGTAGGATTAAACATCAATATGCAGAAGATTAAGGTAATGTTCAACAGCCTCGGGGAGGAACAGCAGTTTACGTTAGGTAGCAAAGCACTGGAAGTAGTAGGCGAATATGTTTTCTTAGGACAGGTAGTAACCGCAGATCCGGACCATGACAAGGAAATAACAAGAATAATAAGATTGGGATAAAGCGCATTTGGTAAGCCCTCGCAGATTATGACTAGCAGCTTACCGGTATCGCTCAAGAGGAAAGTATACAACAGTTGCATCTTACCTGTACTCACCTGTGGGGCTGAAAAGTCGTGACTAACCAAGGCAGTTCTACTTAAGTTTAGGACAACTCAGAGGGCTATGGAACGAAAAATGGTAGGGGTAACATTAAGAGACAGGAAGCGTGCAGAGTGGGTCAGAGAAATAACTCAAGTTACTGACATTCTAGTGGAAATTAAGAAGAAATGGGCATGGTCAGGACATGTAGTGCGATGAGAGGATAACCGATGGTCGCTGAGGGTAACAAACTGGATACCAAGGGAAGGAAAGCGTAGCAGGCGGCGGCAGAAAGTTAGGTTTTCGGATGAGGTTAAGAAGTTCGCAGGGGTCAAGTGGATGCAGCTAGCACAGAACCGGGTTAATTGGAGAAATATGGGAGAGGCCTTCGCCCTGCAGCGGGTATAGTCAGGCCGATGATGATGATGATGATGTATTTTGAACTTATCCCGAAGAGTGATGGCACTAGGAGTTCATGAGGTCGGAAGAAAAGACAGTGTCAATCAATTAAAAGACAAATTTAGAAATGTGACCTTGAGCCTTGACCACACGTCATCGTTCGAATACGGCCACACGAGTCTGTCGACACTGAGTACTTGACACAAAGCATCAACAAGCCTTCGTTAATGTTTCATTTGAAAAACTCAAAGCTATTATTAAGCTCATTGTTTGCCTCATTCTTGCGCAGATAAGCCGCATCGACTCTGCCTTCGTCCAGGGAGCCTTCCTGCCATTAGAGAGACCAATGTGTTGCCGTGGTCTCACTAACTTCCCCATGTTGACTGGCCTCACAATGGGGTTTGCGGCAAAGATTTCCGAATCCGAACAAATCTGCCACGCAGAAGTCACGGACATTGAGTACGCATCGGAGAAGTGTCCGCACCTTGAAGTACTCAAGGTAACCTCTCTCATATAAAAGCAATCTTTTGCAGTCATTTCTCACTTATCATAGCCCTCAAGTGCTGAACACAAGAACGCGCGAGTGAATCCCGGCGGCCGTGTTTCTATAGAGGCCAAAAGCAAGGCGTTCGTGTACTGTGCTATGTAAGAGCGCTTTAGAGAACCTCAGGTGGTCGAAATTCCCGAATCCTTCCAATACGGCTTCCCTCATAGATTGAATCGCTTCGGTACACTAAATCGTACAGACGACACCAACTAAAATTCTGCATAGCTCAGTGAATAAGCTTACGGAAAAAGGCCCGTTGTTATGAAGAAAGGCGCAATAATTGTTGCACTCATATAGTACAGGCCTGAACCGTGTCATGGTGTAAGGAATATGTGCAGGTTTGAAACGAGGTTGACAAAGTCGCCTAGCTCTCGGTTTTAATTCACTGGCTGGGTTTATTTTACCTGCACTGGCGTTACACATCACACAGTTGTTGGTTTTCGCCTGTAGCGCATTGCGGCCGGAATTCGACTCCAGAACTTCGTCCTGAAGTTCTCGAAAATATGTGGCTTCTGTGACTTGGTAGGTTGGGCTGTCTATAGTGGACTTAGGTTATGGAGATCTAGCAGTGTAGTGATACGGACAACCATTTGACCTTATGCATTGCTGGAGCGACTCTGAAAAACTTTAGCTCTAGTCTGACTAGTCAGGAGCCTCTTGTCAACCCGAAGAAGTGAGGTGACGCATTATGGATGGCCGAGTGAATGTAGAGCCGCTATCCATTGTCATGTGTCAGGGCCTTTTCTACTAAAGGAATCATGTTTTTTTTTTCAATTTTCAAATCTAGTCGTGTTATTTTATAGCTCTGTGTATTTTTTCAAGCCAGGCGCCAATGTTTGCTCTCAAACGAGGGTCACCGACCATACAGGAACTTCCGGAATCAAAGCTCCGCCCGGTTTCATGCGGGTGCAGTCTGTACAATAAATCGGTATACCTAATCTCGTTATGAAATTTATACAGGATTTTAAATAAGGCCATCTAGTAGAATCCGGTGCAAGCCCAAATGGGGCTTGCCCACATTTGCCCCATCGGGGACCGAGGCAGGTATTACGATGGTTGGCCCATCCCTACTTGCCTACATGGGGCCCACTGGAGCCCCACATCCGTGCTGCCTGGGTGTCAGAATGCTCAGAATTGAAAGGCAATATTTGCTGTTGCTAAGTGTCAGTGGGTAAAAATAGAGAAAAAAATATGAAGCTACAAATATATAACAAAAAAAACTGTTATTTGTAAAGCGCTATTGCACCATAACTTTACCGGCGAAGTCCCCCGGCGTTGCAACGAATGCAATCAGCGCGCTCCGCTGAACGCGCACTGGGACGCATCAAGTTTCAGGAAGTGACGTCCGAGCTTACCAGTGACGTTCTCGCCGGCAGGCTATAAGAGAAAAACATGAAAGAAATAAAATAAGAGGGAACAAAAACGCCCTTCTTCAGTGTTTGCTATGCCTCATACCCTTAACAGCGGACCTTAAGTCTCCCTCTAATTTTTTTTTCGCAGCTCTCCCCTGCGTCACATCTTCGTGGCTTTATCTTCAGCTCCCGCATTCCTCCATTGGCGTTTTAGGTATATCACCGAGAAGTGTGGCAAATACTGCACTCTTGATTTCTCTACACCAATTTTTCACACAAAATTTGAGGCAATTCGCGGAGTGTAAAGGGGGTGTTAAAGACGCATTTACTCTTAAGGCAAAGCGTGCCACTATTTTTTTCACATAGTCCAAAAGTAACGTAAAATACTTAGAGGAATGGGTGGGCGGGTGAACGAACCTCTTCTTTTAGCTTACTTTTTTACACCTTTCATGTCACCGGTGTACTAAGCCATCTCTAATGGCAAGGCAAAATCTTCAACACATAGATATCTAGGCGGTCACCTAACAACAAATCTCTCGTGAGGTGATCACCTAACTACCATTTCAACTGATTCTTCACGATTATTAGGCTTTCTGCGCCGCAGCCTACATTGTGCTCCTCCTAAAGGGCGTAAACAAGCCTATTTAAAATTCACTCTCAACTAGAATACATTTCGTCGATTAGGCCTTCCCATAAAATAATACCTTGTTGGTGCACATGTATCAATTCAAAACAAGGCCAGTCATTTCATTTCACGAAACTATAGCTACCATTTAGGCGTAGCATTATTAAAGCAGGAATTCTTGCCCCCCTCCCCCCCTTCCTTCCTTAAGGCTGCGTCGCGATATTACCCTTCTTTCTCTACTTCTCAGTGCTCTCTCTCACCGTTATCGAACTTCAAAGACCTCTTAATCGTCATGCAGATCATATACTAACTTCAGTTTTGCACGTAGTCATGGCAGCACTCAGCCTTTAATTTATCCGCACTCCCACATGCCTGTGTGACGACCTTTCTGTTCCCATCGCCTTGATGCGCAACCACGAAAATTTCCACGATCATCTAGTCAAACATTTCACAAACCTTACGAAGTTCGATTATCCTGGTGTCAGAACGTTTGTTTTTTTCCTTTCTTTACCTCATGCGATGCCTTCCTTGGCAGTGTTTTCATTTCTGTAGTTGGTGCACGTACTTTATCCCCTTGGCTACTTTTATGACTTTTATGTATGTTCCGTTTATTTAAATCTATTTTCCCTACTCCGTTGTTCCTTCTGTTTTGTTGCGTTAAGAATGAACGCAATATATTGCTGTTCTTTAACTCTATTCTTTAGTATTGGTACTTTTTGCTGCTGTTTCTGGCGCTGTTATGCATATCTTTATTTCACACCCCTTACACTAGGTCCCCCTGAAGGCATGTAAGATACTATAAATTTTACACACTGGCAAGAAAATGTGGTTTGTAAACTCAGCTTTAACTGCTAAGTCTCAACAGATCCATCAGAATTTTACTGTAGAGAAATTTTGAGGCAAACATCTGCATTGAAATTCGATCTGTGAAACTAAAACCAACCAACCCTTCTAAAGCTTTCTTCAACTTGAAAGCTGCTTTACGTTATCACTAAACTGTGCATTCAAAAACATGGCCGGGTGCAGATATGAAGGCTTACATGAACTTTAGAAGATATTTATGTTTAAAACATAACAAAAAGTCGCATTCTGTTTGTGTTATAGTACGTATATCCTTTCGTTATTTTATTTGTGGTCTTCTGTGGGGCTTCTGCATGGCCCTTCTTACCAAAATGCAACATCAAAGAGAGACGCAGGCCTAAAGGAGCAGGTACGCACAGCATTGCTGGACTTACAGCTGAACTAGAAGTTGCAAGTTCATCGGTATCGTATGCGTGCACCCGCTCTTGTCCGGCGTCTTTCTTCAATGGTTAAATCTTTGTAAGCATCAAGAACCAACTTTTCCAGCAATTTACAATCTCGCCTCTTTTTCTGGGTGCAAAGCTCGAGATGGTATTGTATGGCCTAGTGCAATGTGACGTTTGATGTCACGAGCGCAGGTTCTATGACAAGTGAAAGAAGCCACCAGTTGAGTGATGATCCGGGATGTGAATCGGTGCTTAAAACCTCAGTATCTAGGGTTAGCACACTCAGGGTTAGTGAATGCGCCACAGAAGTTGCCTTCGCCAGAAGCGTCCCGTCAGATACGATATAGCGGAGACTTGAATGCGGTGGTTACGAGAACGAACTGAAGACTTTATGCACGGAAAGTTTACGATATTTGCAGGAGAGATGCCAGGGGGATCCGACGAAAAAGAAAAGGTTCTCTTCTCGGCATTTCCGAAGAGGGAGAACATCTAAACCAAGCCCGCAGAGCTCCGACTCTGAGCCTCGGTTGTACCCGCCCATAAGCCCACATCCTGAAAAACCCAATAAATATATCCATGCAATATAATTCGTTCACAACACGTAACATGCCTCTCTAATGCTTGAAAGGTACGCAACCATCTCCCCAAAGTGTAAAACACAAAAAAGGCAACAAATTCACTTCGAATATACGAATTTCCATGGTGGCGATTGCCACCTAATTGGCCGACCCCATCGTGAGCCGCAGCAGCCTTCCCAGCGCAGTAGAAACCTTTCTCTGCAGCCATAGCCAAGAGACGCACCTGTGGACAGACAAACCCATTACCACGGCGTCCGAAGTTTCGTTGACCGTGATGGCTCCAATACTAAGGCATTTACCACATCCAAAAGACCAGAAGTCGTCGCTGTGCCTTTTCGGCCCTAATCAGCCAGGCCATCATTGAATGCTCATTACGATCGTCCCCCAATCGCTACGCTTCGCGGTGGTTTCTCCTCTGATGGACAACACCAAACTATAAAAGCTTCATCAGCGCTCAACAGCCTCTATAAAGCACCCCTTAACCTCCCTGTACACACTTCAAGCAAGAGGCTCTACGACACCGGATTTTTTCTTCTCCTCCCCACATTACTCGTTCTCCACAGAGATAAGTAGCTGGCTCGACTGTCTGGCACTTTGCAGGGTCGCAGGCTCCTAGAGAAAGCAAATCTGCCTCCTATCGACCTGCCTATCGAAGAATCATCTGCACCCCTTCCCGCTAATATGCGCTTCGCCCCTCTACCCCGTCATATGGCCCCTGGCATGAATAATGGTCGCAGGGAAGCTCAGGCAGCTCACCATAGTCCTCCCTTATCAACACAGACAGTAGCATTACAGACGCCACCATATTGGACGCAGGTTCTGCGGCATATGTAATCTTCACCCCTTAGGAGGCGGACCCTTCCCTTCATACATGCGGCCCATACAGCAATCCTCCTCCCACCGCTACTCTAGAGATTGTGCCTATCATTCATGCCATCATGTCCTTCTCTGAACTTCCTCGCACTTCTTCGTACACCATTTACACTGACTCAATGGCGGCTATTCGGTTGCTGCAGCGTCGGCTAATTCCTTCTGACCTAGAAACGGCATTACACCACGCCTTGCGTTCTTTGGCTCCATCGCCAGTCACGATAGGGTGGGTCCCTGGCCATGCAGGGATCACAGGAAATGAGCTGGCTTATCAGCTAGCCCGCGATATTCGCATGCGTGCGCCTGTGATCCCTTGGTCAAGCCCTGCCACATGGGATGACGCGTTGGCCTCTAAACTCACAATTAAGGAACACTACCGCCAATTAAAAACGTCATTTAAGCACGTACCCCGCCCCCTTCGGCATCTCAACGTTGCTCAAGCACATATACTTGATAGGATTCAAATGAACACTCTTATGAAACCTTCCCGACAATTCCATTTCCATCTTCGTTCAGACCCTTCCTATTCCATCTGTCCTGCGCTGTATGCCAGTCTTGAATACTGCCTCTACTCCTGTCCAGTCGCCCAGTCCAGTCACTACAACCCCTTCCCTTCTCCTCTCTCCTGGAGTGCCTGGTTCTCATCGGCACAGATGGAAGACCAGCTTGCCTTTGTTAACCAGGCGAAGGATATGTTGAGTGCTTAATTTGCGCTCTTGAATAAAGTGTTTTTCTCTCTTCTTTTTAAACACTTTATATAAACCTGTTTCGTACAGGCGACTAATAATATCAGGAATACAGTATATCACCTAAAATGCGTCCTGTTTGGCGAGGAATTACAATAAACTAGTTAAACTTTTTTCGCGGAAGTTACGCGTAGATGTTTTTCACGTCCCAACACATACAAGATCAAGCCTCCGCCATCACTATACATATTTTTTTTTAAAGAAAGACAGCGACCTGCGCCATTTTCGCAACAATCAGTTGGGGTGTGAAGGCACCAGAAAGATACAGAATGGTTGCAATATATCCCAGGAAGAAAAACTGAAATTCGTCAGCTTCCGTCACATGTCGCCCAACGACCTCAGCGCCCGCTGGAGCCAATTTGATATTTTTTTTTGTATCAACATCTTAAATCTGCAAATGTACCGAGTAGCTTCGGCTATATTACGTGACATGCTATCAATATAAATTTCACAACAAAAGTCTTTACTAAATTAAGCCTACAACGCACGTCTTCTCATCTTCACAAAGCCCATACCCAAACGCAAAAAACGCATGCAGACAGAGGTGAGCGAACCAAGATCTCGGAACATGCGCAGTAATACACATATTGATTATCTTGACATTTGGCCTTGAATACCTCAACCATCCAAGACACCGTCAAAAATGTAATTTGCCACTCCCACCATTTCGCGATTTATTGCGCGAGTCATCTCGTGCTCATGAAAGGCCGGATGCGGTAAGCTATTGCAGATAACGGTGTGATCAATTTCATATAAGAGCTAACCACTATGAGCAGCAGCGAGGATATGTTTGCCTGGTCCCGAATCATTGGAATAGTTTATTCCTGAAAACAACTGCGCAGGGGCAATTGAGAAAACAATGAATAGGCTGTACAAACTGGTTGAGTGCACTCACCGGATAAGACCGATAACTCCCTCCGGGTGTAATTCGGTAATGACCACACGTTGCTCCTTGGCGAAGTCTCCGTAAAACATGGCCCTGAACACTTCGTTTTGCAGTGGTAAGATCAACCGGTGGACCTTGATTGACATCCGGGTGTCGGGAAATCGGTCACTTTCAACGACAATCTCCACGTCAGCAAGGTCCTCTGTCAGCAACCTTGTCAAAGAGTGATGAAAGTGAAGGTCATATGTCAGTAGTTTATCACAAGTAATCAATAAGCATGATGCAAATGGCTCGTTCTCTATGCCTAACCACATTGAAGCTCAGCTTATGTAGACAAACCAGTTCTCACGAACCTATTGAGAATTCTATCCGTTTTATTCTGTCCGAGATACAACCGCGTAGCTCGGACAGAGAACGTCAGAAAACTCCCTGAGCGTTTAAGCACTTCGTGTTGCTGTAAAGCGTCACGCCTGAGCGCGTTCTGTAAGGTTTATATAAACCATGGAAACTAACTCCTTAATCACAATATCGTTCAATAGTAGGGATGAGATTTATAATAGCGGCTTCAATCACAACTAGAGATTCAGTTATTTATGATTCTTAGAGCTTCCAGTTTCGGGACCTTCGTATGGCTTAGATTGCACCTGCTGCTCATAACCAACTTTTTAAGGTGTATAACTACGACAGCCAATTGGGTTTTTTTTTCTTCTTTGTCGGTTGCGATCTTCAGCACCAACGCCTTATATTGTGTGCCACACCACCTGAGATGGTAGAGTATCGCAACAAGTGTACTTGAGGGGAAATAAAGTGAGGCTTTATAGACGAATGTAAGCACATACTTACAACATGTGAAACAACGAGCATGATAACATAGACCTGGTTAAACGATGATACCATCATCGTATCAGCCCCCTTACACTTTATTGCGAGCAATTTGCCCCAACAGTTTCTAGTGAAGTGATGATTATACTTCATTTAATGGCCTTTACTAGATTATGAAAGCTGTGGTATGTGAGGTCAATTCCCGAAGAAAAATTCTATTCACCGTTGTATCGTTCTCAGAAGAAAATAAGGTTTGTCACTGAGGCCCAAACGCTAATGCAGGCACAAATAGCGAAGCTGTGTTTATTAAAACAAATAACGTTGACGTAACAGCAAGGCCGTATTTGTGATATCGCTCAACGTGAAGAGGGAGGGGGGGGGGGGGGGGGCAAACGTTTGCCATCACAAGCGAGTCAGCAAAAACTCAAATATGGCAGGCGCGCTAAAGAAGCTTACCTCGTGTAGTTTGTCAGTCTGGGTACCAAGGCTGCAGTTGCTGTTCGTGTAGAAGCCGCAGTAATCGCAGTATGCTTCCCATGCAAAATGACAGAAACAAGCAGGGATGGTACAATGCGAGATGTCTGGTACAATGTCAGCGGGTGCACGCCTGACAGTTTACATTTCCTCTCACATGCCGTGTAAATAAATGCACTTTAACTTAATCCATCGAGAGTAACTGGATATATCTTCAGATGAATCTGCAAAGTATTTTGATTGGCTGCATAACCGTTTTGTATTTGCTTCGAAGGAATGTCAGTGTAGGATCTATAATTTACATTAAGGCACACCTTTGCAACTATACGTGGCCTATACATGCTTGAATATTCTCGCTCCCAGCATTTGCCTCTTTTCTCTGTCAAGGAAAAATATCCATTATGATCCTCGCCTTTGTTCGTATTTCACTTACAGTTGATACAGATATTTGATTGAAGTCTGAGGAGAGCGCTGCTGTTCGAGAATTTCTTATCCTAGATAACGCGGTTAGGATAGTGCTGGAATATGCAAATCCACAGCTCCTCTCAGCGGACCAACCCTGCGCGATCAAAAGTTGTCACTTGGCTGAACTAATATGCTGAGTTTCAAGCGCGCATATGAACAATTCAAGCAGACGATATTAATCGTTGGGATTCTAGGGGTTTACGACCTTTGAATATGCTCATGCACTACTGAGCCGCCCTGGCACACTGATATCCCAATAAGCATGAAGAAGGCTCTTGATTATGTCATGTAAAGGCTGTACTTAGCCACCACTCTTGCTGCATGTTACCGTAACCATATTAATAAATCAACTCGAAAGTTGTACACGCTTCCACGATTGTCAGGTCACTTGTTGTTACTTGGCTCAGGATCATTCGCAATACAATATATTTTACCAGATATTTCTATGCGCTTTTGTACCTGAAGCAGTATGCCAAGCTCTAGAAACAAAATCTAGCACCTCTCACATTAATGTCTCTTTACTGACACAATGATGTGGACAAACCCGGTACGGCGAGAAGAGAAAAAATAAAAACGTTATGATGCTCACGCGCTTCTTTCTGACCCTTGGCGAGCGTGAAAAGTCTCGTCATGTATCATGGACATCATTGTTAACTGGCAGTAGCCTAACATTAAAAAAAAAAAAACGCTGCGGCTGGCTTTTGGCGAAATGTTCAAAGCATGCGGCATCCATCATGCCGTGTACCCTTCCACCTCGAAACATAGTCACCGCCGCTATATGGCCGCTTGCGTCGTAGGGTGCCAAGGACAAGTTAACAATTTCTTTGTTCGACTCTACTGTTCTCTTTCATAGCCGTATGAAACGGGGCTATGGTGTGGTTGGTACGGCCCAGACGATCAGGTGCATACATGCTCTGGTTCAAGAGAAACGCCTTTCGCTCTACACTGGCCGCTCTGCCGGCTCAAGCTGAATTATATATAGAGTACAGCCAGCTATGTGCGCTCTTATTTTGCACAAGTATAAAAATTGCACGCCCGTCAGGCAACTAAAGGTAAGGATGGCAAACTAGCGCTCACTTAAAGCGTCGGTTATATATCTCAATGAAAAGAGCCATCTACTTTCAAGAGGAAACTTTCAGCAATAGATGACATTTGGCGCTGATTACTAAGCAGCCGCGACAATAGCATTTCAGTCATTATGCACCGCGTGTTGTTGAGCTGGCACGCAGTGCGCTTCTAATGTGCGATATCCCACTGCGCTAACAGGCAGAAGCTCTGACTAGCAAGCTGCAAGCACGTAAGGCTATTGGCAGTTGAGAACGAGATCACCGTGCCTTCAATGGTGTCTGTACATAACGACGAACATCGAAACTCCTTCCAAGGCAAAGTTCGAACGTTTCCACAGTCCCAGCTTCAACCTTCTGTGTGACTTTCCAGTACGTGGACTCAGCATTACGAGCGCGACTTATCAGCTCAGGGACAAGCATGCATTGAACGCAACCCCAGCTGCCCATGCACGGCCTGCGCAAGGTGCCTGTCGGAAGCACTGTCCCTCAGAAGGGTTATTCACGCTGCCTACACCTGTTGCGGTTTCGTGTATTCACATGCTAAAGCTTAGTTGCATGTAAATCGTGTAAAAAGCTCCACGAATTCGCGCTGCACCCGCCAGGCTGTATCGACTGCTCTCCGATTTATGCATGTCAGATGATGCCTGACATTGGTTTATTTATTGCTTTTTACAAATCGTGACAACCGTGAAAGCATTTTCAGCGCCTCCTTTGTAATTCGTACACAACACAGATTAAAGCAGTGGATCCATACTGACTGCATGCATTCGGATGCAGATGGCGGCGATTTGTACTACCCAGCAAAGAGGACGCTTTTTAGCATCGTTTTTGTGGCGTCCCATGGGCAGCGCAGGTCTCCCGTAGCGCGATAATACACGAACACCTTGCTCACTGGCTGGCTCGTATCTGCTCCGATGTTCCTCTCTGACCCGCCGCGGTGGCTCAGCGGTCAGGGCGGTCGACCGAGGAATGTGGCATCTAACCCGACACCTGCGCCCGCTATCGATGGAGGCGAAAAGCAAGGCGCCGATGTTCTGTGCGATGTCAGTGCACAATAAGGAAACCGATGGGGGGTAGAATTTTTCACAGCCCTCCACTACGGCGTCTCTCGTAGCCTGAACTGCCTGAACCAAAGATCCTCTCGCTGCGCTTCGTTGTTGGCGCTGTGTAATGGTACTGCAGGGAAGGTCTCCAAAAAAGTGAAAATAAAAACTGTGCGGATGTTTTCTTTAAAACAAGAGAGGCAGCTTCTCGTTTGAAAGCATAGTATTGGCCTGTAATTTTTCGGCCTAAAGCTGATGGAGCTGCTGACATCACCCTTCACTAGACACGAGCTTCAATCGAGGAATCGTCACAGATGCCAATAGCACCAAGAAAGATAACTGCTTATAGCGCAACAAGCCGGGCAGCCATGCGCACCATCCTGCGGCCGAAAAATTTCACGTTAGCACATCGTCACTGACATTTCGTAGCAGTAGTTCTTACTGCGCCGAATTGATGCCTGGTAATAATTATTTATCGACGTTGCACCGGTGAGCCAGTGATTCGTTCCACCATCAGACAACCGTAAGTCCAGCTCGTGCTGCAGAAGCCCATTATGTGGCCTTTTTTTAACCAACATTTTTGGTTCATGGCACCTTTTCTCAAGCTTTTCACCCCAAAAGAGCTGATCATCAGGCCGTGGGAAATCTTGTACCATTTGGAAACCGATGGATACCCGGCATCCTGATATTAGCACCATTCAATAAGATCTTGTCCACATTGACGAATATGGTGCGGAACCTGGCTTATGTCACTATATAGCACTGAAACTTGTTTCCATCAGCGGCGTAGCCACCAGAATAATACACAATTGCCTCTAATCCTAAAGTACTATTGACACCTACAAATACCTTGGTGTCCACTTAACATTTAACCTGGTCCCATCACATATATTATGTTAATAATTCAGCAAATCAAGTTGTAGGGTATTTACGGCGTAACCTTTCAATAGTCTCCTGATGCAAAAACTCTTCCTTACCTAACTTTTATTCGTTCAAAAATAGATGTTTTCATGTGCTGCGCATGATCCCTTCTATGCTACTTTTAATCAACACGTTAGAATCTGTCCTGAACCGTGCTGCAAGATTAATTTGTTCTGACTACTCTTATCACACTTTCTACAATAAAATCTTCATCTTCCCACACTAGTCTATCGTCGAAAAATTGCCTGTCTTTCCCTGTATCACGGATTTTATCATACCTTCGACCACGATGCTATTCCGATTACACGCGCTCATAGAATATCCCGCAACTCCAACCCAAATGCAGTCTACCCTGAGCAATCTCGCACTGTAACATATCAACAGTCCTCAGAACAGCCAACGACTGGAATGAGCTTCAATCCGAAGTGGCAACCATCATCAATCACTCATATATGCCATCGAAGATCATCTGTATCCGCATTAATATTGTTTTGTTAGCCCACTCCTCACATAATGTCCTTCATCGACATTGAGGAATAGAGGAAAAATGAAGTAAATAAATAAAATAAAAACATTTAACTGAATTAGCAGAAACGTTGCTGTTTGCATAAAGTAATCAATTGATTGCAAGATTACAGAGGAACGTAATTATTTAGAAGTATTGATTTGCGTACAATTATGTATGGACCCCCCTTCATGGATCACTGCCTTGTCGTGGCGGAGGGGCTTGCGAAACTCGATGAAGTCGTGAGCTCTGCTGTGTAGGGCCACCCAAGATAGACAGGTCACGGCAGAGAGTTCTGACAAAATGTGATTCACTGGAGAAGGTAATGGCAACCCACTCCAGTATTTCCTGCCAAGAAAACCCTATGGCCAGTCTGAAAACCCAACATAAGACGATTGTGATTACTGATCTCGAGCCGGGCATTCTGAAGAGTGAAGTTGAATGGGCCTTAGCCAGCCTTGCTAAGAACAAAGCTAGCGGAATTGATGGCATTCCAGCTGAGTTGCTTCAAAACCTCAACCATGACGCTGTTAACATTCTGCATACATTATGTCCGAAGATTTGGACAACCCTGCAGTGGCCACAGGATTGGAGGAGGTCAGTTTACATCCCCATTCCAAAGAAAGGCAGTGCCAAAGATTGTTCCAACTACCGCAAGATCGCGCTTATTTCGCATGCTAGCAAGGTGATGTTGAAAATCCTTCAAGGTAGGCTGCAGCAGTATGTGGATCGGGAGCTTCCGGACGTGCAAGCTGGGTTTCGCAAGGGCAGAGGAACTAGAGACCAAATTGCCAACCTTCGCTGGATCATGAAAAAAGCAAGAGAGTTCCAGAAACCCCTGTACTTCTGCTTTATTGATTATGCGAAAGCGTTTGACTGCGTAGATCACAGCAGATTGTGGCAAGCTGTCCAAGAGACGACACCGCTCAGCGAACCATGTTGAACGCTCTTCTGACCTTTCAGGCACTGTCATGCTGGCTGCCTGCCACCACATGTCCTTCCTGGAACCTAACTGCGCCTTCCTGCTTCGTTCCTGCTCCCGAACTTTTTCACTGGATTCCTTGGACAGCACCCGATCATGTGCCCCGGCACCGCATCCCAAACTTGGCGCACGGATCCTATCTCACCTGGCAACGTTCATCAATCACTTACCAATCACGGGACCCGACGAGTGCTTTCTACTTAAGCCGACCACCGATGCAAGCCAGCGGGGCACGACACCGCTCAGCAAACCATGTTGAACGCTCTTCTGACCTTTCAGGTTAGTTATTTGAGCCCTTGTAAAGAATACCGTAGTAGTAACCACTGCTTGATAGCGGTGTCGTGCCCCGACGGCTTGAAATGGCGAGGATTCTTTCGTGTATGTTGCGGCGCAGAAATGCTCGCAGCACTGTGTGATCTCATGCTGTTGATTTCTGGTGATGTCGAGCTTAACCCGGGCCCTCCCGGACTACCCGAATTAGAAGCCTTGATGGAAACAATAAAACAATTACAGGAAAATCAGGTGACCATCATGCACGAATTTGAACAGATTAAAACTGCACAGTCCTCTCACGACGAAATGCTCAAGTCTATTACCATCCGCGTTGTAGCATTGGAATCGACCCAGCAATCCCCGCAATTCAGCTCTGAACCAAGCGTTACCACTCAGATTAAGAGAGATATTGCCGTCCTCAAAGCTGCAAGCACTGATACAAACAACAGGCTACGTAGGAATAATCTTATTTTTCATGGTATAAACGACACGAAAGACGAGTCATGGAAAGACTCCGAGCAAGAAGTTCTGACCCTCTGTGCTGGCAAATTGGAACTACACCTTGATCCTAGCACAATTGAACGTGCGCATCGCATAGGCAGATTCGCGGAGTCGAAGTGTCGTCCAATAACAGTTAAATTCACCCATTTCAAAACCAAGGAAAGCATCCTGACATGTGGAAAGAAACTGAAGGACACCGACTACGCATTAGAGAAGACTTCGCTTCTGCCACAAGGATCGCGCGATCAAAATTATTGCGGTTTATCCAACCACAGAAATGTCCGTTCAAACTTCGATTCGACAAGCTACACGTTGGCGACAAATGCTACGCCTATAACCCTGTTACTAGCACTGTCGTCGAAAGCGCTCAAAACGCACCCACAAGCATGCGAGCCAACGGTACCCCTTCACAAAGCAAAAAATGACGCTCCGCTCAGCATCCCATAGTTTCTTCGCGCCACCGGCCTCAATCGTGCACAAATCTTAACATCGGGTTCACTAATATTCGAAGTATCATGCCCAAACGGGACCAGCTTCTCAGCTTCATCGAAGATATCGACGCTGAAATCATACTGTTAACCGAGACATGGCTAAACGATAACATTAGAGACAGCGAAGTCCTTTCCTGTAACACAGATTACACTTTATACCGACGCGATAGGCAACATCGGAGGGGAGGAGGAATTCTCGTAGCAGTTAAAAACTGCCTGCCATCCTCACTCATACGTCATGATGATAACATAGAACTTACATGGGTACGCGTAGGCACCACGCCTCCCAAGGCGATATTTGGCGTATGTTATCGGCCACCGGAGAAATGCCCGTACTTCACTGAGTTCTTACACCAAGCGCTAACCAACATTGAAACAACATTTCCCCGCATACCCATTTTTTTATTCGGTGACTTCAATTACCCTAATATCAATTGGTCTCTTCTGTCTGTCTCAAAAGGTGCTACAGACGAATCCAGGCAATTCATCGAACTAGTGCTGGACCATTACCTTCAACAATTGATATCATGGCCCACTAGAGGTCAAAATACACTAGACCTCCTGCTCACATCAACCTCCGATAATGTATCAACTATAGATCTGCTACCCGGGATCAGTGATCATAGCCTTCTTCACATAATCATATCATTATCAATAGAAAAAAGATCACCATCATGGAAACTAATCACAGATTATAAAAGAGCGAACTTCGAAATTATCAATAGCAATCTTGAAGAATTTTTCATTACTTTCGAAAAATCTTATTTATCCCGCACGGTTAATGCTAACTGGGAGTTGTATAAAAACACATTAGTAAACTTGAAAAATCAATACATTCCTGCTATTCTTGTAAAATCTGACAATAACAATCCCTGGTTTAATAAACGCCTCAAATCCCTTCTGAACCGTAAAAAACGTCTTTATAGGACAGCAAAGGAAAGTAACAATCTTGAAAAATGGGACCGATACCACTTATGTGTCAAACAATACCTAAATGAACTTGCAGAGGCTAAGAAGAAATTCCAAACCTCTGACTTGCTTTCCATTCTTCGTTCCAACCCAAACAAATTCTGGCGTCTTCTATCGAATAAATCCCGGCCCAACCAAATTGAACTGGCAGACTCCAGCGGTGACCCTATTGGACCCGAGAGTAGTGCTTCCGTATTAAATGACTATTTCACTTCTATTTTCAATCCAACCAACATTACTTCTGTCAATCACACGCCCGTCATTGATTCACAACCGATGAAAGAAATAGAAATAAATGCGGAGGGCATATCACACCTTATTAGTTCACTTCCGCTTTCAACATCAGGTGGCTGCGACGAAATCAACAGCAAATTGCTCAAAAACACGGCATCACTCTCGAGCAGCATACTACACAAAAATTTTTCACAATCCCTCGACACTGGTGACGTGCCGGATGTATGGAAAAAAGCGCGCATAATACCAATTTTCAAATCGGGTGACCGCTCAAGCCCATTTAACTATCGTCCAATATCCCTTACTAGTGTCCCTTCAAAGCTGCTTGAACATATCATAGCATCTAACCTCATGGCACACCTTGAGTCAATTAATTACTTTTATCCTCAGCAGCACGGTTTTCGAAAGCTACTTTCATGTGAGACACAACTAGCCGAACTTACTCACGATTTATTAGAGTACATGGACGACCATTATCAGATTGATTCCATCTTTTTAGATTTCTCGAAGGCGTTTGACCGTGTCTTCCATAATCATTTATTGCTTAAACTATCCAGCATCGGAGTATCACAAAAATTTGCTATCGTGGGTAGCACACTTCTTAAAAGGGCGCGTACAATTTACATTTGCTAACAATTCTAACTCTTCTCTCTCTAGCGTAACATCAGGTGTTCCTCAGGGTGCCGGCCTGTCTCCTTTATTGTTCCTAATATACATCAATGACCTGCCTTCTAACATCAAATCTAAACTGAGATTATTCGCTGACGACTGCGTCGTATACCGCACCATAATCAATCAAGATGACCCATGCGCGCTCCGACATGACCTGAACGTTATCACACTTTGGTGCGACACCTGGCTCATGCCTTTAAATACCGACAAATGCAAGGTCATGACATTTTCCCGCCTCTATACCCCGACTAATTTTACGTACTATCTGAATTCTTCCCCGGTTACCGACGCAACATCATATAAATATCTTGGTCTGCACATGACACCATCGCTATCTTGGACAAAACATATCGAAACTATCTGTTCCGAGGCTTCGCGCACACTGGGCTACATGCGACGTAATTTAAGCGATTCATCGCCAGAAATTAAAAAACTGGCTTAATTAACTTTCATCAGACCAAATCTTGAATACGCGTCAGCTATTTGGAATCCGTCACAATCTTACCACGCCGCTAGCATTGAAGCCATTCAATATCGCGCTGCACGGTTCATCACATCGGCATATTCTAAACGATGCAGCGTCACTTCATTAAAGAAATACCTCGAGCTACCGTCCCTCGCATCAAGCCGCCTCATACCTCGTTTGTGCCTTCTTCATGCATTCTATCATCACCCACGGTCTACACACGAGCTTCTAACTACACCTCCAAGAAGATCTTCCCGTCTAAACCACAGCCAGTCTTTAACACGCATTCCAACCCGCACCCTAGCAATGAATAGCTCGTTCTTCCCCCACGCAATAGTCCAATGGAATTCCCTGCCTGAAAATATAGTCACCTGCACAGATAGAACACAGTTCCGCGATAAACTGAACAATCATATAAGCTAATAAGCGATTCCAGCTGAACGAACGACACTCTGCCTTATTTTCAGCCTTTTATATTTTCCTAATGTTTTCCCATGCTTGTTCTGTTTTTCTTGTACTTGTATTTGTTTGCTCTGTAATTTGCTTTATCTTTTTTTCTTTTTTTTTTTACATCGTTCATGACATGTTCCCCTGCTTGTTCTTTTCTTGTACTTGTATTTGTTTGCGTTGTATTTTGCTTTATCTTTTTTTGTAGCGTTCATAATATGTTAAAATTTGTAGCCTGCCCCCCCTTATGTAATGCCTTCGGGCCCTTAAGGTGGAATAAATGAAATGAAATGAAACCTCATCTGTCTCCTCAGGAACCTGTATGAAGGGCAAGAGGCCACAGTCAGAACTGGGCATGGTCTTACTGATTGGTTTCCGATTGAGAAAGGAGTGAGGCAAGACTGCATACTGTCGCCCTGCCCATTTAACCTATATGCAGAGTGCATCATGAGGAAGGCCAGTCTGGACGAGTCTTCAGCTGGAGTGAAGATTGCTGGAAAACGTATCAACAACCTTAGAAATGCGGATGATACCACTTTAATGGCAGAAAGTGAAGTGGAACTCAAGAGACTTCTGATGCGCGTACAAGAAGAAAGTGAGAAGTTTGGGCTTAAACTCAACTTATTTAAACTGGCTTATTTAACTTTCATCAGACCAAAACTTGAATACGCGTCAGCTATTTGGAATCCGTCACAAGCTTACCACGCCGCTAGCATTGAAGCCATTCAAAATCGCGCTGCAGGGTTCATCACATCGACATATTCTAAACGATGCAGCGTCACTTCATTAAAGAAATACCTCGATCTACCGTCCCTCGCATCACGCCGCCATGCGCGCTCCGACATGATGACACATGCGCGCTCCGACATGACCTGAACGTTATCACACTTTGGTGCGACACCTGGCTCATGCCTTAAAATACCGACAAATGCAAGGTCATGACATTTTCCCGCCTCTATACCCCGACTAATGGTGATGAATCGCTTAAATTACGTCGCATGTAGCCCAGGGTGCGCGAAGCCTCGGAACAGATAGTTTCGATATGTTTTGTCCAAGATAGCGATGGTGTCAGGTGCAGACCAAGATATTTATATGATGTTGCGTGGGTAACCGGGGAAGAATTCAGATAGTACGTAAAATTAGTCGGGGTATAGAGGCGGGAAAATGTCATGACTGACGAAGATCATGGCGTCTTGCCCTATCAAGTCCTGGAGCATCAATGGACAAGAAGTGGAAGCTGTGACAGATTTTCTCTTCTTGGGCTCCAAGATTACCTCGGAAGGAGACTGCAGCCATGAAATTAGGAGACGCCTGCTTCTGGGAAAGAGAGCAATGGTTAGCCTTGACCGCCTAGTAAAGAGCAGAGACATTAGTCTGCCAACCAAGATCCGTATAACTCGGGCTATGGTCTTTCCAGTTGTGATGTATGGATGCGAGGTTGGACTGTGAAAAAGGCTGACCGCCGAAGAATTGACGCGTTTGAATTGTGGTGCTGGCGAAGACTCTTGAGAGTTCCTTGGACTGCCAGATGATCAAATCAGTCGATATTGTCGACCATAAACCCTGACTGCTCATTGGAGGGTCAAATTCTAAAGTTAAAGCTCAGATACTTTGGTCATCTGATGACAAGAAAGGAGTTGCTGGAGAAAGATTTGATGTTGGGAAAGGTGGAGAGTCGCCGGAGAAGGGGTAGGCAGCGAACGCGATGGTTAGATGGCATCCTCGAGGCACTGCAGATGAAGTTATGTGATGTTAGGTACATAGTGAGAGACCGGAAAGCATGGCGTGACATGGTCCATAGGGTCGCGAAGAGTCGGACACGACTGAACGACTGAACTGAACTGATGTATGGACCAGATTAACGTGCCTGCACAATAGATGCTAGCCCCAAACATATCCACCTATGCTGTGGCTCTTGGTTGATAGAATAATAATAATAATAATAATAATAATAATAATAATAATAATAATAATAATAATAATAATAATAATAATAATAATAATAATAATAATAATAATAATAATAATAATAATAATAATAATAATAATAATAATAATAATAATAATAACAATAATAATAATAATAATAACAATAATAACAATAATAATAATAATAATAATCAATCTTTATTTAATGTGCACAGGAACAACCATGTGGCCTTCGTGCTTTCCACACAAAAAAATTGACAATGCACACACAAGTTTTACACACACAAATAGAACACAAAAGAAGAAACAAATAACACGTGAAATGAAACTGAGACGTGTCACGGATAGAAACAAATCAATGAGTACCATGTCTTATATACAGAGATAATTGTAGAGCACATCACGCAGAAAAAAATAACAATAGATAGAGAAAAAAGAACAAATAACTGACTTTGATTATAGTAAATAGAAATATACATAAAATAAACAACCTTTCTAGGCACAACAAGTGCGTGGTACTTAAAATACAGGCTAGAAATACAGGGAAATACAATAATAATATAGAATTGAACGCGGGATAGTAAGATTCGAAAATAAAGTTGAAAGTTAAAATAGAAATAAGACCCGCAGGGGGCACCTGTTAAAGCAGGTGTTTGCGTGTACTGTGCGACACCATGGATCCCGAGCACCCACGCTTAGCCGTGCGTGGCATCGCCGTGTCTGGGGAAAAGGGGATCCTGGTGGTTGAGCCAATGCCGAGTGTTTGGACCTTTAAGGCCCCTCGACGGAGGCAACACACCACTTTGGCCCACGCTTCCCACAGACGGCACCTCCGGACTGACCCACCCGGGGGAAATCGGCAGTCGCCTTTTCCTGTCCTCCCTCCATCTTTTCACTTTCCTATCCCCTCTCTTATAACTGTCCTGTCTTCTCTTACCTTCCTCGTTTCTTCCTACTTCCAGTCGGCGAGGGTTAACCTTGTGTGGCTAACCACCCTGAGTTACGCCATATTGGGTTATAGTTATGGTGTACAGCTGGCGTGGGCTGGACTTGATTGCCAATTCCTGTCCCGTCCCCTCGTTGGGCTCCATGGTGGGTGGCTGGCACCGCAGCCGAACAATATACATTTTTTATGGCTTCCTCTTCTTCAACTGATCGGCCTCCTTCGAAACGAGGGCGCACCGACCAAACTGCCCAGTTCTTTTTGAAAACAAAGAGCACCTTCCCACACTTTCATGTAGTTCATAGTGAGCACTCAGAAAAGACAGCAAGACAAGCCTCACCATTCATTGTTGCAAAGACACTGACTGAAGCTATAGGCAAGGGTTACAAGATCAAGAAGCTTGCAAATGGAGACCTGCTGTTGGAACTTTTATATCATCATCAGTATGAGAAACTCGCAGGAGTCAGCGCTTGTGGTGACATTCCTGTTGTGATTAGCCCACATCGTTCTTTGAATACTGTTCGCGGTGTTCTTTCTGACCAAGATTTAAAGTACATGACAGAGGAGGAACTGCTGGAAGGGCTGAAAGAGCAACACGTGACAAATGTATACCGAATAAAAATAAGACGTGACAACAAAGAAATCGAGACTAAACACTTTGTCCTTACCTTTGCACTGAGCGTACTCCCCGAGTCTGTGGAGGTGGGGTACACAAAACTCAACCTGAGACCATACATTCCGAACCCACGACGTTGCTTTAACTGCCAGAAGTACGGACACGGTGCTCAGAGCTGCCGAGGCCGACTCACTTGTGCAAAGTGTGCTGCACATGAGCACCAAACCGATGACTGCCAAACTCAACCCCATCTCTGTGCAAACTGTCAGGGCAACCATCCTGCTTATTCGCGTAGCTGTCCGGTGTGGAAGACTGAAAAGGACATAATCACTCTAAAGGTAACAGAAAACATCACGTTCACCGAAGCACGCAAACGATATTCAATCCAACACCCTTCCTATTCCTCTGTGGCGCAGCAGGGCGCGGCACCACAGGAGTCTTCAGCACCTACCCAGGCCACGAAAAATGAGTCTGGGGTGGTGCCATCCGCGCCCCTGGTGGAAGTAGCTGGTGCTACTCCACTACCCCCAAAACAGGCTGCGCTGACCCCGAGGTCAGCGGGCCCGAAGGCCTTGTCCCAAGGGGCAAGGTCAAAAACAAGTGTATCCGTGCCTTCTGCACGAAGGTCCAGCACATCTGAAGATGTGATGGACACATCGCCCCCCTCGCCTCCGCAGCAGCGGCGGCAAAGCTCTCTCGAGCGTAAAAGAAGGGACAAAGTCCCAATAACGGGTCCAAAAGACCCAACAACATAGATTTTCAACCCTATCCCCAACTAATCCGCCACCATGGCATTTCTAGTTCACTGGAACTGTCGCGGGCTTTTACACAACTACACTGATATAACTGACATTTTAAATTCATTTTCTCCAGTTGCGTTGTGTCTCCAGGAGACCAATCTCGGACCACAGAACAAAAATTTTCTTAAAAAATATCAAGTCTTCCGTTGTGACCGACAGAATTCAAGCAGGCTCTCCGGAGGCACTGCTATTGTGGTCCAAGGTGGCGTTGCGACACGAGGAATCAACCTTAAAACCTCAATTGAAGCTGTTGCAGTCACCGTGGTGCATTTTAAAACAATAACAATATGTTCTTTATACATCGAACCTCATTTCACTATCACACTTAATGATTTACAAGCAATTTTAATGCAACTACCGGAGCCATATATCTTAGTAGGGGATTTTAATGCTCATTCATCCTTTTGGGGAAGCGAAAAAACGGACGCCAGAGGTCGGATTTTAGAAGATTTTATTCTTAACAACAATGTTTGCCTCCTGAACACTGTCAAACACACTTACTGTTCTTCAAGCTCTGGAAAAATGAGTTGCATTGATTTGTCTTTTTGTTCACCAAGTCTTTTCACTGATTTTAGATGGAATGTTATTGACAACCCTTATGGAAGCGATCATCTTCCCATCATTATCAGTCTAACATCGTCACCATTAATCACCTTTACTAAACCACGGCGTTGGAAACTGTACCTAGCCGACTGGGCACTCTTCCAAAAACATGCCGCTTTAGAAAAACTCTTTTCGGACAGCCTCGATGTCAACGAGCAAAATAAAAAGTTCACAGAATGTATCATTGCCGCTGCTCATTTAGCCATCCCCCAGACTTCGGGAATTGTACGAAGGAATGGAAAGACATGGTATACAAAGGAATGTAGAGAGGCCAAAAAGAAGCAGAACAAAGCCTGGGGAATTTTTCGTCGATACCCTACACAGGAAAATCTAATTAAATATAAAAAGCCAAGGGCTAAGGCTCGAAATATTCGACGTGATGCTGAAAAAAGATCTTGGCAAGGTTATGTGTCTTCAATAAACAGTTCCGTCACAGCAAAGAAAATGTGGGAGCAAGTTCGCAAACTCGATGGCAAATTCTCTCCTTTTGCAGTTCCTTTCCTTACACCCCCTGATGCACAAACAAGTATACTCGAGCAGGCTGACCTATTGGGAGAACACTTCTCTCATGTTTCTAGTTCCCTACATTACACAGACTCCTTCTTAAAGTATAAAAACACAGCAGAAAAACAGAGACTTCCTACGAATGGTTATACCAACGAGCCCTACAATAACTTAATTACAGTTCAGGAACTCCATAGAGTAATAACTAATGGCAAGAAAACTGCACCAGGCCCCGATGAAATACACTATGAAATGCTAGCCCATCTGTCCGAACCTGCAGTAGAAGCACTCCTGAAATTTTTTAACAAAATCTGGGTGTCAGGCAAAATGCCTGATGCTTGGAAGAAGGCTGTCATTGTACCATTCCTGAAGCCTGGAAAACTGCCAAACTCTCCTACTAGTTACAGGCCAATAGCCCTAACTAGCTGCCTTGCCAAATCATTCGAAAGCATAGTCAATACCAGGTTAATGTTCATTCTTGAAGCTCGTGAACTCCTTGACACCCACCAGTGCGGCTTCAGAAGAGCTTGTTCAACACTGGATCATCTAGTTCGGCTTGAAAACACAGTCCGAGAAGCCTTCATACATAAACAGCACTGTCTCGCAGTTTTCTTTGATATGGAAAAAGCATACGACACCACCTGGTGATATGGGATACTTCGCGATCTGGCAGATCTTGGAATCCGCGGCAGAATGTTGAACTGCTTAAAAGATTTTTTGTCCGACCGCTCGTTCCAAGTACGCCTCGGTTCTACACTCTCGAGGAACTTTACACAAGAGAACGGAGTACCGCAAGGATGCATATTAAGTACTACACTTTTCATTGTAAAAACGAATTCCATAGCCAAAGTAATCCCACAGTCTGTTATGTACTCTCTTTATGTTGATGACCTCCAAATCGCATGCACATCATTCAGCCTATCGACGTGTGAACGACAGATGCAACTAGCATTAAAGAAACTGAGTAATTGGGCAGATAAAAATGAATTTAGGTTCTCGCCTCAGAAAACAGTTGCAGTTCTTTTCTCTCTGAGGAGAGGCCTACAGCTCAATCCCACCCTGCACCTAAATGAAACCATACTCCCGATAAAGCAAGAACATAAATTTTTAGGACTAACGTTTGACAAGAAGCTCACATTCCTCCCACACATAAACAGCCTGAAAGTCAAAGCCTCTCGAGCTCTCAACATCCTTAAAGTACTCTCAAGGAGACACTGGGGCTCTGATAGGACATGTCTTCTCCATATCTATCGCTCAGTGGTACGCTCCTGTTTAGATTACGGGTGCGTGGTCTATGGGTCAGCAAGACCGTCATACCTTAAACGGCTGGACCCAGTACATAACCTGGGTCTGCGTCTTTCAACTGGTGCATACAGGACATCGCCGGTGGCAAGTCTGTATGTAGAAGCAAACGAACCGCCACTAAAATAGAGGAGGACCATGCTTACACTTTCATACGTCCTGAAAATTCGCTCGTTACCAAAACATATTTCTTACTCCATACTTACAAACTGCCCCTCAAGAACACTGTACATCAATAAACCTCGATCCATCAGACCTCTCATACTCCGTTTTGAAGAGCAGTGCCGGGAACTCAACTTGCTGGATGCACTTCCTGATATTGCACGGAGACCTGACCCACTGCCACCTTGGTACAACTTCACTGCTGTGTGTGACTTCACATTAACTCAATTTCGCAAATCACAAACACCGCATGAACACATTATACAAGAGTTCTTGGCATTAAATGAGAAATACAGTGATCACAAGGCATTTTATACAGATGGTTCAAAGACAATATTTCATGTAGGCAGTGCAGTAATAGAAGACAAACAGGAAAAAACAGTAAGGTTGCCACAGTGTGCCTCAATATTTACTGCCAAATGCTACGCCTTATCTCTAGCAATAGATAAAATAGTCAACAAAAACATCAAAAACAGTATCATCTATACAGACTCTCTGAGCGTACTCGCATCACTACATCAAAAAAATGCTACAGAACCTTTAATAGGGGACATAGTCCATTATGTAGTGATAGCAAAAACACAAGGACTTAATATCAAATTTTGCTGGGTGCCAAGCCACGTAGGAATCAGCGGTAATGAGAGGGCTGATGCATGTGCCGCGGCCGCCTCCATTGCTCAAGTACAGAAGGTGAAAATTCCACATAATGATGCCATAAAATTTATACAAAGAACACTGAGACAAAAGTGGCAGGCTGCATGGGATAACAAAGTTAATAACAAGCTACACCTAGTAAAACCAGTTATAAAAGAATGGAAATCATGCAGCCATCAAGAACGCTTCATGGAGGTTACAGTATGCCGTCTGCGTATCGGGCACACACATCTCACACATAATTTTTTACTAATGAAACAAGATAAGCCTACGTGTGGAGAATGCGGAGAAGTACTCACAGTCAACCACATCCTGATTACATGCCCAAAACTAGAGACACTACGGAGAAAGCATTTCACTATTTTTTACGATCGTGCCATCCCTTTCCATCCCAAATTACTTTTAGGAGAAAGAGCAATAATAAACTTAACATGTGTTCTTAGTTTTTTAAAAGAAGCAGACGTTCTGAATAAACTGTAAACTTTAACGAACCTTCTTCCCTTTTCAAATAAGAACAGATTTTAACCTTGCTCTTGGCGCATGATAGCCTCAGTTGCTTATGCGCCATAAAACCCCAATACAATACAATACAATACAATACAATACAATATAAATAAGAAACGGATAAAAAGCAGTACAAGATACATTAAACAGCACTGAACAGGAGAAAAAGCAAAACGTGAAGTAAATTAAATTAAATACAATACTTAGGCTAGAAAGTAGAAGTTATATGTGATAAATACAGTTTAGAGTACAAAGCTACGAACGTCCAATATAAATGAAGAGAGCGAGTTTTGGAAGATGTTAAGGTAAAGAGAAAAAGTTAAACATCTGCATTCTGTCAAGAGGGTAATGGGAATGAGGAAACGGAGAAACTTGAAACGGTCTGAATTCCCTCATGCACTTTCGCGGAACGCGCAGTAGGATGTACTCTAAGAGCTGAGGCCACACAATGTGGCCATGAAGGAGATTGTATAGAAAAATTATATCTACTCTGATACGACGGCAGTTAAGAGAAGGAAGATTCAGTAGGGTACTCTTGGTGGAGCGAGAGGAGGAAGTTGAGCAAGGAAAGCGATATCGAATAATAATAATAATAATAATAATAATAATAATAATAATAATAATAATAATAATAATAATAATAATAATAATAATAGTAATAATAATAATAATAATAATAATAATAATAATAATAATAATAATAATAATAATAATAATAATAATAATAATAATAATAATAATAATAATAATAATAAAATTTATTTTTTTCCTCCTTCCAGTACAAATGCAGGCCTGCCAAAGCCTCCGGAAGCTTGAATTGCAGTGCCCGGCAGTAGACAGCATATAAGCCATGCACCGAGCAGACATGTTAAAAAAACAACACAGAAAAAGCAACAAAAAATATGAGAGAAGAAAATGGATTCGCTGCAGCCTTTGCTCAACTAAGAAATTATGGGGAACGCGTAAGCTCCACACTTAGGGTATGACACGATAGCCTAGGCTACCATGCAGCCCACATATAAAGGCGCGCTCTACCAAGGCGTATGAATGTGCCTGCACGTGAATGCAAGGGTCTTGGAGGGCTGATTTTGATATCACCGTCTCTTGTGAAAGGAGCGCCACGAGTTGGCAGCTCCTGTTAAACGTAATGTCTGGTAACATTATCCAGTTAGTGCTCAGTCATGTCAGCTGCCAGCTACAGCCTAAAAGCACCGCGTTCGTGAGTCTTGGCTCCCAACGTCAACGCCGGCGGACAGCCGCTGGATTTTCGGTGAACGGGGCATTAACGCTCACGCGTTCCTGTCCACTGCTGTGTAGCAGATTTAATGTAATATGGAGTGCTACATAAGGAGTAAAGACAATCGATGTGATATAAAGGGAAAAAGTAGGCGTCAGCATTACTATTTCCGTCAAGTGCAAGTAGTTCCTGCCCGTCACAGGTTTAGCCCAAGTAAGAGAGTAGCGTGATCCAGTTCGTCTGTCACAGTGCTACACACCACCGAACGCTGCGATCGTTCTCCCGATCCTTAACCTGCTGAAGAATACCAATCATCATCCTGTTTCCCTTGACATTAGCTGTCTACATTATTTTGCTATTGCCGCAGGTCACTACATAACATTTAAGTGGATACCAGTTCAATGTGGCATCAAAACCAATGAAAAAACCGATGGAGCGGCTCGTAAACGCCACCAACATCCAAGATACATTCGGACCTTCTTCATGAAATTTGATGCATCCCAACAGGCTAAAAAAATAAACAAAGTATCGACTTTGGAACTTGCCGACACATCACTGCCAATTTCTTTACTCAATTGACCTACATCTAAGATCAAGACTCCCTCCGAAATTTCCTCGCCAACTAAAAACTCTTTACCACCGACTTCGCCTGAACTGTGCATATACAAATGGCTTGTTCTACCATTCCGGTGAAATAAACAGTCCGTATTTTGACAACTGTGGCTCGATTGAAACTGTGGAACATATCCTACTTGAGTGCTCTGTGTACGCTGACGAGCGTGCGTACTATGAACATAGCATGGAGAAACTCTCCCCAGTGCCTTTAACAATGAACAGTGTTTTGGGCCCCTTAGCCTGCCCTAGGCAACAGAGACTCGCAATGAACTTTTATTTACGTATTGCAAAGACATTGGACGGCTTGACAAAGTCTAAATTCACCTTGCACGTTTCCTTCAGGCATTTTTCAAGCTGTGAACTGCATAAGCACATTTGTCGGATCATGCATTTCAGCATTTCATTTTATATCATTGCTCCACGAAGCACCTTAAACGTATTTAACGGCAGCATTTTATCTCCCTCTTCAATTCTCTTATTTTCCTCACCATTCTTTTTCAATCTTTTCCTCCCGAATTCCCCTTCCTACAGCGAGGAGCATGGCAGCGAAATGTAAACGCCGGCTAAATTCTCTGTTTTTCATTAAAGGGTCTCTCTCTTTCTATCTCTCCCGATCCAATCCAGCAATCAGAATGAGACGCTCCGTAACGCCCCTTCATTCTTCTCTGTGCCGCAACCCCGTCGCCTTCCACCTTTTCCATAACGAGGCTTTAGACGGAAAGAGAGACGGATGGATGGATGGATGGATGGATGGATGGATGGATGGATGGATGGATGGATGGATGGATGGATGGATGGATGGATGGATGGATGGACGGACGGACGGACGGACGGACGGACGGACGGACGGATGGATGGATGGATGGATGGATGGATGGATGGATGGATGGATGGATGGATGGACGGACGGACGGACGGACGGACGGACGGACGGACGGACGGATGGACGGATGGATGGACGGAGGGATGGACGGATGGATAGATGGATGGATCCAGAATGGATGGATGGATGGATGAATGAAAGGTTTTTCCAGGATGGTTATTTTAAAATGCTATGCAATAAATAGCTTCCGTAATGAATGCCACGAAGTGCTTTAAATATTCTATCGATAAAATTTCTTTTTTTATCTCTGCGAATAAGATAGCAGTAAGTAAGTTCAGGCTAACAGGGGCAGCGAGAAAGTGGCCTAAACGAAAACATGACACGGGCTAAGCACGGAGATACGGCAAATGCCTTTGTCCTAGAGAAGCCTTAGTTATGCTGACGAAGATGACGAAGTAACGCATGCAGCACCCCGGAAGAAAACCGAGACCAGAGCAGTTCAGTTCAGTTCAGTCGTTCAGTCGTGTCCGACTCTTCGTGACCCTATGGACTATGTCACGCCACGCTTTCCGGTCTCTCACTATCTTCCTAACATCACATAACATCTATGGACTATGTCACGCCACGCTTTCCGGTCTCTCACAATCTTCCTAACATCACATAACATCATCTGCAGTGCCTCGAGGATGCCATCTAACCATCGCTTTCGCTGCCTACCCCTTTTCCGGCGACCCTCAACCTTTCCCAACATCAAATCTTTCTCCAGCGACTCCTCTCTTCTCATCAGATGACCAAAGTAGCTGAGCTTCAACTTTAGAATTTGACCCTCCAATGAGCAGTCAGGGTTTATGGTCGACAATATCGACTGATTTGATCTTCTGGCAGTCCAAGGAACTCTCAAGAGTCTTCGCCAGCACCACAATTCAAACGCGTCAATTCTTCGGCGGTCAGCCTTTTTCACAGTCCAACTCTCGCATCCATACATCACAACTGGAAAGACCATAGCACGAGTTATACGGATCTTGGTTGGCAGACTAATGTCTCTGCTCTTTACTAGGCGGTCAAGGCTAACCATTGCTCTCTTTCCCAGAAGCAGGCGTCTCCTAATTTCATGGCTGCAGTCTCCTTCCGAGGTAATCTTGGGGCCCAAGAAGAGAAAATCTGTCACAGCTTCCACTTCTTTTCCATTGATGCTCCAGGACTTAACTTGGGAGAAGTTAAGTCCTGGAGACTTAACTTGTTTTTTTTTTTAGGACTGCTGCAGCTGAGGCTCTAAGGGAGCACTCCAGGTGAGGCTCAAAGGAAGTATACCTTTGCATGACAAACAGAACCACCTTTGCAGGCTGCGAGGTTCGAAACTGGGTTTGGGCCCACTGCGGAGGAGGGGCGCGCAGCGGGGTTTACGGAGCTTGTCCCAAACGCACACCCCTGGAAAAGCCGAGCGCCAGGCCGGGGGACGCTTGTGCCCAGTTTACCGGTGGGTGTCCGGCGGTGGGTTTCGAACTAACCACCTCCCGCAGCCGAGACAGTGGCCTTGTGGATGGTTTTATTTTTAGTTTTTTTTTTTAGGACTGCTGCAGCTGAGGCTCTAAGGGAGTACTTCAGGTAAGGCTCAAAGGAAGTATACCTTTGCAAGACAAACAGAACCACCTTTGCAGGCTGCGAGGTTCGAAACTGGGTTTGGGCCCACTGCGGAGGAGGGGCGCGCAGCGGGGTTTACGGTGCTTCTCCCAAACGCACACCCCTGGAAAAGCCGAGTGCCAGGCCGGGGGACGCTTGTACCCATTTTTACCGGTGGGTGTCCGCGGTGGGTTTCGAACTAACCACCTCCCGCAGCCGAGATGGCGGTAATGTGCAATGATTGCCTGAGAGACGTCTGAGAGGAGCTTGATAGTGCATGCGCAGGCTGTTTTGAATAGAGGTGAAATAAAACTGCTGGCCCTCCACAGCCTGGCGTAGGCCCTCGTATACGTTCCGGTTTTACCCGAATAACACTGAATGACATCCGCCAGTTAAGAAATAAAAATTGCTGAATTGGTTAAAAGCGAAAAACATTCGTGTTTAGAAGTTCATAATAGCCTAGGAACTATTGGGGACGAATAACTTCGCATTTCCGTCCCCTAAAAATACAGACACGGGCAGAGTAGGCATTGTACAATCCAGTCCAGGAGAAAAAGTGGTTGGGTGGCTACGCTTGAGGTTCTGCAGCCTTGGCCGCCGGTGTCACACGCAGGCATCTTTGTTGCTGTAGCAATCGACCATTAGCGGAAATCTAAGTGAGCTACTTAAGGCTCGCTCTCCCAGAAACAGAACTCGTTCCCAGATGACACTGCTGCATTTTCTCTTTTTGCCGGAAGTAGTAGCAGAAGACCTGTCGGTTGAAGTCCATCGAAATGCTCAAATCTACAGACTCCTAGTGAGGAACGTGAGTTCAAGGAAGGAGCTCGAGTCAGAGTTCCACAGTTACCGCCAGTACACAGCTAGTGCTGTTGTCCACACCCTTTGTTTTCTTTTGGTGGATGTGCATAGCCAGTATTAGCACAAGCCTCTATGGACAGCTTGAGTTTTCCTGAATCAAGAACTATCATTGAGCGAACATTCTCAAAATTTCGTACTGTCAACACAAAGGAGCCCACTGAAATAAATGTTGAGTTTGGACAACTATGCTTGTATACCCGTTGCAATTATTAGACGGCGCGTGGAAGGGTGGCGTTTGCTCCAAAGTCAATAAATTTGTTTTTCTGCTTCTACGAACTTGCGTTTTCATTTTTTTTTCATTATTTATCGCCGCATTGTATATTCTAGCCGAAAGACACGGATTTCGAAAAAAGTGTATAAACGCCGAAAAGCATGCGTACCCGAACGTACACGGCATAGGAACATTTACCGCTTTGAACCCGTCAAGGTCGGAAATCCCGCAATGATTCGGAAGGAAAGTCTATCGGAGGAAAAAGCCCAAGGCCGTCGAAGTCTCATCATGACCACTGCCATTGCGAGAACCTAGTGCGTCTGTAATGATTGTGAACACAGTGAGCACTAACAGAAATGAGAAGAATGCGCCCGCTGACCTAAGACTACCTGGGTACACGATCGATACCGATGCGACTACACACAGTTGGTAACTGCGCGCACAGTAGTTTTTAGAAAATGACAATGCGGCTAGCGAGACCGTTATAGCTTAGGGAGTCCAGCTAAAGAGAAACAATTGTTCCAGGGTCCAACGTCGAATTACTCACCCATTTTATGCAGCAAAACCTGTAGCACAGCAACAAGAACAAGGGAGGCGATAAAGCACCACAAAAGATGCACACGCTGCTCAATGGCAAGCGACTGCAGTAAGACGGCGAAACGAACGCTGTCGAAGTAGCCACTGCACAAAGGCTTTAGGAAGACAAGGAGCGCTACTTAATACCTTTTTTGGCGGGGCCCGTTTTTTTTTTCACGTAGTTAGTCGATGGGCGGAGCTGGACGTCGGCTGGCATCACATAGACAAAAAAGGAAAATAAAAATCGCTGATGGGAACTTTTCAATACATATATTTTTAACTACGAAAGGGTTTTACTAACGCTTTCGTATATAAGAGTTTGGGCGGCGCCAATAACAACCAAACAAGTCATGTGGGCATTTTGAGATTAAAAAAAAAGAAAGCTAACAGATCCGTTAGCGCCAAGCGCGTTTCCCCGCTCGCGCACAACCTGTCTCCTCCCCCCCCCCTCCAGCCCCCTTTTTTTTTATCCACATGACCACAGCCGAAGGCGCGCTAAACTATATATATATATATATATATATATATATATATATATATATATATATATATATATATATATATTGTAGTGAACTACACGAGGATATACGAAGACGAGGATAAGGACGACGAAGTGCCGCTGCGCTGCTCGTGCTCGCTTGTGGAGACTGAGACTGGCTGTGTTCTTGTGTGGTTCGCCGTGAAACTTCGACAGGGCTATTATCCCTGTTAAAGCACAGTAAAAACCCCCTTTCACTTGGTGGAGGTGAGCATTTTCTGCCGCCCTGGAGCTCCGCAGCCGCACACTCCCGACACAAGCAATGACCGACGCTACCACCCCCAGTCCAGCCAGCCCCTCATCCGCGGTGTTCTGCGCTGGAGCTTTGCGCCAGCGTGATCCTCCTATCTTCAGCGGAACCGGCGACCATGACGTCGAAGACTGGCTTGCCTCATATGAGCGGGTCAGTATTCACAACCACTGGGACGACAACCAAAAACTCAATAACGTCATTTTCTACCTAACGGACGTTGCAAACCTATGGTTCCGCAACCACGAGGCCGATATCACATCGTGGTCTACTTTCAAGGCTAGTTTTGCCGATATTTTCGGCCGGCCTGCAGTGCGCAAGTTGCGCGCTGAGCAACGCCTGCGCGGCCGTGCACAGCTTCCTGGGGAGAATTTTACCAGCTATATTGAAGATGTCGTAGACCTGTGCAAGCGCGTGGACGCTTCAATGTCAAAGAGCACCAAGATTGATCACATTATGCAAGGAATTGATGATGACGCGTTCCAGATGCTTCTGGCTAAAAATCCAGCCACCGTCGTCGACGTTATCAACGCATGCCACAACTTTGATGAATTACGCAAGCGCCGTAACATCACTCGCTCTTCGCTCTCAAACCCCGCGCCGCTTGCAGCTTTAACACCTGAAGCAGACCAGTCCACCTTGCTGCCACAAATACAGCAGTTCGTTCGAGAAGAAGTTGCCCGTCAACTACCCCTCGTTCGCCAACGTCCTGACGCTCCCACTCCTCTAGTGCCAAAGCTGCAGCAAGTCATCCGCCAACAAGTTGCGGAAGCACTCCCCACACTTCCTGAAGCTCCTTCTGTTGCTCCTTTGACATACGTCGAAGCACCAGTCCAGTATAGTCAACCTGCTGTTCCAGCCCCTTTGACCTACGCGGCTGTGGCTGCGCGGCCACCGCCTGAGCCGTCACAGCCCATGCAGCCTGTTCTACGCCCTGCACCGCTTCCTCAAACGGACCCGCTTCATCCGCCCACTGCGCGCTATTACAACCCTTGGCGTACTTCGGACAATCGTCCTATTTGCTACTACTGTGATTTCGCTGGACATGTGGCCCGCCGATGTCGTCGTCGCATGGCCGAGCCTGCGTCTTCAGATTACTCGCCACCGCTGCTTCGTTCTGCCCACTCTCCGCCTGCGTATGCCCCAGAACAGCGTTCATACACAACCCGTCGTTCTCCTTCTCCGCGTCGCCGGTCACTGTCACCAATGCGCCGGCGACCACCACCTGCTGACGAGGGAAACTAAGCTCCGCGGTTCCTGAGGCAAGAACTGCGTACTCTGCGAAAAGCTCAAGGCCTCATATTCCACCCAGGAACGTTATAATGATTTCTATCGATGGTCTGTCCGTATATGCGCTGGTCGATACTGGTGCTGCAGTGTCATTGATTCATGAGCAACTCTGCCGACGATTACGAAAAGTTACGACGTCATTTAACGGTTTGTCGCTCCGCACTGCCAGTGAAGAGAGGATTGCACCTTTAGCAGCATGTACATCGCGTGTCCTCATTGAAGGTATTTTGTACAGTGTCGAGTTCGTAGTTTTGTCATCTTGTTCCCACGACGTGATCCTCGGATGGGACTTCTTGTCTAAAAATAACGCCGTGATCGATTGCGCCCGAGCTGAAGTAGAATTTTCTGCACTGTGCGACGCACTGCCCGACGACAACCGTTCAGTGTGTCCTCAAAAGCTAGCCATCGCTGACATGCCTGCGGAGCAGCGAAAAGACCCGTGGCTCGCATCTCTTATCGAGATCGTGTCCACTTCTCCTAACGCTGCTGCGCCTTCTCGGGCTTTGCGCCGTCAAGCACCACACTTTGCCCTACGAGACGGTCTTCTCTACCGCCGCAATTATATGACTGATGGTCGACGCTGGCTTCTCGTCATTCCCCGCCATTTACGACATGAAATTTGCACCTCTTTCCATGCCGACCCTCAGTGTGCCCATCCTAGTGTAGTGAAGACGTTTCAGAGGATCTCTCAACGCTACTATTGGCGCGGCATGTACGGTTATATTTGCAAATACGTCCGCTCCTGCATCGCCTGTCAGCGCCGGAAGTCATCCACACCTCGTGCTTCTGGCCCCTTACAACCACTTCCATGCCCGGCCCGCCCTTTCGACCGCATTGGCGTTGACCTTTACGGGCCACTTCCCTGCACGGTTTCTGGGAACCGGTGGATTATCGTCGGCATCGACCACCTCACCCGGTATGCCGAGACCGCCGCTTTACCCGCCGCTACTGCCCGTGAAGTTGCCCTGTTCTTGCTACATCATTTTGTTCTTCGCCACGGCGCGCCACGAGAGCTGCTGAGTGACCGAGGACGCGTCTTCCTTTCCAACGTCGTTGAATCTCTACTGGCCGAATGTCGCATCATACATCGGACCACAACAGCCTACCACCCTCAAACAAACGGGTTGACTGAGCGCTTCAATCGTACTCTCGGAAATATGCTGACGATGTACGTTGCCGCCGATCAGACTAACACGCTGTCCTTCCTTTCGTGACATACGCTTTATAACACCGCCACGCAGTCAACTACTGGATTTAGCCCTTTCTTTCTCCTTTATGGGCGTGAGGCGTCGTCCACGATGGACACTATTTTACCATATCGTCCCGACTCCTCCGAGTGTACTCTCCTTTCAGACGTTGCCAAACATGCGGAGGAATGTCGCCAGTTGGCCCGGTGTTTTACATCGGAATCTCAAGGCCGCCAAAAGCATCACCGCGACAAAGATCAGACGCCACACGTTTTTCCTGCAGGATCCCTTGTTTGGCTTTGGGTTCCCGGCACCCCACCGGGATTGTCATCAAAATTTCGAAGCGAGTATCACGGCCCCTACCGCATTGTCCGTCAAACCTCCCCTGTGAATTACATCGTGGAGCCACTCACTGCCTCTTCGGACATGCGTCATCGCGGCCGCGAAACTGTGCACGTGAGCCGCCTCAAAACGTACTACGATCCGCTCATCTTGCCCTCACCATAGGTCGTCAGGGTGGCTCCTCCTCGCTCCGGGGGAAATTGTAGTGAACTACACGAGGATATACGAAGACGAGGATAAGGACGACGAAGTGCCGCTGCGCTGCTCGTGCTCGCTTGTGGAGACTGAGACTGGCTGTGTTCTTGTGTGGTTCGCCGTGAAACATCGACAAGGCTATTATCCCTGTTAAAGCACAGTAAAAACCCCCTTTCAATATATATATATGTATATAAACGGATCTGTGCGCGCTCAGTGGCTCATCCCTATGTCCCTTTTTGCTTAACCCTCTGACCTTTTGTGATGACTCATTTTTCAATTCCTTTCTCTGTCATCTTTTCTGAGTGTAAATAAATATTATTTCATTATTATTTATTTCGCTGGACTAATTGGTTAATAATGCTTACAAAGGTGGACCAGTGAAGGCAGACTAAAATGTAGGATCAGCATTTCTCTTGGGGTCAAGTTCCAGACTACAGCAGAAGGAGATCAACCCCTGCTCCATGGTCCAGTTTCCCTATGCCGCATTGGATAAACAAAGTTCCGGTGTTATGCGCTGCTGTGCAATGTGGCATTTGTTCAGATTAGGTGAACCACTTATTGTTACCCCAACTTTAAACATCCCTGCGTATCGATGGCCTATTGGGTATATGTATATGATCATCTCCATTTGATGCAAGTGGCTGGATAAGCATTTCGATACTTCATTTCAAGGAGTACTCTGGCCTGAAATTCATAGCTTGACTTGCATTCACGCAGTACTAGTAGAAGCTCAGCTTTTGACAAATTTGTGAACTACTGTCATGACGCACGTCACCTGGAGCTCCAACCTATTCAAGTCACAACTCACTGGCCCATCATTTTGATCCAGGGGTGCCTTCGTCACCAGCGCTGTCATCACTACTATTGCCTTAGTTGCAATGCCGTCACTGATGGCCAACCTCTCACTTGCATAATTGGAATCCTCACCACCAAGTGTTATGACCTGGCTCCTTTCATTGAATGAAAATCTAGGTGAACTTCAAGCTTACATCTTTGTAAATACAAAATAGTGCGTCCTTCATGTCAGCCTTGTGTGCCCTGCGTTCTTGGTAATGCCAGGGCTTGCTTCTGTACTAAGGCACATCTTGTAACTGTTTGAAAAAGTGGCCATGATTAGATGAACTGGCTCGTAATGATCTTAATTTGTATCCAGCATGACATTTTGGCAAAGGTAGCAACATATTTGAAAGAAAGAAACAGTTTATGCAGCTACCAAGAGCTGCTAATAGGTTTGGTTTGTGTTGTTTAACGCCCCAAAGCAATTCAGGCTATGAGAGATGCCGTAGTGGAGGGCTCCGAAAATTTCGACCACCTGGGGTTCTTTAACGTGCACTGGCATTGCACAGCACACGAGCGCCTTGCTTTTCGCCTCCATCGAAAAGCGGCCGCCGAGACCGGAATTCGATCCCGAATCCTTGGGAACAGTAGTCGAGCGCCGTACACACTGCGCCACCCTGGCGCGAAAGAGCTGCTAATATTCCGCCAGCAGGTGACTATGGCCTGTTTTGTAAGCTTTTCTTGTCACTCACGTTTTGCCAGCATTGCAACATTAAGAACAGCTCCAATTAAGCTACGACCATCACTCACACTCTCAAGCCTACAGTTAAATTCAAAAGGGGTGATGCCCGTCGAAGTGATCACGATGACGTCGGTCGAACGAAGAGCGTGAAGCTCTTTCGTCCGCTCGTCCGGCGACACGCTGCAAGTTGGAGAACTCTATTTTCCCGCACCACGCGTTTACTCGAAACCGACGAGAGTTTTAACATGGCTACAGCCCCACGGACCGACAGGAAAAAACACTTAAAGGTCCCCAGAAAGGGGTCACCAAGAAGGGTAAACAATGCCATAACACTGATAGTTATTGAACCACCCATCATTCTCCCGCAAAAATTTTCGATCTAGCTTCTGCAACACCAGAGATATCGGCGATTAAAAATGACCCTTCCAATTTTCCCTCTCAACTCGTACGCCGAAGGGAGCCATAAAAAAACAAAGAATACAAGCAAGTTCAAAGCTCCGCCCAGACATACGTCACCTCGACGAACTTGCGGTTGCCGCGCGCTCGCTCGCTGGCGTACTCCGCCAACCCGTCCTCGCTTGCACACGCCTGAGGAGTTCGCCAGTTCGCGCAGCGACGGTTAGTGTAACCGCGAACCCGTGGTTATCCTATGTTACACGGCGGACCAAACCATGGTTGCACCACTAACCGCGGTTACCGCAAACCGCGCTTGACGACCTCGGTTTGCGTCGTTAACCGAGGTTATGACGGCGTCTGTTGACGGAAGCTACTCATCGGCGCCCGAGTGCGCGAAACGTACGAGCGGGTGTGCTTCACAAAGTTATTCATTTGCCCACTGTGTTACGTTTAAAGATCGATGTATATATTATGGTGCCGCCCGACGTCTTCGATTACGGCCGACAGCGCAGCGACTGCGTACTGAAGCCTTGTCGTGCCTACAGTATCGTTTGAACGGCTTGTTGCTGAGTAGAACGCCAAAAAATACGCGGCCTTAGCTATGAAAGTACACGAGTTTGCAACGCTTGCAGCACGGGATGCCGCGAGCAGGCTGAGATACGTTACACAATTACCGCGGGGGTGGAACGTGCGAGCGCGGCGAACGCCGGCGCCGTGCGTGACCGTCCTTAGTCGTCGCTAGGCCTATTGTTTCGCTTCGAAGCCGCGGCGGTCGACGCTTTGGAACATGATCAACGCTGTCGTAAATCGTCTACTTATGAAACTGCCTTATAGTGATTCCTATCCTGCCATAGTAAAATAATTATAGGATTAACTCTGCCGACGCATTAATCGCAGAGCTATTACGAGCAGATCGGATCAGCCGAAATGCACCAGCGGCAGCTGGCTTGAGCAGAAACTAGCTTGTATCACGGCTATCGCTCTTACCAGCAATTTGCTGCTGGTCAGCGATCCTCACGAGGGCTTCATACTTGATATTCGGCTCAATATTCCAGACGCCAACAAATTCTAGCATGCTTTATTTCGGACATCGGTGCTAACGATCCGCCGTGTGGTTCGCGAACGGTATGCGGGAGGAGGGGCCACAGCGGCGATGTTTACGGCGGTCAAGGAGGTGCTGCCATCGTGCGGTGCTTGACCGTGTTGTTGACGCCTCGTCGGACGACACTCCGATACTCCTGAAACCACGTTATATAAATAAGATATTAGTAAATGCAGCTTCGTTCTGCCGATCCCTGCGTCGCTTCGGTTGTTGCACTTAATGGGCAATGGCCACCTAACCGATAAGGGCGGCGAGCTGTAACAGCCCGCACAGAGTTCGAGCAGCGCACGAGCAGACGACTTTCGCAGCTACCGGAAGTGTGTTCGTGACGTCATGGTTGCAGTGACCGCAGCTACCGCAGCGAATGGCAGCTTCTAGCAAGCCTTGCCAGTCAACCGACCCGTGACATCACGGGATTAGGAAATAGTTCCATGCGACACCGCCAAGCGACATTCCCTCGGCCCGCGAATTTCAAAAAACGCTGTTTTTAAAAATTAATAATAAATCGCTGGCTTTGTTCCAAGGAGTTATACTTTGCGTTAATGCTCAAAAGGATGTGTTCTACACACTGAACACGTTTATCAGTGGTTTCTTGGGGGCCGTTTCCGTGGAACTTTAACGAACAATAGCAGCGCGGAACGGGAGCCACATGGGCGGCCCTAGGGGCAACAGCGGTCCCCATCTCGTCTCCGTCTAAGGGGCATCTCCACGCGGCGCATCTTTGAAGTGCCATAAAACGCTTCAACTCTCCTAAACAGAAGGGCTCGCTTGTCTTCGTCCGAGTCGCACACCTCGACACAAAAGACTCAGCGCTCCGGCGATGGCCATTCTTTCACCGCGGGGTGTCCCGTCGGACACACAAAACAGAGGGGGACCAGGTCAGCGAGCAAGGGGAAGAGGGGGAACCGGGGCGGCCGGCAAACTGTTAGGCGCTGGACGCTCCTAACCTAACACCTACTATTATGTCACAGGTTGCAATGTCCCTCCACATTCACCTATATCCTTTACCTGCCAATCTCTGCAATCTTGCCAGGCTGTGACTAAGATAACAAAGTTAAACACAAGACCTTTTGCACGGCGAACAATAATATTTATTTATTTATAGGCACATTACAAGCCTTGAAGGGTGTTGACTGAGGCAGCTGCAGCTATACAAAAATATGAATTGTATTGGGAGATTCACACTGAACACAGCATTGTTCGAAATGAATAGAGCGAAAACAGACGGAGAGAGAAGACGACTGTAGTAAACTTACTATGCATAGAATTTTTGTCAGGATGGCACGAGCGATCAGATTTTGAATTCATTGAACATAAGCTTTACAAGTAGTGAATTGCTAGAAATTCATATTCACGCATAATCTTTTGCCATCAGTTTGCTTACTACCTTTAGACCTCCAAATTGAAGTATCACAAAGACTGTAGATGACTTACATCTGCTTGCCTTCCCATATGGTTCCATATGTGATAGGCAACTGATGTGCTAGAGAAAGAATAGTACATTGTAGCTAAATGCTTGAATGTGCTTCCTGACATTCGAATAGAAACCACTATTAACGTTCCACCACATGTCGACATTTTGGACCTATAATTTGTGCCTGCATGCCTAGATCATGCCAATGTTTGTACCAAGAACGACCAGATATTTCTGCTCATGTCATCATCAACCTGCCTATAACCACTGCAGGGCGAAGGCCTTTCCCATATTTCTCCACTTAACCCGGTTCTGTGCTAGCTGCATCCACTTGACCCCTGCGAACTTCTTAACCTCATCCGCCCACCTAACTTTCTGCCGCCCCCTGCTACGCTTTCCTTCCCTTTGAATCCAGTTTGTTACCCTAAGCGACCATCGGTTATCCTCTCATCGCACTACATGTCCTGCCCATGCCCATTTCTTCTTCTTGATTTCCACTAGAATGTCAGTAACTTGAGTTATTTCTCTGACCCACTCTGTACGCTTCCTATCTCTTAATGTTACCCCTACCATTTTTCGTTCCATAGCTCTCTGCGCTGTCCTCAACTTAAGTAGAACCCTCTTGGTTAGCTTCCACGTTTCAGCGCCATAGGTGAGCACAGGTAAGATGCAACTACATGTTGTATACTTTCCACTTGAGCGATACCGGTAAGCTGCTAGTCATAATCTGTGAGTGCTTCCCAAATGCGCTCCATCCCAATCTTATTCTTCTTGTTATTTCCTTTTCATGGTCCGGATCTGTGGTTACTACCTGTCGTAAGTAGACATATTCGCCTACTACTTCCAGTACTTCGCTACCTATTGTAAACTGCTGTTCCTTTCCGAGGCTGCTGAACATTACCTTAGACTTCTGCATATTGATTTTCAGGCCTACCTTTCTACTTTTCCTGTCTAGGGCACCAACCATGATTTGCAGTTCATCCCCCGAGTTGCTTAGCAAGGCAATGTCATCAGCAAATCGCAGATTACTCAAGTATTCTACATCTACCCTTATCCCTAACTGCTCCCATTCCAAGCCTCTGAATACTTCCTCTAAGCAAGCTGTGAATAGTACTGGGGAGATCGTGTTTCCTTGCCTAACACCTTTATTTATGGGAATTTTGTTACTTTCTTTATGCAGAACTATGGTTGCTGTGCAGCCAATATATATGTCTTCCAGCACTTTCACGTACGGCTCGTCCACCCCCTGATTTCGCAATGCCTGCATCACCACCGAGGTTTCAGTTCAGTCAAATGATTTTTCGTAATCAATGACTGCTATATATAAGGGCTGGTTATATTCCGAGCATTTTCTATCACCTGACTGATGGTATGGATATGATCGATAGTAGAGTACCGTTTCCGAAAAACCTGCTTGATCCTTTGCTTGATTGCAGTCTAAAGTTGTTCTGATTCTATTAGCGATTACCTTAGTAAATACCTTATACGTAACAGACAGTAAGCTGATTGGTCTGTAATTTTTAAGGTCCTTACAGTCCCCTTTCTTATGAATGAGGACAATGTTTGCATTCCTCCATGGTTCCGGTACCGTCGATGACACCAGGCACTGCGTATACAGGGTGGCCAGCTTTTCTAACACCATATCCCCTCCGTCCTTCAGCAAATCTGTAGTTATCTGATCCTCTCCAGCTGATTTCCCCCTTTTCATAGTTTCTAATGCTTTCTTGACCTCGTCCTTCGTAACTGGTGGAACGTCTGACTTTTTCCCTGTCGCCAATCTCATTACGGTCCTGACTCCTTCGGCTACTCTAGAGATCTGTATAGATCTTCTCGGCTACTTTGACTACCTTGTCCATATTCGTGATGAAGTGGCCCGCCTTGTCCCGTATCGCATACATCTGGTTATTGCAGATGCCCAATTTCTTCTTTACCGCTTTAAGGCTTCCCCCGTTCTTTACAGCCTGCTCAATTTTCCCCATGTTATACTTCCTTATATCGGCAACCTTACGCTTATTGATTAGCTTTGATATCTCGGCCAATTCAGTCTGGTCTCTTGGATTGGAAGCTTTCGTACTCTGGCGTTCCTTAATCAAATCTTTCGTATCCTTAGACAGCTTACCGGTATCCTCTCTAACTATCCTACCACCTACTTCTACCGCACATTCAGTAATGATCTCTCTGATATTATTGTTCATTGCTTCTAGGGTAATGTCGCATTCTCGTTTAGAGCTGAATATCTATTCTGTAGCGAGATCCTGAATTCGTCTGCCCTCCCCCTCACCGCTAATTCGTTGATGGGTTTCTTTCTTACTAATTTGTTGTGTTCCTTTTTCGGATTTAGGCTAATTCGGGACCTCACCATCCTGTGGTCACTGCATCGCAATTTCCCGATTACCTCTACATCTTGCATAATGGCGGGGGTTTAACACATTATGAAGTCAATTTCATTTTTAGTTTCCGCGTTAGGACTTTTCCATGTCTATTTCCGGTTCTTCCGTTTGCTGAGGAAGGTGTTCATTATTCTTGAGTTATTGCGCTCTGCAAACTCAACTAGTAACTCCCCCCTGCTATTCCTAGAACCAATGCCATAGTCACCTACTGCCCGGTCTCCTGCCTGCTTTTTCCCTACCTTGGCATTGAAGTCGCCCATGAGTACAGTATACTGCGTCTTTACCTTTCGCATTGCCGATTCTATATCTTCGTAGAAGCTTTTAACTGCCTGGTCATCATAACTACATGTAGGTGCGTAGGCCTGTACAACCTTCAGTTTATATCGCTTATTAGGCCTAATAACGATGCCTGCCAACGTCTCATTAATACTATAGGATTCATCTATATTACCTTCTATATACTTATTGACAAGAAAACCTACTCCTAGTTTTCGCCTCTCTGGTAAACCTCGATAACACAGTACATGCCCATTCTTCAGTACAGTATATGCCTCATTCCGCCTCCTAACTTCAATAAACCCTATGATATCCCATTTCATACCCTCTAGTTCCTCTAACAGTATGCTAAACTAGCTTCACTAGCTAGGTTTCTAGCGTTAAACGTTGCCAGGGTAAGTTTCCAATGGCGGCCTGTCCAGCGGAGCCAGGCTTTCTTAGCACCCCCTGCTGCGTCACAGGTCTGACCGCCGCCGTGGTCAGTTGTTCCGCAGCCGCTGGTGACTGAGGGCCGGGGTTTTATTAAGCTTATCATAGGAGGTTTCGGCCAATTACTGCACCAGGGTGGCCAACTCCTGTTCTGGTGAGGGAGTGCTTTGCCAGAGGTGTTCACCGGCATCAGGTCGCGCCCCAAACCTGTTTATGCAATTCCAACGACACGCGGATTTTTTTTTTTTAATCCGGTGGAGAATTGCGCGGTACCGGGATTTGAGCCCCGGTCTTCTTGCATGCGAGGCGGATGTTCTACCTACCGCTACGCCACCGCTGCACCCTTCAACCACGACGGCCTGTGCTGAGCATGTAACTCAAACACATGTGGTTTTGTAGTGTTTGTAGTGCCTGTACATGCTAGCGCTATCGCAGCCTCTTCAGCTATTAAAGCGTTACGCGTATTAATAGATCCAGTTATTTTCTGGGAGTGGTTCCCATCAACCACTGCTATGACCGCGGCCCCTTCTAGCCCGCAGGCAGCATCGCAATAGGCTGACTCCTCAGGAGGGTCGTTTATTAGTTTGCTTTGAATAAATTTTGCTCTATGCTGTCTTCGTTTCTTGTCATCAATCGGCTGCATATTATTAGGGATCGGCGCAATTTTGAATAGTTTCCACGTCTCAAGCTCCAGGAGTTCAGCAACATAGGGTGGCTCACCTGACTGAAGCTGTAGTTCTTGCAGTATTTTTCGGCCCACTACAGTGGAGTTGAGCCGCCAAATCTGGGCCTCCCTGACCGCTTTAGCAATCTCTTCCCAGGTATTATGCATTCCCATAGCTAGAAGCTTCTCTGTCAACATGTTGGGGGGATGCCTAAAGCCCTTTTGAATGACGTGATCATTTTCTCTAACTTCTCTACTTCACCAGGAGTGAGATTGAGAAAGGGGGTGGCATAAGCTATCCTGCTGATTACAAAGGCATGAAGCACTTTTATTAGGCAGTGTTCTTTGAGGTCTTCGTTCCTGAGAGAGATTCGCCTGAATATCCCCGTTACCTGGTCAACATACGTCTGCAGCTTTTTCAGGATGGTGGTATTTTTCCTATTCTGCTGTAGGATATACCCCAGGATCCTAATCGTGCTGACTCTCGGTACCTTGCTCCCTCCCACGCATACCTCCACTGGTTTGTGTAGGTGCGGTAGGTGGGATTCTCTGGTTAATTGTGATTTGCTGCACATTGAGACAAGTTCAGATTTGTGAGGAGAGCAAGATAGTCCTCTATCTAGGGCGTAGTTTTCAACTATATACGCCGCTTCCTGCAGCCTATGCGATATATCGGCGCTGGTGCCTCCATCGGTCCAGATTGTTATATCGTCTGCATAGCTGAGATTGCTGCACTGGGTTTCGAAACCCTGCCAGATCAGGCGCGATGGCCACAGCCAATCGCGCCTGCTGTAAAACTACAAAACACTCTCGCGCAGTGCAGCACACATCGTCATTTTCATCAAGCGTCAACTGCATCATACTCTCATGTGGGAGAATATTGTTACGGCGAAATAACAAAGGGGGTGTTTATTTACAGTGATATGGCAATGAGACAAGGTGAAGCCTACTAGCCCCCAGGCACTAACGCTTTCTCCTCTTCTTCTGCCAGACCAGCACAATCCTTCCTCGTTGTCAGTAGCGTGACATTTCCCCCCTACTCAGCCTAAGCCCTCTGGGCGTGTTCGTGAGTCGTGCGAGGCTGACACGGCTTCAAGCGGGCAACATGACATAGTTCGGTCTTGGCAGACCGACGACCCGATGCTTTCAGGCGGGCTATTGCATAAGTTAAATCACTGATGCGTTTCACCACATATGGACCGTCATAGTGGGCCAAGAGTTTTGATGTAGGCCACGGCGCCGAATTGGACGCTACATCCAGACTAAATCGCCTATAGAGTACGTGACCCGCCGGTGACTGGCATCGTATCGCACTTTAGAACGTTCTTGTGAAGTAACAGACCGTAATCGGGCGATTCTCCGAGCTTCTTCGGCGAGACAGAGGGTCTCAGCCAGGCAGGGGTCTTCACGGCTTGAGAAGGGCAGGATAGCGTGGCGATCTGGCATACAGCAACAAAAATGAACTGTACCCAGTCGTCTCATGCGTGGCAGTATTAAACGCATACGTGATGAAGGGTAGTAGTATGGTGCCCCAGTTCTTATGCCATGCATCCAGATATATGGCTAGCATGTTGATAAGCGTTATGTTGACGCGCTCAGTCAAGCCATTTGTTTGGGGATGGTATGGCGTCGAGTGTCGGGAAGTTACGGCGCATAAACGCATGAGCTCCTCAACAACACCAGCAGTGAATTGTCGGCCCCGATCAGTGATGACAATTCGTGGCGGCCGTGTCGTAAGATGATTGAGTGCAGCAAGTAAAGCGACAACGCATGCGCCGTAGCAGATGTAAGAGCGGCGGTTTCACAGTAACGTGTGAAATAGTCCACGCAGATTACAATCCAGCGATTTCCATTCACGGACTTCGGAAACGGACCTACGAGGTCAATGCCTACTTGATCAAACGGAGCTGTCGGGGTCTTCACAGGGTGCAGCAAGCCAGATGGAGATGCAGTTGGACGTTTGTGGCATGGACATTGCTTGCAACTGGCAACATATTGTTCAATCGTCGAGCGCATTCTGTGCCAGTAAAGTCTTTCTATAGAACGGTGGAGTGTTCGAACCGATCCCAAATGCCCAGAAGTAGGGTCATCATGCATGACACGCAATACGTCCGTGCACAGCGTCTTGGGAACTACGAGTAGATATCGCTGGCCGACAGGCGAACCTCTTTTTCCGTAGGAGGCCATCACACAAAAACGGCTTGTAGGTGCGCTGGCTTGGGCGGCGGCAAAGAGAGGCTGCAGACTGCAGCCCTTGTCTCCGTATCGCCCTGAAGTCGAACACCCGACTCGTCGCAGCGGCTTTTCTTCGTAAGTCTGCGATTGATAATGATACGTTCGGGCTTGGACGACGACCTAGCTTCAGCTTTGACGGATCTGTCATATCGCTTCAAAACGAACTATCTCGAAACCCGTCTCTGTTTCCAGGAAACTTCCGCTTCACGAACGCTTGGTGAACTGCTTGTTGCACCGGTAAATTAATATCTTCGGTACGCGATTTCTGAGTTCATGTACAAGTGACGACATAATTAAACAGAGCACGCTTTTTCGTTCAAATTAAAATCACGCCTTCTGCACTGAAGGCAAAAAAACAATGTATGTCCAAGTGGGAGGCCACTGGAGTCTACAACCTGTTCGCACATACCATGATTCTCAGTCTCAATTATGAAACGCGTGAAAAATTTTAGAAGCAAATAGCCTGCTTCGCCAACTTTTCTCCGCACCGATACGCAAGTGTGTAAATGGGATACACCCACGCTGCCGAGTTGTATTCCAGTTGGCACTGAGGTGTGGGAGGATAACTGCATTCCATGCTCTGCTTCTGCGGAAGTAGCTTAGCTGGTGTTCTGCGCCGTCGATTCTGGCTCAGATGGCGCGTACAGATGAGATAAAACGCGCGTGCACGTTACGTTTTCGCACTTCCGAAACTATGAGTGCGAAAAAATTTCAAAGAAAGAACGCAACGCTACTTATTCGTTAATGTCAACTCTTAGGACGTTAAGACGAGGAAATCCTGGCTGTGAAATCCGATTCCAAATTTGTAGCGATCTGCTCAAATGATCTATCCTTGAGCTTTCGCTGATGATGCATTCCGTACACCACAAGGGTGGCCTCTCGCCGACCATCACAATAGCGCACTTTCTTGGCTACTAACTGATGCGCTGAGCTCGGCTAGGAGACTGGCCACCGCCGTTCAAGCGACAAGAGACGGGAATGGGCCTAGAGACAAGGAAGATAGATGGGTAGTGGTAGGCTCGTCTGGCGGCACCCGCACGGGTTGTTGCGAACAATTCCGAGGTCAAGGAACTGCTCAAGACAGCGCGTGGCAGGACACAGGGTGGAACCTTTTTAAAGCCACACTCGTAAAGAATACGCGCTAATTTGCGCACAATAATGGGTTGGGAACGGAGGGGAACCGCGGCGGTCCCACCACAGGTAGTGTCTATGGCACCCTGCCCGACTATGCCCAACTGCTCGCAAGATACTGTAGCGCGGCATTCAACAAAGAGATGAAAGGAAGCGTTTTTCAAATACTGTTTGCAGATCAGGGAAGGCGTGATGAGCCATCGCAGAGGGCTTGCTTTTTTGTATCTCTTTGCTCGAAAAATGTCTCCAAGTACCGACATTTGTAATTATGTAAATTTATGTAAATAAAAAAGCCAGTCAAATTTCTCGCTTCCAGTATCGTATAAGTCGTCGCAAGACATTCTCCGACGGCGCACCTCAGGTGCGAAGCCTTGCAGTCTCACTCGGTACGCAACGTACACCTGTTGCTTCTCGTTTCTACCACTTGAGAAGTGAAGCGCCTACGCAGGGGGGACATTGACCTCCAGAGCGGTTTACATTGCTCGGAGGGCACTCAATATAGCTTGGAATGATCTTGAATGCCAAACTCGAAATGCAGGTGCAGCGCAGGAGGCAACGATTGACTTTCCTACACGCTTCTCCTCTGCATTACAGAGTTGAAATCGCGCAGCAGAAGGTAGAAGGTAAGTAATCCAAGTCTCATAACCAATATCGCACACTTCCTTTACAGAAGTTATTCACAACTAGACAGGCAGTCCTGCCCAAATGTTCAGTTCATAGCCTTGCTCGAACAAATTCCTAGAATGCACGCTGTGCTGGCAAGTAAGCAAACTCGGGAGCAGCAGCGTGCCATGTCGGTCATTTTAAATTTGATGAAAACTGTCCGATTTGCTTCAGTGAAAAAAAAAAAAAAAAAAAAAAAAAAAAACGCTTCTCGATCAGGAAGGACAGGGTCTCTGTCGTTGTGGGCGAACCTTGGCCTGACGTTCCCTATCGTTCAGTATGGCAGCATCTTTCTGCAACATGCCGCACCATACGAACCAAATCTCTGCCTAGGAACTCAGGTTGCGAGCAAAGCAACTAATTGGGGCCAAAGTGGCGACAGCCTGCTGGCCTTCCTCGCTGGGGGCCCACACAGACAAAAATTCAAAAGCCTGAGGGAGCTAGTGGTTTCTTTGAAAGTGCAGCTGATTCCGTTCTCCACCTTTTCCTGCATCTCCAGAAGGGTCTGTTGTGCAGGGAAGCCTGCACAGTCACTCTGGCGGGGCATCAGCTGCCCACTCCGCTAGGAGAAAGAAGAAGCTGCCAGGAGGGAAACGACACCTAACTGAGCCGGAAGTCAGGGGAATAGATGAGGCCGCAGGCAGCGGCCATGAGAAGAGCAAAAAACATTTTCTTTTCACCGGAAATGTTGGAAACATTGAGCTGATACTGAGAACAGGAATGTGCAGATAATCCACACCCAACTATATGCTGGGAGTTAGACATGAATTCTCTTCGACATTCATGTTTGCTTTCCTGATGCTTACTTAGGCTTCTCAAAAGACCGCGACTAAATGGCGTGAAGTGGCTATGGTGGACACTTTTTGTCTGAATTAGGAAAAGCAGTGCATCCAAAACAAAGCTGTATGATTTAAGAAGTCGCCTCTACGCGGTAGTGTTTCAACGATCTCATCTGATTACAGACTCTACAGACACTCTTTGCGTGTCTTGTGAGAAGAAAAGTATCTGTGAGCTGCGTCGGTGAAAAGCCTAGTTGGGTCGGCACCCCGGCCGAAACGAAAAATGGGCGACCATCGAGAAACGAAACGACGCAGGGTAAATAGAACGAGTGACAAGCAGCGCCCTGACAAAGAGAAACTCTATTCGGAAATGAGAGAGTTGTTCGGATATTCGGGAGCAGAGAGGAAAGGTATACGAGAGAAGAATTTGATGAAAGTGTTAGAGGGGGGGTCAGAGTTTGACTGAAACACCGAATAATGTGCACGTTGCGTTTGTGGGGAGTGTGGAATTTAAGGAAGAAAATTCCTTCACATAGCATGGCCTGCCCTAATCTGCATTACAAGCGCAGCTATTAAACATGCCAATAGCACCCTTTCTTCAATGCGTGGCAATATTTTCGATGTTCGCTTAGAAGACCAGTAGCCACTCTGGTGCCGTAAATTAAACGTGAAATTTTTGTATTTGAAAGCAATAAATGAACTTAAAGGAAACGGCATTACTTTTAGGAAGTAATTTTAATGTGATTATTATTGTACTACATTAAGTTTACGTGCCCTTTTGGAAAGTATTAACGATGTAATTGAATTGCTTTTCAGAAGGAATGTAGCCATGATACCTGCATGACAGGCTTCTTGCTAAAAGCAGAGGTTGGCATGGCGCCATCGAGATTCGAAGCTCGCATCTGGGCTGTCGTTATTGTTAACGGACTACATGTTATTGTTACGAATATTGAAGCAGATAAATATATATACAAGTGAAAAATAGCTTCATACTGTTTCCGATTTTATTTGGAGTCGATGTTTCCCTGCCTTTCTCAAGACTGAGGGTACATGGTTCTTGTTTTTCTTCTTATAGTGTTGGCAACTCAAGACGTGATACAAATAGAATATGGGCACATACAGGTGAACCAGCTGCGCACGCACAACACACACACTCTCACACACACACACACACACACACACACGCACACACACACACACACACGCACACACGCACGTGCACACACACACACACGCACGCACACACACGCACACACACACACGCACACACACACACACGCACACACACACACACACACACACACACACACACACACACACACACACACACACACACACACACACACACACACACACACACACACACGCACACACACACACACACACACACACACACACGCGCGCGCGCGTGGAGAGCATGGTAGGCACAAAGGGTCATCCACCCAATTCACAGGCCTGGAGTCAGTTGTACACAATACATGCAGTGGCGGAACAACCTCGGGAGAAAAAAAAAAGAGAGGCGGGGGACGGTGTTTGCTGCAGATGGGGAAATAATTTGCGGTTCTCCCTAAAAGATGGGAGCCGCAAGCATGAAGCAGGTTTTTGCCAGAAGTGGCTGACTATGAATGGTGAGCGCCTTCGCTTTGAAGATTTTTTTTATGTATCTGTTATCCTCCCCTCCCTTGCTCGGACACACTGGCCCAACAGGATGAAAAGCAAAAAAAAAAAACACAAACGGGGGGGGGGACATCACTGGTTAGAAGAACCTGTCAGCGGCAAGTGAAGTTCGAGCCTGCATAGAGCAGTATGCAACTTACACACACACACACACACACACACACACACACACACACACACACACACACACACACACACACACACACACACACACACACACACACACACACACACACACACACACACACACACACACACACACACACACACACACACACACACACACACACACACACACACACACACACACACACACACACACACACACACACACACACACACACACACACACACACACACACACACACACACACACACACACACACACACACACACACACACACACACACACACACACACACACACACACACACACACACACACACACACACACACACACACACACACACACACACACACACACACACACACACACACACACACACACACACACACACACACACACACACACACACACACACACACACACACACACACACACACACACACACACACACACACACACACACACACACACACACACACGCACGCACGCACACACGAACGCACACACACACACACACACACAACGGGTAGGCGACACGGGGTTGCGAAGGGAAGTGAAGCGTTGAAAGGGTCAGGTATTTGGTTGTTTGTTCCCTCTCTCTGTAAGAGAGGGGCCTGCATATAGGTTAAGGTTGTATGGCTGAGACCCGGATCCGGCACGCTAATGTGGTGGCTGGGGCTATTATCATTTGTACGATTTGGCATTTGTTGCTCTTTGCTTTAGTATGCATGCCGGGAGAGAGTTGATAGCTCTAGGAAATTCGAAAAAGGGTGGGAAGCAGCAATCAGCCAATTGGGGTGATGCTTGCTGCAATTGGCTATTACACAAATGTACGTGAGCTGGACCCGGCAAACTAAAAATTACTGGTTCAAGAAGAAAATTTGCAATATGCCTTAAGTTGTGGCACAGTTTGTTCATTCGCTTCACAAAGTGGGGTGCCCCGGGGATCAGTATTGTATCCGACGTTGTTCAATGTTACTTTCATCCCATTGGCGTGGCGCTTATGTGATATCCCTGAAATCAAGTTTTTGCATTACGGAGATGATATCACGGTACGGAGCACTCACCATGATCTGTTCACTCAAGAGGCCGCCCTTCAGTCAGCATTAGACATAACCTCTGATTACGCATCCTCCATTGACCTTCAACTTTCTGTGTGTAAAACTACATACACGTCAGTCGCCAACCGCTGGGAACGCTGTAAACTTATTTCAAATCCAATTTGTCTCTCTCTATCCAGCACCCCACTACAAGGAAGTCCGAGCATGAAAATGCTGGGCTTAACGATTCACCAATCAAGATCAGCGACTGCTTGGCTCTCTCAGGCAAAAAAGCAAGCACTTCAATCTATGAGTTTGATAAGAAGAATTGCGCCTAAAACGGGCGGGTGGCGCTGGCTTGTCTGTTCCACGCCAATTAGTGAGGGCGGTTCTACAGCCACGTATTGTTTATCAAGCCCAATTCCAGCATCGTACAAGAGCACAATGGGATCGGTTTGAAGCCGTAAACCGAGAAGCTATGAGGACCATAACATGCCTTCCACGACTCACACCGGTTGTAGCGTTACAAGAGAATGCGCAGCACAACACCATCGATGAACTGGTGCAGCAGCGCCGTGATGCTCGCAGACTCAAAGCCACTTTGCCACGTTCCACGCAAGCACTGAGGGTTTATGCAACGTCATACATTATTCTTCAGCCACCTGCGCCAGTTCTCCCTCCCTGGAAATTTTTACAGTTAGGAGACAACAAGCCAACTGATAAAATCAGCCAACCTTTTTCAATTCATTTAATCATTTATTCATCCTTCATCTCATACCCCACTGATGCTCTGAGGCAACAAATATCGATTAAAAATGGATTAAAAGTAATGATTTACTGACAATTGTCATCGCGACAAAGAATGTTTCACATTTTCGTTTTCTTATCTTATGGTTAATGACTTTTGCTTGCAGCTTGATGGCGTTTAAAATGCTTACGAAGTACCGTACCGTTTTTGATGTATAAGACACTTCGCATTTTTCTGTTGCGGTCAAGAACCTTTGTAAACACTTATTTCAAAATAATTATTTTGCCCCTTAACTTTTATCGCGATGATGTTAAAGCCACTGTTCACCAAAAATTAGGCGTAGTCGGACGTCCATCGCCGTTGCCGCTGTGAGCGAATAATTCGTGAGCATAGCACATGCAAGCGGTAGCTGGCGGCTGACAGTCATAGACTAACTGCATGTATAATTGCCTTATATTAGGTTTGGCAGGAGCCACCCGCTCGGGCCAGTGCTTTCACATGGGAGGGTGATATGAGAATCAGCCTGCGAGTATCCTTGATTCCTTGCATTCTCCTTTCCATTAGGTCACGTCTGCAAGTTCACATGGGTTGGTTAAAATGGGACTTTAAATGGCAACTGATAGCCTAGGTTATTCATCACACCCTTTAAGGTAGAGCTTAACTGTCATTCTTCATTTTTTTCCCAATTTGTCCTTTCACATCGAAGCTGTGCAGAGCGGGTCAGAGAAATAACTCAAGTTACCGACATTTTTGTGGAAATCATGAAGAAGAAATGGGCATGGGCAGGACATGTAGTGCGAAGAGAGGATAACCGATGGTCGCTTAGGGTAGCAAACTGGATTCCAAGCGAAGGAAAGCGTAGCAGGGGCGGCAGAAAATTAGGTGGGCGGATCAGGTTAGGGAGTTTGCAGGGGTCAAGTGGAGGCAGCTAGCACATCAACCGAGTTGATTGGAGAAATATGGGATAGGCCTTCGCCCTGCAGTAGGTATAGTCAGGCTGACGATGATGATGATGATACCGCTTTTTCTACCGTATGTCGTCTCGCTTATGTTTATACCCTGCCGAGAACCATTCGAGCTGCTACCCCTACCTATATATATATATATATATATATATATATATATATATATATATATATATATATATACATATATATATATATATATATATATATATATATATATATATATATATATATATATATATATATATATATATATATATATTTATATATATATATATATAGATAGATAGATACTTATATATATGTTCTTTGTATAATCACGATTCATTGCGCAGTCTACACTGGCTTCAAAATATTAACTTTTTTAAATGCTTCTTTTTGTGCGCGTCGCATTGATCACAAAACCGACTTTTCGCGATGGCGGGATTGGGACGACTGTTTAAATTTTTTTTTACCCTGCTGAATGGGTTATATTGCACTGTCAAAGCATAATCAAGTTTGTTACCCACAGTCTTCTACCAACCAGAATGTTTCTGGAGTGCGTGAATGGACCCGGATATTGGTGTAGTAAGTGCCATGTGTATTCCGCCCTCGCAATATTTTGTGTGTATTGCGCGATGAAAGTAACTGACTTACCTCGACATACTTGCTCTTTCTTGTGCAACATTTCAAGATGCATGACTTAAGTGCAACACGTTTTACTCTGCAATCTGTTTATCTATTTTGCACCGGCGGCACATCACACGCGTGGAACCTTATTTTGATATTCTGATGCTTCATCATCATCATCAGTCTGATTATACCCACTGCAGGGCGAAGGCCTCTCCCATATTCCTCCACTTAACCCGGTTCTGTGCTAGCTGCATCCACTTGACGCCTGCGAACTTCTTCATCTCATCCGCCCACCTAACTTTCTGCCGCCACCTGCTACGCTTTCCTTCCCTTGGAATCCAGTTTGTTACCCTCAGCGACCATCGGTTGTCCTCTCTTCGCACTACATGTGCTGCCCATGTCCATTTCTTCTTAATTTCTACTAGAATGTCGGTAACTTGAGTTATTTCTCTGACCCACTCTCCACGCTTTCTATCTCTTAATGTTACCCCTACCATTTTTCGTTCCATAGCCCTCTGGGTTGTCCTCAACTTAAGTAGAGCTCTCTTGGTTAGCCTCCACGTTTCAGCCCCATAGGTGAGTACAGGCAAGATGCAACTGTTGTATACTTTCCTCTTGAGCGATACCGGTAAGCTGCTAGTCATAATCTGTGAGTGCTTGCCAGATGCGCTCCATCCCAATCGTATTCTTCTTGTTATTTCCTTTTCGTGGTCCGGATCTGCGGTTACTACCTGTCCTAAGTAGACATATTCGCCTACTACTTCCAGTACTTCGCTACCTATTGTAAACTGCTGTTCCTTTCCGAGGCTGCTGAACATTACCTTAGACTTCTGCATATTGATTTTCAGGCCTACCTTTCTACTTTTCCTGTCTAGGGCACCAACGATGATTTGCAGTTCATCCCCCGAGTTGCTTAGCAAGGCAATGTCATCAGCAAATCGCAGATTACTCAAGTATTCTACATCTACCCTTATCCCTAACTGCTCCCATTCCAAGCCTCTGAATACTTCCTCTAAGCAAGCTGTGAATAGTACTGGGGAGATCGTGTTTCCTTGCCTAACACCTTTATTTATGGGAATTTTGTTACTTTCTTTATGCAGAACTATGGTTGCTGTGCAGCCAATATATATGTCTTCCAGCACTTTCACGTACGGCTCGTCTACCCCCTGATTTCGCAATGCCTGCATCACCACCGAGGTTTCAGTTCAGTCAAATGATTTTTCGTAATCAATGACTGCTATATATAAGGGCTGGTTATATTCCGAGCATTTTCTATCACCTGACTGATGGTATGGATATGATCGATAGTAGAGTACCGTTTCCGAAAAACCTGCTTGATCCTTTGCTTGATTGCAGTCTAAAGTTGTTCTGATTCTATTAGCGATTACCTTAGTAAATACCTTATACGTAACAGACAGTAAGCTGATTGGTCTGTAATTTTTAAGGTCCTTAGAGTCCCCTTTCTTGTGAATGAGGATAATGTTTGCATTCTTCCATGGTTCCGGTACCGTCGATGACACCAGGCACTGCGTATAGAGGGTGGCCAGTTTTGCTAGCACGATATCCCGCCCGTCCTTAAGCAGCTGATTTCCCCTTTTTCATAGTTTCTAGTGCTTTCTTGACCTCGCCCTTCGTCACTGGTGGAACGTCTGACTGTTTTTCCCTACCGCCAATCTCATTACGGTCCTGACTACTTTGGCTACTGTAGATATCTGTATAGAACTCCTCGGCTACTTTGACTATCTTTTCCATATTAGTGATGACGTTGCCCGCCTTGTCCATTATCGCATACATCTGGTTTTTGCCTATGCCCAATTTCTTCTTTACCGCTTTAAGGCTTCCCCCGTTCTTTACAGCATGCTCAATTTCTCCATGTTATACTTCCTTATATCGGCCACCTTGCGCTTATTGATTAGCTTTGATATCTCGGCCAATTCGATCTGGTCTGTTGGATTGGAAGCTTTCATACTCTGGCGTTTCTTAATCACATCTTTCGTCTCCTTAGACAGCTTGCCGGTATCCTCTCTAACTATCCTACCGCCTACTTCTACCGCGCACTCAGTAATGATATCTCTGAAATTATTGTTCCTTGCCTCTAGGGTAATGTCGCCATCCTCAGTTAGAGCTGAAAACCTATTCTGTAGCGAGATCCTGAACTCTTCTGCCCTCCCCCTCACCGCTAATTCGTTGATGGGTTTCTTTCTTACTAATCTGTTGCGTTCCTTCTTCAGATTTAGGCTGATTCGGGACCTCACCATCCTGTGGTCACTGCATCGCACTTTCTCGATTACCTCTACATCTTGCATAATGGCGGGGGTTGAACACATTATGAGGTCGATTTCATTTTTAGTCTCTCCGTTAGGGCTTTTCCATGTTCATTTCCGGTTCTTCCGTTTGCTGAAGAAGGTATTCAAGATTCGTAAGTTATTGCGCTCAGCAAACTCAACTAGTAACTCCCCCCTGCTATTCCTAGAACCAATGCCATAGTCACCTACTGCGTTGTCTCCTGCCTGTTTTTTCCCTACCTTGGCATTGAAATCGCCCATTAGTACAGTATACTGCGTCTTTACTTTTCGCATTGCCGATTCTACATCTTCATAGAAGCTTTCAACTGCCTGGTCATCATAACTACATGTAGGTGCATAGGCCTGTACAACCTTCAGTTTATACCGCTTATTAAGCCTAATTACGATGCCTGCAACCCTCTCATTAATACTGTAGAATTCAACTATATTACCTGCTATATACTTATTGACAAGGAAACCTACTCCTAGTTGTCGCCTCTCTGGTAAGCCTCGATAACACAGTGCATGCCCATCCTTCAGTACAGTATATGCCTCATTCGGCCTCCTAACCTCACTAAGCCCTATGACATCCCATTTCATGCCCTCTAGTTCCTCTAACAGCACTGCTAAGCTAGCTTCACTAGCTAGGGTTCTAGCGTTAACGTTGCCAGGGTCAGTTTCCAATGGCGGCCTGTCCAGCGGAGCCAGGCTTTCCTAGCACCCCCTGCTGCGTCACAGGTCTGACCGCCGCCGTGGTCAGTTGTTCCGCAGCCGCTGGTGACTGAGGGCCGGGGCTTTATGGAGCTTATCATAGGAGGTTGCGGCCAATTACTGCACCAGGGTGGCCAAATCCTGTTCTGGTGAGGGAGTGCGTTGCTGGAGGTGTTCACCGGCATCAGGTCTCACCCCAAACCTGTTTATGCAATTCCATCAACACGCGGATTTTTTTTTCATCCGGTGGAGAATTGCGCGGCACCGGGATTTGAACCCCGGGATTTGAACCCCGGTCCTCTTGCATGCGAGGCGGATGTTCTACCTCTTGCCACCGCTGCACCGCTGCATTCTGATGCTTGGTGGTGCAGCGGTGCATGCATGCACCGCTGCACCACTGCATGGCTGCTGTGCATGCATATAAGTAATGAGCACCTACTGCTTCTTTCCTTCTTTCTGCCTTCCTTGCCAAAGGCCAGACCCCGGCCAAAACGTCGGAATTAAGTATAACGTTTTTTCTACCATGTGTCATGTCGTGACGCTGGGGCTACGTCGACCCGGCCTTCACTTGGTAGCGTGCAGAGACTCGGGGTTGAAGTAGGATTGAATCTTCGAAGTTGGTGAAATATGTACAAGCAGGTTTAATGGCACTTTGAGAAACTTATTTACAAGATTATTTACACGAAAAAGAAGGGTACATCAGCAAAATGGCAAGCGTTGAGAGTTCATAGCGAGAAGCGACTGGATGAGCCGTTTACCCAGGGCCCAGAGCGCCATTTCGTGCTCTGCAGCGTCCTTAAAACCCCCTATGTCCAGCCCCTCTCTGAAGATGCGGACCAACCAAATCCAGGGCACGCCCCTCAGATATCGGCATCCAATCGAACACATCACTGCACTGATGGTCTGAAGCACTGACTGGCCCGGCATTGTTTCGTTGAGCCTGGTCACTTGTTGGCGGGAAAAGCTTGGGAACGGCGAGGAGGTACATTTCTTGTCTTCAGCCAAGAATCGATAGGCAGCTGGTTCCGGCAAGTGGATTTACTTCTCAGAAACCGAAGTGCACGTGGGCGCCGCATACGCTCCCAGCATTGTCCGTTTTCGACAATTGCAAATCTTTCCTGCATTCCCGGGAAATCATTTAATGGCCGTATGCGTCATGCTCCTTTCTTGTCCTGCACGTCAGCGGACATGTCACTCTGTTGTCTCCTTTGGATAGGAGGCATTCATCACTGGAGGATAGCACTTCTCGACTGGAAGGGTGAACAAAAGAAAGAAAGCACTTCCTGCTATTTCCCGCAGGGGGACGTTTCTTTGTGTTTTTCCAGACGTTCTCTTGACAGGGTCAATTTGGTATTTGCAGGGTGTCCACAAAGCAAAACAGGCTTACAAAAAGGATTTATGGAAACAGGCTCACTTAGAGCCATTGGACCATCACCACATATCCACAGCACTTATCCATGCCCACAGGCGAACAATAGAGCGCGCAAATGCGGATGCATGGTCGTAACAGCCTCCTCCCCCGTCAGAAGAGTCTCGGAGGGCAGCAGTCGCAGCTGCTGCATGAAGAGACGACTTAATGGCCTGCACGTGAACGCTTGAAGCTCGCTGTTGCTTGTCGCGTTGTCTTGATTGTCGTAGGCCAAATTGCTCGAGCTGTCTGAAACTCAACCACATGTCGAAGCAAGCACTCGGCTCCCGTCTGAAGAGACCAGGTCAAAAGAAAACTGCCATTGTTGTTCGAGAAAAGCCCACTCTCAAGACGTTCAGGACCCACGTATTTCTAGAAAACCAAACGTGCTGCTTTACATAGTCACACATATACAAGCGCACGAGAAAAAAAAATAAAAACCTGATTATCAATTTGGATACATGGTGAGGAACACCTCGGACTGCTTAGAAACAGCGGCTAAGCGCGTCCGCATTCCCATTTAACTTCCCCTTTTTGTATCTTATTTCAAAATTGTACTGCTGTAAAATCAAGCTCCACCTAAGAAGGCGACTGTTCTTCGATGCCGCAGTTTGCAGCCAAGCCAGGGGACAATGGTCCGTCTCTACGGTGAATTTGGCCCCTCCAAGATAGCACTGCAATTTTTGAATGGCCCATACAATGCAAGCGCACTCTTTCTCTGACGCGCAATAAGCCCTCTCTCTAGAACTCAGTTTTCTGCTCAAGTAGAGCACGGGGTGCTCATTACCGTCGTCATCTCTCTGGCAGAGAACAGCACCTAGCCCTCGATCACTGGCATCACACTGGACCGTGAATTCTCGGTCATAGTCTGGAGCTCGCAATACCGGACGGCTAATCAGCACAGCCTTCAGGTTTACGAAGGAGGCTTCCTTTTGTTCGTCCCAGACTACATTTGTCGGTTCTGTCTTGCGGAGAGCGTCGGTCAGAGGGCTAGCCAAAGCTGAATAGTTAGGGATGTAGTGATTGTAGTACCCAGTCAGACCCAGGAATGCTCGAATTTCCGTCTTCGTGCTCGGCCGCGGGTAGTCTGCTACCGCAGAAATCTTAATCTCGCTGGGTTTGCTGAAACCTTGACCTACATTGTGACCCAAGTAGTCCACGGTCGCCCTTGCCAGGCAACATTTCTCGGCCTTTACAGTTAGTCCAGCTTGACGCAAAAGGCTCAGTACAGCTCTTAGATGTACCATATGGTTCGCCCATGAGTCGGAAAAAACCGCAATGTCGTCTAAATAAGGCACCGCGAATGTTTCACACCCCTTTAAAACCCTATCCATGAGTCGGGAAAAACAAAATGGAGCATTTTTGAGCCCGAAACTCATCATTGTTGGCTGGTAGCTGCCCGTCGGAGTGACGAAAGCCGCGTATCTGCTGGCGCGTTCAGTGAGCGGTACTTGCCAGTATCCTCGAGTAAGGTCTAGCGTAGTCACATATGCCGCTCTACTGACCTGTTCTACTCTCTCCTCAATATTCGGAATAGGATACACTTGATCCCTGGTGAGAGAATTTAGCTTTCGGTAGTCTACCACAGGCCTAGGGTCTTTACCTGGAGCTTCTACTAAGATCATAGGCGAAGCATAATCGCTTTCCGAGGGTTTTATTACTCCCAATTCCAGCATGCGAGTTACTTCCCTATCCAGAATTTCTCTTTGCCTTGGAGAGAATCGGTAGCACCTTGATCGCACTGGCACGTCTGCAGTCAGCTCAATATCGTGCTCAGTCAAATCAGTCCTGCCTGGCCTGTCCACGAAGCAGGCCTCAAACTCTGTTATTATTTCGCCCAGATCGGACAGCTGGGATTTCTTTAGTTCTCCTCTCTGCTCCGTCTTTTTGAGAAGCTCCTGAGCGTTGCTTCCCTTTTCGCTGACGCAAATCAAGTTGTCCCCCATCTCCTCAGGAAGGTTTAACGTTAGATTTACCATGGTTTCCCTCTCGGGTTCCACTTAAAAGTCTCGGGAGATTACTAGACACCGGCGGCAAGAGGTTACTCTCAAGAACGTCCTCATTCCGCGTCTCATCAAGCTCACTTTCAAGTTGACTTATCTGAGATGCCTCGCTCTCAAAGTTTTCTGACCTGCTATCTTCCGCATCTACCACTGTTTTAACTGCCGTTTCCTCCGCTGTGGATTCTTCTGGAATGAGCAGTGTAGCTAGTTCTCGCGCCTTTGAACGTGTTAAGGCTTGCACAACTCTGTCTCCGAAAAGGATGCCCCTCTTTCGCAGCAGCATGTCCGATTTGTTGGAGAACAAATACGGATAGCACTTAGGAAGCTTTCCTGAAACGGCAGCCTCGGTTGTTAACTCGCCGAAAGGGCCCTCGATGACCACGTTCGCGATTGGCAAGCACACACTCTGTTCCTCCACTACCTGGCGGATCCACGCACACTGTCCTGTATAGTCGGAAGGCGACACATACGCCGGATGGACAACATCCATCGTTGCGGCCGAATCGCGCAGTACCTTGCAAGGCTTCCCGTTGACTACTAGGTCATGCAGGTAGGGTTCTAAAAGCTGCATATTTTCATCGCAGTCACTGACATACGAGAAAGCAATCTTTTCTTTCCGGCAGTTGACGGCAATGTGACCCTGCTCATTACACCTAAAGCACGTGAGCGGCTTCCTAGCCTCAAGCTTATTCTTTGTGTTCTGCGCGTTGGTCACTTCCCTACTTTTCTCACTGCCGTCCTTTCTAGGGAATTTGCCTGAAGAAACCTTCCTTTCTTCGTTTGCAAATCTAGCAAAGTGCCTTTTCTGACGGTTATTTACACTGAACTTGGGATTGCGGAGCCTATCTACTGCTGGGTTGCTGAATTGTCGGCGCGAAGCGTACTCCTCAATGAGTTCGGCAGCTTCAGTTGCCGACTTAATTTCGCCTCGGTCCTGTAACCAATTTCTTTCTTTTTCTGGGAGGCAGCTAAAAAACTGCTCCAAAAGAATTCGCTCGACTACAGTGTCCCTATCACTGTAGGAATCAGTGCTCTTTAGCCACTCGCCCAAATTAACTCTTAAATTGTACAGGAATTCAGGGTAACTCTCGTCCCTGGACTTAGTAGCTTTCCGAAAACGTTGTCTGAACGCCTCGGTGCTAAGCCTATACTTTCTCAGAAGGCAAGCTTTGACCTTCTCGTAGTTGTCCGCGTCCTCCTTGCTTAGCCGCGCGACAACCTCCGCTGCCTCGCAGGGCAGAACCGTCAATAATCTCTGAGACCACGTGTCTCGCTGGAAGGACAGTTTTTCGCAGGTTCGCTCAAAGTTAGCCAAATACAGACCGATATCCCCTGATATCACATATGGCTGCATGTACTTTGACATCTTGAAATCTGCCTCCTTGTTGAGAAGAGGTACCGCTAGCTGGGGACAATTGCCCGACCTCTTGCTCAACTCTAGTTCTAATTTCCGGAGCTCAATTTCTTGGTCCAGCTTTTTTGCTTCTCTTTCAATTTCACGCTTCTTTTCCTCTTTTTCCCGCTCTTTCTGCTGTCTGAGCTGTTCCTTTTTTTGACCGATGAGGTTCCATGCTTCACTGAGCTCCTCATCATCGGTTCCCAGATCAGTGATTGCCTTTATAATCAAGGGTTTTCGTGCCAAACCACTTGTATCAATTCCCAATTCCTCACACAATAGCAACAGGTCCGGTTTCTGCAGCTTTTGTAGGTCCATGATCGCTCCGAGTGTCGGCTACTTCCAAAACAACTGTGCAAACTACCAAACCTAAAGGCGTTTCAACACTTTTTTTACCAGTTCTAAAATCTAACCCTGTTCTAGAACCTGGTCCACATCAGAAGAAAAGCCAAGCACTCACCCACACATGCGATCGATGTTCCGAGCTGCTCTCTTGTTGGCCGATTGTTGCGCCTGCTTGTTACTTGAGATGCCACCTCCGATCACCAGATGTTGTGGCTTGTAGATCCAGATCCCACCTCCAGTCATCAGATGTTGTGGCTTGTAGATTCAGATCCACCTCCAATCACCAGATGTTGTAGCTTGTAGATCCAGATCCCAACGCTGGTCACCAGTTGTTGTGGCTTGTAGATTCAGATCCCACCGCTGCCACCAGTTGTCGTGACGCTGGGGCTACGTCGACCCGGCCTTCACTTGGTAGCGTGCAGAGACTCGGGGTTGAAGTAGGATTGAATCTTCGAAGTTGGTGAAATATGTACAAGCAGGTTTAATGGCACTTTGAGAAACTTATTTACAAGATTATTTACACGAAAAAGAAGGGTACATCAGCAAAATGGCAAGCGTTGAGAGTTCATAGCGAGAAGCGACTGGATGAGCCGTTTACCCAGGGCCCAGAGCGCCATTTCGTGCTCTGCAGCGTCCTTAAAACCCCCTATGTCCAGCCCCTCTCTGAAGATGCGGACCAACCAAATCCAGGGCACGCCCCTCAGATATCGGCATCCAATCGAACACATCACTGCACTGATGGTCTGAAGCACTGACTGGCCCGGCATTGTTTCGTTGAGCCTGGTCACTTGTTGGCGGGAAAAGCTTGGGAACGGCAAGGAGGTACATTTCTTGTCTTCAGCCAAGAATCGATAGGCAGCTGGTTCCGGCAAGTGGATTTACTTCTCAGAAACCGAAGTGCACGTGGGCGCCGCATACGCTCCCAGCATTGTCCGTTTTCGACAATTGCAAATCTTTCCTGCATTCCCGGGAAATCATTTAATGGCCGTATGCGTCATGCTCCTTTCTTGTCCTGCACGTCAGCGGACATGTCACTCTGTTGTCTCCTTTGGATAGGAGGCATTCATCACTGGAGGATAGCACTTCTCGACTGGAAGGGTGAACAAAAGAAAGAAAGCACTTCCTGCTATTTCCCGCAGGGGGACGTTTCTTTGTGTTTTTCCAGACGTTCTCTTGACAGGGTCAATTTGGTATTTGCAGGGTGTCCACAAAGCAAAACAGGCTTACAAAAAGGATTTATGGAAACAGGCTCACTTAGAGCCATTGGACCATCACCACATATCCACAGCACTTATCCATGCCCACAGGCGAACAATAGAGCGCGCAAATGCGGATGCATGGTCGTAACAGTCATCTCGTTTACGTTTATATATATATATATATATATATATATATTGTGGGCGGTGCAGGGCCCCACACAATATATATATATATATATATATATATATATATATATATATATATATATATATATTGTGTGGGGCCCTGCACCGCCCACAATTGTCACGCACTTCCCGCGGTCCTGTATTAGAGGAAGATGAGGTTTGGCGGGATAAGGAGAAGAAGAGGAAGCTGGTTCTGTCCACTCTGGTGTGCTAATCTCCAGCGCACCCTAACATCTGTTTAAATAAAAATCGTAACAAGTGTGGTGCAGTTTGCGGGCTATAGACCGTTTACATAGAGTAGTTCCACTCTCCCCAACCGGTGGGGCCACTAGTACGGCCATCATTGCTGGCCTTCGGAAGGCATCGGCACACAGTGCGGACTGCTGCAGTGCTTTTTTTGTAAGAATGCCAGCTGACTTTTAAAAACCACTGCTTTCATGCAGGGGTCAGCTGTATAGTCGAAGTTATTCTGCAAGGAAGTAGAGCTAATGAACCTGTTGTTTATTGGCGGAAGAACAGACGATGCTTTCTACATAAGGTGCGCATCATGGTCTAGGCCACCGTTTTTCTCGCAAGGTCTATCACGAGTTCATGTTCCTTGGTGGGACAAGAAAGCGCCTGTAGGCTATACCTCACGCATCAGCTCCTTTTAGCACCGGCAGTGAATGCGAGAACGACCCTGACGTTTTCTGAAGAGTTGCATGTTGCGCCACTGCTGCCGCGTTTTAAGAAGTACCTTGACGTAGCTATTAATGTGTATGCATTTTTAAGAATTGATTGTGCAGAAAAGAAAAGTCAGTTTGGGCATGTCAGTAAATCTGCTTACTTTAGTTAGGTACTGTTCCCAAGACATGCGATATCGAATCTCGGCCTCGGCGGCTGCTTTTCGATGGAGCCGAAAACACAGGCGCCCGTGTGCTGTGCAATATCAGTGCACGTAAAAACCCCCGGGGGTGGGAATCTCTGCATCCTCCACTGATAGCGAGTCGCTTTGTGACGTTAAACCCCACAAATCAAACCAAACTTTAATTAGACAAGCACTGCTGCAATATATGTAATAACTGCTGCTTTTATGAAACTAATGCACGGGCCAAGGATGAAATTTACCATGAGAAGATGTTTTTATATCCCCACTTGCTTGGGCTGCCTACTGTGGGTTCTCAATTTCGATGCAGTTTCCAGTCACTTTCGTCCGAGCGCAGGTGAAGGCCAGTGAGCGCCTGAGGCGGCCCTCAAGCAGCGTAATAGTCTTTTGAAGCCAGGACGTTTACAGGAGGTAAAATTATACCTTTTCAACTGTTGGGGATTACACATGCATCATATTGAGCAATAAATATTGTCCACAATGTTAAATGGTGAACAATCATAATGCGTGTCAGCCAGCACGGTCTGAACATGCATTTGCCCCTTGCGCAAGAAAATTAAAAAACGTTTGAGGGGATAATCAGTTTGTAATCTATTCAGTTTTACAATGTTTTCTACAAAGAGCGCAAGAGAGAGAATTGGTAAAAAAAAAAAATAAAAGCGAGTCGACGGCTGACGGTTTGTCGAAACGTTCTAGCCAATGCAGACAGTTAGGAGAACGCAATAAATGAAATACGTAGGTAAATTTTACATTTTTTTTAGCACCTACACACACACTATGAGCATTCACGTGAAGTTTTTTGGCTGTCTACAAGCTCGTTGTCCTCGGCGATAGCGGGTACGCCACAGCGTGCAGCTGAGTACCAGCGCGCCGAAAGCCGTCAAACCAGAAGGCCCGAAGGCCGGCGATGGTGGCAGAATTATGGCAGGGCCCATGCGCTCCCGCTGTAAAGGGTCTATAGATCACCACGGCACCTCTCCTACTCCGCCGAAGCAGAATAATTGCTTTGCTACCCCCCCCCTCCCCTACGGATGGAGATGGCGCAAGCAGATGTTTCAACGCAGCCCATGCCAGCAGCACAACCGACCACCCCACAGCCTTATCGGGAAGCCCGACACGTTTATGACAAGCCTGGGGAAGATGTGGATGTCTGGCTAACCCGCTACAATCGGGTGAGCAAATACTACTGCGGGAAGTGCGTGACAATATATATATATATATATATATATATATATATATATATATATATATATATATATATATATATATATATATATATATATATATATATATATATATATATATATATATATATTGGGAAAGAAGGCCAGGTCCAGACGGCAAGGTCGTGAAGGCAAGGCAAGGTATGCCGTTTCAGCGTTTAATCTGATGGAGAAAACCCAAGACGATGATGATGGTATGTACAAGAGGAAGAAGAAGATCATGGTATGTACAAATGAAAGAAGATCCGTGGAGGGCTCACACAATCTGCCCGAGGGGGGGTCGGAAGCGGCCAGCCTGGCCGCTCCTAACCAACCGATGTACCGCGGCGCACAAACGGCTTCAAGCGAGATACATGAACAATTTCAGTTCCACGGTGGCGTCGGTAAGCTGGGGGATCAACAGGTGTGACTTGGTAGTTTACTGGAGAAGTTTGGTTGATTACCTTGTAGGGGCCAAGATAGCGGTGCTGAAATTTATCACTAAGGCCAGGGGTGCGTAGTGGTGTATAGAGCAGTACTTCGTCACCAGGACGAAAAGAGACCACGTGATGCTTCGAATCGTAGCGACTCTTGCGGTCTTGCTGGCACGCTTCTGTGTTGAGGCGGGCAAGATGACGGCATCTGGCCACACGGGATAAGAACTGGGCTGATAACGATGAGGAGTAGTCGGGCGTAGAGAAGAAGGAAGTGTCGAGGATTGTAGTGGGAGGACGGCCGAAAACGAGGAAAAATGGGGAGTAACCGGTAGTCTGCTGTACTGCAGTATTATAGGCGAATGTGACGAATGGTAGAACAGTATCCCAATTTCGATGATCCGGTGTGATGTACATGGATAGCATATCCGATAGGGTGCGGTGAAATCGCTCAGTCAGAACGTTAGTCTGGGGATGGTAGCTTGAGGCTGTCTTATGGAGGGTGGATGACGCACGAAGAACTTCGGATACGACTGTCGATAAGAAGGCCGTCCCGCGGTCACTTAGAAGCACCCGAGGAGCGCCATGACGCAATACAATTGACCGCAAAAAGAAATTAGCTACCTCTTCAGCGGAACCAGTCGGTACAGGGGCCGTCTCAGCATAGCGTGTAAGATGGTCGACAGCTGTTATAATCCAATGGTTACCCCCATTGGAGAGAGGTAGGGTACCATATAAGTCGATGCCGACTACGTCGAATGGTGTGGCGGGACAGGAAAGGGGCTGTAGGAGACCAGCGGGGGAAGACGTCGGCCGATTGCGACGTTGGCACAGGTGGCAGGAAGCAACGTATTTAGATACGGTGGTAGACAGGCCAGGGCAAAAGAATCGTCTTTTCATGCGGTCGTATGTTTTGTTAAAACCAAGGTGACCTGCAGTAGCGTCATCGTGGAAAGCCGCTAGTATACGTGGGCGAAGCACACGCGGTACGACTGCGAGCCAGCGAGTTCCATCAGGATAATACACATAGCGGCGTAGTATGCCATCTTCAAGCTTGAAATTGCGAAGCTGTCGGCGAAGCCTAGCGTTGGGTGGGCTCGAAGCGCCGATAAGGCGGTCGATGATGGGCCGACAGTAGGCATCAGCTAATGGCTGTGAGCGGAGAGCGTGCTTGTTCTCAGAGTCGTCAAAAGAAACTGCAGCGATATGCGTCGGTGGAAGCGATGATCGGCTGTGGTCAGAGGTGGAAATGCATTGTGAAGAAAAACAGCAGGCTGATTCCGAAACCGGGCAGCGAGAAAGAGCGTCGGCGTCTTGGTGTTGGCGGCCCGATTTATGAACGACGTCGAAATGGTATTCTTGCAGGCGTAGAATCCAACGGCTAAGTCTGCCTGTCAAATTTTTCAGTGACGATAACCAGCAAAGAGCATGGTGATCGGTCACAACTGCGAAATGCCGACCATATAGGTAAGGGCGAAACTTTTGAACAGCCCAGACGACGGCGAGACATTCCGGCCTGCTCGGTAATGGTGTGGTTTCCTCAGCTGGAGTGATGGTCCGACTGGCGAAGGCACTCACTTTCTCACGTGAAGTGGCATCGCGCTGCAGAAGTACAGCGCCAAGACCGTGACCACTGACATCAATGTGCAGGATGGTAGGAGCGCTGTCGCTGAAGTGGCCAAGAACTGGATCTGATGTGAGGGCGTAGTTAAAAGCAGTGTTGCACTGTTCATTCCACACGAAAGGGCTGCGCGCTTTAAGTAGTTCATGAAGTGGCGCAGCAGTAGTTGCAAAATGTCTTATAAATCGCCGGAAATAGGACGCCAGGCCGAGGAAACTGCGCAAATCTGTAGTTCGTTGCGGACGAGGAAAGTTCAAGACCGCGGTTATTTTTCAGGGTCTGGGCGAATGCCGTCATGGCTAACCAGATGTCCTAATATTTTAATTTCCTTCTCTGCAAAGTGGCACTTCTTGGTGTTGAGCTGAAGGCCCGCTGAAGCAAGACACGTGAGGACTTCATTCAGGCGCGTGAGATGGTCGGTAAAAGTTGACGAAAAGATAACGATGTCATCCAAGTAACATAAACAGGCTCTCCATTTGAGGCCATGAATTACAGTATTGATCATTCTTTCAAATGTTGCGGGTGCGTTACAAAGGCCGAAGGGCATAACATTAAACTCGTAAAGTCCGTCAGGAGTTGCGAAAGCGGTTTTTTCTTTGTCGTCCTCATGCATAGGTATTTGCCAATAACCTGATCGGAGGTCCAAGGTCGAGAAATATTCGGCACCTTGGAGAGAGTCAAGGGCGTCATCAATACGCGGCATCGGGTAGACGTCCTTGCGGGTAATTTTGTTGAGTGCGCGATAATCAACACAAAATCGTACCGATCCGTCCTTTTTTTTTACTAATACTACTGGGGAGGACCATGGGCTTGTTGATGGACGAATAATATCGCGACGGAGCATGTCATTGACATTTTTTTCAATTACTTTTCGTTCCGTGAGAGAAACCCGATAAGGTCGTCGGCGTACAATTGAGTTACCTTCGGTAAGGATGCGGTGATGTGCCACACTAGTCTGTCCTAGTGGTGGGGAAGTGGCATCAAATATGGCTTGGTTGGCTTGAAGCAATTGCAGCAATTCTTGATGTTGGTGTGGCATGAGGTTCGGATTGATTGTCTTCGACAGCATGGAAAGAGAGACTTGCGATGAATCACGTTGCGGAGGTAACGGGGCAGTGAGCACCATCATGGATATAGGGTGAGCATCCACTATGCATGGCAGGGAAGTTCCTTTAGTCAGCACGAGGGAATCACGGGAAGTGTTCGTGGCGGCTACTATTGCTGAGCTGCTGCGGAATCGTACAAGACTTGATGGGAAGGCGATTGCACGCGCAAGATGACGATGAGATGGTGCGATGAGTACATCCCCGTGACTGATGTGTTCGGAAACAACGGTAATAAGTGTTTCACACTGTGGAGGCAATACAGTATCAGCTGCGGCAATGAGGAAATGGTGCCGTGCAGAAATGTCCCATGAAAAATCATTGTCTGTCATATGGATGACACGGTCGCCACAAAAAATTAACGCTGAAGTGGTTGACAAAACATCCCATCCAAAAATCATCAAATGCGCACACGGTGAAAGCATAGCAAACTGCACATGGTGGCGGACGCCGTCTATAACAACTCGAACTGTACACTTTGCTGAAGGGTGCATAGGGACGCCATTTGCTCCACGAAGTTCAGGTCCATCATATGGTGTCGTTACTTTCCGCAAACGGTGGCACAAATCAGCATGAATAGCAGAAAGTGCAGCTCCTGTGTCAATCAAAGCTTCGACCGGTAATCCTTGAGCTAAAACGGAAATCATATTATACGGGCGATGAGGAGGACTTTTTTTAAGTTCGCAAAGTGCAGTTTCTCCTCCGGAAACTGCATCGCTTAGTTTTCCGAATTACGGACAGGAACAGTTGTTGCTGGTCGAAGTAGCGAAATAGAGCGGCGGTATGGGGAAGGGGACCGGCGTCGGGATACATGAGCCCCACTTGGTTCAGACGAGGATACCGGCGGTGGAGAGAATCGACGAGGTTGGCTGGGAATTGGTCGTCGCTGATAATATGCAGGTATGCCACTTTCGAAGGCGTCATAACCACGTCGCTCGTTCTGAATGCGTCGGCGACAAAAGCGAGATATATGTCCTCGAATTCCACAATAATAGCACACTGGGCGAGAGGGGCGCCAAGGTACGTAATAGGGTGGCGTCGGTTGAGCCGTCGTCATGGCGTTGATGTGGTTGTAGGGTGGTGCTTGGGGTGGGGGAACAAAAGGAGGAGGGGATGCAGCGACGTGAGCGTAAGTCGGTGCTGGGCGAGGTGCAAGAGGATCAGGTGTGACAGGGTGGTTGATAGTGGCCAACTCTTCTTTAATGATGTGGCGGAGGCCGGCGTCGTTAGAAGGAGGAGACGAATGATCGCACCCGTGCCGGCAGAAAGGGCTGAGGGCTTGGAGCTCCTCGCGGATTATCGCTCGAATCATGGCTCGTAGATCGAGGTCAGTAGAGGTCGGGGCAGTAGTGAAGCCGGGCTGCAATCGGGAGGACTGTAGCTGGTCGAGGCGTTGGCAGGTCGTTATAATGGAATCAACACTTGGTGGATTTTGGGCAAAAGGGTGTTATAAGCGATTGAATTGATTCCCTTCAAGACATGGTGTACACGTTCAGATTCCGGCATGGTGGGACTGATACGCCGACAGAGTGCCAGCACGGCCTCTATGTATGACGCATAGGACTCATCGGGACCTTGACGGCGGGATGCGAGCTTGTTCCTTGCGATCTCCGTCCGAACAGCCGGGTCGGCGAAGTACTGACGGAACTGCTGCTTGAAGGTGGGCCAGTTTGTGGTGTGGGGCTCGCGGTTAATAAACCAATTTTTGGTGACCTCGATAAGGTAGAAAGATACGTTCAGAAATTTCAAAGCATTATCCCACCGGTTGTAGGCACTGCAGCGTTCATAAGTGTCAAGCCATTCATCGACGTCTTCGTCGCGACGACCAGCGAACAGCGGCGGGTCGCGTTGTCGTGTGGGGACCATCGGAGGCGGCGGTGTAGCCGAGGTAGAGGGTCCGGCCGGGTCGGGACTGCTCTCGGTTGACATCAGGATGGTAGTTGTTAAACGGCGACCGGAACGTAGCTCCAGCGAGAGGCAGGGCACAAGGCAGCAAGGGGTTCGAATTTCACCTCCACCACTTGCGAAAGAAGGCCAGGTCCAGACGGCAAGGTCGTGAAGGCAAGACAAGGTATGCCGTGCCAGCGTTTAATCTGATGGAGAAAACCCAAGCGCGCGCCGGAGCCGGCGCCGCGGGACGATGATGATGGTATGTACAAGAGGAAGAAGATCATGGTATGTACAAATGAAAAAAGATCCGTGGAGGGCTCACAATATATATATATATATATATATATATATATTGTTACGATGAAATAGCAAAGGGGTGTTTATTTACAGTGATATGGCAGTGGGATAAGGTGAAGCCTACTAGCCCCCAGGCACCAACGCTTTCTCCTCCTCTTCTCCCAGACCATCACAATCCCCACAAACCAAACCAAACCTTCATCGTCGCCAGTGGCGTGACATTTCCCCCCTACTCAGCCTAAGCCCTCTGGGCGTGTTCGTGAGTCGTGCGAGGCTGACACGGTTTCAAACGGGCAACATCACATAGTTCGGTTTTGGCAGACCGACGACCCGATGCTGACAGGCAGGCTATTGCATAAGTCAAGTCACTGATGCGTTTGACAACCACATATGGTCCGTCATAGTGGGCCAAGAGTTTTTGATGTAGACCACGGCACCGAATTGGACGCCACAGCCAGACTAAATCACCTACAGTGTACGTGACCCGCCAGTGACTGGCATCGTATCGCACTTTAGAACGTTCTTGTGAAGCACCAGACCGTATCGGGCGATTCTCCGAGCTTCTTCGGCGAGACAGAGGGTCTCAGCCAGGCAATGGTCTTCGCGGCTTGTGAAGGCAGGATAGTATCCAGGGGGTAGCGTGGCGGTCTGGCATAGAGCAGGAAAAATGGACTGTACCCAGTCGTCTCATGCGTGGCGGTATTGAACGCATACTTGATGAAGGGTAGTATGGTGTCCCAGTTCTTATGCCCTGCGTCCACATACATGGCCAGCATGTTGATGAGCGTTCTGTTGACGCGCTCAGTCAAGCCATTTGTCTGGGGATGGTATGGCGTCGAGTGTCGGAAAGTTACGGAGCATAAACGCATGAGCTCTTCAATAACATCAGCAGTGAATTGTCGGCCCCGATCAGTGATGACAATTCGTGGCGGCCCGTGTCGTAAGATGACTGAGTTCAGCAAGAAAAGCGACACCTGATGCGCCGTAGCAGATGTAAGAGCGGCGGTTTCACAGTAATGTGTGAGATAGTCCACGCAGATTACAATCCAGCGATTTTCATCCACGGACTTCGCAAACTGACCTACGAGGTCAATGCCTACTTGATCAAACGGAGCTGTCGGGGTCTTCACAGGGTGCAGCAAGCCAGATGGAGTTGCAGTTGGACGCTTGTGGCGTTGACATTGCTTGCAACTGGCAACGTATTGTTCAATCGTCGAGCGCATTTTGGGCCAGTAAAATCTTCCTTGAGCACGGTGGAGTGTTCGAACCGATCCCAAATGCCCAGAAGTTGGATCATCATGCGCATAACACGCAATACGTCCGTGCACAGCGTCTTGGGAATTACAAGTAAGTATCGCTGGCCGACAGGCGAATAATTCTTTTTCCATAGGAGGCCATCACGCACACAAAAACGGCTTGTAGGTACGCTGGCTTGGGCGGCGACAAAGAGAGGCTGCAGACTGTTATCATTTTGCTGTTCCGTTTTGAAAACATTCGTGTCGGGGAACGCTGGCTCGAGGGTCGATATATAGTTGTCGAAATCGTCACTGTCAGGTCCAGTCGTTGCCATTGGCATCCTAGAAAGACAACCTGCGTCTGCATGCGCCTCAAGTGCACATAGACCGCATGGAAGATCTATGTGCACTTGAGGCGACGTCATAATTTGGGGCGTCAGGCATCGACGTATTCCGGTTGGCAAAATGCATAGGAGGATAGTCAATAGAAGCTGTAACTTCAGGAGCTTGTGGGACAGGCTGCACTGTAATCGCTTGTGGTGGTGAAGCCGGCCGTCTAGATACCCTCTGGACAGAGACCTCAGCAGATTCGTGCAGGGGAAGTGGGTTGAGCCGCAGGAGTTCTTCCCGCACGATTTGCCGGATAGTCGACGGAAGATCTAGTTGAGCGTGGTCATCAAGGCTGGCCACGGTAGGCACGTTGACCAGCCGCCCAAATTTTGGCGCTATACGACGCGTTTTGAGAGCTTGAAAAGCGCGGATGTGTTTATAACATCGGAGACGGTTTCAAGGGTGTCTTTGGCGATTAAAAAGTTGTACACGTCAGCCGCGATGCCCTTCAAAATGTGGCCGACTCTGTCTTCTTCGGGCATGCTGGAATTCACACATTTGCACAATCTGAGGATCTCTTCTGTATAAGTGGTACAAGTTTCATCCGGCAATTGAGCTCTTTGAGCAAGTGTCTGCTCAGCTCGCTTTTTGCTCGGTACAGAGTCACCAAAACGCTGTTTGATCTCGGTAGCTAGCAAACCGTTCCCAAGTTGTCAAATTGTCCTCGTTATTCTTGAACCAGGTCATAGCCGTGTGAGTTAGAAAGAAAACGACATTTGTGAGCATGGTGATAGGGTCCCACCGGTTGTACCGACTAACTCTTTCATAATGAAGTAGCCACTTCTCAACGCCCTCACCTTCTTCTCCTGCAAACGGTCGTGGTTCCCGGTAAGGCTGGCAGGGAATAGAGCTGGAGGGGGCAGGCCTGTCACCAGCCTGGCTTGCAGCGTCGCGGCTGGCACGGTTAGATTCGGTGTGGTCCATAATGGTTGGAAACGGTGGCACCAGCAAGGCGGCGACTACGTCGAAACTCCAGTTGGTCTTGCTGCGCCGTACTTAGGGATCGAACGGAGCACCTTCCACCAAGTTGTTACGATGAAATAGCAAAGGGGTGTTTATTTACAGTGATATGGCAGTGGGATAAGGTGAAGCCTACTAGCCCCCAGGCACCAACGCTTTCTCCTCTTCTTCTCCCAGACCATCACAATCCTTCATCATTGCTGGGGGGGGGGGGGAGATACAGCTAAGAACAGTCTGGTAATCTTCCGGAGCATTGCCGCGCTTGTAGCATTAAAGAGAACCATAAGGGGAATCAAAAGTGCACACCGCTTTTTTCTATGGCCACCGTTCTTTTTAGACGTCGTGACAAGGTGGTTCGTGAAATTATGGAGGCTTACTATATTAAAAAATGTCAAAATTTGTGTGTCAGCGAACCGTCGGTTAACTTGGTAGATTGCGAATTTGATTTCTTAGACTCTACTTTACATTAACTTTACTTATCTATACTTAGCTGCATCTCCCCCCCCCCCCCCCCAGCAATGAGTGGCACGTGTTACTGTGTATCACTGTCTATGTTATGACCTAGCTTCCCATTTAGGAGGCTGCTTCTCTCTCTCTCTCCTCTTCCCGTTAGTTTTTTCTGTTATTTTTTTCATGTGACCTGTATTTATTGCGTGCTTCAGCAATAAACCCTGCAGTTGCGAGTTAGCGCTTGTCCGTGTCTTACTTCCTTCCGTCCTTCGTGTACTTTCGCGCTATTTTCCATCATGAATGCTAACCAACTCGCCCAACTTTCGGCATTACTTGACGGGTACATTGTATGATACACTCTGTCTAGGACACAGTAAAAAGCACTTGTCCTTAAAGCGATCGAACATTAAATATTCTGCTTTTACGTAATCATGACGCATAAGCTGATTATGCGAAATATAAAAAAAGCGAGATGTACACCCTAAAAATAAGGACACTTCAGTTCACCATTACGGGTATGAAATACGTGATAGTCTCTTACGCACACGGACGCTGTTTTTTCACACTTGTATTAATTTTTTTTTACACTCTGATACTTAACATCAGCAAATACTGCCTTATTTTTAGTCATTAAGTATTTGAATTAATCAGTTGAACCTTTCTTAACTACATCATCAAGCATTTTGGCCTTTCATTTTGAGCATTTTAACATCTTTGAACATCCCTTTTTATTTTTTCGTTTTTTTATTTCATCCATTAATTAGAAAGATTTCATTAACTCGTCATTGCCTATCCGGCACCAATCAATCATCAATCACTGAAGCACAAATTACCATGTTACAATTTCTATAGACAACCTCCGATTATTTCTGACACTCGGTGCAGACTATACTACTCCGCCGATGGCTTGTCCACTGAACGAGCTGGAGGGCCATGTATTATGGAAAAAAGATGAGCAATGTGTCCTTCGTTTAACGGAAGACTGTTTTACCCAGCTTCAGATTACGGAAAACAACGTAAACAATCTGTCCTTCGTTTAACCGAAGCCTGTTTTACCCAGCTGCATATTATGGAAAACAACGTAAACAATGTGTCCTTCGTTTAACCGAAGACTGTTTTACCCAGCTGCATATTACGGAAAACAACGTAAACAATGTGTACTTCGTTTAACCGAGGCCTGTTTTACCCAGCTGCATATTGTGGAAAACAACGTAAACAATGTGTCCTTCGTTTAACCGCAGACTGTTTTACCCAGCTGCATATTACGGAAAACAACGTAAACAATGTGTCCTTCGTTTAACCGAGGCCTGTTTTACCCAGCTGCATATTATGGAAAACAACGTAAACAATGTGTCCTTCGTTTAACCGAAGACTGTTTTACCCAGCTGCATATTATGGAAAACAACGTAAACAATGTGTCCTTCGTTTAACGGAAGACTGTTTTACCCAGCTTCAGATTACGGAAAACAACGTAAACAATCTGTCCTTCGTTTAACCGAGGCCTGTTTTACCCAGCTGCATATTATGGAAAACAACGTAAACAATGTGTCCTTCGTTTAACCGAAGACTGTTTTACCCAGCTGCATATTACGGAAAACAACGTAAACAATGTGTACTTCGTTTAACCGAGGCCTGTTTTACCCAGCTGCATATTGCGGAAAACAACGTAAACAATGTGTCCTTCGTTTAACCGAAGACTGTTTTACCCAGCTGCATATTACGGAAAACAACGTAAACAATGTGTCCTTCGTTTAACCGAGGCCTGTTTTACCCAGCTGCATATTACGGAAAACAACGTAAACAATGTGTCCTTCGTTTAACCGAGGCCTGTTTTACCCAGCTGCATATTACGGAAAACAACGTAAACAATGTATCCTATCATTTAACCGAGGCCTGTTTTACCCAGCTGCATATTATGGAAAACAACGTAAACAATGTGTCCTTCGTTTAACCAAAGACTGCTTTTAACAGCTTCATATTACTGAAAACAACGTAAACAATGTGTCCTTCGTTTAACCGAGGCCTGTTTTACCCAGCTGCATATTACGGAAAACAACGTAAACAATGTATCCTATCATTTAACCGAGGCCTGTTTTACCCAGCTGCATATTATGGAAAACAACGTAAACAATGTGTCCTTCGTTTAACCAAAGACTGCTTTTAACAGCTTCATATTACTGAAAACAACGTAAACAATGTGTCCTTCGTTTAACCGAGGCCTGTTTTACCCAGCTGCATATTACGGAAAACAACGTAAACAATGTGTCCTTCGTTTAACCGAGGCCTGTTTTACCCAGCTGCATATTACGGAAAACAACGTAAACAATGTATCCTATCATTTAACCGAGGCCTGTTTTACCCAGCTGCATATTATGGAAAACAACGTAAACAATGTGTCCTTCGTTTAACCAAAGACTGCTTTTAACAGCTTCATATTACTGAAAACAACGTAAACAATGTGTCCTTCGTTTAACCGAAGACGGTTTTACCCAGCTGCATATTACGAAAAAAAAACGTAAACAATGGGTTGTTCGTTTGATCGGAGGACTGTTCTACCTCGCTGCGATTCCTCGCTTTTTTATTCTTTGTTTATAGTTAGGTAACCTCCTTCTTAGTGCGAAACACGAACAATTAAGGGTGAACTAGACCGTTATTCGGCAATGCTTCTTTTTTTATGGTGGGGTAGGCACCATGGCACATGTCTCGTCGGTACATATCTTTTTCGAAAACTAGCCTCCAATTCGAATAGCAGATGGATGCAATGGTTTAAGTCACATCAGAAAAGCTCGGAAGGAAGTGCGCAGGCCACTGACAACGCGGTGCGCTCCTCTCAGTTGCACCTGCACGTAGAGGTGTTCGCCGAGACGCCACGCCGGCGCGCTGCCGCCACCGCCGCCAAGTGTCCTTGCTGCGCAGCCGCGGTTTTCTTTCGGCGTGGTTGGCGCCATGACCTGGAGGTAATAACTTAAGATACTCTAACCTTTGACAGCGCGCAGTTCAAATAGAGGTAAAGTCTTTTTGAGGGAGCGGAGGGACCTCTATGTCGATGGCAATAAGGTTGTCTTGAATAATTGTGCACCATCTTTTCGCGTGATCTGTGCGCTGATATGTCACTCGCAAACAGGGGACGTATTAGGAGGGATATTAAGAATGAAAACGATTGATAGCGATAGGTAATGAGTAAAAGTTATAAATAAACATCGACAGGAATAATTAAAGATGCAAATAACTAATAATGATTATTAATAATGACTGAAAATGACTTCAAATGACCAATTTGTCAAACTATGACTTGTAATTGCCACAACTCATTGGAAATTAGTAAAAATGCGTAGCGATGAGTGGTGATAACTACAATGACTAGGCATGGCTCATAATGACTATGAAACGACCAATATGTCAAGCGACAGATTGAACGTTCGCAACTGACTGGAAACGAGTAAAATTAGCCATGGTAATGATTACAGTGACTAGGCATGACTCGTAATGACCGTACGAAACGACCAATATGACAAACGACTTGAATGACCGCAACTGATTGGCAACGAGTAAAAATGCTTTGCGATGGGTGTTAATGATTACAATGACTAGGCATGACTCATCATCACTACAAAACAACCAATATGTTAAACGACGACTTGAAATGACTGCAACTGGCTGCTGGAAACTACCGGAGGCAAATTCTAAGAGGCAAATACAAAGAGGCAAACGATGAGAGGCAAACTGTAGGAGAGAAAGGGTAGTCTTTGGCCGTTCCTCAATTAAGAGGCATCTAAGAGATTCTCTAGTTTTTTTTTTTCTGTAAATCCAGCTGCGCTTAATATTTTGCGTTCACTTATTCAATTTCCCTTTCTCGAGCTTATGATCATGTAGTTTCCTAACAATGCATAATAAAAAGCAACAAAAGTCAGCGTCGTGATCAGGGACGCTTACGGAACTTGTTTAGAGGGAAGGAGGGGGGTCGAGCTTTGCCGTTTCTTGTATTTCATTCTAAGTTTTTAATTATATTTGATTTTATACTTAATTTTCTATTTTGTCATGTGCTGCATGGCAGGAGCGCCTCCACGGCTCTCGTTGGAGTGAGACATCTTGAAATTCGAAATAAATTATACTTTCAAAGACAGAAAGACGCTGAGAGGTCGTTTTACTCCTACCAGTAAGTGTACCTTGTGCCTTAATTTGGCCCTCAGTTTTTATACCATGGGCCGCATGACGATTAGGTACGCAAACAAAAAAGGGCGGGCTGAGAAGCAGTAAGCTTGAAGAATTATGTTGCACATTTACAAAGACATATGGAATATTTCCAAGAGCGCAAGCGAGCAAGAAGACTAAAAGTGAAAAATAAGAAGCGCGCTCCGTCAGTTTGCGGTTGGCAGTTGACGGTTCCCGGTACCTTTGGCTAGGGAACTAAACTGCTGGACTCGTGCCCAGTTAGCCGCCAGCCTCATTCATGCACCCGCCACACGCGACCAGCACTGCGACCCGTGCCACAACTCACAATTCACAACGCCCGAAGACCTATAGACTGTCGTCTGACATTTTTTTCCGGCGTCCTGCGCGTATGGTTACAAGTGGCCGTTCACAAGCTTGTTTCCTCGCAAGCGTCGCGTCCACCCGCCGTTCCCCACAGCACACATACACAGGTATCCGATCTCAGCTGCCCATCAGCAGGGTATGAAAAAAAAAAATACAGTTAACCGTTTTTTTTTCACTGCGACTACTCGCTTGTGTTCCTAGCTCGCCAGTAGCCCTCTATGCACTACGCTTTTAAAGGGACAGAGCACTTGAATTTGGGTCTCGATTTCTTTTCGCCGCAATGGAAAGATTGATGTCTAAAATGTTCGATTCCATAATGGTTTTGTAGAAACGCCGTAGAAAATTTTTACCGCGAATTTTTGGATCAATGCATGTGCCCGCTTTTATGCAGTTCGATGCTGGAAACCATGAGCACTGGCCGCGATGACGACTGGTGGTCGACAAAAAAGACGTACCGAAAACAAGTATAACTTTCACTCGCTAGACAGTAATCAGACATTTTTTGCATAGAGTAACGTCTTTTTCAGTTTCACACTGAATGCTGTTACGGCACAATAACGCGTGCCCTCGTCGACGAAAGTTTTAGTGGGCACTGTCATTGCTTCATTCACAGAAATTGCACTGTGGTACCATCTAGTGGCAAAACCTGAAAGCATACCTCTCACGGTGCGAAAGCAGGGACGCACTGGAGAGAGCGCAAAATATAATAAATTATGGCAAGCACTCCTAGAAGGAAAAATAACAATGTACCGCTACGAAAATTAGGGATATTTTGCTGACATGTAGTCGCGTGGGGCGCTACAGTGAAAGTACTAGGGTTTCTCCGCTAGATAGCGCCTCTGTTGTTTTTATGCGATTTTTAATGGCAAATTAGAATTGTAAAGCCTCTTTTCTTTGATATTGTAGTGCTCGATCTGTACTATTGAGGCAAGATCTTTTCATCTCCACCATAATCTCATGACATATTTTGACCAGTGTTCTGTCCCTTTAAACCCCCAAGAGCAGCTTTCTCCAAAGAGGGCCATAAACTGCCCGCGAACAATGCGGAAAGCAGTGCGACACAAGGGCCCGGCGCACCTGTGCGTTCATTCCAATGTTCCTTGCTTCCGGCACTTTTTTTTTACTTTATTGCTCAGCCGCTGTTTGATTCAAAAGTATTTGAGCCAAATGTGTTTGGTGACTGTCTTTTCAGAAATTAAGGCAGTCACATTTTTTTATGTATAAAGGACTTTACAACAGGGCACGGTGCTTCAGTGGTTAGTGAAGCCTGCATGATGTAATGCCACACGCCTGCACTACATGTCTTCTGGTACGTTTTTGGCCACAATGGTGCACACGTTTTTTCTTTTTCTTTGCCATGAATTTATAGTTATTACTAAAGTGTTCAATTTGCATTATCTTATTCTTATTATTGTTTTCCAAACTTCAAACATCCGTTGAGTTGAGTCAATAAAATACTTTATTCTGCGTACATGTCCACTGTGCGTGGTGGTTCTTCATTGAAACAGCCATACACATAAAAACGAAATGCAACTGAAATCGTTATCTGCTTTGTTTCTGCGATGTCTGCGTTGGCGTTTAGCACTTAAAGGGAAGCTGCGCCGATTTTAGAATTTGACGCGCTTCAGAGGGTCGAATCTGCAGGGTTTGTATGTTAAGTATACGAAATATTTTGGCTTTAGCTTTTGAAATAGTGACGCAATCATCGATTAAAGTTGCTACCGCGTTCAGGCTTCTCCGCAGTGCACGGCGCTGGAGGGGGGATGTCAGTAGCAGACGACAGGAGTACGACAGGCGGTAGTGACGTCAAGGACGGCGTCTACCTCCCTTCCGCTTCTATTGCCCGAGCAGGCCGTGCATCACCTGTCGCTTGCAGGCTACGCAGTGCAACCTTTTTCTTGTGTCGCGCTTGTTTTCTTCTTGCGAACGTTACCGCAAGCTTTTTCAGTGCGTCTTGCACCGTTCTTCACGAAAAGAACGACCATGCCGTGGTTCTGCGCAGCCTATGGCTGCACGAACACTGGCGGCCGAGAGGATGTCGCGTTTCATAAATTCCCAAAGGAGCGCAAGCTATCGGCGCAGTGGGTTGCCGCGGCCAAGAGGAAGTCAGTGGAACAAGGACGCACGCTAAACTTGCAACTGAATTTTACTCCGAAGAGGATGCGCTTATGCATTTTTTTATCTTCCTTGGTTGCACCTGGATAAAGATAAAAAAATGCGTATTAACTCGTTCTTTCCGGAGTAAAATTCAGTCGCAAGTCTAGTGTGTGTCCTGTCCCCCTGCCTTCTGTGTTATCTTTCTTTTGAGCTACCCACTGTCCGACTCATTTCAACAACTATCCCAATTAAGAAAAGAAATCCGGGCAGCATGATGTCTGTGGTCGAAGTCGCGATGTTAGGCGCAGCTAAATGAAGTGAGCTAAACTCGCGACATAGCAGCGCGTGACTGCCCATAGCTGTCCTAGCGTTTCGGTATTTTTAGCGGTGTTCTAAATGGGATTACGCGCGCGCAGCAAGGCAGCAGCCTGGCTTCTCGTCGATACCGCGCTCCCGCGTTAATTTGCGAAATCCCGCCAGACTAAAATGCATACGTACTCAAGGTTGCGGGAGCTGAGAGCATGACTTTTGCTGCTCTTGCTGACATATAAATGACTAAATTCACGCAACAAAACTGGGGCGACGGCTCGTCTGGATTTACAATCGGCACATCAAGCGCATTGACGTGACACTGCTTCGTTCGAGTCTGGCAGGAGATTTAGGGCACGAGTAACGCAGATATGTTCAATTGAGAGCGGATCACAGGCGCATACAGCAGTGCAGCGCAGCGGTACGTACCGGTGTGAATTTCCCATGCGGGAAAAGGTTAGCGCTGTCTCCTCGCTCGTCATGTCGCCGCTGCCGCCAGTGTCACCTTGTTCCGAAGCCGCCGCTGGTTCGAACAAGTACGGCTCAATGTCATATTCCCCTGAGCAGCGTGATCGTTGCATGTTCAGCAGCATACATCCACAGAAAAGCACGGGCGTGCATGTACAATCACTTGGACCGCCGCTACCACTCAATGGCACGCCGTCATTGACGTCACGGCGTGCTTGACCAATTAGAGGCAAGAACGCCACTTTCAAAACGCTCCACGGCACTGGTGCAAGTTTTTCTGATTAAAAAGTAGTTTGCGGTCACTTATGACTAAATTTACCGTCGTATTCGTGTTTATGGGGTCGTAAACTATATATCTGTATTCCGAACTCTTTTTTTTTAAGTGATGCAGCTGCCCTTTAAGGCTATGAGAGATGCCGTAGTGGAGGGCTCCGGAAATTTCTACCACCTGGGGTTCTTTAACATTCACTTACATCGCACAGCACACAGGTGCCTAGTTTTTCGCCTCCATCGAAAAGCGGCCGCCCAGATATCTCTTTGTATTATTAAACTGTTAACGTGTGACAACAAAGTATAAATTTTAAAATATGTGCTCCGCAATTGGCTTTTTCTCAGAAATAATTTTACTTCTGTATGAACATTGCCTTTCATTTTTGGTATTGCGTGCTTACTTTAATGAATTTATTGACGAAGTGTCAATAAAATTAGCGAATTTGAATTCTGCTATCGTAAATATTGCAGCCATCAAAGATATTCGCACCTGCTCCCAAAAGAACGAACTTTTTTTATCCGAAATAAAAAAAAAATGGCTAAGACAATGTTAACATTCAGAACACGTGACTGCACTTACTGTCGATGAAGTTAGGAACTTTGCGTCATTAAATCTAGATAAGGGCTGCGCTAAATAATATATATATATATATATATACATATATATATATATATATATATATATATATATATATATATATATATATATATATATATATATATATATATATATATATATATATATATATATATATTGTCACGCATGTCCTGCGGTGGTCCTGTATTGGAGGAAGATGATGGGTTGCAGGAGAAGCTGAAGAGGAAGCTGGTTTGGCTCGATCTGGGTGTGCTAACGACCAGCGCATCTAACACCCGCCCTGTAAATAAACCACGTAACAACTGTGTTGAAGTTTCCGGGTATCGATCACCACGGAACCTCTCCTGCCCCGTCGAAGCAGAAGAATAGCTGGGCTACCCCCTCTACGGACGAAGATGGCACAAGCAGATGTTCCGACGCAGCCAATGCCAACAGCTCAACCGACCATCACACAACCCTATCGGGAACCTCGGCACTTCTTTGGCAAGCCCAGGGAAGACGTGGATGACTGGCTCACCCACTACAATCGGGTGAGCAAATACAACCGCTGGGATGCAAAGACTGAGTTGGCGAACGTAGTATTCTTTCTTGAAGAAACGGCGCTAACATGGTTTGATAATCATGAATCATACCTTATCACCTGGGATCGCTTCATGGAAGAAATGACAGCGGGATTTCGCAATGCCGATGTTCGAAAAAGAGCGCCGAACAAACTCTGGCTCAGCGAGCGCAATTACCGGGGGAGACCTGCACAGCTTACATAGAAGTCATCAAGCTGTGTAGAATAGTTGATGCTCGCATGACTGAGGAAGATAAAGTGGGGCATCTCCCCAAAGGAATAGCGGTAGACGTATACAGTTTTCTCATCTGCAAGGATGATTTGAATACTACCGCTGATGTTACCAGACACTGCCGCACGTTTGAAGGTTTGAAGCGACGGCGCATCATCCCGAAGTTTGGTCGGCTGCCAAATGTCGCAGCTGTCGCCAATGTGGATGTGCCTGAAGCGACGAGTATGGCAGAGACAATTCGACAGATTGTCCGCAAATATCTTCGGAGGCATCACAATATTGGGGGTCATGGCAGACCCGTCTATAGTGGAATCTCGTCGGCAGACGATCGTCCACCTTCTGCCTGTTATGCTCCCTCTGATACATCTCCTTGGGATATCCGATGCTCTGCTGCTCATGGCCCGGAAATCCAACCACCTGCCACCATCAACGCCTGAAACAGCCAGCACGCTCGTCCTCGTCAACATCCAGACCATGAAACATTCGACCCAAGCCACGATGAGCCTTACTCATCGCGTGAATGTGAGCCGCCGGTGTGCTATACTTGTGGAATGATGGGCCACATTTCGCGTTTTTGCCGCAATCGCCGTCCATACCGGCAGTATCGCCGACAGTGGGTGAACTCCCGTACAAGGTTTCCCGCCGACAATGCTGATCCATATAAAGGAACACCTGGTATTAATGAGAGCAACACCTAGCCGACAAGAGAACAGAACGGTGCTGAAACGAAATGAATCACCGGCCTCTGACCGCAGCCTGACACCACCATCTCGGCGCTTCCGACGCTCACCTTCTCCCCGACGATGGTCGCCACCTCCGGAAAACTAGTCAGTGCGACCGATGGAGGTGAGGTCGCAAAATATTCTACCTTACCTATGCCTCTACCCGTTTCAATGTTAAAGAACAGAAATAAGGTTTTTGTGGACGGTGTACGTGCTATGGCGTTGGTGGACACCGGTGCAACAATTTCTATTATAAGCCTCGCTTTTAAAAACTACCTTGGTCGTAAAGTTATGTTTGGTAGGGATAGAGCGACGACACTGTGTGGTGTTGGTGGCAAACCACTTAACCCACTTGGGGTCTGTTCGGTGAACCTCGTAATCGCCGGCCGCATTTTCCGAACCGAATTTGCAGTACTTGGTCGATCAACACATAATGTCATTCTTGGTCTCAATTTTCTGGAACAATGTGGGGCCACCCTCGACTTTCGCAATGGAGACATTTCTGTGAATACTCGCTTTGAATATGCTTTGTGTGAAAATTCGCCGACCAATCCTAGCACGCTTTCGGTTTCGGACGACATAGTCATTCCTGCAATGTCAGCAGAGCTTATACAAGTTGTTTGTTCAAGCTGTACCGGCGATGCCTTCGACGCTGTAGTTGAACCACTCGCTTTCAACTGCGCGAAGAAAAATGTTCTGGTTCCCCGTTGCATCATTTCAGTCAGGAATTGCCATTCTTCTTTGTGGACGACTAACTGCTCTAATGAATCTAGTATTACACGTGGCCTAAAGCTTGCCAAATTTGATGAAGACGCTGTTGAATCAGTGGCAGTGCTCAGTACAGACAATTCCCAGCCTACCGCATGCTCAGAAGTAGATGAAATAAAATTTCTTGACATGATTAACAAATCCCTGCCAACAAGTGACCGTTACAGTTTAGTGGAAGTTCTGTCGAAACATGCTTCGGCTTTCGATTTTTCTCGAGACTCGCCACCACAGATTCCCATTTCCCGTACTCAGCACAGAATAAATACTGGGACTGCTGATCCAATCCATCAGAAGCCCTATCGTGTATCCCCATCAGAGCGTCAGACGATCGAAAAACAAGTTCGTGATATGCTGCATAAGGGCATCATTCAAGAATCATCTAGTCCGTGGGCGGCCCCTGTGATATTAATCAAAAAGAAAGATGGCACATGGCAATTTTGTGTCGATTATCGAAGGCTGAATGCTGTTACTAAGAAGGACGTGTATCCTCTGCCACACATTGATGACGCCATTGATTGTTTGCATTCTGCCTCCTATTTTTCCTCAGTTGATTTGCGATTAGGCTATTGGCAGATTCCCATGCACCCGGAAGACAAAGAAAAGACGGCATTCGTTACCCCAGACGGACTACATGAATTTAATGTGATGCCGTTTGGATTATGCAACGCTCCAGCCACCTTCGAAAGATTCATGGATACAGTTCTGCGCGGACTGAAGTGGAACATTTGTATGTGCTATTTGGACGATGTAGTAATATTCGGAACTACCTTTCGTGAACACAACAGTCGATAAGAGGTTGTTTTGGAGTGTACTGAGAAAGCTGGTCTGGTACTCAATTCCAAGAAATGTCGTTTTGGGGAGCGCCAGACAGTGGTACTTGGACGTCTTGTAGACAAGGATGGGGTCAGGCCTGATCCGAAAAAAAATGGAAGCTGTCACGTAGTGTTTTAAACCACCGAAATCGTAAAACAGCTCAGCAGCTTTTTGGGGCTTTGCTCCTACTTCCAGCGTTTTGTTCCGAAGTTTGCTGATCTAGCACATCCACTTAATTGTCTTCTATAAAAAGATGTGCCTTTCAAGTGGACTACTGATTGTGACTCTCGTCAGTTAAAATTTATTTTGACATCTGGGCCTGTACTACGCCACTTCTGCCCATCAGCTCCAACAGAACTTCACACTGACGCTAGCGCAGTCTGAGTTGGTGCGGTCCTCGTAGAACGCCACAATGGCAAGGAACATGTCGTTGCATATGCAAGCCGTTCTTTAAGCAAGGCTGAGCGCAATTACACAGTAACTGAACAGGAATGCTTAGCTGTTGTTTTCGGTGTGCAATGGTTTCGGTCATATCTTTATGGATGTGCATTTAAAATTGTGACGGACCATCATTCCTTATGTTGGCTTGTAAACCTCCGTGACCCCTGTGGACGCGCCTTGTGCGGTGGGCTTTGCGCCTCCAAGAATTCAATTTTACTGTGTCTTTAAAGAGTGGTCGTAAGCACGGTGACGCTAACTGCCTGTCACGGTTGCCTCTTTAAAGTACTGATTGCGAGGGTGAGATCTTGGATGAATATATAGCTGCTACCTCTACAAACTTCCCCGATGTTGATAAATTCAAGATTGCAGAGAGGAACGACATCGAGTTGGCACCGCTTTTTGATGCGGCAAGTTCCCCGAACCCTGCGACCTCATTCTGCATTCGTGATGGTCAACTATACAAGAAGAACTACTCGTCAGTAGGTGCGCGGTTTCTTCTGGTAGTTCCTACAAATATTCGCTGTCAGGTTCTGCGTGTAATGCACGACGATCCCACGGCTGGAATCTTGGGTTTTGCCAGGACATTGCACAGGACTAAGGAACGTTTTTATTGGCCGAAGATGAGTCAAACTACTCAACATTATGGGCCAGCTGCCTCCAGTGCTACAGTCCTTTTTTTCTTCTTTACGCTCGACTTCCACGAAGTACTCTGGACACATTTCTACCTTTCTCGCTCCCAGCTGAAACTTCGTTAGCGCATACTCTCTCTTTGGCTGAAGAAGCTCGCCGACTCGCTAGACTTCGCACTTTAGCCTTCCTAGAACGCTACAAGCAACGCTACGACAAGCGTCACCAAGGTGTTAATTATGCCCCTGGTGACTTGGTGCGGCTTTGGACGCCGTTGCGTAAGCGCGGCCTGTCCCAGAAACTGTTGCACCAGTATAGTGGTCCTTTCGTTGTGCTGGAACGCATCAGCGCAGTAAACTTTGTAGTCTCTCGCCTGGCCACCCATGGTCGTCGTTCTCGAAAGACTAGAGTAGTTCACGTGGCCCGCATGAAGCACTGCTATCAGCGTGACGAACCTTGACTTGTCCGGCGGGCTTCGTCTGCGAAGGGGGCAGTGTCACGCGTCTTGCGGTGGTCCTGTATTGGAGGACGATGAGGGGTTGCAGAAGCTGAAGAAGGAGAAGAAGCTGGTTTGGTTCGATCTGGGTGTGCTAACGACCACCGCATCTAACACCCGCCCTGTAAATAAACCCACGTAACAATATATATATATATATATATATATATATATATATATATATATATATATATATATATATATATATATATATATATATATATATATATATATATATGTATGTATATATATATATATATATATATATATATATATATATATATATATATATATATATATATATATATATATATGAAGGAAAGACGCCAACAGTCGGCGAAGTCAAGGAAAGCATTGGGGATTATGTTTTATGTCTTTTTTTAAATTTTTACTTGGATAATCACAGAAATGAGTAATGTAATCTGCTTAGGGGAAAGATAATTAAACACAAAATAGAAGAAAAAACAACGTGCCGATGGTGGGGACCGAACCCAAGACCTCCGAATATCGCGTCCGGTGCTCTTCCTGTTGGCTTCTTTCCTTCATGTATTATATCGAGCACCCTCATCTCCCCTTCATTTATCTGCTTATATATATATATAGATGAACACTCTCAAGGTTCGTATACAGACAACATTAATACCCAAGAAAGTAGCAAGGGGGACAGCGGCCGATGTAGCTCAGTTGGCAGAGCACCGGACGCGATATTCGGAGGTCGTGGGTTCGGTTCCCACCATCGGCACGTTGTTTTTTCTTCTACTTTATGTTTAATTATCTTCACATTACTACCAGAGTTTACATTACTAATTTCTGTGATTATCCACGTCATAATTAAAAAAAAACATTATATATATATATGTGTTGTGTTGTGTTGTGTTGGGTTTAGTGGCGCATAAGCATATATATATATATATATATATATATATATATATATATATATATATATATATATATATATATATATATATATATATATATATATATATATATATATATATATATATATATGTGAAGGAACGAAGCCAACAGTCGGCGAGGCCAAGGAAAGCATTGGGGGCTGTACTTTGTCTTTTTTTTTTACTTCGGTAATGACATAAACTAGTAACGTAATCTGTTTAGGGGAAAGATAAACACAAAATAGAAGGAAAAACAACGGGCCGATGGTGGGAACCAAAAAAAAAAATGACATAATGTACAGTCCCCAATGCTTTCCTTGGGCTCGCCGACTGTTGGCTTCTTTCCTTCATGTATTATAACGAGCACCCTCATGTCCCCTTCATTTATGTGCTTGTAGCTTACGGGGGTGTCGGTTCTGGCAGTCTTGAAGCCGTATTAAGCGTAGAGGGTTCTAGCACAGCTTTCGCCCTCGCTCTTGATCACGTTCTATGTGACGCTGGCGGTAACACAGGACGTTCCACGTCCACCGCTATGGTTGAAGGTGGCGCTGGTGAACACTCTCAAGGTTCGTACAAGCAACATTATTACCCAAGAAAGTAGCAGGTGGGACAGCGGCCGATGTACCTCAGTTGGAATAGCACCGGACGCGATATTCGGAGGTCGCGGGTTCGGTTCCCGCGACAACGCAGGGAGACAACGACAAGGGAGACAACGCAGTGAACTACATTACATCAGTTATAGCCGAGTCATTTAAGAACGACGATAGGGTAATCTCCACAAATAAGGAAGCAACACAAGGTAGCAGAATACAAAGCACCTTAGAACTGACCAATCTAAACTGGAAAAAGGCAGAAAAAAATATTCCTAAAAACCCATCTACAGGAATAGATGGAATTCCGATCAAGCTGATTAATGAACTCGGTCCAAAAAGTAAGGAAACGTTGTTAAAAGCTTTGGAAACAGTCATAGCGAATAAGCAAATTCCGGACAGCTGGCGGCAGAGTAAAATGAATTTGATTTATAAAGGGAAAGGAGAAAGGATGCACATAAAATCCTACAGGCCGATTACCATAACATCTGTAATGTGCAGGTTAGCCATGCAGGCGGTGAAATTAAAGGTGCAAGCATGGGTTGAAAGTAACAAGATACTCGGAGAGCTTCAGAACGGCTTTAGAAATGGTAGGCGCTTAGATGATAGCCTGTTCGTGCTTACCCAATGCATTGAAATATCTAGAGTGGAAAATAGACCTTTGTATTTGGCCTTCCTGGACATAAACGGGGCGTACGACAACGTAAGCAGGGAACTCCTGTGGAACATATTAAAAGAAGAAGGTATCGGTTATGAGATAATAGAGTTCCTACAGAAAATATACCGGGATAACAAAGTAGAAATTACGTGGGAAGGGATAAGAAGTACGGAGGATGTCAAAGTATGCAAAGGATTAAGACAAGGCTGTCCTCTATCACCGGTGCTGTTCATGCTTTATATGATAAACCTGGAACGGAGGATACAAGAAAGTAACCTAGGTTTTAACCTGTCATACAGATTAGGTGGAAAGGCGGTAGAGCAGCGCCTCCCTGGTTTGATGTATGCAGACGATATTGTGCTGCTAGCTGAGAGTCTGGAAGAATTGCAAACTCTAGTTAAGTATTGCGGAGACGAAGGGAACGCTCTAGGCTTCAGTTTCAGCGCAGTTAAGTCGGGTCTGATGATTTTCAACGGCTCAACTGATCAGGGTCTTAAAATTCAAGGCCTTGAAATACCTAGAGTAGCAGAATATAAATATTTGGGGGTATGGGTAAACGAAGGATTGGCATACATTGGAAAGCATGAGCAATCACTTAAGGCCAAAGGGCGAAGGAATGCTGGGATAATGAAGCATAAGGCATTGTGGGGATACCATAGGTATGAGGTATTGAGGGGTATTTGGAAAGGAATTATGGTTCCCGGACTTACTTTTGGAAATGCGGTTTTGTGCCTAAAATCAGAGGTACAGTCGACATTAGAAACAAATCAGAGATCCGTTGGACGATTAGCACTAGGTGCCCACGGCAAAACTACAAATGAGGCGGTACAGGGAGATATGGGCTGGGCATCTTTCGAAGTACGGGAAGCTCAGAGTAAAGTATTATATGAGGAACGCCTGAGGAAATTGGACAGCAACAGATGGGCAGCTATAGGTATTTAAATACCTGTACCTAAAAAGCGTTGACTCACAATGGAGGAAAAGAACTAGGAAACAAACTAGTAAGTATGCTAGTAACAAGGACGGAGAAATAAAGAGCATTAAGCAACAGGTGAAAAACACAGAAGGTAAAAATTGGATAAATTCGATGGAGAAGAAACAGAGTGTGGAATTATACCGAAAGTGGAAAATGCAGATCAGGAAGGAAGATTTCTTTGATAACTCAAGAGGCAGTGCCCTACTTTTTGAAGCTAGATCAGGGTGCCTTAGAACACGCAGCTACAAAAAGAAATTTAACAATGGAGATGACGCATGTGCTGTATGTGGAAACTCCAGTGAAACAATTGACCATATTATACTCGAATGCAATGGTATCCATCCGGAAGTTGATGCAGGCGCAATCACTGTTCCTGAAGCTCTGGGGTTTAGAGATAACAGTGGCCGGGTGAATAAACCGGCGGTGGAAACTAGAAAAAAACGGCTGGAAGATTGGTGGCTTAAACGCAGAGAAGTGACATAATGTTAGTAATGTAGGAACAAAATTTAATAAATAGAATCATGGTTTAGTTAACCATTCTAAATCAATAATTACGATATATGGAGAAAAATGAGCATGATAGCTACTGCTACCACCCCGTTTCAAAGGGGACGCTCCTATATTCCATCCATCCATCCAAGGTTCCTATTCAGGCAACATTATTACCCAAGAAAGTAGCAGGTGGGACAGCGGTCGATGTAGCTCAGTTGGAAGAGCAGCGGACGCGATATTTGGAGGTCGTGTGTTCGGTTCCCACCATCGGCACGTTGTTTTTTCTTCTACTTTGTGTTTATGTTCCCCCTAAACAGATTACGTTACTAGTGTATGTCATTACCGAAGTAAAAAGTAAAAAGACAAAGTACATTCCCCAATGCTTTCCTTGGCCTCGCCGACTGTTGGCTTCTTTCTTTCATCTATTATAACGAGCACCCTAATGTCCCCTTCATTTACCTGCTTATATATATATATATATATATATATATATATATATATAGTTTAAAGGAGCTGACAGTCTACGAGTCTAAAGCAACCGTTGGGGATTTTTTTCTTTTTCTATCTAGTTGTTGGTATTTGACAAAAATTAGTCTTATGGTGATTATTGGGGTAAAGAATATTAAATGAAAAGCGGAAGGAAAAACAACCCGCCGATGGTGGGTGTTTTTACTTCCGCTTTTCATTCAATGTTCTCTACCCCGCCGATAATCACCATAAAACTAATATCTGTCACATACCAACAACTAGACATAAAACGATAAAAAATCCCTAACATTTGCTTTAGACTCGTAGATTGTCAGCTGCTTTAAAATCTGTAAAAACGAGTCCGTCATTCCTCTTTCAATTGTGTGTGTGTGTGTGTGTGTGTGTGTGTGTGTGTGTGTGTGTGTGTGTGTGTGTGTGTGTGTGTGTGTGTGTGTGTGTGTGTGTGTGTGTGTGTGTGTGTGTGTGTGTGTGTGTGTGTGTGTGTGTGTGTGTGTGTGTGTGTGTGTGTGTGTGTGTGTGTGTGTGTGTGTGTGTGTGTGTGTGTGTGTGTGTGTGTGTGTGTGTGTGTGTGTGTGTGTGTGTGTGTGTGTGTGTGTGTGTGTGTGTGTGTGTGTGTGTGTGTGTGTGTTGAAGACAGTCTTAGAGACACATATTTATTTGTTGTGGAGGTGTAGGTCCGAGCGCTACCTTTATCAAGACTGTGTTACGTCACTTGGGACTGTCTTCTTAAGCACTCACAGCTACAAAACAAACAAAATAAAATTGCCGTGAGTAAGAAAGGTTCTTAACAAGTGAAAAATAATAAAAAGGGGAGGGAGAAAATGTGGAAGAAGGGTGTGGTTGAGGTCTGGGGGACCCTCGAGACAAGAATAGACAAGAGAGAATGAACAAATGCAGGGCGGGGTAGCTTTCCCAGTCAGTGTAAGGTCAAACAGGTGTTGTAGGGAATGTGGCATGTGCGGTCGCGGGTAATCAGAGGGGAAGGTTTTAGAAGGTAGCACTGCTTCCCACTCAGAGTTAGGGCATAGCTTAAAAAAGACACAGTCAGTGTGTGCGATTAGCGCTGGTTGCCTTGGGTGTCTATTGTGCCTTCTGCTTAGAGTGAATGGTTTGTGGACAAAAAAAAAAGAGGCCGGTCGTATTTTGTTTTTCTCGCGAATTTCGTTTTTTTTTCGGGCACCGCAGTACAGACCACAGAACTACACAGAACGGGTCAGTAGCAGGGATGTGTGGAAATCGGAAATTCTCTATATCCCCCTGGCCTCGCCTTTCATTGCTCAAAAAAAAAAAAAAAAAAAAGAAAGGCGTCGAGAGAAGTGTGAGCCAGCCCTAGAACCTCTAAATTTCTCCTCACTTATCGTTTAACCAGACATTCAGGAGGATAGAAGTCTTTCGAATTGATTAGCAGATTATTTGGTTTGAGGAGTATGTATAAACGAAAGGGTCCCAGGATTCTCGTTAAGGCCCTGTTGAAATGTAATTATTATGTGAATAAAATACGATTCACGTTGTTCACGCTCTCGAGTGTTTTTGAAGCCCCCTTGGAGAATGGCTACATTAGTATGTCGAACGAGTGATGTTCTAGGCTTATATTGTTTCGATAATGGAAGATTTGGAACTGACTTGGTATGGGCACGGTGGTTGTTGAACAGAAGGTGGAACGCAGTTTCTTTTTGTCCTATGTATTGCTGTTCACATATATGCAGCATTCAAGGAGGTAAATAATGTTAGATGAGTCACAGTCGAAGTTGCCATTGACTGAATGATGGAAATCAGATGTAGTACTTTTTTGCGAAACTCGTGGAATTCATGTCTTTGCAAACCTTGTAATGGCCTTTACCGCAGGGGCGACAGCGACGTGTAGTGATGTTTTGATCTTTGGAGTTAATTAGGTAATTATGGACGTTTTTGGAAGGTCGGTAAATAACGCGGGGAGCGGACGTAAAGATACTGAACCGACGTTGGATGATGTTTAAATGCTAACGATGAAATTTATTTATATTCAGTGAGTTACTGGTGAATTTAAGGACGAGATTTGTTGAGTAATCGTTTTGGTTTTCGTTCTGGGGTCCCTAATCGCACCCACTGGCTGCATCATTTTTAAGCTATGTCCTAACTCCGAGTGCGAAGCATTGCTAACTTCTGAAGTCTTCCCTCGCGATAACCCGTGCCCGCACACTCCACATTCCCTACAACACCTGTATGACCTTACACTGACCTGGGAAGCTACCCCTCCCTGCGTTTGTCCGTTCTCTCTTGTCTATTCTTGTCTCGAGGGTCCCCCATTCCTCAACCACACCCTCTTTCAACATTTTCGTCCTCCCCTTTTTCCTTTTTTGACTTGTTAAGAACCCTTCTTACTCGTGCTTAAAAAGGAAGTCCCAAGCGATGTAACACAGTCTTGATAAAGGTCGGGCTCCGACCGAAATAAATGTCTCTAAGAAGTGTCTACTCTCTACAACTATATATATATATATATATATATATATATATATATATATATATATATATATATATATATATATATATATATATATATATATATATATTTACGGAGTAGTTTCCGTAGGCTTCCGTAATTAAAAGTCGAAGTGGATTCCCCGGACCTTACACTGACCGGGGAACCCACCCAGCACTGCGTTTGTCCTCTCTCATCTATTCTTGTCTTCTTGTCTCGAGCATCCCCCAGTCCTCAACCCTGCCCTCCTTCCAGATTTTCTCCCCCCCCCCTTTTTTTTTCTCTTTTTTTTTCAATTTGTTAACAACTGTAGTTACTCGTGTCAACTTTATTGCTTTGTTTTGTAGCGGTGACTGCTTAAAAAGGCAGTCCCAAGCGATGTAACACAGTCTTGAGAAAGGTCGGGCTCTGACCGAAACGTCGACAACAAATAAATGTGTCTGTAAGTGTCTACTCTTCAACTTTTAATTATGGAAGCCAACGGAAACTACTTCATAATATATATATATATAAAACACGAGATATCAAACTCTGAGGTAGGCTTAGATTCAGGGATTTCGTAGTCGTATCATAACATACGACATAAAATTACAAATTCCGCGGGCTAATCGAGCGCGCGTCTCTAGGATCAAGTTGTAGCTAGCTGGATCGCTGGAAGGACATCCCAGAACTGCACAAGGAGAACAGTAACAATGTCAGCGATGATGGCGGCTAGTGAGCGGGAGCAATGTTCGTCGAATAAAGGTCGTTTGCTTGCTCTCCCTGCTTTCGTTCTGAGTTGCTTATTTAATTCGGTCCGATTATGTTCGAGGACAGTTTTTTTCTTGGGGGGGGGGGGGGGGGTCGGCTCAGAATCGCGGTCTGCCAATATTCTTTTTTCAATTTCTCTCAGTCCTTTTGTGCGAAAAGTCCAAAATTTCAAGGAAGTAAAACTCTGAAAAAAAGATGCAGCGAAACAGCTTTTTGAAGTTTTGGTTTCGGTTTCTACATCGCCGCCGAAGTCGCTGCCACGGTGGAACATGTCCGCGCTATCCGCGCGACGCCGCTCACGAAATATCCGGTGCTGCCAGGCCCTGCGCCGCCGATGCCGCCGACTAAAACGACCACCACGCCGCCGCCGGTCGCAAACGGCACGGAGCACGCGGCAACGCTCAGAAAAGGCCACCCTCGCACTAGAAGCCTGCGTAAGGTTGAGACCGGGCCGGCCCAACCGGCCGTGAAGTGGCTTTGTCAAAAGGCGAGGAGGCGGACGCCGCAAATGCTGCACTCTTATGTACTCCTCCCCAAAAAGAGAGCGAGGAGAATGAATACGTCAGCCACCTACTCTCGCAGTTTGCAGGAGCAATCGCGCAGGTCCAGTCACAGTGCAGCGGCCAGCAGCGTCAACGACGATCGAATTCCGTGCCTGTGTTCTGTGTTCGGAGTCTCCGACGGCGGACTGCTAGCACGTGGCTCGCCTACGCAGCTGCTAGACACTAGTGCCTGCCTGCAGCAGTGCCTGCCCTTTGGTTTCGACTGGCATGGACCACGTACCTCACTGGAATATTCGAAATCATGTGGAACAACGAATTACCGAGGTGTGAAGGTGCATTGTACCTAGTGCTTGAGGCGGCAGATCCAACCTCGCATATTCGTCAACTATGTGCCGGAACATTGCGTGCGCCGTGTCGACCCGTGGTAGATTTTCTTGCCGTGTGCTGCGTTTGGATATGCGCAAGCGGTGAGTACTTTTTTTCTCTGACGTTAAACAGTAACTAGCTTTGTTTCTAATCTGCTTATCGGGTTTTGGTGTTTTCTGTGTTTACGGTCGCCTCATATCTCGCGTATCTGCAAAAACGACATGCGCAGTGGCAATTACGAAAGCGCTCATAATTTTTTTAGTGATGAATCGATGCTTGCATTTAACGAAGTTTCTGTCAGGGCGTGCGTGTCCTAAGGTGGCGGTCCCACTCCAGCGGTGAAGAGACCACATTTTTGGTGATATTCATACGTCTACTGTGCCTCACTCGTTTAGTTTATAAGTATGGCTTTATATCTTTGAAAAGCTTATTTTCTCTGCTTTCGAATGGTGCATTTGGTGCTGCAAAGACGTTTAAGCTGCAAAGAAAAACGCAAAGGTAAGATACGGCTTTTCAGCTCTACTTGTCTCGGGAAATGCAGAAGTGTGCAAAACCTTTTGCACCTAGAGAAAAACCGTTCGAGATGTTTAGAGATTAGATGCCAATAAACAAAGTTAAGCATTTTTATTACGGTGTATCGCTTAGTTTATCAGCCACGCGCCTTTGAAAAAGTGTATAAAACAGGTAATTGTATATACAATAACTTTCAAGATATGCATTCTGCTGCGGAGAATTTTTGCACAGTTGGGGGTCTTGCAGGGTTTGCTTTTTCCTGAAAATATCAATTTTCTGCTTCATTTAGTGTAGAAGTTATTTGTGATCAAAGTTAGCGTTTTTTTGTAAAATGGCTAAAAGAAAATGCCACTGTTAAGTAACACGCTTTTAGCGGTGCTGAGGTTTCGCGTGGAAAAACTTTACACTTCGCTGTCAGAGGATAAGCATCGGTTTTGCTCTACGACTCTCGAGGGATGTGCACGTGGGTTTTCGTGGTTCGCTTGAAGCGCGCGAGCTCTTTATGAAAGTTTTTAAGCACGATTGAAATGCTACATGGCTTGTTTTTTTTCTGTTAAAGCTTCGGGCTTACCTTCCTTTATTCAACTGGTAACAATTATCTACTACAAAGTGTACAAAACACAAATAACAGTACAATAACGGAGCCACTTGCGATCAATGTAAAACCCCTCTATATTGGAAAGTAGCGAAATTGTAAGATCTTTGCCGCCGTTTCCCTCTCCCGGCGCTTTCCTACTCACTCATCTACGCTCCCCTCTCCACAAAGAGAGAATGAGAGCGGTTTGTCTGGTTTGTCGCTTTATTGTCGTTGGCTGCCGGGCCCCCTCACGTGGCCAACACGTCACCTGCCGCCATTAAACTGCCTCGTCGTGCCGTTCCTGTGGCTTGCGCGCGTGCAGTTTCGTGCGCGCTGCTGCGCGTTTCAGTGTTCAAGTAGAACAGAACGACTGCCGCGCTTCGCTGATTACAACACGGCACCGGCAAGGTTAATTCAGTTGAAGAACTTGTCAGTCTCACATGTCACTGACGAACCCATCACCAGCCGTCATCGAAACTGTAAAAATTGCTGAGAACTTTTTCCGCAGTAACAGAGAGGCTCTCCTCAAAAATTCAGTCAGCACTGCTCAACTGTAGGCCTGGATAAAAGATAGCATTTCATTGGTGTCTTTCTTCCCAGCCTGCCACGATGTTGTAAAAGAGATTGTGAGTGTTTTCGCGAAAGTACGGATCCAGATCCTTGTCCGAGATGAATCCTCCAAAATATCTCCAGTGACTAGCAGTAAATGCGGTAGCAAAAGCGTAGGCATGCGGGTCGCTGCAGCTCAGATTTGGTGACAGTATGCATTCGTAATTTCATGTTTTATTAATTTGAAACATTTGTGAAAGTTGTGGTTGAAAACTTGTATACAATCATTATTTTGCCTGTCGCCTGAATGAATCAGTAAGTACTTCAAAATTTCTGGTAACTGCTTGCATCTTTTGAAAATATTCTCGTGCATATCGGAAGCTTATTATCATCGAAATTAAAATTGGATTGCAGCGTGTGTGAAAAAGGTTTGTAGGAAAATTATTTGCTTGTGCTTCGTTTTCATATCTTTTCATTTCTTTAATGGTTCTCAGCATATATATCTTTCAATTGTGTGAGCGTTTATTTTTATTTGAAAATGTGTGCTTGAATTAATGTGCCTGCGCCAGTCTTACGACTCTTTTCAAAGCGACCAGTGCTGTGCCAGTAAAATCAAAGATGCTACTTGGTTCCAATGTGCAACAGTGTTTATCGCTGCATTTTTTCTGATTTGGAACTGTTTATTTTTTATGCGCCACATCTTAGGACCTTTAAAGCAAACCAGTATTGTGCCAATTAAATAAGATGCTATTTTGCCTGAGTCACTTTGCTGATCAATTGATTTTAAGAAATAAAAGCCACTTTTTGCACCTACATTGCCTCTGATTAGCAGCCGTAGGGACATTGCTTCATCGTTTTCTTACAGATGCTATTTGAAAATGAAAGCATACAACAATCGACGCTTTTGCTTATAGGTTAGCCAGAAGCGATTGATGTCAGAATTCGCTGGTTTGCCGCTCACGCGCAAAGATGCAGAAGATTTCTGAAGGGGGCATTGGCCCTCATTCAGGTTCATCTATCTGTCACCCAACGCAGATGACACCATAATTGCCTGCTCAGTTTATTTTCCGTTCTTGATGCTTCAGAGTACCCGAGCGCGATGCTGAGTGCAAACATTTCTTGCAGTTTTGAGCGTGTCTTCTCCTTCCTATTTGTTGTTGCGAGCAATATGTGCCGCTAAAACCAAACATAACATCTTCAAATCGATTATATATTTACCTGTGTAAAGCAGATTTAAAAGAACGCTTTAAAAGGCAGCACAACAAGCCCCCGCCATTCACTACCATTGACCCTTCCGCGGCGCCCCTCGAGCGCTGCGCACGGCACGTGCGCAGCGCACCCGCCGGTGGGAGAGTGAAACCAGAGGAGAATTGAGGAGGAAAGCAGCCGAAGGGAGGAGTGTTTCGCCACGGCCGCTCAATGGAGGCGCACTTGAGCGGCCGTGGTTTCGCTACTTTCCAGGTAGAGGGGTTTTAGATCAATGTAGGGTGCCTCGATACCAGCGCCGCCGTACAGGGTGGTGACACCCTTTGGCATGCCTCGTGCCGCCGCGCTCGCCATCTTGGGGCAAGTCGCTTCGGGCCGTTGCTGTGGAGTGTCCGAAGCGGTTGCGCTGTGCGCTGGGTGCTCACAGTTCAATCGCGAAAACTAGCATGCCAGGCTGTTGTGTTCCATTGTGTGCTAGCTCAGCAAAAAAGAAAAAAAAAAGGAGACAGATGTTTTCGTTCTTCATGGGATAAGAGACGGAGAAATGTATGGGGCGCGAAAGTGAAGCGTGAAGACTGCGAAGTAAGCCACAATACCTGTGCTTCTTTTATGCATTCATAATTGTTTTGAGCGAATAGGTGCATTTCAATCGTGTAAAAAGATCTAGCGCAGACACAGACCACTAAAAAGATTACAAACGCACACAAGCGCTTGCGTATGTGCGCGTGTCGTCTTTCTTGCGGTCTGTATCTGTTTATACGAAATCGTTTTAAAAGATATTTTTGTACTCGCCCAACGCAGTTACGCACTTCTGTTTGGAATGCCATTATCTCACGCCGCTTCACCCATCTGCTTGTAATCACGAGCTTTGTGCGGTTTTTGGCTTCCCCATCTAGCACTGTGCGCAACAGATTTTGGTCTGCCTTCTTTAACGTTGAAGCAGGTCGAAGCATCGCATTGCCTGGCATCGCGAGTAGCGCGCTGTGTTTTTAAGTGTAAATTTTGAATTTTCAGCGTATGTGAGAGCTTATAAACTAAATATATGGACAATTGCGTCTGCTTATGTTGTAGTCACTCGGGGAAATTTAGTGTAACTTTCAATGAGTGACACTCGACTTTAGTATCATACGCGTAGTATCACAAAATAATATCTGTTGTTGAGGATCTGTCCTTCTGTGTTCATAGCCGCACCAAGAACATGTGGAGAAGGTCGAGCCTGGTATTTGTCAAAGGAATGCACCATTGTGCCCTTTCGATCGCTCCCCTTTACACTCGATCTTGAAAGCTGGTGGCAACCGCCGAGGCTTCAGATTCACACAGATTACATTTCCTCTGTTCTTCTCGAGAAATAATACGTTGGAGAGCGACGGATGGCATGTCATCTCGCGACAGAGTAGGAAGTGAGACGCAGTTTGTAACAATTATTTTGGTCGAAAAAAAAAAACACCCCGTGAGTTGGCCGCGCTGGAATTTGGCAAGTGGGCTTATCGTTAGTACAATATTTCGCGAAACCGAGATAACAGGTCCCCTGAAGCCGTTCTTTTTTAATTATACACAGGAGCAGTTTTACGCGAGGTTTTTGAGATCCGCAATAATATAAAAAGTTGTGTTCTCACGAAAATTAGGTCGTTTTAAGCATTTGATTGGCAGCTCGACAAGTCTCAAAGAAACTGCTCTCGTGAGCTGGAAGGTGTAGCGGCATCATCTTGTGTAAGCGGTCGTGAGGAAGCAAGGTTATTGCGCAGTACAACAGTTCATCCCGAATGCAGCTTTTCCTTCCCTGTATTATAATTACGCATCGCGAGGCGATATTCACACCCTGTTGTCACCGCAAGTACTCGTCGGAGGTTAAGCCAAATTTAGGTGAAGCTAAATTTGACCGCCTGACACCCGAATTAGTGCAGTCGCTGGTTTGGCATCCATGGAAAAATTTTGCGATCGTACATGTAAATATCGCATTGCTTCCATAATGTTTTTATTATTTCATTCATTTGCGTGCACACTACAAAATACGCAAAATGACTGTTTCGTCGCCTATCTTATTTCAGCGCCAGTTCGAGGGCAAACACAGTTTATGGACGGTGGCTCCTCAAGTCAACAGCTGTCCCGACATTGTTTGATTGCATGTAAAAATTTTTGCGCGGGATACCCAAAGCTTATGAACAGACTGTTAGAGCGGTTTGGGACGATGCGCTTGCGCATTTATTTCAGTTGGCTAATTCAGCCAGAAAAATCGAATGATGGGTATGGCAGCAAAACTGTAGCTGGCACCAACTTTTATTAAAAGATGTCTCCTAGGCGTGCATCTAAAATCAGCTTCAAAGTCTTAATGATTGTTTTGGAATAAAATGCCGTGTGCATCAGCATGTGACACGTGTCAAAGGTTGATTTACGCATCGTTTTTTGCTGTCTTTTCTACGGTTTACGATGGGCCATTGCGATACAAATTATTTTCGATATACGGCTCCCTGAAACGTACACATGGTTGTTGATCTATAGCAATAGACGCAATTGAATGTTATGCACCTTATAAACTCATTCATGTCCGGCAGTGCAAAATGCATTGCTTTATAAAACAGCCAGTCGTCAAAATAACCGCATTTGAACATCCGTGACGGCGAAAAAGTAAATGCTTACCATCTGCAATTTGATAATTTCCTCTTAGAACTACGCATGCTAGCAAGCAGTAGTTGCTTTCACATTTTTTTTTCGAGCAAAAAATCGCCCAGGATTGCGAGTATGTGTGTAAAAACGGTACACAGTTGAGCCTGCTAGCGCAAGCGCGTGCTGAACAAGAAAGAAACGCTCCATAGCCCGCCGTATCTGAGCTTGCCCCAACATGGCGACGTCGCAGGCGGTGTCTCCACCTTGTACGGCGGCGCGCTACATCGAGGCACCCTAGATCAATGTAAAGCCCCTCAATAAACTAAGTCTATTGAGGGGCTTTAGATCAATGTAGTAGGTAGCGCCACCTATGAATTTATGTGCAATAAGAATGTCGCAGTTCAGAAAAATTACGAGGGTGGCGCTACAAACACCCTGAATCGAGGGGTATTTACGAGAGGGTATGATGTTTCTACAACGTTTTCACTCTGCCCTTTCCATCCAGCGAGGGACGTAAACTGCGTAAACACTGGCGGGTCGAGTGGAACTCCGGTGCGGGGGTGGTTTGACTCGGCCCGAACCCGCTACAGAAAGCATGTAAACGCGGTCGAATTGAGTGGGGGCCTAGTGGAACATCTTTCGACCAAATTGTCAAGGAGGGGGACATCCGAACAATGGCTGAGGTATTGTTTGGGTCTTCCCCTCCCTGAAGAATCGAGTCTCGCGACTTCCGCGAATGGACCTTTTTCCAATAGGACACCCTTCTTGCGGGCGTCAGGCAGAATACTATTGACAGGACGCGTTGCCAAGAATGTGTGCAATCTTCCATACAGTAGTTTAGTGTAGGGCTGCTCTTGTCTAGCCTATGTGGAGACCCGTGAGTCATCTGTGAACATACCCCCCCCCCCCCCCCCTCCCCCTACAATGACAACAGGAAGCTGGTGAACCTGGCCCTGTCTTCTTTGTTGAGGCAAGCTGCGGGAGGGGGGGGGGGGCAAGTTGCGGGAGGCTAGAAGATGCTAGCACTGCAGGCAATAATTGTGCAGCAGTTGATGAAGGGAGGGTCATCATTTCCTGGAAAAGGACATGCAGCGAAGTTCTCCCCCTATTTTCCCATGGCATCCCAGCGAAAATGGCGTCCAAGGTGGCTGCGCCCATGCGCAGTAGCGCTACTTGAAAATGAATCATTGTCAGTGTACACTTGCTTTCTTTGTAATGTATTTATTGCCTCCCATTCAGTGTGTAATACTGTTTGTGTGCCATGTCCCTCTTCAAACGAACAAACGCTGCCAGCTAAAGCTCTCGCGCGTGCAGCTGAGGTGCGCCCCAGCTAACGAAACATGCTCCCTGGCTTTCGCTACTCGTTTTTAGTTTTTTTAGTAACACATAGGATGTATGCTTGTGCTTGGCAAAACCAGGCACCTCGCTGCTCATGGGGCTGCCTGCTGCCTGCCTCGGAATAACCGCTAGCACACTCAACACTGGGACACCAATGAACAGAGAGGCCTCTTTCCTTCCACAGAAAGGACTACCCAAATCAGCCATTCAAAGTACAGTGCTGTCATTATTTCAAGTCTCTCTACATTCATATCGCATTCAAGTCTTGTGCATTAGAGGGTCGATATCATGCAATCCCTCGAAGGAAAAATAAAACTTGATGCTATGGAAATTATCGAATGAGGAGAAGAGGTTGTTACGTGCCGCATAAATTTGTTGCTTGATAAGAAGATTTTACGAGTTCACAGCAAAGATAAAAGTGGTAAGAGAAATTCGGCTTAGCTCTGCAAACTAATTAGAAAATGCATCGGATCCTAAACTGTGGTTTATTTACTGGTATCAGCCCAAGTGCTTTGCTTTTTGTTTATTTTCTACATCTTAGGCAGGACTGGAAAAAAAAATGTTACACAAATGTGAATAAATTTGACTTTGCCGCCGCAGTTCCATTCAGTCATCGTAAACTACTCATGCTCTTAGTCCAGCCGAGGGAGGGACAAAATATATATATATGTGGTTGGCAGGGTAGTAGCAGCTAAATGACCCGAACTCGATCTTCTGCGATCAACGTTTTTCGGCACGTCCCATTTCTTTTGGACGTATTTGTTAACTTTATTTGTGCGATTTTTTCACTAAACTTGCTTTTTTCATTGTTTCCCTGAGCGACAAAAAGACGTTAGCGAATGGAAACAGCAGTCCTGTGTACTGCACCGTGCCCGTCGTGTTCCGTGAGGCTGGAAATAGCGACACTGGTCTTCATGACTCTTTGCTGCTACCTGTTGGGTCGGCAATCATCATAAGGGTCGTTTTTAGGCTTTTCATCATCATGAGCGCAGATGTGGTTTCGTAGCTTCCGTTCCTGCTCCTTGGTCGTTTCTGCAGTTCTTTTTTATTATTGTTCCTGCGAAGCCTAGCTGGAGGGGGGGGGGGGGGGGTAGCGCTTGTGCCCCGTTCCACTGCTTCTGTTTTCTTTACAAGAGTATCAGTGGAGGAGGGAATGTGCTGACCACGCGTGTCTCATGTTTGCCGGCTACATTTTGTTACTACAGAAACTATGCATCTCGTGGAGCATTTGTCCTCGCCCTCAAATTCTATCTTTCGCAGCCTATCCCTCGCCTTACCGCCTCTGTCTTCCTTCATCCTCGCCCTCACAAATGTTTCAGTGCTGATTCTCCCTCACCTCACCGAGTCAAATTCTCATAATGTGAAGGTGCGGACCCCCTCATGAGGATGCCCATGTATTAGAGTCTAGCGAATGTGATTTGATTTTCAACCTCTAAACGATCGTGACTAATGGGCGCCGCAGTCCAAGGTTCGTGATGGAGCTAGGAGCGCTCGAAATGCACATTTGACCTTTCTGACGGCGTGGTGAAAAACTCTCGTGGCGATATTTGACGAGTTTAGGTAATAGGGAGAAGGCATGACTATTATGATCAGGATGGATGTTCGGACGAGTTGGTTCATCGTCAAAAAAATACAGCGCTTTTGAGACAAGGACAAAAAAAAAATACAGTGGACAGCACGTGCGGTAACTCTCAAATCATTTTTATTCAATGCACTATAGGATATTATACACTGTAGGAGCATAGACAAAACATGATACCAGCATGCTATCGCGATGCACGTTACCACATAATCGCACAAATTATTTTCCCAAGTACTCAATCTCCTTCGTCCAGAGTGATATCGAAGGATCGCCTTACACATTCTTTTTTCAGCTCTCTTATTTTTCTGGCTTATACAATCTCGCGTATCAGTTTTCCTTTATTTCTGCTTATGAGTAGCTGGCAGTCCGAAGATGGGATGGCATCCAGATAGTGATCGGCAATATTACCTCTCTTGTTCTCAACGTTTTTGTTGTGTTCACAAAATCTCTCATTTAGGCACCTCCCGGTCTGCCCTACGTACACCTTGCTACAAGACAACGGTAAGGGATACAGTGTGCGGAGGGATACGCCCTCCGCACACTGAACAGGTTTTTTATTGGGCTTTTTTTTTGTGCATCCTTGTATCTGGAGAGCCAACGGATCGGTCATCCTACATAGTTTCGCTAGTTTATCAGTAGCTGTAAACATAACGTGTACATCTGCTCGCTGACCGATTTTTAATTTTTTTTTCAGATTATGCGATATCCTGGGAAGATAGAGTAGTACGGCTACTTTTTTCGTGTTTTCTGCTTGGCTTTGTACTGGCAACTGTTTTGTAACGATAGTGTTTCTGCCGCTTCAGACTGCAAACTCATAAGCAGAAATAAAGTACAACTGACACGCGAGATTGTAGAAGACCGAAGAATAAGAGAACTCAAAGAAGAATGTGTAAGCGATCCTTCGATATCACTCTCGACAAAGGAGATGGAGTTCTTGGGAAAATAGAAACATGTTAATTTTTGCTACGAACTAAAAATAAGCAAGGACGACTGTTGACTGAAGTTCAGGTAATTATAGCTATATTATCATATTTGTAATAACATTTGATAAGGCAAATTTCTGTTTGCAAGAGCTGGCAGTTTACACTCCAGTCAAGGAGTGTTCCGGTTCCTACTATATCTATGGCATCAACAATAAGGAGCTTTAGTATATGGGGACTGTACCGCTCAGGGGCATCGGTTAATAGCGCGGCAACAAAGCTCACGTGCCGAGTGCTGTAATGAACAGGCGAAGGGTGCAGTAATTACACTGGGCCTGCGCACTTGCGCCCCGCTATTACTCTATCCCCATTAAAGATTGGGTCGCCGTATTCCAAAGCCAACTAATGATCACTTTATTGTACAGCGCTAAAGACAAGGATCAAAGGAACACAAGGCAGGCGCCGACTTCAACTAAGGTTCATTGAGGAAGCCTGCAGAAATATATGCCATTCGCTTTTCCTTCTCACTGGTACTAAAATTGCACTGTGCAATCATGTTGACACAGTGATTTATTTTTATTCAGTCAAGCTAGCCTACTGCAGTCCAGTCCAATCCCCTCATGCAGGGCAGAGAGGAGCAATCCGGTTCCTGGCTCTACAGCAGAAACTATACTTCGTCTCACAATATATCTGTAACACAGCAGAGGAGCCCTTGCAATTGTGCTCCTAAGTGCTTCTCACCCCTGCGCACTATTGTAGTGCCTGATCCTGATTGTACCTGTGAGCTGAAGTATAGGCAGTAGTAGGTGAAGGTGAAGAGAGAGTTGAATGAGGCAGCCCATGCTGCCCAGGACGGGGACAAAAGCCCTCCCCTTCCCTGCCTGGACACTGCTGTGGAGCCACAAAAATCTTTGAAAGCCCGCCCATCAACAAAAGAAAAGCCTTCAGGCAGCGCAGGTCAAGAGGGCTGGGTACTCAGTTCTAACTCAATTCCTTAGTCATGGATTAGTGGCGTGGCCTGGTGGCAGAATCTGAACTACTCTCAAGATGGCGAACGTGGAACCGCCACTTTAAGTTATATGTGCCGGGTCGCTGCATTGTACTGGAAATAAGAGCCATGCTCTGAGTGGTTTCTTACTTTAATTTTTGCAGGGAAGTACCCTGATGAGTCGCTTTCGTGAACTTTGATGATTGGGCAGGTTGGCACGACGCATCATATAATAGCACGGAAGACACAGGCAGCGAAATGTAGGGTTCCCTGCACAAGTGGGTAGTCACTTCGAGCATTTTTTTATGAAGATTACCCTATATAACTCAATTCCAAGTGTTCTCTCCCCCCCCCCCCCTAACTTCACAAAAAAAAAAAAAAAAATTGGAGAAAAACTTTAGATGCTCATCTATAACTTCGTCTCACAAGATGTTTGCAGCACTGCAAAATGCAGAGGCACCCCCATCCAATCAGGATCACGTGCACTACAATATGCAATTGTGCTCTTACACTCCTCTCACCCCCCTAATTCTATATTATATATTATTCTATATTATGGAGCATTTCACCACCCTTGGAGAAATCGGTTTGACTGGCTGTTAAGCAGGGGCAGTTGTGAAGGCTTTTGTGTGCCAGGAGAGCAGCCCTGCTCCCCAATACTGCAGCACCCGTCACCCGTTTGTAAAATCCTGCATAGTGAGTAGAGGCTAGAGGCACTAGGAGCACAATTGCAAGGACTCCTCTGCCTTTTGCTGTGCTGCAGATTTTTTGCCAAGAAGATAGGGTAGACAAGGCTTTCAGCGGGATTGCTCATTCAGTGGAGCCTGAGCTGTCAGAGTCCCAAGATGCCGCGCGATCTGCTTTTTGCGGCGCTGCAATCCGATTCCGACACTAGACAGCAGAAAAAGCGACCCCAATTTTCGATGCTCACTTCAGTCCTGTTTGCGGATGCCTGTCTCATCTAGTTATCGACGCGAAGGTAGGGGAGGGTACTGTAGATGTTTAAAATCTAAGCCCCCCTCACTTTGGACATCAGGAAGAGGGAACTGAAAATTGAGTAAATACGCTAATAACTTGGTATTCTTGGAATTTGATTCCCTTATACTCTTTTTGTGTGTCTGTGCGCCTGACAAAAAGACGTCTGTAAGAGAAAATGTTTGCCGTTGGCACAAGTTGGCAGAGTCAGCTCCTTGCGCACAAAAAAAAGAGCGACAGCGATGTCCACAGCGGTTTGACTTAACGTTTCTTTAAACCATCCTGTAACCTTCTCTGCTTGCAAAGTTTGGCGGGTGTGCCTGCTGGTCAGCGCGAAAGAAATGTTTTAACTTCGGCAGAAGATTCGCCAGCGGTGATGGATCAAGGGGCGCTTGCGGAGACGCAGACAGATCATGGATTCACGGGGGAGGTGCACCATCATGCTGTGACACATCGCTCAAGCCTAGTACACACATCCTTAAACTATTTATTCTTTCATCTTGTGAGGGAGCGAACTATGCTTGTGAGCATATGGGCCGCAGGTTATGTCGCGCCTACAGCTGGAGCGCAGCGACACTGGGATTCTAGCACCCGTACAACTCGCATATTGTCGTGGTGCTCTCGCTCGTAGTATGCTCTAAATGTTGGGCCCATCGTTACCGACAAGCCGATTGTTTCCTTTATTTCAATTTCGCTGCTATAGGCACCCTGAAATGCAGCTGATGATAATGTTAACTAGTCCCTTTGTATCAAGTGGACACCAGGTTGGTGTCGAAACAGGTCGCACCGTCTGGCGGCTAAATAAAGAAGCTAGAAGGCGCTCACGCGCGCTGGCCATGCTTTGCGGCCGTTCCATGGCGTGTGCTTTTTGGTTCGCCTTATGTGCGGCAACCACGCTTGGGTTTCACTCGGTTTTGTACTTGAGGGCCCGGTGCCGTAACCGGAAATGTGTATCACTCATTACCAAAGTTCAGACGAAGAAAATTGGGCATAGGTAGATTCCTCGAAGGCTGCAGCAGTCGCGAACTATCGCCAAGTGTGAGGCTGCACAGCTCTGCGCTGAAGCTTTTGGAGTAGACACGAATGCAAAATGGGATCATCGTTGTGCGACGGGTTAAGAAAGTAAACTGTTACCTGTGAATCCAAATCGACGCAACCAAATAAAAAGCTAAGCACGGAGATAGCATTACTTAGCGTCAATCAGATAACAAATTTTGTTTCTCACGGTGCTGGTAGTTTTCACGAGGTGGTAAATTAGATGTCACAGTTCACTGTGTCGTTAATGTTTCAAGGTTCGTCGGTCGATAAAATTCCCATTGAAACTGCGCCTTGCTGAAATAGAGCGCAACATAACTCAGTGCTAGCCTCATGTTGTAATAAACGTTTATCTCACAGTAACGATCGCACTACTCGCAGGCGTGTTCGTAGCAAGTTAGAGACACAGTACGTGTTTGCTAGATGTTGCCCACCGTTTTGGCTGTAATTTTGTTTACCTCGATTTTTCATGCTCTTTGCAATGGCGGTTGGTTGACGCAGGCGCATAAAAGACGCGACCTGGGTTTGCCGCTATCGGGCCCGGTCCCTGTGCGATGTGCACTCAGTGCTCCTCATTCATGTGAATTATTAACACATATGGTCTGCTTTTCTTCATAAAAATGAAGAACTGCCGCTGCACCAAAGCAGGGAACCAAATAGTGCGTATGAAATTCGTGATATGCCCCGCCGCAGTGGCTCAATGGTGAGGTTGGTCGGCTGCTGAACCCGAATTCAATACCGGCCGTGTTTTGATGGAGGCAAAATGCTAATCGCCTGTATGCTCTGCAATATGAGTGCAAGATAACGGAATCCCAGGTGGTCGAAATTGGCCGGCGCTGTGCATTAAGGCGCTCACAGCCTGAGAAAATTTGCCATATACCCCATATACCCCATAAACGAAAACAAATCCGTGAACTTAGTAAACAAGATGTGACCCTATCAAAATAACTATCGACAGTTTGTATGCGCTGCGTAGTTTTCTCCAATTTTAATCGCGACTTTTAATTGTTCACGCTGTACATTTGTTGAAACAGATTGTGGGTAACATACATTTTTTAATTCATTTTGCCTTTCGTGAACCCTCAAGCTGGCACAGTTCTCGTGATTTGAGGGTGCGTTTCAGTAATTTTTCGAAAGATTGTGGGTGATGAATAACGTTTAATTGAAATGAAAAAGGGATGATATAGTGCTTCCGGAAGCCACGTAAGCTATTGAAGACCGGTAAAGTAAAAAAAAAAAAGATTCAAAGAAGGCTTAGTGTTTCCACACCGCTATTCATATTTCTTCTCGGCGCGCATTAGCCTAGACAGTAATAAGGTTGAGTTAGATTCATATATCAGACGACTTTATTTTTATTGCAACCTTATTACACGCGTGACGGCAAGAAATTCAAATATCGGAAACCGTAAGCTCCGTGCTGTTTGCATTTATTTCTATCGCGACAGTCCCTAAAATATCCTTGGCTGTATGCGAGAAGTCTCCGCTTCCAAGGCACTAGCACATGATGGTTTTCTAGCATGGCAGCATCTTTTCCTCGGCCGAAAATGCTCGTCCAGAAGATCCACAGATTTGAAACCGCGGTGTCGCGGCTCGCGCTCTCTGCACGGATGCTTCCTAGTGGAGCAAAAAAACAAACAAAAATAATAAACATCCCGAATTGATGCACTCGCGGTGAAGCGTCAAGGAGGATTGTAACGTCCCTAGCACGGCCCGGAGCAAAGATTGAAAGGCGCGCTAGCACGGCGCCGACGCCCGATGGGGCGCCTGTGTGATTGGTGGAACCTCCGTTGGTGGCGCGGATGTCAGAACGCTGGTGGCGCCGCCCGACGATTGCAGGTTCCCTATACTGCACAGCTAATGTAGAATCTCTGTGGCAGCGGCGATGGTCAAGACGACGCCCTTGTTGAGACGAACGCAGAACTGTGGGGAGGACATAGCTGGGAAACTGCGCAATGAACAGCCAGTGGCCAATCGCGCATGCGCATCCGAGGGAAAGGCAAAATTCTTTATTCCAGCATGTCCAAGCAATGAGGCGAGCGACACATGCCGCCGTCGCGTTCGCTTGAATTTTCGCATACAGCTGCAACGATAAGCGATTGCCACAAGTAACCCATAAAGAGGGCAGAAAAATGGCTCCCAAAAGCCACAGTGTCAAGCACATTCCATTTTCGAAACTAGGGATGGCCGGTAGAAAGAAGCCCAACGAAACGTTTACATTTTAAATGATAACATGTATGTACATTCGTTATCCATAGAATCATACGCCAAAATTTCTGCTCTCACGAGTCAGTTTCTTTTTATTAATGACCTGGTGTTGCGAGCAGCCGTAATTTTTCCGTTGCTCGCAACGTCAACAAAAGTAAAGAAAAACAAATGAATTTTCTGCTGAGAAATGCACCAACTTCGGGATGGGCTGCTTTCTGCCGGCCACCCCCACTTTTGCAAATGGAATGTGCTTGTAGCTGTTGTCGCATACAGCAACAATGGTTTTTATTCAAATAAAACAAAAACGGAACTAAAGATGCTTGCCAACCCCGGTGTCTGCTATCTAATAACCGAAAGCATCTGAACTGGGGTGGCGGAAAGAAAGGAATAGAGGAAGTTAGAGTTGATCGACAGGAAGAAAGAGCAGGGTAGGTAAAAAATCAAAAGGTATGCACACTGTTGTGTTGTCTGGGTGGAATGAACAGGCGTGGACGGCTCTCAGAAACGCCCTGCAGAGTCAGGGGTAGGCACCGTTGTTTAGCGGGTGCACAAAGTTTTTTACGAGTGCCCGAGGCTTTATGAGGAGGCGCGAAAACTGATCCTGCAGCTCGACTGGGGGAGAGCTCCTGTGTATGCTGCAGCAGGTGAAGGTTGAATCAATGATGTTTATGCCCAGGCTGCATATGGCGTCGAGTCCCAACAAAGACATGCCTTTGGCTGTGGAACAGCACACAGGTGGTGGTTTAGCCATGAGCTCAGAGCACGCCGCGCCGGTGTCAGCTAAAGCGGAGCCCTGTCCCCTAGTTCGTCGATGCGCCCCACTTCGCTCAGCAGCCCGTATTAGTGGGCGGCAATGGTTTTCTATGGAGAATACCAGCTTTTTGAGCGCCATTTTTTCGTAAACTGCAGTCGACGATGAGAGGAAAATATTTTGTGTCGCGTTCTCTTTGTCTAGGTCCGTTGTTAAGCGCAATTTTTTGAATCAGTGGCGTCGTGCATGCTTAAATAAAGGCGTATTCCCGCTTATGTTGAACCTCGTGCACGGATAAGCGGCGGACGTTGACAACAAAGCATAAACTGTCACTCGTTCTGTTTGGTTTATAGATTTCATTACCAGTACTCAGGGCCCAAGGGCATTGCAGAAGGGAGTGGGGAAAAAAATTAAAGTAAAAAACAAAAAACATCCATAAAACAAGTATACAAAGCGTAAGCAGAACTATAGCAAACAAAGAAACAAACGACAAGAGAAAAAAATACACTCGATGCAGTATTATGACAATGCAATGCTATCTTGCGTTTATGACGCTAGCAGGTTAGTTATAGCAGCTTTGAACTTAAGATTATCGGATACTTCGACAATAGATCGGGGAAGGTGATTCCAACTTGCTGATGTGCTGGGGTGAATGAATTGTAAAAACAGTTGGTGTGGCCTGAAGAAACACCAACCTTATGACGATGGTCGATGCGAGCTGAAACGTAACAAGATGGCGTTATCAATTTCTTAAGAATGGGGTTGTCATTGTATATCTTATGAAACAGGCAAAGGCGGAATATATTTCAACGCTACGATAGCACTATCAATGATAAGCTTGCTTTCATGGCAGTGACGCTCGAGTTACGATGATAATTAAAAAGAATGAAGCGAGCTGCCCGGTTCTGTGAATATTCTATTTGATGGATGAGCGTCTCTTGACTGGGGTTTCAAATAGATGCAGCATATTCCAGTTTAGTACGAACTAAATATTTGTATGGCAGCAATTTTGTAGCACTAGAAGAAAGCTGAAAATTGCAGCGTATGTATCCCAGCATGTGATTAGCATTGTTTGTTACATGGTATACGTGCATCTTCCAGGAAAGGTTCGAAGAAATAGATACACCTAGATATTTGTAATAAGGCACACATCCAGGTTACTAGTTCGATGGAGGTGAAAAGCAAGGCGCCCGTGTGCTGTGCGATGTGAGTGCACGTTAAAGAACCCCAGGTGGTCGAAATTTCCGTAGCCCTCCACTACGGCGTCTCTCATAGCCTGAGTCACTTTGGGACATTAAACTCCACCAACCAACCAGTGTTAAGATGATATGACGGCAATGTAGTATTTTGGTGGGAAACACGCATGTACTTGCATTTATTTGTGTTTAGTTCACTTAGCACAATCAAGAACAAGGTCGATATCGGATTGAACAATACTTATTTCAGAGTCATGGTTCATTTTGCGGTATATGACGCAATCATCTGCAAAAAGGTTAACTGAGGAGCATACGTTATTTGGTAAGTCATGTAGATTAGAGAAAGCAAGGGTCCCAATACAGAGCCTTGTGGCACGCCTGAGTCGACTAGAGACGTGAAGGAGGAAGTAATATTAGCGTGACAAATTGCGAACAATGATAAGTGAGGAACGAATGCAGCTATGCAAGAACGTTAGGATCAATGTTTAAGGTGGTGGTCCCACTCCAGTGCAGAAGAGACAATTGTGGTGATATTCGTAAGTCTACTGTGCCTCACTCGTTTAGTTTATAAATGTGACTTTTATATATTTGTAATGCTTATTTACTCTGCTTTCGAATAGTGTATTTGGTTTATAAATAGCTGCAAAGATGTTTAATTTGTGAAGGCAAACACAAAGTGTAAGAAACGGCTTTTCAACTCTACTTGTCTCAGGAAATGCAAAATTGTGCTTAACTTTTCACCTAGAGAAAAACCGTTCGAGATGTTTTGAGATTAGATGCTAACGAACAAATTTAAGCATTTTTATCAGCGTGTATTGCTGTACAAAACAGGTAATTATATATACAATAACTTTCAAGATATACATTGTGCTGCGGAGATTTTTTGCACAGTCGGAGGTCGGGCAGGGTTTGCCTTTTCCTGAAAATTATGTCTGTCTGCTTCACTCTGTGTAAAAGTTATTTGTGATCAAAGTAGGCGTTTTTTGTAAAATGGTTAAAAGAAAATGCTAAACTGTTCAAGCAAGAAGCTTTAGCGGTGCTCAGGTTTCGCGTGGAAAAACTTTACACTTCGCTGTCAGAGGATAAGCATCGGTTTTGCTCTATGACTCTAAGCTGCGCTGCTTAGTTTTACACGGACAAAGGAACTGGACAAATGCTGAGCTTAAGCGCAATCTACCAACTGAAGTTTTATTTCTTAGAAAAGGAAAAATGAAACTCAAGCACTCGACGTGATCTGAGGATCGTGAATACACATAAATCATAACAGTGCACTGTAACAGCAAGAATAACTAAGGAATGAAACCATGAAAATGCGTTTCAGAACACGTGTGGTGTTGCAGAGGATAGGTTTCTGAACATACTGAAAGTCTACCTTTAGTCACTTTTTGTCGAATTTGAGGGTGTAGTTCTCTCCCAGAGGGATGGAATTTGCATAGGCTCATGTATTGCGCCCATATTGAGTGATTTGTACTTGGCTAGAGGCAACCGCAAGCTGCATCCGAAGCTAACTGAGTTGGGTGTTACAGGGTCATTTAGGTATGTCGACGATTTCCTCATTTGCCTGCCATATTATTTGTACTCGGAGACCAGAACTGAAGATAACTTATCACTATTCCTGCGTGCACATCATGGCCTCCAATTTACGTCAGAATGCCCCTCAGATTCCCAGCTCCAATTTCTGGATATCAGTCTGGTGTTCTCAAGCGACCACACGTGTTGGTTTTATAAAACTAAAGGAGATAAGGGCATTCTTCTTTTTGCATCCGGGCACACCAAGCTTGTAAAAAGAGGCATCGCGCTGTCCTGCGTGAAGCAGGCCCTCACTAAGTCATGTGACCATAAAATGGAAGATAGCTTGCTTATCCAAATGGGTCTTCTGGATACCCTTTAAGGCTTCTAATTGGCGTTGCCTAAGGAACTTAAGAATACACCAAGAGCTTTCGCCTCCGAAGCAAAGTGATGAAAACAAGCCTTTCGTGGTCCTTCCTTATGGGATCTGCAAAAAAGTTAACCAGGAAGAATCTGCAGATGAGAAAAGTGCGTGCGGCGTCAAGCATGTTTCGCCTTGTGTTCCATGCTCTAAGGGGGTGGTTTACAAAATTCCCCTCTCTTGCGGCAAGTGCTGCGTGGGGCAAACTGGGCGGTGCCTGAATGAAAGGCTTTTGGAGCACAGCAGGAAATGTCGTTCCCTGCAGGGTGCAGAAAACTTGGCGAACCATTTGCCTGAAACACGAGTGCAGCCCATATTTCCAAAGCACAGTTATTTTGGCGCGGGCAACAGAAAAGAAAAAGTGTGAGGTAATTGAGGCCTTTCGGATGGTTTCTGGCAAAGAAGGCGATTACGTTAGCGCTCCTTCCATAGCTCTTTCCCGCCGGGAAATAGATATCTTGAGAAGCGACAAAAGACTTGCATGAGGATCACCCGCCCGTGTCTGTTAGATGCGCGGGGGGGGGGGGGGGGGGTTGAGTGCGACTTCATCTCGGGCTTAGATAAGGTGTTTATTTTTCACATTTTCATGGTTTCATACCTTAGTTCTTGCTGTTACAGTGCACTGTTATGATTTATGTGTATTCACGATCCTCAGATCACGTCGCGTGCTTGTGATTCCTTTTTTCTTTTCTAAGAAACAAAACTTCAGTTCGTAGATTGCACTTAACCTCAGCGTTTGTCCAGTTCCTTTGTCCGTGTAAAACTAAGCAGCGCAGCTTTTGTGAGAATCTTAATTGCATTCAGCTGCTGCTCGGGTGACTTTGAGGCCAGAATCACAATTCTGGCAAGAAATTGTGCTGCTAAACGTGGGTCACACACCCTGCCATGTAAAAGATAAGCTGTCTATCCCTTGTTTCACCCACACACTTGTGGCCTGAACTGAGGCACAGCTGAATAAGAGAGCCAGCATCACAATGCTCCCAGCATATGTCCTGAAATATAAACATCTCCAGCGTACTAAAATATTTTCAGCTGTTGATCAGCAAAGGCATAGCGTAACAATTAAGTTGTGCTTGAATATTTTTCTGTTTCTGTGGACGGGCAAGGTTATAGAAATTAGGGCAGATGATAGTTACGAGAAACTGCGCAGGTCTTGGGTGAAGATTTGTCCCGAGTATTCTCTACCGAAAAAGTTGTCCTGAGTTAGCATATGCCATGCGTTCGCAAACGAAATACAATTAGTCGCCAGCTCTCGTCAGCGCGTTATTTCGCAACCCCAGCTCGCGTTAAGCTGCATATTTAGATGGCCTGAAAAGGGGGTTTCGGCTTTGTGCGCTTTGTACCCGCTACTGCGCCCGGGTACAAAACATGTTCGCGCTTTTGCGGCACGAGTGTGCACAGCATTATCTACTGCATAACACAGGATCAGCACAAAATCACCCACTTCGCACCTCAAAAGGATCACTGTGGTACATGTGCGACTCCCAGCTTCGAATTGTTCGCGGTCCACGTGCAAACAAGCGCAGTCCACGCGTCCCAGACTTCGTCCGCACCAGCGCTGCTGTGCTCGATCGCGCGGCAGCGGCTGGTTCCCCATGCCACGGCCGGTCTCGAAGGAGAGAGCGCGCGCTCTTTCTTACGGCCTTCTCAATCGCCGCGTGAACAATGGGAACTTTTCTCCTTGAGTCACGCTCTCCGCCGCCGCAAGGGGCGCGACCTGCTCACTGTTCGCTCCGCATCTGCTTCAGTGGCGGCGGGTGGCTTTTGCCTGGTTTCGCGCTGTCGCCCGCGGGTTTCGTGGTGAGTGCAGCTCCTAAATGAACGATTACAGAAGGTAGATGCTGCAGCGGCATCCTGTCAACGTGCTACACACGTGAATGGAGTCTTTATATTAAAAAACACTGTCGCTCAGCAAACGCTCGACAAGCATATGACATGTATTGAGGCATGGTAGGCATGGTATCTACTTTTGTTCATTTTAATCTGAATTTTTTCCCAAGCCTGTACAAGAAGATGAATAAAAATAAGTGAATGAGCAGTGATCACATCGAAGCTTCTTAATTCAAGGCAAACATAACAGCAACAATGGCAAAACCGTCTTTCAGCGCTAGATGAGAAACCATCGAGGTAACACCGAAGTTGAAAATAATTTTTTAAAATGTAATTTAAGTTGCACAATGCTTACATGACATAAAGTATTAGTATAACGTCAGAGTAAACACTTTTAACTTTTGTTTTCAATTTTGCTATAATTTATAGACCAGCAAATGTTTTAGGTTGTATTATAAACATTATTTTAAATTTGCAAATAAACGTTGGTTTAATGAAATGTTTACATATCATGATTATTTCATGAAAAAACAGGAAATCTATTTCAAGCACTAATTCCTAGCAATATTTTCTTTCTTTTTCTAGAATGTTTTTGAACTAATAGTTCCTTGTAACTATCTGTGCAGTAATGCCTGCCTTAGAGAGCAATCACTGCCCCATTATTTTGGTAGAATGCTTTGCTTATTACACATCCGCCACTGTTACTCAAGGGACACTCCTCAATAATGGATATAAAAGCTTTTCTCTGTGCGATTTATTCAGAGGTGACTATAGGAGTTGTATGTCGCGCTGTATTGCGCGCCTAGGCACCTAGTGTCGACACCGACGAAATTATTTCAGCTCTGCCGCAATCAGTAACCGAGGAACTGAAAGAAGTGATGGTATCTCCTGTCATCCCATTACCCACTGTCATGTATTCTGGTTTAGCTTACGTCGCTGGATACATTAATTGTGAAGTTAATCAGTGACTTCGGGTGTGACGCTTGTGCTATCCTTGAAACCAGCGAAAGAAGCGGCCCCATGTACACTATTCTGCGAGGACAAGATTCTAGCGGACTGCATTATACAAAACCAGAGTTTTTAGCCCTCTTGGACAAGGTTGTGTCTTTTTTTGAAAAAGCTGTCGTGCACCTTCCACACACAAATATCCTTGAAGTCCTTCAAATCTTAATCCAGCCAGCACTTGAAAACTCACCTTTGCTGAGTTGCCTGGAAGGCATTGACAATAGCCATGCTATAAGGTCCGCTTCTTTAATATGTGAGAAATTTCTCAGAATCCTTCTTGTCGATTATGCTAAGAAGGTGACAGACAGGAACGAAGGCCAGCTCCTTATGTGCACAAACCGTCCAGAAAGATTTTGAGACTTAAATTTTCTAGCCGCATGTACCGTTTTGATGAATGAGTGCAATGTGTTAACTTTGAAGGACATTTTTTTTATTGCTTGCTGCTCTTTTCAATTATGCATATCTGTTTTTATGCCCATTTCCTTGATTGAATGTTTTTATTTTTTTATCATTGTATTAATCTGACTACGACTGTCTACGTGTGCGTCAGTCGCGAGACCGCGTATACATCTGCTGTCTTTCAACTTACTGATTTGTTTTAAACGAAGCTAGAACAGCCCACTTCACTAGACAACTGGAATTTTAACTGTATGCGTAAATGTTTGTTCCTTACTATGAATTTTCGTCAGTGCCTGTTTTGCTCTAAACGAAAACGGCAGCGGTTGACAGAATACTTTGAATGTCCACCGAACAGTTTGCCATGCAGACTAGCGTCAGGTCGCGCTATACCTGCTTACAGCTTTCAAAGGCACACTGCATAAAATGGTACATATAGTTTTGTGTAAAATTTAGGGGCAAAAAGTGTTGATGTAAGTGCACCCGAAACTTCATTTGACCGTGCGCGACAGCACTGACGAAGGCGCGCGCGCACGCGCATTATTGACTATTTTATTGCTCATAACACGATAAATCAGACGCTGATTACGGCTTCTTCCTATAAGCCATAAGGGGTGAAATATCAGGGCCTGCCGGTTGCAACCGATGCGGGCGGAGCGAAGAGCGAGCGCGCGTTTCCCTTGCGCGTGAACGGCTGTAGCGGAGGAGCAGCAGTGGGGCGGTGGCGACCCCACCGAGGCGCGGCGGGCGGTGGAAACAGACCCCATTGGAGAGGCCGTAAGAGAAGAGAGAAACGCGCTCTCCCTCGAGACCGGCTGTGCCCATGCACACCAGAGCGCTGCGGCGCCCCTTGCCGCGCTGGGAAATTTCATCCCGGATCGCGCTTCCCTCTCACAAGGCGCGGATACGTCGCCCGTCACACTGCCCTCTTCTACCACCATATCCGAACATTAGCTGGAGTATTGTTCGGATCTTCCCCTCCGTGATGAATCAAGGCTGGTGACCTTGAAAATGGACCTTTTTCCAATAGGGCACCCTTGTTGAGGGCATCAGGCGAAGTACTATTGACAGGAGGGGTTGCCAAGAATTTGTACAGAAATCCATTTCTAGTAGTGTGCTGAGCTTATCTTTCAAACAGTACTTGAGTGCAGGGCTAGTCTCGTCTAGCCTGTGCGGAGATGCGTGAGTCATTTGTGAACCTACCTTGATACACTACCCCCCTAACCATGACAATGACAACAGGAAGCTGCGAACCTGGCCGCGTCATTTCTGTTGAGGCAAGCTGCGGGAGGCGGGGACAATATAATGCGTGCATTCCTAAGGGCTAGAAGATGGTAGCTCTGCACGCAATTATAGTGCAGCTGTTCTTCGTGTTGATGAAGCGAGGGACGTCCTTTCTTGGAAAAAAAGGAGCAGCGAAGTCCTCCCCTGTTTTTGCGTGGCATCCCGGCGAAAATTGCATACGAGGGCGCTTTGCGCATGTGCAGCAGTGCTACTTGAAAAAGAAAAAGGTCCATTTACAGGGTACACTTGCTTGCTTTGTGACTTATTTATCCCCTCCAATTCAATGTGTCATACTGTTTGTTAAAACGCCGCCAGCGCTCTCGCGTGTGCAGCTGAGGTGCGCCCCGGCTACAGACAACACTAGGTACCCTGGCGTACGAAACGTGCTTCTTATCCAGTACAAGTAGTAGCTTTCATTAATCGTTTTAGTTTTTTTAGTAACACACATGATGTATGCTTGTGTTTGGCAAAAGCGGGCATCTCACTGCTCATGGCGCTGCCTCACAAGAGAAGTGAATAACCGAACAGAAAAGGCCTCCTTCCTTCAACAGAGACGACTAAGCGGAATCAGCAATTCAAAGAACAGTTCTGCCACAATTTCACCCTACCAGCTAGAGATACATCCAGACAAAGCGGAATCTCCCTGTATTCTTATTATCGAGTCAGTCTTACACTGAAAGTGAGGATATGAAGTTTTGCGCGTTAGAGGAAAAACAACTCTCGAATGAAAAATAAAAATTGATGCTATGAAATTATAAAATGAGAAGAAGAGGTTGTTACATGCCGCACAAATGTATTGCATGATATGAAGATTTCACGAGTTCACAACAAAGATAAAAATGGTAAAATAAATACTAAAATTCTGCTTCGCTCTGCACACATGATAAAGAATGCATCGGATGCTAAACTCTGGTATCGGCCTAAGTGCGTTGCTGTTTAGTTATTTCTGACATTTTAGGCAGGACAGGAAAAAAGTGTAATAAAAGTGTGAATAAACTTTTCCACTGCAGTTCCGTCCATTCATCGTCGACTACTCGTGCAAGACAGTTACGCCAAGGGAAGAAGAAAAAAAAACTGTTGGCAGGGTCGTAGCAGCTAAATTGACCCCGCCTCTGTCTTTTGTGCTCAACGTTTCTTCTGCGCGTCCCCTTTCTTTTGGATTGGTTTGTTTATTTTATTTGCGTGCTTTTTTCACTAAACTTACTCTCTTCATTGTTTCCCTGATTGACAAAAAAACGTTAGCACTCAGAAACAGCGATCCTGTGTACTTCACCGTGCCCGTCATGTTCAGTGAGGTTGGAAACGGGGACATCGGTCTCGATGAATCTTTGCAGCTACCTGTTGGGTCGGCAATTATCAAAAGGGTCGTTTTTATAGGCTTTTCATCATCACGGGAGCAGAGGTTGTTCTGTAGCTTCCGTTCCTGCTCCGTCGTCGTTTCTACTGTGTTTTTGTTTTTATTATTCTACCTTCGAAGCCACGCTGCAGTGCTTGTGTGCCATGTTCCATTGCATGTATTTTCTCTACAACAGGAGCAGTGAAGGAGAGAGTGTGCTGGCCACTCGTGTCTTTCATGTTCGCCGGCTACATTTTGTTGCTACAGAAACTGCGCCTTTTGTGGAGCATTCGCATTTTCCCTCGCCCTCAAACTCCGTGCATCTGCCTCGCCCTCGCCCCCCCCCCCCCCTCCAAACATGCACACACGGACGACGCGCGTGCACGCGTGTGTGAATAAATAAAATGAGCACTCTGTGGAGCATCAAATTGGAAGAGGGGAAGAGGACACCATAAGCGCCCACAAAACTGGACCCGTTCGGTTCTTCTTCTGGCAACGTTCCTTTACAACCCCCCTTTTCCCATTTCCCAAGCGTAAATCCGCCTCTTCAGTGCCGAAGTGAACATCAATACTTGCCGGCATCCTGCGTGTTACATAGCCCTTTGGTGGATTTCATGTCTCTTTTGCATTATCGATTCATCTCAAAAAGAAAAAAAAAATTGGCATCATTCACTTATCTACGCATTATTAATTACTGCACCATAAAACCCAACACAACAACACAACAACATTAATTACTAACTGTAGTTTCCAAAGTTGGACAAGCACCAACTAAAAATAAAGAAAAACGACTGCTGACTGAAGTTCAGCTAATTATAGCTGTATTATCATATATGTAATAACGTTTGATAAAAAAATTTTTATTGACAACAAGAGTTGGCACTTTACACTCCAGTCAAGGAGTGTTCCGGTCCCTACTGTATCTATGGCATCAACAATAGGGAGCTTTGGAATAGGGAGCCCCTACTGCATAGTGGGATAAGGTAATAGAGCTGCAACAATGCGCACTCGCCGAGTGCTGGGATAAACAGGCGAGGGGTGCGGTAATTATACTGGGCATGTCTACTTGCACCCCGCTATTACCTTATTTCCCTAACCTATAGGGTCTCCTTATTCTAAGGCACATGATTACGTCATTGCACATCGCGAGGATCAAGAAAACGCAAGACAGGCGTTGACTTCAACTAGGGTTCATTGTCGAAGCCTGCAGAAATATATACGAGACACAAACAAATAATTTGCATGATATCGCCACTTTCTTTTTTTGGCATCCGCTTTTCCTTTTCACCGGTACTAAATTTGCACTGTGATCTCTTTGACACCATGTTTTATTTGTGTTGAGGTGGGCTAGCATACTGCAGTCAAAGCCACCGAGACTACTGCAGTTCAGTCCAACCCCCTCACGCACGGCGGGGAGAAACAATCGGGTTCGTGGCTCTACAGCGGAAACTATAATTCCTCTCACAAGGTGTTTGCAGCACTGCGAGAAGCTGATGCACCCCGGTCCAATCAGGATCTTGGGCTATACACTAGGAAATTGTGCTCCTACTCGCCTCTAGTCCCCCATATTGGCGGGGGTGACAGTAGGAGCACAATTCTGTATTATAGAGCACAGAGGGGAGAGGCACTTGGGAGCACAATTGCAAGGGCTGCTCTGCCTTTCCCAGTGCTGCAGATATCTTGTGAGACCAAGTATAGGCAGGAGAGGGAAGGCTCTTGTCACATTGCGCGTGTATTGTTCGAAGTAGTGGTGCGGTGGGGTGAAGTGGGGAGTTGAATAAGGTGGGCCATGCTGTGCATGACAGGGACAAAAATTCGTTTCTCTGCCAGGACTTTGCTGTGGAGCCAGAAAAATAGATTTAGCATACCGCGATCGGCCACCGTGGCCCTCTACCGCTCGTGGGCGGGGCGCACAAGCTGATTGGTTCCGATGAGGCAGGTCTATGTGCCAACATCCAGTATGTGGCGCCATCTATCGGCATCAAAGTGATCTGGGCATGCGCAGTGGAACGCGCGGTGGCGGATCACGGTAGCGGATTGCGGACCACGGTGTGCTAAATCTCTCTAGTATTTGAAAGCCCACGGAGCAACAAAAGAAAAGCCTTCAGACTGGGCTCTCAATTCCTCATTCATGGATTGGTGGCATAGCCTGGTGGCAGAATCTGAACTACTCTCAAGATGGTGACTATGGAACTGCCATCTTAAGTTTACTTAGTTTCAGAAAAATTAGAGACCTTGTCAAATGTTTTTGCGAAGTCTAGGAATATACCGCCAACAATGGAACTCCTGTCAAGAATTGAATTCAGATATGTGTAAACGATAAAAGTTGTGTCTCGCAGGAAAATTACCTGCGATATTGATGCTGATGATCAGTAAGACATTTGACTGTAGGAAAGATGCAATGTGAGAGTAAATTACATGTTTCATGATCTTACATAAACGCTGGTTAATGCCATGGGTCTATGAGGTAAATGTTTTTCTGCAGATTTGTGCAATGGGATCACCTTCCCAACCTTCCAGTCCTCTGGAATGCAGGCTGTCTGAATAGATTGCTGGAATAGGTTAGAAAGCGTTATATAACTGTATACTTTAGTCTTGAGCAAGAACTTTGCATTTGTGTTACGAACGCCACATGACGAAGAAACTTTTAGTTTTTTTTTATTTTTTCTATGCCAGCGATATCAAAGACAAAAGAGTTCGTTTGTAAGAAGTCAGCACTAGGATAGGACGGGGTTACAAGGCACACATTCTTAGAAAAAACAGAAAAAATACATTATTTAGAACATTTGCGCACTAATCAGGTTGAATTAATTGGTCGCTTGAGTCTTTTAGGGCAATAGCGGAATTGTCTCTTTTGTTGACTACGCTCTAAAATTGTCTAGGGTTTGTATTGAAGAGATGGTAACATAGTATTAAAAAATGAATCCTTGCCATGCTTCAGTGCTTTCTTGTATTCGGTAGCAACTGCCTGATAGGCAGCCCTACGTTCTTGAGTACCTGATAGTTTTGCAGAGTGAAAAATGCGCTTTTTCTTGTTACAGAATCTTTTTAACGATTGATTGAACCATGGCGATTGCCTGTTGGACACGATTACTATGCGTGTTATGTATTTATCAGTGAGCAATGAAACGGTTTCTTTATATAGATTCCAGTTTGTATACACGGAGCGATCATGAAAATTAGGTAAGTAATCATCTAAAAAGACAGAGCACATGGTTAATAGGTGGGTTGCAGAAACCTAGAAGTGAGCTTCTCTGCACAGCAAAAACCCCTTCACTTAGGCGGCCAGACCTGTTTTAGGGGCAGAAATTAGGTGCAGTGCAGGAAAGGTCTATTGTGCAATAATAGCCATGTCCATTTCCTGTATCCTTGTTGTCGCAGTTATAGGATTAAGAACCCCTTGGTTCGCGAGTGCCATTCATAATGCCTTCCCCCGCCCCTACATCTTCCAGGCTCCCAATAGTGAAGGAATTCTGCTCAACAGGTTTGTGCATGACATCAGGCTGGACATAGAAGTATTCGGTGCTGCACCCAACTTCTGCCCCCCAAAACAGGTTTGGCTACCATAGTGAAGGGGTTTTTGCTCTGCAGAGAAGCTGACTTCTCGGTTTCTGCAACCCACCTATGGCATCAACATCAGCATGCTTATAGTCACGAATATATTTTAATGGTTATACCCTGGTGAGGCACAGAGCAGGTAAGGGAAAAATGAAGCAGTAAGTGGTCGCTTGGAAAGTATGATATGGGATTGAAAACATCAGGTGCAGTGGTGAGTACTAAATCCAGGATGTTAGAAGTAGTAGACGTAATTCTAGTGGCCTGCATTACGAGCTTAGACAAGTTGAAATCGTTGCATAAATTCAGAAAACTTTCTCCTTCACTGGAAAAAGGATGACAATAGGCATGCACATTAGACCATACATTATTAGGCAAGTTAGTCTCCTAACAAAAGGGACTACTCTGATACCTTACTGTGGTCATGTGGATGAATTACATAATGAAGTTCGTCGGCAAAGGTGGGTGAACAGGACGGCAGACGATAGTAAACGCCCACAATTAATTTCTTCAAGTCCGTTTGAATTTCAACCAAAACAGTTTCTAATGGGTTAGTAAGATGGATAGGAAATGAAAGACTATCGGAGACAGGTATAAGCACGGCTCCACCACACCGAGTACCCTTGTCGAAATGTTAAAGGTTGTAGTGTTTTTTACAATCAAATCGCTGCTATCAACCTTCGCAGACAGCCAAGTTTCAGTAAGGCAGATTATGTCTGCATCACAAGCATTGACAGTAGAGCAAATATCAATACATTTTGGAGGTAAGCTTCGAATATTTGTGAATAAGAGCGAAAGTTTTTAAGCAGCTAACTTAGGCCCACTGCTCCTCCCCACGAAACATAAAAAGAGCTAATTGACATCTAGAATATGTCTAGGCCAAGAAATGGGCACTTCTAAAAGAAGTCTCATTTGAGGCATTCTGTAGACCCAAGAGCTAAAAGCCTTCCTGTAGCTCCGATTTAGCTGTGCTAACGCTACACTAGTAGAAGTCTTGAAAGCTCCTTGCCTAGAAAATTTTTATACTTGTTCTAGACATTGCTTCTAGCTGTAGCTCTGCTATAGCTGTGCTAGTAGACATCTTTAAACCCTCTTGGCTAGAACGTTTCTATGCTTGTTTTAGATGTGTAACGATTTGCAGTTTCTGCTCAGTGTCCTCAGTTTTGCATGTGAGGTCACACAGTGCTCTGCTTTGAGCATTTTTTTCTAAATTTAATGAAATTACACAGTTAACTGGGGAGAAGGCAAATTGATGAAGGCTTGCACTTTGTGCAACACAATAAGACACAGCTAGAGATGGCACAAAATGAGTTGGGCTGAAGAGAATTAAGATTTTAAATTTTTAGAATTTTAAATTTTCCCACCAATTATGTGCCATCTCTAGCTGTGTCTTATAGTGCTGTAGAAAATGCAAGCCTTCAACAATTCACCCTCTCCCAGTTAATTGTAAAATTTAAAATTTAGAAAAAAAATGTTCTCAAACAGAGTACTGTGTGATCTCACATGCAGAATTGAGGACAATGAGCACAAACTACAAATTGCTACACTCAATAGTGAATGCAGATGCTGAGTGTATGAAGAACACATGCTTCTCCAGTCCGAATTTTTATTGCACTCCATCTACAAAACTAAAAGCAATCAGCAAATAAACTTGTTGACAATATGGATCTGAGAAGCCTTTTTGAAGGTTCTTCTGCAAAAGTAAATTCCAAACAACCTGCACTGGCAAAAAACAGTTAAGTTACAGGCATGCATGCAAATGCACTGGTGTAAACTCACTGGAACCATCCACCCAGAAGGTTCTGCATAAATTCTTTTTATAACTTGCATAGATATATAAAATCATAATGCACACTGAAGGCATTGGCTGATGAGATAAAATCAGTGGTTTATCGTAAACTCCAGGTTCTACCTTTTCCAGGGGTAAGATTCCAGCAATCTGCAAAGACACAAAAAAGCTCAAAATAATCAAACGAGCCAAAGGCAGTCGCAGTTGAGCTACGTGGCTGGGTTTTGTGGGGTTTTTAGAAAAGAAAAATATGCACGGAGGAAGGAAACACCAAAATTAGTTGACACCACTAGCATCTATTCAAAATACCCGGACCTACCATGAACACCATTGAAATCATTCGCCTAGTAGGCTATGCATGAAAAAAAATCCCTCAGAGCTCGCACCACAACACGAGGTCGAGGCAGTGGCCTTATGCTTCGGGCACTGACCTACCGTGAAGTTAAAGAACAGCCTTTTCTAGTGTGTGTTAAAAGAAGAAAGCTTTATACACCCTGTGCATACACAGAAAACCTTAAAGTGAGCTGAGGCTACTGGTTTGAAAACGCTACTGTGCAAAGATGACAACAAATAAGAGTAGGACACCATATGTGCACAACTACCAACTATTTATTGGAAGAAAGCAAGAATATTCTACATCTGATGCCAATGAAATGTCGGAATTTTTTCGAACAGACTCATATAATTCCACATCTTCAATACGATCATTAGCAACAAAACCAACTCGAGATATATTACTTCAGTTCTACATTTGCTACTGCACATACTTAGCACGCATCAGTGAAGTTAACAAAGCCAATACAATACAGCTAAGTTGCTTGTTGGGTGGGTTGGTTGGACAGTACGTTAAAACAGCGCTAGAAACATGTACAGATAGACTGACAAACACATAATGTGTGTTTGTCTTTCTATTTACCCATGTTTCTAGCACGCTAGTCAGACCCATCTGCGGCTCAGCTTTGGTGTGTTGCTTTCACCATACAAGAGAAGTGGAAAGTTACTGTTGAGAAATATGAGCTCCATATCACAGCGCAGCAGTGGTTGTAAAATGTAGTGTGGGAAAGCTGCAAAATCAGTGTAAATGTCCAAGTGCGGGAAACAAAGACAGCACACTGAACACACGCCATCGAGAGCACGTTGAGCATGTCGAAAAACGAGAAAGGATGAGTTGAACGATCGGTGAGCGCGGGTAGCAAACAGTTGCTAGCGACTGCAATGCCAAAATGCTAATTAAGCAATAACTGCCTACAAAACCCAACTATTACAAAAACAAATATGGGTTCATTTTATATTTTTTTCTCAATTTCAACCTTATGGTTTGTAAAGAAACAAGAAAAAAAAATCAATCAATGAAGCAATGTTGACAAATTGTAAATTGCATTGGCATCGAGCAGAGCGCCACCACGCAACAGGCTTCAGCGTGCGGAATGATGTTTGAGCGTACGATAGGCTCTCCTGCTGACTGTTCTCTTGCCCAAGCAACAAACAACTGGTATACATTATTCGCTATGCATTTTCCGGCAGTGCGGTGGTTTGCCCGTGCTCCCAGGCAAGCCGGAATAGAAGCATGTCATTCGCGTGCCTCCCGTCGTCTTTCAGGACACGTATGCTACCACAGTGCGGCCTTACGAGTGGCAATACGGAGGTTTTCTGGTGTTGGCCAGGCAAGCTGGAATGAAGAGGCACTCGTAGCGGTAGTTTAGCTGGACCGTAAATGACGGTGCTTTGGTTCTCGCTAGAACGAACCGCAGTTTCAAAGTTAGAGGTTATTTTAAAGCGGTCTCTTACCTTCTGTTCCTGATTAATAAATAATCAAGTTGAGACATTGGAGTAATGCAAAGCTGTCTAACAATTTATGTGCGTAATTATTGTTTAATTCCGTGGCTGCAATAAACCATGCGTAGAAAATGTTTGCTATGATTCGTGAACATTCTTTGAATAGGGATTCAACATTCTGAACAGGTGAAACATGGAGTATTTTTTTGTGGACTTTTAGAAGGTAGGAAACCCTTTCTACAATAGTATTTGTGAAACGTTTCTGAATAAACATCGCTGAGAGGTCTTTGGAGACATATTTAATTGACGTCTCCAAAAAAACGTACTGAGACGTCTTTGAAAAGGCGTCTTAGTACAGACGTGCTAAAGAAGTTTTTGTTCTAGAACAAGATGTTTGTAGCCTTCCAGAGCTGTTTCAAAAAGTTTATTAGACGTTATGGTGTTTCGTGGCTCGCGCAATGCTATTCAGTGGAGGATTGCACGGAGGCATTGGGCAGTTCATCCATGGAATCAGATTCGACCCGTGGCGAACGGCGCTAGAAAATTAACGCCCGCAGCCATCAGAGAGGTTGCAGAGAGGTTGAAGGATGATGATTTGGCAATTTTTGGCCTGCACTATTCCTGCGTGAGAGATGGAGGGTGACATTTCCAAGCAGGACGAAAGCTCATTGTTAGGTTAGGAGCCTCTGGCGCCCAATACTCAAGTCAGACGGGCAAGGTTAGTGACCCTTCCACGAAGTGCACTTACATATGAACAGTGACACATTTGGTGCTTGCTGTCACACGGCAAAATCAAGTGTCATTTTGAAATGACGGAAGTGCCGATGCGTATGCTGCAGCCCTACGTGGAAATTAATTAGTTTTCACGAAAATACCTTAATATTCAATTTTATTGCAAGCACAATCACCCCAAGCTAATATTCAGTTCATTTGTGCATTTGAGAACATGGTTTTCACTAAAAAACATCACGATGTCGCACGCGCTTTTTGCTAACATGCATAGTTACTGCTTTTTACATGCAAAACCGACCTCGTTTATGATGTATAGTTACGCTGCTAACTGCGGTTATCGTGAACGTAGCTTTGCGACTGATTTGTATCGTTAACCGAGAAAATGCCGGTAGCCCCTACGTATGGAACGGAGTCACAGGTGTTCGAGCGCGAAACGTGCACGAATTGTATGATTCAGAGCAGCGTGCATTTTTCACGCGAAATCACGTCCGACGGCGCTTCTGTGCAGCCTAAAATGTCCAGTGGCGCAGCACCCACGCACGGCAGCATCGTCAAGTCTTTACAGCGTTTGCCTGGCGTGTAATTGTACACAGCGTTGAAAAATGTCCAGTTTCCGCAGCATCACGAAAGTAGGCGAGAAGTTCGCAGTGTTCACAGCACCGGATGCTACTAGCTTTCCGCTGTAATGCCGCCCGTGAGCGCTCGTGAACGGCAGAGCGCGCGGTGCAGGAAGCGCTTGGCCGTGCACTCCTCCGTGGTCGTCGTTAGGCATATAATTTGTTTCGCATCAAAGTATCGGTGGGTGGTGCTTTCGTATGGCCAGCTTAATAGGATATATGGCTCACTTGTGGCACTGTTTTGAGAGAAATGAGAATAATGAGAGAAATGTGCAATTCAAATCGACGGCGCCTTAGGAGCGTAGCTAGTGTATACCTGTACTACAAGGGTGAACTGCGCCGCGCTGCCGGCGACGATGACTATGAAGTTGTGCGCAGAAATTTTCTTGTATTGCAGCAATTACTTCTGCTAGCTACTTGGTACGGGTGAACGATCCTCAAGAAGGTTTAATTTTTGACATTGTTTTACTTCAGGGATTATTATTTACGGGAAAAACAAATTCTCGCACATTTTTCTGACGCCGGTGATAGCGGGGTCGGATGCACCGTAAAGGTGCTGGCTGGAGCTGGCGGCTTGCAGGAGCAAAAGCTTTGCTGTCCTTGGCCGGCACTTGAGCGACATGCTGCCGTGTCAAGTGACGACTTTCTAGAGATTGGGATACAAATAACTCCAACTTCGTTGATGCAGCTTGACATACCGCATACCATCGAACTGCAGCACCAGACGAATGCCTTCGCCTTAGCGCAAGCACTGAGAGCGAGGGTAGCTATTCAAGTCTACGCATCGGTTTTACTTGGTGACAGCTTAGATCCCTTGCCTGTTAATAAAACACTCATAAAATTACGATAAGCATTTCAAAACATTGTAATTCTCAAAAAATGTATGTTGTGTGCTTCCGGCGGGCCACCCCGCGGGGAAAGAATGGCCATTGCCGGAGCGCTGAGTTTATTGTGTCGAGATGTGCGACTCGAACAAGCTATGCGTCCTCGCGAGCCCTTCTGTTTCTGAGAACTGTGTTTTTATGACCCTTAGAAGATGCGCCGCGCAGATGCCCCAGAAATGGAGATGGGATGGAGACCGCTACTACTGCTCCTTGGACCGCACGTGTGGCTCCTGCTGCGCACTGCTTTTGTTCGTTGAGTGCTTTTTCGTGTCTGTCCGCGGGGCTGTAGCCATGTGTTAAGACGCTCGACGGTTTCGAGGAAATGCGTGGTGCGGGAAAATAAAAACTTCATTAGCCCCGACGCGCCATTGACCCATTTAAGTTGGTCTAAAATTCTCGGATTGGCCACCAGAATCTAGACCGTGATTGATATATAGGAGGTGCTCTAATATCCTGAGAAATTGATTTCAGATGTTTTGGCGTGTAATGACGAGTGCGCCGGTTCTCAGCCGCCTCTACTGCCATCTTTGTAAGCACCTTTCGTTCAATAAACGGCCTTATATTCAATAAACGGCCTTATATCCAACTTGCAACGTGTCGTCGGACGAGTGGACGAAGTAGCTTGGTGCTATTGGTTCAACTGACGCTCTATATGATCCATGTCATCAACATTGTTCGACGTACGCCCTTTCGCAATTGACCTACATCGACTAGCTTTCCTTTAGATTGAGCCTAGGACTTAGACTGGGTGTCAGATAAGTCATAAAATAATAGGTTATCTCGCCGCTGCCTGTCTTCAAGCTCAGCTCGCTTAGAGCGCAGCTGAATGTTTTCTCCCTTAGGCTGGTCAGTCGACTGCTGAAGACACTGTACCTCCTTCTTGACTGCCTCAAGGGTGATCGTTTCATGTCCAAATTCCGTCAATCCTTTGTCGAACTGCGCTCTGAAAATTCGCCTGTTCTTTCCTTAGGTCATCAACAAATTTAAAGGGACAGAACACTGGAATTTAGGTCTCAATTTTTTTAGCCGCAGTGGAAAGATTGATGTCTAAAATGTTTGATTCCATAACGGTTTTGTTAAAAACGCTCTAGAAAATTTTTACCGGGAATTTTTCAGCCCCGCCGGGGTGGCGCAGTGGTAAGACGCCCGACTACTGTGCCGGAGCTCCCGGGTTCGAACCCGACCTCGGCGGCTGCGTTTCGATGGAGGCGAAACAAAGAAGCGTCCGTGTGCTGTGCAATGTCAGCGCACGTTAAAGATCCCCAGGTGGTCGAAATTACTCCGTAGCCCTCCACTACGGCTCCGCTTTCTCTTTCCACTTTCACTCCCACCTTCCTCCTTTCCCTTACGGCGCGGTTCAGGTGTCCACAGAGCAAGTGTGACAGATACTGCGCCTTTCCCTTCCTGTGAACCAACCAACCGACCGGGAATTTTTCAATGCGTGCGCCCGTTTTTATGTAGTCCGATGCTGGAAACCATGAGCAGCGACCGCGATGACGACTGGTGGTCGACAAAAAAGACGTACTGAAAACAAATACAACTTTTACTCACCAGACAGTAATCAGACTTTTTTGCGTAGAGTAACGTCCTTTTAAGTTTCGCACTCAACATTATTACAGCACAGTAATGCACGCCTTCGTCGACGAAAGTTTTAGTGGACACTGTCATTGCTTCATTCACAAAATTGTAGACACTGTGGCACCATCTAGTGGCAAAACCTGAAAGCATACCTCTCGCGGTGCGAAAGCAAGGGTGGTTTTTATTTAAGGACGCACTGGGGAGAGCGCAAAATATAATAAATTATGGCAAGCACTCCTAAACGAAAAAAGAACAGTGTGCAGTTACGAAAATCAGCGATATTTTGTTGACATGTAGTCACGTGTGGGGCTGCACAGAAAGTACTAGTGTTTCTCTGCTAGATGGCGCCTCTGTTGTTTTTATGCGATCTTCAATGGCAATTTAAAATTGTAAAGCCTCTTTGATATTGTAGTGCTCGATCTGTACTATATGAGGCAAGATCTTTTCATCTCCGCCATAATCTCATGACGTATTTTGGGCTCGCACTCACCGCCTCAGACCACACTTCTAAATATATCATCACCAACTTGCGAGGGGCTTGTCAGAACGTCGCCCAAGGGTGGGCCATCTCCTTAGCCTATAGAATATATCAAAATTGCAGTCGGGACACGGACCCCGCGTGCCGATATCTCGTCTGGGCTCCTAGTCACCAGGGTCTTGCAGGGAACGAGGCAGCCGACGCAGCCACCCGTGCGCTTTCTCCGGGCAGTTTCCTCGGGACTCGAATCGGCTGAGGATATCGATTTCAATCCGGCCTACACATTCAAAGATATTGCAATTTTTTTATCAAAACTGGCATCGCAAATACCCTAACCCCTGCAAAGGGTTAGGAAAAGCGAACGAGGGGCTGCTTCTGCATCTCTTCACTAACACGATGCTGTGCCCGCCAGTACTTAAACATTTTGACTCCCAATTCACTGGCCAGTGCCAGTACTGTGGGGAGGTGGCTGACACCTACCACATGGTATGGGCCTGCCAACGAAACCCATCCCTTTCCCCCAATTCCTAACAATTCCCGGGAGGACTGGGAGGCAATCCTACTAGGCTGCTGCGATCTATAGGCTCCCAAAGCATCACTGGGCGGCGCTGCGGCTCCTGATGGGCAACGCCAGCTGTGGCAGAAAAACACACACTGGGGCGCCGCCGGCTCGGCTCGCTGCCTTCGCGACATGCGCCGCGCGCTTTCTCTCGAAAGAACACGCGCCCTGACGCGCCCCCGCAGGCACATCGCGACATGCCGCCTGCATTTCGTCTTGATGATTGGACAACCTGCCGCGTATTTCCATGGAGGAAACGTAATTGTAGACGAGAAAATTTTTATTCACGTCTGCACTGTAGAGCAGGCGACAGGCAGCGATGAGTAAATATTGATAATGATTGTGAATGCGTTTCCCACGTTAGCGAAAATGTAGGAAGTTTATCGCGAGGTAAGTCAGCTATGTAACTATATTGTCGTATATAATATGTTTAAAAACTGCGCAAATATTATCAGTACTCTGAAATAAAGCTGCTCGCTTGTTATCGTTTTGGCCTGTAGCACGAGATCTATGTACGGTTTTGTTTTTATTATTACGACGTTACTAAAGCAAATCTTGCAGTAGAAGAATAAGCTATTGTCCAAAGGAGATGTTTCTGCAAAGGCACGAACGCTAGCAGTCTCAAAAGCACATACGTGCTCCGTGCTCTGCACGCGACATAACCGGCTCGCTGGCTCGGAAGGAAGGTGAAATCCAAGCTTGTACTACAATCATGCTTTATTTCGGTTCTTATTAAATGGTTGTGCTTCATTTATATTTGGTTTGCATTTACGAAACCTGTGACGCGAATAGGGTGTTCCGTGCGAGTAGTGTCAATCGAGCCATAACTAGGATCGCTGTTGTATTGCACTTCCAACATATTGTTGTTATGAATAATAATAATGTTGGTTCATTTATTGGCCAATTTGCGGAAATTTGTAAAAGTGGCTCAGCCAAGCATGTCCCCCCCCCCACTTCCCCCCCAAAAAAGGCCTCGTTTCTAGATATTTTCTTGGTCGTAGGGCACATTCACACATAATTGTCGATCGCGGACGTCGCACGCTGGATATCTGTTGATTTGGTTGCTTTCAGAGCACTCGCAAAGCAGGGAGGGAGCACAGAAAATCAGCAAAGCAAGACACGTACGGAGCGATCCTCCACCCCCCACTTCGTATACATGGTGTTAAACCATTGTACTCTTTTGATGCCTCTCTAAGACGTCTTTGTCAACTGTCGAACTTTTCTGAGTTTATGGAGAAGGGGAAAATTGGCCCTTTTCGTTGTTTCCACAAAGAACGTGAGACTTCTCAGAATGCTATCATGTGGTTGGAAAACAGGTCTTGTGGAAATGCTTGCAATGAAGTCTGCAAAGTTCCACACGTGAGCCTCGTTTTTTGGCGCTTCGCCTATTATTGTGGCCACCCATGACACATTGCTACTTATACCCCCGTTTCGCATCAGCGGAAGCGTGTTTGTATCGCCAAATAACCGCCAGGCGCAACTCGATCGCCGCACATGCACAGGAAGCTAGCGGAGCGTCTGCTGCGGCGACGTCCCATCGTTTCACATTTCGCCACCATGCCAGGAATGCGGCGCTGCCATCGCGCGGCGAAACTTGAGCTTGGGTTCCCTATACAGGCCCAAAGGCCTTAACGCGGTGTGTGCTGGCGGCGGCAACCGCCAATAGGGTCCCTGACTAGGGTCTCCATCCATTATTGTAAGGCCGAGGCCCTTAAGGCTCGGCGTCAAACCTCCAAATATACAATAAACCTTTTCACCACCATCACCACCTGGTTCTTTTGCATTTTTTTTTCAGTTCGCGTGTTTACAACTTGTAAACACGCGAATATTACAACTTGTAATATTGTAAACATATTGTGACATATATGTCCTGCATCGTGGACATTGAAGAAGACAACGATCAGCAACAGTGACACAGAAGAAAAAGTGGTAGCAACGTTTGGTGCTAGAAGAAGGTTGACTCTGCTGTGCTTCTGTGTTTTGTGTGCTGTGTCATCCTAGACTAACCTTCGTGGACTAACCTTGCCACGTATCAATATCATCAAACTGCTTAGGCGGGGATCAGACAAAGGGTTCTGCGCCTGGACTCTCGTGTTAGGCCCAGGGTTGAGCTCAATATCCTCAGATAGCAGTTGGTTTGCAACATCAATGCATTCATTGAGCACGCAAAGCAAAACTCGCCGGTCATGGGAGCAGCAACAGACAAACGTTATTCGATTTAGCGTATAGCAGAGCAACAGAACCAACCTGAGTGAAGAAGCAGAGCGAATTGTTCAGCCGCATGCAGTGCTGGTCTCAGGCCCACTAAGGGCGCTGAAAGGTTCAGCCAGCTCTTCATATGCCGAGCAGATAGTGATGTTGACGTCGATGCGTGTCCCAGGTATTGTGGAGGGATAACCATGAAGATTCAGTTTCTGTTGCGGCCAATCTGATCCCCTTGCATCGTTGTAGTGACAGGGAAAATTGCTGGTGCCACTTGCGAATGAAGATCATAGTACAGCGATGAAGTGTATCCACGCCGTAACCTGAGTGAAGAGCAATATTGTTTAGCCGCATCGCAGTGCTCTTCCCTCACCCACTCTTTGACTCTGCCTCCTTGATTAGAGCCTCAGTGTGCAAGGTCATCCGTTTGCCATCTCCATGCGTACTTGTTTTACCCCTAGTTAATTCGTTACTTTTAGTTCAGTTCTGTCGTTCAGTCATGTCCAACTCTTCGTAACCCTATGGACCATATCACGCCACGCTTTCCGGTCTCTCACTATCTTCCTAACATCACATAACTTTATCTGCAGTGCCTCGAGGGTGCCATCTAACCATCGCGTTCGCTGCCTACCCCTTCTCCGGTGACCCTCAACCTTTCCCAACATCAAATGTTTCTCCAGCGACTCCTCTCTTCTCATCAGATGACCAAGGTATCTGAGCTTTAATTTTAGAATTTGGCCTTCCAATGAGCAGTCAGGGTTTATGGTGGACAATATCGACTGATGTGATCTTCTGGCAGTCCAAGGAACTCTCAAGAGTCTCCGCCAGCACCACAATTCAAACGCGTCAATTCTTCGGCGGTCAGCCTTCTTCACAGTCCAACTCTTGCATCCATACATCACAACTGGAAAGACCATAGCACGACTTATACGGATCTTGGTTGGCAGTCTAATGTCTCTTCTCTTTACTAGGCAGTCATGGCTAGCCATGGCTCTCTTTTCCAGAAGCAGGCGTCTCCTAATTTCATGGCTGCAGTCTTCTTCCGGAGTAATCTTGGTGCCCAAAAAGAGAAAATCTGTCACAGCTTCCACGTCTTGTCCCTTGATGCTCCAGGACTTGATAGGGCAAGACACCATGATGTTTGTATTTTTAATGTTCAGTTTAAGCCCAAACTTCTCACTCTCTTCTTGTACACACATCAGAAGTGTCTTGAGTTCCACTTCACTTTCTGCCATTAAAGTGGTATCATCGATATATCTAAGGTTATTGATACGTTTTCCAGCAATCTTCACTCCAGTTGAAGACTCGTCCAGACTGGCCTTGGGCAGGGCGACAGTATGCAGCCTTGTCTAACTCCTTTTTCAATTGGAAACCAATCAGTAAGACCATGCCCAGTTCTGACTGTGGCCTCTTGCCCTTCATACAGGTTCCTGAGGAGACAGATGAGGTGAATTGGAACTCCCATCTCTTGTAGAGCTTGCCACAACCTGCTGTGATCTATGCAGTCAAACACTTTCGCATAATCAATAAAGCAGAAGTAGATGTGTTTCTGGAACTCTTGCTTTTTCCATGATCTAGCAAAGGTTGGCAATATGGTTTCTAGCTCCTCTGCCCTTGCGAAACCCAGCTTGCACGTCCCGGAAGCTTCCGATCCACATACTGCTGCAGCCTACCTTGGAGGATTTTCAACATCACCTTGCTAGCATGCGAAATAAGCGTGATCGTGCGGTAGTTGGAACAATCTTTGGCACTGCCTTTCTTTGGAATGGGGATGTAAACTTACCTCCTCCAATCCTGTGGCCACTGCAGGGTTGTCCAAATCTTTTGACATAATGTATGCAGAATATTAACAGCGTCATGGTTGAGGTTTTGAAGCAAGTCAGCAGGAATGCCATCAATTCTGCTAGCTTTGTTCTTAGCAAGGCTGGCTAGCTGGCTAAGGCCCATTCAACTTCACTCTTTAGGGTGCCCGGCTCGAGATCAGTTATCACCACCGTCTTGTTGGGTTTGCACATCCGGGTCCTTGTACAGTTCAGTGTATTCCTGCCACCTCTTTATCTCTGAGGCTTCAGTGAGGTCCCTGCCTCGTTTGTTCTTTATCACGACTAGCTTAGCACAGAAGCTTCCCTTGATATATTTGAGTGTCTTATACAGAGCTCTTGTGTTGCTCAATTGGCTGTTGTCCTCAACTGCTTGGCACTGTATGTTCAGGAAGGCATTCTTATCTCTCCTTGCTGTTTTCTTAAAATTCGCATTGAGAACGTTGTATCTTTCTCTTTCCCCCATAACTTTTGCCATCCTCCTTTCCTCAGCTATTTGCAAAGTCTCTTCAGATAACCAGTTTGATTTCTTGCATTTCTTTTGCTTTCGAACTACCTTAGTAGCAGCTTCTTGTATTATACCATGAACATCAGTCCAGATCTCTTCAGGCTCTGTCTTCTACATCTGCTTCTTGAAATCGATTCTTCACTTTATTCCTTCTTCAAATTAGATGTTCTCTAACTGGGTTCTGCGAGCTCCCACTGAACTGCCCCTCTCACTTTCTCTATACTATTACGTCAGTTTACTTTTTTCCTTTTTCTCTTTCTGTTATCCTCAAGGTACAGTACAGAGGGAAGAGAATTTTAAAACAATGAAAAATGAACTCCAAGCAGTGCATAACTTATACAATACAAAACAGTACAAAGTACGGTTATAAATTTTTTAAATCTACATTATTTGATGAAAAATAGTGTGATGTGAACCAGTTAGTCGCACAATAAATCAGCTAATGAACACAAGCACATTATTTAGTGTTGTAAGGACATTTATAAACTGAAGGGGATGATTGATGCTAGCTAAAAATGTGGGTAAAGAATTCCATTAATTGCAGGTTCTTAGAAAATGTGATTGTGCACGTAAGTGTATGTAGTGGCGCACTGAGACTTTTTGTTGTTACGACGATAAGATATAAAGGGTGTTGGTTGTTTCGCGTACGGACCATGCACAGTGCTTAATTCATTGAAACCTATTTTAGAGCTATAATTGTTTTTGGCGCAACTAGTTCCTCACTTTCGCGCTGCCGGCGTAGGCCAAGATGCTGTGCGTTGACTTTGTTATGTTGACAGAGGCGCAAGCAGCATCAGCCCATCCACTGAACTAGGCAGCGTGCCAGTTCGCTTCGTCTCTGTAAAGAGGGCATGGTGGGTGAACTTGTTTACGTGCTTTCAGGATCGTGCAAATATTCGTGACTGTTGGGCTTGCTTGAGGCAAAAAAGCTTTAAATCACGGCAGCATTTGTTCCGGTTTTCGTGCATGTAACTCGTCCGTACTTTTATTCGCTTCCTTATCCCATTCGTCCCTTGATTTCTGCGATATACAAGAAGTTGAAACAGGTGGGAGTCAAGAAATAAAAAGAACGAGGTGTCTAAAGAAATGTCAGACGTGCCCATTCGATTCTCGTAGATACGGTGGACGTCGATATACAGGTTTATGGCTATATGCACGTCGAATGCGTATGTCCGCATTCCACTTGCTACGCTATGATATCAGCTAGCCGCAACTCTCGATGAGATGCTACGAAGAGTTCGCCCATTCTAACATACATTTCAGTCTTCACTCAGGATTGTATATGGCAAGCGTCGCTTGTCACCCACATAGCTGCAGGCGATGCGACGTACTACGTACTGCACCAGCTCCACCAGCTGGCATCAAGATACGCACATTCACTAGCAGCTCTCGCTTTGCATTAAACTATCACCTCGATCTGCCAGTAATGCAAGCGAGCTATTTATAGCATTTACGCTGTCTTAGATCCCGCATCTACCTCGGTCAACAGCGGGCCGTCGGGTACAAAAGGTTATTCTCTGCTTCTAAAAATGTAAATAGCAGGCAACATAGTCCAAAGACGCTGCATATGAATATACAGTCGGTTCCATATGGTCCAAGAGCTGTGGAAGGCAATACACGTGCCTGCATTGAAATTCGAAAATGCTGTCACCTGTCTGACATCGCCCACGAGGGAGTGGATTGAACGTGGCCAGCGTGCTGTGGGGCATCTTGCGCCGGGGGGCCACGGTCGTGTGGCAAACGAGGCCGTGCAGAGGACCTCGGTCGGTCCACTTTTGAAGCCCGCGAGGCACGAAGCAAGATCGTGTATGACGACAGGCTGCGGGACATGGCAAAAGGTGCGCGCGCAGTGTTCGTCAAGCCAGAGCTGCATGCGGACTAAGTGGATAAAAGACTCCAACACCTACGGCGCAAGTTCGGCTTTTTCGAAAGCAGTACCTTGCAGGCCGACAGTGCGCAAAGCAATGGATAAAAGTGGTCCACTCCCAAGTGCGGGCGCAGGAGCAGAAGACGTGGAGAGTGGCCATGATGGAGGCAAAGATAACGCTCGAATTATATTGCTCATGCAAGCAAGACATCTGCGGGGATAGCTTCTATGACAACAGCGTCAGCAGCCATCTATTTGAGGCACGTATACACGGGTGCTATGCAGACGCTTTCGTTTAGGAAACGCTTCGATCCCGCAGTCGAATGCACCCTGTGTAGAGCCTGTGGGACAGAGAAGGAGACGATCGAACATGTCGTTCAGTGCTGCAAGGAGTTGCTGACGCCGCCGCGGGTGGGAGCTACGTTACTACAGGCGCTGGGATTCTGTCCATCCAACCAGGAGATGCAAGCGGTGACAGTGACGAAGCACCATTTTGCCTGAGTGGCGGTCGCTAGCTAGTGCGACGCCAATCTTTTCTTTTTTTTTCGTCTCCACTACTGCTCCCCTGCGCCATGTATGATGTGTGCGTGCGTGTGTGTGTAACTAATTGTGCCCGCCATGCCCTCTTTACACATCTCGTTATGGTTGCAGACATGCAAGTAATGATGAAGCGAGTTGGCACACTGCCAAGTTCAGCGGATGGGCTGACGCCGCCTGCGCTTCCATCAGTTGATGCACAGCATCTTGGCCTATTCCGACAGTGCGAAAGTGATTGAACTAATTAGGTAAAGAAAAGGTAACGCTCTAAAATAGGTTTCAACGAACTAGGCACTGTGCATGGTCCGTACGCGGAAAAACCACACTTCATTTCTTATCGTCGTAACCACACACAAAGAAATTTCAGCGCGCCATTGCAATACATGTGACATGCGCTATCACATTTTCTAAGAACCTGCAATTAACTGCATTCCTTACATCTCCCATTTTTAAATAGCGTCAGTCATCCCATTCTGTTTAAAAAGGCCTCTACAATGCTAATTAATTTGTTTGCATTCATTAACTGATTTATTATGCTCCTTTGGTGCTCCACATCCCATTATTTTTCATCAAATCCCTAATGTATCTTTAAAAAAGTGATAACCGTAGTTTTACTTCGTCTTTTGCACTGTATAAATTATGGTTGGAGTTCTTTCTTCATTATGAAATTCTCTTCCCCTCTTTACTGTACCTTGAGGATAAAAGAAAGAAAAAAAAGATAGAGGAAGTGAAGAGTGGGAGGGGGCGGGGGAGGTGTAGTTCAGTGGGGGCTCGCAGAACCCAGTTAGAACCTCTAATTTAATGAAGCAATAAAATATCGAGCGAACTACGGATGAGCGGGCATGCTGAGGCACCAACCAAAGAGGCAAAACAAATGAACGAATGAAACGAGTGCTGGCTAATGCTTTATTTTCAACGTGCCGCCGCTTTTTCGTGCAGCAGTTTCAAACTACGCGGGAATAGATCTGCGCACAAACTCGGGCCGCTCGGAAGCCCTCTTCCTCGGGCCGGTTCCGGGCTAAAGTATATTTCTCTCGGGCGGGCCGGGCCTGACATCCTGATCACAAACACATGCAACTGTTGCGAAAGCTGTAATGTGGGCATAATGCGATAAGCGTCTCGAACGCACAGCGTTTTCCCACGTCTTTCCCACACCAGAGCTTCCAAGTTCTTTTCCGGCGTCGACCCGCCTTTCCTCCCCGCCTCCTCGCCGCGAACGTATCTTTGGTAGCCGTCAGTGATTGAGCAGAGCTGGTGAGATATATAGTTTCGAGTTTCGCATCTCCACTTTGGTAACACCGGCGCTGATGTTTAGGTATCCGTTTCAAGATTCCCACCATGCTGTCGCCTATCAAATGTCTCTGTTCTGGCTTACTCCTAACCTCGACGTGTTATCGTTTGAAGCAGGTCACAGCTCAAAGCATCTACAGTGCAAGAATTTCCTCTTGTTTCTATTTGTTGCGAAAAGTTAATGTGAAACGCTCAGGATGAGTCAGGCGAGCTTCCCGAGCACTTGACTACAAAACCAACTCCCTTTTTTGTGTTCAGAGAGCACACTTTTGGAGAAACAAACAAGCTGCTTACCGAAAACTTGCTTCCCTATGAAAGAACGTGTTAATCATTCCAGCCAAAAGGTGCCGCAACAGCGTCTCGGCTATCAGCGTCGCTGGAGGCACGATTCTGGCCCTTGAAGCGAGGCTATGCTGAAAGACGCAAGGATCTGGCCGTGCCACTGTTCAGCGTCAACCACGGAAATGATACAAGCGTTTTGGGGTAGCTCGGCTGGAAACACTGATTGGCCCAAAATTTTTGACGTCATTTATGGTGTCACAAACAACGTCAAGGGTCACGTGATATTTTATGACGTCATGTCCGAATGTAGGGCGCACGTGTTTTCCCTAGACTGTCCCTGGATTCCCCGTGCTTTTGAGAGCACCCGGACGCGACCCGGCGGCACGGCCGGCAGTGTCGGCGGCGTGCCGCAAGCAGATGGCAGCTGCCGAGCCGATGGCTGTGAGCGGAGAGCCGCGAGGCCCAGCTTGCGTGCGGTGCGGACACCGCAGAAATGGTGGTGGTGGTGGTGAAAAACTTTATATTTGGGAGCCTTACGTGATTACATGCTAATGACGGGTCGGCTCTTGGCTGCGTGTTGTGGCCAGAAGCTGGTGCTTCCCAGCGACACCCAAAGCCCAGTCCCCTCAGCAGCTTTTGAATGGCCGGGTAGAGCTGGACATCGCAGCCTCCCATCGCTCGAGGTCGGATAGTTGCCAAGTGGCTGGAGGGTGGAATTCCGAGCATTTGATCATAATGTGCTCAAAATCAGCTTTAGGTGCCCCACACAGGGTGCACTGCGGTGAGAACAGTCCTGGATGGATCAAAGATAAGAAAGCAGGGGATGGGAATGTACGGGACTGCAGCTGGCGCCACGCCACCTGTTGTAGCTTAGTCATAGATTTATGAGGAGGAGGGTAGATGGTTCGTTGATCACGGTAAGGGATTTCGTGATAGGATACCATGCACTCGCGAGCATCTCCCCAGGCAGTGGCAGTCTCTGCTCGGCTGACGTATCCTCGAGCAAAAGAGTGAGCTGCTTCGTTGCCTGGGTGACCCGTGTGAGCAGGTACCCATATTAACTGAATAGGGTGTTCGGGTGGGGGGAGGGAGGCGAGGAACCGGAAGGCTGGGGTAGAGATCCGACCGCGAGCGAAGTTCCGTACGGCGGATTTAGAATCGCTAAAGACGGTTGTGGCTCGGGTAGTAGCTATGGCGAGGGCAACCGCCGCCTCCACCGCCTCCAGGGAAGTGGAGGCAAAAGTTGTACCGGCCGCGACCAGTTGCAGAGTTGGAAACAGCGCTGAGGGCGAACGCAGGGCGGGAGGGTATGAGGCAGCGTCTACGTAAACGGTCTCTGGCTGGAAGCCATAGTGTTTGTGAAGAGCTTCTGCGCGTGCCTTGCGGCGAGCAACATGGTGCTCTGGGTGCATATTCTTTGGCAGGGGATGCACCTTAAGAACGCGGTGTATCGCAGGGGGAAGTGTATGTTGTGTAGAGCAGTGACTGGGAGGTGAGAGATGGATGCGAGCAAGGATGTTCTGGCCAATGAGAGTAGATGATAATCGCTCCAACTGAGCTGAGCGGGGGGGTTCCGGGAGCTCAGCTAGGGAGTTATGGATGCCCATGTGAAGAAGGCGTTCATTGGAGGTGTAGCGGGGTAAGTTGAGGGTACGCCTGTCGGATAAGGGCGTTCACCTTGTCTTCCTCCGCCCGCGTGAGGAAAAGGTAGGGGAGCGAGTACACAACACGGCTCAGGACAAATGCGTGTACCAGGCATCTGAGGTTATGCTCGCGCATGCCACGATGCCAATTGGCTATGCGGCGAATGAGGCGGATTGTTTGATGAACCATCATCGTCAGCTTAGTGATGGTTACGGTATTCTTGCCATTGTTTTGTATCAGGATACCAAGAATCCTGATGTTGTCCACTTCTGGTATCCGGGTGTTGTCAATTGTCAAGAAGATGGGGGGAGGAGGGCCTTTGTATGACACCTAAGAGGTCGGAGGATGAGAAGCTCCGATTTGGTAGGGGAACAAGCCAAGCCGACATTTGCGGCAAAAGATACAATGTCTGCTCCGGCCTGTAATGTGTCTTCCATGGCGCCAATGTTACCTGTGGTGGTCCACAGTGTAATATCATCGGCGTATAAGGAGTGGGACAGGGCAGGGATTTGGTTGAGGGTGTGTGCCATGGGAATAAGGGTAATATTAAAAAGCAGTGGAGAGAGGACAGAACCCTGTGGGGTGCCAATGCTACCGAGTTTGAAAGATGGAGATGAGAGCGAGCCGATGGTGATTTCTGCTGTGCGATGACTAAGAAAGGCTGATATGTACTGGTGGACACGCGAGCCGACTTGAAGCGATGAGAGAGCATCTAAAAGGGCTGCGTGACGGACATTATCAAAGGCCTTTGTGAGATCTTGGGCAAGAATTTTTCTGGTGCGCTTTGCGTGGCGGGGGCGAAGGACATCTGACAGTTGCAGCATAACATCCTGTGTGGAGAGATGTGGCCGGAAGCTGACCATTGTGTCAGGGAAGAGGTTTTGGTCATCTATGTGGTTCTGGAGGCGTGCGAGCACTAGTTCAAAGAGTTTGCAAGGACTGGAAGTGAGAGATATGGGTCGGCGATTCTTGATGTCGAGTGGTTTGCCGGGTTTAGGGATAAATGTGATACGGGCATGTGTCCACTGGGCCGGAAGGGTTCCCGTGCACCAGCATTGGTTGAAGAGGTCCGTGACCGCATCGACAGACGGGTCATATAAGTTACGAAGCATCTTATTTGTGACTCGGTCCGTCCTCGGAGCTGATGTCGTCCTGAGGCGGTGCATCGCCGCCCTGATTTCAGCTGAAGAGATTTCCTCATCAAGGGCAGGGTTGGGAGAACCGGTGTACGAAGGGAGGGGGTAGAAGGGGTTGTAGTGATGTGCTGATCTTTTAAGGTCTGAAGGAGGGCGTCATAGTCTAGGGGAAGCTGATGAATAATGCGGGTAATATTCTTACGCTGCGTGGCCTTGGTGTGCCCAGGATCAAGAAGGTAGCGTAAAAGCGACCAGGTGTCTTTAAGGCCTAGATTACTGCTCATGCGGTCACAGACCTGCCCCCACTGCTGGTGAGCGAGGTCCCTTGTATGAGCTTCAATTTCTTTCACAAGGCGGGAAATTCGCCGTTTGAGGGTGCTTTTGGGACAGCCAGCAGTTCTGAAGGCTGGCGTGTGCCTCCCACATGTGGAGAAGGCGACTATCCGCAACCGAAGTGTCGTCTGGTTCCGGGATAGTGGATGTCGCCGACTCCACATTCTGTGTGAGAGAAGCCACCCAGACCTCCAGGTCCACAGTGGTGTCCGGGGCGTTTTGCGGGTGCGGCGAAATTGATCCCAATCGACCACGCAGGCTTGATTGCGTTTGGGTGGGGTGAGGGAAGAGATGGCAGCGACGTCAAATAACATATGTATGCCCGAATTGCCGGGGAAATCGGTTTAATTGCTTTTCGTTTATCTAGATCTGTGGGAGACCTTTCAGCGACAAAAACAATCGAGGTTCGCCAACGCGGTTTGAGCTGTTCGTAGGCCGGCCGGGCGGATGTTCCAGTGACAGCTGAATGCCATGTTTGCAGTAATTCCGCTCTTCTGCACATTTCTTATATTTGCAAAACGTTTCCTTGCAAAATAGCTTTCTCGGTGCGACGTCTTTCAGGCGCACGGGCCCTCGGCAACGGTCGCCCGTCCCGTTGCCACGCGTCCCGATATAATTCGGTCTTTTTCTAAGCGAAATAGTTCACTATGAATTGTTTTAACCAGAAATGCGCTCAGTGACCATGCTTATTGGCTAAAAAGGGCCGAATTTCCTCACTAACACGCCGGCGAATGCATATGATGCCGGCCGGCAACACCGCGGCGCCGGCGTTATTATAAGCACATCCTAGTTGCAATAGCTAGCTAGTTGATGACTGAAGGGGGCAAAAAAAAAGCCTTAAAGACAAAGGGAATGAAGATATGATACTAGATCATTCAACTCTACAAATTGTTTAGATCAGAATTGTGATACTGGGAGTGATATGTTGATTAGGAGAAAAAAAAAACTAAATAAGCTGTAGTATTAAAGGATGACCTCTCACTGGTTTGGTTACCCTGTTGCCAAAAACAATTAAGTGCGTAATGGATATCTTATTCTCGTTTGGGCTATTATTATAATAATATGTAAGTCATTTCACATTGATGAGGGCTTGTTTTAGATTAAGTTTAATAAAGCAAATCCCCATCTTGCACTTAGAGTATAATGCCTTCATACCTAAAACTAAGTTGATGAGCATGTCATAAAGTTGCAATTAATACAACCAAATTTCAGGACATTCAGCCTCAGGATTTAAGGCTAACAAGAAGAAATGTTGTACATTGTTACTAAGGCAGGCATGTTATATTTGGGTAACTAGGGGCATTGTAAGATATGTACTTTCAAAGTAGTACAGAACTGTGCATAGCCTTTAGAAAACATAAAAATATTGTGTATATCACATGAAGAGTAATGGCATTGCATGTTTTGTAAGTGTCAGCAATGTTTGCTCTCAAATTGAGATCCATGTGATGCATGCATCTTTTAATGACTTAGTGCTTGTTCTGATATGCAACGCATGGACCATTTCAGCTTGTCATGCCTTTGCATGTCTAATATGTAATAACCAGCGCCTTACGTCTTCTGCATTTCTTTCACGGCAACAAGTTTTGCATCCGTCAATGTGTCAATTGTGATTTTTAACTGGACGTGTAGCCTGAAACAGACTGCTGACGGCCATCACGAATTTGTTTGTTCTATATTCAAACACTGCATTTATTTGTTTCATAAAAACATTTAAATGCTTTAATAATTTTCATTGCCTTGAGCAAATGTTCGTCATTCATTACATTGATTGCTTGCAGTCGAGAAATTCTTCATTCTTATTTGGCTATACCTTACACTTACAAACACATATAAAGTTATATATGTGCTACGCTATTTTTTCTTCCATTTGGTCTCTCTTTCACACAACCTCAGAGTTTAAAGACAATTATTTATCAAACAGCACTCGTGAATAGATCCAAGTGGACACTTCTTTAATTGCACAATGATGGCATAATGCAATGAAGAATAAGTTAATGTGGTCCACCTATTCAGTTTGCAAAAGACTTATGAAAGAGAAAGGTAGCATGCACTATAGCCAATTTTTAACATATTTTTCTGGACATATGCCACCTTTTATGCGACTAATATGTCAACAGCAAAAAAAAACAAAACTTATAGATTACTAAGGTGTAGAGATTAGTAAAACGAGTATTTGCTGAATTTCAGGCTGTCCAGATGTTGTGCGATTGCATTTCAGGATATGAAAAGGCATTTTTTTAGCATAAAGGAGGGGTTAGAAACCTTGCTGTCCCTATAGGGGTGTGTGGACTGCACTGGGTGCAGAGCTCAGGGAAGTGTGGCTGGGAAGGGAGAGGGTGAGAATGCAAAGAGAAATGAGTAGGCACGGATGCATTTTTAGGAAGTGCAGCTAGAGAAATATATGCAAGACAATTCACATGCTGCAATACCTGACTTAAGTTCTTTTCCTCAAGAGAATGCTTTCTCTTTTTTGTTGCTGTAAGAAAAGGTTATTGCTAAAATGAGAGATACAAGTCAGTTCATCATGAAATCGCACCTGACGACCCCCACTGTCACTCCACTGCTGAAGACCACTTTGAGACTAAATGTATTCTGTTAGCAAGGCATCACTTCTCATTGGTAACATTTTTATTTGCATGGAGGCTACAGTAGTCTGTGACTTCGCTTTTCTATGTTGCCTGCACCTATAGCATGCAGCACCTGAAGTAGTAAACGCTGCACAACTTCATTTGCAGACAAAGCACCTATACCTTGACAAAGTGGTGGCAAAGTTGGAGGATTTAAAGCACTTTCTCAAAGATGAGTGTGGCCACAGTGTGTAACGCTATTGAGCAGAAATTCGTAAAATCAAATGAGCTCAGAATATCAGTAGACAAGCCCCAGAAGTTAAAGAGTATGGTAGGGGAATGTGTCTGAGGTTCAGGGTTGTCATTGCATGAAAAAAATAAAAGGGGGGATGCTGGACTGCACTGGTAGGTTTTATGCCGAGCTCTGCATTAAATCAAAAGCGATTTTAGAAGCCGTAGAACATATCTGGTCCTCTTTAAGTGAAAAGATTTCTTTATTCTAGTGAGGAACTGCTCAAGCCTTAAAGTATGTATTCCGAAGCTTACATCCTTATACAACAAGCTGTTTGATAAAGCAAACTTTATCGAAATTCCTTGATGAGGAGACACCTCAAATTAAAGTGGCAATTATTGGACTCGAAGAGGCCAACAGCTGGGCAGCATTGGAGTTCCCCAGATTGAGATTTTCTAGAGCCTCTCTCCAGCCTGCAGCTATTCCTAATATATGAGTGTCTGTTGTATCCTGTGAGAGGAGGAGGTTGTATCCTGTGAGGAGGAAGACCTATGATGGGTCAGTGCATGCTTTCAGATTATCATCTCTCGAAGGGGAGCTGGCAAAAAACATTGATTTTGAGAAACCAAGTAGCAGCTTTGAAGCCTTAAAGACCGGAAAATAAAAATTTTGGCATTTCGGGTTGTTTCTTTTTTTTTTGCTTTATGCTCTTTAGATAAATACTCGCTTTCCAAGTAAGGTTTATAATATCTGAAATTAGTTGCTCAAAGTAAGATGACTTTTGTGTTTCCCACTTTTTGTACACAAGCGATTTCTTTATTGTTTAATGAACCGATCGAGGGGTATTCTTATTTCATTTGTGCGGCAGACTTAATTATGCGCTTGTCCCTCTGCAAACTTTATCTTTTACAGCGTAGTCATTGAAGGCCTCAATTATGACTGCTTGTTTGTTTTTGTAACTTCAGTTCTTTTCTGTATGTTCGAGTTATCCTTTCGCTATTAGCATGCTTCTCAAATGGCATTTCTATGCCCATATTTGGATGTGAACGCTCAGTTTAACATTCTAGCTGGTTCGTATTTACTTTATTCTCTGTCACTGTGGGCGATATAAGTGCAGTTGTCTTGTGCGTGTTCAAAGCTTTCAACAGTCCTTATGAAGAATTTGTAGAAGCATAAAAAATATGAACTGTAATACAGCACATCGGCGAATTCTCAAGGTTTTTTCAGGCACTGCGCTATGTCTGATGTAAATGAAATAGTTCACAATGGCACCATGTTATAATCCTAGTCGCATATTCCACTTTGTCACTCTTTAGTTACTGTGCGTGTTACCAAGTATTTCTACATGCTCAAAGTTTGCAATTCTTGTGGTTTTTATATGCCCTTTTATTTGTGCGGTCCCAATCTAGAAATTCATCTGTCAAAAACGTCAATTTAGTTCTTCACAAATGCACCTTTCTTAAGACAAAAAAATTGTCATGCCTCTCATAATATATATCTTATTATCAGTTGTGGGGTATGCTTGTTACGTAGAAGTTTTGAAAAGAAAGGAAGAAAAAAATGCCTTGGCTTGCACCGTGTTGTGCAATATGAAAAATGAAATTCCCCCATTGAAGAAAGCCTTGAGGACAAAGTAGGTGATGGTATTGCACTCAGTTGTGTGTATGAGAAGGGGGGGGGGGGGGCGCATTACTGCACTGGATGTCGCAAACCTACGCCATTGGGGGCTAGAAATGAAGTGCTTTCATGGAGTACAGAGGAACGAATACAACTGGTCACGGAGACTGCAATCATGTGCCTTATCTGCACTTGTGCCCTCGTTTTTGTGTTCTTTCTGAGTTGTAAATGATCAACAGGTAACGAGGCTCACATGCAACAGGTACCTTATACGCATGTACGTTGATCCCAGTTGAATTCCAGTTGGGAATCCATTGTTATCCAACTGGTATGAACTGGAAGTTTGTTCCTTAAACCTGTTACACCAGTTAGGATTTTCGCCTGCGTTATTTCAAAGTAATGTAGAAATGTAATTGACGTTACTGCCTATGAAGCAACGCAATTTTACAAAAAATAATGGTTGTGAGCTGCCTCATGCATTTATTTCTTCGTTTTTTTTTTTAATGCTTCAAGCTACAATAATTGCCATGTCATTTTGTTTAAAAGAAGCTATAGCTTTTTTTCAGGAATGATTTCTGAGTGTGCTAAAGAAAGAAATTTTAAAGAAAGATGGAATAGTGACATGTGGCCTCTTTTATGCATGTTTTTGTGCCGCACATGAAGTGAAAAGATAACTATGTTGCTTAAGGGCTTTGCAATCAGTGGATTAGTTATGCAGTGTTGCATGACAGACCACTGAAGGACCGATACATCCTACAAAAGACTAAAAATGAGAAAACATGACGCTGAAGCTGAAGGCATATGATCTGCCAGGAAACAATGGGGTGGGTCTGAGAATGACTTTTATATTGGCAGTAGTAAGGATGGCAGTCCTTTGCTTTGTGGCTCTTCACTTCGCAGTGACAATACTGGTGTATACTGCACTAACTCCTACTGTAGTTTTGCCCATGCTGTCAGTTATTCTGAGAGCTGCAGCGGTGAGTATCAGCCAGTGCTCTTAAGTTTCAAGTGTTCAAGGTGTGTTCTAGATCCTGCTAGAGAGTCTTGCATTATCCAATTGAGTTTCCAGAATTTACACTTTCTCTTGAAGCCCTCATTCCATTTAGGCATCTTTTCATTCTTTCCAATTAGAATTTTCAGTCCTAATTGAATTTCCATCATCAAATGTCTTCCAGTTTCCAGATGACCTCCCGGCTGGAATAAGTACTTAGTCCCAACTGCATAGTTTTAACTCTCTCTAAACAAGCAATTTATTTTTATTATGGGATGCTAAGTTCTGGTCATCTTGCAGGTTAGAATTGTTATTTCTAATGAACATCCAACCTGAATGGACAATTGTTATGCATGGGGAAACTAGAATTCAAACTACATTTCAATGGTGCATTGTGTGTGTGCTAAGATATTAAACGAAGCTGGTGCATTTCGCTCCCTAGTAAAAATACACAAAAACATATGAGATTTCAATAGGCATTGCAGGTACACATTTTGCAACTAATTTCAAAGTCCAGTCTGGAGTAGTCAATAATTTCAATTCAAGCATAATAGATAGTCTCGATAGCTAAATTAAATGTTTCAGAGAGCAACTCATGTTCTTAGGTCCTGGACCCATTTACAAAGGAGCAGCAGACATTAGCTGCAGAGTAGGATAAAAAAAATTACACATTATTTAAAAAAAGTGCAAGAATTACAGATCCTGCAGCTAGATCTATTATGTGAAAGTATTACTTCACTATGTTCACAGATTTCTGTCTGCAGATCGCGTCCACACACGGCATTCGCAGAACGTGTCTGTAAATGATGTCCGCAGCAGTTGTAATTGAGAAGTGGTAGAGGTTAATGAGTGGCGTCAATCGATCGAGGGTGATGTAATGTTGCAGCAGCAATCGTTTTTTTGCATTGCTCTAATGCAGATTCTGCAGTGCTCTTTAACTTTTGCGACATTTCTGATTTTACAGCCCTAAAAAGTGTATTCACAGCTGTTTTTGCAATTTCAGGAATACCTGTTTAAGTTCATTCAGTGAGACCATTAGATGGTGTTTTAGTGATTGCAGGTTGCACTGAGTGTGAAAGTGCGGGAGAAACCAGAGGTCGGAAATTTGAGTTAAAAACGGAGTGGCTTTAAATTGCAGCAGTGCCATCAAGTCAAGAAAGCTTTGACTGTCCTGCCAAGAAAAATGTTAAACATGCAACAAGTGGTACTCATAGTTAAATATAATTATACTGTATTCTGCAAGGAGGTGTTATGTTGTCAACCAGCGGCTAATATCGGTTATGTAAAAAAACACACACTTACTGAGAATTATCATTTTATTGATATTTGCTCTTGTGGTGCTTGCCCACACAAAACCGCAATACCTTATTTGTGGGGACTTGTATAATTAAAGGCAAGGACAGTACCACATCAAGATAAAGCTCACTCATTGAAGAAACTTTTTTTGCAGTGTTTTTTACATGAATTTCCTATCTCAAATGAAAAAAAAAAATTCACACTAAGACTTATGCGAGTTTCTACAAGGTCAATATTTCTATTACAGATTGGTAGCCATCTTTTACATCATTTTCCTATTTCAGGCTCAAAACAAAATAGTTTTTATGCATTTTTGTTTTCATGAAATTGGACCAGACAGTTTTTAAAGTAATTAATTTCAATGTAAAACAGTCTCATTGGGATCAAAGCCAGTAATAAACACACTATTATCAGCATACTTGATGCGCTGAACACTGTTGTCAATGTGAATTATGTCATTTATGTACAAATTTAGCTAAAGTGTGCCTAATACTCTTCCTTGAGGTACTAAACAAAATATATGAAGGATGATTTGTTTTTGTTACTGTTCATCTGATTCCTTGAATGGGACTTGATTATATCTCACTAAACACAAGACAGTGAACTTTAGATTCTTCTGAAGATATAGGCATCTGCTCAGTTGTTTCAATCATTTCCAATACCTTTGTGAGTGCGCGTAATTCAAGAAAATATCTCCATGAACGTGTAGTCCATGCTGTAGCAGGAGATTCCATAGAGCGTTCCCTGAAAGAATGTTGAGCTTTTATATTATTAGCATTGCATGACATGTTAATTGGATGTAAAGCATGTTTGTTCGATTTTCATAAATGCATGCCATTCCCATAATTTCGACTCCTTTAATTGTACGAAATGTTGGCACAGAGCTGAACAGAACTCAAACTGTTGCCATTGAATTGGACTCCAAATTGTTGACTGGAGGCCAATATCTAAGTTGGAAATCGTCATTTCTGATTTTGATTTGGCCTCAACTGTCTTGTTAAACTTGGAACAAAGCCATATTGCCGCGGTGCAATCCATCGCTACGTACGTGGTTCGGCCAGACCAGCTCTTTAGACACAGTGACAGACATAGAGACCAATGACAATTTTTATTTATGAAACGGCCAACAAAGGTGAACTGAAAACATGGCAACCGCTCACCCCATGCATGGTTAGTATACAAAGGCATACTGCACTCGGCAGACATGCGCCTAGCAGTCAGGCGGCGGTTATGGTTGCCGACGGCGGATGTTTTCGTGGAGGTCTTTCATACCCTGGCCGTATATTTTGTTTTTTGAACACGAGGAGCGTCCATGCCACGAGCTGCTGCTGCATGAGGTCTTGGAAGCACGTGGGGAGAGACAAGCAACACAGCACTTATAAATAAGCAAAATGCGAAACAATTTTGCACAATTTATACTTACCTTGACTAGTGTTCCTGTATATTCTCCCGCAGGGAGCAGAGTTGCGCGAATGTCCGCCATTATGTTCCAAGCTCTGCGGGAAAGTCGCTCCTTGCGTCTACAGGGGGGCTCTGTGGGAAAGCCACTCCTTGGGCTGTGATCACGGCGGGGCAGACGATGTAAAGCAGTTCGCTTTTTTTGTTGGCATTGACATCGCGCTCTATTACAGGCATCCTTTTTCCTTGCGCTGTATAAAGGCGGAGGCATTGATGCCAAGCGCATCGTGCATTTTCTGGAAATCATAACATCGAAAACTCATCTGATTCGCATAACATGCTAGCACAGCATGATCTGTCAGAGATGGCAAAACGGTTGCAGTAGCTCGTAGTTATGACATTATTGATGTAAAAATACAAGTAATTACAATACTACGCAAGTTTTGCGTGGAAACGTTTTGCATCCCCCGGCAGAAAGAACATTACAATGCACGATTCTGTAGGGATCGTCTGCAGTATTAGACGAAGCTTACAACAAACCCCCGCTGCACGCCATTCAAAGCCAGGCAGTCTAAAGCAATGCAATTGACAGACAGGTGAAATGAACCAATAGCACAGGTCGCAGACTTGCTCGCGCTCCATTATCTTGCAATATATTACCTATAGCACCATATATGACTTGCATTCGTCCACTGAAAATTTTCCATGCTGCAATCGTTCAAACTGCCCTTATCCAGTCGCGTGCTTTTTGTAAGCGTCATTCCGTTTTTAATATATGAATTTGTCTTTTTCTAACGGCTGCATTCACTGTAACGCAAAATGCTACAATTGCAGTATTTTTGTATTTTATATTCATATTCATTTCTACCCCCCCCCCCCCCCCCTTGAATACCATCGTTACCAGAGGGTCCTTCAGGGCTTTTTGATAAGTAGAACAGTTAACCAAAGCAGGCAAATCTAGTTAGCATGCAGACATAGACTGGCAACCTACTTCTGTACAGGAGATAGGGATTAGAAAAACACTTTACAAACAGCTTGTATTTGTAACAGGTACACTACATAACCCCATACTGCAGAATAAGTAGAGAGGCTAAAGAGATTGTACTTGACAATCACTGTACTCTTTACTGTAAGGCTGAACACTCAGAGGGACATGCAGGCCCTGTGCAAAAACACTGGTAGTCATTAAAGGCCATAACACTATAAAGGGGTAGACACTAGTTTCCATTGACTTATTTTATTTGGGATAATGCATGGTGTAGAAAGACAAAGGTTATTTCTGGAAGGTAAGCATGAGTCACCACATTGGAGGTTGTGTGTGGCTGGTTAATAATATAGAGCATCTTCAGTTTCAGACTAAGCTGCCAAATGGTGGCTGCAGCATCAGGGGGAAGTAGACAATGTCAGCCATACAAATATCATTTGAGTACAATGCTGGAGTAAACCGTAGGCACTGCACTGTTATAAAAGAAAAGAAGAGAAACCAGGAAAGACGTTCAACTTGGTTAAGTGTCTTCAGTTGAAAACCGTTTGAGGAGGTCCAGGTTGAGTGGTCACTCCAGCTCTAGCACCCGGTCTTCTTTCGAGGTTCCTGCACACAGATAAAAATATGTTGCCTGAAGACACACTTCATGCTTAACCACAATGCGAGAAGTGCAATAGTTTAAGTTACAGAAGGAGAATCTGTGGCACAATAAGGATCAGCTACCCAACAGTGCCAAGCAGTTGAGGACAACAGCCAATTGAGGAACACAAGAGCTTTGTATAAGACAATCAAAGATATCAACGGAAGCTTTTCTGCTAAGCTGGGCGTGATAAAGAACAAACGAGGCAGGGTCCTCACTGAAGCATCAGAGATAAAGAAGAGGTGGCGAGAATACACAGAACTGTACAAGAAAGATCCGGATGTGCAAACCCAACATAAGACGGTTGTGATCACTGATCTCGAGCCAGGCATCCTAAAGGGTGAAGTTGAATGGGCCTTAGCTAGGCTTGCTAAGAACAAAGCTAGCGCAGTTGATGGAATTGCAGCTGAGTTGCTTCAAAACCTTAACGATGACGCTGTTAACATTCTGTATAACATATGTCAGCAAATTTGGACAACTTTGCAGTGGCCACAGGATTGGAGGTGGTCAGTTTACATCCCCATTCCAAAGAAAGCCAGTGCCAAAGATTGTTCCAACTACTGCATGATCGTGCTTATTTCTCATGCTAGCAAGGTGATGTTGAAAATCCTCCAAGGTAGGCTGCCGCAGTATGTGGATCAGGAGCTTCCGGACGTGCAAGCCGGGTTTCACAAGGGAAGAGGAACAAGAGACCAGATTGCAAACCTTTGCTGGATCATGGAAAAAGCAAGAGTTCCAGAAACACATCTACTTCTGCTTTATTGATTATGCAAAAGCGTTTGACTGCATAGATCATTGTGGCAAGCTCTCCAAGAGATAGGAGTTCCAATTCACCTCATCTGGCTCCTCAGGAACCTGTATGAAGGACAAGAGGCCACATTCAGAACTGAGCATGGTCTTACTGATGGGTTCCAGATTGAGAAAGGAGTGAGACAAGGCTGCATACTGTCACCCTGCCTATTTAACCTATATGCTGAGTGCATCATGAGGAAGGCCAGTCTGGACGAGTCTTCAGCTGGAGTGAATATTGCTGGAAAACTTATTAACAACCATAGATATGCGGATGATACCACTTTAATGACAGAAAGTGGAACTCAAGAGACTTCTGATGCGCGTACAAGAAGAGAATGAGAAGTTTGGGCTTAAACTGAACATTAAAAAGACAAAGATCATGGCGTCTTGCCCTATCAAGTCCTGGAGCATCAAGGGACAAGTGGAAGCCGTGACAGATTTTCTCTTCCTGGGCTCCATGATCACCCCGTAATGTGACTGCAGCCATCAAATTAGGAGACGCCTGCTTTTGGGAAAGAGAGCCATGGCTTACCTTGACCGCCTAGTAAAGAGTAGAGACATCAGACTGTGAACCAAGATCCAGCTCGTGCTATGGTCTTTCCAGTTGTGATGTATGGATGCGAGAGTCAGACTGTGAAGAAGGCTGACCGCCGAAGAATTGACTCATTTGAATTGTAGTGCTGGTGGAGACTCTCGAAAGTTTCTTGGACTGCCAGAAGATCAAATCAGTCGATATTGTCGACCATAAACCCTGACTGCTCATTGGAGGGTCAAATTATAAAGTTACAGCTTAGCTACTTTTGTCATCTGATGAGAAGAGAGGAATCGCTGGAGAAAGCTTTGATCTTGGGAAAGGTTGAGGGTTACAGGAGAAGGGGTAGGCAGCGAACGCGATGGTTAGATGGCATCCTCACAAGCCATCACAAGCGCAGCACACCAACACGGCTGTTCAGGTGAAAAAGGCAGAATGAAAACTTTGCACCTCATAATTTTCATGCACGTCACAGCTACTGCGTGATCGAGCTGAATGTATTAACCTAACGTTGGTGGGGACAGCTCATCAGCCATGCGGTTTTCCAGTGCCAGCAAAGGCGTGTCTGCATGAACAAGAGTACATTGTTGACATTGCAATGAATGAAGAGTTAGGTCTAAGCCTGAAGAATTAGTATTATTCAAAGAAAATCCTAATGTTCAGTATTCATATCAATCACTGGGCACTAAAAGACCTCATATGCTGATACTGTATGCATGTTCTGGGCAGTCACAAGCGCAGCACACTGATATGGCTGTTCAGGTGAAAAAGGCAGAATGAAAACTGCACCTTATAATTTTCATGCACGTCACAGCTACTGCGTGATCGAGCTGAATGTATTAACCTAACGTCGGTGGGGACAGCTTATCAGCCATGCTGTTTTCCAGTGCCTGCAAAGGTATGTCTGCATGAACAAGAGTACACTGTTGACATTGCAATGAATGAAGAGTTAGTTCCAAGCCTGCAGAATTAGTACTATACAAAGGAAATCCTAATGTTCAGTATTCATATCGTGAACTGGACACTAAAAGATCTCTAATGCTGATACTGAATGCATGTTCTGGGCAGTCACAGGCGCAGCACACTGATCTGGCTGTTCAGGTGAAAAAGGCAGAATGAAAAATGTGCACCTCACAATTTTCATGCACGACACAGCTATTGCGTGATTGAGCTGAATGTATTCACCTATTGTCGGTGTGGACGGCACAACAGCCATGCTTCTTTCCAGTGCCTGCAAAGGCGTGCCTGCATGAGCAATAGTACACTATTGGTATCCCAATGAATGGAGAGTTAAGAGCAATGCGAGCTTGAAAATTCCAAATGGTTCGCTCACCAGAAAAGATGGTAGGCACATCTGGCTTGAGTCATTTCCTTCCTTTGAAGTAGGACCACTCAAACTGGTCTGCTGTGAAATGATCCTGCATAGGATTATGTGCAGAAGAAAACATGTACAAACACTGTTGACTAGATTTGTATTTAAAAAAGGTCAATGTGCAACAGGTGACGCACAGTGCAATCATGGTTCGTTTGTGGGGTTTAACGTCTCAAAGGGACTCAGGTTATGAGAGACGCGACAGTGCAATCATGAATTCATGACAATTTTCCATGACCCCCGCTATGGAAGTGTGCAAAAATAAGCAGTAATCATGCATTAACATTCCGCGCAATTTTCCACCGTTCCCGCTGGTGAATTTACGATCAGAATTTTAACCGCAGCTTCGTGGTGACAATAACTGTAGTACCTAGTGGGGAATGAACGGCAACGACACGCAACTGAACCGCAAGTAAGAAAATCGAGTCATTAAAATTACGGAAAAGCATGCAGTTTATACCGGTTAAATCCACAGCCGGCCAGAGAAAAAGCCAGCACAACGGATAGTTTTCGTGCAAGTTATGAATCGCATTGTTTAGTTACTTTCAGAAGTACATTAGCTTCGCGTTAAATTCTCCACTTCACTGTCTTTTGTGACCCGGCGATACTAGAGTGAAAACAGACTTACGTTAGTGGAAGTTAGGGGCAAATATAAGGAAGGCCAGTAAAATATTTCACGGGAAGTAATAACGTGGTTCCCGAAACGATGAGGTGACAGTAAAAGCAGGAGATGTAGTATTATATACCGCCAGCATATTATACTGCAAGAGCTGGTGTCTTACACTCAGAAAAAGAGCAGTTCTCAAGTGCACCGCGAGCAATTCGAGCGATGAAGTCGGCAGATGCGCAAGCAAATTAACGTGTCTAGGGATCGCCCAAAAGTTAATAAACAAAGCCATTTTACAGAAAATAAGCGCAAAGGATGCATTCAGATGAAATGTAAAGAACTTACCTCGCATATTCGAGCTCCTTTCAAGGCTGTTCACGCGGCCCATACTTAAAAGCCACTGTAGTCGCCGACGTAGGACTAACCTGCCACAGGGCACTGAATAAAACACTTTGCCGCTTTCAGTGCGGTTAGTGCAGTTTGGTGCACTGCACCCCGTCATATTTGAAGAGAACGTTCTGCACTGCACAGCCATGCCATTAGAGCGCACAAAAAAAGGTGGGAACACTGTAGAAACCGATGCGACGACAGCTGACGGCACTGCAAGCGGCGAGAAAAATGTTTCGCCTGCAAAGTTGGCTCCTCCTGTTGCGTTTAGCAAGTTGACTCCTTCGAATGGAACGTTTGACGTCATCGCCAAGAGCGGCGCAGGGATGTCAGTCGCGCAACTCTGCTCCCTAGGGGAGCGTATACAGGAACTCTAATCTTGACGGAGTGCTTGCGATTTCCCGCAGGTCGTTACCATTATCGACGTCATTCCGCCCAAAGTACCGCACGGATCGGCGTGCCGAAAGCACATTCACGTAAACGCGCAGGCCCGCCATCGTCGAGTACCTTGGTGACTGAACGCACCACAGCCATATAGCAGCAAGATTCAAGAACCGAATGCCGGAATCGCGCGCGCTGCCAGAGCGGGGGGACACCTAGCGATTCCCTAGGGCCCGTCTATGGACGGACAAAAAAAACAACAAGCAGACCCAGTTTTTGACTACGTCACACCCGGTTAAGCATTGAGCGCGACGTGAAAAACGTCAAGCCAGGCCACGGCGTGTCCTCCAATCAGCGTTTCCAGCCGAGCTACCCCGAAACGCTTCTGAAATGATTCGCTGGTGGGGACCAATGACAGGTTGCGCACGGGCAGCTGGAGCACAGGCACAACTCGTTTCCACGAAGACAGAGTTCCTCTTCTGTCCGCGCGCACGCCTGCACCTTTTTTTCCCTTGCCTCCCCAACCTTCCCCAATAACCTCCCGTCGTCGCTGAATATGATGATTTTAGCTACGGACGGGGGACAATTGTTCGTACTTCCAGGATCCTTCCATGCCTTGGCTTGCAGACGCCAGTTCGTACACCATCATATGCTTGATCGCCCTCTCTGGTGCGCGCGGAGCGACGGCGCTTGTAGACGAGACACTGACGCGACCCTGAAGAAATGCTGCCATGTGGTTGGGCCCTAAGACTGAAAAAAACTTAAGCGCTGCAGTCGGGTTGATTATCAGGGAGCGTCGCAAATGCCTCAATTCAATGCGTAACTTGTTGTTTTTGGATGATAAGTTAATTCTACGTACTTCCTTTGCCTCTACATATTCAGCAAAGTTGCCATTTCAGCCGCGAGAATTGAACATTACAAAATTTGGGGTAAACCTATCATCCTGAAATATTTTTTCTTTTTCATAGCTTGAACTACAAATATAGCATGAAGAGCCGGGCCCGGGCCCTAATTTTGAGTGCCGGGCTGGGCTCAGTCCCCATCAGAGTCGGGCTGGGCCCGGGTCTGTAGCACTGGGCCCGGGCTCAAAATTTTGGCCCGTGCACACCTCCACTACGCCTTTATTTAGGCATGCACGACACCATTGATTCACAAAACTGCGCCTAATAATGGACCCAGATAAAACGCGGATAAAACATTTTTCTCTCACCATCGACCGCAGTGTACGAGAAATTGGCAATGCAAAAGCTCGTATTACACCGGAACGGCCCGCTCTCTGCTTATGGTGAAAATATTACCGATGTGCTGTTCTACAACCAAAGACATGTTTTTGCTGGTGTGCACGTCATACGCAGCCTGGGCATTAAACATGTTACCTGCCGCAGCGTACGCACGTTGACTCGCCCCCCGCCGAGCTGCAGGATCAGTTTTCGCAACTGTTCACAACATGCATCGGGCACTCTTAAAAAACTTCGTGCACCAAATCCAATGTTGCTCGTCTGGGCCGCCGATTCCTGCTAAACTGCGGTGCCTGCCCCGGGCTCTGCGAGGGCATTTATAAGAGGCTTCACTCTTTCCTCCCGAGCACACACGCTCGATCTGTTAGAAATCAATTGTCTACTCTGAGCTGTCATCTGGGCTGGTTCGTTCCGTCCGTCCAGACACCACAACAGTGTGCATACCTTTTTGATTTTTAACCTACCATGCCCTTTCTACCTGTTGATCACCTCTAACTTTCTGACTTTATTTACTTCGGCCACCCTAATTCATATCCTTCTGGTTTTAGATAGGAGACACTGGGGTTGGCAAGCATCTTTAGTTCCGTTTTTGCTTTATTTGAATATAAACCACTTACTCCTTCTACTATCATTGTTGCCATATGCACCGACAGCGACAAGCATATTCCAATTCCTAAAGTGGGGGTGGCCGACAGAAAGCAGCCCATCCTGACGCTGGGCCATTGCAAAGCCCGCATCGTATATGGAAATTCGTGCATTCCTTACTGGCAAAGCAATGCGCCGACGAGGCTAAACAGACAATTCATTTTTTTTGCTCATGTTGCGAGCAACGGTAAAAAAAATAAGCCTGCTGTCAACACCACGTTATTAATAAAAAGAAACTGACTCACGTGCGCAGCAAATTTGGATAAGCAACATACTAAATGTATTTAAAATGCTAACACTTCATAGGGCTTGTTCCTGCCGCCCACCCGCACTTTGGAAAATGAAATGTGCCTGACATTTGCTACCAGTGAGTAGGACAGCAATAGCGCCCTGTATAACCATTTTATCGCTCCAAGAGCTACTTGTGCTATAGTGCCTAGAATTCTAGGCTCCATACGTGTGCCAATCGCTTTCCGTTACGCGAAAATCGAAGAGAATGTGACGGCGGCAAGTGTCGTACATAGAGCAATGCGAATTGAAACATTTCCTCTATTTTTTTTGCGAAGTCAGGGTTGGGGGATGCTTAGAATCGCGTTAATTACGGTAACTTCACTAAACTGATGCACGAAGTCATGACCCGCTTGTGCACGTAACTGTTGCACTTCACTGCCTGCGTCTTCCGTGCTGAGTTGCATCGTACCAACCTGTCCACTCACCAAAGCTAACCAACTCTGCACATCAGGGACCTTCACTGCAAAATGCAAAGTAAGAAACCGGTCATTGCATGACTCCTAACGCAGTGACCTGGCACATATAACTGATAGAATTGTCATCACGGCATGTGTGTCATGCCCTGACACAAAGCATGCATACAACCAAGGCTCAGTACGCTCCAAAGCAAGCATCGCTTTATTATTAAAAAATAATGGCGGTTTTCGTAATTGTGATTATACATGCAGTCTTTGCAGATATGCGCGCGAGATATGTAGCGACCGCAAACACAGACGCCAAAACCCGATCCACAGATTGCAAACAAACATAAGGACTGCTTAACTACTCTGTCACTGAGCTTAACGTCCGCATTTTCGGGTAACGAACGAACGCAAGCAAATATGCTATTCAGGGAGCTTTTCATACAGGTGAGAGAAAATGCACTCACTGCTTCCGCATATCAAAACACAGCACACGGCAAAAAAATCTACCACAGCAACGAGTTAACACTGTGCACGCTGTTGTGATCCGACGCATGGTTGAAGAATATCCGAGGTCGGACTCGACGCCTCAAGCACTAGGCCAATGCACGCTTCACACCTCTGTAATCCATTGATACACATGATTTCGAATAATCCAGAGAACGCGTAGTCCATTGCTGCCGAAGCCAACGGGCAGGCGCTGCTGCAGGCAAGCATCAGTGTCTTTGCCAAAAGTAAATTAACCGTCAAACCAGCCGCGGCAGCGAGCCACGTCACTGCGTGCTGCAGTTGACAGTCAGCGGCTCGGAGAAGGAACCTAGTCGCCGCTGGTTGCTATGCCAGCTACGCTGTCTGAAGTGTTGCCACCTCTGTTGACTAAAATTGCGCCAAAACAGTCATAAAATCCGCTAAAATTCCACTAAATATTAAAAAGAACACCAAAATTACTGCTTATTTGTACTGTAGTGCTGGTTGTAAAAATCAGTGCAGTGAAAGCTCTGTAAAGCTTAAAAATTGAAGGAAATTTATCCTCTTTTGTCACAGCCTTCAGCAGAACAGGTTAAGAAAAGGCGAAACCAGAATTTCGACCGCCGTCGTAAATAGCTAGCCTCTGCTCATGCGTGCTTCACAAGCAGCCTCGAGCAGAAAAGCTGGCAATTGTGTCCCATATGTATATGGCTGATAGAAAAGGGCTGTTTCATTGTGTTCATTCGCAATATTTTAGCATATCATTCACTGCCGGCATCCGGGGCAGTTCGCACTACGCAGTACTCTAGACTTTCAACGAGCAGTCTTCCCTGTAATTAATTCTCATACAAGAAAAACTGACATAAATTGGCCGTTAGACAATTCTACCGTTCTTAAGCGTAGTGTGGAATAAATTGTATAAAACGGCAATATGCAATATTTTCCAGATTTCTTTTAAGCCGAGGCTAAAAACAGCGCTAACCGAGATGAAGCAGAAAGAGGGACAAGACACTGTCCCTCTCTCATTTGGAAATGGCAATTACAAGGATACCAATCGCAGAGCTAGGTAACTGCAGGACGTTCAGCTGGCTAAACGATCTTTCACTGCGGCGTTGAGTCACCTATTACCACGCGTCTCGCAGGTTCGACGGACTGCGTCAATGGATGGGGTTATTTGACACCTTAGAGCAGCCACGTGCAGAACGGCACCAGCTGCGCAGATCATCGTGGTCACTACTTCAAAGTGTATCATATGATTGTCCGCGCCAACGGAATTAACCACATCACAGATGACCAGACATCAGTCGCTGTTTGAGATCATCCCCATAGTTCTTCACAAATAACCTGCAGGCATATTTTAAGCAGAGACGGATGAAAGAACTTAACATCCACTAAAATTTCATGTAAAACCTGCAATCCACCAAAACAACGGGACCCGCCAAATAAATATTCGTAATCCACTAAAAAAAACACTAGCCGCTAGATGCAAATTTAGCCCGCCGCGACACCAAAAAAGTCCGCTAAATTTAGCGAGAAATTTGCTAAAATGGCTACACTGCCCGCGCTCACTTTGGCGTGCTCTCTTGCGAGGTGCGAGCGTAAGTGGCTGATGTAAGCAATTGTCCTTGCTCTCTTTCTTTGGAGGAGAAACATAAGAGGGCAGGGGCCACTCCCGTGAGGATGATTCTAAAGCCCCTCAATAAACGTTTTGGAAGGGCCATTGTTGAGCTCTGCATCTCTCTGGGCAACTAGGAAATGCTCTCGTTCACCAGTGCTATGCACATACTTGAATAGGTGCAGCTGCACAGCTATGGTCAGTATATGCCACTCGTGTTCGGCTTGCACTGATTAAATTTCCCGGTTTTAGCAGAAAATGGGCACCTTAGTCTCGTTTCGGTTTTGCCCGTGGTTTCGGCGAGGTTGGAAGCTAAGGTTTCAATACAGTCCTTAAAGATACAAGTTAACTTATAAAAAGTAGTCATTAATATTTATTATAATCTAACATGTCATTGTTTAAAATTGCAGAATATATATTGTAATGACAACAAGCCATCATCATTATCATAAAACAAGCAAGAAACGCTAGACAGGTACATACATATCAGTGACTTAGAGGGTGGCTGGAAAAAATTTGCACAGACCATCTTCAGTATCAAAACATAAGCTTAGCATGATGAATAGACTGATACTCGTCTATTGGTATGACAATCACCACTAGTCCAAATGATGCTAGCCGTAGCTCTTTGTTCAAGGGAAAAGGGTATGAAATCTATCCATGTATTTAGCAACGCCCCTAATGGCAATCGTGGAATGAGTGTTTTGCTTGTGGCTGCTGGCTGCTATCTGTGTGTGCAAAGAAGCTGCTGGTGATGCAGTTTAATGCAAAGTGACTGCTGTTCAAAGCGTTGAAAGTCCTTTATTTTTTGCCGTGTCACTGATGGCACATGCCCACATGGGGGGATCAGCAATAAGTGGGGTGCAAATATATGTTTTTAGATGCATAATTACATTGTTTAAAAAAAGTGGAGTGATTGCTAAGGAAGACAGAAGGAAAGTGAAATATGTAAGAACCGAAATAAAAAGGTGAATTCATAACACACGAAGGAGAACACAGAGATTTGTATTATGCTGATGCGTATGTGCCTACGTGCACTTTTTTTTTTCTGCCGGCGTTGGTTAACCATATAAGCATGCAATGACTTCAGCCCACACCCTTGGGTGGTCGAACAGCATTCTCCAGTGCACACATTAGTGGCATTCGTCGCCGCGGCTGTTCGGTTCGATTTACCTTTGATATGAAAGTAAACGCAATGCAGATGAAAGTGGATGCACCCATTTAGAGTGAAAGGGCACTCCTAAAACGTGATCAGCATATGAAGTACATTTGCACTGTTTATCGATATCCAGGTGAGCAGTTATTCCGCCAGGACAGAGGGACGGACATAAATGAGTGCGCTCAGGAAGGTGAAAATACAGATATAGAACACATTTCATACACTGGAAGTTGTCTTGAGACTTGTGGCAGCGTACGGCCCATGACTGGGATTTTGTTTGCCGCTGTGGTTCAAATATCATACTGTCAGTTTCTTTAAGTGCTCACCTTTCTGCACTCGTACTGTAGACAGTATTATAGGTAATTAGCGCGAATGAAAATTGTAAACCACCTGTAGGCACAGCCGTCCTACTGTATGGGCGCCGCCATTTTTGCTTCTGCAGCATTCATGCGCGTGAGTATCATCATAGACAACATGAGAATTTGCATGAAGCTTTTGACCGTTTAGACAATGTGTGCAATTAAAAACTGTAATCACAGTTTAAGCATTATATTGAATTTACATTTGCATTTAAATGAACTCATACTGGAAGTTACTTGACAACGCTTAAGGACCTGGGTATGAGGCTTGCCTGTATTGGCCAGGGTAGGCAAATACGCAGACCAGCTATGCCTCATCGCAGCATCTCGTCTAGGTGAAGGGGTAGGGTGAAATGCCACTTGGACCATTCTGGCTGAGGCTGTGACCGCGGCATGGGCAATTTTCTCCTCGTGGTGCAGTGGTAAGACGCTGGACTACTGTGCCAGAGTACTTGGGTTCGAACCCAACCTCGGCGGCTGCGCTTCGATGGAGGCAAAACGGAGTGGCATCCATGTGCTGTGCGATGTCGCTGCACGTTAAAGAACCCCAGGTGGTTGAAATTTCCGGAGACCTCCACTATGGCGTCTCTCATAGCCTTAGTCGCTTTGGAAAGTTAAACCCCACGAACCAAACCAAACCACCTGAACACCTATAATGTATCTGAAGGGGAGAAAAATAGTATTTTTTGTCTGTGTGTTGTATGAAGACCCAAGTTGTGACTCGCGACGACATATGTCGTAGGGTGTCGTAGGGTTGCACGCTGCGGTACTAGGCGCTAATGTTTCTAGTTTCCGAACATGCATTTAATTAGTGGGCAATGGCTGGTGTTGAATTAAGTGCAAAGTGAACCATGTTCGCGTGCCATGTCAAGAACGTGAATGTGTTTAGGTCGTATACATTGGAGTGGTCATACGCATTTGGATCGGTCATGCTGTTGCTTCTCTCTACATCGCCGCAGTTTGGCTGCTTTCGTTCGTCCCTTGGAATATGAAAAAAAGTAGTTTTTTTTACTTCAAAACTCATTGCTGCATCTCGGCTAGGCGAAAGACCTTTTAAATTTTTGTTTTTTTTTGCTTTTGAGTGCACAGTGCAACTTCAGCGCTGTACTATACGTTCAAAAAGAATGACTTTTTTAATGTGGATGCTTGGGCGAATTGATGTTCTATTCTTGATCCGCCGTGCTTGCGTGTTTTGTTTGTGTCCCCTTGTAATGTCAGCGGCTGTTGCGCTGTATCAAAGAACTTTTTTTTCATTGTGATAGCAGTACTGTGCCAGGTTTCAAGCCGTCAAGCAGTCCCGGCGGAGGCCACGCTTGACTTAGAACAGCCAAGGAGGAGGAGGAGGAGCAGAAGAAGAGGAAGAAGATAAAGACTGGTATAACTTATATGCTCTCACGTTAAAGGATGCGCTTAAGTGTCCCCAATAATGTAGCACCTTACACTGATTGGGCATCACAGGGGAATAATGTAGCAGGCAAAAGAAGCTTCCGCTGTTGTTATCGCAATTCAACTAAAGTTAACCAGAGTAAAACCACAATAAATTTTACCTCAAAACTCGTCGCAGCAACTCATCTAGGCTAAGGGAGAGGGAGAAATGCCACTTGGGTCATTGTAACCGTGACCATGGCAGAGGCAGTTTCACAGCCGGTGTACACATCTGGCATCAACGCAAGGAAGAGGAGAAATAAACTTTTATTTTCAAACAGAAATGGTGTGTGGCTAGTTGCACATGTCCACACAAGAAAATGTAAGCACATCGAAAATAATTTTTAATGTAGTGACTTCATTTTGACCAACTGTTAATCCATGACACTGCAGCAAAAATCCATCAACTTGTGAGAGAAGGCATATCAGTGCAGGGAGTAAGGAAGTGCCTGAGGTACTATGTAGAAGATGTGATGATTGCAGAACAAGAAAAACCTGATATCACCTGCCGAGCATTCTGTCTGACAAAGATACAGTAAGTCACATTCAATATGTACTTAAAAAACAAAGGTTAAGTAACATTGATCAAGATGTAGAAGCAATAGTTTAGGCTCCTCCGAGCAGTAGCACAGGTGATAATGTCGAGTTCTTACTGTACCACAAAAGTTTAATTCTAAAACTGAAGAGGGAGATGATTACAAGTTGGAGGCAGTTGCAAAGTATGAGCAGGCATTATTATTTTGATACCAGTCGTGTTTTATGAAGGTTTTGCTTTTAAAATATGGGCAGAGTGCTGTTTGTTTATATGCCACCAACAAGACAACAGACTATACGCTGCCTCGTTTTTCATAGTAGTGAAAACTGAGACTGGCTACATGGCTGCCAGAGCTTTCATAGTTCAGTTTGAGACTGCATATTGCATAGCAGAGGCACTTTCTGTCTTTAAGCGTTGGTGCCCAGAGCTAGAGCCCTAGTACTGAATGATGAACTGTTGCTCAGCAGAAATGAGAGCAATTGAAGAAATTTTTCCAAACAGTGCAGTGATGCTTTGAGAGTTCTACAACAGGCATTTGACCGGTGGCTAAGGAAAAAAGAGAGAAGTAGCTGATCGCGAGGGTGCACTTTCTCTTTTGAGGAGGCTGGCCCATGCTATGTCCCCAGAAGGAATACGACAATGCAATAAAACAGCTGATGAATTCTGACCATTGGAAAAACACTAAACTGAGGAGTTATACTTCTGGCCAATTGTTGGCACTAGCAGACAAATGGACCATCTTCAACAGAACAAAATTCTCAGTTATGATAACCACCAACAATGGCACTGAATCGCAGAACAAATTGTTGAAAGAACATTATTTGAAATGCAGGAATGGCAAATAAAGCTAATCATTCCTAATATGGACATTAACTAGCCAGTTTTGGCCTGAGCGAAAGGAACAGATGAGGTCGTCGGAAGTACCGGAGGTATCATGATACCATACCCATTTACCTACACAATAGACCTCCACAAGTGATAAAGCACATTATTCAAAGGTTGGACGCTCCCTTGCAGTACACCCAAAAATGATGTGTAAAGACAGCTCGAGTACACCTAGTTAGTATCACACTGTAAAATTTAACATATCAACTTGCACATGTGCAGATTTCAAGAAGTATAAACTGCCATGTAAACACTTCTGTCAGTTTTCCAACTCATTGAAGGCTGGGGCTTTGAGTCTTCCTAAGCATTACACCAGCAATGTTCAACTGAGCATTTAAATGGGTTAAGAAGAGTCGAATGAGGTGCCACAGCTCTCTCCACTCAAAATATCAAGCAGAATTCAACTCGGCATTCTTCCAAAACCTTAAAAACAGGGACTCGGAGCCTCGAGAGCAAGGCTACAAAATGCGAACAACAGGCTGAGAAACATGGCTGTATACTAGAGTGACCAGGCAGCACTTGATGCTGCTTATGAGCATGTTTCAGCAGCACTAAATGAACTATCACAGGGGAGTGTCCACCAGTGGTCTCCTAGCCAGGGAATCTCTAATAAAAGGGTGTTCTGGACAGAAAAAAACACCCACTCGGCCACCCCTACATAAATTAAAGTGAAGCAGAGCTGGGTTTACAGGATCCTGGAAGACACATGGAAGAGTAAGGAAGAAGGTAGATGCACTGAGAAAACACATAAAAGTACTTGACATACAGATTTGCAGAGTAAATCAGCACTAGAATGCCCCATCATTTCCAGCTCCAAAAATGTGCTTTTTCTTTCATTTCATTTTGTATCTTGAAGCTCCCCTGAGGTGGCATTTCCTAAGGAGTAGCGTAATAAGAAGTTGAAAGCCAAACCCAAGATTAGCAGCAGCACTTTCACAGAATGTATGGGGTAATCCACTCTTACCATGAACATGCAAGTATGTGACCACATTCTTCAAGTGCCAGTGCATCTGTCCTGGCCATGCATAAAAGTTAATTGACACAAGATGCAAAGCACCCCCTCCAGATCATCCTGCCTGCACACCACTTTGCTTTGATGTGCTGCCATGTAAAAACTTGAGCGCTCTAAAGAGTGCGGCTGCACACTTGCACGTTCACCCTAAGAGTGGATCACCCTGCATATACAATAACAGGTTTTAGCTGTGATGTGACGGACAGTTTTGGTTCAGTTAGGTGCCATATCTGCCATATCTTATGAAAAGATAGCATAAAAATATGATATGGGCACGCTGTTGTAATATTTGAAGTTTGTTTGACATGAAGGAAGACTGGGCCAGTGATATTCACGCTTTGCTGTTAACCCTGCATTTTATAGACGTGTCTTCTGCTTGCTGTATTTTACATTCCTTTTGACAAGTGTGTAAAAACTAGGAAGAGCTGCCAAATTTTGTGTAAGCCCAACCGATCCACTGTGCCGTGTTTTTGAAGTGATATTCTTCCAACCACTGATATGTCTGTGGTCAGCAATAAAATACTTCAATTCTTAAAAGATGCGTTCTGTGTCTAACTGAACAGGAAATGGCTAGAGATCATTGGAGTGCACCCTCTCTTTCATCTATCTGTGTGCAGCAAATTGGCACGCTGCAACATACTGCAAATCTGACTGGGGTGTTCAGAGCACGACATTTCTCATGGTGTTCTCTTGTCGCTACTGACCTCGTTGAAATATATAGCAGTGACCTGAAATAGCTGCAAGGTTCACACAAGCGGCATTCTTTTATTTGTTTTCAAATAAACTACTGCACATATGAGGGTAATTGTGGTGAAGCATGAGCACAAGGTTGCATCAAAATGAAAGTGAACACAATTTCTCACATGCTCACCGTTTCACTAGATTCCAAGGGACAAACAAAAGCAGCCAAACTGCGACGATGGAGAGAGAAGCAACAGCATGGCCTATCCCAAATGCTTATGACCACTCCAATCTCTATGACCTAATTACATTCACATTCTTGACATGGCACGCGAGCATGGTTCACTTTGCACTTTATTCAAGTCTAGCCGCTGGCCACCGAATAAATGCATGCTCGGAAATGAAAGAAAAACATGCACCCAGTACCACAACGTGCAGCCCTATGACATAAGTCGTCGGTAGTCACAACTGGGGCGACTTGGGTCTTCATACAACACACACACAAAAACACTAAACCTCCTTTTTTTTTCCCAAGAGATAACACACTATAGCTGTTCAGGTGAGGAGAAAATTGCCCATGCCGCGGTCACGGCCTTGGCCAGAATGGGTCAAGTGGTACTTCGTCCTACCCCTTTGCCTATAGACGAGATGGTGCGACAAGGTTTAAAATGAAAAAAAAAAAAAAAATTTAAACATGTAGTATGATGTTAAACGAGATGGCACTGCGTGCTCAAAAGCAAAAAAAGCAAATAAAAGCAATTGTACGGTCACGTGGTTTGCACGGTAGAACCTTTGTTAAGAGTCTCCCGTCTGCAGTAGAATGTAGCAAGCATGGTTTTTGGCAAGGAATATAGTTTTTGGTGACAGCTGCTGGCAGCAGAATGTAGAGTGGATGTAAGCGGATGCAAGCGAGTGTATTGATGCACATGTACAGGCTCAGTGCCTACATAATCAGCATTTACAGTTTTCCAGTCGTGTCTTGAGCTTGAAGCTAGTGAGCTCAGAATAATTCCATAAGTGCTCAGAGACGCGTCATAAACTGATTGTGCTAAGAAACGATGTTTGGGTGACACATGAAATTGCTTGTCACAAGTTGGGCGGGGTGGCTCAAAACTTACGCGATGAATTTCGAGTAGCCGCAGGAAAAATTTGATGAACTCCGGGGCCAAACAGACCCCGCACACTCTTCAGAGTTCATACTGTGGATCTAGAAAGCCTACCTTATGGCACGTGAGTACTTGCTTAGGGAAACAAATGAGGAAACAAGTTGCATAAATTTCAGTAAAATCAATGTACTTTGCTTAGCATAGTGTGCTTATTTCCATCTGTATTTGCTTGTAACTGCCAACTTCACTAACTGGTGTTGCAATTACGCATTTTCCCAAAGTTTGATCAGTGAATAAAATTTGTTTTATGTGTGGAAGTCGTGTTTTATGCATGAATACCCTTTGAAATCACCTAATGTGCCTTTCTGAGCATTCCCAGTGTCTAATGGCCACCACAGCTTACTGCAATAAAAGTTTAATTGCCACGTTGCAGTGCTTATGAAATTTAATACCTGCCTGAAAGGATAGAGTAAAGATAACGAGACATCGCATCTCTCAGTATTATTATTGGGGTGTTTGGTAGGCTGTAGGCATGCATGTGGTGCTAATCACATTCTTTAGTGGTCCTGTACATACTGTCGGCTCATTAAAGCTTATTGCACACTTAACGCTGATCTTTGTTTCCTCCCTTCAATGTGCAGACTGTTCAGGACACCAGGTAGTCGAAGCTCACCGTAAGCTGACAGATTGCAAGCTACCTCAGGACCATCGTTCCAGGAAAGGCAGTTCTTCCATCTGAAAACATATATTGTGCCAAAAAAGGGCGAGGTAAGAATTGAATCTACCCTTGCGGTTTTTCAATGCAGGGTGTAACTTCGATGCACTTTATAAAATGAAGAGAAATAACCACAATCGAGTCTTCTTGAAGTTGACTGCAGCTGACAATTAAGTGCTCTGCATATCCTAAGTGTGGCATAGCAATACAGATCTGTTTTTCTTCAAGCTGTCCTATGAGGGAACTATTTCAGCTGAGCTGTTCATATCGTAAAAAAGAAATTTGAAGAAATTAAAAGGATGTGTGCTGTGGAAAACCTTTGTTACTTTATATTCAGGTTGTTCATGATTGAGCTTCCTTCATTAGGTTATCAAAGTGATGTGTTGTCTTTCAAAACACACTTTGCCTTGCAGAATGTGGACTGCGATCCTGCTACAACTGTGCATGTTGATGCATTTCTTAACGATGACAATGCCATCGATGAATTGGTTAAAGGAAAACTTAGCCGCAGCTATTGCATAACTTGCAGTTCACGTGACATTGCATCACTCAGTAAGTAACTAAGCACATTTTGATTATTGAAATGGTGTCTGCTTTGTCATAAGAAAAAAAAAAATATGTTCATTTCATGATACATTAGCACAGTGGTGTTAATTCTTCACAACATGCAAAAGCAGCACAGTTAGTTCATAAATTGCATTCACCTGCAGGAAGGGTCTTAAAACGTTGATCTTTTTTTTGCTCGTCAGCTTGTTAGAGCTGCCAAAAAGTATGTTTTTTTTTATTTACTATAACACCAGCCTGCCTTGTAGCATTTTGCATTGCATACATGACCCAAATTTTTTGGTTTGTTTTCTGTAAACGTGTCATTGCTCAATGTTTCAAGCTACTAATGGGAAAGGTAGAGTTACAAATTTAGGGTTATGGGTAACAGAAAAAGATAAGTAGAAGATGCGGTCGACCGAAAAAAACAGAATGGTCTGCCAGACAGAGTAGGTGTAAAATGGTAAGAATAGGGCTCTAACAAAACTTGAAATTTGGCTAGATAGTGCATTGCAACTCAACTAAAGACAAAGCCCACAAGAAACACATAAGAGAAGACACAGGACACACGGCTCTAGACACAGGACAATAGGGCTCTAATTCACTTTTTGTTTTCTCATACACAGCAGTGCTAAAAGGAATATAGAACCACTAATGTTTTTAGATTGCTTTAAGTCAAAGTATACCAGTTGATGTAGTATGAAAGTAGATTCATTGCTCAGCTAAACCGGCTCCTTTAAGTTACAGTGTCGATATTTTTTTTTTAATGACGATATCAAGCTAAATATGTTTTCCCTCAGCTAGTGCAGGGTGCATATTGATAGCATGCAATGCAAGGTTGTCTGTAGAAATCGTCCAAATTGACGCCACGAAGCAGAAAATCTAAAATTAGTTTGCACTGAAACAAAAAGCGTTCTGGCAGCGATGTTTGGTATATAGCTTGAGTAAAATCCTAGGATTTAAAAAAAAAACAGCAGTTGCTCTATGTGAGAGCCAGGCAGTGTTATTATCAAATTATCGCTGCTGTAGTTTTATTACTTCGTTTTTAATTATTTCATGTACTTTTTACTCAAATTGCTTCTTTTTTTCTTTACCTCTCACAGGCTTCATTTCACACTCTGCCTCTGCATGCAGGGCTGCATTCATATTCAGGGAGATGGTACCCTACTTGAAGGACAAGTCCATCCTTGATGTTGGCTCCAGACTGGGTGTCATGCTATTTGCTGCGAGTTTTTGTGTCATATTCGATGGCGCACTTCTAAATAAGCTGCACTGTCATGCAGCACTACACAGCAATGAGGGTAACGAAATGAGCTTAAAGGGAGAAAAAAAAGGAAAAGAGTGGAGTTCTTACAAACATGATCTCAACTGGCAGCTTACAAGAGCACAGCAATGTGGACAGACCCAGAGAAAAAAACTACTGGTGGTCACTTGAATTCCTTTTTGACTTTCGGAAGGAATGTAAACATAACATGTTTTGCTGCGTCTTGTAATTTATGAATTCATACCAACTTGCGTAAATTTTTTTTATTGATCGTTCATGATTTCAGTCTGCCAAAAAAATATCCCTATGTCCCTGTCGTGATGGTGCTCTGGTTAAGACACTCAACAGCCGTGCCCGCGGATGTGGGACCGAATCTCGGCCATCTGTGGTGTGGTGTTGGTGCATGTTGAAAGAACCCCTGGTGGTCGAATTTTCCAGAACCCTCCACTCTAATGTCTCTCATAAGCTTGAATTGCTTCATACGTCGAAACCCATACACCAAACCAAATGATATCCCTAATGTAACTTGCTGTCTCCTAGAAAGCATAGTCATTATTTTTCATTACTGCACACTGTGCTGGCCATAACCACACCATAGCTCCTGCTAAAGGGAGTGTGTTCAGCATCATCACAAAAGTGGATTGCACTGATCATACTGGTCTGTGTGGTAACTTGTTAGCAGGCAGGAGTTTTTGCAAAGAAACAGGCATGTTCGTGTCTTCATTTCCGTCTTGGGTTCTGGCATTAATAAAAAGAAAACACCATTTTCTCTGAATTGATGAAATTCTCATCCCATCTCCCCATCCAATTTTTGTTTTCAAGCAGCCAGGCCTGGACAGGCAGGGCAGTAGGGGAGACTTAAAACAACCACTGCCAAATAATCAACTTCCAGCACAGTGCTTATGCAAAGCTTCTCACTTCGTTTCATTCGGTTTACATTTTCTACTTTATGGGACATAGAAGTTCCAAACTTACACCTTCTTGGTGCAGGCAATATCAGCAACATTATGACAGCATCAGTTTGCTGTATGTTTGTGTCAAGGTGGCAAATGTATCACCACAGGTTGTGTGTTATACACTAGGACTTAGTATAAAACACATTACAGTCAAGCTAGTAATGTGCCTTGAGACATTCTATAGTGATATCGTACTAGTATTTTTTATATTTTGTTGAACATAGCCTTTTCAGCTGCCTTTCATACTTTACAGTTACATGTCAACCAGGCAGAAAAAAAAAAACTGCAGACTTTTAAGCCTAGCTGAAAGCAAAAATTGCAACGCACTCAAATCAAAGCTAGCAGCTTCTAAAAGCGCAGGTCAAAATGTTTTGCACTTTTGTAACATAAGCAAATATCGATTTCATGAAGTCAGTGTAAGGCATTTGCAGCAATTTAGTAGATGCAGTGGTTTTGGGAAGTAAGAAGGCACAACAAAGTTAGAAGTAAATATTGCAGATCTTCTGGTCTTTGGGTAGCATGTTGAGCAGAGAAGCAGCATTGTATTAATGCTTTTTTTTGTCACACTTATTCTGTAGTTGTTTTCACTATCAAGCATTGATTGAGTTTAGTTGATGGCATAGTTTTCAAGTATTCGGTTTTTTTGTTGTATGCTGTATCTTGACAAAATATTTACACACCCTACAAAACTAAAAACTACGGCGTCTCTCATAGCCTGAGTCGCTTTGGGACGTTAAACCCCACAAACCAAACCAAACCAAAACTAAAAACACCAAGCGAAACCCAGGGCACACAGCACATGCCAAGCCATGCCACTTCTCATGTCAATATCATTCACACTATTTGTTGCAGCATCAATCAAATTTTGAAATCTACAACATCTTTTGCTTTGACATAAAACATGTTATTTTAATCTGTTATGTTTTTTTCACTTTGAGAGAGCAGTTGGAACTGTAACCATTTTTCTGAGCATGAACAAAAGGTAAATGAAAAAGACTTCATCTCAATAGCCCTTGCTTATGGTATTTATGTGAGCAGAGCTCTTACTCTTAAATCCAGCTTTGTATTGTGTTCTGTAGTTCCTCCATCATTCGTCACCACTTCCAGCCACATACCTGGTGCTGTCTTTTTTTTTGGGGTGGGGGGGGGGTCTGCTATTCATTTAGGAATGTATCCCGAAATTTTTTTTTTTCAGAGACAAAAGTTTACTGGATGAAAATTTGGGGAGAAACATTAATGTATTCCTCCTGTGATACTTGTTGTCTGAATGGAGTGTGCATGCCTCCTCATGATCCAGTACATTTCATTCATTATGTTTGCCTAGCCATGCAGAAATGGATATTTTTCTGCAAATGCGCGTCCACAAACTTTTGTCCCTGACTGCACACTAGCAGGTAATGCTTTATTTCCTTTCTGGCATTTTATTTCAGCATCATTGCAAAAGCAGAAAACTTATTAGTTCATTATTTAAGAACAAGAACGGCTTACTGCTTTCATTGAGATTTGTCTGTGCTCGTTGAGAACAATTGCCAAGACACTGTAATGATGTATAACCCTAATCTTTTTTTTTGTACTTTCAGGCACATGCGTTAACACCAGAGAATCCAATTATTGGTGTTGAGATGAATTCTGACCTTGTCAGATTCAGGAAGCTGCGATCAAGCATTTTCACATGGATGACAGGAATAAGGTAAGTACTGTTTGTACTATTAGTACTCTCGTCATTTAATTTTATTTGCTTGCCTGTTTTAATATGTTCTACTCCCACACAAATCAGAAGATACAACAACAGTCTGCAGAAGGCGAAATAAGGTTATTGCACTTCACCATACCCATGTTTTTACTATCTAAATATTTACTGTAGCGAGCTTCTGTTGTTAATTAGTGCTGATTTGGCATTCCATTTCACCATTAAAGACAATTCTTTTTAGCCTGACACTCTGGTCTAGGCGTTCGCTGCATATTACAGTGTAGCAAGCTCAAATTCCAGCCACCACGGCCATCTTGTGAACAACAGTGCAAGAACAGACAAATGCACCAGACAAGAAGAGGGGGGAACGCAGCCCTGGCTAACAATACTCAAGGTTCGTTTTGTCCTTCCTCACACAGAAGAGTTGTAATCACATTCAAAGAAAGAAGGCGAGAGAGAAAGAAAAAAAGAAAAAGGAAGAAAACGGAAAATCGCGACAGCGACAAGGCAAGCTCTGTAAAATCAGCAGGGATTAACAGCCCCCAAAATTCACCACGAGCATCTTTTGATGGAGGCTATAATGCGAGAAATCTGGAAGCATTGAATTGGATTCAGTTCAGTTCAGTCCTTCAGTCGTGTCCGACTCTTCGTGACCCTATTGACCATGTCACGCCACGCTTTCCGGTCTCTCACTATCTTCCTAACATCACATAATTTCATCTGCAGTGCCTCGAGGATGCCATCTAACCATCGCGTTCGCTGCCTACCCCTTCTCCGGCGACCCTCAACCTTTCCCAACATCAAATCTTTCTCCAGCGACTCCTCTCTTCTCATCAGATGACCAAAGTAGCTGAGCTTTAACTTTAGAATTTGACCCTCCAATGAGCAGTCAGGGTTTATGGTCGACAATATTGACTGATTTGATCTTCTGGCAGTCCAAGGAACTCTCAAGAGTCTTCGCCAGCACCACAATTCAAACGCGTCAATTCTTCGGCGGTCAGCCTTTTCCACTCCAACTCTCGCACAGTCCAACTCTCGCATCCATACATCACAACTGGAAAGACCATAGCACGAGTTATACGGATCTTGGTTGGCAGACTAATGTCTCTGCTCTTTACTAGGCGGTCAAGGCTAACCATTGCTCTCCTTCCCAGAAGCAGGCGTCTCCTAATTTCATGGCTGCAGTCTCCTTCCGAGGTAATCTTGGAGCCCAAGAAGAGAAAATCTGTCACAGCTTCCACTTCTTGTCCCTTGATGCTCCAGGACTTGATAGGGCAAGACGCCATGATCTTTGTCTTTTTAATGTTCAGTTTAAGCCCAAACTTCTCACTCTCTTCTTGTACGCGCATCAGAAGTCTCTTGAGTTCCGCTTCACTTTCTGCCATTAAAGTGGTATCATCCGCATATCTAAGGTTGTTGATACGTTTTCCAGCAATCTTCACTCCAGCTGAAGACTCGTCCAGACCAGCCTTCCTCATGATGCACTCTGCATATAGGTTAAATAGGCAGGGCGACAGTATGCAGCCTTGCCTCACCCCTTTCTCAATCGGAAACCAATCAGTAAGACCATGCCCAGTTCTGACTGTGGCCTCTTGCCCTTCATACAGGTTCCTGAGGAGACAGATGAGGTGAATTGGAACTCGCATCTCTTGGAGAGCTTGCCACAATCTGCTGTGATCTACGCAGTCAAACGCTTTCGCATAGTCAATAAAGCAGAAGTAGATGGGTTTCTAGAACTCTCTTGCTTTTTCCATGATCCAGCGAAGGTTGGCAACTTGGTCTCTAGTTCCTCTGCCCTTGCGAAACCCAGCTTGCACGTCCGGAAGCTCCCGATCCATATACTGCTGCAGCCTACCTTGGAGGATTTTCAACATCACCTTGCTAGCATGCGAAATAAGCGCGATCGTGCGGTAGTTGGAACAATCTTTGGCACTGCCTTTCTTTGGAATGGGGATGTAAACTGACCTCCTCCAATCCTGTGGCCACTGCAGGGTTGTCCAAATCTTCTGACATGATGTATGCAGAATGTTAACAGCGTCATGGTTGAGGTTTTGAAGCAACTCAGCTGAAATTGTATCAATTCCGCTAGCTTTGTTCTTAGCAAGGCTGGCTAAGGCCCATTCAACTTCACTCTTCAGGATGCCCGGCTCGAGATCAGTGACCACAACCGTCTTATGTTGGGTTTGCACATTCGGGTCCTTCTTGTACAGTTCTGTGTATTCCTGCCACCTCTTCTTTATCTCTGCGGCTTCAGTGAGGTCCTTGCCTCATTTGTCCTTTATCACGCCCATCTTAGCACAGAAGCTTCCTTTGATATCTTTGATTGTCTTATACAGAGCTCTTGTGTTCCTTAATTGGCTGTTGTCCTCAACTGCTTGGCACTGTATGTTCAGGAAGGCATTCTTATCTCTCCTTGCTATTTTCTGAAAATCCGCATTGAGAACCTTGTATCTTTCTCTTTCCCCCATAACTTTTGCCATCCTCCTTTCCTCAGCTATTTGCAAAGCCTCTTCAGATAACCAATTTGCTTTCTTGCATTTCTTTTGCTTTGGAACTACCTTAGTAGCAACTTCTTGTATTATATCACGAACATCAGTCCACATCTCTTCGGGCTCTTTGTCTTCTAGATCTAATTCTTGAAATCGATTCCTCACTTCCACAGCATATTCTAATGGAACTTGATCCAGATTATACCTGAAAGGCCTTCTAGTTTTCTGCGTTTTTCTCAATCGAAGCTTAATCTTGGCAACAAGAAGCTGATGATCGGTGCCACAATCGGCCCCAGGCCTTGTTTTTACTGCTTGTATAGCGCTTCTCCATCTCTGTCGGCAAATAATATAATCGATCTGATTCCTGTACAGACCGTCCGGCGAAGTCCATGTGTACAGGCGTCTCTTGTGCTGTTGAAAATGAGTATTCGCTATGGTCAGGTTGTTTTCTTGACAAAACTCTACTAGCCTCTGCCCAGCTTCATTTGGCTCACCAAGACCGAACTTGCCTGTAATTCCGGATATTTCTTCACTCCCTACCTTAGCATTCCAGTCTGCTATGAGAAAAACGACGTCTGATGATGGGGTGCGGTCTAAAAGGCATTGTAGGTCCGCATAAAATCTCTCAACGTCAGCTTCTTCAGCAGTAGTGGTCGGTGCTTAGACATGGATAACTGTTAGGTTGAAAGGGTGACCTTGGATCCGAAGTGAAATCATTCGGTCGTTTTTGGGGTTGTACCCTAGCACTGCTTTGCCCATTCTTCTGTTTACTATGAGAGCGACCCCATTCCTTCTCTTGGATTCGTGCCCACAATAAAAGACATAATGGTCGCCGGAGTCAAATTCTCCCATTCCGATCCACTTGAGCTCGCTGATACCCATGATATCAATGTTCAATCTGTCCATTTCTCGCTTTACGATATCCAGTTTACCTTGCGTCATAGATCTTACATTCCATGTTGCTATGTGATACATCTCCTTGCAACATCGGACTTTCCGATCGCTTCCCGACACATCCACAACTGAGCGTCCTTTTGGCTTTAGCCCAGCCGCTTCATTCGTCCTGGAGCTACTAGGAATCGCCCTTTGTTCATCCCCAGTAACATATGGGACGCCTTCCAACCTGGGGGGCTCATCTTCCGGCGCCATATCATTAATGGTATTGTGACTGGCCATAGGGTTTTCTTGGCAGGAAATACTGGAGTGGGTTGCCATTACCTTCTCCAGTGAATCACATTTTGTCAGAACTCTCTGCCGTGACCTGTATATCTTGGGTGGCCCTACACAGCAGAGCTCACGACTTCGAGTTTCGCAAGCCCCTCCGCCACGACAAGGCAGTGATCCATGAAGGGGATTGATTAACACTGAGTAAATATTGCCTTTCCTACTTCACTTATGTAGTAAAAGAAGAGTACTATCGCGAACAAACGTCTGTGGACCACACAGACTGCAACCAAAATGCATACTTTTGTATTGGCCAGTAGCCGCAGACCATACTTGTCCATGTGAAAGTTGGACTTTAGTTGTTTCATATGTGCTACGGAAATAAGGTGATAATTTGTTTACATCATGCTTCTAGTCCTAAATCGGCAGACATGAGGTCTAGAGACTTTTGCCCCTGATATTACATTCATTAAAACTCTTGGCAACATTAATCAACTCTTCGCTTTTGCTAAATCTACCAGTGTACATATCTGGCACCTTTTGGCAGTATTAATAAACTCTTCCCTTTTGCTGACGCTATCATGTACGTATCTGATGCCATCCATGGCCAGTATTTTTGTCTATCTTGTGAAGGGATATGTAGTTTCTTTTGGTTTGTGGCAGCTAATGTCTGAAAGCAATCCAGGCTGTTAGGATATGTTAATGGAGGGCTCCAGAAATTTCGGCCATCGGGAGGTATTTTATATGCACTAACATCTATAGAACAATTGTACCTTTTTGCCTCTACCAAAAAGTTTTTATTAAATTTAATTTTTCTGTTCCATGCTTTGTCATCTTTAATTTTGCTTAGTAAATATTTGGTTATTTATTTCTGCTAGGTCATTCTCAGTCATTTAACTTTTCTAATTCATACTTGGTCATTGCCTCCCAGTCTGCCACTCCTTCTCTTTCTTCCTTCTTGCTCTTTTCCTCTTCTCTAAAGCCATTAACACTGTCTTATCATAAAAGACTGAGCTTAAGTGTGCCCAGATTTTTTTTATTTCTTTCAACTTAGACAACCGTTTTAATGCTGCAATGTTATTCACATGTATGATATGCCCTAGCAGAAAAATATTATTAATATAATAATGGAGTAGATTGACAGTGTCATGGCATGCAACCACTAGCTCTTATTATTTATTGGTGATTTTTGCCACTAGGCATAGTGAGAAAGGGAGGGAGGATGTGGGAGAAAGATTGAAGGATTGTAGAATGGTCTCACTTGAATATTCGTAAAAGTTCCTGATGAAGCAATTGTTCAGAGTCCACTTGCAATAGCCATATTCAAGGTCCCACCGCAGTCCTACTTCTCTTTGGAAGTGTTGTCTCACAGAAGCCATAAATGCAAGTCCACGAGTATTCACATCACACAATTCCGGTGAATGCCACAAGGGGTGTTTGTAACTTGCAACCGTTTGTCACGTCACTGATGATGCACAGGAGTCAGAGCTGCTCTTGCCCGAATCCGGCGCATGGTTACTAATACTGAGGAATATTTGTATAGTATGAGCCACTTAAAACAGTAATGGAATGCCAAGAAAATATCACTGTTATAACCGGTAATTGTTATACCAGGTTGTGCCAAAAACAAGGAATTGACAAGCCTTCGAGCATTACATGATAAGAAAGTAGCTTACAATATTCATTTCTTTGCTGGAAACAAATCTGCATCAGCCAGCTTTGACTGGTTTGCAGTATGTATAGCTCGCATCTCCCTTCAGGGTGGATAGCTACTGCACATATTCAAGTGAAGAGACCTTTAGCAAAACTAAGTCCCCAGAGGCAGTCTTGTTTGTAAGGAGTCTTTTGCAGAGGTTCCTGTTCATCGTTGTTGTCAGCTGCTGTTGCTGTCCATTCTGGTGACAGTTGATAGGATCTCCTCGTTGGTGGAATCTTCATTTTCTGCGACTGCATCGCCAACAGGCAAAAGTTGCGGCTGTCATCATTACATTGGTGGGAGCTTTGCAGACCTTGTTGTCGTTGGCATTCCGTATGAAGCTAGCTTTTTGGAAGAAATTTTTAGCGGGAATTTAAATTAACTCGTACGAAAGAGGAAATGATGATGGCAGAAAGGAAATGCAGCTGTGGAGTGATGCATCGGAGCAGGCCACCTGGTGCATTTTCTACAAGAAGGACACCATCACAAACTTTAATAAAGGGCTGTTTGATCGAAAGAGACTTCAGAAAGTCTTAAGTCTTATCTCCTCCCCTGAACCATCGCGGCATGCAAGATTGTGGTGTTTTCATACTTTTTTGTTCTTTTAAGGTTGGCTCTCAGTGACCAGATTTAACTTTTATAACCGATAATGGTGCCATGGCAGAATTATGATAAGGTGTTTATTTTACCACAAAGAACTTGAAAAACTGAAGGTGCCATGGCTGTTCATTGTTATATCTGATATATATTGTTCCAAGAGATATTGTTGACTTTAGTTTGAATGTGGCTTTCACTACCCTTTGTTCAAAGAAACTGCACATATTTCTCAACCTTTGCTCCCTATGCAGGTCATCAAAGCCAACATGCTCAGTGTTCCAGATAGCGTTTCCAAATCTGATGTGGTGGTTCTCGGCAATGTGTTTGAATCCTTCACACCAGAGGCAGAGCAGGTTACACTGTGGCAGTTCCTAAGGCGCACCATTAAGAAAGGTGCCATCCTCATCACTGTCCCTAGCCTCGAGGACTCGCTGAAGGAACTTCAGGTAGCTGTACACTGCTGGAAGAGTATGGAAGAATGTTTCAGTCAGTGGCATCACTAGAGTCGGACCTCCCGCTCGGATTTCTAAACTAACACTTACTTTGTCTTCACGGCTCGCTTTAATGGGGGAAGTTCATTCTGACCCACGACTAGTATTTCAACGAAATATCACATAAAAGAACATAATTACATATTTATTTTTGAAACAGCAAGCAGAAAAGGGAGGGAATGTCTTTATTTATTTTCTAGAGTGTGATGGCACTTCCAAAGAAAGAGGAATAAAGGAGTAATATACCACAAGAAATGCAAATTTCGAGCGTCTAGAAGCACTCGCACCAATGTGGGTGCAAATAACTAAAGAGTGGCAAAGTGGCAGATGCCACCAAGATTATAATGTGTGGCAGTGTAGGATAGTATTTCGTATATGTCTGGCTGGCATAGCAGAACCAGTGAAAACTGTGAGAACTGGTAGATGTGCCTTCTTGTGGTTCGTGTTCTTTTCGCCCATTCCACAAGCTTGGCATGAGGATTTAAGCTTTTAACATGCGCAAGGCAACGGCACTTGCGCCCACAGGAATGACTACAAATAAATGAACGCCGAACCAAAACAGTGCTAGACAATGTGATCACACTCCCAGGGATAAGCATAGAAATGGCATTTGAGAACTAAAGAGGCTAATATACAAAGGACAGCTCAAACAGACAGAAAAAAAACAAGTTACGAAACAAGCAAACAGTCGGTGGCTGCACCATGGAATATGAAGCTTGTAAAAGGGATTAATGTGCAATTAAGTCCACTGCATGTGTGAAATAAACGTGCCCCTCAATGCATCCATTAAACAATCAAGAAGTGACCGACGCACAAAAAGTGGGAACACATTGACCTTTCTTGCGTGCGGCTCGGTGTGTGTAGCTCTTCTCGGATACCTTCTCAGATTGCTGAAACAGAACCATCCAACGTCCTGACTCCCGAGCGTCAAATACTGACATGCGGTTGAGCAGGCCTGTGCAAAAGCCATTCATTTCCAGAACCTCGCATGTCATCGGTGGAAGGGTTCAGCCACGCAGTACTAGGCCTTACATGCAGGGATGCCCACACTAAGCTTGGTGCATGTGTTTTGCAGTGCAGAAATATACATTCTCGGTCTTGCACAGCAGAACTGTCTGTGCTGCAGCTCACATGGACAACAGTAACATGTACTTACAATTAAATAAAGAGCATGCTTGAAAATATACATGATATTTCATGGGTTATGGCTATGCATGTGGTATCCATACTGTCGAAATTAAGTTTAGGAGGAGGAGGTTGGAGGTGGGTAATTTTAGGTGGTGAAGAAAATCAAGGCGAGTGAGCAAAGGTAGGCAGGAATTCTGATCCAGGATTACTTGACGATATTTGTTGCCAAATTATTTGGTATTAGATGGCCCCAGGGCAGTAATTCCACGCGCAAGGTGTAGAAGCTATTTTATTTATTTACAAATATTACTGTTACACATGCACGACACAGTAGGAGCTCCTCACCCTCTCAGGAGTGATTTCTCTGATTTATGCACGCAACACACCTCTATACATGTGCCAAGTCAAACATTGTAAAAGAACCCGACTGTCCAGCTCTCGGCATATTTCGAGGCCCATAAGTGTACTGGCTGTGAGTAATCCAGAGACACCTGCTCTGAGTGAGCGAGCCAGGTTCCTCCTTGAATGCTCCTTGCTGTTTCCAAGGACTGTTTAGAAAATGAAAGGGCCTTTGACACGTAACGAGAACTTCTTGTCACACTGCAGCTTGGAGCATTGGACTGCATGCATTGCTATTAAGAGAGCGGTCATGCTAAATGCAGTCTCATAGTGGAAATTTGCAAAGATACACCCCTTCTGTGGACTCAATCCCTCCACCCATTGAAGGGCTTTCAATTGATCAATTAGTGCCATAAAAAGCCTGTCACGGGACACAACAATAACAAATGTACACGGATGAAATCATTTGACGTCCGACATCACCATTCTGCCAACATAGTGCAAGTAGGATCCTGCATCCAGACTGAAAACTTCTCAACGCATAATTATGCCATGCCAACAATATATTCGGCCACGAAACTGCCTTTTAGCACTGGGGGACTGCAAATATCAGGCCCGATTTTTGATGAATTGAGTTGTATATCTCATTTTAAAAATAAACTTTTGTTTAGAGAGAAGGCATGAAAACCCAAATAATGCAGCATGAGAATCAACTATATGTCCTCAAGCACCTCAGCTTTGCTAAGACTCTCTCATTCCGTCTACTCATTCCTCTTTCTATTCTAAGTTCTATTGTAGTGATCAGACAGAGTAGTTGCCTGCTGTTTGTCCACTATCTCGCCCATTGTTGAACCCAGTGGGGTCTACACCCTCTTAGTGGTGCCATAGATTTGAATATTTGTCAAGCAGTTGACTATAGATGAAGTTTTTCATCGTTGGATCATGTCCAAAATATTACAAAAGGAATGGATGGCTTTAGAACTGCACTCCATTAGCATTTATTTCGGAAAATCTAAACTGCATGTTTCCTGTAATCTTAGTTGCTAAGAAAATTAACAGTAGTGTTGCACTTCTCTCCATTGCCTTCTGCTGCCATTTTTTGTACAGACTGAGATCATCGTGCCTGAGTGGGTTCAGCGGCGCTACGTCATGGACTTCCTGGCCTACAGCTTTGTCATGAACCATGAGGAGCTCTCTGAAGTCCGCTCCTATGAAGTGCTGTAATGCATTTACGCCAATATAGTCTGCATTTCAAGGGTACATTGTTTCTTGTGCACTGCTAGCAAAAAAATAACCCTGAATTCATATATATTGGCTTCCTGCTACAGAGCTCAGGTATGTCATAAGCACAGTGGAGAAAATGAGAAACTTGCATGGCTGGACATGGCTTCCAAGATCACCTCCGCGTGCACGTTTCTCTCCGGCCGTTCCAATCGGCCGGATAGAGCGTAAGTTGGAAAAGGGGCGTGGCAGCGCCTTTCGCCGCACCGCAGCGCTCGCCACCTATGCATCAAGTGTTCCGTCGCAGCTTGGCGCAAGCTATAAAACACGAGTTTCCTCAGCTTGCGCTCGTACCACAGTCGAGCTGCCAGCTTTAAAATGCCTCGGGCAAGATGGCAGCCAACATATTCGCTATCGTTAAAGTACTAATAATATAAGGCCCACATGCGCAAAGTTAGGCAGCGACTACCTGAAGCTGCATGCCTGCCCGAAGCATGCATGATTTCTCTGGCACTCTCTGCTGTGGTTCCGCGTCTTTTTTTTTTTTTTGTCGCCGTACATTTGCAAGTTCATCAACTCGCTAAATACAGTATTTGCGAGTGTGTCGCCATATATTTGCGAGTTGAATAACTTGCTAAATACAGTATTTACGAGTGCGGCGACTTACATAAAGATCCATCGCACGAATGCAATTCTCTAAATGGTTCCACCACAGCCACATGATTATTGCTTACTTAGATGCATCTCACGGTAGCAATTTTTTTTTCTCGCACGGTTTTAAAGCAGCCTTGGAAGATAGTAAGCACGTAAGTTCGATAGAGTCCATACGGGAAAACAATTTACGTGGGTTTTTATACTATGCCTTATGAGAAGCTTGCGTAATAAAAAAAAGTTCGATAAAGGTGAAGGGTAATCGGGGCACGTTCAGGCACCTCTGCCGTCATATGAGTATATGCGAGGTTTTCGGAAGTGATCCCGTTAAAAACGAATCAGCTTATATGAAAGTGAGGAGAAGCTATTACCTCGTTTTTAAACACGCGGCCCGCCATAGCATAAATGTGCGCAATTATCATGCGAGTTTCAGCTTGTTTCTTGTTTTCACTTGTTTGCATATGCTACAGACTGGGTGCAGTGCTTTTATTTTTAATTTTTACTCCTATACCTATACACGCAAAGGGCCAAGCCGAGCAAATGGGTTAATTCAAACGAATTATGATTAGACTAGAATGGCACTATCATACTAGTTAGCCACACTAGTTAGCAATTTTTCATTAACTTTCAATGATATGCAAAACTTATCAGAACATTTTTGGCACTAATTACCACTGGTTGTAATGATACTAGCCACTTTCTGAACAAAATTGCGAGCCAAACACTGTGAGCAATTTAAAAAAGACAGGTTTCTTTATTTACAAAACTCGTGAGGTGGACAAAGAGAAAAACAATATGGGCAAGCACAATCAAGAAGTACACACAAACATTTCATTATTTACAAAGTTCAATCACCACATGATGACTACTTGCGTAGTTTTCTATTTGCAAAGATAAATCTCGCCAGACTAAACACGCAGCTCCTATCTTGCTCAGCAGTTTTTTTTTTTCCCGGTAAGCTGCTTGATCAATGACTATTTTTCCTGCGTTGATAAGCTGTGGCCTAAGCAACTTTTCTATGATTATCTTCGTTGCTTCAGTGGCGTGGTCCTTTCTGCTGCACAAAGCTAGAAGAGAGCACCTTTCGAAGTAAGCAACACAAGCTAGCGACATGTACGCTGCACATGGAATGTAGTGATGTACGCTCCACTGGAATTTGTTATATTTGCAAGCGCCTTAGGAATAAGAATGGGGAGGAAAACGAATGTCTCATCAGTTCACCAAACTGCAACAAGACCTTGCAGCTGAGAAACATTCATGCCTTTGACCACTCAAACACTCGTAACTTTGATTGACTGCCAGCTTCACGAGTGACCATTAGGCACTCAAAGACTGCCACCTACATGAGATAATCTTGACGAGTAACTGTTTCACAAGCAAAGAAAACTGTCTACACGAGCACAATGTGTAAATTCTAAGTAGAATGCAACGCATTATGTGAACGCAGCAAGAACATCAACACTCCGCTTCGGTAGTAAGCACAACACTTAAATTGTGAAACATTTCGGACACACCGTGCAGTCAGTCTTTGCTGGAAAACCAGCTAAAAATGAAAGGCTACATGACACGCTCGTAAGAAATTTTTTGTCATTGTACACGCGCAAAAAATGAGTGAACCGCCAGCGGAGATACGCCGCGAGTGGGCTGGACGACGCATCAACGCATAGGCGCGCACTGCTGCCTGATGGTGCCTGGAGGAACTGACAAACTTAGAACATTTGGCTGGGGTGCGCGCCGATTGGAATGGCTGGAGAGAAACACGCACGTGAGGGTTATCTCGGAGGCCATGGGCTGGAACTATTGTCGCACATTTCATTTGCCCTCTTTTCTCCTTTGCACTGACATATTCGACTTTGGCCCAGTACTGATGGAAATTGCAATTTGCAAACCTTGAGCACAGCAATTTGCAGAGTACTAACATGTCCATCCTCTGCCAGAGGATACTTATCCAAAATAAATTTTACACAATAAAAGTTATTCTTTGATAAGATTTTATTATCGACTTTGTTTAACAGCTCACATTGGACAATTCATTTATTATAAATTTTACGGCATTCGTTTGTCGCTCAAATTTATAGCATAAGCCAGTCACTGATGCCTTACTTAAGGATAGCTTTTCTTTTTCCACAGAGAAAAAGCATCAAAACATTCTAGTCCTTAGGTCTGTTATTGCAAGTACTAGCAGTGCATTTCCCATGGTGTCTACCATTTTTGTGAGCAAGCTGCTTAAATTTATAGTCAGTCCAAATGGATGTCTGACAATATTTTGACATTGAATATTGACTGCTGTTGATCCCATATGTATCAAATCCGGATATGGCACATTATTGCTTGTATCAGGCTGTCTGAATACCCTTTTCAAAATCTCGTTCAAAAGCATATGGCATTAATGTTTATCAAACTCCCGTTAACGGAACATGAGATATATTGAACTTAGCTGACCGAAAATCGCAGTGGTTTTTGCTTTCCTGCTATTCTGCTGACAGCAACACCAAAATCAACTGTCCCAATTTTATTGAGGTATAGTTGCATTTAGAATGCATCAGCAAGAGAATTATACCCCTTATGATCGATAATAACTTCTCCAAAAGCACCACCTGCGGCAGCAATGTGAGCCCCATAGTGGCGCGTAGTGCGAGCCTAGAGCCCATGGCCCTCGAAGTGTGGTTGCATCATATTTAGACTTCTTCGTTTCAGAGAAGCTAGTTATTGATATATCGAACTATTTCATGAACCCCTTAGTGTTTAATATATATATCCGGATTTGACAGTGTACACATTGTTTACGTTATTTGCCAATGAGAAAGGCACCATAGTCAACAAGACAGTGCAGAACATGTTGGCTTGCTGTGTTTGGCCATGCACAATGGTATGCTAAACCAGGTGCAAATGGAGTGAAGCTGGCATTGTATTCCATGCTCACTGAAGGAGGCAGCATGATGGTAGCCGCGCAACATGCAATGTGCAATACCTTTTGTGTGAGCCACTTTTTGTTCGAATATAGTGCAAGTATCTGTGATGCTGTTTTTCAGCTATATTTCACTGTGAAACTGGCCTGATGTTTTTTTAAGTCTTTCAGCAGGCATGCCCGAAGATTATAGTGGTTTAAGTGAAAGCACCCTGGAGATGCCTAGGCATGCAGCATCACTGCCATTCACTGTTACTGCAGCTGCTTTTTACACTTTGAAGTTTTTTTTCTTCAGGAGCCTAGTAATATATGCGTGCAAAGTAACCATGAAAGGTTTTTTGTCGCAATATGTACTGCGATCATCTTGCTGCCTTTTTTAGTGCCTAGTCTTTATGCACTTCAATGAAATCCACAAAACGTACACCATAAGCGTTTTGAAGCAAACAAATTTTCTTTTGTAATATCAGTTTAGACAGCTTGGCTTTTATTCATGGCAATGTGCTCACAATTAAAAAAAAGTTTGAATATAGGCGTGTACATGGTGACTGCAGTGCGAGTTCTTGTCTGACATTTTTAATGCATTTCTTGTCTCTCAAGTGGTGTGGACAGGAATTGTGGACAGAGTGTATCGGCAAAGCGTGTTTGCAGGAACAGTCAACAGATATAAAAAGTACTGATGAGACTGGGTTTCAAACCCATGCCAGAACGAAGAGATCAGCTTTCTTGGCCCATACACAAGAGCACTATACTATTGTCACAGTCGATCACACCCCATGTAAAACCGTAACACACTAGTAAACATAGTTTTCATCAAGTTCAAACTGCAACACATGCTTGCGCCGTGCACTGCATAGAGTGCCTATCTGAAGAAAACTTATTGCAGTATAAAATTGCTACAATGGGTCCATTTTCACCAAATATTTGAATGTTACATTCAAATTTTTAATTTTTGGCTATTCATGAAGGTACACCGTACATTAATGGAGTGAACGAGGAGGCCGGTAATGTGATGTTTTTACACCTGACTCTCTGGCAGCTAACAGGTTAATTGTAAGTATTTCTCAGTGTAACTTGATAATGCTTAGCAAAAGCAACAGCACCGATGGCAGCTGTCATTTCATTACAATTGTATGTTTCCCCATTCGAGTCTCCTCTGAATACAAGTTGTCCAATTTGCAACATTTGCAATCCTAGCTTACAGAAAAAAAAATAATCTGAAAGTACGTCAATCTTCCTTGCTTCAGAGCCATAGAAAAGGCTAAGGATGATGTGTTCGGCCTGGTGGGACTGTGGGGCATTACACACTACACTTTTTCTGACATGGCCCACAAAGATGCGACAATCAGCCAGCACAGCAATCCTAACACAAATGGTTTCTTCTGTGCATGGTCTGCAAGAATGTGTTTCAGGATGAAGTTTGTGCCATGATAGTGTGTAAGCAATGCTAACAAATCCTCTGCTCAGAACACTCTGAAATTACAGCTGCAAGCCATACAGCTTATTTTGTTTCCCAGATTCAGCTCTTGTCTATGGCTATGGCTGACTTCACTCTTTTGTGATAACTTGCTTATCTAGAGTTCTGAAATAGAATCTGATGTAGCAATTTTGGAGATTTTGATGATGCCTTGGACACTATCAAGGTCTGTTGCAATGACATGCTATTGCTTGTATATGCAATGAGTAACTGCCATTCTCTTATAGTATGCACACCAGTTAGTACATTTCTTTCCTGAAAGATCTAAAGCTAATGGATTGGATTTGTTAAGATTGTTAACAACATACTTACTGCAGTGCAAGAAATTTCAGCAAAGCTGCATGTATGTAAAATTTGTCTAACTCTTCAGCAGTGTACATTCACGATCGGACCACAGTATGCTACACTGTTGAAACAGCAAGGCTTGAATATGTAAACATGCTTGGCTTGTATAGCAATAGTATGCATATGAAATTGATAAAAAAAATTGCCTTCTAAGGTACGTGTCCATCTCATGTAGGTATTGGAGATGAAAATTTTATGCCATGCTGTATATAGGTATATGAGAAGACAGCCATAGTAACTTGCAACCAACTGCTTAGCAAGCTTGTGTGTGGCTGGCTTATCTTCAGGTTTAGCTGAACACTAAAAATGGATGATGTCACAAACAAAAGGAGGAACACATATTATTCTTTAAAAAAAATCAGTGAACACTTTGTGTATGATGGTAATGTACACTGGGCTTTGTTTTATTTTGAAATCGGTAAGGGTATGTGCTATAAACAAGAACTTCTGTAAAGAGTGTGTCAGCACGTCGACTTTCTCTGTAAGATCATCTTTTCTTTCAGAACCTGGGAGAGGTGGATCTTGACCTTGTCATTGTCACTCGTCTTTACACAAAACTGTGTGGAAGGAACGAAACAAAAATACCTCATTTAATATAATTACAAAGATGCTCTAACAAACCTAGCTGTACAGATGACCTACTACAGCATCAACAGCTCAGCAATGTTTGTGTCTGAGCTGGTCGGTTTGTTTTTTTTTAAGCAAGGTCAAGACAGGCACTTGTGGCACTAAGACTGCCTAGTGACACAAAGAATATTTTCAATAATTCCTTGTGCACACTGTCAAGCTTTTTTGATAAATATTTAGTAAATATTGAATAATCCTTCTTGGGAACGACAATCGGGAATCGGTCACGTAGGAAAAGGAAGGATAAGTGAGCCTCTCATTTCTGATGTGCCTATTCCCGAAATGGCCCCAAAAAATCTGTTCATGTCTTTTGAATCCACACAGAGAGACTGGCCTCACTGATAGCTGCAAGAGAAAAGGAAATGGAGTTGCAGTCTACATGTGGCAAAGTGCGCTTCAAGGAGACATTAGCATTTCTATTCGTAGAACAGCTTGCCGTCCTATGTCCTCGCTTCAATTGCGTACATGCCGCGATCCACATTTTCATACTCTTCATCTGCCTAAACAAGCATCAAAATGTGGTTATATGCATAAGGCGAAAACTGCTCGGTAGGCTACAAGCTGTCTGAATTGAACTTACAGCCTAATCTCTTGCTGATTGATCCCGATGCCGCTTTTCTCTGTGAAAAGAAAAAAAAAACATTACAATGTGAGGATTCTTTGTTTTCTGTCAATAAAGAGCAACTGCTCTGCTCAACCATCTAAGTTGCAGCCTAAACATCGTACTACACTTTACTTTTTATAAAAGTAAGGCTTGTAGCAAAGAACAGAATGTTCATGAACCAGGAATTGGTAGCCACAGTTAAGCCTCACATTTATGCACCTGGGGCTCATAATCTTGTATAGAAGTTTTTAAGAAAATACTGAACTAGTTTATCTCTAGCATAAACATTTTTATTACCTTAAGTTTACTTCAATGGCAACCCGTCGCAACTCGTTGACTAGAGGGTCTTGTATAACAGTCGGCAACAGTGGATGCTACTACGGTGCGTACAAGCACCCACGTGCTTCAAGCTCCACATTAGTATTAGCATAAGGCTGCCATGGGGCATCATTAGCAGGAAAACCTCTCTACAAGCATCAGCACAAAGAAGTACATACATCACTGAAAAAAAGAAAAAGAAAGCAGGTACCTTCTTCAATATCTTTAGGTCATCAAGTATTTCACCTTCATTGAGAAGCAAATTCAGCTGGGGTGGCAGTGTTAAGGAATAAACTCAACCTTTGCATATGGCTTCAAAGGGACGTAACTTTCTCAGTGTTCGCAAGCCACACACGTCACAAAAGATAGTCTACAGCATCTATAGTCTGGTAAAACTTGCCAATGGCATTTACCACGATCGCCATGGCATCACAGTCAATCCCGTTCGAACGGGCATGCCAGCTATTCGTCTACGATTTCACGCCAAGGGATTAACTGCCATGTCATGAGAACCAATCAATGCCTTTGGTTGGAGGGTATCCCATGAAGGGTATTTGCTGCTGCATTCTTTTATTGTACCCGACTATAGTATTCCTATTCATTGAAACCATAAACAGAATGCAAGACTTCCAAAACATCAAAGGATATTAGGCATTTCCTCAGGCATAGGCAGTAGCTCATTTGGTTTTCTCCGTAGTTTCCTAGTTGTCACGGACTCCACCTCCATGGAATCTGCGCACCACGGCAAGCTGGCAGCTTAAACGAAATGACTTCAGTGCTACTGACAGCAAAAACAATGGGCAAGTAGAAAAACTGAGTTGCAAAGAAAAAAGATGCATTGATGAAAAATAACTGGCAACTAGAAAAACAAACTAGGAAAGCAGATGTGCACTGCATTTGATAAAATGCATCAGATCCCGCCGCACTTGCATAAATACAGATAGCGGAGAGGCATCCATGTGCTGTGCGACGTCAAGATCCCCAGGTGGTTGAAATTACTCCCTAGCCCTCCACTACAGCTCCTCAGTCTCTTTCCACTTTCATTCCCACCTTCCTCACTTCATTCAGGTTTCTGCAGTACAAGTGTGACAGATGCCACGCCTTTCCTTTCCCCTGGACCAATTATTATTATTGCTTTTCAAAGCAGCTGGCTGATACTATATGCAGTGCTTATTTTATATTATATAAATATATATGAATACTGACTTTATCAGTTTGCATCAAATCTCATAATGTAGTTAATGTTTTGTTTTAAATGTCACAGTGAAAGATTGGCAAAAGATTGGCAGCAAAATACATGTGTAGATGTCATGCTAAACGACTGAACTACAGTACACATACACATCAATTTAAAGACTGCAATGCATCAGACCAAGAAAGCATGACATGAACCAACATGCAGGCCACAATGCTATGAGTGAGACTCGTTGAAATATAAATAAATGCTTTTGCAACCTGCCTTTCCTACTGGGGCCTACAAAAAAGGCATACCTTGTATAAGTCACACCCTAATGAAACGAACGCTAGCCTTTCAATAAATGCATGAGCCAACAAAAACGTGCAAGTAACGAGCATTACAAGATAGGAAACATACTGTTAGTCGAGCAAGCTGTGCAAACGAACCAGGCGAGCATGCAGAACCATAAATAATGTACGAGACATGCACACTACCTCAATTTGCACAGGTGTGGATTTACTGTCTTAATTTACACAAGCATGTTCTTCAGAATGAACCAAATGTGTGGCAACAACAATCAAGATTAAGGATTTTTGTGATACTTTACTGTATATAATACTTGTGCTTGTAAAATGAGCTGTCTTACACTTCAAAACAAAAATCAAGCGGATATTTTTCTAAAAATTTATGCCTAAAAAGTAGATTTTGGTCTTGATTAGTATGCCTAAGCATGGTTTGGCCACCCTGTTTCAAGTATTTTGATTTAGGTGACCTCCACATCCTACATAATTAAAGAAAAAAAAAGTGCAACCTTTTGCCTACCAAATTTCGTCAATATTGCAACAAACAATGCAGGCAGAAGGCATATTTCACTTCTATGCTCATGATTCAGCTTACCAGCATTGCACAACCTGAAGCAAATTCGCACAATGGGCTTTTCACCCTAGCACATGTGCATGCCAGTCACTATTCCATTTCAAATATATGATATTCAATAATAATGAATCAAACCGTGCTGCTTTTGTGCAGCCCCAATATTCTTCAGCTTTGGTGTTTTTTTATGTTTAGTGTACTTGTATATTTCTGGCATGTGCACAAGTCTTTTTTTTCCTAAAACGGGCCCTTAAAGGGACCCAGAAACCATATTTATGGTAATGCAGAAAACATCTTACAAATGGCCTTTGCAAGCATTTGAGCCAAGTATGAGAGCTCTGTGTGGACCCAATAATTTAAAAATATTTGTGGAGTGCTCCCGGCAACCACTTGCAACTGGGGCGACGCATCGCAGTGAGTTCAAAGAAGTTTGCAGCCGTCCCCTTCCCGTTAACATCAACTGGGCTTTTTAGCTATTCTCTCTAATTGGTTGTACCCAAGGTATGTGGGTGGGACAAGGTTCAGTGAGCACCGTCAAGACTTCGTTTTTTTTCTAGCGGGCTGGTGTGAGCCGAGTTCATGGAAAGAGAAGGACCATCACTTTCCAACAGCAATATCTTCGGTGTTATCAATGGTAGCTTAAAAAGTTTTGTGTTGCTGAGAGGACTGATGGAATACTGATTGCTCGTGCATGTTTCCTACTTTTGGTTAGGAGTTTTTTATAACCCTCTTTAAGCAAGCACTTGGGCAGTGCCATAAAACCTATAGTATAGGGGGTAGTGAATATTTCAGTCTCGAGAAGCTGCATCAGCTTCACAAAGATGCTGATGGGACCTTACCTGACTTGACTTCTCACTCCTCTGGCATTCAAAAAGCAGCTGCAGCACAATGACAAAACACAGTGAACGAAGACACGCAGTGCTAACTTGCAGTGGATTTATCAGGAAATGTGCAACTATTCACATGTGCTGCAATGCCATATCAAGACTTGTGTTTTAGTAGGAACGATGTTAAAGAAAGTTTTTTTTGAAAGACAGTCAGATGGCTCATTGCGCAGTTACTTCCAAGTGTTATTTCTCACCGGGTTAAGTGGAGAAATTTGGGAGAGGCCTTTGCCCTGCAGTGGGTATAGTCAGGCTGATGATGATGTTATTTCTCACGAGCACCTATCCTGACTTTCCAAATGAAAAGCACTTATGTGAGCACCCTATCTCCCACCTTTCCAACAAAAATATATCATAATTTGCTTACCATCAGTGCTGATGATTACATTCATGTATTTAATGCCGCAGCAATGCAGCTTGTACAATTAGTTGAGCATTCCAGTAAAGTTGCTAGGAGTCAAGTTGCACATGCCCTTGTTGCCTGTCATTCATAGTTTGTTGGTGTACTACAGCTTTGAATAATGAACCAAAAAGCCCCAGTTTTGACATTATTGTCCAGGATGTTCACCTACAATGGTGTATGTAGCACAGGTGACCAGACACAGTGTGCCAAAAGCTTGCAGAAAGGTAAGCCTACCTCCAGTGAGCTCATTAGTGCTTCGCTCGGATTCTAGTTTGCTTCTCTGCTCTTCGAGTTCCATGATGAGCGATTTCCGCAGATCTCTTTTTTTGTAATTAAATTCCCGGACAGCCGCGTTCACTTCACGGCTGTATTCCTGCTCCATACGGTCAATCTGAAAAGCATGGGAATGCCATATCTGAGAGAGCACATTGAAAGAAAGAAGAATTAAAAAGTTGCATGCAACATGCAGATGGGCAATTTATTGATTTGCATCACGCAATCTTAACTAGGCGGGTATAAGAGTTTCACTTTCAAGTCTGATTCGCACAAAGTGCTGCATGCGAAAGGGTTCATATTGTTATTGGAAATGTGCATGCAAAGTAAATGTCTTTATTTTATTCCACAAGCTGTAGCCTGACCTTATCCTCAGTCTGTTGTAGTGTTTTCTAGCTCTCGTCTAGCTATTTCAGATTTCTCAAGAACAGGAAACAGCACAGAAAGCTTTTCCATTTTTCGCACTTCAGTTGGAAGAGAAAGAGCCACTGACAACTTAGATGTGCACAGCCTTTTGCTAGTGCCCCTGTGTGGTTTTCTTGCAGTTTTTGTCTCGTGCAGTGCAGCTGTGCAAAGAACATAATGACTAGCACCACACTGCAGCTTTATAGACAAGCAGGCAGACATGAAGGCAGCAGCACCATTCACTCACTTGTGCAGTGCCGTTCTGGTACTCGGTGCACATTAAGGGACCCTAGGTGTTTGTAATTTTCGAAGCCCTCCACTATAGCATAGCCGGTGCCGTTTTGGGACGTTAAAACCCACAAAACCAAACCTTTCCTGTCTTGCATGAAGTGCATTTAAAAGGCTGGCCAAGACTTCCCCTTACTGAGCAGTCCTTTCAATGCCTCGCTCTTTTCATTTGCTGCATGTGTCTTTCGTAACACCCTTGTCACAATGCTATCTGCAACTAAAGACTGGCTAAATTGAGCAAACATGACTATGTGATCTTCCTTTTTTGGGCTGGCTGGAAATAGCACACTCTCTTCAGAAAAAGAGAAACCACAATTTGAAGAGAATGGCTTCTTTCTCCGCTAACTGCTCCCATGAATGCAAGTGAGTAGTGACAAGCACCTCATGACACAGGACGATTTCGTTCATGGAGACTCTCTCCTTGTAGAGCTGCTTAATATTGCGCAGCCGCTCTAGGTACTCGGGGTGTCTTCCTTCTTCCAGTTGTACCAGCTCATTTTTCAGCATGGCAAGCTTGTCCTTGTACATTCTGTGGAGACCAAAATAAGTAGTATGGCATCAACTTTTGACTTTATAAAGAAACCGCTAGTCATTGACTAAATCATTAAATGGGCTATAAAAAGTGAATGCAATGTTGTGGTTTCTGAGGCATGCCACAATGAAGGCTGCAGATCAGTTTTGACAAGCAGGGATTTCCGAATTTTCACTGAAATGCAGCCGAAGGATATAATCAGCATGCCAAGCAAAGAACAGGCAGCTAGGCTGAACAGTTACATTCATGACAGTTTTCAACATTGCATGTAGCTTTAAACAGAGATCCGTTCAATTACCTGTGCTTCCCAAACTAGCTTAGGCACTGCTTAACTATGCCACTTATTTCAACGGTGCAACTTCACACTTGTTGAGTGCAGGTTTCACACAGAGCTTTCAGCAATGCCTCCACATGTCAAAAAGGAAGCATTATTGAAATTGTTTGTGTGAATGCGAAAGCGACCCCTACAGCTAGAACAGGAGCAGTTTAACAAAATGCCCCCTGATCTAAAAATATACATGCTGGCACACTCAAAATGAAATATTGTTCTAGCCTGGGCCCGAGACAGTGCCCCGGAGTAGTGTAACCGATGGTAGACTGAAGAAGGAACCAACCAAACTGTGTTCATTCAAGGCGAATTATAAATAAGGCTAGTAGAAGCAACTGTGTGAGGGTTCCTAGCTTTCTGTCTGCATCCATCACCACGTGGGTACTTTCAATTGCAGATAACATTATTATGTTACATAGAGATACAAATGCTGCCTTAGAAAAACAAGGACAATGCCAAATGAAGGGCACCAACACATTCTATTGGTGAGCATCCCACTAGTTTGTGCACTCCTGCAGGTAGACACCAAAATATAAGGCATCATAAACACAAGCAAGGAAAGAAAAAGACATCTACAAGTGGGAGAACATCGACAGAGAAAACATCACAACCAGCACATTAAACATGGTCTCCAGAAAAATGTAGAAGAGCGTGCCAATGAAAAATCTATTTGAGGCCGGCCATACATTTTCACTTCATTTCAAAAACCACATATAAATCTTAGATGGTGTTTGTGCAAGAAAAAAAAAATAAATTAGACAGTGCATCCGCTGTACATGAATTAAGCAGCGAAGAATAAAAAAAATGGTAAGAATGAAAAGACTCGGCGAAATACTTTCTGAAAAGAACTGCTTATCATGTGTGCGAGTTATCGGCTGGTTGTAAATCGTGGTTTATATGTGGCGGCCCACACGACAGGCCGCTGGACCAGTGCGCCGAAGCCAACGAGGCAGACATCTCCGAACCACCTATGCCGGCGCTGCTTCGCCACTGCGAATACCATGTCCACTGCACTACCAAACAACCAACAGCTACATGTTCCAGACAGTGATGCTCTATTGGAAATAAATGCTGCCGCCAAATATCCACCGCGTAAGTAGTGAAAACAGGCCATCAGTCGTGGATCTAATGCTGACCGCGGCTAAACACGAAGCGCTGCCGCCAGATACGATCGCGAGCAGCTGATTTGTACGAGTTGCCAGACATCAAACTTCAATACGGAAAAACGCGCTGCTGTGATCACACCCACTCGGAACCAGACAGCATGGCTCTTGACAACCATACAACACGCTGCAGCGCGTGTTGTCTGATTGCTACAGTATGTTGTCTGGTTGTCAAGAGCCATGCTATAAAGAACCACGCTTAACTAAAACGTTATGCCACAGTTACTAGAAAGCAAACTCACTGTTCCATGATCCTCTTTTCCTCTTGCATGACCATGTCCGTCTCGCTTGCATCTTCGGTATCTGCACAGGGTGAGCGATCGACAATTTGAACCACGACCTTATAAGGAGGTTGTGATTTGAACAAACCTCTATGAGTACACCACGGTCCACCAACCGCATCAACCTAACCAAAGCAGCCAGCGAAAACCAGTCGCCCCTGCCGCCGCTAGCACCAATTCTGCTCAAATGAATGTTACATCAGCTCTAGGCCGTACAACACGGCTCGCTTCTTGTCGCTCAGCAAGTCGAGAATATTCCTGTTAAGTTTACGCCAGAACATCCCACTCCTACTAAACCTACCAAGGAACCATCAACAGCCGTGCGACGGTAAGCTAAGTCCGGCGCGAAAGAAGGTGCACAAGAGGCGAAACCTTCGCTCTGTGCCCTTCGAAACAGATTCTCGCTAACTGCGGCCTTCTCCCGATCTCTGTGGCGCCATTTTTCGCAACATGGCTTCCTTGACCACGTCTCGACGCCGTCTTCAGAACCTTCTGAAGCATGCGCCTACCTCCACCTTGCACTGGCTGTTTCTCTGGCGCTAAAAGACGCGTGGAGTGAATGAGCACTTCACGGGAAGAGAGAGAGAGAGGACAAGCGCGTGTGCACTAGCGCATGTCCTCTTGCCCACCTTCGTCCGAATCTTCGTCGTCGTGCTCTAGAATGTCGTCGCTGTCGGTGCTCTTGTCATCGCTGCAATCGACGTCGTTCTCGCCACCTTCATGCATGGATGCGAAGACCGCCAGGTCTTCCGCATTTTTACTGAAATGCAGCCGAAGAACACATTCAGCATGACTGGCAAAGAACAGGCAGGTAGGCTGAACAGTTACATTCATGACATATTCAACATTGCATGTAGCTTTAAACAGAGATCCACTCAATTACCTGTGAATTATTTCAACGGTGCAACTTCACACTTGTTGAGTGCAGGTTTCACACAGACAGCTTTCAGCAATGCCTCCACATGTCAAAAAGGAGGCATTATTGAACTTGTTTGTGGGAATGCGAAAGCGACCCCTACAGCTAGAAAAGGAGCAGTTTAACAAAATCACCCCTGAGCTAAAAATATACATGCTGGCACACTCAAAATGAAACATTGTTCTAGCCTGGGCCCGAGACAGGGCCCCGGAGTAATGTAGCCGATGGTAGACTGAAGGTGGAACCAACCAAACTGTTTTCATTCAAGGCGAATTATAAATACAGGCTAGTAGAAGCAACTGTGCGAGGGTTCCTAGCTTTGTGTTTGCATCCATCACCACGTGGGTACTCTCAATTGCAGATAACATTATTATGTTACGTAGAGATACCAAAGCTACCTTAGTAAAACAAGGACAATGTCAAATGAAGGGCAGCAACACATTGGCGAGTATCCCACTAGGTTGTGCACTCCTGCAAGTAGACACTAGAATATAAGGCATCATAAACACAAGCAAGGAAAGAAAAAGACGTCTACAAGTGGGAGAACATCGACAGAGAAAAAAACGTCACAACCAGCACATTAAACATGGTCTCCAGAAAAATGTAGAAGTGCGTGCCAATGAAAATGTAAAATCTATTTGAGGCCGGCCATACATTTTCTCTTCATTTCAATGACCACATATAAATCTTAGATGCTGTTTGAGCAAGAAAAAAAAAGAAATGAGACAGTGTATCCGCTGTACATGAATTAAGCAGCGAAGAATAAAAAAATAGAGAGATTGAAAAGAATCGGCGAAATACTTTCTGCAAAGAACTGCTTATCATGTGTGCAAGTTATCGGCTGATCGTAAATCGTTGCTTATATGTGGCGGCCCACATGACAGGCCGCTGGACGAGTGCGCCGAAGACGACGAAGCCAACGAGGCAGACATCTCCGAACCACCTATGCCGGCGCTGCTTCGCCACTACGAATACCATGTCCACTGCACTACCAAACAACCAACAGCTACATGTTCCAGGCAGTGATGCTCTATTAGAAATAAATGCTACTGCCAATAATCCACCGCATAAGTAGTGAAAACAGGCCATCAATCATGGAGCTAATGCTGACCGCGGCTAAACACGAAGCGCTGCAGCCAGATGCGATCGCGAGCATCTGATTCGTCCGAGTTAAACTTCAGTACAGAAAAACGCGCTGCTGTGATCACACCCACTCGGAACCAGACAGCATGGCTCTTGACAACCAGACAACACACTGCAGCAACCATACAACACGCTGCAGCGCGTGTTGTCTTGTTGCTACAATATCTTGTCTGGTTGTCAAGAGCCATGCTATAAAGAACCATGCTTAACTAAAACGTTATCCCAAAGTTACTAGAAAGCAAACTCACTGTTTCTTGATCTCCTCTTCACGTTGCATGACCATGTCCGTCTCGCTTGCATCTTCGGTATCTGCACAGGGCGAGTGATCGACAATTTGAACCACAACCTTATAAGGAGGTTGTGATTTGAACAAACCTCTATGAGTACACCACGGTCCACCAGCCCCATCAACCTAACCAAAGCAGCCAGCGAAAAACAGTCGCCCTTGCCGCCGCAAGAACCAATTCTGCTCAAATGAAGATTACCTGAGTTCTAGGCCGTACAACACGGCTCGCTTCTTGTCGCTCAGCATGTCGAGAATATTCCTGTTAAGGTTACGCCAGAAAATTCCACTCCACTAAACCTGCTAAGGAACCATCAACAGCCGAGCGACGGTAAGCTAAGTCCGGCGCGAAAGAAGGTGCACAAGAGACGAAACCTTCGGTCTGTGCCCTTCGAAACAGATTCTCGCTAACTGCGGCCTTCTCCCGATCTCTGTGGCGCCACCTTTCGTAACATGGCTTCCTTGACCACGCCTCGACTCCGTCTTCTGAACCTTCTGAAGCACGCGCCTACCTCCACCTTGCACTGGCTATTTCTGTGGAGCTAAAAGACGCGTGGAATGAACGAGCACTTCACGGGAAAAGAGAGAGAAGACAAGCGCGTGTGCACTAGCACATGTCCTTTTGCCCACCTTCGTCCGAATCTTCGTCGTCGTGCTCTAGAATGTCGTCGCAGTCGGTGCTCTTGTCATCGCTGCAATCGACGTCGTTCTCGCCACCTTCATGCATGGATGCGAAGACTGCCAGGTCTTCCGCATTTTTACTGAAATGAAGCCGAAGGATACATTCAGTATGAAAGGTAAAGAACAGGCAGGTAGACTGAACAGTTACATTTATGACAGTTTTCAACAATGCATGTAGCTTTAAACAGAGATCAAACTAGTTTAGGTTCTGCTTAACTATGTCAATTATTTCAACGGTGCAACTTCACACTTGTTGAGTGCAGGTTTCACACAGAGAGCTTTCAGCAATGCCTCCACATGTCAAAAAGAAGGCATTATTGAACTTGTTTGTGGGAATGCGAAAGCGACCCCTACAGCTAGAACAGGAGCAGTTTAACAAAATGACCCCTGATCTAAAAATAAACATGCTGGCACACTCAAAATGAAACATTGTTCTAGCCTGGGCCCGAGACAGGGCCCCGGAGTAATGTAGCCGATGGTAGACTGAAGGTGGAACCAACCAAACTGTTTTCATTCAAGGCGAATTATAAATACAGGCTAGTAGAAGCAACTGTGCGAGGGTTCCTAGCTTTGTGTTTGCATCCATCACCACGTGGGTACTCTCAATTGCAGATAACATTATTATGTTACGTAGAGATACCAAAGCTACCTTAGTAAAACAAGGACAATGTCAAATGAAGGGCAGCAACACATTGGCGAGCATCCCACTAGGTTGTGCACTCCTGCAGGTAGACACTAGAATATAAGGCATCATAAACACAAGCAAGGAAAGAAAAAGACGTCTATAAGTGGGGAACATCGACAGAGAAAAAAACGTCACAACCAGCACATTAAACATGGTCTCCAGAAAAATGTAGAAGAGCGTGTAAATGAAAAAGCAAATCTATTTGAGACCGGCCATACATTTTCACTCCATTTCAATGACCACATATTAATCTTAGATGCTGTTTGTGCAAGAAAAAAAAAGAAATGAGACAGTGCATCCGCTGTACATGAATTAAGCAGCAAAGAATAAAAAAAATAGAGAGATTGAAAAGAATCGGCGAAATACTTTCTGCAAAGAACTGCTTATCATGTGTGGACCAGTGCGCCGAAGACGACGAAGCCAACGAGGCAGACATATCCGAACCACCTATGCCGGCGCTGCTTCGCCACTGCGAATACCATGTCCACTGCACTACCAAACAACCAACAGCTACATGTTCCAGGCAGTGATGCTCTATTAGAAATAAATGCTGCCGCCAAATATCCACCGCATAAGTAGTGAAAACAGGCCATCAATCATGGAGCTAATGCTGACCGCGGCTAAACATGAAGCGCTGCCGCCAGATGCGATCGCGAGCAGCTGATTCGTCCGAGTTGCCAGACATCAAACTTCAGTACGGAAAAACGCGCTGCTGTGATCACACCCACTCGGAACCAGACAGCATGGCTCTTGACAACCAGACAACACACTGCAGCAACCATACAACACGCTGCAGCGCGTGTTGTCTTGTTGCTACAGTATGCTGTCTGGTTGTCAAGAGCCATGATTAACTAAAACGTTATCCCAAAGTTACTAGAAAGCAAACTCACTGTTTCTTGATCTCCTCTTCACGTTGCATGACCATGTCCGTCTCGCTTGCATCTTCGGTATCTGCACAGGGCGAGCGATCGGCAATTTGAACCACGACCTTATAAGGAGGTTGTGATTTGAACAAACCTCTATTACACCACGGTCCACCAGCCCCATCAACCTAACCGAAGCAGCCAGCGAAAAACAGTCGCCCCTGCCGCCGCTAGCACCAATTCTGCTCTAATGAAGATTACCTGAGTTCTAGGCCGTACAACACGGCTCGCTTCTTGTCGCTCAGCAAGTCGAGAATATTCCTGTTAAGGTTACGCCAGAACATCCCACTCCCATTAAACCTGCCAAGGAACCATCAACAGCCGAGCGACGGTAAGCTAAGTCCGGCGCGAAAGAAGGTGCACAAGAGACGAAACCTTCGGTCTGTGCCCTTCGAAACAGATTCTCGCTAACGGCGGCCTTCTCCTGATCTCTGTGGCGCCACTTTTCGTAACATGGCTTCCTTGACCACGCCTCGACTCCGTCTTCAGAACCTTCTGAAGCATGCGCCTACCTCCACCTTGCACTGGCTATTTCTGTGGAGCTGAAAGACGCGTGGAGTGAACGAGCACTTCACGGGAAGAGAGAGAGAAGAAGACAAGCGCGTGTGCACTAGCGCATGTCCTCTTGCCCACCTTCGTCCGAATCTTCATCGTCGTGCTCTAGAATGTCGTCGCAGTCGATGCTCTTGTCCTTGTTGCAATCGACGTCGTTCTCGCCACCTTCATGCATGGATGCGATATCTGCCAGTTCTTGCATATACATCATAACAAAGAGATCCCTCAGAGTTTCTTTTTTTCACAAGCAGAAACAACCCGTGGCGCACGAAAAATGAAAACGCAAGTGAAGAAGAAAAAGCAAGCAAACTCGCCTGAGGCAGTTAGGGTTACGAATGCTGATTACCGGTTCTGCCACCATGGGCGCTCAAAGCATCATGGGCCAGAGAGCTACCGACTGCAGAACTACAACTTTTGGCCGAAACTAACGCAAAGATAAGCGTTGTTCCACTGTAAAAAATGTTCTAACATTCAATTCTATGACTATAAATTGCAAAAAGAGAGTGAAACAGCCCCCCCCCCCCATGTCAGTGTGAAATTTATCCAATATAAGCGATGGCTCTTTCTCCTATTGGCTTTGTTTCGAGCAGCACAAATACCAATATTTCGCACTTCATACCCTACTGATAAAGTGTATGCGAAATGTACGAGATTGCTACGATGTGTACGAGAAATGTGGGATATTTCTAAGAGCTATGCGATTTGTACAAGAATTCTATGAGGTCTCTTAGAGCGTCTACGTTGTCTCGTAGAGTTGTACGAGGATTGTACGATGTCTCGTAGGGCGTCTACGGTGTCTCCTAGAGCGTGTACGATGTCTCGTAGGGTTGTACGAGGATTGTAGGATGTCTTGTACAGATGTACGAGGGCTCAAGCAGCTTGTAGAAGATCTCGTACAGTTCACGTAAAACCCCCGCAGACGCCGTACGCACTCTCGTAGAGCTCGTACGCTCAGTTGTAGGAGACATCGTAATGCTCGCTTAAAATCACGATGCTCGTACAGCACCAGCATTCGATTTCGCAGTGCTCATTCAGGGTCCATGCGAGTTCAGTTGGCTCACTAAGCCTCCCCGTAAAAAATTAAACCAGTTATAACATGGTTCCATTCGGCCCCACACTGACCCAATTAGATACAGCCATATATGAGCTCAAATGGGCACAAAATTACGACCAATTTGGCAGGTAACGGAATTACCCAAATGGTTTTGCAAACAATGGGCACCCCCAATTGTTCTCACGTTCATAATGATCATTTAGAATCCCAACTGGATTTTCCATATTATACAGGATTACAATTCATATATGTCCTACCCTATTGGATATTCAAAGTGGTTTTCAAAATATGAATTGGTTCCCGGGATTTCAAATGGCACTTCATATGGTATATATATAGTTCTCAATTGGATGTTTTAGTTGGTTTGGAAGATATTCATAGACGTATGTCCTCCTCCGTTCAGTTCAGTTCAGTCGTGTCCGACTCTTCGTGACCCTATGAACCATATCACGCCACGCTTTCCGGTCTCTCACTATCTTCCTAGCATCACATAACTTCATCTGCAGCGCCTCGAGGATGCCATCTAATCATCGCGTTCGCTGCCTACCCCTTCTCCGGTGACCCTCAACCTTTCCCAACATCAAATCTTTCTCGAGCGACTCCTCTCTTCTCATCAGATGACCAAAGTAGCTGAGCTTTAACTTTAGAATTTGAACCTCCAATGAGCAGTCAGGGTTTATGGTCGACAATATCGACTGATTTGATCTTCTGGCCGTCCAAGGAACTCTCAAGATTCTCCGCCAGCACCACAATTCAAACGAGTCAATTCTTCGGCGGTCAGCCTTCTTCACAGCCCAACTCTCGCATCCATACATCACAACTGGAAAGACCATAGCACGAGTTATATGGATCTTGGTTGGCAGACTAATGTCTCTGCTCTTTACTAGGCAGTCAAGGCTAGCCATGGCTCTCTTTCCCAGAAGTAGGCGTCTCCTAATTTCATGACTGCAGTCTCCTTCCGGGGTTACCTTGGAGCCCAAGAAGAGAACATCTGTCACGGTTTCCACTTCTTGTCCCTCTATGCTCCAGGACTTGATGGGGCAAGACGCCATGATCTTTGTCTTTTTAATGTTCAGTTTAAGTCCAAACTTCTCACTCTCTTCTTGTACGCGCATCAGAAGTCTCTTGAGCTCCACTTCACTTTCTGCCATTTAGTGGTATCATCCGCATGTATGTCCTCATATTTGACAGTTAAATAGAAAAGATCATTAAGAGAATTAAAGTTTGTGTCTTAGTTTTACAGTTTATCACCGAGTTAGACAGTTGATACCAATTTCCTTCATCTGGTTGGCGAACCATATTGTATTTACATGTTAATTCCTGAATAATCATTGATATATATGCCATATATATTTCAAGTTTAATGCTTTCGTATATCTACATGGGCGTGCTGCTTACATTGAATGTAAAATATAGGCAATAGAATACATATTCTTTAATAAATACAGAGTTCAGCGTGAACATATCACAAAACAAAAATGTATCCGCAATATATATATCATGGCATGAAAGAAATGCGGAAGAAATAAAATGAACTAAGACAAGATTTGAGCATTGTAACTTAATTCACTGAACGCACATCAGTGGCATAACATGCAGAAGGTCAAAGATTAATTATAATGATCAGTGCAAAATATAAGAAGAGAAAGTAGCTACGCAACGTTAAAATAATTTTGGAGCTTTAGCTAGTTTACCTCAATAATAGATGTGACAGCATCTTAAACATGAACTGCATTTTCATTCTGCAAATTTTTATATAATTTTTCTCGTTTAAAGTTATCTACTTTTCAAAATTATTACCAATGTAACAGCATTCCCTAAATGCCCCACTAACACACCTTTGACCCTACATGGCTATAGACATTGCATGCAGAGGGCACACATGGGTTGAGCTTTAGTATCAACGTATTTATTTTGTTAAACTACTATTTTCTGAAATGTCCTCATTAGAAGAGCTTCCTTGATAATTGGCTTCATTTGCACCCTCCCTATTTTGTTAGCTTTATTTCACTATGAGATGTTTGAAATTCTCACACGAGGTCATGTAACTGTTATGTCATGACCAATATGTCGACTAATCGGGATTTTTTTGGTATTTATTGTGCAGAATCTTTTCAGTCGAATGAGAACTGTTCACTTAAAGTTTAGTAAATGATGTTCCTGCTGCACACCTTGACTAGCACTGCCCTTCGTTCATTGTATCTGCCACTATGCTGTGTGCACAATGTTGATGTGTTGCCGCTGCCATGTATACGATAGTCAAACTGGCAGTCAAAATCCCCCTTATATTGTGTTTTGCATATGAATGGAGGTGACGCACTATAACTGCACAGCTTTACCACCGTCAGGCATCACAAGTTTGTATGAAGAATTGGCTTGGAGTTTCATCTGTAGAAGGAAAAGTAAGTGTGATAACAGAAATGTGAAAGCCAACTCCAGTACTGAACTTCACGAACTCATAATCCCTTGCAAAGACCACAGAAAGACAATTCTCAAACGACTGAACAGCACTAACAGATGGGGTGGGAGAGAAGATGACAACAATTCTGCTTCTTTCTCTACATCACTCATTTGGCTGATTATAAACAACCGGACTGACTCTCTTTTTCAGCGCAAGGATATGCCGAGCAAAAAAGTTGCTACAGCCTTTTGAGTTTTGACTTGCACATCTACATCTATACGCCATTTTTAAGTTTCCTGAGACTATAACAAACCCTTGCTGAACTGAACTACTCTGAATTGAAGCTTTCTGCTGCATAATGACACTTGCAAATGCTGTCAGTCTCATTGTCAAATGAAAAAAAAAAAAAAAAAGAAACGATTGAGTCGTTGATCTTAGACTGATGAAAAGATGCAAAAATCCTAGTACTTTATGAGGGGCGATACCAACAGTACATGTGTTGCATCTCGAAGCTATGCATACTATACACATATATGCTGCAGCATAATATTGCAAGGAAATGTCTTTTAGATGGCATATTTTTCAGTGTCACTGTAGGCTGCGTCACGCGAGATGCGTAACCTATTGAAGAAAGCTGCACGTTCAACGATCGTCCACCAATATATGCTGTGCAGTTTCCAACAGCAGTGCATAATTATTTATGCTGCATGGAACAAGCAGCTTGGCTGCTTTTGCTTCTTTACTGCATGTATGCTGTAGGCCACAGAGACAAGTTGAAATATTTGTATGGTCAGTTTCATTAGTGCTTAATTGAAGTAACGTGCACGCAAACAGGTGTAGGTAAAAACGTCCCCGGAAAAACGTCTCCGGAAGAAACGTCCCCTGAAGAAGCGGCAACTAGGAAAAAACGTCCCCAAGGCCAAAATCGGCCCTAAAAAAGATTTATTCTGGAACACACATGAAAAAAACCAACAAATGTTATGCCATTCTTTCTCGGCTTTAAGTTAAATGTAATCATCATATGGAACCTGCGTCCTCTGGGGGCCCGAAATGTTTACAAGAACTGTGTAAATTAAAGCATGTCACTGTCACTGTATTACCGCTGCCATAATTTTTTTTTTTTTTTTGTCATGAATGCCCGCATCAATTCGATGTTCGCGGTCAATTCCAAGCCGACAGGTGAAACCGCTGTAATAAAGTTTACATGCATCATTCATCATTGCAGTTCGCCACGGAGAAACGTAGTCTACGTCCTATAGCGCAAGACTCCAGCCCCGTTCGGGGACATTTTTTCCTACTTCGCCAATAGGGACATTTTTTCCGGGGACGTTTTTACCGGATCCCCACGTAAACACCCCACACTGTCTTCGCTTGAAGCTTGACCGGTAAGCTATTTTTGCATGTCGCATATCTTGCCTGACTGCAGGCGCCATGCTTTCACACAACTGTTTTTGCTTTTGCTATAAGCTAGAGCCATTAAAATTTCATCACCATTCAAGAGTTGAACACTGATAGTAGTGATGCACACATCACAAAAGAAAGTATCGCTCGCGGGTGACCAGTGGAACAGTGTGCGAACAGGATTCGGCGTCTGTTTCCAAACAAATCACTTGATCTTCCAATATAAACACACAACTAAAACAATGGCCACTGTCGCTGTTTATGATCAGGAATTTTCGCAAGGAACTTGGCGATGCATTGGGCCAAAGCTCCGATTTGCTGAACCACCGCAACGCATTTTTTATCTGTCAACCCGACGTACATGACAAGCACGCATAGTTTTTCCAGCATCGCAAAAAAAGAAGCGAAACTCACGGTGGTCTTTTCCGCCACCGCTAGCTTTCGCTAGCACCGCCACATTTCTGAATGCGCAAACTACCGGCGCGCATACACGACAAACATGTAGCGTTAGTGCGCAGACACTTGACATCGTGCTTGCCGCTGTTAGGCGAACAGCAAAGCCGTTGAAGTCGGCAACTTCCGAAACCGAAACAAGTCGAAACCAGCCGAAGCGGCCGAAGCTGTAGTGCTAGTCATAGCCATTGGTGGCGGCGTCGCGGCGTCGCGCTTTCTTTTGTGCTGCTGGCGGCGTCATGCTCTCGAGATTTGCGAGGCACAAAGCGCAGCAAAATAGCTCGTGCGATGTGCAGAAGCGTCGTCAGGTTCTGTGTAAACTAGCGTTAGTGCGCAGACACTTGACATCGTGCTTGCCGCTGTTAGGCGAACAGCAAAGTCGTTGAAGTCGGCAACTTCCGAAACCGAAACAAGTCGAAACCAGCCGAAGCGGCCGAAGCTGTAGTGCTAGTCATAGCCATTGGTGGCGGCGTCGCGGCGTCGCGCTTTCTTTTGTGCTGCTGGCGGCGTCATGCTCTCGAGATTTGCGAGGCACAAAGCGCAGCAAAATAGCTCGTGCGATGTGCAGAAGCGTCGTCAGGTTCTGTGTAAACTAGCGTTAGTGCGCAGACACTTGACATCGTGCTTGCCGCTGTTAGGCGAACAGCAAAGTCGTTGAAGTCGGCAACTTCCGAAACCGAAACAAGTCGAAACCAGCCGAAGCGGCCGAAGCTGTAGTGCTAGTCATAGCCATTGGTGGCGGCGTCGCGGCGTCGCGCTTTCTTTTGTGCTGCTGGCGGCGTCATGCTCTCGAGATTTGCGAGGCACAAAGCGCAGCAAAATAGCTCGTGCGATGTGCAGAAGCGTCGTCAGGTTCTGTGTAAACCTGTGCAAAAAGTGTGCCGGCGTGCCCAACAGATAGTGCGTCTTCCTTTGTGCGCTTTCACTGGAAACACTACGCTGACGGCGGGACTATTGGAGGGCGGTCACCACCCGGGACACGTTTGGCATCTCAGATGTAAGTAAATTTCCTTCTGTCCTGCACATTCTTCTGAAAACAGCGCAGAACTGGTCATGCATGCCAACACAATGCTAGTTTGTTAGTTCGTAAACAACAAGACGCGTTCATAACAAACGGTTGTTTGGTTTTGACAAAGTAAGGGGGGGGTGGGGGGGGGGTGTTAATGCTTTTGCAGTGTCTTGGAAAAGAGACAGTGTCGTGGGCTGCACGATTGGAGTAAAATATGCCGTACAAATCATCATTCGTAAGCTCATTGCGGAGTGCATGATGCCGGTGCCGTACTGCGATTCAGCCTTCGGCAAGAATTTAGTATGGGCAACTTCGTAAGTGCCTCGACCCGGTCCTTACGTTGTGCTGCAGTTGAAGCTCCGGCGCTTGTGCATTGAATTTACACGGACTGAATAAGCGGTAAAACCTACCTGCGTTACGACAGGGCTAGCTCATTATTCAAATGTTCTATAAATATTGCGGATTATGGGATAAGGAGCCGGCGAACACGCGACGGCAGTATGATTCAGCTGTAATCGTACTTAAAGCACCATTGTCGAGCCTTGGGTGCAAGTAGAAGGCAAAAAAAAAAGTTTTTTTAGCTATTTTTGAATTTTTTCACCTGTATTGGCTTCACATTTTCTTTTGCATAATTTGTTTTGACTGAAGTAATCCACAAAAACTACAAAGTGCATATAAATGACAGACACCAAACTCAGGCCTTCAGTCCAAAAATAGCAGTAAGGTGTAATGTTAATTATGCATTCAAGAGTACCAATAGTATTGATTTTCTTGTGTAATTATCTACAAATGAAGCAAAAAAATCTGAATTGTGCTGAGATGCCCCATCGACATCTTCCCTGATATGAAATGTGAATCAAAATGTGTGCAGGTTTTTTTGTACTCAGTGTATGAAATTCATGCAGGTTTTAAATTGAGGAGTGCATGCAGGATTCCAAGCAAAACAAGCCTTTGCTCAAGGTATCATACCAGTGTGGTGTTTTTGTTTAAATTTATGCATGTTTTGTAGAAACAACTGTAGATGTTGATAAGGAAGTGGTTTCGGGGGGTGGCTGCTCCTGGCCCTACGGTGCTGCGATTGGTAGGTCACCGCAGCTTGCGGCGGGGGCTAGCCTGCCACTGGATTTCTATCTGTTGTAGGCAGTCTTTGTACCTACTACCGTTTCAGTGGTGGACGACGGCTGTTGCGACGTGCCTCTCTCTCCCACTTTTTTCTTCTCTATTTTCTCTTCTGTCCGCACGAGGCAGTGGAGGTGGCTCAGCTACAGAGCCAGTAGTAGGCCCATGCATTTTCGTTATCTTCTTCCTTTAGTCGCAACAACAAGTGGTGGTGTGTCTGGATCTAGCTCATGAATGGCTACCACATTTATGAATCGTTTGGTGGCCGCATGCACTTCCATACATAGTTTGAACAGCCACGTTACATTCTGCAATTTACTTCTTTTTACTTTTTGGATGGATGTGTTTCCACTTTTGAGTGCGTAGCCTTTCACAATTCATAACTGATCGGGTGAGCGTGTTTTGACATGATAAAAGGTTTGGCAGTTCGATAGCATTGGCCCGTCATGATGCACAAGCAGCAGACTGCTTGCTGCGCTGGTGCCAATATCTTCCTAGATATCACTTGATCATCATGTCAGTGTTGAGATCATTTAATGGAAGTGTGCAGATAGCTATAATCCCACATTTTCTTCACTGGCTTGCAGGCAGGAACTTGTCAGCAAAGCAGCTTTAAAAAGGAAAGCTCACAAAAATTATTTCTCTAATTGTCTGTTAAAACTGGAAAAAATTATTGTATAACTAGACGGCTCACTCACCATGTCAACTTCAGCAAAAAAAAAAAAAAAAGGTTGGATAATAGAGGCAGTTGCACTGCAGTCCTGATAAATATGTTGAAGTTGTTGAAACATAACTTGAGCTTTGAGTGCGAAATGAATCCAAGCTAGATCTGCTAGAGAGCAAGTAAAGTTGAAAGATGGAAAGATGGCACTTGACTGAATTCTCTTGTGAAAATTTATATATCTGGTCCGACTCTGCACATTCTTCCGAGTTGACGTAGTGGGAGCTAGGGATGAACTTTTGCCTTTCTTGGTGCACTGCTTGTGTGTAACCCGAGTTGGGGTGGAACATTGCATGTTCAGAGGGTGGTAGGGAAGCAAACTTGGTGGCACTAGGAAGGCTATGAACAATATGAGGATGATAGGCTTGCATTTCTCGGTGTGTTTTGTATGTGCGAATGTTCCATAAGCTGCCACATATGTCTTGGATTTGATGTTGAGGTGACTGGAATGATCAAAAACTCAATGTTATGATCGAAGTCCTCAGAACATGCTGTGATTTTACTCCTGGATTAAGTTGCAGACATTGTTTGCTGGGCATACATACCTTTGAGAGGAAATCCAGTAGATGAAGGTACGGGCAGAGTGCTTGCTTATTATTCCAACCTAACTGCTCAAACAACGTCACCATTTTCTGGAAACAGATTGTTCAAGCTTCCAGCCTTCCGGTTGTTCACCCGTGCAATACAGTGAAGCGCATTTACGCCTTGGCACATGGCAGGCTCAGGGGCTTGTTCATCGCTACTGTACTAAGTTAGACCTCAAGTGGACTCGAAATGCCTTTTTCCATTGCCATGAAGTACGGTTTAAAAGAAGGTTTGATGACGGACATACTGTTTGCTCTGCTAGCAAGTAACGAAGAGTTAGCATAACATTTCTTACAAGTTACACTATCTGGCACCTCTTGATGTGTGTTGTGCCTGCTGCGCCACTGAATCCTTTGTGTGAGATCGGAGGTCCCTGCAGGATTACAGACTTATAATGCTACTTAAATTATGAGCAGATCGAGGTGGTAGATAGTAAAACTCTGTTAATGGTGAATTCCAATAACAGACTGTGGTCACTTACAGAACATTCTTTTCTGCTCATTTTGGACCAACTGTATTCCAAATGCAGATCCGGAACACAGGTTTCATCTTCCAAATGCAGATGAGGAGCGATTGCTGAGCCAAGATCGCTCCATGGAGCAGTCTGGATTGCTCTGCCGAAATCAACAGGACCGGCTGGAAATTTACTTGAGTATGTGTTCAGCTGCACCTACCATTTCCAGTAGATTGTCTCTGCTGCGCTTGCTGTGCCCTCTGCAATAATCGACTATTGGTACTTGCCGCTGCTACGAATGCAAATTGCTGTCATGAACTAGTGCTCACTTTTGAGGACAGCAAGTCTGAGAGCAGCAGTATTCTGCAATAATCTTTTTTAAAGACCTCAGCACAGAGTGCGACTGGAAAACTATGTGCAGAAACAATCTTTGTGTGCTATTTGTGAACTCGAAGCCATTCCTCAACTCTGAAACAGTGAAAACAGTGATCTCAGCCTTTGTTTTATTTGAGAATAGTGCCAAAGAAATCTTACCGTGCTTGCCCGCACTAGACTATCTGAAAGAATGGCTTAAACTGTTGAGGTCAACACCATTCTAAGACCTATTACAGGTTTAAAACAGACGACATGTGTACACAAAGCACAGGCTAGCGCACAGAATGACTGGCAATTCCTCTGTCAGTCCATGGGCACTACATACTTGCGCTAGCATGAGTTCCAAACACAGTCGGGACACAATCTGTGCTGGATGCAGGTGCTCTGTTGTGGAGCGGGCAATCCACTTAAGTTCTGGGATTGTAATTCACTATGTGTGGAGGAAAAGCAAGTGAACATCTCTCTGCTGGCATATGTCACATTGCCTGCTGCCATCGCTTTTGGTTTCAATATGTGCTAGTGACAGGAATGCTCACAGCACAAGTGGGAGTGGAGACACTGATCTGCGCCATTATGGAAATGCCAAGATGTTAGCATGGGCAAACATCTCTTTGCATCACCACGAAGGTTGCTAAGGCTCAGCTCCATGTATGAGCAAGCGAGTGCAGTGCGGGCATATGTCAGACAGCTCGTTAACTATGGGCCTACAGCAACAGCTGCCATACCTTTAATGAGAACTCTAGACTAAAAAGGCAATTTTACAAAGAGCAAAGTAAATGATGATAATGACTTTTTTTTTTTATTTAACAAAGCAGGTGGTCAGAGTGAAGAACTCATGCCACGACTGTTAATATGCCTCTACTGCCCCATTTGTAAAGCAAGCAGATTGAAGTTCTCGAATGAGCATGTTTACAGTCGTGAGCAGCTCTGTTAGATGTGTGTCCATAGGGTGGCACATTGTTTCATTGTTCAAAAGAATACTAAACAAAAGGTGGTTTGGAACTTAAAGGGGAAAGAACAGAGAAGCTGGCTGTATTTTTGTTTTGTTTTTTCCTAAAAAAAAAAAAAGAAGCTGGCTGTAGATGCAGAAATACTGTGAATGGTGAGAGGTGGACAGGTGCCAAGCAGTCGTGAACTGCACCTGGACTTTGCAAGGAGCCTCATGCTACTCATGAGCCACAGTTTGGCCATACCTAGCTTATATAAGCTTGACTTGTACAAAACATGCCTGCAAATGCAACCCTGCCTCAAGGCCGCCTACACCTTGCTGTGGCAGCTTCAGCGTTTAGGACATTTGACTAGTGAGCTGGGTGACGCGGGCTCGGTCTTAGCTGGGGTGGTTGCATTTCGATGGTGGAAAAATGCTAGGTGCCCATGTGCTTTATAGTGTCAGTGCACATTAAAGAAGCGTAGATGGTCGAAATTATCCAGAGCTATCTACAATGGCTGACCCTCGAAGTCAGTTTCTTTGGCATGTTGAACACCATGATCAAATCAAGGCTGCCTACTGTTAGCATTAGTAGAGTACCTTCGCAATGCCTCAAGGTCTGCCCCTCACCACACTCCTAAATTTCGTTGTTTGCAACTCTACTCAGGTTACTTAGTTTGATGACCCCTTTTCCTGAAACAGTAGCAGTTGACGAAAAGAAGTGTAAAAGCATATCTCACGCCCATGCACTGAACTCCGAGAAAGGTGCTGATTTGGTCATAATTTTTTTTTCATGAGAATTTGGTCAGTGTCATAATATGACCCTTGGAAAGTCATATCTCTACTGAAATGTTCATGTGATAATCTGGGTAGCTTTTATAGATGGCTTGGATGATATCATAAGTGCTATGATGGTGAACTGTGCTTAGTGTCTGCAATACCTGCATGATGAAGATGGTGAATGCAAATTAGACAGATTTTTGCTCTACTTTTGGTTCACCAGTGGGTGCCTAGTGAGTCGTCAGCGCAAGCTATCCATAGGTTCACTTTCTTCATGCAATTTACATAGCTGTGGAGTTCTCATAATAGCAGAAGTATCATATTTATGGGTCACTAACTTTTTTTTTTAATGTAAGATAAGTAAATACGCCGTCAGCAACCTTAGAGCGCAGCATGCTCTTTACCTGTATTACCTGTTTATCATGGATAGAATAATGATGCTGTACTCCTGTGCTACTTTCAGTGTTCAATTCTACACGGTAGCACATCACTATACTCAGGGTTAAATGTCTGGCTATGCAGCTGAAGCTAGGCAAGAAAGTGAAGGCAACATACCTCTCTTCCCTTGCCATGTAGAGTGGGTTACTTCAGCGCTAGTGACCTTGCATTAACTCTCCAACTTTCTCCCTTCACTTCAAGCCTGCACATGCCTAGCCCAAATAGTGAGCAAACCACTCTCCTCGGCAAAGAGACTAAAACTTGTCTCCTTTCCTTTCGTACCTTGGCTGCTTAGCCCACAACATGTCTCCGTGTATAGCAAGATTCAATGCCATATTTCCTCTTACTGTCGGAGCACCCTCTGCTTCTGCTGTACCACCCTTGCAGCAGCCCAGTGTTTTGTTTACCACAGAAATTCATGTCTGTGCAAGCTACACTGGCATGGAGAGGTGCATTTCTGAGCCAACTTTCATGCTTTATGATGATACTCTCTTTGATCGCCTTTAAGTTGCATCAAACCTGGTCATGTGTGTTGGTCAGTACCAAATGAAGTGAATTTCTTTGACTAACATACTTTGAGAAGGATGGCAATTTGCATGAGTTGGTAAGGCGTCATCTTGAAAGTAGCAGCACGAAAAAACAAGGATGTGAAAGGAGGCAAGCAGGCAGTAACTCGCAACTAAATTTTATTGATGCAAACTTGAAATATATAAAGCCAAGCAACGCCGCAAACTGCTCAGTCACTGATAAGCAGACAGCAAAACATCAATCACTAAAATATCCGAGCGGTTCCATTTATGTAGATATAGGTAGAGGTACCAACTTGGCTGTGCATTGTAAAGAATGCACTGGTTGCTTTCAGTTTCTTTCAGCTGCGCACATTCTGGCTGTCATCCATTTCAAATCAGCTGGAAAATCATTGAAGCTGAAGGCATTTCACGACTAGGTAATGAATGTGCTAGTGAGCCGTCCATCGTGTTAACATGCAGTGAGTTGGGATATCTAGATTAGGGAAGTGCTCTTAAATTTTAGTGACTCATGTTTTGCTTTCTGCTTATAAGTGATTGAGTGGGTTGCATTGTTGCTTGAGTCCTTTATATGTTGCAAGTTAGCGCCTGTCTTGTCTCCTTTCACAGCCTTGTTTTTTCGGGCTGCTTGTTTCAAGATAAAATACAATTTCTGCTACTTAGGTCATAAAATGAATTCTAATGAAGTTCCACATCTCTTAGAAAAGTAGTATTGTAGTTACAGGCATGTATTAAGGCCCTGCACTACAAATTAAGAGGCTCGCTCGATATAAAGCATAAAGGGAGAGCTTGTCTGATCTTGGGCCTAGTGGGCATTAGTGGATTATGGATAGGTTGATGTTAAAATGTACTTGCAGTTAAAATCAAGTAAATGCTTTATTTGTAACTAGGGGCACTGTGATGCCTGACCTGTTCTTTTGCCAGGCTGGCGACGAGATGGAGTGAAAGGATTTATTTCAGTGTTGGTATGTCTCGGGTGATGTCAACATTGTTTCTTCTCTGGCTTTATAGGTAGTCGCCCTTCAACGAATTCAATCCTAAAGTGAAAGTTTGAATCCAAAAAAATATTAATCTAGGATTACTTAGCAGGCAGAGGCGAATTCATACAGTGACTTACACCAGCATGCCACGCATCATTTCAAGAAAAAAAAAGTATTGTGGTGTTCCTATTCTATGCCTTTATTTCTTGCTCACAAAGCCTCTGCATGTAGGTCTTGCACTATATTACGCTTTGATTTGTTGGTTCATGGTACTTTTTACCTTACAGCAAGCTCCATGTGGCTTCAAAGCAATGGCTTCTTCAAGCTCTACAATACCCTTTGCCAGAATCACACAGTGCTATGATGGGCAAGTAGGACATTGATGTAAGTGCTGAAGACATTTTTCAGCATGTGTAGTTTCTTATCTGCCTAACCTACTATTGCATTTGTGGCTCCTTATGTTTATTTTGAGGTTCAGGTTTCTTCAGTATTTTCTTTGATTGCTGCCATTGCTTACTGGCTATGGCATTTGGCTGCTGAGCCTGAGAATATGGAATGGAATGGTGCCTGGGGCCTGTCGATACAGGCAAAATGCAAATTTGCCTACATGTTGGGCAGTGCCAGTGCACAGTTTAAAGAACTTTTTGTGGAAGAGGGAGGGCTCTGGAAATTAGCCCAGAAGCCCTCTTTCATGATGTCTCTCATAGCTCATGTTCAGCTTTAGGGTAATAAAAGGACATTGAGGACAAGCTGAAGCTAGCTTGTGTTATACATTTCTGCATTCTATTCACTAAAATGCTATTTTACAGAAAATGCAAGTTTCTTTTTAAGGTAGGAAAAGCCAGAAGTTTTGAAACAAATCTCATTACCAGCTGATTTTATAAGATGTGAGGATAGTACACCTTGAAGTGAAGCTCATGCACCTTCACTGTGGTTGCTGCAGTTGTTGGGCTAGTTATATTCCTCTGACTGCAAGTTAAATTAGCAGAGTACAGTAGGGGCAATGCAGTCGATATAGGTTTCAGTAGTCTTGACATTGCACTGCTTTCACATAAGTACTACCATCTTTCATTTGAATATGATTGACAGTATTCTGAGTAGTGGCAGGCCGGCCACATGTGATCAGAGTTCTTGAGTGCATACTGGTTGCAGATTTTCACCATACCGCCATGGCTGGAATGCCACGTACCGGGATGCCAGTAGCACTGCAGCAACTGAGAAGGAAGTGGTTGAGCGTTTAATTGGATGGGAAAATTCAGTGTTATCTGTACTTTTAAGTGTTAAGCTGATGTAATTTGTGCATGTGAAATCACGTCAAGCAGTTATTACTTCTCGGCTAGCTGTATTGGCGGCGGAGGTACTACAAACTACTGAGGAAAGTGTTGCTGGCTTCTGTCCTCATTGAAATGCAGCTGCTGATGATAACAAATTTGGCAAGAAACAGGTGGCCTTGCTTGCACCTTGAAATATGTGCGTGTTTGTGAAAAGCATTGTTTTGAGGCTTAAAGGTAACCGATACCATACCCCTTCCATGGAGAGTAGACCAAAGCACATCCTCATAATTTGTGAGTGAGGAGGGAGAACTCACAAGTTTCAGCAAATGTAAATGGCGGTATGGGGTTGTTCTGGCAGAATACTTCTGCAGTGCTTCTCTCCTCAGCGAAAACCCCTTCACTGTGGCAGTAAAACCTGTTTTGGGGGCAGAAATAGGGTGCTGCCAAGAGACATCTCTTGTGACAATGACCACATCCATTACCTGCTCCACTCTGCCTTGGTTTGCTCTCTCTATTAAAGGGATTAAGCTCTTAAGAGCACCTTAACCTTACAGGTACCATTCATAACCCCCCTCCCTTCCCTTCTGGTTTTCAATAGAGAAGGCATGCTCCTCCCAAGATTCGTGCATAACATGAGACTTAATACAGAAATATTCAGCATGGCACCCAACTTCTGTTGCAACGGGGATTGGGAGAATATTTTTGCAGGTCCTCAGTGCACAATCACATAATACTTCATTGACATAGCCTACTATATGTCACCTACACATTACTCGTGGAGTTTGTATTCTTTTTTTTCTTGAGAGAAAAGCGCTGTTCAGTCAAAAGGCACGATGCAGGGGAATGTGGAGTGAGCACTGATTCTGTGTGTTCGCAATTTTTGCTTAGCTTTCGTTCTTTTTCTTCTGGTGGTTTGGCAGGGTTGGTGATATTCGAAGAACTGAGTCGTGAGTCTGCTTCTTCGCAGTGGGATCGTGCGTTTGTTTTCCTCATCGTAATGAAAATGTGCAAGGGTACTGACCCTATGTGGGGCTGCGAACATATTTATAGCGCATGAGTTATTTGCACACATGCACACCACACACTTGCAGTTTTGTAGTGGTGAAAAGAAGTAGCTGTCAAGACTGAGAGCATCTTCTAAGGGCACATAAATGTTGATGTTTGAAATTAAGCTGTGAATTTATACAAGATGTGGCTTAGTTATTGAACTAACAATTTTTTAGCACTATAGTTGTTTCATGTAACGGGTTTAACTCAAGGTACAAAGGTGGCCGATTGAGCCCTGTGCTCTAACACACTGTGCACAGAAGCAGTCAAATCTTTAGTCCTCCCTATCTTCTGCTCAGGCCAAAGCAACTCATACCTTGTTGACACAAAAGTGACGTGTCTGTATTATTCCTGCATATCCTGCGTGGCGGTTTTTTTTTTCCTTTTTCATTCTACTGGGAGGGAGTGAGAAAAGGGCTGCAAGGTCTTTCTCGTCTATGCGGGAAGGACGAAAGGGTACTGGGAGGTTGGCTGTCAAAGTGCTTTAAAACGAGTGACTGCTTCAAGCTGCCCGGGGCGCTCAATAAATTGTGGGTGGGTGGGAAGGGGGAGTGGAGGTAGTGGGAGGGGGGTCTAGCTGTTTTCCGAGCTAAGCGCACAGCAGCATGTATGCTTCTTCCTTTTTTTTTTTACTTAGTAGTGCGGAGAGGATAAAAAAATGGGGGCGGGGGGGGGGGCTTGGCCAGCGCAGGTGGTGCTGTTTCAAACGAGTGACCGCCTGGAGCTGCCCTTGGCAAAGCACAGAGCAGTATGCACGCTTGCTCCTTTTTTCCCGTAGCAGTGAGGTGTGCGCTGCGATAGCCTGAGTGGCAGTGGAGGGAGCACTGAAGATTTGGCTGCTTCTGTGCCCGTGCACTGGGGCAGGTTTTGTACCTTAAGTTAAGCCCGCTATGTGATACAAGCCTGAATCACTTTGGGGCATTAAACCCCAAACCAAACCTTGTGTGAAACATCTTGTATACTATTTCATGGCTTAATCCAAACATCAATGTTTATGCACCGTTCAGAAGATACTCTGTCTTGACAGAATAATTTTTTGCGCCACTACAAAACTGCATGTGTATAACGCAAATAACTCAAGCTCTGGTACTGAATATATGCAGCCCCACATACGGCAAGTACTCTTGCACATATTCATTACACTGCGGAGAGCAAACGCACCATCCCGGTGACATGATGCGAAAAAGCCGACTCAACTCCAGAGTCCCCGCGTCGCTTTGCATACCCATACAAGCTGTACACTAAACTATCGAAAGAAACAGAACGAAAGCAAAAAATTGCAAACGCACAGAATCAGTGCTCACTAGATTCCCGCGCATCTCGTCTTGACTGAGCAGTGCGCATCTGTTAAAAAAAATCTAGGAGATACATATATGTGTCGTATAGGCTACGTCATCCATGTGTGACGTGACTGTGCACCCAGGACCTGCAAAAATATTTTATCACAGGAATTGCGCTATGCAGGATAGCTAATACTCTTGAGTTTTGCAAAGAGCCTTTGTAGATAATTGTGCCCCCATTTTCACCCTGGTCAGTTCAAGGAGCAAGAGGCACGTAGGAGCACAATTACCTATTATAATCTGTATGATCCTGAATGGGCCAGGGCTCTTGTGCCATTCGCAGGGCAGCGTACAGCTTGTGAGATTATCGTGACAGGAAATTGGCACTTCACAAAAAATACTTTCACTTGAACTTCAACTCCATGCAGCCCTCAATGCCTGCTTTTCATTTGTTGGAAGTTAGGTGACCTTGAGGGCTCATCGACTGCCACTCAACTTGTAAACACGGGACATTATATCAGTTGCTCGCTATTTGTGCTTTGTTCTGCGAGTTTATCCAGCTTTTCACAAAAGTTGATGCAGTGAGTATGCACAGATCTGTTTTGTGAAGCATTGGCTGAGTGACGGCCCAGGTCAACCCTGTTCAACCCAGAACTTCTGGCATATTGTTTCGTGGATACAGCTTTGGCTACCCTCCTGACATCCCAGCTTTTGACACCAAGTATGCATAACCATGGCCTGTCACCAACTGCAATGCTGTAATTGATCATCACATACTTCTGTGGTGCTGCACATTTCAAATTGTCACTATATGGGAGCAATGTTTCAGAACCTACTTAATGCAGAGCTATGATACACATTTGAGGACTAAGAGCAAGTTTGCTCTGCATGGTGACTTCCAGAGACAGGGACACACTTGTGGGGAAAGGCATGTTGCGTACATACCTTCCAACCCTTTGATTTTTCAGAAAACCAGATTTTTGACCGAACTTTCTGATTGCACGATCACTGCCCTAAATGTTTCGATAAGGGGCTTCTGCCTGCAAAGAATGGCTTTTGCAAAACCGGCACTGCGGAATCAGCAGCCACGTCTTAATTGCCAGCATCTCCATCAAAGGCCCCACTAGCACCATTGGCATCATTGGCTAAGCAGGAAATCAATCAAAGCAGACTTTAGCTGAGCGAGAGTAGGTGTGGCTGGCTGCACACACAGTTGATGTACTGCGTTTCTTGTAGGCAGCGGTGCACAGCTAATGCAGCCACAGTAGATATAGATGCTTTGCTGGCTTCGCTTTCGATCTGAACTAAGGGCAGCTGCTCGGTGCACTTCACGTTAAAGGGTTTTTCCAAATGTCACGCCATCTGATCCTCCTGTATTGAGCTCAGCCGCATGCCTCATCTTACCAAGCTGCTCTATGCACAACAATGGCGTGATTGCTCTTCTTTCAGAACCATCACAGCCAACAACGGTCGCAGACGACATTACGTGTAAAAGGGCTAGTAATGGTTTTGCATTGAAGACTTACAGCACTCCGATGGTGCTGAGAGAAAACTGCGGTGGTGGGCACGCAGATCAGTTTTGCTTTAGCTATGGAGACATAGCGAGAACACTCGGTGACGGCCTGTAGATATCTCGGCGTACACCTTTAGACATGTATTGCACGCTTGCTGCTGCATGTGTGTATGCTCAGGATGTTTAGATTAGGACTCATCAGACACTGCCTGAAAGTGGCAGCCCCCCCCCCCCCCCCTTTCGGACATTGGAACATCAAACATGGCCTCTTCATCACCCCCTATTGGGCAGTCTTCCCATTTTTGGTCTTAGCACATACGTATAAAGGAAGCTGGGGGCCCACTAGCAGCGCAGTTGAGCCTTTGGAACAATGAACATTTGTGCTAGAGGCATCAATGGCTTAGTTGTCATATCAGGGTAGTACAGACGTCTTCAGACTCGCGGTGCTGTCTAAGTGGCTGGTTCACTCGTTTTGTGGAGACACATTCACGGTAGGCAGAAGGCATGGCTTTTCAAGCACAGTGACCATTGTGGCTCCCAGCTTTGTTTGTAAACCAATCAGGGAGTTCAATTTGTTTGTTTGGGTGCATACGTTGCAAAGCAGCATGCATGTTTTCTCCCCTTGCCCCTAAGCCCTGCAAGGTCAAAGAGCAAGTGTAGCAGCAACTTCAAACCAAACCTTAATAAACAAATTTGGTCACTAAATTTCACATTTCTCAATGCATATGTCATGTTCTACATGAACTGTATCGCAGCGGCAGTGAGGTGTTTTCAGCTGTTTTTCACAGCTGCCTTTTCATGCATCCTGGGAAACATGTTCTGTTAGCCTGTGAATATAGAGGTTGCTTCTGAACGTTCAGAGGACTTGACATTAGGGCATGAGTCTGTTATGCCTGTGGAATAGTTTTTAATTCAAATTTTGCCCTTGGGGTCGAATTCACAAACATGTCTCGACTTGACACTACCTCAGCTCTATAAAGTGAAGAAAACAGTCTTCTCTACTCAAGGTTCAGTTGAGATTCTTGAATGCTTTTCAGCATTTCTTATGACTTCGTATCCTCTAGAAATATCCCTCCACTCTAGGCAGCACACATGGCTTACAGGGACAAGACAAAGGCCAAAATTTGGCCTGGAAAGTACATGCCACTACGTGTAACCTGGTCATTTTCGAATGTGAAGTCCTTCTGAACAACATCAACAAGCTGCCTCAAGAGTCGCAGCCTAATAGGTTGCGGCAGCCACTTTTTGATGGCGACGAAAAGTAAGGCACCCGTTTGCTATGCAACATCAGTGCACATTAAAGAACCCCAGGTGATTGGAATTTCTGGAGCACTTCACTACTCATAGCCTGAGTTGCTTTATTGCATTAAAAAAAGTCCCAGCCTAGTAAAACTGCTCTGTTGTGGCCGATGAAAGACACGAACGCAGGCAGCTGGGAATGGAAGTGAGTTTTATCACCAACGCCTCTGCCTATATAGCCCTTGTTTTACGCAATATCAGATGTCAGTTTAGGCGCATGCGCAAGACAAGGGCTATATAAGCAAAGGCATTCGTGAATAAAACTCACGTTCCTGGCTGCCTGCGTTTGTGTCTTTCTTTGGCCACAACAGAACAAAAATATGTTTTGCAAACTGCATGAACAAGGCAGCTGTGAAAAATGGCTGAAAACAATTCACGTCTGGCAACATTTTCTGTCATTGACATAAAGCTTGTGTAGAACAGGATTTAGGCATTGAGAAGTGCTAGAATTGCTGTGAAATCTAGTGACCTAGTTGCGTGTTTGCACTCGAAGTGCTCGCCGGTGAGCGTTGAGCACATGTAAAGTGCAAAGAAGCATATTGCAGCGCATGCACCCCAGCCAAGAAATTTGGCTTTCCAGAATCAAATGCCGCTTGTTTCCAAGCAAGCTAGGATCTGTAATTGTAAATGTACTTGACTGCGAATATCCCTGAGCCACTCTGAAGACAGAATTGACCCCCCCTCCCCACAGCACCGTGCGTCTAAAACATTATGCACCGAGGCAATCAGCAAGCCATCGATGTGTGCAGCACAGGTGTTCCATGGCACAACTGCACCTCCGGTACCTCCCTCTTCCTATTTACTATATGCCATTCCCTACAATTGCACCACTGTTCACAGTGGTTCATAGAAACCCCTGCACATGCTTTGTTTGCTGTTAGCCGTCAAATGCTTGCTGCAATTTGGCACTCGGCACGCTCTGAAATGTTGCTGAGGCATCCGGTGACAACTTGAAATATGCCTATACCACAGCAGTATAATGCGGTGATCAACTACAGCATTAAAAGCTGCACCTGACAACAGCTATCCATACTCATCGTTAGCTGCATGGACTTCGGGAGACTTGTCTTGGTCGTACTTGAAACAATGTTTCAGTATTTTCGAGTCAGATTGAGGTTCCCACAGAGCCACTGCTTCAAAGAGTGGGTCTGTGAATCTTATTGTATCCGCTTTAATGAAAGGCTTTGTATGCAGTAGAATGAAGTCCGCACAGCGTGTGAACGCTACAATGCCTCATGTTTGCAAGTGGAGGTCGAAGTGGCCCTATATTAACGTCATTGCAACTTTGAAATTCGTGAGAAAACTTGAGTTTTCTCCTGCACTCGAGGAGCGATTAAAGTAAAGCTTCATTTCTAAAAAAAAAATTCCTCGAGGATCGCTGGGACTAAAGGTTTCAGTCAAGGTCTCCATGCATTCTTTCCGCATGGTATTTCTCAAGAAGACTTTGTTGGAAGGAACGCTCGGAGGCCGTCATGAATTCTAACCAAGCCTTGAGTAGAGGAACAGCTGTTTCCTTCACTCTGGAGCAGAGGCAGAAGGTTGAGTCGAGGTGCATCTTCATATGATCATATATGTAGGATTGCATAATCTTTCAGGTTTATTTTTATTCTTTAGCCGTGTATGCTGAGCCATATCCAAGAGTGCACACTTCTACTTCTCGAAGGCCGTTTAAATCTCCAGTTTTGCACTGCTCTCTTGACTTTGTAGTTATTGTAGCTTTTCATGAAGCGGTGTACAAATGTCATTGATCGATAGTGAAGAAAAGAAGCCAGCAGTCGGCGAGGCCAAGGAAAGCACTGGGGATTGTACTTTGTGTGTTTTTTTTTTAATTTTTACTTTGGTAATCACACAAATTAGTAATGTAATCTGTTTAGGGGAAAGATAAATGCAAAGTAGAAGGAAAAACAACGTGCCGATGGTGGGGACCGAACCCACGACCTCCGAATATCGCGTCCGGTGCTCTTCCAACTGAGCTACATCGGTTGCTGTTCTACCTGCTACTTTCTTGGGTATTAATGTTGTCTCTATATGAACCTTGAGAGTGTTCACCAGCGCCACCCTCAACCATAGCGGTGGACGTGGAGATGAGGGTACTCGTCTTTTTTTTTTTAATTTTTACTTTGGTAATTACACAAATTAGTAATGTAATCTGTTTAGGGGAAAGATAAACACAAAGTAGAAGGAAAAACAATGTGACGATGGTGGGGACCAAACCCATAAAGTACAATCCCCAGTGCTTTCCTTGGCCTCGCCGACTGTTGGCTTCTTTTCTTCATGTATTATAATGAGTACCCTCAATTCCCCTTCATTTATCTGCTTGTCGCCTACAGGGGTCTCGGTTCTGGAAGTCTTGAAGCCATAGGTAGCATAAAGCACAGCTTTCGCCCTCGCTCTTGATCACATTCTATGTGACGCTGGCGGTAACACAGGACATTCCACGTCCACCGCTCTGGTTGAGGGTGGCGCTGGTGAACACTCTCTAGGTTCGTATACAGACAATATTAATACCCCAGAAAGTAGCAGGTGGAACAGCGGCCGATGTAGCTCAGTTGGAAGAGCACCGGACGCGATATTCGAAGGTCGTGGCTTCGGTCCCCACCATCGGCACATTGTTTTTGCTTCTACTTTGTGTTCATCTTTCCCCTAAACAGATTACATTACTAATTTGTGGGATTACCGAAGCAAAAATTGAAAAAAAAAAAAAGTACAATCCCCAGTGCTTTCCTTGGCCTCGCCGACTGTTGGCTTCTTTTCTTCATGTATTATAACGAATACCCTCATTTCCCCTTCATTTATCTGATTGATCGATAGGACATGGTTCGAAGGCCCTTGAAATATCTGTTCGACTGAGGTATTAAATTTTGTGGGGGTCTGATGCTGAACAGTCTGTATGCTCGTGTCAGTTCCTCAGATTTCTGTAGTTCAGAATCGAAACTTTTTGAATTGAATTGTTGTCAAATAATAGTATAGCACCTACTTGTCCCTTTCCCAAAATGTTTGGAAAGACATGAGCTGAATTTTTGGATCTGGGATATAGTCCTGCTTTTTTTTGCATTTTGCAGACGTCGCACAGTGAAAACCTGTATCCAAGCCCGAACCCAACAGGTCAACAGCAGCAGAACAAGGGAACCTATATCCAAGCTCCAAACTGGTGGACCGAAAGCAGATGTTTTGTGACCGCAGTGTGTCAGCCATGCTGAGACATGGCATGAATAAAGCCAATCCAGGTGACCACATGTGTCTTTTCCAAGGCATATCTCATGGAGGGCATCATTTCGGCAAAAAATTTTGTCACAACTGCAGCAAACACTGATTGAGGCCTTGCACAAGGCCTAAAGCTGGGATATTAGTATTATGTGCAACACAAACATGAGGAGTGGTGCAGGAGCCTTGCAACCATGCAGAGTATCATTATAGCATGGTAGCATTCCTATGTCAATGTCTCTCGTCCTCTAAGATCACACTGCTGTTTTGCATCTTTTGAATCCTGAGTCTCGAACAATCCTCACGCTGTGTGCGGGTCGGTAACCACGCACAGGTTTTTGCATGCCGTACCTTTTGAAGCGAAAGCTTGTCTACGCGTATCAGACTGCAGCTTCGCGTGGCTTCACATAGCCTAGTTCTGCGCATGCGTGTGACGTCACAGCCAAGGCCAGCTGTGCAGCCTCCTCGCCAAGCTCTGCCAGCATTGCCTAGCAACGCTTAAGAGGTGTGCGACTCCTCCTCAAAAAAAAAAAATTTTGTCTCCACCGGGAATCTAACCTCCATCCCTTGGATCCCCAGCCAAGCGCTTTACCACTGTGCCACCCCCAGATCGTTAAACGCTGTTCACAACTCCGCTTGTCTACCGTGATCCAACGGCTTGGCGACACATTTGAATGTATCAAATACTAAAATATAGTTAAGTCAGTCAGTTAGGGTGCGGCCGAGATGTATCAAATACATGTTAATTAAACCAGTCAAGCTGACGCCACGCTACCTGAAGTTGAGCCAAAAAAAGGGCATAGGAAGGGATTGGGCGTGCAATTTGAAAGTACTAAAGACTAAAATAGTCAAATCAGTCAATTAGGGTGACGTCAAGGATGTGACACGCAACCGGAAGTAGAGCCGGAAAGGGGCATAGGAGGGTGTTGGCACGCAATTTGAAAGTACCAAAGACTAAAATGGATAAACAAGAAGTGAATTAAGCAACCAACAGCAGCATCCGTGCTTTCATATTACTCCAATGCAGATTCTGCACTGCTCTAATTTTTTACACACCTGTCATGCAACAGTACTATGATACATATTTTCAAAACATTTTGATGCAAATACAAGAATTGTAATGCAGACTGAAGAGTCTCCAAACATAAATTGTGTGACATTACACTCCTGCTACATATTAAGGTTTGCACTTGATCGACGATGTCAAATACATGACAAGAAAGCGCAACTTCCCAATTCAACCTGCGAAGGGGACGGGCAAATCAGGTGGTGATAAACTGATTAAATTTTGGCATGCAGCAGACCTCAAGGAGCAGAAGAAAATAGGACATGAAACATCTGGCCCACAGACCAGTGGCAGCTCTTAACATACAGCTCTGCATATATACGCGTTTAGTTTTGTGATGGGATTACGCAGTAATGCATGCCATGTATGTCGTACACTTCACGTAGGCTGTACGGCCACGTTGGGTGTACGTTCACCTAGGTTGTACGTTCTCCTAGGCTGTACGTTCTCCTAGGCTGTACGTTCTCCTAGGCTGTACGTTCACCTAGGCTGTACGCAGCAATAATTGCGTACAGCAGTCTTGTACAAATCTCGTACAATTTTTCCAGTAGGGTAGGCACACATTGAAAGGAAAAAAATGTTTTGGAAATATTTATGGTTGCGCAATCATTTCGCGAGTTTTTAGTGGCATTTCGAGAAACAGAAACCTTTTATTTTCAACACCTGCTTTTCAAAATGATGATGATGATGATGACGAAAAAGAAATGTTATAGTAACGCCACTCCACGCATCCGAGAAAAAGCGACTGTCCCGCACCAAGTAGCACACCGCCCATGATCCTTAGCGCGGCCATGGTAGCTGACTCTGTGGGCTGACGTGCAGCGCCATCAGGTTTCCCTCTAGTTAAGAGTGTAAGAAATCCATTCATTCATATATAACATTTATTCATAAGAACGACCTGAAGCCTAGAAGGGAAGGGCGTGGGTTAGGTGAGGTTGAGGGCGCCAGACTCCGACGTGAAGTCTAGCAGGGCACTAAGCTTGCGCTTGGCGTTGGCATTGGGGGCTGTTCAGTCTTCGTAAGTGAATAAATGAATGAATGAATGAAGCCTTTATTGAAAGGAAGGGATGGCTCTCGGCCGCTGTTTGGGTTCTTGGGGAGTTAGGAGGGATGGGAGTGTAACTTCTTCGTCTTAACGGTTCTTCAAGCTGTTGCTTGTTGCTTGCCATGCGGCCGATCTTCGCGCTCTAAGTCGACCTCTCTCACACTACTCGAAGCAGGCCGCTCTCACTGCCGTATGTAGCAATGGAGTGTTGTATTTCGGTGCTTGATATAACCTGACCTGCTAATGTGGGCATGTCGTCATGTGGAATATGCGTAATTTTGTTTCTTCCTTGTGAAAACGATGGACATTGCCATATAAGATGTTCTAGGTCTGCTGTACACTGTTCCTGACAGTGCGTGCATATGTTGTGTTTGAGTGTTTCGTGTCTTCGGAGAAACCACTTGTCAAGTATGTGCGGTGTGTAAGCAGCGTTTGTTATTACTTTGTTGAGAAATATTTTTTGTGGTCGAGTGAGCCCTTTCGTGTCCTCAAACACCGGCGTTGGTGTCGTTTCATGTAATCTAAGCTTACTGTCGTGTTTTATTTTGGTGCGTACATAGTGCATCATCGATCTGCCAGAGGAGCCTTTAGTGAGCATTGTTTGGTAAGGATTTAAGTCTATCGGTTTAGGCATGTAGATGGGGTGTGGGGCATTGTACGTTTCAGCAAGCCCACCCGCTTGCGCGGCGGCCGCTTGCGCGGCTGCATTTCCCCCGTCCGTGCCAGTATGTCCCGCTGTCCATATAATTTGAATTTCTATTCCAACTTCCCGCATTCTCTTCAGCCTCTTTCTGATGTCCTTGGCCACTGCGTCGTCTGTAGTTGGTGCCGTCAGCTCTGCAATCGCTGCATATGATTTGGTTAAAATTCGATAACCATTGAAGTTATCTTTTCTGGCTGCAGCGGTCGTAATAGTATTTATGGCTCCCCATATGGCAAGCAACTCGGAGTGTAAAATTGTTCCTCCAGGTAGGTGGCACGTGTGCTGTCCGTTGTGCTGAGGCGCTGGCACACACACCCATGCCACACTCACCCTTTCATTTCTAATTGCAGCGTCAGTGTAGATGTCTATTGTATTGAGTGGTCTTGTGAGGGCAGTTCTCTGTGCTAAAAGTTGCCTAGCTACCACATTCCGCCTACTAATAGGTCGTTGTGGCCTTAGTCCGATTACCGGCGCCTCCCACGGGGGTGAAGTGTCTGTCCCCAGGGGCCTCGGAGCAATGTTGATTCGGTTGTCCCATGCCATGATCTGCTGCCCTTGGGTCGTGTTTTCCAGTCGGGATCGCATTCTTATTTTTGCTTCTCTTATAATGTCTTGTATGGGTGGTATGCTGACCATTTTAAGCAGCTCTTCATTTCTCGTGTGCTTAGGAAGCCCAGTAATGGTGCGAAGAGTGGCCCTGTGTAGCTTTTCGATGTCTTTAACGTCGCGATTAGAAAACTCATAGACAGGTGCCCCGTACAGAATCCTGCCTACAGCAACCGCTCTAGACAGTGTTTGGCACGATTTTTGCCGGGCTCCACCGTATTTGTTTGAAATCCGGCGAATCATATGCAACATCGGGGTCCAGTTACGTTGCAATGTACGAATCCATTTACGAGGACTGTTGCAACTAGAAATCTGTGCCCCCAAGATTTTTGTCTGCCCATTTGCAGACGTGATGTTGTGTTGTCCAAGATGCAGTGTAATCTGCTTTTTGGCGTTTGCAGAATTCTTGCCGTCTATGCTTATGAGTTGTGTCTTTTCAGGTGAGAGCTGTAGCCCCAATGCTTCCAAGCTGTCAGTGAGGCTGAAGATTGCTGCTTGGAGCTCCGTCTGCATGACTTCTTCATTTGGGTAATCCACTGCTTCTGTCCATATGGTGACATCATCTGCGTAGATGGTGAAGCGGGCCGAAGTGTCTCGCTCGAGCGCTTCTGCTACGCGGGTCATGCTTCCTTCAAAGTAGACCTATTAGGCTTCATGGCAAGGCTTCGGGATGGAGCCCCAGAACCTATTACTTGGATAGGGGCGTGCCCCAGGGCTCTATCCTCGGGCCTTTGCTTTTTAAGTGAATAAAGAGATGTGTAGAAACTATTCGCCAATGAGTTCTGAGTCAATGTAGCCAGATGGCGGGAAAAAGTAGCCATTTTTTTTTTAAATTGTGCCTAAAAAGTCGCCACATTAGAAATGTAGCAAATGAAATACGTTTTTTTATATTTTAGTACACCAGATATGCTAAATGAAAATCTTGAGTTTATAATTTGGTCTTATGATTAGCTTTGTATTTAGGTAATCGGGAAAGCTTTAGCATATTCTAGTTCTAGAGCACTGTTCTTTAGCTTTAACAACAGACTTGACTTGGGGACTCACTGGTTTGTTGTTGTTGTTGTTCTCCTCCAATGTGATGGCACATACCCACACAGGGGGATCGCCCGGAATTGGGGTGCAGAGATATTAGATTTTGAGATGTATAACTACATCGCAAAAATAAAAAAAGAATGCTAGGGAATAGAGAAGGAAATGTAAATATGATAAACCAAAATATAATCGATTAAATACTAACGCACGCAGTAGGAGAATAGTAAGATTTATATGTACAGATTAAAACTGGTTTGCCCACGGGAGGGGGGGTCCTCCTTGCTCTCTCCGCGTTTCTTTTTTTTTTTTTTCACGTTTTTTGTTTCCGACGGCAGGGTGGTGTCGATCGGGAGTGAAGTTTACGCGGCGCCCGGCGTACATACATGAAGGAACCGAAGCAGAAACATAGACACGGCTGAAGAGGTCACAATAGCGCTCGCTTGCGTCGGAACGAAGGCTACATTGATCCTTAGCGACAGTAAAACTGCTCTCTGGAATATCGGAAAAGGCAGCGTCTCGCAAGAAGCCGCCCGAATTCTAACAGTTGCAGCTAAAATCGATCGCAAAATCACCCTAATTTGGGTCCCAGCACACACGTCCGTCCCCGGCAACGAAGCAGCGCATGATTTAGCCCGAGATCTCTACTTCCGGGCAAACGCGGAGCCGCCCGACTGCCGGGCGATGGACGAACGTTTGCAAACCTATAAAGAAATAATCGAAAATTATAGATTAGGAAGACGTCTGATGCCGCCACCGGATCCTAGCTTAAATAATAAAGAGGCCATAGCCTGGCGGCGATTACAAGCCGGAAATTTTCCGAACCCTGTCTGGTTGTTTCACAGCCAGATAGATGAGAGAAAAAATGATAAATGTAAAGCCTGCGAAGCGAGGGGGACCCTCGAGCATATACTTCGGAATGCCCTAAGTCTCCGGGCGCTAGGGACAACATTAAAAGCAGAGAAGCCTGGGTAACCCTGCTGCGAAGCGACGTCCCCACTGACCAGCAAAAAGCCATCCGCCTGGCGGCTGAGGCCGCGAATAACCAATGTGTATTCGCCAGTCCTTAGTCGCGGAGGTTCCAGCCCCCGTTCCTCAGGCCTGCGTGCTAGGAGCGGGGAGTAGGGGGCCTCCTAAATCAGTGGAAATTAAAGATTAATCATCATCATCATCAAGCGCAAGCGATGGCTGGGCACTCATTCATGTGCATTTCTTCGCTCTTTTTTTGTGGTTACCGGGAAGGGGGTTTGGGGGTACTGTGCGTGTGCTGAAAAGCCCCTTGCTGGCAATCGGACGCGTGCAATTCTCGCCTGCGTAATTCCCTGAGGCACTGAGCCAGGCGTCTTCGGCGCTTGCCATCTATGCCATTTCTTTTTAATTTTCGCTTGGCGAGGCGAAACAAGTGGTGAATGAGACTTGTGACAGCGCAGTGCGCGGGAGAAAATCAGGCATTACATTACATCCTTCCTTTCAACTACTCCCAAACTAGGGGGGGACATAACTGCGTTTGAGGAAAGGCCATCGCGGGGACGAAGTCTGCTCGCACGATTTGTCCGGGAGGAATGTGCTGGGATGCCAGGCTGCAACCTTTCTTTGCATCCTTCCTGCGCATGGAACTTGAGAGAAAACTTACTTCCCCCCTCTAGCTCCCTCCCAAACGAAAGAAAAAAGAAAACCACCGGCTGAACCCTTCCTAAAACCACACTGATTAAAGAGAATGTTGTCGATAGTTTGTTCGGAGGTCATTGAGCTTAGAACCCACATCTTGAGGCCTTGACCGAAAATTGCCGGAAATTCACCATGTCGCCAATAAAAATTTTTGGTCGCCCTGGGCATCTAAAAGTAGCCAATTTGGCGAAAAGTAGCCACCAGTGGCAACCCTGGAAGCAGTCTGAGCCGTCTGAGCCGGTTCGAGCTCAGGCACTGAATGACAACAAATGCTGCGATTGGCTAAAGCAAACTATCGCACAAAAAAAGACATCGGACGTAATTAAGCGTCTGCTTTGAACTTTTGAAAACCGCAAGTTTTTTACAAAAAATTCATTTTTTTATCTTCTGTGTGAGTATTTTCGTTTAACAGTACCAAGTTTTAATACCAGTGTTCATCACTAGTGTCGGGGGAAGTGCTGTTGAGGTTATCGGTATGCTGTGTCGGGAGACTCTTAACCTGCTCTTAACGAAAAAGCGTTTCGGGATAGCTCGGTTGGAAATGCTGAATGGTGGGAACGCAGCTGCCTGACGTGGTTTTTCGTGTCGCGCTTGATGCTTAACCGAATGTGACGTAATTAAAAACTGGGCTTGCGTGTTTTTTTTTTTTTTGTCCCTCGACGCTCTAGTGGCTCTAGGGAATCGCTAGACGAACCTGCTCTGGCAGCGCGCGCGGTTTCGGCATTCGGTTCATGGTTCTCGCTGCGGCAGGCTGCGGCGCGTTCAGTCACCGAGGTGCTCGACGATGGCGGGCCTGCGCGTTTACGTGGATGCGCTTTCGGCACGCCGATCCGTGCTGTACGTTGGGCTGAATGACGTCGATAATGATGACGACCTGCGGGAGATCGCAAGCGCACCGTCAAGGAAAGTATAAATTACGCAAAATTGTCTTTCATTTTGCTATATAAGTGCAGTGTCGCTTGTCTCGCCCCACGTGCTTCCAGGACCTCAGCAGCAGCAGCTCGTGGCATAGACGCTCCTCGTGTTAAAAAATACGACCACGGCTATGAAAGACCTCCAAAAAAAAGCTGTTCGTTTCATTTGTCACCGGTATCACCGGAAGTTATCGCCCACTTCCGCCCTTCCTTCATTGCACCTAACAACATTATCAAGTCCTTGGCAAGTTGAATCCTCGAAATTTCTTTACTGCATCGTACATGGTCATTATCGGCTATAGTCTACCAGTTGTATTAATAATAATAATAATAATAACTTTATTTACCATCAACGTTTACATTATGGCGGGAGCCTGGAGTAAAAGCTGCCTTACGGCAGCTTGACAAGGCCTCAATCCAGCGCATCGCACATCCACAAGGAATTATCATCAACTTAACCTTAGGAACTATTTTCCTAGAAGTGATACATTTAAACACAGTTTTTTCCCTCGTACGATAGAGGCATGGAACAGAATACCTGGATAACATCGTTCCCTCCCATTGCTTGAATTTGTTAGGGCAATCAGCCTCTGTTAATCACTGTCCGGGCGCCGTACCCTGCAGGTTGAGGGACTCGGGGTCCACCTTTAGTTTATAACCTGAATTCAATAATTAGCTTGTTTCTGCGTTTGTTTGATTGTTTGCTCGATTGTTTGTTGATATTGTACTGTATGATTACATTACATTTTTTCTTTTCATTTTGTCATTTCTTAAAATATGCACTCCCCCACCCCACTCCTGCTATAGCTCCAGATGGAGCTGCAGTATGCACAAATAAATAAATAAAAAATAAATATAACATCCGACGTCGGCAACTGAACCGCCGCCTGATTGCTATGCTGAGGCGCATGTCTGCCGCACCCATTCTCAACCCGGATCGAGGTAAGACCGCAGATTTCTTTGTCGAAAGTTTTGTGTTTTGTCATATGTTGCGCATTCATCAAATCGCTATGTTCATGATGAAACTTTTCTCTACACTCTTTTACAGCACCGTTTCCTGTATGCTGCGAAGAGGCCGAGGATTTTCTTTGTACGCAGCAGCACATGTGGTGAGGGATCGCAGTATCGATCAGCTCTCCAGGAGCATCGTCGCAACCCTCGTAAATGTCTACAATGGAAGCATCGCTACAGCATCCAGGGAAGCAGAACTAGGCGATGTGCATGACATAGTGCACCACTGTTGACGGTGCACGGCAAAGGGCCACGGACGAGTGCAGGGCGTTCTGTTCACCACGCCAAACGTCGCTGCAAGCCGCTGATAGACCGCGGCGCACCCATACCGCCCTTTTATTTTATTAACTTTATTTAGTTTTCAGCTAGATAGGTTAGGTGCAGCCTAAGAAATAGATTTTAGCTCTTTGTCCTAGCGGCCTGGTTTTTCGTGCCGGCAGCAAGGTTTTCTCGGCATTCATTCTTTAACTATTTTGTTTAGATAAATATTTTTTTTCTAGGCTATTGGCGTTCGCAAAATTGATTTTAACGCGTGTTTGCTAGTCGTTTCTTGTGTCTTCTTTTGGCAGTTTGTATATTCTGAGAATTCGCAATAGAAATAGTTCAGTCGATACATGCTTAAGATGTGCCATCAAAAGAAGGTAAAGTGTACTCAGTGTGAGGCGCAGGTTAATCTCAAGGAAACGCGTTTTGACTCTGTTGATGAAGCGGAAGGCAGCGACTTTTTGTGTCGATCTTGTGTGCTGAGTGCGCGCCTAGATAGATTTGATCGAGAAAAGGGCAGTTTAGTGTCTCGTGTGGATGATTTATAAAATGAAGTGCGTTTGTTAAAGGCAGAAAATCAGAAATTGCTTGGACAGCTCCCTCAAACGAGGACGAACATTCCAGTGAGGGCCACGTGGCTGGGACCAGCACTGGCATAGAAGGCGTAAGCAAAGTAGGTCAGGCGGATCCGAACCGACAGAGTTATTTAGAAGCAGCTACTAAGACGCCGGGAAAAAGGAAGAAGTAAGGAAGAATGAAAATCCCAGAGAGAAGGACACAGATAACTGAAAGCAGGAGGCAACAGTTGGGAGAGGGAGAGAGAAGGCCCAGGTGCTTATCGCCGGAGATTCTAACATGAGCAGGTACAAGCGAGATATCTTGGAACGTGTAAAGGGTGATAAGCGAGTGTTAGTTGGAGCCTTCCCAGGGAGGACAACGAGAGCAGTGCTGAAAGAGAGTAAAAATAGGCTGTTGGAAAATTCCGCAGAGCGCAATATGGTGATAGTAGCCGCGGAGCTAAACGATGTCCTAAATGGTGACGCTGCAGGAGTGGTGGAAAGTTTAGCTAAGGGAGTTGACGATATCAGGGAGATAGCACAGCAAGCGCAGATAGTTGTATGAACAGTACCAGAGGTGCTAGGATTGAACGGAAAGTTGGAACAGACGTGCTGACAGTTAATCAGGACATAAGAAAGTAAAGCCTGGAGAAGCATTTCGAAGTGGTTGAGGTAAACAGTGTGCTGCATAAAGCAGGTTTTGGTAGAGCTTTTCAGCGAGATGTTTTAACAGAAGGGTTGGAGCAGAGATCGGCTGGTGCCTGGCTGGCAGGGCTGTAGCTTTTCTGGGGGTCCGCGAGGACTCTGTGCACAGAGGTAGCTAGAAGTGAAGCACAAGGAAGTGTAATAACGGAGGCTGAGCCCCAAGAAATGGCAAGGAGGAGGTCGAGAAGGAAATGTACAAAAAAGAAATTTATCAATAGGATCAGCTACGTAAACATGCAAGGAGGCAGAAAAAGAGCGAAATGGCTAGAGATAGAACAGCAGTTGAAGGATGACAAAATAGGTGATTACGCTCTTTGCGAGACTCATCTCAGGGATCTAGACAATCCGCCGTTTATAGAAGGCTACGTCTGGGAAAGGTGCAACAGAACGAGAACGGAAAAAAAGGGTGGAGGGGTAGGTATGTTGATACACCAGGGAACAAATTGGCAAATAATTAAATCATCTTGTAAAGAACAAATCTGCGCATCAGGAACGATTGCCGGCATAAGGACAAGGCTAGGGGTAGTTTATTTAGGAACAGGACACCAATGCAGGCAAGAAAACAAGGATCTTGTTGAATGTCTCAGTGATGATAGAAGCCAGTTTGGAGACGGGGCCAATATTATTCTGCTGGGGGACATGAACGGCCACATCGACGATCTGGATGAATACACGGATTGTAACGGGAAGCTAATGCTAGATTTCTGTGAGCGACACGATCTAGTTATAGTAAATAGAGAAACAAAATGCGAAGGCCAAATCACGTGGGAATTCCGCAACAGGCAGACGGTCATTGACTACTGTCTAATGTCTCAGGGAATTTTTAGCAAGGTCACAAAAATGGAAATAGATGAAAATGGGGAGTGTAGTCTGGTAAGTGATCATAAACGTATTAGTGTGCATATGGGGCCCTTGATGAAAAGAGAAATGGAAATTAGACAAAAAGTAAACGCAAAATTAAACGACGATCAAATAGCGCAGGTAGCAGCAGACATAAAGGAAGCAATAGAGAAAAGCCGCATGGAAGACTGGGATTATGAACAGGTAGAACTACTCTTAAGTAGCAAACCGCTGGAATGGAAATAGGAAGCCACGTAGCTGGTGGAATAAGGAAATCAGGGAAGCTATTGAACAACGACGGGCTGCTTCAAGGGAACACCGAGTGGCAAAGAAAGCACAGGTACCTCAGGAGGAAATCGACCAAAAATGGGAACCATATCGACAAAAGAAACATGAGGTACAGGCCCTCGTCCAAAGTAAAATAAAGCAGTCCACCGATCACTGGATGGCTAACATACACGATGCCTCTAGAGTCGGAGCAAAAAACTTCTGGAACCATATAAGCTGGCTAGGGAAGAAGAATCAAAGAAAGCAGGATCGGATTCAAGGTAACGAGGGAAATTGTTCAAAGGGAGACAACGCAGTGAACTACATTACATCGGTTATAGCCGAGTCATTTAAGAGCGACGATAGTGTAATCTCCGCAAATCAGGAAGAAACACAAGGTAGCAGAATACAAAACAGCTTAGAACTGACCAATCTAAACTAAAAAAAGGCAGAAAAAAATATTCCTAAAAACACATCTAAAGGAATAGATGGAATTCCAATCAAGCTGATTAATGAACTTGGTCCAAAAAGTAACGAAAAAGGCAGAAAAAAATATTCCTAAAAACACATCTACAGGAATAGATGGAATTCCAATCAAGCTGATAATGAACTTGGTCCAAAAAGTAACGTAATGTCGTTAAAAGCTCTGGAACAGTCATAACAATAAGCAAATTCTGGACAGCTGGCGGCAGAGTAAAATGAATTTTATTTATAAAGGGAAAGGAGAAAGGATGCACATAAAATCCTTCTGGCCGATTACCATACCATCTGTTATTTACAGGTTGGTCATTCAGGCGGTGAAATTAAAGGTGCAAGCATGGGTAGAAAGTGACAAGATACTCGGAGAACTTCAGAACGGTTTTAGAAATGGTAGGCGCTTAGATGATAGCCTGTTCGTGCTTACACAATGCATCGAAATATCTAGAGTGGAAAAAAGACCTTTGTGTTTGGCCTTCCTGGACATAAACGGGGCGTACGACAACGTAAACAGGGAACTCCCGTGGAACATATTAAAAGAAGAAGGTATCGGTTATGAGATAATAGAGTTCCTACAGAAAATATACCGGGATAACAAAGTAGAAATTACATGGGAAGGGATAAGAAGTACGGAAGATGTCGAAGTATGCAAAGGATTAAGACAAGGCTATCCTCTATCACCGCTGCTGTTCATGCTTTATATCATAAACCTGGAACGGAGGATACAAGACAGTAACCTAGGTTTTAACCTGTCATACAGATTAGGTGGAAAGGCGGTAGAGCAGCGCCTCCACGGTGTGATGTATGCAGACGATATTGTGCTGCTAGCTGAGTCTGGAAACTCTAAGTATTGCGGAGACGAAGAGGACGCTCTAGACTTCAGTTTTGGCGCAGTTATGTCGGATCTGATAATTTTCAACGGCTGAACTTATCAGGGTCTTAAAATACAAGGCCATGCAATACCCAGAGTAGCAGAATATAAATATCTGGGGGTATGGGTAAACGAAGGATTGGCATACATGGGAAAGCATGGGCAATCACTTAAGGCCAAAGGGCGAAGAAATGCAGGGATTATTAAGCATAGGGCATTGTGGGGATACGACAGGTATGAGGTTTTGAGGGGTATTTGGAAAGGAATTATGGTGCCCGGACTTACTTTCGGAAATGCGGTTCTGTGCCTAAAATCAGAGATACAGTCGACATTAGAAATAAATCAGAGAGCCGTTGGACGATTAGCACTAGGTGCCCACGGCAAAACCACAAATGAGGCGGTGCCGGGAGATATGGGCTGGGCATCTTTAGAAGTACGGGAAGCTCAGTGTAAAATATTATATGAGAAACGCCTGAGGAAATTGGACAGTAACAGATGGGCAGCTAAAGTATTTAAATACCTGTACTTAAAAAGCGTTGAGTCACAATGGAGGAAAGGAACTAGGAAACCAACTAGTAAGTATGCTAGCCATAAAGACGGAGAAATAAAGAGCGTTAAGCAACGGGTGAAAAACACAGAAGGTAAAAATTGGATAATTTCGATGGAAAAGAAACAGAGTGTGGAATTATACCGAAAGTGGAAAAGGCAGATCAGGAAGGAAGCTTTCTTTGATAACTCAAGAGGCAGTGCCCTACTTTTTGAAGCTAGATCAGGGTGCCTTAGAACACGCAGCTACAAAAAGAAATTTATCAATGACGATGACGCATGTGTGGTATGTGGTAACTCCAGTGAAACAATTCACCATATTATACTCGATTGTAATGGTATCCATCCGGAAGTTGATGCAGGCGCAATCACTGTTCCTGAAGCTCTGAGGTTTAGATACGAGTGGCCGGGTGAATAAACCGGCGGTGGAAACTAGCAAAAGACGACTGGAAGATTGGTGGCTTAAAAGCAGAGAAGTGACATAATATTAATAATGTAGAAACAAAAATTTAATAAATAGAATGGTGGTTTAGTTAACCAATCTAAAACAATATATAAGATATAGGGCGAAAAATGAGCATGATAGCTACTGCTACCCCCCCGTTTCAAAGGGGGCGCTCCTATATTCCATTCATCCATCCATCCATTTCAGGGCTGCCCCAATGTTTCCTGGCAGACCGCAGGCCTGCATGTCCTGTACGCACTTGGTATCGCGGCCACCAAAGCTTATTACTTGCTTCCCTCATGCATTCTTCTAAGACTTCGTCCAGCAGCTGCAGAACACGTGGCAAGCGTCACTTTGCTGCCGCGATGAACGCTAAGCCTATGCAACAGGGTTAACAGCTAGAGTACTCTCAGTGTGGTGCGACTTTGTTCAGTGATGTTTATACTCTCAGTGTGGTGCGGCTTTGTTCAGTGATGTTTATTATTGAAAGGATCGGCATTTTATATAACAATTGCATAATCATCTTGAATATTGATTAAATTACTGTGCTGCTCAATTCCCACTTACCTCATGCATTACACAACTGCTGCAGCTAGCAGGGGGCCAGTGTTGTTCTCTTTATTCCTGCAGTAACGACAAACTAAGCCTCGCGATAGGCGGCTTTGTTCTGTTGTGTATCTTTTTATATAAATGCATTACATTTCGAAGGTTATTGTCACCATCCGAGGATCATTTAATTCGAGAGCACGAGGAAAGGCAGAAGTGTACGCGCCCGGATTTGATCGCTTGTACAGCGCCGGGTTTTTTTAACGGAAGCATTCGACGCGCTAGGCGTCCTAGACAAGGTTCAAGTGCAGAAAGCAATTGCATAGTAACCATGCATGCGGCGAGCGGTTGCCATGTTCTCAGTTCACTTTTGTTGGCTGTTTCTAAAACAAATATTGTCATTGGTCACTGTGCCTTTCACTGTCTAAGGAGCTGCTCTGGCCGAACCACGTAGCGATAGATTGCACCGCGGCAGTATGGCTTTGTTCCAAGTTTAACAAAACAGTTGAGGCCAAATCAAAATCTAAAATGTCTATTTCCAACTTAGATATTGGCCCTCAGTCAACAATTTGGAGTCCATTTTAATGGCAACAGTTTGAGTTCTGTTCAGTTCTATGCCAACATTTTACAAGGGAGTCGAAATTCTTGGAATGGCATTCTTTTGTGAAAGTTGAACAAACATGCTTCACATCCAATGAACACCATGTCATGCAATGCTGATAAGATAAAGACTCAATATTCTATCAGGAAACGTTATGGCATCTCCTGCTAGACCATGGATCACAGGCTCGTAGAGATATTTTCTTGAATTAGGCACACTTACAAAAATATTGGCAATGATTGAAACAACTGAGCAGATGCCGATATCTTCAGAAGACTTTAAAGTTCACTGTCTTGTGTTTGATGAGATATATTCGAGTCCCATTCAAGGAATCAGATGAATAGTAACAAACACATCCTTTATATATTTTGTTTAGTACTCCAAGGAAGAGTATTAGGCATAATTTTTGTTGAATGTGTACATAGATGACATAATTCATATTAACAACAGTGTTCAGGTCATCATGTATGCTGATAATAGTACTGGCTTTGATCTCATTGAGACTGTTTTACATTGAAATGATCTACTTGAAAAATTGTTTGTCTGGCCCGATTTCATAAATAAATAAACACAAAAAAACTATTTTGTTTTGAGCCTGAAAAAGAAAATGATCTAAGAGATGGCTACAGATCTGTGATAAAAATATTAACCTTGTAGAAACTCACATAAGTCTTAGTGGGGATGTTTTTCATTTGGGATAGAAAATTCATATAAACAACTCTGTAAAAAATATTTGGTTAATGAGTGAGCTTTATCTTGATGTGGTGCTGCCCTTGCCTTTAATTATGCAAGGCCCCAAACGAAAATATTGCAGTTTTGTGTGGGCAAGCACCAGAAGATCAAATATCAATAAAATGATGGTTCTTCAGTAAATTTGCGTTTCTTACATAACCGATATTGACCGCCGGTTGACAACAAGACACCTCCTTGCAGAATACAGAATTACCTTTGACTATGAGTATCGCTTGTTGCATGTTTACTATTTTTATTGGCAGGACAGTCAAAGTTTTCTTCACTCGATGGCACTGCTGCCACTTCAATCTTATGGTCTCACTGAATGAACCTGAACCGGTATTCCTGAAATTGCAAAAACAGCTATAAATACACTTTTTTAGGGTTGTAAAATGAGAAGTATTGATTGTTGCAAAAATATAAGAGCACTGCAGAATCTGTATTGGAGTAATGCGAAAGATGCTGGTGTTGGTTGCTTCTGGTTGCTACCGGTTGCTTAATTCACTTCTTGTTTACCCATTTTAGTCTGGTAAGTTCAAATTACATGGCAATCCCTTCTTATGCCCTTTTTCGGTTCTATTTCCGATTGCGTGACGCCATATCCTTGACATCGCATTAATTCCCTTGTTTACCTATTTTAGTCTGGTACTTTCAAATTGCGTGTAAATCCCTTCCTATGCCCTTTTTGGCTCTATTTCCGGTTGCGTGATGTGACATCCTTGACGTCACCCTAATTGACTGATTTTATTAACTATTTTAGTGTCTGGTACTTTCAAATTGCGCGCCAATTCCCTGCTATGCCCTTTTTGACTCAACATCAGGTTTCATGACGTCACGTTAATTGAGTTATTTAATTAACTATTTCGTATTTCATACACCTTAATGTCTCCCTAATTGACTGAATTAATTATTTTAGCATTTGATACATTCAAAAGGGGCGCCAAGCCATTGGCTAATGAGACATTTTCGTCTTTACTTTTACATTTTTTGCTATAATTAATTACCTAATAACTTTTTGGCCTAGTAATTTTTTGGGACACCACCCTCTAATGATTGACACCACTCATTAATCTCTTTCCTTCTCAATTACAACAGCTGCGGAGATGACTTTGCAAACACGTTCTACGGATGCGGTCTGCGGACAGAAATCTGTGAACATAGCGAAGTAATGTTTTCGCATTAACAAATCTTCCAGCTGCAGGGTCTAATCCTTGCCCTTCTTTTTTAAATAATATGTAATTTTTTTTTTATCCTACTCTGCAGCTAAAACCTGCTGCTCCTTTGTAGATGGGTCCAGGGCCTAAGTGAGCTGCTTTCTGAAGCATTTAATATAGCTCTCGAGACCATCTAATATGCTTGAAATAAAATTATTGACTCCAGAATGAACTTTGAAATTAGCTGCAAAATGTTTAACTGCAATGCCTATTGAAATCTAATATGTATGTGTCTTTTCTTACTAGGGAGCGAAATGCAGCTAAGGAGTATTCTGTGATCACCAGCTTCCTTTAATATCTTAGCCAGCACACACACAATGCAATATTGAATAGTAGTTTGAATTCAAGTTTCACCATGCATAACAATTGTCCATTCAGGTTGGATGTTCATTAGGAATAACAATTCTAAGATGACCGGAACTTCGTAACCCATATTAAATATAAACTGTTTGTTTATAAATAGTTGAAACTAGGCAGGGGACTAAGTACTTATTCCACCTAGGAGGTCATCTGGTAACTGGAAGGCATTTGATTATAGAAACTCATTTGGGACCGAAAATTTTGATTGGAAAGGAAATTGAGAGATGAAGATGTGCCTAAATGAAATGAGGGCTTCGAGAAAAAATGTAAATTCTGACTGGAAACTCAATTGAATAATGCTTGGCTCTTTATTAGGATCTAGAATTGCTTTTACAAATGAGCCCTTATAACTTAAAACAGCACTGACTAGTACTGGAGTAGCCAAATGAAGTGGCCAACCAGGCCGAAAAATTAATGCCAATTGGTTTTATGCTTTTACATTTTTCCCATTCAGGCCAACTGGAAAACTCAATCGGCCACAATTGGGCTCCCTTGCATTTTTTAAACAAATGCATCACATATTGAAAGTCACCGCCGCAGCTCTCAGAATAACTGACAGCATGGGCAAAAATACTGTAGGTGTTAGTGTAGTATACACCAGTGTTGTCCCGGCCAAGTGAAGGGCCACAAAGCAGTGGACTGCCATCCTTACTACTGTCAACATAAATTTCCTCCTCAGATCCACCCTATTGTTTTCTGGGAGATCACGGGCCTTCAGCTTCATGGCCATGTTTTGTCATTTTTAGTCTTTTGTAGGATGTATAAATCCTTCAGTGGTCTGCCATGCAGCACTGCAAAAGTAATACACTGATTGCAGAACTGTTAAACAACAAAGAATTATCTTTTTACTTCGTGTGCGGCACAAAAACATCATGCATAAAAGAAGCTACATGTCACTATTTGATATTTCTTTACACTTTCTTTCTTTAGCTCACTCTGAAAACATTCCTGCAAAAAAGCTATAGCTTCTTTTATGCAAAGCGACATGGCAATTGTAGCTTGAAACATTTTCAAGACAGAAAAATAAATGCATTTAGCGGCTCACAACCACGCTTTTTTGTAAAGTTGTGTTGCTTCATAATCAGTACTGGAACAATACTGACAACATTTCTAGATTACTTTGAAACAACATTCATGTGTATAAGGTACCCGTTGCATGTGAACCTCACTATACCTGTTAATGAACTCAGAAAGGACACAAAAACGAGGGCACAAGCGCAGATAATGCACATGCTTCCAGTCCCCATGACTGGTTGTATTCGTTCCTCAGTATCCCATGAAAGCACTCCATTTCTAACCCCCAATGGCGTCACTAGGGCCTGCGACACCTGGTGCAGTAAGGCGCGGTGCCCCCCCCCCCCTCATACACACACCTGAGAGCAATACCACCACCAACCATGTCCTCATGACTTTCTTCGATGGGGGAAGTTCGTTTTTAGTATTGCACAACATGGTGCAATGGTGCGAGCCGAGGCATTTTTTTACTTCATTTCTTCTTAAGACTTAGTGTAACAAGCATGCCGCGTACGTAACTAATTATATTTACATATTTAAACAAGCTATATTACGAGGGGCATGCCATATTTCCTTTCTTATGAACGGCGCATTTGTGAAGAACTAAACAGAGGTTTTTGACAGATGAAATTCTAGATTGGATTGGGACCACAAAAATAAAAGGGCATATAAAAACCACAATTCCAAACTTTGGGTGGAAATGCTTTGTCTGATGCACGCACAGTGACTAAAAAATGGCAAAGTGGCAGATGTCACAAGGAATATAACATGGTACCATTGTGGATTATTTCACTCACATCAGGCATAGCAGCTCCAACAAAAACCTCAAGAACTGGCAGATGTACTGTATATTGTGAGCCTTCTGTGGACCTTCTTTCATTTGTACATGCCATGATCTTTCATTTTTACATACCATCATCATCGTCCCGCGGCGCCGGCTCCGGCGCGTGCCTGGGTTCGTGATCGGATTAAAACGCTAGACAAGGCTTCGCTGTCCTTGCCGTCACGACCTCGCCGTCTCGACCTAGCCTTCTTTTACAATATATATAATATAATAAAATTGGTTCACAGGAAGGGACACGCGCAGTATCTGTCACACGTGCTATGTGGACACCTGAACCAGGGAAGGGATGAAGTGGGAGTGAAAGTGGAAAGAGAGAAAAGGGAGCCATAGTGGAGGGCTACGGAGTAATTTCAACCACCTTGGGATCTTTAACATTTGCTGACATCGCACAGCACACGGACGCCACTTCGTTTCGTCTCCATCGGAACGCAGCCGCCGTGGTCGGTTTCGAACCCGGCAACTCCGGGCAGTAGTCGGGCGTCTTACCACTGCACCACCCCGGCGGGGCATGTGCTGTATTGCAGTTCACATTTTTTATGCTTCCACAAATTCTTCATAAGGGCTGTTGAAAGCTTTGAATATGCAACGACAACTGCACTTAAATCGGCCACAGTGACAAAGAATAAACTAATAGTAAACCAGCTAGAATGTTAGACTGAGCGCTCACATGCAAAGATAGGCATAGAAATGCCATTTGAGAAGTAAGCATGCTAATTGTGAAGGGACAACCGAAACACACAGAAAAGAACTGAAGTTACAAAAACAAAGAAGCAGTCATATTGAGGGCTTAAACGACTACACTGTAAAAGACAAAGTTTGCAAAGGGACAAGCACATAATTAAGTTTGTCGCGCATACGAAATAAGCATACCCCTCGATTGATTCATTAAACAATAAAGAAATGGCTTATGTACAGAAAGCGGGAAATACTGAAGCCACCTTGCTTTCAGCAACTAATTGCGGAAATTATAAACCTTGTTTTGAAAGTTGGTATTGATCCAAAGAACATAAAGCAAGACAGCCAAAAAAGCCATAAAGCAAAAATCCCAAATGCCAAAATTTTCATTTTCTGGTCTTTAAGGCTTCAAAGCTGCTACTCACTTTGTCATAATCGATGCTTTTGGCCAGCTCACTTTCGAGAGATGATAATGCAAGATGTGAATCTGAAAGCTTGCACTGAATCATCATAGGTCTAAATCATTTTTTGATAAGCTTCAGTTTGGAAAGCCTCCTCTCACAGGATACAACAGACACTCGTATATTAGTAATGGCTGCAGGCTGGAAAGAGACTAAAAAATCACACCCTGGGGAAGTCCAATGCTGCTCAACTGTTGGCCTCTGAGTTCAATGCCAGCCGCTTTAAAGGGTCTCCTCAGCCAAGGAATTTCTATGAAATGTGCTCTATCAGACAGCTTGTCATAGAAGGATGTGAGTTCGGAATACATACTTTGAGGCTTGAGCGGTTCCTCAGCAGGATAAAGAAATCTTTTCACTTAAAGAGAACCAGATATGTTCTGCGGCTTCTGAAATCGCTTTTCATTTAATGCAGAGCTAGGCATACAATCTAGCAGTGCAATCCAGTATCACCCCTTTTATTTTCTCCCTGCAATGAAAACCCTGAACATCAGACACATATCCTTACCATACCCTTCTCTAACTTCTGGGGCCTGTCTACTGATATTCCGAGCACATTTTATTTTACGAGTTTCTGCTAAATAGCATTACACACTGTGGCCACACTCATCTTCAAGAAAGAGCTTTAAAGCCTCCAACTTTGCCACCACTTTGTCAAGGTATAGGTGCTTTCTCTACAAATGAAGTTGTGCAGCGTTTACTATTTCAGTTACTGCATGCTATAGGTGCAAGCAACCCAAAAAAGCAAAATCACAGGCTACTGTATCCTCCATGCAAATAAAAAGTTACCAATAAGCAGTGATGCCTTGCTAACAGAATACATATTTCAAAGTGGTCTTCAGAAACGGAATGAGAGGTGCGGACATCAGGGCCCGCTTGCACGAAACGATCTTAAGACTGTCTTAGCTAAGCCCAGACTTAACTGGAGTCTAAAGGATTAGGCCGCTAGCATAGCCGCTTAAGACTGAAGTCAAGACTGGGCTTCAGTCCTGACTTGAATAAGTCGCTTGTGCGATTACGACTCTAGGCCGTCTTAGTTAAGACACAAGGACGCCCGTTAACTAAGTCGAGAAATTAGGAAAATACAGGGATGCGCTGGCCCTGTCCTGGCGGTAAGATGTAAACATTCGGTCAATCTTGCACTGTGTAAAATCCGTGCCATTGCTTTTTGCGGCTTAAGATTGTGTTACGAGGATAAATGCCCCAAGTGGTTGCTGAGGGCGTTCAGGGAAGTCACTCTGGTGAACACGAGCCGAACCGAAGCGTGCGGCTTGTTTAAGTCTGGACCGTTTAAGTCTGGACTTAGCTCCAACTTTATCGTGCAAGCCGGCCCAGGTTTGATTTTATGATGGATTGGCTTGTATTTCTGATTTTAACAATATCCTTCTCTTTCAACCATAAGAGAGAGAAAGCCTTCTCTTGACAAAAAGAACTTGAGGCCCACAGTAATGCAGCATGTGAACTGTCTTGCATATATTTCTCTAACTGCACTTCCTAAAAAAGCATCTGCACTTACTCATTTCTCTGTGTATTCTCACAGAGTAACTCAGACTTCAATGAATGATTAGTTGCTACTTCTCAGTGAACTTCCCCTTCCCCCATCCCAGCCACATTCCCCTGAGCACTACACCTGGTGCGGTTCACATTCCCCTATAGGGACAGCAGTGTTTCTAACCCCTGCTTTATGCTAAAAAAGACCTCTTGCGTTGTAGACGTAGCCGGTATAACAAGCAAAACTGTTTATTTATACATCAGGTAATGGCGCCTGTTTTCGCTCTGTCTGGCGTGGTCGCCCACGCCGGGGTCTCCCGGCGGTCCGCCTGGTTAGCTTGTCGCTTGGGGCGCTGTCGTCAGTGACGCCCACAACACCCCCCTTTCTTTAAAGGTTTGATCTCACAGGTCCAGGCGTTCTGGTTGCTTACAAACACGTCCACTTCTTGTGGTGCTCGTGTCCTGCAACGGTTGCAGATGTCTTGCTGTACGTCTTGCTTGTCCTCTGTCAGTTTGTACAACGTAGGACTGTCACCCGTTAATAATTAGGAGGGATTATAACGATGCTCCCTTAACGGTGCGCACATTCCCAGACACCCTTAGAGTGAGTGGGGGTAGCTGTTCCGGTCGCAAAGGAGATGCCCTCGACCTGCGTGTCAAGCTCAGCCGGAATTCAACTACATTGTAGTGACCACTTGGTGCCGTTTGGTGCCCAGCTGTCGCCGGTTCAAACCAGAGTAAGGATCGGAGTCAGAAGTAGCAAACAAAACACAATTTATGCACAGCAAGAGACGATACAAAGGAATACACAAAATCACTTGAAATGCACAGACGAGAGGCTCACAGAATACAAACGCTGAACATGCAACTACAGAATGATTCAATAACACAGAGGCTTTACAACAGATCAAACACGAGAGAGTTACATAAACAAACACCAAATTGTTCACCGGGCACTGTTGCAGTCCGATGCCTCAAGAGTCACGATGTGGCTGCCATACGAGACGAGCGCCGCTCCCTTGCAGGTCCGTGGGCTTGCCAGCAGCGGGTGATCCCCGGGAGTCCAGCCGAAGCACTGGTGAACACGCCGCAACCACTGACTAACTGATTGACTACACAAACGGCGCGGTCTCTTTAAACAGAGCGCGCAGCGTCTGTCTGTTAGCACGCGTCAAAGCTAGCGCGCACACACACTTAGCTTCGCTGGTTATAGCGTTCTCTCTTCCTCCCGTCGAGCCACGCGTCATCATTGGTCACGACCCGTAGAACATTCTGGAACTTTCTGGCGTATTCCAGACTGATGAGTCCGCGTCATCGCCGGGTGATGAGAATGAGGGCGACGGCGACGCGTACAACGCTACGCGCTTTCTCGCGCGGGGGAGGAGGCTTTTCTCGAGCTTTCCATGCGACGCCGCGCGGGCCTCGCGCCGTGCCGGCTTGATGAAAATGTGCGTCGATATCGTGACAAGGACCTTGGTTCTGATGTTGGCTGTGTTACCACGCCGTGTGATGCAGCTCTAGCGAGGATGCGTACCGCTGGGCTTGGTGGTAAGCGCTCTCGGCTCCGTACCTTGTGCCGGCTGTCGTATTATTGTTTTGCATGAGCTCTGTAGGCTTCATTATTTTGTCTGAATTCGCTGTCGTACCACTTCGGGCTAGCAGCTTCAAAGTGGTTGGTACTGTGGTGTTCAGACGATGACCCTATAAGAGTTCTCCTGGTGAAAACCCTTCCACGCTAGGTGTGGCCCTGTAGGCAAGCAGCGCTTCGTGTATGTTGGAAGACTTCCTCAAAAGCTGCTTTGCTGTCTGCACAGCCCTCTCAGCCATATCTTTGCTCTGCAGGTAGTAAGGACTTGAGGTTGTGAGTGTGGTTCCCCAGTGATGCACTAGTTCTTTGAACTCTGTGGAAGTGAACAGCGGCCCATTGTCTGTGCGTATTGTCCGTGGAACATCGTACCGTGTGAGCATTAGCTCCAAGACTAGGGCTATGTTTTTTGTAGCTGTCCTCGGCAGCTGTTCTAGCTCGAAAAATCGGGAGTAGTAGTCTACTACTACAACATACTCTTTCCCCTCCAGCGTGAAGAGATCCATGCCGACTTTGTCCCAAGGGTGTGCTGGCAATGGGGTTAGAAGCAGGGGTTCTGTTTCTGGATTTCTGTGCTCTCTGCAAGTTGGACACTTTATACGTAGTTTTCAATGTGCTTGCCTATGCCTGGCCACCATATGCATTCTCTTGCCCTCGCTCGGCACCTTGTTGTGCCCAAGTGGCGTGCATGGAGTTTTTCCAGAACCTCTACTCTGATGTCTGGCGGGATGATTATTCTGTCGCCGTTGAGTAGCAGACCATCAACGAGCAAAATCTCACTAGCCATCTCGACGTACCTTTTCAAGTCAGGTGACAGCCTATGCACAGTTGGCCATGATGTAGTGCAAAAAGTAGCCACCCTGGAAAGTGTTTCGTCTGACTGGATGCTTGCCCTGATTCTGTCCAGCATTTGGTTTGAAGCAGGGAGCTGTTTAGGCGCTAATTCTTCAAACTCGCGCACTGCACTCCAGAGAGTTCTTTCTTTGTCTGCTGATTTCCCAGATGGCTTCTGGGACAGAAGATCAGCTGTGTACAGCTTTTTGCCGGGAGTGTGGGACATGGTGTAGTCGTACTCCAAAAGGCGCATCCTGAAACGTTGAAGGCGAGGACTCAGCTCGTCAAGTCGTTTAGTCGTCAGCAGCGGTATAAACGGCTTGTGGTCCGTTTCCACGTGAAAGGTTCTTCCCAGGAGGTATTTGCGGAAATGTTCGCAAGCCCATGTGATTGCCAGTGCATCCTTTTCGATTTGGGCATATCTTTGTCCTGTATCCGTAAGGGAGTGTGATGCATATGCCACAGGTAGGAGCTTTTCGTGCGACTGCTGTAGAAGTACAGCCCCAAGACCGTATGAGGAAGCATCCACAGACACTGTGTGAGGCGACTGAGCATCGTAGTGAGTGAGAATCGGCGTCCTGCTTAAAGCTTGCTTGAGTTTGTCAAAACTCTGCTGCTGAGCTGGGCCCCACTACCAGTCGGCGTCTTGGTGCAGCAAGTCTCTGAGAGGCTTCGTAAAGTCTGCTAGCTCTGGAAGAAATTTCGCTAGTTGGTTTGCAGAGCCCAACAAAGACCTGACGTCTGACACATCACATGGTGGGTCTAGCTGGACTATGGCCCTGACCTCTTCCGGATCGGCGCTGACTCCTGTTGAGTTTACGAAGTGTCCTAAGAATGTTACTTCTGTTTGTCGAAAGAAGCACTGATCGATGTTTAGGTAACACCTGCATCTTCCAGCTTCCTCAGCACCAGCAGTAGGTAGGTGTCGTGTTCCTCTGTTGTCTTCCCTGAGACAATGATGTCATCTTGTAGACAACTCGCACCATCTAGTCCTTCAAGCACACGGAGCATTTCTCGTTGGTAGAACTCTGGCGCTGTGGAGATTCCGAAGGGAAGCCTCAGGAACTGGAACGTGCCAACTGGTGTGATGAAGGTTGTGTATTCGCGAGAATCCTTGGACAGTGGCACCTGCCAGTACCCTGCTCGTGCATCTAGGCGGCTGAAAACTGTTGCACCTGCTAATTTTGCAAGACACTCGTCCACCGTAGGCATGAGCACACGTTCGCGTATTATTTGTTGGTTGAGATGACCATAGTCTACGTAGATGCGCAGCTCAATGTTCTTTTTTCGTGCGACAACAATTGGAAAACACCACTCGGTTGCTCGCTCGATCTTCTGGATGACTCCCAAGCCTTCCATCCTTTCTTGTTCTTTCTTCACAAGTTGAAGCAGCGGAAGAGGCACGCGCCTAAGATGACTGACTGCATATGGCTCAGCATCCTTTTTGACTTTGATGCGGTACTCAGTCTTCGTGACTCCAAACCCAGACATTAGCTTTGGGTATGACGCCAAGAAGTTGGGGACATCAGATGATTGTGCGAGGGTTTTGTCTAGCTCAAGAGGGCGCTGTAGAATCCCAAGTGATTCTATAGCTGGTCGACTGAGCAGCGGTTCTTTTAATCTTTTGATGATGAAGACTGCTTCTTGGACTACAGTGTTGCGCCAGGTGACTGTTGCATCGATGTAGCCAACAGTGGCTATCGCTGTCTGGCTCTGGGCCTATCAACAGCTGTTGCGTTGACTTGATGGGTCCCATGACTGTTCTGTCGTACTGGTCGTGTGCGATTGCAGTTACATCCGCGCCGGTGTCGACCTTGAAGGTAAAAGGCAAGTTGTTCACGGTATCAGTAATCCTCCACGGCGTGTTCACTCCCACTTTGATTTCGCCTAGATATAGCTCTCCGAGATCTTTTGGTCGTTGTCGGATACTCGAGGTCTCGTCCTTCGGCTTAGACATGCAGACGCGGGCGTAGTGGCCTTTTTTCCCACACTGGTTGCACGTCTTGTCTATAGCGGAACACTGTGTCTTCGTGTGGTCACGCACACCACCACACCACTTGCAGCGTTCGTCTCCCGTCTTGTGTGTACGTTGAGGGTGCGACTTGAAAGGCACCTTCGCTTTGTTCCGGCGAGTTTTGACGTTTGTCTGGCCGCGAACTTCTCCCATGTCAAGAGCTGGCTGTTCGATGGAGCGAATTTCTTTGTGCTGACGTTTCACGCTCTCTGAATTGCGGGCAGCTGTGATTGCTTTTTCGAGAGTGAGTTCTGCGTCAAGCTGCAGGCTTTCGCTGAGTTTTACGTCTCACAAGCCGACCACGAGCCTGCCCGAATCAGTTCGTCTTTGAGAGTTCCGTAATCGCATCTTTCGGCCATCTTGAACAGTTCAGTCGCAAATGCGTCGACGTTTTCATGCTGCTCTTATTTCCAAGAGTTAAATCGCGCTCTCTCATAGGTGACATTATTTCGAGGTAGGAAATGCTTTTCAAAAGCACTCCCCACGGCGGAGTATGATGCCATCTGTTCGTCTGTCAGTTTCAAAGCAGCGAGCACGTCCTCCGCTTCTTCGCCCATGGCGTAGAGTAATGTGTTGATTTTGCGTCATCTCGTCCTGTCCTGTCAGACCGGAGATGAGTCGGTAGCGTTCCCACCTGCGGTGCCATCGTGTTCAATCTTCGGGCTTGCGAAAATCGAGCTTTGTGGGCAGTTCCACGGCGAGCGGGTTGAACATTATTCTCGGAGTGCTGCTCGCGCGCTCTTCGTTCGCGCCACGAGTGTCTGGCATGACGCTGCGGCAGCTTACGTTGGGCTCGCTGTCCGTCTGGATGTCACGCTGCGTTGGGTATCCCGCCGCTGCCGCCATGTGGTAGACGTAGCCGGTATAACAAGCGAAACTGTTTATCAGGTAATGGCGCCCGTTTTCGCTCTGCTTGGCGCGGTCGCCCATGCCGGGGTCTCCCGGCGGTTCGCCTGGTTAGCTTGCTGCTTGTGGCGCTGTCTTCAGTGGCGCCCACAACATTTTGAAACCCCGAGAAGCAATCCCACAACATTTGGACAGCTTGAAATTCAGCAAACACTCGTTTTACTCATCTCCACACCTTCGTAATGCGTAAGAATGTGTTTTTTTGCTGTTGGCATATTAGTTGCATAAAGGACGGCATATAGCCAGAAAACTGATGCAAAAAATCGGCTATAGTACATGGTACCTTTCTCTTTCATAAGTCTTGCAAACTGAAGTGGTGGCCCACATTTATTTATTCTTCATTGCATTATGCCATCAGAGTGCAATTAAAAAAGTGTCCACTTGGATACAGTATTCACAAGTGCTGTTAGATAAATAATTGCCTTTAAACTGAGGTTTTGTGAAAGAGGTACCAAATGGAAGGAAATATTGTGTAGCACATATAACTATATATATATATATATATATATATATATATATATATATATATATATATATATTTAGAGAGAGAGAGAGAGAGAAAGGGGTGTTTATTCACAGGGCTGAGGTATCGGGACAAGATGAAGCCTACTAGCCCACGGAAACCAACGCTTCTTCCTCCCCTCTGCCACACCATCACAATCCTTTCGTCGTCGTCAGTAGCGTGACATTTCCCCCTACTCAGACGAAGCCCTCTGGGCGTGTTCGTGAGTCGTGCGATGCTGACACGGCTTCAAGCGGGCAACATGACATAGTTCGGTTTTGGCAGACCAACGACCCGATGCTGTCAGGCGGTCTATTGCATATGTTAAATCACTGATGCGTTTGACAACCACATATGGGCCGTCATAGTGGGCCAAGAGTTTTTAAAGTAGCCTGCGGCGCCGAATTGGACACCACAGCCAGACTAAATCACCTATGGAGTACGTTACACGCCGGTGACTGGCGTCGTATCGTGTTTTGGAACGTTCTTGTGAAGCACCAAACCGTAAGCGGGCCATTCTCCGAGCTTCTTCGGCGAGACAGAGGGTCTCAGCCAGGCAGGGATCTTCACGGCTTGAGAAGGGCAGGATAGTATCCATGGAGTAGCGTGGCGGTCTGGCATACAGCAAGAAAAATGGACTGTACCCAGTCGTCTCATGCGTGGCGGTATTAAACACATAATTGATGAAGGGTAGTATAGTGTCCCAGTTCTTCTGCCCTGCCTCCACATACATAGATAGCAAGTTTATAAGCGTTCTGTTGACGCGCTCAGTCAAGCCATTTGTCTGGGGATGGTATGGCATCGAGTGTCGGGAAGTTACGGCGCATAAACGCATGAGCTCGTCTACAACATTAGCGGTGAATTGTCGGCCGCGATCAGTGATGACAATTCGTGGCGGCCCGTGTCGTAAGATAACTGAGTGCAGCAGGAAATGCGACACCTGATGCGCCGTAGCAGACGAAATAGCGGCGGTTTCACAGTAACGTGTGAGGTAGTCCACAGATTACAATCCACCGATTTCCATCCAAGAACTTTGGAAACGGACCTACGAGGTCAATGCCTACTTGATCAAACGGACCTGTCGGGGTCTTCACAGGATGCAGCAAGCCAGATGGAGTTGCAGTGAGACGTTTGTGGCGTTGACATCGCTTGCAAATGGCAACGTATTGTTCAATAGTCGAGCGCATTCTGGGCCAGTAAAATCTTTCTTGAGCACGGTGGAGTGTTCGAATTGATCCCAAATGCCCAGAAGTCGGATCATCATGCATGACACGCAATACGTCCATACAAAACGTCTTGGGAACTACGAGTAGGTATCGCTGGCCGACAGGCGAATAACCCTTTTTCCATAGGACGCCATCACGCACACAAAAACGGCTTGCAGCTGCACTGGCTTGGGAGGCGGCAAAGAGAGGCTGCAGACTGCTATCCTTTTGCTGTTCTATTTTGAAAACATTCGTGTCGGGGAACACTGCCTCGAGGGTCGATATGTAATTGTCGAAATCGTCGCTGTCAGATCAGGTCGTGGTCATTGGCATCCTAGGAAGACAATCTGCGTCTCAATGATGCCTCCCGCTTTTGTACACCACTGCAAAGTCATATTCCTGCAACCGGAGGGCCCAGCGTGCGAGGCGACCACATGGGTCTCGAAGGTTCCGCAGCCAGCAGAGTGAATGATGGTCAGTTACGATAGTAAAGGACCGTCCGTACAAATATGAACGGAAACGCTGCACAGTGAAAACTACAGCCAGGCATTCCTGTTCGGTGACTGTGTAGTTTCGCTCCGGTTTGCTCAGGGTGCGACTTGCGTACGCGATAACATGCTCTCGTCCATTATGCCGTTGGACAAGGACTGCACCGAGACCGATTCCACTAGCGTCCGTGTGTACTTCTGTCATTCCAGCAGGATCGAAGTGACGTAGGATGGGTTTCGATATTAAAAGAAACTTCAGTTGACAGAATGACGCGTCGCAGTCTGCTGTCCAGTCAAAAGTAGAGTTTTTGTGCAGAAGGAACGTCAATGGGTAAGCAACGTCCGCAAAGCGACGTATAGAGCGTCTAAAATACGAACAGAACCCTAGAAAACTGCGCAACTCCTTCACTGTCTGCGGGAGTTTAAAGGGCTCAACAGCGGCAGTTTTCTGGGGATCCGGCATTACACCATTACCATCGACAGGGTGTCCTAGCACCAGCGCTTGGCGCTCTCCAAAGCGGCACTTTTTCGAGTTTAGAATTAGAGCGGCATTGTGCACACAATTCCAGACACGTACTAGGCGGTCATTGTGTTCTTGAAAGGACTTCCCAATAATGACGACATCGTCCAGCTAGCAAAGACAAATGTTCCATTTTAAGCAGCGCAAAATTGTGTTCATAAATCGTTCAAATGTGGCAGGCGCTTTGCACAGCCCGAATGGCATAATATTAAGCTCATAAAGGCCATCTGTTGTTATGAAGGCTGTTTTTTTCTTATCCGCAGGGTCCATTGGGATGTGCCAGTAGCCAGATATGGGATTAAGACAAGAAAAATAAGACGCACCAGAGAGGCAGTCGAGGGCGTCGTCCAGCTATGCGAGGAAGAGGATAGACGTCCTTTTTCGTAACAGAATTTAGACGCCGGTAATCGACGCAGAATCGCTAGGAGCCGTCTTTCTTGCGTACGAGAATAACAGGGGTTGCCCAAGGGCTAGATGACTCCTGTATCACTTTCTTCCGTAGCATGTCCTCCACTTGCTCATGAATGACTTTGCGCTCAGATGGGGACACGCGATATGACTTTTGACGGATGGGACGAGCCGAACCAGTGTCGATGGTAATATGTGTCCGAGGTGCAGGGCAAGAGGTTGGTCCACCTGTTTGAGAAAGGGCAAACATAGGCGAAATAGGTAGAAGAATATTCACAAGAGTACGGCGTTGAGGTGAGCTGAGATCGGCGCAGATCATGTGGCAGATGAAGTTTTATGAGGAGCCGGAGGTACGGTGGCACTCGTAGCATCTGTGACCAAAGCAACAACGTGGGGCGCATCAAATCCACAGGAGACAAGCTTCAATCCGGTGGGTAAAACTGCGGGCTCGGACGATGGATTGATTGTCCACAACGAGGCATTACTGTGATGCACGGAGATCATGAAATGAGGAATAATATCATTTTGCTTCTGGCATACTGAGTGAACTGGGTGCACCATGGCCTGAAATGAAACCTGCTCAAGAAGTGGAACGGACACGAGGACGAACATGGCAGACAAGGGTGGAACTACTGTGTCTTCGGTAATACTAAAATCTGTTTCTTCATTATGGCCGCTTTCAAAAAGAGTCAGCAGATGCGAGCCGTCAAAATGAACCTCTTGACTTCGGCAGTCCACGGTAGCGCCACAAAACTTCAAAAAGTCCATTCCTAAAAAAGATGTCATGCATAGAGTGGGGTAAGACAACGAATTCGGCTTGAAAAATTGCACCACCCACAGACACTTGCGCCGCGATACACTTCAAAATGTGACCGACTCTGTCTTCCTCGGGCATGTTGGAATTGACACATTTGCATAATCTGAGGATCTCTTCTGTATAAGTTGTACAAGTTTCATCAGACAATTGAGCTCTTTGAGCAAGGGTGTGCTCAGTCCACTTTTTGCTGGGAAAAGAGTCGCCAAAACGCTGTTTTAACTCGGTGGCGAACTGTTCCCAAGTCGTCAAGTTGTCCTCGTTATTCTCAAACCAGGTCATAGCTGTGTGAGTGAGAAAGAAAACGACGTTTGTTAGCATGGTAACAGGGTCCCACCGGTTGAACCGACTATCTCGTTGATAATCAAGTAGCCACTTCTGAACGTCCTCACCTTCTTCTCTGGCAAACGTTCGTGGTTCCCGGCAAGGCTGGGAGGCAGTAGGGCTGGAGTGGGCAGGCATGTAGCTAGCCTGGCTTGCAGCGTCGCGGCTTGCACGGTTTGAGTCAGTGTGATCCATAATGGTCGGGAGTGGTGGCAGTCCAGCGCAGCGGCGACTATGTCGCAGCTCCAGTTGGTCTTGCAGCGCTGTAGGTAGGGATCGAACGGAGCACCTTCCACCAAGTTTTTACGGTATAATAAGAAAGGGGTGTTTATTTACAGGGCTGAGGTAGCGGCACAAGATGAAGCCTACTAGACCCCAGAAACCAACGCTTCTTCCTCCTCTTCTGCCACACCATCACAATCCTTCGTTGTCAGTAGCGTGACAATATATATATATATATATATATATATATATATATATATATATATATTGTAACAGTGCAGAAGAAGACGAAGCTTACAACACAAGTGAAGGAAAAAGACGTTGGAAAAATACTCTCATGCCGGACGCGCTGCCATTGACCAGCTGAGCTCCCTCCCCTATCGTCTTGCTGTTCAGCGCTCCGACGTCTTACCCCCGTCGTAACAAATTGGTGGTCAGGTGCTGGGTATGACTACTCTCAAGACGCATCCTCAACCGCTGGAGCTTCGTCGGAGCCGTCGCCTCGCTGGTCTCCCACCCTTTTCAACAAGAATGCAGTAGACTACCGAGCAGCCCCGAGCATCAACACGGGATCCTCTACCCCCGTCTCGCGATGTGCCGCCGACCACCACGAATGCGACGCTACCGTTTCGCGAGCCTAATTCCTTTGCCGGCCAAGCAGGGGAAGATGTTGATGACCGGCTCACTGATTATGAACGTGTGAGCCGCTATAACCGCTGGGATTCGGTGGCTAAACTAGACAATGTTCTCTTTTTCTTGACGCAAACTGCCTTAATGTGGTATGAGAACCACAAGGACTCCCTGACAACTTGGGAGAGTTGTGTCGAAGCAATCAAGGAATATTTCGGTGACCTAGCTGCAAAGAATAAACAGGCAGAGCAGACATTTGCTCTGAGGGCCCAGGCAGCCGGAGAAACTTGCACCACCTACATCGAGGCCATACTCAAGTTGTGCAAGACCGTCGACAGCAGGATGACTGAAGACGATAAAGTAGGCCATCTGCTCAAGGGCGTTACGGAAGATGTCTACCACTTCCTCATTTCCAAGGAAAACTTGAGTTTGGTCTCTGACGTTATCCGACCCTGCCGAACATTCGGGACCCTAAAGACTCGCCGCATTACACCAAAATTTGGACGGCTCGCAAATGTCACTACAGTGGCTAGTATTGTAGAATCGCCATCTCAAAGCCTCCAGTGCACCATCTGTGAAATCATTCGAGATGAGATGTCCCGACGTGAGCAGCTTGCCCGGCCCAATGGCTTCGGAGGTGTCGTATATGTTCTTCCAATGTATGGGGGTGCGTGCCCGCCGATGTCCGCGAATGTCACTGACTTCGCCTGCCGCGAAGACCTATACACTCCGCGACCAAGACCGGAAAAGAGTTACCAACAATTCTATTGCCATCAGCGTAGAGATCCTCGCCCTTACTCCAGTCGTACATCGCGCCGATCACCGGACAGCTACATCGTTCCGCAACCCCCATCTAGATATTCGTCGCGGCCTACCACGCAGGAACCAGCTGACACGCCACTTTTTGACCGACCTCTTCCGGTGTGCTACCGCTATTGTGTTGCGGGTCACATTTCCCGCTACTGCAATCGGCGCGCATCGTTCAGGAATCCCCCGACAGCATCGAACCGACGCACCGTCCAGCCCTACATCGACAGCTATCGGCCAGAACATCCTTCCAAATGAAGGGCTGCGCAGCCATTCGCCATCGTCAGACCGTAGTGTGACACCACCTCCGTCATTTCGTGTGCGCCGCTCCCCGTCTCCACGGCGCCGATCTCCGCTACCAATGACGGAAAACTAGCCAGCGCGGCCAATGGAGGTGAGGTCGCTAGACAATGCGCGCTGCTACATATTATTCCTCCGTCTGTGTGCATGTTAAAGAACAAGGTCAATGTGATTGTTGATGGTTTGCCAATGATGGCATTAGTAGATACTGGTGCTACAGTTTCAGTAATGAGTTTAGATTTTAAGAACCTGTTGAAGAACAAAGTTATGTTTGTTTGGGACAAAACTGCTAATTTTTATGGAGTAAGTGGAGAGTTATTGTATCTGGTTGGGGTATGCAGTGTTAACGTTTCTTTGGGGGGCACAGTATTTCCGGCGGAGTTTGAGGTACTGCCCCGACCTACACACTACGTAATCTTGGGAATTGACTTCCTGCGTATGTGCGGCGCTACAGTTGATTGTCGAATGGGAGAGCTAAGTGTTAATGGTTCTCTTCCTCGTGAACTTTTGAAAGAGATGTCAAGTTATGAAGACGTTTTGTGTGTGAGTGTGTGATTAAGTCCTCATACCGCCACATTCTGCAGTGTGTGTCCAGGTGTCCTGCTCCCGTGCTATTAACGACTCTTTTGGGGCTACTGTGGCGCCTCTTAATTTAGAGTGCGTAAAGAAAAATGTGTTAGTGCCGCATTGTTTTCTTCGCGTGAAAGAGGGCCGTACCTGACTGTGGACTATAAATTGCTCATCGGAGCCAGTTATTTTTCCAGAGGGCTCCAAACTAGCTTCATGTAGCGCAACTCTCCCGAATTGTATAGCTGTCGTTACTCCTTCCCTAGACAACCCTCTTACTAACTCACCTGCTGACGAAAAGCTTCTTCCGATGATCAGCGCATCGTTGAACACCTCACAACGACAGATATTGAAGAACCTCTTGTCCCAGCACCTACCCGTCTTTGATTTAACGCCGTCCGACGGCTCGTAACGTTTTCCGCTGTCGCGCGCACGCCACAGGATTGACACGGGATCTGCCCATTTGATCTGTCAAAAGCGGTACCGTGTGTCGCCATCAGAGCGTAAGATCACCGAGCAAATCCAAGACATGTTGAACAGGGGCATAATACAGGAATCATCCAGTCCTTGAGCTGCTCCCGTGATATTAGTAAAGAAAAAAAGTCGGAACATGGAGGTTCTGCATCGACTATCGTCTCCTCAACTCCATCACTAAAAAGGATGTGTATCCTCTCCCGCGCATCGACGAAGCCATAGATTGCCTTTTCTCCGCGTCTTATTTCTCTTCAGTTGATTTGCGACCCGGCAATTGGCAGATTCCGATGGACCCTGCTGACAAGGAAAAAACAGTATTTGTTACGCCGGACGGCCTATTTGAATTTAACGTGATGCCCTTTGGCCTATGTAATGCGCCGGCCACATTTGAAAGATTTAAGGACACAATACTTCGTGGCCTCAAGTGGGAAATCTGCATGTGCTATTTAGACGATGTTATTTTTGGCCGGACTTTTACTGAACATAACACGCGACTCGCTATTGTTTTAGATTGCCTACAGAAGGCTGGCCTTGTCCTGAATTCCACAAAGTGCCGTTTTGGCGAATGTCAAGCGCTGGTACTCGGGCATCTCGTTTACCGCGATGGAGTTCGGCCAGATCACAAAAGACTGCAGCAGTTGCAGCATTCCAAAACCACAGACTCAAAAGGAGCTCCGCAGTTTTCTGGGGCTGTGTTCCTACTTTCGACGATTCATCCAAAGGTTTGCCGACGTCGCCTACCCTCTGACATCCCTTCTACTAAAGGACGTTCCTTTCGACTGGACCTCAGATTGTGACGCGTCTTTCCGTCAACTAAAGTTTCTGCTTACGTCACATCCCATACTACGGCACTTCAACCCCTCCGCTCCGACTGAAGTCCACACTGATGCAAGTGGGATTGGTGTTGGCGCAGTGCTTGTGCAACGTTCAGGTGAGCATGTAATTACGTATGCAAGCCGTTCCCTCAGCAAACCTGAGCGTAACTATACTGTTACGGAGCAGGAATGTCTCGCTGTAGTTTTCGCTGTTCAGCGGTTTCGGTCCTACCTATATGGATGCCATTTCACGGTTGTGACGGACCATCATGCCCTATGTTGGCTCGTCAACCTTCGTGATCCGTCTAGTCGTCTGGCACGCTGGGCCCTTCGTCTGCAAGAGTACGACTTCACTGTTTCGTACAAGAGCGGCCGCAAACACGCCGATGCAGACTGTCTTTCACGTCTTCCTCTTCCGTACGACCGAATGTGACTCTGCTCATCTTCCGTCGTGCCCGAGTTTCCCGACGCCTCAGCTCTGTGGACTGCGCAAGAGATCGACATAAGCCTCGAGCCACTGCTTGCGGAGGCGCAGGATTCCACTGCTTCCAGCCCATTTTGTCTCCGTGATGGCCTTTTGTACAAAAAGGCTTACTCAAGCACCGGCACGAATTTGTTGCTTGTGGTTCCCGAGAGCTACCGCTCGTGCATCTTGCGTACCATGCACGACGACTCCACTCCCAGTCACCTGGGCTCTGTACGAACGCTCCATCGTGCCCGCGACCGGTTTTATTGGCCAAAGGTGCGCCAGACGACTGAGCGATATGTGGCACGCTGCACTGAGTGTCAACGACACAAATGTCCGACGTCCACGCCACAGGGCCTGCTGCATACTATGACTCCACCACGTGGCGCATCTGAGAAAATCGGAATCGACCTTATGGGCCCCTTCCCGAAGTCATCCGACGGAAATCGTTTGATCGTGGTTTGTGCCGACTATCTCACCCGCTACTGCGAAACGGCAGCTCTTCCTTCAGCCACCGCTCACCACGTGTCCCTGTTCTTGCTCCGTTCTGTGATCCTCCGCCATGGAGCTCCGCGAGTGATCATCAGTGATCGAGGTCGCCAGTTTATGGCAGATGTTATGGAAGAGCTTCTCCGTTTGTGTGCGTCGCATTATCGGCCTTCCACGCCATATCACCCTCAAACCAATGGCTTGACGGAGCGCACAAACAGCACACTCACAAATATGCTATCTATGTACATTGCATCTGACCACAAGAATTGGGGTACTATACTGCCGGTTATAACGTTTGCATTCACCACTGCAACACATGAGACGACTGGCTACAGCCCGTTCTTCCTGCTATATGCCCGTCCTCCTCGGTATTTTCTAGACACCATTCTTACTTACTCCGTCCATGACGAACCGTGCATCGCGGAAACTCTTTGTCGAACCGAAAAAGCTCGCCGTCTCGCTCGTTAGCGAATTCTCGCTTCGCAAGAGCGTTCAAAATCTCGGTACGACCGCCGGCATAACCATGTGTCTTACGCCCCTGGAGGCTTAGTGTGGCTTTGGCGACCTCCACGAAAGCGTGGTTTAGCGCAGAAAATGTTGGCGCATTACGCTGGCCCTTACGTTGTGCTTGAGCGCGTCAGTAAAGTGAACTACCAAATAGCACGTATGACAGCTAGTGGTCGTCGCTCAGTCAGAACCGAAGTTGCCCAAGTCACCCAGATGAAGCCATGTCACTCTCATGGACACGAATAACTACCTCGCCCGGGGGGCTTCGTCTGCCCAGGGGGAAAATGTAACAGTACAGAAGATGAAGCTTACAACACAAGTGAACGAAAAAGACGCTGGAAAAAGACTCTCGGGCCGGACGCGCTGCTGTTGACCAGCTGAGCTCCCTGCCCTATCGTCTTGTTGTTCAGCGCTCCGACATCTTACCCCCGTCGTAACAATAATGTATATATATATATATATATATATATATATATATATATATATATATATATATATATATATATATATATATATATATATATATATAGTTATACGTGCTTCATAATGTTTCTTATATATATGTGTGTATGTTCATAAGTATAAGGTAGCCAAATAATAATGTGAAGAATTTCTGAGTGCAAGCAGCTAATGTAACTAATGACAAACATTTACTCAAGTCAATGAAAATTAATAAAGCATTTCAATGTTTTTATGAAAAAAATGCAGTCTGTTGAATATATATTAAACAAATTTACGATGGCAGTCAGCAGTCTGTTTCAAGCTGCAGGTCCAGTTAACAATCACTTCACACATATGATGGATGCAAAACTTGTTGCCGTGAAAGAAACGCAGAAGCCATTAGGCTCTAGCTGTTTATATCATATTAGGCATGCAAAGTCGTGACAACCTGAAATGGACCATGCGTTGCAATAAAACAAACACTAAGCCATTAAAAGATGCCTGCATTACATAGGGATAGCAATTTGACAGCAAACATATGCTAACACTTACAAAGCATACAATTTCCTCACTGTGCATGTGATTTACACTACGATTTTTCATGTTTTCTAAAGGCTACACTCAGTTGATAGCCTCCATTAGGTCGGCCTATGTTATATATAGTGTTACGAAGCGGCAAGCCGATGAAGACAGGAGACAGAACATGACCGATGACGATGGTAGATGACGTTTAATGAAAGTTCGCGGGCCTAGCGCGAGCGCTCCTGTCCGCGCCACTGCCCGCTTCTTCCTTGTCGTCCGTAACATGACCCGGGGCCACCGAGCGATCGTCCCGATCGTGGACGAGGAAGTTTAGCGATGTGAATGATTTTATGGAATGATGATGGGCGTGTCTGGATGCTTGAAGAAGAAGAGGAAGAATGAAAAATAGAACGGCTTGCCGGTACGATGTCTGATGCGTGGGTGATCCGCCTCCCTTGGAGCTGTCAACTATCCGTCACCAGAGTCCATGGGACCGATGGCTCGCGGTCACGTCGGGCAGCTTGGGCGGGGGTTGCGTGTTCGTGTCCATCGGTTCCTTCGAGTCATTCGGGTCTTTCGGGTCCTTCATCTCGGTTCTGATCGGTATGTCTGTTCTTGTCTTCAGGTCCGGGCTGGGGGCTGGGCGGTGGTAGTTGTTCAGGTCTAGGCTTGAAGGGCTGGGGCGAAGCTGCTCGGCGATGTCCCTGGGCCCTCGGTGATGGTCCCGGCTTGAAGATGGCGTCGATGCTCCAAGGCGAGGATCGGGATGCCGTACCCCGCACCTCCACCAAATGTTACGAAGCGGCAAGCCGATGAAAACAGGAGACAGAACATGACCGATGACGATGGTAGATGACGTTTAATGAAAGTTCGCGGCCTAGCGCGAGCGCTCCTGCCCGCGCCACTGCCCGCTTCTTCTTCCTTGTCGTCCGTAACAATATTTACGTGCTTTGGCCGTTTGCCTTGTTAGAGATGAGTGCGAAGTCGGAAAAGGATTGAACTTGCATAAAAATAAATCAGATTGGAGATTTTATATTTCAGAAAAAGAAAACTGCAATCATCGAAGGCGTTTGACCTTAGAAATGTGCTCCAAAACAGAATTCAAATGCTCCAAAACTCTCGGTTTGTTGCTCCGAAGCTGCTCCAAAATGCTCGAGCCTGCTTCCACTCCTGGTGATGTATTTGGCACCCAGTCCTTTCTAGGTATCACTTGCAGCCACTTCAATCTTAAATCATTATCACTGGGAATTTCATAGAATGAAATTCCTGGCACTTTACGCTTCACGTTTGATTTGCGCACACAGCAGTACGCCATAATTCGTGGCACACGAGAGAAGCTACACCAAGGGCTACACAACGTAAACAACATCGACCCAGGCTCGCCGCAGCCCCAGCCTGCCGGATGGATGGATGAATGGAATATAGAAGCGTCCCCTTTGAAACGGGTTGGTAGCAGTACCTATCATGCTCATTTTTCTCCCTATATCTTAATTATTTATTTAGATTGGTTACTAAACCATCATTCTATTTATTAAATTTTTGTCTCTATCATTACTAACATTATGTCACTTCTCTGCTTTTGAGCCACTAATCTTCCAGTCGTTTTTTGCTAGTTTCCACCGCCGGTTTATTCACCCGGCCACTGGTATCTCTAAACCCCAGAACTTCAGGAACAGTGACTGCGCCTGCATCAACTTCCGGATGAATACCATTACATTCGAGTATATATGGTCAATTGTTTCACTGGAGTTACCATATACCGCACATGCGTCATCTTCATTGATAAATTTCTTTTTGTAGCTGCGTGTTCTAAGGCACCCTGATCTAGCTTCAAAAAGTAGGGCACTGCCTCTTGAGTTATCAAAGAAAGCTTCCTTCCTGATCTGCCTTTTCCACTTTCGGTATAATTCCACACTCTGTTTCTTTTCCATCGAATTTATCCAATTTTTACCTTGTGTGTTTATCACCTGTTGCTTAATGCTCTTTATTTCTCCGTCCCTGTGACTAGCATACTTACTAGTTAGTTTCCTAGTTCTTTTCCTCCATTGTGAGTCAACGCTTTTTAAGCACAGGTATTTAAATACTTTAGCTGCCCATCTGTAACTGTCCAATTTCCTCAGGCGTTTCGCATATAATATTTTACTCTGAGCTTCCCGTACTTCAAAAGATGCCCAGTCCATGTCTCCCTGTACCGCCTCATTTGTGGTTTTGCCGTGGGCACTTAGTGCTAATAGTCCAACGGATCTCTGATTTATTTCTAATGTCGACTGTACCTCTGATTTTAGGCACAAAACCGCATTTCCCAAAGTAAGTCCGGGCACCATAATTCCTCTCCAGGGCTGGCAGCGCGGCCCCGCGGGGAAATCCGGCAAAGGGGGTGTTGCCACCCGATGGCGCATCAGCAGCGTTTGAGCAGGCACGAAGAAAGTAGAGGCACGGCCGCTCGATGGAAGCGCAGGTGCGGCCTGCTGCATCGCGCCGCCGTCAATGGGCGAGCGTGTCCTTGGGGAGTTTACAGTTGCGCCCGCTGTTTCTGCTGAGGGCGCCACTGTTCAGGGACACGTCACCGTCGGGATGCGGGCTCGGGGCGCGCGATTTTGTTGGTCTCTGGACGCGTTCGCCTCAGATCGGCGTAATCAGCTCAAGTTTTATTGTGTGCGCGTGTGTGAGCTCGTTTACGTCTAGACGGGACGCGTTTGCGTTGTGTGCTGGGCTCGCTTCGTGCTTTTTGCTGTGCGCACGTGCGGTGGTCCGTCTCACGCGTGCGGCGCAATGCCGCGAAACTGCTGTGTGCCGCTCTGCGACACAAACGCGAGAAAAGACCCTACCATGAGGTATCATGAGTTCCCATGCGACCTCCAGCGCAGGGAAGCGTGGCTCAAGAATATCTCCCGCCAAAGACAAGCGGGAAAAAGTAGCAAGTGGGCGCCTAGCTACAGGTCTCTGGTATGTTCCTTACATTTCACAGAGAATGACAGAGAGCTCTTTGAAATTCAGTCAGAACTACTGGTTAAGCCAGTCAGGTTCCTTACTCGTGCACACGTTGAACCAAACAACCTGGAGAAAATGAAAGTTTGCATGGCCACTCAAATCTTTTCTCCGGCAGTAATAGCAATGCTACAATTTCTTCAAGAGAACCCGGAATGTCATCCTGAAGCATGCCACTTCAAAGACAGCTCGGCTACAATATATTTCATGCGCATGGTTGCGAAATGGTATGCCCTACATGATATCGGTGCAGTGAAGGCAAGCGGGATGCATGAGAAAGCATTCTTTTTAACAGATGATGAACGACTCTCCTGGCTGGAGCTAGATTTCATCTGTTGCTTGGAAGACCTCCAAATGAATGCTGGGCGGTCGAGGCGAATCACAAAAGAGACCTACGAAGCCACACTCCTGACAACACGGTCAACAGTGGCACTGATTGAATATCTCCTTGACCACCTAAAGTAGGTTCTTTTTTTCTCGACTCAGTTTTACGTTGTTTGCAACAGGTTACTCAAATGAATTTCATAATTGCAGCTTCCACTATGTCTTAACACGCGGGCTAAACAGTGACCCTGTGGAATCGCTATTTAGCTGTCTTCGGCAGTTCAACGGCGGCAACGACCGGGTGGATGCCAGGACTGCACTTTTGACAGCGGAGAAACTGCTAAAGGTACTGCTTAAAAATATTCCAAAGTGTGCTCATCAAGGTCACGTTAACATGGTGATCACTTGGGCCAGTTCTTCTGTCCCCGTGTCTTTCGCTGGTACAATATGCAAGGTCACATTCCTCTCTTTTTTTTCAGGTTGGCATCCTTCAAGCAGCGAGAAGTGGCAATGCACCCACTTCTTCTGAAATGAAAGCAGCGCTGAGGGTAACAAGTCCAGATGCTGAAACATATGCCCTGCCAACTGCCATTGAATTTGCTACCAGGGAGCTGACCAGTGAACTCGGATCTTTAACGCTGTGTTCTGAAGCAGAGGAACACTTTGAGGTGGCACCAGTAGCGTTTCTCGCTGGTTATGTTGCGAGAACATGTCAGGAAAAGGTATGAACTGTTTTTTTTTACATAAACATACACATTGTTTTAAATTTTCCTCTTGTCTGAACGGCCTTGGAAGCAAAGAAACCTGTGTATACAATATTTGTTTATACTCTTGAGATTGTCTGAGTAGGAGCCAATACGATAGCGTTAAAAGCCCCGTTCCGCAGAAACAATGGTGACCGCCTTGTCGGCAAAACGCCGTGGGAATGTCTGTGGCAGGAGGTTTTTTGCAGGTGATGTGGCCGGACCCTGATTGTTCGGCGGGATGTGTGGTGCAACGAGACCACATGACATGATAAAGTTGGCAGGAGCTGCGAACTCTGCAGCTTCATTAAGATGAGAGGGTGAGATGGGAATGGAAACCGGGATCCTTGTATCATGAGTCAGGCACGCTACACCGAGACTACACAGGGACGTTCGCATGACTTGGTTAAAGCGGGGCTTTATATCTGTGTCGGGTGGTATATTTCACATAATGTGGTTGCCTCCGACTGTATGCTAAAGAGTATGCATGAGAGGGATAGAGGCGGTAATTAAGGGATGTGTTTAATAAGCGGGTAGCAAGTGCATGTATGCTAATGAGGATCCGTAAGGGGAGAAAGCTCCAAATTTGTCTACCACTATACCAAGTTGTTGGTTTATGTGATATTTTCTGATGGTTCTCAGGTGACGTGCGAGTCGTGCAAGACCCTGTTGCAGGAACCAGAGCCAACCGACCCTGTTTACGGGCTAATGTAAAACATGGACAACGGAGGCATGGTATACCCCAAAATGGAAGCAATCAAGCTTTGTCAGCTTACGTGCGTCTTCATTAACCGGATAATGAAATCTCAAGAGGTCCGGCGAAGCAGCAAGCTGTGTGAACTGTTCATTTCAGTTTTGCTTCCGCACTTTACACAGCACCCGCAGCTAATCTGCGAAAAAAACAACCGTGCCCACACTGAGGAGCTTTGCAAGATATTCCTAAGTAAGTTGCTGCGCCCACTGATAGCGAACTCGGCCGGGAATCTCAACGCAACAGTGGAGCGACTTTTAAGGCTATGCCGTAAACCTCTCTCCAGGAAGGTTCTCCGTTTGTGAACGTCTTCTTCCTCTTTTTGTGTAACTGTGCAATAAATGTATCTAGTCTTGCTGAAGCAGTTTGTGGTTTCCTCGGCTCCAGTTGCGCTTAGAAAAATTCACAACTTCACTATACTAAATGCATTTGTTTTTCTAAATTAAAACAGTTTACAACCTTGATGTTCCACGGAAATGTGCTGAATATTAGCGAAGCATTAAGCAATTTTTCTGATCGCGGGTAAGCTAGTTTCAAACTGGAAGTTTCAAACTGCGCAATCTTGAGACTAGAAATTGTTGAATGCTAGCTGTAAGTTGCACAGTAGAGTACAGTCGCCCAGTCACATTGTGATGTAAAGGATAATACATTGCGCTACCTTGGCCGCTGAACAGCTTCCAATTGCTGACAGACGAGTGAAATTTTCATCTGACAACCAATTTGACCCGAATGCACATCACGGTAAAGCGCGAACTATCGAGCGGCTTTGAACTACCGTCACAATAAGTTTTTGGTGTACACTCCAGTATATACATCCTTGCGAAGAAAACGCGGTAGTGCTGACATGTTCACACTAGACATGACAGTATATAGGAATTCATGTTTCAAAATTGTGTGAAACGGAGCTCTTAAATCCTTAAAACAGTAAGCTCCGACCGCACTGACGCCTCGCTCAAAGCGCAGCCAGGCGCAGCTCTCCGCGCGCGGCTGTCCCCGAACGGTGGCGCCGCGGCGGTGGCGACGGGAAGTAGGCGCCTCCCGCGGGTTTCGGGCGATGTAGCAGGCCGCACCTAGTGCGCGCTTCCATCGAGCGGCCGTGGTAGAGGAGGCTATGCTCAGTTCTGTACTACTGAGAAAGTACATAGCTTATACTGCCCCTAGTTACCCAAATGTAACATGACAGTCTTATAGTAACAATGCACATTTTTTCTTGTTAGACTTAAATCCTTTGGCTGAATATCCTGAAATCTAGTTGTATTGTGACTTCATAATATGCTCTATCACCTTTATTTGAGGTGTGAAGGCATTATGCTCTTAGTGCAAGATGGGGATTAGCTTTATTAGGCGTAATCTAAAACAAGGCCTCATCAGTGTGAAATGACTTTAATACTATTATAATAATCATAGCCCAAATTAGAATAGGACAGTGAGAGGTCATCCTTTAAAACTACAGCTTATTTAGTTTTTTTTCTCCAAATCAGCATCACCTCAGCATCACAATTCTGACCTGGAAAATTTTCAGAGTTGATGATCTAGTATTCCATTCCCTTTGTCCTCAAGTCCTTTTTTTTAGTCTCTACAGTCATCGACTAGCTAGCTATTGCAGCTAGGATGAACTCGACGCAGCGGTGTGGCCAGCCGCCATCATATGCATTCGCCGGTGCGCGTTATTTTGTAGTGAGAAAATTAGGCTGTTTTAGCTAATAGAGGGGTCACCAGGCATATTTTTAGTTAAAACAATTTATAATGAACTATTTCGCATAACGGGACGCATGGCAGCGGGGCGGGCGACCATTGCCGAGAGCCCGTGCGCCTGAAAGACGTCGCACTGAGAAAGCTATTTTGTAACGGAAACGTTTTTCAAATATAGCTGCAAATACAAAATGTACAGAAGAGCGGAATCACTACAAACATTGTGTACAGTTGTCACTGGAAAATTCTCCCTGCCGGCCTACGAACAGGTCACACCGCGTTGGCGAACATCGATTGTTTTTGTCGTCGAAAGGTCTCACACAGATCTAGACAAAGGAAGAGCAATTAAATTGTGATTTCCCCGGCAAATTGTGCGGTGTGACAACCTCGTTCGGAAACTTCTTCGCGGCTCGATGTGTACTACATGTGTTATTTGACCTCGCTGCCGTTTCCTCGGAGTCCGCATCGGCGCAAGCTAGGCCTCGCGGCTCGCCGCTGGCAGCCATAGGCTGGGCAGCTGCATCTGATTGTGGCGCGCCTGCGGCACCGCCGGGCCGAGCGCTCTCAAAAGCACGGGGAATGCAGGACAGTCTAGGGAAAACACGTATGCCCTACATTCGGACATAACGTCATAAAATATCACGTGACCCATGACGTTATTTGTGACGTCAGCTATGACGTCACATATTTTGGGCCAATCAATGTTTCCAGCCGAGCTATCCCGAAATGCTTCTTAACGGAGCTTCGACCGTGCGAACCACGTGACCTTACAAAATCTTTATATTTGCTTTTGATCGCGCAGCGCCATCTCATTGTATAACGTACTATGTGTTTAAAAAGTTTTTTTTTCTTCAAAACTCGTCGCAGCATCTCGTCTAGGCGAAGGGGTAGGGAGAAATACCACTTGGACCATTCTGGTCGAGGTCGTGATCGCGGTGATCGCGGCATGGTCAATTTTCTCCTCCCCTGAACATCTATAGTGTATATCGTGGAAAAAAAAAAAGGTTTAGTGCTTTTTGTGTGTGTCAAGTACCCAAGTCCCTACTCGCGACGGCATATGTCGTAGGTCTGCACGTTGCGGTACTGGGCGCTTGATTTACTTCATTAGCGAGCATGCATTTAACTGGTGGTCGGTGGCCTGAGCTGTATTAAGCGCGAAGTGAACCATGTTGCGTGCCATGCCAAGATTGTAAGTAGGTCATAGACATCGGGCATTTAGGATCAGTCGTGCTGTTGCTTCTCTCTCCATCGTCGCAGTTTGGCTGCTTTCGTTCGTCCCTTTAAAACGATTATCTTTCTTTTTACTTTAAAAATGGTCGCTGCATCTCATCTAGGCGATGGAGAAAGGATCATTTAAATTTGTTTTTATTTGCTTTTGAGCACGCAGTGCGATGCGCTAAGAAGAATGACTTTTTAATCTGTAGATGCTTGACCGAGTTGGTGTTCCATCCTTAATCAGACGCGCCCGTCTGTGTTTTGTTTGTGGCCCCTAGCTCCTAACGTCCGCGGCCGATGCGCTGTATCAAGGGGTTTTTTTTAACCTCAAAACTCGTCGTGGCAACTCTTCTAGGCTAAGGGAGAGGGAGAAATGCCACTTTGGGCCATTGTAGCCATGGCCGTGGTAGGGGCAGTTTCACTGCCGCTGATGCATCTGCAATCAACTCAAGAAGGAGGAGATACAAACTTTTATTTAAAAAAAAAAATGGTGCGCGGCTAGTTGCACATGTCCACACAAGAAAATGCAAGCACATCGAACATGATTTTGATGTAGTGACTTCATTTGAACAAACTGTTCACCCATGACATGGCAGCAAAAATCCATCAGCTTCTGAGAGAACGCACATCAGTGCAGGATGTAAGGAAGTGCCTGAGGTACTATGTAGAAGATGTGATGTTTGTAGAAAAAAAAAACCTGATATCACCTGCCAAGAATTCTATCCGATAAACAAATATATAGTAAATCATATTCATTATACAGTTAAAAACAAAGGTCAAGTAACATTGATCAAGATGTGGAAGCAATGGTTGAGGCTCCTCAAAGCAGTAGCACAGATGAGAATCTCTAGTCCCGACCTTACCACAAAAGGGTTAATTCCGAAACTGAAGAGGGAAATGATAAGGACGAGGCAGTTGCAAAGGAATATGAGCAGGCAATATTATTTTCCTACGAGTCGTGTTTTATGAAGGATTTCCTTTTAAAGTATGGGCAGAGTGCTGTTTGTTTAAATGCCACCAACAAAACAACAGACTATACGCTGCGTTTTTTCACAGTAGTGAAAACTCAGACTGGCTGCATGGCTGCCGGAGCTTTCATAGTTTAGTTCGAGACTGCATCTTGCATAGCAGAGGCACTTTCTGTCTAAGCGTTGGTATTCGGAGCTAGAGCCCTAGCGTTGGATGGTGGACTGTTGCTCAGCAGAAATGAAAGCAACTAAAGAAATTTTTCCAAACAGTGCAGTGATGCTTTGCGAGTTCCACAGGGATCAGGCATGTGACCGGTGGCTAAGGAAAAATGAGAGGGGAGAAGCTGAGCGTGAGGGTGCACTTTCTCTATTGAGGCGGCTGGCCCATGATATGCCCCTGGAGGAATACGACGATGCTATAAAACAGCTAATAAATTCTGACGATTGAAAAAACACTAAACTGAGGAGTTATATGTCTCGCCAATGGTTGCCACTAGCAGTCAACTGGACCACGTTCAACAGAAAAAAATTCTCAGTTGTGACAACCACCAACAATGGCACTGAATCACAGAACAAATTGTTGAAAGAACAATATTTGAAATCCAAGAATGGCAAACAAAGCTTATTATTCCTAATATGAAATTAACTAGCCAGTTTTTTCCTGAGTACAAGACACAATTTAACCAAGAACAGATGAGGAGGTCCATGAAGTACTGGAGATATCATGATACCTCACCCATTTACCTACACAATAGACCTCCACAAGTGATAAAGCACATCATGCAAAGGTTGGGCACTGCCCTGCACTACACCCAAACTGATGTACATATTTCGCCAGAAAATGGTGTGTTTAAAGATAGCTCTAGCACACCTGGTCAGCATCACACTGTAAACTTTAACACACCAACCTGCACATGTGCAGACTTCAAGAAGTATAAACTGCCACGTAAACACTTCAGCGCAGTTTTCCAACTGATAGAAGGCTGGGGTTTTGAGAGGCTTTCTGAGTATTACACCAGCAATGTTCAACTTAGCCTTGAAACGGGTTCAGAAGAGTCGAATGAGGTACCACAGCTCTCTTCACCCAACATATCAAGGAGAATTAAACTTGGTATTCTACCAAAACCCTGAAAACAGGGGCTTGGAACCTCGAGGACAACGCTACAAAATGCAACCGATAGGTTGAGAAACATGGCTGTATACTGTAGTGACCCGGAAGCACTTGATGCTGCTTATGAGCATGTTTCAGTAGCACTCAATGCACTATCATTGGCGACAGTGTCCACCAGTGGTCTCCTACTCAGGGAATCCCCGATAAAAGGGTGTTCTGGACAGACAAAAAGACAAACACCCACTCGGCCATGCCTAGACAAATTAAAGTGCAGCAGAGCTGGGCTTGCAGAATTCTGGAAGACACATGGAAGAATGAGGAAGAATGTAGATACACTGAGAAAAAACAGAGGTACACGACATACAGATTTGAAGAGTAAATCAGCACTAGAATGCCCCATCGTTTCCAGCTCCAAAAATATGCTATTTCTTTCATTTCATTTTGTACCTTGAAGCTCCCCTGAGGTGGCATTTCATAAAGGATAGCATAATAAGAAGTTAAAAGCAAAGCCCAGATTAGCAGCAACAATTTCACAGAATCTACAGGGTGATCCATTCTTAGCCTGAACATGCAAGTATGCGACTGCACTCTTCAAAGTGCCAGAACATCTATCCTGGCCGTGCATAACATTTGATTGGCACAAGATGCAAAGCACCCCCTCCAAATCATCCTGCACGCACACCACTTTGCTTTAATATGCGGCCATGATAAAAGCATAAGCGCTCTAAAGAGTGCGGCTGCACACTCGCACGTTCCCCCTAAGAGTGGATCATCCTGCATATACAAAAAGTTACAGCTGTGATGGGATGAACAGTTTTGGTTCAATTAGGTAACATATCCTACGAAAGATAGCATAAAAAATATCATGATGCGGGCGGGCATGCTGTTGTAATATTTGAAGTGTGACATGGAAGGAAGTCTGTGCCAGTGATATTCACGCCGGGCTGTTATCCCTGCATTTTATAGACGTGTCTTCTGTTTGCTGTATCATACCTTCCTTTTGACAGGTATGTAAAAACTAGGAAGAGATGCCAAATTCCGTGTAAGCCTATCCGATCCACTGTGACGTGTTTTCGAAGTGATATGCTTTTGACCACTGATATGCCTGCAGTCAGCAATAAAATAATTCAATACTTAAAAGATGCGTTCTGCGTCCAACCGGACAGGAAGCGGCAAGCGATCATTCGGGTGCGCCCTCTCTTTCATCTGTCTGTGTGCAACGAATCGGCACGCCGCAAAATACTGCAAATCCGACTGTGGTGTTCCGAGCACGGCATTTCTCACAGTGTTCTCTTGTCACTACTGACCTCGTTGAAATACATAGCAGCGATCTGACATAGCTGCAAGGTTCACACAAGCGGCATTCTTTTTTTGTTTGCAATTAAACTACTGCACATATGAGGGTAGTTGTTGCTAAGCAATGAACACAAGGTCAGCCTCAAAATGAAAGAGAACGCAATTTCTTACACGCTCACCGTGTCACAATAATTCCAAGGGACGAACGAAAGCAGCCCAACGGCGCCAATGGAGAGAGAAGCAACAGCACAACCGATCCCAAATGCGTATGACCACTCCGATGTGTATGACCTAATTACATTCATGTTCTTGACATGGCACGCGAACATGGTTCACTTTTTGCTTAATTCAACTCCAGCCACCGGCCATCAATCAAATGCATGCTCGACAATGAAAGAAAAACAAGCGCCCTGTACCACAACGTGCTGCCCTACGACACCCTACGACATATGTCATCGCGAGTCAGGACTTGGGTCTTCATACAACACACAGACACAAAAAACACAAAACCCTTTTTTTCCCAAGAGATACAATGCAACTGTTCAGGTAAGGAGAAAATTGCCCATACCGCGGTCACGGCCTCGGCTAGACCATGGTATGCCTCCCTACCCATTTTTCTAGACGAGATGCTGCGACGAGTTTGAAAAAAAAAAAAGTTTTATACACATGATGCAACCATATATAACGAGATGGCGCTGCGAGCTCAAAAACAAATAAAAGAAATTGTAAGGTCATGTGGTTCACACGGTAGAATCTCCTTTAGGAATCTCCCCGTGAGAGATAGGGTAAAACCCCTTGATCGAGAGACTTTAGAATAGGGTGACTCGATGCCTTTCGCCTCCGCTTTCAAGTTGGAGACACTGCTCTCCGGCGGCACGTTGGGCCCCACTCGCCCGTTCGGACGTGTTGAGCTCAATGGGGCGGAGGCCGGTTTTGATAATAGAGAGAGAGAGCAAACTTTAATTGTTTAACGGAATATAGTGGATGGTTTCCTCTGTCCAGGATACCATTGGCTTGAGCTGCCTCCCGCGCCATGGCGAGCAGGCTGCGCTGCTCGTAGAGACCCGTGTGGGCCAGCTCTGCCTCCCGCTCGGCTTGGCTGAGTGCTCGATCTTTATATTTTTATAATTGTTCTTTGCAGTGTCATATCATGTGAAGGATGTCCGAGACTTCCCTGCATGTAGTGCATGTGTTATTTATGAATTTTTCGTGCCAGATTTTGTGATACTTTGGTAGGTTTGGGATTGTCCTAGCCTTTACGTTCCTCCAGGTTACTGCCTGCTAAGGCGTTTGTGTGGTTCTGCGTATCGCTTTCTTTCTAATTTCAAGTATTGTATTAATTCCCTGTATGTGAGAGGGGTTGAAGGCTCTGGGGCAGCTGGCGCAGGTGGCCAGAAAGTATGCCTTCGGGCTATCCTGTCGGCAGCCTCGTTGCCGTCGATTCCCTCGTATGCCGGCATCCACAGGACTGTGTGCTTCATGCTGCCAGTCTTCTTTTCCTGCTCCATTATTCGGTGTTCCTGTTTGCATATGCATCCCAGGAGGTAGGCACGACAGGCCTTTTGGGAATCGCTATGTATTATGTGTTTTCTACTTTGGCTGCTGGCCTGCGACTGCAAGGGCGATTGCAATTTCCTCGGCATCTTCTATGTAGTTAATGGTCTTGGTCGATGAGCTGGTCACCTCTCTACCGGTGTCGTCAACTGTGGGGCTACCGCCGCTTTTCTTCCCAGATATGAACTGGCGTTTGCATAAAGTATTTCGCTATTGTGTCTGACGACGTTGTTTTGTATGTGGCAACTTCTCGCATTTCGCCTTTCGCTGTTGTGTAGGATTTTATGTTTTGGGGAATTGGAACGACCTGGTATTTAGCTCTGCTTTCGGGAGTGAGTTTTTCAATTGGGGGGTTAGTTTTCTCGTCGACGGGTTGTGCCATGATGTTTAGTAGGAGTCTACCAGTCCGACGTTATTCTAGTTCACATTCTTGGCCGACCAGGATTGCTTCTTTGTGTTCTTCATAGGTGGCCGAGATGCCCATTGCCATAAAAGCCTCATTGGATGCATCACTTGGCAATCCATGTGCTAGTTTATAAGCTTTCCGAAACTGCGCATCAATTTTCTGCGATTCCGTTCTGGTGACATTGTGGTACGGGAGGCTATAGGTCCAGCGGGGGACTTTCATCGCCGTTACTATTCTGGTCGCGTCCTTCTCTTTTAACCCTTCGTTCCTGTTTGCTATTCTTCGGATCATGACGCAGACCTGACTGGGTGCCCCAGTTAGTAGCTTGATTGTGTGCGTTCTTTCCCCGTGTCTCTGTAGTCACATACCTAGTATCCTCAAGGTTTTTACTTCTCTGATTTCTTGGTTTTCAAGTTGGATTTGAATCGGCTCTGCCTTAAGTTTTTTCTCGTGGATTCTAATGAACTCGTTTTTTTCAGGGCCGCATTGCATCTCGTTTCTTCTTGCAATTTCTTCAATGCCATCCAGGGCTCTTCGCAATTTGTCTTCCTTTTCTCCCGCTGATCTTGTCGTAGTCCACACTGTAATGTCTTCGGCGTAGAGTGCGTGACAAATTCCAGGTATTCCAATTTCCTCGCTATCGGCAACATAGCCCGAATAAAGAAAAGGCGCGAGATTATAGATCCCTGCGGGGTTCCTTTCCCGGCAGTTGCCCTTTCGTTGGTCCTGACACCGCCGACTCTTATCGTTGCTGTCCGGACACTGAGAAAGTCCGAGACGTAATTGTACGTTCACCTAAAAGGTGCCTTTGACAACATCAGCCACAAAGTTTTGATAATAATATAAAGCTATTATGCAAATTTCCGAAAATTGATGTTCTACCAAGGCGCGATGGTATCAGAGAGTGTTGGCGCTTTGAAACAAAGTTAGTTGCCTTAAAGTCTGCCATATTTTGTTGGTTATCTGTCCAGAAACTATTTGCCTTGATTGGGATACAGTTCCAAATTTTCAGATACGTTGATGATTTTTTGATTCTCATTGAAAAAACGAACTTTGCTAGGCACATGTCTACAGTGTTAGAAGCATTCAAAGCTAATTCGTGGGGTTTGCGGTTCACCACTGAGGTACCGGTTGATAACAAGATGCAATTCTTAGATTTGTGTTTGACTGAAGGGAAGGGGCACATGTGTTGGAATTACGCACCACGGGCCAATAAACCGCTGCTAAACTATTAATCGCATCATTCTAAGGTAGTGAAATGTGGAATTGTTCTTTCATCATTGTCTTCTGCGTTGTCAAAATCCTGTCACCATGTTATAAAAGAAAGTTTCGATAACCAGGCTAAGAGACTTAGGGAAGCGGGTTATCCAGCTGAGCTTCTAACTTTGGGTTGCAATAAAATAATCAAAAAGCTTAAATCGCCGGCATTGCTGCCGCCTTCACAGAAAGAGCAGAAACGGAGAAAGTTCGCAGTTCTTCCCTATGTTCATCGCCTTTCTCATGGTCTTAAAAATGTTGCCCATAGGTATGAAGTTGACGTTGTTTTTTCGGCCCCTAAGGAGCTCAATAAAATTTGTTCAGTGATAGAAAATAAGTCCCGTAATCCTAATAAATCTGTAGCGTCTTGTGCTGTTAAACACGATAAAGGATTTGTGCCGTGCTCCAAAGGGGTAGTTTATAAAATTCCCTTGTCCTGTGGTCAGATATACATTGGGCAAACGGGACGATGTATTAACACACGTCTCAGAGAACATCTCAACTCATTAGAATCTAATCGCTCCACTAATCTAGTTGATCATTGCCGTGAGTGTCAATCCTGTTTTCCGTCTTTACACTGTTGACCAGGGAAATCATCGAGGCGTATAATATGGCCAAGAAAGAAAGATTGTGTGTCAGCAAACCTTCCCTGCTCCTGCGTGACTGCGAAGTTGCATATCTGGACATCACATAGTAACACGTGCGGTCTGGTTTTGGTGTTTTATTGTTTTCTGTACCTTATACAAACACCCCGACCAGTTGACCAGGGAAATCATCGAGGCGTATAATATGGCCAAGAAAGAAAGATTGTGTGTCAGCAAACCTTCCCTGCTCCTGCGTGACTGCGAAGTTGCATATCTGGACATCACATAGTAACACGTGCGGTCTGGTTTTGGTGTTTTATTGTTTTCTGTACCTTATATAAATGTGTTTTCTGCGATTAAATTTTAGTTGAGAGTCAGCGCCTGTTCCTGTTGTTTCTTCCTGTCGTCCCCGTTTGTTTGCGCTGTTTTTTTGGATGTTGCCTTGAGAACAGTCCTTACATTCTGATATGCGTAGAACACCCCGTTGCAGTTTTCTTTACCTGTCATAGTCAAAATTTCGATTCCTTAGGACTTAGCGCGAACGTCTTTTTGTAGTGTAACAAAAGTGGTTAGTACCTTAAAGAGCTGTTTTGAGAAAATTCAGAGTTGGCGACAGGAGCTCTCTCTTGAAGGTTTCGACTAGTTTGAGATAGCGACAGGAACGTTCTGGAGATCCTGTGTGTAGCATGCCTGTTTGAAGATCCGAATAGTAGTAATATATTGCCAGGGGGCGCTCGGAGTGAAAACGATGTTGAAGTGAATCGGCTCCGGACTCGCAGGACGTACATAAAACTCGGACAGTGCAATTGCATCTGCACCGGCTCTGTTAACCTAGCCCCAGTCGCCAACACCATGACAAATCTGGTGGAGGTGCGGAGTAATGTCCCGTACCCCTACGCTAAGCAGGAGTGCTGGTCATATATTCGAGGAAACGCCTGTTCACCGCACTAGCCGCAGGCAACGAGGCCTACCACCTAAGTTTTCCCCCTCGGGCATGACTACCGGCAGTCACGACGTCGTCGCAACACCTGGCGCGACCCCCACCTACGTGACGTTTCAGAATCCCCGCTTCCCAAAGACCTTTCACTGGGACACCTACGAAGACGTCGACGACTGGTTGCAGCACTACGAAAGGGTAGCTACATTCAACCTTTGGGATGACGCCGCACGGCCTCGAAATGAATACTTCAGCCTTGAGGATGGCGCTCGGACATGGTTCGAGAACAATGAAGAGCAGCTGGAGTGAGTTCAAACGTCTTCTTGCGACAACTTACGGTAGCTCAGATCGCCGCGAACGGGCCGAACGCGCCTTCCAATCTCGGGTCCAAATGCCTAACGAAACCGTCGCGACGTGTATCGAAGACATGACGCGAATGTTTAAGCGTGCGGATCCTACGATGTCAGAGAACAAAAAGCAGCGCTACTTCATGCGTGGCGTCAAAGAGCAGCTTTTCACTGGCCTGGTGCCCAGCCCGCCGAAAACTGTAGTATAATTCCTTGCAGAAACATCCACTATAGAGAAAGTGCTTCAGCAGCGAGCTTCGGCACACGATCGCACCATTCACGCCGCCTACGTCTCTGCAGAGTGCCCATCGCCTAGCATGAACACATCGGCGCCACGGGAGCTCGTACGTTCGGTTGTGCGCGACGAACTACGTCTGATGTATGGCACACCTCAACCAGCTCCTGCCTCCATTGCTAGCGTTGTCCGCAGCGAGGTGCAGCACGCACTCCGGCTTCCATTTCCAAGCGGTGAACCTCGCCCTGCTCCTTCTCTTACTCCACCTGAGTGTCACCACCCCACATACTCCCAGGTGTTGCAATAATCTCCACCCTCGTCGCCGTCCCTGATTCCTGCGAATGTAGCTTGTGCAGAAAACAGCGGCCTCCGTGATCCAGTACGCCACACATTCCCGACCGCCTACACGGAAAGCAGACGAGTGGCGTACCCCCGACCGACGGCCGTTATGCTTTCACTGCGCTGAACCGGGTCATGTCTATCGGCGCTGTCCCTGCCGTCGACTGGGTCAAGAAGGGTTTTCCGCTGATTCTCCGCGGCCTCGCTACGGCGAACGGCCTCGAGCCGTTGAAGATTTCGTCAATAATCAGCGCCGGGGTGTTCCGTCTCGTCTGCGACAATCTAGATCACTGTCACTCAGGGCTCGCCCGTCGCCATCTGCTACGAGTTCCTCATGGGCAGCGCAGGGCCGATCGCCCAGTCCCCGGAGGGAAAACTGAAACCAGCGACATTCGGGGGTAGGCTCGCTGGACATCGCTGCGCGGGAGACCCCCCATTGATGCGGACACGGAAAGACTACGCATCGACATTAAAAAAGTCCGCGGTTACCAATCATAACGCCACCTCGACGCACCTGCAACCGCGATGAATAGCCGAGGGAACCGACGACGAAACAACGCACCCGCAACGACGACGAATTGCCGGTGGGACATATGACGCAATAACGCACCTGCAACGACGACGAATTGCAGGTGAAGCAGACCGCGTGCACCGACGCAGAGCACTCAAATACTCAGAATCCTGACATTCGGGAGCAGCTTTCGTTGGACATACCCGTAGTACTGGATGGTCGCCATGATCGAGCTCTGTTGGATACTGGCGCTGATTATTCTATTTTGAGCAGCCAGTTTGCCGCAGTTCTCAAGATGGTTTTGACTCCGTGGGCTGGAACACACGTTCGCACTGCGTGTGGTCATCTGATTACTCCTCTGGACATGTGGACGGCCAGAGTTCAAATTCAAGAGTCAACATTTGTAGTAAGCTGCATTGTTCTGAAAAGCTGTTCGCGTGACCTGATTCTGGGCGTAGATTTTGTGCGTGAATACGGCGCAATTATTGACCTCCGGGATTCTAAGGTCTCGTTTTCTACTGAGAAAGCAGTGGCCCTCAACGGTGCCAAGCGACCACTCAATGTGCTTCGAGTTTATGAGGACAGTGTCACTCTGCCACCCTGAATCAGCACCTTCGTTAATGCAAATGCAATGCCCTTCACGATGGTGACGCATTAGCCAAAACTAAGGTCTCGTTACTGTTGACACAAGGAATCTGCGTGGCCCGCAGTTTGATCCATCTTCACCGTGGTCAGTCCAAGGTGCTTGTTACCAATTTTTCGCACGAGTACCGGCACCTTTTTCGTGGCACTTTCATAGCTTTCGCCGAACGCATCTCTGATGTCTCTGAGTGCTTGTCCATAGAAACTGTGCCACCGCCCACATCCCTCAACAATCTCGATGTCTGCTCAGAGCTATCGGTCAGCCAGCGTGACGAGCTGTTTTCATTGTTACTCGAATTCAGAGAGTGTTTTGCATCGTCGTCAAAAGTGAATCAAACTCCCATCGCCAAGCACCAGATCGTGACGTTCGATGATGCGCGCCCTATCCGCCAGCACCCCTACCGCGTCTCTTCGACCGAGCGCGAAGTTATTAAGTCACAAGTTAAGGAAATGCTCGAAGATGAGGTTGTCGAGTCTTCCAATAGCCCTTGGTTCTCCCCAGTCGTTCTAGTTAAAAAGAAAGACGGCACTTTACGTTTTTGCGTCGATTACCGCAAACTGAACACCGTAACCAAGAAGGATGCCTACCCCTTGCCGCGGATTGACGACTCTCTCGACCGCCTTCGGCCTGCAAAGTACTTTTCATCCATCGATATAAAAAGTGGCTACTGGCAGATTGAGGTCGATGAGCGAGATCGTGAGAAAACGGCCTTCGTCACACCCGACGGCCTTTACGAATTTAAAGCTCTACCTTTCGGCCTGTGTTCCGCGCCGGCCACATTTCAGCGGATGATGGACACTGTCCTCGCCGGCCTTAAATGGCAGTGTTGCCTAGTCTACCTTGATGACGTGGTGGTCTTCGCTGAATCATTTGCACATCTTAAGCGCTTGATGTCAGTACTCGAAGCCCTTCGAGCCGCTAACCTGACACTTAAGCCACAGAAATGCCACTTTGGCTATCGAAAGCTTAAATTTCTCGGCCATGTCGTCAGCGCAACCGGCGTGAAGCCCGACCCTGGCAAGATTGCTGCTTTTGCGGAATTTCCGATACCACGTGACAAGAAAGCTGTTCGCCGATGTCTCGGCTTGTGCAGTTACTACCGGAGTTTTATCGATAACTTCGTTGATCTCGCTGAACCACCGACTCGGCTCACCCAGAGAGACACCCCTTTTGTTTGGGCTCGCGAGCAAGAAGCTACTTTTGCTGAGCTGCGTCTCCGTCTCCAATCGCCGCCTGTTCTAGCCCATTTCGATGAGCAGGGGGAGACAGAAATACACTCCGACGCCAGTAACATTGGCCTGGGGCGGTTCTCGTGCAACGTCAAGAGAGTGTTGAACGAGTCATCGCCTATGCCAGCCGCAATTCATCCCGAGCCGAGACGAACTATTTAACTACTGAAAAGGAATGCCTCGCCATTATTTGGGCTGCTGCGAAATTTCGCCCCCACCTTTATGGTCGTCCATTTAAAGTGGTCACTGACCACCATTCTTTGTGTTGGCTGGCCAACCTGCGTGACCCATGCGGCCGCCTGGCGCGATGGAGCCTACAGGAGTTCGATCTCACTATTGTCTATAAGTCCGGACATAAGCATGAAGATGCTGACACGCTCTCCCGTGCGCCTGTCGAGCTCGCTTCATCAGACACGGATGACGCTGGCAGTTTCCTCGGAGCTGTTGATGCTTCAGATATGTCTCATCAGCAGTGTTCCGTCCCAGAGTTATGAGCACTGATTGATTATTTAGAAGATCAGCCAGCCACCATACCTAAGCGCTTTTCTCGGAGCCTCTCAACTTTCTGTCTGAGAGGTGGTGTGCTTTATAAGCACAACTCTAGATCCGAGTCGAGGACCTACCTCCTCGTGGTACTCACAGCTCTGAGAGAGGAACTCCTTTCCGCGTGCCACGATGAACCAACTTCTGGGCACTTGGGCTATTCTCGCACACTTGCTAGAATACGACAGACATTCTACCGGCCCAACCTTGTACTGTTGTTAAGCACTATGTCAAGAGCTGTCGGCAATGTCAGCGTCGGAAGGTTACGCAATCAAAGCCTGCAGGCCTCCTCATGCCCATAACACCACCACGAACACCGTTTGATCATGTCGGCATGGACCTTCTCAGTCCTTTCCCTCGGTCCTCCAGTGGCAACCGTTGGATAATCATCGCCACAGACCATCTGACTCGCTATGCCTAGACCAAAGCGTTACCTAGTGGTACAGCATCTGAAGTTGCCCCTTTCTTGGTACACCACATCATACTGCGGCACGGTGCTCCTACCTGTATTATTACTGATAGAGGGACTGCCTTTACTTCACAAATGATGCCCGAAGTCTTTCATCTCAGCGGTACGGCGCATCGAAAAGCTACTGCTTGCCATCCGCAGACCAATGGGCTGACGGAAAGGCTTAATAAGACCATCGCGGATATGCTGGCGATGTATGTCGACGCCCAGCACAAGACTTGGGATGCGATCATGCCATATGTGACATTTGCATACAATACGGCAGTCCAAGAAACTACACATTTCACTCCGTTTCTCCTCGTTTACGGCAGGGAGGTTCGGACTATGCCGGAGCTAATGCTCCCTTGCCAAACAGATACCGAACTTTGTTTCGACGCCGAGCAGTTTGCCCTAGATGCTGAGCAAGCACGTCAACTAGCATGCGTCCACATCACCCAGCAACAGGACAGGGATTCAGCCGGTACAGCCTCCGCCACAGACAAGCTTCCTACAACACCGGGGACCAGGTGTTGTACGAAGCTTGTAGACTCCTGTTCGAAGCCGCGGCCTGTCAGACAAGCTAATTTGCCGCTACTTCGGACCATATAAAATCGTGCGGCGCATCAGCAACTTCAATTACGAGGTGCTCCCGGATGGACCAGAGCACACAGGCCGTCGGCTACCTCGTCCAGAGACAGTTCATGTCTTGCGATTGAAGCCGCACTTTGCGCGGTGACTGACAAACTGCATCTGCAAATTTTTTTTTTTTTTTTTTTTTTTTTGGGGGGGGGGTGGCTTTTGTCCGCTTGTGTTCACGTGTGACTGTGTGCGTTACGCTTAAGGAAGGAGGAGTGCCAGGGGGCGCTTGGAGTGAACACGACGTTGAAGTGAATCGGCTCTGGACTCGCAGGACGTACCTAAAACTCGGACCGTGCAATTCCTCTTGTACCGGCTCCGTTAAACTAGCCCCAGTCGCCAACACCATGACAATATCTAATGTCTTCTATTTATGAAATGTATTGGATGGTTATCTGTGGCTAGGTGCGATGTAATTTCAACCGTTGTTTCGCTGTTTTCTGCCTTCCACCATGCCTATACAGATAAAACTTGGATATTTTTTGCCATTTTTTGCATCCTTACTCCTATCCTTACGTCGCGTGCGTGAAAGCGTTTAATGAATAATGTTCTTTTCCTGGTGAGACACAAGTCATAAATTTGAGACCGAAGTGAACCGTCGGGCCACACTTGACTTTGCGTATTTTTATTTTTTTTTTACATTGGGAGAGGTATAAGTTAGACTTGGTGGTTCTTGTTTGTAGTTTCGCAACGTCAGGTCCTCGCGGCGGAGAAGCGGTTCGTTTGGGTTGCGAAACTTTGCAGAGGAGATGACACAGATGGGTGGACTTCATGCCACAAATGAATAAGTTAGGAATTTATTTACACCGCGAGGACCTGACATTGCGAAACTGCAACAGGAACCACCAAGTCTAACTTATACCTCTTACCAATGTAAACAAAGAAAAGCAAAGAACATGACGTCATAGCGTGGCCCGATGGTTCACCTCGGTCTTGTGTGTTTTGAGAATTTACCCCGTCTTTTCTTTACCCATCAGGGAAGCTTCATTACGAGCTACACTTTCTGCACAATGCCATCAGAAGTCTCCTGTTTTGTCCACAAGACCTCAGTGCCATGTTCTCGCAGCTGTGAAGCTATGCTGTTGGTAAAGTCGTTCCCACGAATTTGTCGTTTTCCATCTCTTTGTTCGTCATATTCTTGTCGTCGTTTAACCGGTGTTCTGCGAACTTGCGTTTTAGTTGAAATGATGCCTACATAGGGAAGTGAGGATCTAACCTGCTCAGCAAAACCTAAATTTACCGAGGCTTTCTTCAGTAACCTGACGAAGAAGGCGTTTCTCGGTACAATGGCCGCATTAAATGGGGGCTTTCGCTAAGAATCGTGTATGTGAAGCTCTCATTGCTGCATTTTGCGCAGATCTCAAAGGCACTCAGACTACAACCCCCTGCCACCTGCTCCCTTGGATTGTTTCATACCTCACTAGGTTTATTCTAATGATGCCAGTAGGTAAAAGTAACCCGCTTACACATTGCACTATAAAAGAGACGGCGGAAGGTAAGAAAAAGGGCTTCTTTTTGTTGGCACCACCGGCCATTGGCGTCAGCAAAATTCGTCACGCATATATCTGCGCTGCAATCTTGGAATTTCTCTATATTTTATTTTTTTTGCTCATCTAGCTGCGTTTAGCGGTGATAAAGGCCCTTGTCTTTTGCGTTTCGAGGTACTTACTTTCTGTGCGCTTTACGATTATAATTTGGTGTTTCATCCATCCCACACGCATGCTTTAACGAGTAATTGCCTCGTCCGCCGATTATAGTGCGAGAGCGGGCGGAATTCTCCACAAACTAGATAGGCGCAAGTCCTCCTCCTTCCTTGTAATAGTTGCAGTAATTGAGCACGGCTCGGGCAATTCAGAAAATGTAGCAATTAGGAGCTTATTTTGTAAGGTTTCTTGGTAACCCGGTCGCCTTCAGTGGTTTGCTTCATCGTTAGATACGTTTACATGAACTCGACAAAACTCAAGTCCGGTCCCTTTTGAGAGGGAAAATGCAAAAAACACAGATGAAGAGCAGACAAAATTTGTCTCGCGTTTCCTTCTAAAAGCTAGCTTCCTTTTTTCTCGAATAATCAACTCCACCCGCACTCTGTCGGGTTCATGTACACCAGGCTAATTACAAAAAGAATCACGCTTTACGTAAACATCCCAGAAAAGGCAACATAGCAGCTGAACCCCAACCGTCTGCAAGATATTATTTCGAATAGGGGACTAGAAGAGCTTGAGAAAATATGACTTCCTGGATTCAGATTTGTCCTCAGCTGTCCAGCCCGGAGAAGGACGGCTTGGAAGAAAAAAATGCATTTGCTGCATTGAATACACCTCAGATTTCATACTGTAATAAGGTACAAGGCAAAAATCGGAATGACCTGTAAAAAAATGGGTTTAAACTGCACAAATATAGTTACATTTTTAGGCTAGATCACCCTCCGCGCTGTTGGCACATTGGAGAAACACGATCGCGGCACTGCAAAATGTCCTCGTGCTCGAGAAACAAATGCAGCACGTTTGTACCAAATTTACAAAACCATCAACAATCGCTGCATCATGTAAAGATCCCTCTTGAAACTGCCAGAACTTTACTCTCAAGAGCCTCGATGTCTCTCGATGAATTTCCGCTTTCAGGTGAGGACGCCCTTTTTACCACTCCGCGCCACCGTTTACCGACAAGGCGGTATGTTGGGTTCCACTCAACAGTTACGTGCAGCGAGCGATACTTGCGGCGGGGGCTCTCCGCAGTTGCGCTGCGGCTGAAATAATACGAATGAACCATAAGAAGACAGTATTTTTTATCTGCAGATAAAGAAAATTGCCGCCTTTTTCTATTTCATTCGTAATATTTCAGCCGCCGCACAACTGGGACCCAACGTGCCGCCGGGAGGATAAACGGGTGTCCTCATCAAAAAGCGAAGGCGAAAGACATCGAGGCACCCAAAAGGAGCGCAGCCCGTTGGTGGCGCACAACAAAAGCGTTTTGTCTCACGCCGCAAAGGCCCGTTCACACTTGCGACTTGCGGATGTCGCGCGACCGTTTTGGTCGAAAAGCGACTGTCGCAAATGGTCGCATCGGTCGAAAAGCGACAGTCGTGGGCCGTTCGGTCACTGCTCGATTTTCCAGCCGCGCGACTGCTGGTCACAAGCCGTTAAACCAATCAGCGGCTCAGCTGACGTGAACATAACTTAGCTTTACTCTATGCGGTGAACAGACGTGTGGAAACCAACCTGCAAGACCGCAAGTCGCATTCGCAAGTGTGAACATCGGTTGCGCGGGGCTGCTCTCTAGTCGCATGCGACTGCTGGTCGCGCACCCTTCGCGTCTCGCAAATGTGAATAGACCTTGAGGCTGCGCATTGCATATATCTGCTAGTCGAATTGGGGGATAGTTTTCGATATAGATATGAACCGACGTGACGCCTTAGACAACCTTAGACTGCAATCAAGCAAAGGATCAAGCAGGGTTTCGGAAACGGTACTCTACTATCGATCATATCCATACCATCAATCAGGTGATAGAAAAATGCTCAGAATATAACCAGCCCTTATACATAGCATTCATTGATTACGAAAAAGCATTTGACTCAGTTGAAACCTCGGCGGTGATGCAGGCATTGCGAAATCAGGGGGTAGACGAGCCGTACGTGAAAGTGCTGGAAGATATATATATATATATAGTGGCTGCACAGCAACCATAGTTCTGCATAAAGAAAGTAACAAAATTCCCACAAAGAAAGGTATTAGGCAAGGAGACACAATCTCCCCAGTACTATTCACAGCTTGCTTAGAGGAAGTATTCAGAGACTTGGAATGAGAGCAGTTAGGGATAAGGGTACATGGAGAATACCTCAGTAATCTGCGATTTGCTGATGACATTGCCTTGCTAAGCAACTCGGGGGATGAACTGCAAATAATGATTGATGACCTAAACAGGAAAAGTAGAAATGTAGGTTTGAAAATCAATATGCAGAAGACTAAGGTAATGTTCAACAGCCTCGGGAAGGAACAGCAGTTTACATTAATTAGGTAGCGAAGTACTGGAAGTAGTAGGCGAATATGTCTACTTAGGACAGGTAGTAACCGCAGATCCGGACCATGAAAAGGAAATAACAAGAAGAATAAGATTGGGATGGAGCGCATTTGGCAAGCACTCGCAGATTATGACTAGCAGCTTACCGGTATCGCTCAAGAGGAAAGTATACAACAGTTGCATCTTACCTGTATCACCTATGGAGCTGAAACGTGGAGGCTTACCAAGAAAGTTCTACTTAAGTTGAGGACAACCCAGAGGGCTATGGAACGAAAAATGGTAGGGGTAACATTAAGAAATAGGAAGCGTGCAGGGTGGGTCAGAGAAATAACTGAAGTTACCGACATTCTAGTGGAAATTAAGAAGAAGAAATGGACATGGGCAGGACATGTAGTGCGAAGAGAGGATAACCGATGGTCGCTTAGGGTAACAAACTGGATTCCAAGGGAAGGAAAGCGTAGCAGGGGGCGGCAGAAAGTTAGGTGGGCGGATGAGATTAAGAAGTTCGCAGGGGTCAAGTGGATGCAGCTAGCACAGAACCGAGTTAAGTGGAGAAATATGGGAGAGGTCTTTGCCCTGCAGTGGGTATAGTCAGGCTGATGATGATGATGATGAACCGACGAGAGATGTGCAATGGTGCCCCCCCCCCCCCCCCCCGAAAAGAGGCTAAACATTGCAGAATCATTAAAGCGTTCTAGTTCGCCGTTAAGAATTGTTCGCGTTTCCAACTAAGGACGTGACCTAACTCGAAAAAGGATTTACAAAAAAAAAAAATGACGGAAAACCGCAGCTGGGTAAAAGTGTCCTCCGGTCGAATGAACGACACATTGTTTACGTTATTTTCCGTAATATGCAACTGGGCAAAGCTGCTTTTCTTCAGTAAAACGAACGGCACATTGTTTACTTTGTTTTCCGTAATATGTGTCGCTCTAGCTCGTTCAGTCGAGAAGCCGTCGGAGTAAAAGTAGTCGGCACCGTGAATCAGAAATAACCGGAGGTTGCCTAAAGAAATCGTGCCATGGTAATTTGTGGTTATAGCGATTAATGATTAATTGGAGTGACAGAAGATGACGAGTTAATTAAATCTTTCTGGTTAACGAATAAATTAAAAAAATGAAAAGAAATTGGAAAACAGGTTTTATTTCTGTCAAAACGCTCAAAATGAAATGTCATTGCTTGATGGTGTGAGTGAAGAAAAGTTCAATTCATTAATTTAAATAATTTGAAAATGTATTCAAAGATGTCAGAATGCTCAGAATGGAAAGAAAGTGTATGGTAAGGATAAGTATTATAGTATATACAAGTTTTTTAAATATATATGTGAAAAAAATCGGCAGTGTGCGTAAGAGGCTATTGCGTTTGTGTTTTTTTTTGCGTGCCTCTGTTTTATATTGCGCATAACAAGGTGATGCGTCATGATTACATATATGCCGTACTTTTATTGTTCGATCGCTTTAAGGACAGGTGCATTTCACTGCGTAATAAACTGAGTCCACCATAAAATGCGCCTGACCCGGTTCGTCGGCGGCACGCTGGCACCTGCAATGTCAACTTTTCAGTCAAGGGCTGGGGGTTGTAGGAGGAAGCCAACCCGAACAGAAAGGTGAGACCAAGCTTTTGCGTCATCCTGAGGGAAATTTAGGAAATATAACTACGACCCCTGCACACACACACACACACATATATATATATATATATATAGAGCGAAGGGTACGCTTCATTTAAAGAAACATTTTATTAGACTCGACGTTTCGACCAGAAGCTGGCCTTCTTCTGGTCGAAACGTCGAGTCTAATAAAATGTTTCTTTAAATGAAGCGTACCCTTCGCTCTATAATTTTTTAAGCGGCCAAGTACGTTAAATGTTCTCGCATCCTATATATATATATATATATATATATATATATATATATATATATATATATATATATATATAAGCAGATAAATGAAAGGGAAATGAGGGTGCTCGTTATATGGGTGCCCGTGCAGCAAGACTACATATTGTGGCTGTTCTCTAAGGCTCCAGTTTGGCGGCGCCTAATTGGGTGCCCGTGCAGCAAGACTACATATTGTGGCTGGAGCTTTCTCAACAATGGACTGGGTCGGTGGGGCGAAATGGAGCAGCTGCACGCGTCGTATTGTATTGCGAAATTCGGCGAGGCCAAGGAAAGCATTGGGGATTGTACTTTCTCTTTTTTTAATTATATTTACTTCGATAATCACACAAATTAATAATGTAATCTGCTTAGGGGAAAGATAATTAAACACAAAGTAGAAGGAAAAACAACATGCCGATGGTGGGAATCGAACCCAAGACCTCGGAATATCGCGTCCGGTGCTTTTCCAACTGAGCTACATCGGCCGCTGTCCCACTTGCTACTTTCTTGGGTGTTATTGTTGTCTGTATACGAATCTTGAGAGTGTTCACCGGCACCACCCTCAACCATAGCGGTGAACGTGGAACGTCCAGTGTTGCCGCCAGCGTCACGTAGGACGTGATCAAGAGCGAGGGCGAAGGCTGTGCTAAAACCCTCTTACACTACATAGGGCTTCAAGACTGCCACTACCGAGACCCCTTTTATGCCCGGGGCCCTAAATCGTCCTGGAGGGTCCGCGCATTCGGAGAGCGCCGCTGGAAGGCCGGATGTGGTGTTTCCTTGCGACAGCGGGCCGAGGCGTGTTGACGGGGGACGTCAGTACAAAGGAGCACAGATCCTCATCTTCCCAACTGGCTAATTGAAGTCAAGCGCTTTTGTCGGCAACCAGAACGGGCGTCCTTTGATCTTCGGCACCCCTCCTCTCAACGATGGACCACGGCCCGGGGCGAACCAGCAGCCACGGCACGCCGTCGTGTTGTGACCCAGCAGTGGGAGATGGCTACTGTTGACTCAAAGATGCTGCTCGTGATCATTAAGACATACTGGCTTGGACCAGGGTGTTGTTCTAGGCTCCAGTTTGGCGGCGCCAAATTGGGTGCCCGTGCAGCAAGACTACATATTGTGGCTGTTCTCTAAGGCTCCAGTTTGGCGGCGCCAAATTGGGTGCCCGTGCCGCAAGACTACATATTGTGGCTGGAGCTTTCTCAACAATGGACTGGGTCGGTGGGGCGAAATGGAGCAGCTGCACGCGTCGTATTGTGATTTCACTGCGGAGGCTTGCTTCCTTAATCGCTCTCAGGGAAGCGGCGGTGAACTCAAAGGAGCTGCTGCACGTGCCGCTCGATGGCCATTAAGACCAGGATTGTGCTGCTGAGGATGTGGGCACCATAGCCTGAGCGGCGCCATTGAAGATGGCTGAAACCAGATGGGACATCGCCGCTTCAGGGAGAACAACGGGGACAGCCTGGCTGTTGTGCAGTGGTATACAGTATTCCCTGTACAAGTGCGAGGAGGTGTGTGTATGTGTACGCGTCTGTGCGTGAGGTGCTGGTGGAACAATTGGGCGGAGCCAAAGAAGCCATGGGTGGAGCCGCAAGAAGCGGCTCAGCGCCTGTTTGATGTTTGGGCATCTGCGTGTTCCACAGTTGTACTGGAAAGTTATTTAAGCAGCCTCCGAGGACTGCTTCGGTGTGACTCGCCTGTGCTTTCAGTTCATTACGAGCTACCTCGTTCCTTTTCACGTGCTTGCACGCTTGTTTTGTAAATATGTAAAACAAATCTTCAATTTGCTCTTCTCCTAACAACTCCTGCTGTCTTCTGCCTTCCTCAATGCCTCGCGGGCAAGTCCCTATAGGCCCCAGTCTTCCGATCATATCATCTGGATGGCAGCGGTGTGATCGTCTGCGCAGTGTCCTGGATCCAGTTGGGTGAGTGCACGGTTTTTTTCTTGAGGTCTGCCAGGTGTTACAACACATGTCTAAATTGTGAGGCCTAGATAATTACTGATGGTTGTAGTTGCTTAGTGATCTTTAACCACTAGAGTAGAGTGTATAGCCGTCGCTTCGGAGCAGTCATGGAGTGGAAAAAGCTGCGCAAAGCGAACCTGGGTTTGATATGCAGAGGATTGGGGATCGATTGTGGGTCGATTCATAGGAAACCACTCATAGTGCCGGCAATTGAGAAAAGCGAAGCAGTTACAGAGGAAATAAAGGAATGTGGGAAGAAATTAAGAAACGCTTAAGAAACAACAGGAAACCGTTAAGAAGGAAGAAAAACGTGAGAGAAAATCTCTTGAGGAGCGTGAAAGGGAGCGCCAGCATGAACTGCAGAACAAGTGGCTCACCCTACAGAAATCCGAGTCTAATCGGCGCGAGACACCCGACTCCTTAAGAGTACACGAGACACAAAATGCCAGGATGAAGGATCTCCTACAACTGTACAAGCTCGGTGAGGGCATAGGACTCTTTCTTTTTAATTTTGAACGTGCGTGCGATTCATTAGGCGTTCCACCTGCATCGTGGTCTCAGAAATAGCTAACGGTGCTACCGTGTGAAGCGGCCCAAGTACTAGCTCGACTAAAGAAAGAAGAAGCAGACGACTACACTAAAGCAGAGGCAGCACTGCAGAAGTACCGCCTGTCCGCGGACGCCTTTCGTCGCCGTTTCAGAGAGACTCAAAAGCGGCCTATCGAATTTTTTCCAGATTTCGCCTCTAACATGAAGTCCGACCTTCCTGGGTGACTGAAAGGAGAGGGCGCGTTCAGGACGCATGAGAAAGTAGTCGAGGTAATCTGCATAGAGCAGTTTTATAACTGCCTGGGAGAAGAAATCCGCAGGTGGGTGCAGGATAGGCCGGGCGAGAAAACCCTAGAATGCGCGGCAGAGTTGGCAGAAGAGTTTCGTTCTAGATGCCAGACAGCGAGGGATAGAGCCCGTCCAAGCCCTAAGCCGATGGAAAGTCTGAAGAAACATTACGGCAAACCCAAAGGCGAAACATCGAGTGGGGAGTGCCGCAAGAAGGAGGAGTTAGAAACTTTTTCTAAAGCGACAGTCTACAAAAAAAAAAGAATAAGGCCTTTGAATCCAGAAACCCGCCAAGGGGCTACCGATGTAACGAGCCAGGTCACTTCGCGAGTGCTTGCAGTGACGCGAAGGTTGTTTTCTCATTAGTAAATACAAATGATGATAGCCTGCGGTTGTTGGAGCCATACCTGCGAGACCTGAAAGTTAATGGTAGACTCTGCCGCGTACGAGAGACTGGGCAGCTGCCATGGACGTGGTTCACCCGACATGTGTAAACCAAAGATTTTAGAGGGGAATGTGCCTGGATTAGCCAGGTAGCACAAGAAAAATGCGCGTGCTTGCCAATCGCACGTGTTGGGATTGAAAGCCCTTTTGGTGTTTTGAGCACGGAAGCAGCGGTGTCGCGAAATATGCGTGGAACAATTTCCGTACTTTTTTCTAATCACTCAGAGCAGAAGCTACAGGATAGATGTCTTAGTTTCGAGCAATGGCCTGTTCTGGCGCTGACTCGTGCCAAGGCGTGTAAGATAGCGGTAGAAGTGAGTCAGGGAAAAAGGGACATTGTCGCTGCGGCGGAGCAGACAGGGGAGGAAGAACACAGTAGGTGCGATAGTAAACGAGCAACCAGTGAAGGTGAACCTGACGGTGAGGCACCCAGCGCCAGGCCGCGAGATGCGCCGGCGGAAACTGTGTTGATCCTTGTACCGCCGAGCGCGAATTCTCTGCTAGACCTCGCGAAGGTAGACCGCGTAAATACTGCGGCAGAGCATAGGGGCATTGTTGCAGCAGCGGAGAAGACGGCGGCAGAAGAGCACAGTGGGTACGATCAGGATCAGGCCACCGGCGGATGAACCTGACAGAGTGGCACCCAGCGCAAGGCCGCGAGAGGCGCCGGCAGAAACTGTGTTGACCCTTGTACCGCCCAGCGCAAATCCTTTGCTAGACCTCGCGAGGGAAAACCGCAGAACTACTGCAGCAGAGCAGAGTTACACTGTTGCTGTAGGGGAGCAGACGGAGGCAGAAGAGCACAGTGGGTACGATCAGGATCAGGCCATCGGCGAAACTGAACCTGACATAGTGGCGCCCATAGTCAGGCCCCGAGATGCGGTGGCGGAAACTGTGTTGACCCTGGTACCCAGAGCTGGAATTCTGCGCTAGATCCGTGAGGGTAAACCAGGAAACTATTCCAGCAGAGAAAGCGGTGACCGACACGGTACGAGTGGTGCGTTCGGAGAGAGGAGAGAGCATCGCGGAGTATGTCGAGGAAAGCCAGAGAGCGGGAGAGGCAGACCGCGGACTGGAAAGATGGAGTGTCGGCAGTGATGCAGTAGTTGAAACAGGGGACGCAGTGGTCAACGGGTTAGCGGACCCGTGGACCTTACCACCTATGATGTAACGGGCAGCGTAGCGCCAGGTGCAGAGGCATATTCGTAACTGAAGTTGCACGTGCTGAGTTGCTAGGGGAAACCACCGCTAACTTTCAAGTTGGGCCTAGCTGAGTGACGACCTTTGCGACAAAAAATGTGTAGGTGTAGTCACGGCTGGGGCAGTCACCATGGCGGCTCAGGCAGGCGGCGCAGGCGCCGAAGGAATTAACAGCTCACATGATGAAATTGCGACGGAATGCGAAGAGGCCCAGAATGAGCAATCTGACAGTGCTCAGTTAGGGAACACTGAAGTACAGGTTAGCGAAAGCGTGCATTGCGTAAACAGCGAAGGCGCATCGCTGTGCGAGGATGACGAGCTAGAGGGCAGAACGCGTGTACAGTTCGCACAGGTGGAGGAGCGTAGCGCAGAAGTGCTCGGACGTGAGGATGGCTTCGGGCACGCGAATCGTTTTAATGTGGAGCATTGCCAAAAAGTAAGTGTTCGCAGTATTCTTCCGAAGTGCCTACGAAGAGAGAACGCCATCGGCGAAAATGAAAGGACTGGCAGGTAGGCAGCAGCGCGAAACGAAGGGTGGAGCGCAAGTCAGGCTGATCAGTAGGCCGAACAAATCTGTTGAGGCAATCGGTACGGATTGCGTTGAACCGACTGACCGCCCTCCATGGATAGGGGTCATAGGCACCCAGCGCCTAGGTTGATGTGCTGCCGGTGGTTTGAGCGTAAATAGGCTCAGCTAGGGAAGTTGAAAAGCGAATGGTTTTGTGCTGCGGTTGTTTAGTTCTTTTCTTTTCTGCATGGATTAAGCTGCATTGCTTCCTCTCTTGTGTAAACTGTGAATGTTTTTATTTTGGGGCAATGAAAGCCAAAGAGCTTAAAAAAACAAGAGCGCAATGTGAAAATCCAAATTCAGCCTACAAACCAGTTCGCTGTGCCACTTATCCGCCCATGTGTTTTCGTAGCAACAGCTGAGTAGCCGTTTTCAATTCTCTATTTTTTGTTTTGTTTTGTAATTGTGTGTGCAGCAATTTTGCTAAGACGTAGCGCCTGGCATATCTCAGAGGTTGGCTGTGTGCTGCCTAGCTGAGGTGGGGGCTCGGTGCAGATTTGACCACAAACGCTCCAAGTTAAGGGCCATGACAAGCTATGCAGAGTAACCTGGCTGATGACTTTGCCCCTTGGACTCGGAAAGCAACGCATATTGGTGGTGCACCCATCGGATGCAACCACTTTGTAACGTCTCCTCGGCGGTGGTCAAGCTGTTATGCCCGGGGCCCTAAATCCTCCCGGAGGGTCCACGCATTCGGAGAGCGCCGCTGGAAGGCCGGATGTGGTTTTTCCTTGCGACAGCGGGCCGAGGCGTGTTGACGAGGGACGTCAGTACAAAGGAGCACGGATCCTCATTTTCCCGACAGGCTAATTGAAGTCAAGCGCTTCTGTCGGCAACCGGAAAGGGCGTCCTTTGATCTTCGGCACCCCTCCTCTCAACGATGGACCACGGCCCGGGGCGAACCAGCAGCCACGGTACGCCGTCGTGTTGTGACCCAGCAGTGGGAGATGGCTACTGTTGACTCAAAGATGCTGCTCGTGATCATTAAGACATACTGGCTTGAACCAGGGTGTAGTTCTCTAAAGCTCCAGTTTGGCGGCGGGAAATTGGGTGCCCGTGCAGCAAGACTACGTGTTGTGGCTGGAGCTTTCTCAACAATGGACCGGGTCGGTGGGGCGAAATGGAGCATCTGCACGCGTCGTATCGTGATTTCACTGCGGAGGCTTGCTCCCTAATTGCTCTCAGGGATGCGGCGGTGAACTCAAAGGAGCTGCTGCATGTGCCGCTCGATGGCCATTAAGACCAGGATTGTGCTGCTGAAGATGGGTGCACCATCGCCTGACCGGCGCCATTGACGATGGCTGAAACCAGATGGGACATCGCCTCTTCAGAGAGAACAACGGGGACAGCCTGGCTGTTGTGCAGTGGTATACAGTATTCCCGGTACAAGTGCGAGGAGGTGTGTGTATGTGTGCGCGTTTGTGCGTGAGGTGCTGGTGGAACAATTGGGCGGAACCAAAGAAGCCATGAGTGGAGCCAAAAGAAGCGGCTCAGCGCCTATTGGATGTTTAGGCATCTACGGGTTCCACAGTTGTACTGGAAAGTGATTTAAGCAGCCTCCGAGGGCTGCTTCTTTGTGACTCGCCTGTGCTCTCCGTTCATTAAGAGCTACCTCGCTCCCTTTTACGTGCTTGCATGTTTATGTCTTGTAAATATGTAAAGTAAATCTTCAGTTTGCTCTTCTTCTAACAACTCCTGCCGTCTTCTGCTTTTCTGAAAGCCTTGCGGTGAAGTCCCTTTAGGCCCCGGTCTTCCGATCATATCACCCCCGTAAGCTACAAGCAGATAAATGAAGGGGAAATGAGGGTGTTCGTTATTATACATGAAGGAAAGAAACCAACAGTTGGCGAGGCCATGGAAAGCATTGGGGACTGCACTTTAGGTATTTTTTTATTTTTACTTCGACAATCACATAAACTAGTTATGTAATCTGCTTAGGGTAAAGATAGGTAAACACAAAGTAGAAGGAAACACAACACCTATATATATATATATATATATATATATATATATATATATATATATATATATATATATATATATATATATATATATATATATATGTGAAGGAAAGAAGCCAACAGTCGGCGAGGCCAAGGAAAGCGTCGGGGATGGTACTTTTATCTCTTTTTTTAATGTTTGCTTAGATAATCACAGAAATTAGTAATGTAATCTGTTTAGGGGAAAGATAATTAAACACAAAGTAGAAGAAAAAACAACGTGCCGATTTGTGGGAACCGAACCCACGACCTCCGAATATCGCGTCCGGTGCTCTTCCAACTGAGCTACATAGGCCGCTGTCCCCCCTGCTACTTGCTTGGGTATTTATGTTGTCTGTATATATATATATATGTATATAGGCCGCGTAAGAGGGTTCTAGCACAGCTTTCGCCCTCGCTCTTGATCACGTTCTACGTGACGCTGGCGGTAACACAGGACGTTCCACGTCCGCCGCTATGGTTGAGGGTGGCGCTGGTGAACACTCTCAAGGTTCGTATACAGACAACATTAATACCCGAGAAAGTAGCAGGGGGGACAGCGGCCGATGTAGCTCAGTTGGAAGAGCACCGGACGCGATATTCGGAGGTCGTGGGTTCGGTCCCCACCATCGGCACGTTGTTTTTGCTTCTACTTTGTGTTTATTTCTTCCCCTCAGCAGATTACACTACTAATTTCTGTGGTTATCCAAGTAAAAATAAAGAAAAAAAGACATATAACAATCCCCAATGCTCTCCTTGGCCTCGCCCACTGTTGGCTTCTTTCCTTCACACACACACACACACACACACATATATATATATATATAGCGAATTATACGCTTCATTAAAGGAAACATTTTTTATTTTTCGTTTCACTCGACGTTTGGATTGAAACGTCGAGTAAAACGAAAAATAAAAAATGTTTCCTGTAATGAAGCGCATACTTCGCTATATACTCTTTTAGTAGTCCAGTATGTTCTGTTCTCGCAACCTATATATATATATATATATTGTAGTGTGGCAATCTTCATCGTTATAGCCACTGACATGCGTCGCGCTCTGCCGCTCTCAAGGACGAAGAAGTTGGTAGTTGTCTGTGTGATTCGCTATGCCTTACGCCCCGCTGCGAGTTCATCCCAAAAAGCTGGATCCATCTGCGTCGACTGAATAACCACACGCCTACAATTGGTGCAGATGCTGCTAGGTACGTTCCCGTCCACCCTGGAACTAAGAAGCCGCACATTACCCTCTGCTTCCAGCATGCCGGACGACACTACCTCGACATCGTCGCCCCTCCCAACCACCGTGCTGTGTTCTGGAGCTCTACTGCAGCGTGATCCGTGCCTCTTCTGTGGCACAGCCGAACAAAGACGTCGACGATTGGTTGTTGGCATATGAGCGCGTCAGTAGTTACAACAGATGGGACGAAGCTAACAAGCTAAGTAACGTAATCTTTTATCTGGCTGATATGGCGAACCTGTGGGGTCGCAACCATGAGGCAGACCTGCCATCTTGGTCCGCATTTAAAAAGAATTTTACGGAAATGTTCGGCCGCCCTGCAGTTGCTCCGGGTAGAATAACGCTTGCGTGAGCGCACTCAGCATGCCGAAGAGTCGTTCATCAGTTATACAGAAGACATCGTGGACCTATGCAAGCGTGTCGATCCGCTAATGTCCGAAGCGGATAAGATCGAAAACATTATGAAAGGCATCTCTGACGACGCGTGCCAGATGCTCTGCGTGAAAAATCCTGCCACGGTCAGTGACGTGATCAAGCTTTGCCTGAGCTACGAGGTGCTTCGTAAGAAACGCGCTTCTACGTGCGGTCCGGGGTTAGAGACGACGCCATATCTACACTAGCGCTGGGCGGTTCTACCCCATCAGAGGACAGCCCTTTGCTTCAATAAATCAAAGCCTTCGTTCGAGAAGAGGTCGCCCGCCAGCTATCACTGCTCCCTCAGTTACAGGGTACTGGCCGCCTTGCTCCTGACATGGCTCCGCCTTTGGCCCCTACCATACGGCGTGCCTGCAAGATCACATCGCTGATGTCCTTCCGCCCAGCTCCATGCCCCCGCCCAGCCTCGTGCCGGCGCTAGTAACGGCACCACTGACTTCCGCCCAAGTTGCGGCCAGACCGCTAATGCCATCAGCATTTCTTTCCTACCAGGCCGCTCCTTCCAACCTTTCCTCGCCTTTGCCTGGGTCTGCATTCCATGTCCCTATTCCAAGGTTACGCCAACGCCCTGCGAACCCTTGCCGTACCGCGGACAACCGGCCAATCTGCTACTCTTTCGGGCTGCCGGGCCATGTCGCATGCCTTTGCCGCCAACGCCTTCCACCTTCTCGACCTGACCTCTGGAACTACTCTTACGATACAGACCAGCCCTCGCCGGGAACTCCGCCCGGTTCCGACTTTGTATCTCGTGACAATCAAACGTACACAACTCGCCGATCATCGTCCCCTCGACGCCGTTCCCCGTCTCCGCTTCCCCGACATTCTACCGGCGCTGTTGAGGGATACTAACAGTCGCAGTTCCCGGGGCAAGAACTGCGCTTGGTTCGAACTCTTCAAGTCCTCCGTGTTCTCCCGCTAACGTAATACAAGTGTTTATCGACGGCGTCGCAGTTCTCGCTCTTGTCGACCCGGGCGCTGCCGTATCCGTCATCAGTGAAGCTCTTTGCCGTCGTCTTCGCAACGTGACCACCGCGCTTTCCGACTTTTCGCTTCGCACCGCCTCATCACAGCGCATTCATCTCTCAGCGACGCGCACGGCCCGTGTTCTCATCGAAGACATCTTATACACCATCGAGTTGATTGTACTGTCTCACTACTCACACGACATCATCCTGGGCTACGATTTCCTTTCCACTCATCGTGCCGTTATTGACTGCGCCCGCGCGGAAGTTTCTTGTTTACCTCTTTGTGATACCGTCTTGTGTGACGTCCCTACCCGGTCTGCAAAACTCCTTGTCGCCAATGACACAGACATTCCTCCCTTTTCTGCTGCCCTCGTTCCACTCTCCCTTGAAAGCGCTACTGCTTCGACTGTCTTCTTCACACCTTCCGATGCCGCTTCACGCCATCCCTGCCTCCTGCTTCCATTTGCTGTTCTCAAGTTCGAAGATGGCCTTAGTGCAATACGCGTCTCAAATTCATTTTCGTGCCCGTCCGTCCTGCTATGCGGCGAGTGTCTTGGTCGTATTGAAGAACTTGATCCCACGCTATTAAATGCTCTTCCTGCCACGCCTACTTCATAAGACGTTAATGTTCTCAGCTCTTGCGATATAGCGACCGCTTCGACACCCCCGATGTTCATCAACAAGCTATTGACGCAGATCTTCCACCCGCACAACGCGATCAACTCTTCTACAGAACTCTTCTACAGAACTTCACTTCTGCCTTCGACCATCCTCACACTGCTCTGTGTCGCACGTTTGTTGTTACACACACAATCGACACTGGTAGTACAAACGCACCTTTACGACAGCGTCCTTATCGCATGTCAGCCTCTGAGCGGCAAGTCATTGCTGACAACGTGGACGACATGCTTCGCCGGGGCGTCATACAGCCATCTAACAGTCCATGGGCTTCTCCGGTTGTGTTGGTCACCAAGATGGTTCCATCCGGTTTTTGCGTCGACTACCGTAGTCTTAACAAAATCACGCGCAAAGATGTCTATCTTCTGCCGCGAATCAACGACGCCTTGGACTCTTTACAGGGAGCCGAGTATTTCTCCTCTTTGGATTTGCGCTCTGGCTACTGCTAGGTACCGATGGCTGATGATGACCGCTCGAAAACTGCCTTTATAACACCTAATGGCTTATACGAGTTCAACGTCATGCCCTTTGGCCTTTGCAATGTCCCGGCTACTTTGGAGCGCCTGAGGGACTCTGTTCTAGGGGACTCAAGTGGCAGACCTGTCTTTGTTATCTGGATGACATAGTAGTTTTTTCTACCGACTTTTCTTCTCACCTTCTCCGCCTAAAGCATGTCCTCACGTGTCTCGCCGACGCTGGGCTTCAGTTGAATTTGAAGAAGTGCCACTTTGCCACTCGAAAACTCACAATTTTAGACCACGTAGCCTCTAAGGACGGCATTCTTCCCGACCCCACCAAACTTCGCGCAGTTGCAGAGTTTCCGAAGCCAACCTCCCTGAAGCAGCTCCGGAGCTTTATTAGCCTCTGCTCCTACTTTCGACATTTCATCTTGAACTTCGCCTCTATCATTCCTCCTCTGATCCAGCTCCTTGCCGGCAGCTCCGACCTTTCCGCCTGGACTCCAGCCTGCGATAAAGCCTTCGACACTTTACACCACCTGTTGGTTTCGCCTCCCATTCTACGACATTTTGATCCGACTGCGCCTACGGAGATCCACACTGATGCCAGCGGTATTGGGCTTGGTGCCGTCCTTACCCAACGTAAGCCTGGATACAGCGAGTATGCTGTAGCATACGCCAGCCAAACATTGACGAAAGCAGAATCTAATTATTCAATCACAGAAAGGGAATGTTTGGCCATTATTTGGGCCATCGGAAAATTTGATCCCTATGTGTATGGCTGATCGTTTTACGTTGTGACCGATCATCACGCTTTGTGCTGGCTTGCCTCTCTGAAAGACCCATCCGGTTGCCTTGTTTGCTGGGCTCTCCGTCTCCAGGAGTTTGACATTCATGTCATTTATCGATCAGGCTGAAGCATACGGACGCGGATGCTCTTTCCCGTTTGCCATTGTCTAGAGATACCTCGTCTGACCACATCTGTGCCTACGATTTGTCGACTCTTGCCACTATCGACATGGCTACCGAGCAGCAGAATGACCCCTGGATCAATGCACTTTTGGATTTTCTCTCAAGTCCTACTCCCGGTCATTCATCCAAAGCGCTCGTCCGGCACGCCCACCACTTCTCCATTCGTGACGGTCTTCTCTATCGCCGCAGTTATTTGCTTGATAGACGGAAGTGGCTTCAAGTCATCCCGCGTCATCTCCGCGCCGACATTTGTGATGCGTACCATGGTGACCCACAGTGCGCTTACGATGGCGTATTGAAAACCTACACGCGCCTACGTCTGCGATTTTACTGGCGTGGAATGTACCGCTTTGTACGACATTTCATGCGCGCTTGCAAATTTTGTCAATACCGAAAAACTCCTCAGAAGTCCCTTGTTTCGTTGCAGCCGTTACCCTGCCCTGCTAGTCCGTTTGACCGCGTTGGCATAGATCTCTATGGCCCTCTTCCTACTACTCCTGCTGGAAACCGGTGGATTATCGTGGCAGTAGATCATCTTACTCGCTAAATTGAAACACCACCGTTACCCTCTGCCTCCGCAAGAGATGTTGCTTTGTTCCTTCTCAACAACTTGATTCTTCGCCACGGGACTCCGAAGGAACTGCGCATGACCGCGGACGCATTTTCTTGTCCGACGTTCTCGAGGCCCCACTGAAAGAATGCCGCATCATTCATCGCACCACTACTTCTTACCACCCTCAGACGAATGGCCTGACAGAACGCTTCAACCGAACTCTGAGTGACATGCTGGCCATGTACGTCAACGACGCTTATTCCAACTGGGACCACGTTCTTCCTCTCGTAACCTACGCGTACAACACTGTGATACAGACCACCACTGGATTCTCTCCCTTCTCTCTTCTTTACAGGCGCGAGCCAACCTGCACAATCGACGCGCTTTTCCTTACCGCCCTGATGTTTCTGAATCGACGCCATTCTCGGACGCCGCCCAGTACGCAGAAGAATGCCGTCAGGTTGCTCGTTCGCTTACAAAGTAAAACCAGTGGCAACAAAAACACCATCGTAACACTGACGAGGCGCCTTCATATGCCCCCAACTCCCTGGTGTAGCTCTGGGTTTCTACCACAACTGCCCGCCCTTCAAAGAAGCTTCTTGCGCGGTATCACGGTTCATACCGAGTCCTTCAAAAAACATCTCCTGTCAACTACATAGTTGAGCCCGTTACGCCCTCTGCGGACTTGCGTCGCCGTGGACGCGAAATAGTTCATGTGGACCGAATCAAGCCCTACTACGATGCGTCTGTCCTTTCGGCTCCATGAGTCGCCAGCATGGCTTCTTATCTGCCCGGGAGGAAACTGTACTGTGGTAATCATCATCGTTATAGCCACTGACAGGCGTCGCGTGCAGCCGCTCTCAAGGACGAAGTTTGTAGTTGTCTGTGTGATTTGCTACGCCTTACGCCCTGCTGCGAGTTCATCCCGAGCAGCTGGATTCATCTGCGCCGACTGAATAAACACACCCCTACAATCTATATATATATATATATATATATATATATATATATATATATATATATATATATATATATATATAGGGAAAAAGGGGATTCTTTGGGCTTGGTTGGGAACACGTTCGAAAAGAAGTCAGACGTGGAGAAGGAAAAGAGAATGTATTTGACATGTCCGCAGCAGTACAGGCTTTCATTCGAAGAAACTAGGCAACAGGCAGCCTCCTATTATGCAAATTACAACTGTTTAAAATAACAAAAAATAATAACACGTGGTGGCACGACGTTATTCAGAATCCTGCGAAGCCTACCTGTGCGCAAAAATGTACCACCAATCATGGAAATTGTAAGCGTACCAAGGCACGTGGCTAAACTGCGGACAATGAGGTGGTCACAATACGTACACACTATTTATTTATTTATGGTAATGGCTAAAAAAGAAAAAAAATAGAAAGAACGGAGAGATAAGGATGCCACTCATCTCGACGCTGATCTTTCGAACTTGCAGAAATAGTTTTATTTAGATAGACAGCTTAGCTTTCCTATACGCTTTGATTAACACCTGACGTCACAACTTAAACTTGTCAATTAAAAATGATTATGTGACTTCACGGTCGTAGTGTGATTGAAATCCAGATTGCAATGTAGTGATCTTATTTAATCAAATTAATGACCTTGAATGCTTACATGCTTGGGTAGGCTTGCACTGTGTGCCCTGTGATTATTAAAACGTAATCTAAAAGGGTAGGCAGTTTGCCATATATACTGGAGCTTGCACGCCGAACATTGAAGCAGGTAAGTTATATTGTCAGTGTCACAGGTGACGTTGCCTTTAATTTTGATAGGGTAGTTGAAGGACGCCTGCTAACAGCTACTGATGCCGTTGTCCTTTTGGAACAGCTTTTACAGCGAGATTTATTGCATGGTACACAGCGAGTAAAATCGGGACGGGTGGTTTTCGAACAAGTTAAAATATCACGCAAAATTTTAGCACGTGTGTATGCAGCTCGGGGCGGTTCCTGGAAGACGTCCTTTTGGCGGTCACTTTGTATCAGGATGTTGTTATGTCTCCTTAAAATACCTTTTACATTATAGGAGAGGGGCAGAGTAGGTTAAAACCAAGTTATTTTGCGGTTCTGAGACCGGATTGTAGAACAATGTAACCACTTGCGGTCAAGTGCATCGGCGCGTTTCACAGCACCATTAATTATCTTTGCGGGATATTTTTGTTTAGTCAGAACGAATCGAAGTTCTTCACAATTCCCGTAGAAGCCAGATGGTTCGGAACATATCATTTTAAAATAAACATCCTGAATGTATGGAATATTCATTTTTGCAATGCTTTGCATGGCTGCTGTTAAAGTGAAGATACTGTTGGCAGTCAGTAAGTTTTCATAAAGACAAGTAGTTAGTTTTTCGCCATTAGTTATATGTAAGCGGTTATTTTTGCGCAGTTTGCGCAGTAAGATGTATCTTACCCAATACCATTTCACACGATTCATTGCACAATATTCACCCCAGGGTAATAACGATTAACTTTTTTTAAATGCTCCTCGTTTTCTCCGTCTCACTGAGCAAAAACCGACGTTTCGCGGGGTCGCGATAGAATAACTGTTTAAATGTTTTTTTTTTTACGGTACTTAATCAGTGATCTTACACGATCAAATAATACTCAGGTTTTATTTGCCATAGTCGGCTAGTATCAGAATGTTTCTTCAGTGTGTTAATGGCCCCCGACCCCGGATATTGCAGGATTAAGTGCCACGTGTATTTCACCCTCGTGATATTTTGTGTCATGGTTGTGCGATGAAAGCGACTGACATATCTCGACATATCTTGCTTTTTCTTGCGCAACATTTTAAGATGCATGGCTTGAGTGCGAAACGTGTCGTTTTGTATGTAAACCCTTTATCTATCCTGCACCGCAGGCACATCACACGCGTGGAACTTTATTTTGATATGCTGATGTTTGTTGGTGGATAATGGCTGGTCATATTGCACCTGGCGGTTTGTGGTAGCGCTTGACGGACGAAGTTGTAGACTATCGCGCGCTTCGGCTAGCTAGGACTGTGGACTCGTGAGCCTGTGTTTCTGTGTTACCGTTTTCCGTGAACCCCTGTCTTGACTGTGTGTCTCTGCCCCTGTTGCCGTTTCCTATAAATCCGTGTCTTCGTGATAATTTTGGTGGAGGTGCTGGGTGATTGTCCTCTCAAAGCCGCACACCCCTCTGCGAACCAACGACACCGAGCTTTTGCCCGTGGACACGCCAGTTCATCGCGTCAGCCGGAGGAGCCTGGGCCCTTAGAGTCCACATCATCAACGAGCCTCCGACCAGCCACGCAAATCACTACGGCGGTCATACAAGGTACTCCTGTTTACCTTCAAAACCCCCGAGTGCCGAAATCGTTCTATGGCACTGCGCATGAAAACGTTGAGGACCGGTTAACTCAGTTCGAACGAGTCGCGTCCTTTAATCAGTGGGACGACGACTTAAAGCTACGGAACGCCAATTTCTGCCTGGAAGACGGTGCTTTGACGTGGTATGAGAACCGAGAAGACACATTAACATCATGGCCTCAGTTCCGCCGTCTTATCACGGAGGTGTATGTCAGCCTGGATAGGCGCGAACGAGCAGAACGGGCTCTACAGTCCCGGATACAGATGCCAAACGAGTCCGTCATGATGTATGTTGAGGACATGACGAAACTATTTCGACATGCGGATCCCAACATGTCTGAAGACAGTAAGCTGCGCCAACTGATGCGTGGGGTTAAAGAACAACTTCTTGCTGGTCTTGTGCGTAGCCCACCAACTACAGTTTCCTCATTTTTATCAGAGGCGGTCACGATAAAAAATATCCTGCAGCAGCGCTCGGCTCTCTACGACATCCCAATCCTCGCTACAGCTGCTGCCGAGACTCTTATAACTGACCACCTCCGAGATCTTATTCGTGCAATTGTACGCGAGGAACTGCGGAAGGTTTGGGGCACGTTATAACCCAGGGGTGATTCTCTCGCACATATAATCCGCGAACAGATTCAGCAAGTCACGCAGCCATTTCTGCATGTTGCTGAAGCTCAAAGTACCCCTGTTCCTGATTATCCTCGTCCTACTTACGCTGACATTCTCCGACGCCCTGTTCCAGTCCAAGCTCCGTTGTCTACATTACCACCAACCCAGTGCATGCCCGTCCAGCAGCCAACGCAATACATTCCTGTACAGCAACCAACGCGGTACGTGCGGCCACCGCGGTCACACATACGACGAACGGATGTCTAACGGCCCCCTGGAAGTCGCCGCCTTTGCTACCACTGTGGGTAACCTGGTCACATTTTCCGGTGGGGCCCTTATCGGCAACTCAGACCGGAGGGATTTTATGCCAACGCCCCCATACGCACGTTCGGTCAACGACCTCGTGACATTGGAGACAACTTCGCACAAGAGAACCTCCGGATGGCACGCCGACAATCCAAGTCTGCATCCCCACGTCGGCCATCCACTGCAACTGGTGACTTCCCGCTAGCACCGCCTCGTCGCTCGCCAAGCCCCCGCCTGGAAAACGGAGTAGAGCGACCTCCGTGGACGGGGCCGCTAAATGTCAGCACGAAGAAGTCCCCCAATGAGAACAGATATGGATTTTGGAGCGAAACGACAGCATTTGGTTCACGAGAGCGGCTATCGCTGGACATCCCTGTGTGCATCGATGGTCATTATGTCAGCGCTTCAGTGGATACCGGAGCAGACTTTTCAATTTTGAGTGGGAAACTGGCAGTGCATCTTAGGAAGGTAATGACACCATGGTGTAGCACGCAGATACGCACGGCTGGGGGGCATGTAATTACTCCTATTGGACAGTGCACGGCTAGAATCCAGATTCGTACGGCAACGTTTGTTGTCAGCTGTGTCGTTCTCCGAGAATGGTCTCGTGCTTTGATTATCGGTGTGGATTGTCTTAGGGAATATGGCGCCATCATCGATTTCCGCCAGCGAACGGTCTCGTTCTCAACGGAGAAAGCGGCTGCCAGCCCCACCGACGGCCGACGTACGTGCGCCCTACGAGTTTCAGCCGAGTGTATTTCAGTGCCTCACCGCTCCAGTGTGTTTGTGAGTGTTGTGTGCGACGGGCAACGTGCGGACCGATAATTGCTGAAGGCAACCGTTCGCTTTTATTTTGTCATGGCATCTGTGCAGCTCGAAGCTTGATTATTCTCAGCAATGGTCGCTCGGAGCTTCTCGTCACGAACTTCACGAATGAATCTCGCCACTTCTATCACTTTACTGCCATCGCTTTCGCCGAACTGGTAAATGAAGTTTCCGAATGCTTTGCGTCTGACATTATTGATACTCCTGGTGTCCTAGACCACATCGATGTTAGCAGTGACCTTTCTGCCTGTCAACAACGCGACCTGCGTGCTTTACTGCTGGAGTACGCCTCGTGCTTTGCTTCATCATCGAAAGTCCGGCAAACTTCTATCACCAAGCATCGCATCTTAACGTCTGACGATGTCCGGCCTATTCAAAAGCAGCCATACCTGATTTCGGCCAAAGGACGTGAGGCAATTCGGACACAAGTCCAGGAAATGCTTAATGATGATGCTATTCGGCCGTCTAAAAGTCCGGGGTTGTCGCCAGTCGTGTTGGTTAAGAAAAAGTATGGCACGCTGCGCTTTTGCGTTGATTACAGGAAACTGAATGACATCACAAAAAAAGATGTATATTCATTGCCCCGTATCGACGATTAGCTCGACCGACTTCGCAACGCCAAGTTCTTTTCCTCCATTGATTTAAAAAGGTGTTATTGGCAGACAGAACTTGGTGAGCGCGATCAGGAAAAGACTGCCTTTGTGACACCCGATGGCTTATATGAATTTAAAGTATTGCCTTTCAGTCTGTGTTCAGCGCCAGTGACGTTCCAGAGAGTGATGGACACCGTACTTGCTGGCCTTAAAAGCCAAATCTGTTTGGTTTATTTGGACGACGTCATCGTGTTTTCAGAAACATCTGAACACTATCTTAAACGGCTGCGAACGGTATTGGACGCTCTTCGCTCGGCCGATTTGACACTCAAAGCGGAAAAATGTCGCTTTGGATATCAGCAGCTGAAATTTCTCGGTCATGTGGTTAGCGCTGACGGTATACGGCCTGATCCTGACAAAACAGCCGCTGTCGCCAACTTCCCCATTCCTACCACGAAGAAAGCAGTCCGACGTTTCTTTGGCCAGTGCGCGTACTATCGCCGTTTCATTGATGATTTTGCACAGATTGCAGAACCTTTGACGCGCCTGACACGTGATGACGTCCCGTATGTCTGGTTTTCCGAGCAGCAGGAGGCATTCACGAGCTGCGCCAACGGCTTTACAACCCCCCCCCCCCCCCGTTCTTGCACACTTCGATGAGGACGCCGCCACCGAAATTCACCCCGACGCCAGCATCGTCGGTCTGGTCCAGCACCAGCAAGGCGAGGAAAAGGTGATCGCTTATGCCAGCCGCACTCTTTCTCGGGCAGAATCAAACTATTCAACTTCTGAAAAAGAGTATGTCTCGCCGTCGTTCAAGCCACAATGAAATTCCGGCCTTACCTCCACGGCCGTAAATTTAAAGTTGTGAGAGACTATCATGCTTTCTGTTGGCTGGCTAGTCTCCGAGACCCATCAGGACGTCTTGCACGGGGGAGTCTTCGTATGCTGGAATTTGATTACTCCGTCGTTTATAAATCTGGACATAAACATGAAGATGCTCACACACTATCTCGATCAGCTGTGGAGTTGGCCCATGACAGTACGGACGAAGACGCCCATTTTCTTGGCATTATCAGTTCCTCTGATTTAAAGGCCAGGCAACGGGCTGATCCAGACCTCAAAACTGTGATCAATCATCTGGAGGGTTTCGATTCTACAGTATCTCTACTGTTTGCTAAGAACTTGTCATCCTTCTGTACGCGCGACGGAATCCTCTACAAGAAAAGCGCCGGCAACAGTAACCGAGCTTATCCCTGCAGATCTCCGCAATGAAATCCTTCATGCTTGCCATGATGAACCCACCGCTGGACACTTGGGCTTTGCACGCACTCTCACCAGAGTGCGCCAAGCGTACTGCTGGCCCAAACTTGCCGCCACCGTTCATCAATATGTTAGAGGTTGCCGCGAGTGCCAGCGACGCAAAACACCGCCATTGAAGCCAGCGTGGGTTTCCTGCAGCCTATTCTCCCACCGCTAGTACCATTCGACCAAATTGGTATGGACTTTCTAGGCCCTTTTCCTCTATTGTCAGGTGCCAATAAGTGGATTATCGTGGCTAAGATTATCTGACACGTTACGCGGAAACTATGGCAGTGCCACGTGCAACATCCTCCGAAGTGGCACAATTTTTCATGACGCAGATTCCTTCGTCATGGCGCCCCTTCATACGTCATCACTGATAGTGGCAAGCATTTACAGCGCGTCTCCTTGAAGAAGTTTTTCAACTAAGCCAGACACATCACCGAAAGACTACTGCCTACCATACTGAGTCTAATGGCCTTACGGAGCGACTAAACAAAACAATAGCGGACATGCTCGCCATGTACGTAGATGTGCGGCATAAAACATGGGACGAGATATTGCCTTATGTCACATTTGCATATAATAAGGCCGTCCAAGAAACAACTCGATTCACTCCGTTTCGCCTAGTATGCGGACGCGATGTACGCATGCTCGACGCTATGCTGCCATGTGCGGTTGACGACCAGCTGCTTACGCTGATGCAGAAGAATTCACCAACTACACCGAGGAAGCTCGCCAACGCGCCCGTAATCACATTACAAAACAGCAAGCAACAGATGCACGCCGATATAACAACCGACATCGCTACATCGTGTTCCAGCCTAGTGATAAAGTCTGGGTGTGGACACCTATGCGGTGCCCAGGCCTGTCAGAAATACGTTGTGTTCCAGCCTGGTGATAACGTCTGGGTGTGGACACCTATGCGGTGCCCAGGCCTGTCAGAAATACGTTGTGTTCCAGCCTGGTGATCAAGTCTGGGAGTGGACACCTATGCGGTGCCCAGGCCTGTCAGAAATACGTTGTGTTCCAGCCTGGTGATAAATTCTGGGTGTGGACACCTATGCGGTGCCCAGGCCTGTCAGAAATACGTCGTGTTCCAGCCTGGTGATAAAGTCTGGGTGTGGACACCTATGCGGTGCCCAGGCCTGTCAGAAATGTGTTCCAGCCTGGTGATGAAGTCTGGGTGTGGACACCTATGCGGTGCCTAGGCCTGTCAGAAATACGTTGTGTTCCAGCCTGGTGATAAAGTCTGGGTGTGGACACCTATGCGGTGCCCAGGCCTGTCAGAAATACGTTGTGTTCCAGCCTGGTGATAAAGTCTGGGTGTGGACACCTATGCGGTGCCCAGGCCTGTCAGAAATACGTTGTGTTCCAGCCTGGTGATAAAGTCTGGGTGTGGACACCTATGCGGTGCTCAGGCCTGTCAGAAATACGTTGTGTTCCAGCCTGGTGATAAAGTCTGGGTGTGGACACCTATGCGGTGCCCAGGCCTGTCAGAAACACGTTGTGTTCCAGCCTGGTGATAAAGTCTGGGTGTGGACATCTATGCGGTGCCCAGGCCTGTCAGAAATGCGTCGTGTTCCAGCCTGGTGATAAAGTCTGGGTGTGGACACCTATGCGGTGCCCAGGCCTGTCAGAAATGTGTTCCAGCCTGGTGATGAAGTCTGGGTGTGGACACCTATGCGGTGCTCAGGCCTGTCAGAAATACGTTGTGTTCCAGCCTGGTGATAAAGTCTGGGTGTGGACACCTATGCGGTGCTCAGGCCTGTCAGAAATACGTTGTGTTCCAGCCTGGTGATAAAGTCTGGGTGTGGACACCTATGCGGTGCCCAGGCCTGTCAGAAATGCGTCGTGTTCCAGCCTGGTGATAAAGTCTGGGTGTGGACACCTATGCGGTGCCCAGGCCTGTCAGAAATGCGTCGTGTTCCAGCCTGGTGATAAAGTCTGGGTGTGGACACCTATGCGGTGCCCAGGCCTGTCAGAAATACGTTGTGTTCCAGCCAGGTGACAAAGTCTGGGTGTGGGCACCTGTGCGGCGCCCAGGCCGGTCAGAAAAACTTCTCAATCGTTACTTTGAACCCTACAGAGTATTGCGTCGCCTCTCAGAAGTTACGTACGAGGTTATTCCAGACGGAACTGTACTGAGTTCTACTCGTCAGTGCTCGTCTGACCTAGTGCATGTGCTTCGCATGAAGCCCTGTTTCACCCGCTGAATGCTGTATTTACCATCCGGATCAGGTTTTGCTTTGGGCTTGCGTTTTTTGTTTTCGAGAGGGGAATAATGCCACCTGGCGGTTTGAGGTAGCGCTTGAAAGACGAAGAAGTTGTAGACTTTAGCGCGCTGCGGCTAGCTAGGACTGTGGACTCTTGAGCCTCTGTCTCTGTGTTACCATTTCCCGTGAACCCCAGCAGTCTTGACTGTGTGTCTCTGCCCCTGTTGCCATTTCCCATATATCCTTGTCTTCGTGACAATATGTTCCTGGACTGTGCATGTATATCAGTAATGAGCACCTCTCCTTTCTGCATTATTTGCCAAAGGCCGGACCGTGGTCAAAACGTCTGAATAAAATATACCGCTTTTTTTTGTGGCCTGGAACAAGGTACGCGGAACCACGCGTACCTGTTATTTCGAGGAATAGCAGCTCGGGTGCTTTAGATAGCAGCCGGCAACATTATTTTCCTTTTTGATTTTTTAAACATAAACCACTACCACCATCTACGCGCTGACGAAAGTTGTCCGACAACAGCGCCTGCTCGCTGTGAGTTCTGCCGAACATGCGTTAGTGAATTTACCAAACAATGAAGCAAACGATAACGCTTACGCACCGTCGAAAATAATGCAGGAAGTTGGGGCTCAGCTAGAACTTGTTCTACTCTTGGAAAGAGAATGTCTTCCAGGTATGCAAGAAATGAGCCAGCAGCCACTCTAGCACAAAGGGAACCATGGGTAATATGTGAAGTAATAATTATTCGTGGAGGTAACTGCTCAGAAAGTAGAAGAAAAACAACCATATGGTTCCGGTGGAAAGCGAGCCCACGACCTTCGATTTTCGTCTTCGGTGCTCTTCCGACTGAACTACGGTGACGGCTTTTTAATCTTCCTCTTTCTTAGGTATTTACGTCACGTATAACCTGTCCTCAAGAGTGTACAAATGTAGGGAAAGTGAGAGGCTTGCTATGATACACAAATGAAAGAAGCCAACAGTTAGTGATGCCAAGGAAAGCATATACGGGATTGTTTTCTTTTCTATTTTTGCAGTTGATATGAATTAGCAATGTAATACTGGACAATATTACACTACTAATTCTTCCGCGGTGGCGAGGTGATTAAGGCGCTGGACTGCTGTGCCCAAGGATGCGGGACCGAATCCCGGCCACGGCGGCCGCATTTTGACGGAAGCGAAAAGCAAGGCAGACGAAGGTCAGGTGGGTGCATAACTGAACTTGGTTTATTCCATCACAGCTGTCGAGCAGCGGGGCTTATCTTACAGCCAGCTCTCGCGATAGTCACGCGCCGCCGCTATCGCTATAGCCAGGATGGGTACACAACCATGCCCGCGTGCTGTGCGATGTCAATGCACGTTAAAGAGCCCCAGGTGGTCGAAGTTTCCGGAGCCCGCCACTACGTGGTCTGTCATAGCCCGAGTCGTTTTGGGATGTTAAATCCCATTAAGGTAAAGTTAACCTCTATTTTGTCAACAAAAAAAAAAAATAAAAAAAGAAATTAATCTTTGATGCTTTCCTTACCGTCGCTAAAAGTTGGCTTCTGTCCTTGAGCGTGTTCACCAGCGCCACCCTCCCCCACAGCGGCGGGCGGGTATCATCCTGTGATACCGCGAGTGCCACTTTGAATGTAATCTAATTGACGGGGCGCGGAGGGCGCGGTAGCTCATGCAGCGAAGGAGCATCGGACACGAAAATCGGCAGTCATGAGTACGAATCCCACCGGCGGCATGTGTTTTTTTTTCCTACTTTCTCTAAAATTATATCCACGATTAATTATTCCTTCACGTTCACCAACACCAAAAAAGGAAAGCATCCCATATGATCTCCTGCTGGCTGCTCTCTTACGTACCTATGCTTAACGAAGCCACTTGCTTGTTGATTGTTTATTTCTTTTGGAGGTTTAATTTTCCAAATAAAGTAATTCCACACAGGGACGCCGTAGTGAAAAGCTCTGGAAATTTCGACCACCAGGAGTTCTTTAACGTGCACTGACATCACACAGCACACGGTCACCTGGCTTTTCGCTTCTATCGAAAAGTGGCCGTCGCGACCGGTATTCGATCGATTGCATATCATCAGTCGAGCGCCCTAATCGCTGCGAGGTAGTTTGCTGATTAGCTCTCCCGAGTATAGCCGTATGCAACTCAGAAACAAGAAAAAGAAAAACTGTGCGTGCCCCTCAAAAGACCCGCTCGAAAGTGCGCCCGTGAGGAAATAATTTATGCACCGGCATTGACTGCACTCTTCTCTTCATTATTTTTTCCCTTCGTTTAGATACGTATCTCTAGATAACCAAATTCACCCGAAAGAAATACCCCTGTCACACGAACACCTCTGATCCTCGTTGCACTCGATCTGCACTGAGGTATTCAAGATAGGATTGAAGCATGCAGTGCTGCCCGGTCGTTCGAACGACAACAGAGAAGTTTCCTTTCTGTGCGATAGGTGACGTCGAGGGTGGCAGCGCACGCTCTCTAACCACTTGAAAAAATCGAGAGCGATTAAGGAAGGGGCTTTGAGCAAACCAGGCTCGGGCTCGATTGCACTTGAAAGTTGCTGCATGACACCCTTGATCAGCACTGAGTTGAGTGCAGATCGAGTTTGACTAGGTTCGAAATTGTCTGTGCACGTGATACGGATATTACTCTCGTAGAGAAACTTTTCCTGGTTTCCTTGCTGATTTATAAAGCTACCTGGTATCTCATCGGAATTTCCTGCCTCGGACATGAAACTTGCTTCGCACGAAGCCGAACAGCAGCCAAGCAGACGACGTTAGGAGGATGATCGGCGCGCATACGCGCTTCCAGTGCCGTATTGCACTCTGATTGATCTCCCCGTCGCGACACTACGTGGGAATCGACGCTAGCGCGATACGTTTGAATAAGTGGCCGACTATACTCGTCTGAATATATCCAGCAAACTCAGAAAAAGATTGTACCCTACGAATCGCCACTCGGTATCCATTTTATCCACGACCACACACACACGCATACACACGCGTGCACACGTATGCGTAACGTCTTTATTTATGCATTTTTTACTTCGTCGAAAGGAATAAATTGGATGTGTTCAAGCGATATATGAAGTAGAGATCGAAGAAATTGCGTCAGCCGATCGAATAGTGCAGCGTTTTGTCATGTACGCTCAATCGACCCCTCAGCCGTCGCCTCTGACTCTCTCGTGTCTTAATACTAATTGTTCTCGTAGACACGGAACATTTTATGACTGTACTCTGATATCTACTAAACACAAGTTTGCATCAGGTTCCAACATGCCGATGTGTTCCGGTGAACTTCAGAGAGAGACTAAACCCTTTTGGCTATCGCTACCCCATGCATACAAAAGATTTCAGCTGAGAGAAAACAAATATAAGCAATATTTGACACACTCTCTGAATTCGTGTGACAGTAAAAGAAATCTAGCTTTAACTCTGAGGAGTATTGGAAAAGACCGCAGTTAATTCGATGCGTATAGCTTGGTGGGAAAGATTCACCAGACGTTGCTGACGTGCAGTGATAGTTGTTTGAACTAGTTCAGCCCTAATGCTTGAAGGTAAAACGCCTTTCAAAAGATACAAGACTGACGAAACATGCACAACAAACAACGGCAGTAGGTGGGGCTAAGCACTTGTGGAAACTAAAATTTATTCTCTGACGAAAATCCACGAACCTCAAATTTATGTGACCCCAAATTTATTTCGGTCCGAAAGCTGCATTAACCAATACATATTATTTATGGAGCTGACTCCAACTAATTTGGCGTATCTCGTCTAACGTCACTCATTTAAAAGCGCTTTTCTATGAGCGGTTCAGAAAACTTTCAGAGGGAGGCGGAGGACAGCAGACCAATATGGCCAGACAACCTAATGACACTATCTGACAATGGAACTACCGAGGATTCTGCAGGAAACGGGCAGTGCTACAGCAGTTCAATAATAAAAAAGCTGGCCTCGATTTATTAGCCTAAACAAAGGCTAATGCTAATATAGCTATTTACCAACCTTTCGCATCAGGTGTCGCAACCCTCATCAAAGGAAACATGACCGCAATCCAAAGCGACACAAAGATCCTGGACTAACACATACTCGTAGAAATTGTCCCATCGAAGAAGCCTGGTCAGCATTTTCGTCTTAAATATATACTGCAGTATGGAGCTGCGAAAAGCAAACTTTTGATCGCTCTTTCAAAAAACCCTGCGTCTCGCTGGCGCCCGCATGTTCCTGATAGTGGGGTATTGTAATGCCAAACACCACGCATGGGGATACGACGTGGGGGACATGAAAGGACGCAAACTGTGGATTTAGGCCCAGTAATAAGGACTGATGCTACTCACTTATTCGCCCCCCCCCCCCCCCCTCAGGACGGTAACAACCTAACGAAATATACTTCTGCCGATATGACACTCATCAAAAACGTAGATAACGAGACCTGGATTAATACCGAAGGAAATCTAGGCAGCGATCGTTTCATTTTAGAAACAGTCATACAAGCAGGCCCTGAAAGTGCTGAAAGGGTAAAAACACTAATTCCCTCACTGATCGAATGGGGAACAATCAGAAATGAGAGACCCGAATGCGACCCTACCGGCCCAGACATCTTAGACATATAGCTCAGTGGACGAGCGACATTTGTCAAGATGTCAGGTCGGCCACCAAAACACTGGACCGGGCGGATGAGCTGGAAATAGCCGATATCAAACTTCTCCACATGTGGATGCTAAGAAATAGAAAAGCGGCACAGGAAGCAGAAATGGAATCGAAACTTAAAAGGCAACTCAAGCGGTTTTAGAAGTCCACTAAATTAAAGGAGTTGTATGTGTGAAGGGTATTAGGTTAAATCATGCCAATTAAATTCACGACGTAATCATTGAATGAAACAATTTCAGCATGCAGGCTTCTCCGCAGTACACGGTTACAAGTAGGGACACTAATGATGACGTCATTTGCACAGGTGATTCAATTACAACTCAGAAACGCTTGCTCTGAAGAAGAAGACCAATGCCAACGAATGCAAAGGTCGCGATGTTTTGTTCGGCGGCATAGGGTGACTCACAGAAAGAATTGGCTAAAGCTGTTGAAATTCTAAACATCACCCATAACGACATCATCGTCTAGCTTCACCGCTCTGCTGCAATACATTGAGGAGAAGCATAAGAACTGTCACAATTTTAACGCTAGATTCTATCATAACTTTAAATGGTAGCACAAAACCACTTCGGTAGCCTAATCTACAAGTTTCATATATTCTAAGCGCGCATCTCGGAAAATTGAGAAAAAACACACCCGCTTCCCTTTAAGAAACCCGGCAGACCATGCGGCCCACCTGGTCCCCCACCTTACGGAGTTTCGCCAAGGTAGTGTCCGACCGTCTATGTTGATGAATGAAGAGCCCCAATACCCGGACTTCTGTGCGTTCAGGAATTGATCCTGTCTCTAAAAAGAGCTCAATTTTGGCCGTACACTTTGGTGAGGGGCGTATGTGTACAAATTCAGATTTTTGTGGGGAGCATTGAAGGCCGCAGCGGCGAGCATACCGGTCCACTATGGTTGCCGCTTACTGCAGGTTTGTCTCAATATCTCCAAGAGAACCTTGCGTGGCCCACAGGGTGATGTCATCGGCATACAGCGCATGCTGCACACCAGCGACAGCACCCAACTGGGCCGGCAGGTGCATCATAGCCAGATTGAATAAGAGAGGAGACAGCACTGCACCCTGTGGTGTTCCTCTGGTTCCAAGTTGGAACGGGCCATGTTCGGTGTCCTGGATTTTAATGTAGGATTGGCGATCTGTCAAAAATTGCCGAATGTATCTGAACGCGTTGCGTCCGCAACCGGTTTGTGAAAGATGAGTGAGTATTACCTCATGAGTAACATTGTCGAAGGCTCCTCTCAAGTATAAGGCGAGTATGACCCTGTCGTTGTGAGGGCATTCGACCGGGTCAAGAACGTCCCGATTAAGTTGTAGCAAAACATCCTGTGCGGACCTGTACGGGCGAAATCCGAACATGGAGTCTGCGAAGATGTGTTGATTTTCCAAGAACTCGGACAACCTGTCACGCACCATCGTCTCCATTAGTTTGCCCGCACACGAGGTCCGCCGGGTTTCTAACAAACGTGGGGGGTTGCGGTGCAAAGACGCCTTGCGGCTGGCGCATGCATTCGTGACCAGTAGAATCTTGTATTCGACTACTTACCTCCACCTTCGGAAACAAGACGAGGATGCACTCGAAGTCGTCCCGCGCAAAATTTTTAAGAGAGCCCTCGATCTCCCCGTGAACACCTCCAACCAGCGTCTACTGGGCCTGGGCATGGTGAATGCGTTCCGGGAGATCCGAGAGGCTCACTTAACCAACCAATACACACGTCTTTCTAAGACACTGTCGGGTCGCCGCCTCCTTGCCCGGCTATATACATCCAACATACCACCCTTATGAAGGATCGTGTACGCCTCCCTTTCGAGTGGAGATGCGCCCTCCACGTACGCCCTCTTCCTAAAAACATGACACGTGAAGACCACAATGACCGGCGCCTGGCGCAGGCGGAAGCCCTGGGCCGCCATTATGGGTCGAAACCCGGCATTTACTACGCGGACGCCTCCGGCCACCACCATGGGGGATGGTACACGGCCGCAGTGGTTCACCAATCCAAAACGGTTAACGGGCTTACATTTCGCGCCCGTGACATAACCCACGCGGAGGAGGTCGCCATTGCGCTGGCAGCCACCCACACTGATTCTAAAGCAATTATCTCCGACTCGCGAGGGGCCTGTCGGAACGTCGAGCAAGGCTGGGTGCCATACTTAGCCTACCGACTACTTCCAAATTGCACCTACACCGTGGACCCCGCTTACCGGAATATAGTATGGGCTCCTGCTCATATGGGTCTCGAAGGGAATGAGGCAGCCGACGCCGCCGCCCGCGCGCTCTCTTTCCGGGCTTCCCATCTCGACCCTCTAGATCAGGATCTCGAATTCGAACCCGCGTATTCTTTTAAAGACATTGTTCTTTATTATCAATCTTGTCATAGCCTTTACCCTCGCCCGAGTAAAGGTCTATCTAAGACGGAGGAGCGGCTTCTACTCCGTCTTTATACCAACACTCTGCTGTGCCCGGCAGCACTAAAACATTTTAATCCCTCCTTCACGGGCAGTTGTCCGCACTGTGCGGAGAATTCTTCGGACATCTACCACATGGTGTGGGCTTGCCCATCCAACCCAGCTGTTCCTCCTCACCCCAACCCCACTCGGGAGGACTGGGAGGCGACCCTGCTCGGCTGCTATGACCTGCAGGCCCAAAAGGCCTTCCTTGGTCGAGCGCGCCCGGGCAGCGGCCGATGCCACTGGGGTCCCGTACTAGGGACCCCACCCAGTATCTGTAAGGGCTGGATGTTCATAGATCCGGCGGATGCATACATCCACCCCTTTTGGATCAATAAACGTTTGTCACCACCATCCCTTTAAGAAGGCGGATCGCCAAGCTCAATAAGTAAATTGAGGAGCACGCGGCGCAGCTAGCTAAGCAAAACTGGGAGTCCACATGCGACCGGCTGGAAGGTATATAGGGCTTACACGAACATGGAATCTCTTCCGACACTTATTACAAGGGGACAGCAGCCGTACCATCCAACGATAGAATCTTCAAAATATTCTGCACAGATACACTGGAACCACGGAATATTTACTGCTAGAACTTCAGGACCGCTACATAGGTACAGTACATGGCGTATATCTACCGGATTATAAAGGTAAAGACAATACGCAACTCGACCCCCCTATGAGCAAGGCAAACATTCGTGCAGAGATAGCCAAACTGAACAACAAATCAGCGTCGTGTCCGGATGGAATCATAAACAAAATTCTTCGTAACCTGGACAAGGATACCTTAACAGCACTAATAATTACATAAAAAAATGTTGGGAAGAATGAAAATTTCTTCGAAGTGGAATACGGCCGAGATAGGAATGATCCCCAAATCGGGTAAAGAGCATCAGCTTGAGAGTTTTCGCATTATCTCATTGACCTCGTGCGTAGGTAAGCTGATGGGGCATGTAATTCAAACACATCTCAAAACATCTATGGAGGAGAATGAATTATTCCGGCAAAATATTCTAGACTTCCGGCCCAAGCTGTCCAAGCAGGACCCCATGATACAAATTAAACACCAATTACTTGACATGATCACAGAGGACAAGAGAGTTATCGTAGGATTGGGATTGGAGGAGCCGTTCGAACGTTCATCACGAGGCTTTTGTAGCAGATCTTCGCCATCTTGGGAACGAAATACGAACATACAACTGCATTAGGGACTTTCTTACAGGTAGAATAGCTGAACTTCGCATGGAGAGCCCGAATCCGAAGAACTGCGACTGGGAAGCAGGTGCGCACGCCACAAGGCTCGATTCCATTTCTCTTTAATGTGGCCGTGCTTGATCTGACATAGAACGCATTCGAGGCATAAATTTTAGTTTGTGTGCAGACGACATCACTCTCTGGAAAACAGTAAGTGGTACCCAAACAGAGGAGAGACTGCAAGAAGTCGTAGACGCGGTCGAAGCATATACGTTGCCCCCGAGGACTAAATAAGATGCTCGCCAAAAAAGTCCTAATTTCTTATCTACCGGCAAACACGCTCAAGCAAGCAGACTGAGTACAACATAACGCTTTCTGTCGGAGGAGTACCCATACCCCAGGTACCCAAGATCCGGATTTTAGGTATCATGCTCCACGAAAATGGTTTTTAATGGAGGCTCGGTTAAAGTCCTTCAAGCGCTGCATAGCAGATGATGCGACTCATTCGAAGAATTATTTACAGACACTCCGGCATGAGAAAAGCAAATCTCCTCAGGTTAGTCGTATACAGGCTTTCGTGATTAGCCACATAGCATACATTTCCCCACATCTCCGACCCAAGGTGGCTGAGAAAGAGAAAATCGACATCACTATCAAAAAGTGAATTAAACAAGCAATATAGGGCTGCCAATCCGCACATCAATCGAGCGACTTCTAGGTCTAGGCGCACAGAACGCTCGGGGAGATTATAGAGGCAGTTACGATCTCGCAGTATGAACGCCTCTCTGCCACATCAGCTGGTCGGTTCTTTCTTGCAAAGCTAAGCATCAACTACGAGGGTCAGGCTACAACCAAAGTGGATATCCACGAAATGAGATCCGCAGCGAGCTAATAATTCCACACTTTCCGAAGAGCATGCACTCCGAACACCGAGCGAAGCGTAGGGCAGATAGAGCCAGAACTCCGGGAAAACTGTCGTAATGACTAACTGGTTTTGTACGTTGACGGGTAGACTGACGAAGAGGGAATGGTAGCGGCCGTTACTGACAAACAGGGTAACCTGCTGGTGAGCGGGTTGGTTTCCACAACTCACGCGCACACGGGGTAAGATATCGCCACTGCCATAGCAGTATTATCGGCAAAAAATGTTCACAGCGATTCCAAAACACCAATTAGGAGTTACATCGTGGGACGAGTTTCTGCACAGGCATAAGCGAATTCTACGTAGCTCCCAAATTGGTAGGCAAATTCACATATTGTATGGACACCAACTTGCGCCTCCCTTCCTGGGAACGAGGCGGCCCATGAACTAGTTCGATGTCTTTCCGAGCTGGTCACTCCGGGTCAGCCGAGCGTTTCCCAAACAGACAGGCTACTCAAGTATAAGATACTTTGCAGCACGACAGGCTTCCCAGACTGAAATGCCGACCCGCAGACAAATCGCTTACTAAATATAAGGCATCGGTTTGGAGACGACTCCAAACCAACTCATTTCCAAACCTCCAATTATGCTGCTTCTATTATGAAGAATAATACTACAACAAATGCAAACAATTCAATGCCGATCTAAATCACATATGATCTGGAACTGCGCTCAAGCTTCACTGCGAGTGAATTGATTAAAGACTGAACACTGGGAGACACTGCTGTTCAGCTCCGACCCGGAGACTCCATGCCCTATCTAACTGGCCGCAGACGCAGCCGAAGCTCAAGGGTTAACGGACGTTGTCTAGGCAGGGGGTGGCCTGTAGGCGACTCTCCTGTATCCGTCGGACAATAAAGTTTTTCCGTCCGTCCGTCTAGTATTTTATAGCTTTATTATCAAAACATTTTGTGACTAGACCGAAGGTGTTTACTCTAGACAACCAAACTAATTCTCTCCCACTGCGTAAAGCGGGTAATGGCGATTGATATATTAAAAGCGATAACTCCAAGCGCTTGCCACTACGGGTTCTGAGGCACTTTAAAGGGGCGCCGTGACGTTCACCAGGCCACTAATTTCAGCCGGCCGCTATAGGTCTTTACACCTTCCCGATGCCCCAAAGCCCAATTATTACGGCGAAATCGTAGCGCGTGATATTTTAATCTGATTCAATAATCAGCGTTTTGGCACGAATGTGAGCGGCACACGACGGTGAAGTTCGTTAACGGATATGACGTGTCCTTCTCTGGGGCGTTGCTTCGCTGATTGGTTGGGCACGCACTTTAGATTTTACATCCGAATGTTCTTGAAACTACTACGCAGAAAACAAAAAAATGGTGTTTCAATTCCGCGTGTGCGTGGAGTGCTTGTAAAGATGGGGACTGTAAACTCAGATAAATGCGGTATTGTCAACAAGCGCAATGAAGCGTCTGCTTGCTGTGATGATGGTGATGGTGGCTTTGTCCTTCGTAGCGGGTCGCCGCTGCTATGCCGACCTCCGAGACCCAAACGCTGCCAGCTGCCTTGTGATTTGAGGAGCATGTGGGAGTGGGAGCGGCGAAAACTTGCCATGAATACCACCAGTGTTGCCTGGATTTTTGTTCGACAGCCGCCCTGAATCCCTAGCAATCCCTAGGTCGGAATGTCTCTAGTTGGGGCCACGACAGGCCTGCGGGCCACCGGTGACCGCTCATATACCCATCCTGCTGTGGCTGTGGTTGGGGGTGCCGCGAGCTAGCTCTTGGGGCAGTTTGTACACCTTAAAATTAAAAGAACCTGCTGAAATCGGAACGAATGAAAAAATTATGAATGATGACATGCAAAAATAACATCTCCTGCAATATTAATACAGAGCACGACGACACGGTGTACGCATTCTGTTTTCTTCACTTTCTAAACTGATTAGCCGATTTTTGAAAATTGAAAAAAAAAAAGGAATGAAGAAGGGAGCATGTGTGTAGAACAGTAAGATCAAGCAAATGAAAACCTTGGTCGAGGCAAGACGAGTTATTTACCGTATTCCGATGGCCCGTGGAAAAGTGCATTTATAGGAGAGACAGGCAGGTAGGTCGTTTGCAGAAACATAAAAACTCTCTAAAAGAGGAGACCCAGGAATATGCAGGGTGTTGCACAATTACCAGCGCGCTGTAGAATGCTCCTCCAAACTAAACCGCAAAATCCTCGCAGCTCAAACTTCGCACAGAAATGGCATTTTGCCGTTAGTATTTTTAATGCTAAAGTTGTTTGGCGTACTTGCCTGATTCGATCAGAAGTCGAATGTTCTCATAATATGCGGCGGCGGCGATGCAAGACAAGCCACTGCCTCAGCGATAGCACCGGCATCGCCGCCGCATACGATGGGAACATCCGACTTCTGATCGAATCAGGCAAGAACCATACCATCGACAAAATGCAATTTCTGCCCGAAATTTGAGCTATATATATATATGGACCATATTACGCTACGCTTTCCGGTCTCCCACTATCTTCCTAACATCACATAACTTCATCTACAGCGCCTCGAGGATGCCATCCAACCATCGCGTTCGCTGCCTACCCCTTCTCCGGTGACCCTCAACCTTTCCCAACATCTAATCTTTCTCCAGCGACTCCTCTCTTCTCATCAGATGACCAAAGTTGCTGAGCTTTAACTTTAGAATTTGACCCTCCAATGAGCAGTCAGGGTTTATGGTTGAGAATATCGACTGATTTGATCTTCTGGCCGTCCAAGGAACTCTCAAGAGTCTCCGCCAGCACCACAATTCCAACGCGTCAATTCTTCGGCGGTCAGCCTTCTTCGCAGTCCAACTCTCGCATCCACACATCACAACTGGAAAGACCATAGCACGAGTTATACGGATCTTGGTTGGCAGTGTAATGTCTCTGCTCTTTACTAGGCGGTCAAGGCTAGCCATGGCTCTCTTGCCCAGAAGCAGGCGTCTCCTAAGTTCATGGCCGCAGTCTCCTTCCGGGGTAATCTTGGAACCCAAGAAGAGAAAATCTGTCACAGCTTCTACTTCTTGTCCCTTGCTCCAGGACTTGAAGGGGAAGACGCCATGATCTTTGTCTGTTTAATGTTCAGTTTAAGCCTATATATATATATATATATATATATATATATATATATATATTATACATACGTGTGTGTGTGTCCATTTGTTAACTAAGAATTGTTAACTAACATTGTTACTTTCCGCGGTACAATAAATGAGAGTGAAGAAATCCTTATTTTCAGTGTAGCTGGTCGCATTCCACAAACAACGAGTAGAAAGAAACAATTTTTGATGAAATTTGTCCTCGAGTGTCAGCTTTCAGCTGCCCACCAGCCTGCCTCTAGTTAACGCTATAAAATTAAATAATTTCAAGCCAGCATGACACCAAAGCTGCAGACGCGATAGCGCCTTTAACACGGCGTTTTCATTCCGCGAATTCTTGCCGTTAAGAGACGCAGAGTTTGGCATTGTGATTAACGCCTTTAGTTTGCTTTGTTTGGAGGAACGGAAGGTGCTGTATCTGCCTCACTTCTCGGTGAACGGCGAACTTTAAAATGAAAGGCATAAAACTGGAGGTAGAGCCGCCCAAATCTTTAACTGGCGTGCGCATGACGACCTCCTTTTCTATGCTCCTGCGCCTTAATAAGGACAATACTTGCCAGATGATCAAGATTACGCAAGAGCTTGGTGAGCCATTTCTTATACTTGACTTTTCGCAGGTTAGCTGCTCTGTAACGCTCACAATCACAGAAAGTACTACCGTCACGAACGTCAGTTAAGATTTCGGCAGCTGTACATATGTCGTTGGTTCCAATCTCTGTCGCAAACTAACCTTCAACATGACTAGCAGATGGATGCTAAATGTGACGCGAAAAGGGTATGACACCACCCTGAAAGCTGTATAAGGAATCGATTTTATCAAGATTTTCATATAAATCAGAGCATATATTTTTCCACGAGTTGCGAGTTTCGGCGACGACCATGGCAATGGCGATGCCTTTTCGGCCGAACGAGCTGTATGCGCTTCAGGTAAAATGAAATACGTGCATAATTTTGTTGCTGAACACAACCAGCACCTCTTTCTCTCTTTTCTTTTAATCCACCTTCCTTCGAAGCTTCCCAAGCTTCCCTTACGGTGTGGTTCAGGATTCTACCAAGAAGTGTGACAGATACTGTGCCTTTTCTTTCCTTTAAGCAGCTTAGGAAATACGTTTGCAGAATGGCCCGTGACAGTTCGCTATGCAGTCGGAGTGGCTCCACTATAAGCCTGAAACAGGCTGTGCACTGCCAGAGCATTACTCCCACAAGCAACCCAAAGTATCTGCTGTTTCATTACAATTTAGAAGCAGTTTTGCAGTCATGACGTCACCCCATAGAAACCACGACACACCTGCAGCTTGCAGTTCCTGACTGGGGAGAGAAACATGGAGAGGGACCCAAACGCCGCCAGAGAAAAACGGTGGCGAAGGTGGCACAAAAGGCGTCCCCTCTCTGAAAGCGACCGTGCAGGAACGAGACATGATGGGACCGAATGCTGCACGAGCGCCCCATCGTGACATGCGCCAAACTAATCACACCGCTGTTTAAGGGGCACGAACACACAAACAAACACACAAACGCTGGTAGAGAGGGTAAGTAGGGTTACAGTAGGGTGCAAGTTTTCTAAGAGGGGGTAAGTGAATAGGGACCTGCTTCCAGCAGGTGCAAAGTTACCCCCAAGGCCTTCTAAAGGGGGTAAATGACCATGCTATGCCCTTTTTGCCCCTTTCGCACACCCTTTTTTCTTAGAGTGCAGGAGCCACCCGTTCGGGCCAGTGCTTTCACATGGGAGAGTGATATGAGAATCAGCCTGCGAGTATCCTTGATTCCTTGCATTCTCCTTTCCATTAGGTCACGCATGCACGTTCACACGAGTTGGTTAAAAATTGGAGGACGCTTAAGCTTCGCCTTTAAGAATGGAACGCGATAGCGTTATCGCGCCCGGTTCGCACCTTCTGCTCATTTGCTTGTCGCGCTTTTTGCTATACTCATTTTTATTTATTAATCCTTCCGGGATGTAGATGCGCTGCCAGCCACCTTGCCGAAACTCGCGGGCCTCATGTTGCAGTCGTAGTTCGTCGGCAACATCGTCGCCGATCCTAGCCGGCGCGATGAAGATCTTGGAGGACATGCCCTGTCTATCTTATTCCGTGCGCCACACGCATGATGGCGCTACGTGCATGCCAAGCGAAGAGGAAGTAAAGCGGAAAGGTAATTTGCAACTCGCTTAACTGCGTGTTTTGTAATTCTGTAATTTACATGCTCATAATAAGTATTATATGCCACAATACACTTCTCTAAGGGATATTTCTGAGATAACACCGCAATCAATAGGCGCGCCTTTATCCACTTCAAACCATCTAGCTGGCGTGGCGGAGGGGGATTCCACTTCCGGCTTCGCTAGCGAGCGGACGTGTTTTCATGGGCTCCCACGGAGTGATGTCAGCGGCCCAGCAGGGCCGCGGTAACAGGTTTTCTTCCTCTGAGTATGAGTATCAGGTTGTTTTGCCCAGCCTGCCCACAGGTCGGTTCGTTTTAAATACTATATTTTTGCATGCTGACATAACTGCCCGGCCGTATAGGGTTGAGGATTTTCGAGACACCCTCGCTCAGCTTTCGGTGCTCCCCGAAGTTATCGTTTTGGGGGCGTATCGAATGAGCCATGTGTGGGCAGTTACACTCAAGGATGCCGAAGCAATCAAGAAGGTGGTCAGCATTGGCGAGCTACAAGTGAAGAAAAAGCGATGCCTCGTCATTGACCAGGCCAACAGGGAAATACGCATGAAGGTGCACTGGCTCCTGCACAGTGTACCAGACGAGGACGTGCGTCTCGCCTTCGCTCCTTTCGGCAAGGTCAGTGACATCTCTCTGGAGCACTGGCGTGTTCAAGGAGTGAGAAGCAGCCTTATAGCATATCAGCAAAAAGAGAACGAAACAAAACTTCAACAAGAACTGGAGTTCTTGATAAGCATGGAAAACATTCAGCCTGGTAGTTACACGAACGAAATGAGGGAAGATAAAAGCCAGCTGGAAGGTGTGGATGCGAAAAAACACAAAGCGGCGATTGTACGCGCTAGATCAGAGAAGCTCTGGGCAGGAGAAACGCCAAATAAGCGAGCGCTATCTGACGAAAAAAGATATGCATGTCAGAAAGAAATACGTCAGTTAGCAACCGGGAACGCAATCACATCGGATAACGACGTTATCAAGAAAATGGTTGCGGATCATTTTAAAGACCTGTTTAGTTGCTCACACAAGGCAAAAGAAGGATTTCAGGAATTCCTTTCACTTATGCCAGGTCTGGACGAGACAGTCAAGAAGCAACTGGAGCAGCCAATTACTGAGGGCGAAATAGAATGTGCAATCGATGCCCTCGCCCCAGGTAAAGCACCCGGGCCTGACGGTCTAGGAGCGACTTTTTACAAAGTTTTCAGAACGAAGGCAGCCCGCATGTTGCATAAGGTTCTGGATGAAGCTTACGAAATAAAAAGAGAGCCCTTGTCTTTTACAACTTCGCACATTGTGCTCATACCAAAGAGTGATGATGCGGATAAACGTTTGTTGGTAGGGTCCTATCGTCCAATCACTCTTACCACCGTAGATTACAAGATTTTTATGAAAGCTCTGGCCAAACGCTTGCAGTCAGTGATAACAACTTTAGTTGGACCGCACCAGACTTGTGGCATAAAAGGCAGAAGTATAGCAACTAATGTCCATGTTGCTCGAAGTATTCTTGAGTGTTGCGATGCATTTGGTGACCGCGTGGCTATGATGCAGCTCGACCTGGCAAAGGCATTCGACCGTGTCTCGCACGAGGTTCTGCTATGCGTTTTGGAACATTCGAACGTTGGTATATACTGTTATAACCGAGGGAGTGAGAATGGCCTACACGAGCTGCTCAACGCGAGTCATAGTAAACAGAGAACTCACTGGCAGCCTGCCAGTTTTGTCGTCCGTGAGGCAAGGATGTCCGCTGTCACCCTCGCTGTTTACCTCCAGCCACTCTGTTCGGTCATTGCAAATAGCCAACTTATAACAGGTTATAGACTGCAGGCGGCCCATGTTAAAATCTTGGCTTACGCCGATGATATCGCCATTTTTTGCTCAGACAGAAACAGTATTCAGCATGCCACAACTATTATACAACAATTTTGTGAGTGCACCGGGGCGCAGATAAACTGGGAAAAGAGTCATGACTTTTGGCATGGGGACTGGGGAGCCACGTCGGACAATTTCTGTCGGCTCAATTGGTCATCTGTTTCAAAACAGTATCTTGGTGTACCGCTTGATTCCTATCGCGACCCAGAGCCATATTGGGCTAACCAAGCGTTGGTTGTAAAAGAAAAAGCTGACGCGTGGCAAGGAAGGCAATTGTCGATGTTTTCCCGAGCCACAATCTGCAATCCCTTCCTTGTATCTAAGATCTGGTATGTAATTAATGTGTTGGGTGCCATGAGGATCAGTGTACAAAAAATTGTTTTTGCTGTGTTCATTTGGGCTTCGACATGGGAGAGAACAAGTCGAACCAATCTTTTCCTTCCTGCCAAGAAGGGAGGACTAGGGCTTGTGCATTTATTTCTGCGCCAGGTTGTATCGCGCTTTATTTATCTACGCGACCAAAACAATCAATTTCTCCGGACAGTGATTCAAGTCAGGCTCAGCAGACTCCTTCCATGGTTCGTTGTGTCTTCATGTCAAAATATGTTCGGTGCCGTGACTGGATATCTGCGTGAAGTTATGCTTGCTTATAGGTTGTTAAATGTGCGTTTTTCTCATGAGTATCTGTGCAATGTCACCAAGAAGAAACTCTATAGAGACCTCACTGACATCATGCTTCCCCAGCCATTGTACCGTTTGCCATACCGTGGAGGCCCCGGGCAAGACGTCCTTAAAGAGTTAAAAGAATGCCGGTAATATCTTCAGTCAAAACATTTTTCTTTAAATTGCACACTAACACGCTACCCGTTAAGACATGGCTTCATAGCAAAGGCATTTTCATACCCTGGACTACTAATTGTTTTTTATGCAAAAAACCTGAAACAATAGAGCATGTTTTTCTTGACTGCAGGGACCCAATATTTCACTGGGATGTTTTACAGCGCACGCTTAAGAAACAGTTACCACTCGATCCATATGGAATAAGGTTCTTGTCGATAGAGACTTCACAGGATATACCATATGATTTGATTATGCTTCTGGGCCTGCACTCAATATGGAAAACGAGGATGCAATTTGAACATGCTGATCTTGTTGTGCGTCCTGTGCGCGAGCATTTTGTTGAAAGTGTCGTTTCACTAAGAGAGTGTTACCGAGCACTCCCTGATCCACCAGAATGGATTACCTTGTTTGATGTTTTGTGTCGCTGAGACAATTTTAATCCGTGTTTGCCGAAGCCTGGCTTACGCGTTTTATGCACTGTAAATCTGATTTCACTTTCAAATGTCGAAGTCGGCAATAAAGAAAAAAAAAGCTGGTGTGGTGGAGTGGTTAGCGTGCTCGTCTCGCACCCCGGAGGTCCACGTTCGATTCCTCAGGTCCGCGATTTTTTCTACTGGTTTTTATTTATTAATACTACTGGAATTTTTCGCTCACGGCCAACGCCAGACAACGCGGGAAGGCGGCCGCCGACGACGACATCGACTTTTCTGCGACACGGGGCCCTTGACGCTGTCGCGTTAAAATGAGGCTTTAAATGGCGGCTGATAGCCTAGGCTATTGCATCACACCCTAAAGGTAGAGCCCAACTGTCATTCCTTATTTCGTCATAATTTGTTCTTTCACACCGAAACTTTGCAGAGTCGTTCAGAGAAATAAGTCAAGTAACTGACATTCTAATGGAAATCAAGAAGAAATGGGCATGGGCAGGACATGTAGGGCGAAGAGAGGATAACCGATGGTCACTTAGGGTAGCAAACTGGATTCCAAGCGAAGGAAAGCGTAGCTGAGAGCGGCAGAAAATTAGGTGGGCGGATGAGGTTAAGAAGTTCGCAGGGGTCAAGTGGACGCAGCTAGCACATGAACCGGGTTGATTGCAGAAATATGGGAGAGGCCTTCGCCCTGCAGTGGGTATAGTCAGGCTGACGACGATGATGCTGATGATGATACCGTGTTTTCTACCGTGTGTTGTCTCGCTTATGTTTTTGCCCTATAGGGAACCATTCATTGCGCATTCTACACTGGCTCTAAACAATTAACTTTCTTAAATGCTTCTCTTTGTGTGCGTCGCATTCATCACAAAACCGACTTTTCGCGATGTTGTGATTGGGATGACTGTTAAAATTTTTTATTACCCTGCTAAATGAGTTATATTGCACTCTCAAAGCATAATCAGGTTTTATTTGCCACAATGTTCTACCAATCAGAATGTTTCTGCAGTGCCTGAATGGACCCGGATATTGGTGCAGTAAGTGCCACGTGTATTCCGCCCTCGCAATATTCTGTGTGTTTTGCGCGATGAATGTAACTGACATATCTCGACATTCTTGCTTTTTCTTGTGCCACATTTCAAGATGCGTGACTTAAGTGCAACACGTATTATTCTGTCTGCAATTTGTTTATCTATTTTGCACCGGTGGCACATCACACGCGCGGAACCGTATTTTGATATTCTGATGCTTGGTGGTGGATAATGGCTGCTCATGGGCTCCTGGACTGTGCATGTATATAATTATTGAGCACCTGCTGCTTCTTTCTGCCTTCCTTGCCAAAGTCCAGACTCCAGCCGAAACGTCGGAATGAAGTATGCCATTTTTTCTACCGTGTGTCATCTTGTTTACGTGTATATATATTGCCACGTGCCTAGCGCCGCGCGACAGCCGTGCTTGGTGCCGACGACAACGAAGCGGTTGTTGGCACGAGTGGCGCGCTGATGCTGGACTCTGTGATCGGAACTACAAGCCGACCTTATTCTCGGGTCCTCGGCTACGTGTACCTTCACGGCTCCCTGTGACTTGAGTCGTGACACTGGTGGAGGTGCCATCGATCCCTTCTCCTGCGGACGACCCTACGCGGCCGCCTCTCGTGACCACTCGTGTTCATCGTACCAGCCGACGGCTCCGAGGCTTGCCCCCCGAGGCCTTCCCTCTTGACGAAGAGACCCTAGCTGTGGCAACGACACCGCCCGCCCGTACCATGGCTGTCCCTTCCACCCCTTCGTCCTGTCTCATCCTTCAGACTCCACGTACCCCTAAGCCATTTCACGGTGAGCAGTTTGAAGACGCCGAGGACTGGCTAGCTCACTACGAAAGGGTCGCGACGTTTAACGGTTGGGACGACGCTGCGAAAATGCGGAACGTCTACTTCAGCCTTGAAGACGCTGCTCGGACATTGTTCGAGTACCGCGAGGCCACATTCTTTACGTGGCCGGCCTTCTGAAGCCAGCTCCTCGGCACGTACGCTAACAGTGAACGCCGAGAGAACGTCGAGCGTGCCCTGACCTCTCGAGTTCAGCGTCAGAACGAAGGGGTCGCAATGTACGTTGAAGACGTCATGCGCCTTTGCCATCGCGCCGACCCGTCCATGAGTGAGGAGAAGAAAGTGCGGCATCTGATGCACGGCGTCAAAGACCAGCTTTCTTCCAGCCTCGTGCGGAACCCGCCCACCAACGTCGCGGCGTTTCTGGCTGAAGCTGTGATCATGGAGAAACTGCTACAGCAGCGATGCAGCCAGTACGCTCGGCCGCTGAATTCCATCTCCACACTACCGCCGTCTGACCGAACCGACTACAATCCCGCGGCAGATCTGAGTTTCCTTCGCGACCTCATTCGCACCGTGGTTTGTGAGGAGCTCCAGCAACTTCATGGATCATTTACTCCTGGCGCGGCTTCCCTGGCCCGCATCATCCGTGAGGAGGTCCAGAACGCACTCACGCCACCGATAAGTACAGTCATTCCACCACCACCCCCGGGCCTCGCCCAGCGGATGACTTATGCTGATGTCACACACCGCCCAGCCCTGCTACCTACCCCTTCGCCTTACACGCCACCTCAGGTCGCTGTGCACGCTGCGGAACCGCTGCCCCTTTGGGCAGATCGGCACTAGGCGCCCCGGAAGACTGATCTCTGGCGCGCTCCAGATAACCGCCCTCTCTGCTACCACTGTGGCGAGGCAGGTCACCTCTACCGGCAGTGCCCTTATCGTCAGATGGGCCTTAGAGGATTTTCCCCCGACAGCCCTCGTCCACAGCCTGGTCAGCGGCCTCAGGACATCGCCGAGTACGTCACCCGCCAGCGTAGTCTGCCACATTCTCCTCTTCGCGAGTCGCGCTCGCCTTCGCCTCGTCGCTGTTCGCCCTCTGGGCCACGGTATACCGCTGGACGCAATGGTTCTTCGAGCCTTCATCGGGAAAACTAGCTCCGGCGACCTATGGGGACGAGGCCGCCGCACACCGATTCGCCGCAAAGCTTCCACCGCCGCACCGCTCGATTCGCCCCGACGTCGAACGCCGAATTCCTGTCCAGTTTTCGCCGCACAAACCAGATCGCCCCGACGTCGCCCGCATCGCCGACCAGTTATCACCACCGTGTCGCTTAAATCGCCTCGACGCAGACCACACAACTGCCGCCCAGCTTCTGCCGCCGCACCGCTCGCTTCATTCCGACCTGCCGACGACATTGAATTGTCCCGACACTGACCACCCAACTGCCGTCCAGCTTCCGCCCCAACACCGCTCACTTCACTCCGAACCGATATCGACAGGCCCTGGTCTTGGCCGGGTCTCCCTGGACATCCCTGTTATCGTCGACACGAAGGAGGTCAGCGCTTTAGTTGATGCGGGAGCCGATTATTCTGTCCTTAGAGGGCGGCTTACAAGGACACTGAAAAAAAGTGACGCCGGAACGGACCAGACATACGGACGGCAAGCGAACATGTGGTTGCACCACTGGGTATGTGTACAGCCCGGGTTACGGTGCGAGGCTGCACATTTGTGGCGACTTTTCTTGTTCTACGCCAATGCTCTCGTGATGTTATTCTTGGCATCGACTGCCTTCGTGAGCACAGTGCCACTATATATCTACCGAACCGCTTGGTGATGTTTTCCGCCAAACTGGCCACTGAAAAGCATGAGTATCGTGGGTCCCACTCCACGCTGCGAGTCGCCGATGATAGCCTCACAGTGCCACCACGCGCCAGCATCCTCGCCAGAGTTACCTGTGACGAGCCACATCACGGCCTCCGGGTTGTTGAGCCTAATGTCTCCCTCTGACTCGCCTTGGGAGTTTCTGTGGCAAGAGGCTTTGTTTCCTTCGTGGCAGAGAGACGGAGGTGCTTGTCATCAATTTCTCCAATGAACATCGACATCTGTTCCGTGGCACTGTCATTGCTTACGTCAACCATCTGTAGGAAGTCGCCGAATGTTTTGCTTCCGAGGAAGCTACGCCTAGCACTGAAGCGGATGATGTCGTACACACTGTCGACATTAATTCCAGCCTTTCCTCCGCTGAAAAGAGGCAACTCCACGATCTATTGCTGGAGTTTCGTGTGTGCTTCACGTCTTCATCTAAAGTGCAGCAAACGTCGGTGGTTAAACACTGGATTATCACACATGAAGGCACTCGACCCATCCATCAGCAGCCCTATCGTGTGTCTCCTCGGAAGAGAGACGCTATCCAACAGCAAGTCAAGGAGATGCTCGCCGATGGCGTCATTCAACCTTCAAACAGCCCATGGTCATCGCCTGTAGTCCTCCTTAAAAAGAAAGACGGAACACTTCGTTTCTGCGTTGACAATCGGAAACTTAACAGTATGACAAAGAAGGATGTCTGTCGGCTGCCACGGATTGACGACTCTCTCGACCGACTTCGCCGAGCCAAGTACTTCTCCTCCATTGACCTTAGGAGTGGTTATTGGCAAATTGAAGTTGATGAGAGGGGCCGTGAAAAAACTGCCTCCGTAACACCAGATGGACTCTATGAATTCCGCGTCCTCCCATTCGGGCTCTGCTGTGCTCCTGCCACCTTCCAGCGGATGATGGACACTGTGCTCACAGGTCTTAAGTGGCAGACATGTCTTGTTTATCTCGACGATGTGTTAATTTTTTCACCGACGTTCACGGAACATCTGCGCCGCCTGAGAACTGTTCTTGAAGCCGTCCGGTCTGCCAACCTTTCTCTCAAGCCTCAAAAGTGCCACTTCGGGTTCACCGAATTCAAGTTTTTTGGGCACATCGTGAGTGCTGATGGCATCCGAGCTCACCCTGAGAAACTTGCTGCCGTTGCTGCCTTTCCCGTCCCTGCCCACAAAAAAGCAGTCCGACGGTTTTTGGGACTGTGCTCCTATTATCGTCGCTTTATCAAAAACTTTGCACAGATGGCCAGCCCTCTGACTCTCCTGACTCGAGATGACGCATCATTTTCCTGGGGCGCCGAGCAGCAGATGGCTTTCGACGAGTTAGGACTCCGGCTCCAGTCACCCCCGATCCTGGCACATTTCGATGATGTCGACACAGAGTTACACACGGATACGAGCAACGTCGGCCTTGGTGCCGTTCTAGTTCAGCACAAAAGACGGGGTCGAGAAAGTAATTGCCTACGCCAGCCGTGCACTTTCCCGTGCTGAGTGCAACTATTCCACCACTGAAAAAGAATGTTTGGCGGTAGTATGGGCCGCTGCCAAGTTCCGTCCGTACCTTTATGGCGGACCGTTTCGTGTCATCACTGACCATCACTCGATGTGTTCCCTGAAAAACTGAAAGGATCCTTGTGGCCGCTTAGTACGTTGGGCATTGCGCCTGCAGGAGTTCGATTTCGATGTTATCTATAAGTCTGGCCTTAAGCACACCGATGCTGATAGCCTGTCCCGCGAACCCGTCGGCCCTTCTTCGTCAGATGCCACCGACGACGATAGTTTCCTCGGAGCAGTCACTACGTCCGATCTCGTTTCCAAACAGCGTGCCGACGCCGAGCTGCGACTGATGATTGACCATCTTTAAGGTGGGCCTCCTACAATACCCCGGTATCTTGCTCGGGGGTTGTCGCCGTATTGCCTCCGCAATGGGGTGCTTTATAAGAATTCTACGTCGAGTGCAAAAACATACCTGCTAGTCATACCGGCTGATCTAAGGCACGAAATCCTCCTGGCCTGCCACGACGAACAAACTTCAGGGCATCTTGGCTTTACACGCACCCTACACCGAGTCCGGCAGAACTATTACTGGCCACATCTTTCTCCGAGCATTAGACGTTACGTACAGACTTGTCGACAATGCCAGCGGAGAAAAAAACCCGCGCTCAAGCCATCCGGTATGTTACAATCTATTGAACCACCCCTCACACCCTTCGAGCAAGTGGGCATGGACCTTTTAGGCCCATTTCCTTTATCCTCGAACGGACACAAGTGGATCGTAGTCGCCACAGACTACTTAACACGCTACGCTGAAACGAAGGCCCTTGCCCGAGGTACTGCCGGCGAAGTTGCTCGATTCTTTATGAACGACATTGTGCTCAGACGCGGTGCACCGTCGACCATCATTACTGACCGAGGGAAGGCGTTTACAGCTCGGCTACTGCGGGACACCTTAACTCTCAGCCATACCGAGCATCGCACAACAACAGCGTATCACCCTCAGACAAATGAATTAACGGAACTACTAAACAAAACTTTGGTGGACATGATCTCAATGTACATCGACGTTGAACATAAAATGTGGAACAAGATCCTGCCATATGTCACCTTCGCCTACAATACGGCGCCGCAGGAAACCACGAAGTTTACGCCGTTCCGTCTCGTATATGGCAGGGAGGCCCGCACGATTTTGCACGCGATGCTCCCGTGCGGGGATGAAGCGGTCGAACCCGATGCCGCCCATTTCGCAGAACAGGCCGAGCAAGCCCGTCAGCTGGCCCGCTTGCCCATCAAGAAGCAGCATGCCACCGACGCTCGACACTATAACCTTCGGCACAGAGAAGTCCACTACGAACCAGGGAACCAAGTGTGGGTGTGGACCCCCGTGCGCCACAAAGGCTTGAGCGAGAAACTTCTCCACCGCTATTTCGGACCCTATAAAGTCCTGCACCGCTTAAACAGCGTTAATTACGAACTGTGACCGTCAGTGTTCGGCGCCAGCAGCCTGAAATTGTGCATGTGGTGCGCTTAAAGCCGTACAACGAAGCGGTTGTTGGCACGAGCGGCGCGCTGGTGCTGGACTCTGTGATCGGAACTACAAGCCGACCTTATTCTCGGGTCCTCGGCTACGTGTACCTTCACGGCTCCCTGTGACTTGAGTCGTGACAATATATATATATATATGTGTGTGTGTGTGTGTGTGTGTGTGTGTGTGCGTGTGTGTGGGTGTGTGTAGGGGTAGCTTCCTCCTCCAACGCCCAACACTTCTATGAAAATTTAATGACAGTGCAGGCGCCAGTGTGTCGGCGAGGAACGGGGACGGGCGCATTGTATGATGCACTCTGTCTATGACGCTGTGAAAATCACCTGCCCTTAAAGCGATCGAACAATAAATGTTCTGCTTATATGCAATCATGATGTATTAGCTGATTATGCGAAATATAAAACGGAGACAGGCTAAAAAATGACCCTTAAGTTCACCATTATGGGTATGACGTACGCGATAGCCTCTCACGCACATGGATGCTGTTTTTTCACATTTATATATAAATTGTTTTATACTCTGATACTTAGCATCAGCAAATACTGCGTTATTTTCGGAGTCATTATTTATTTAAAACAATCAGTTGAACCTTTCTTAACTACATCATCAAACATATTGGCATTTCATTTTGAGCATTTTAACATCTTTGACTACCCTTTTTTGATTTTTTGTTTCTTTATTGCATCATTTAATTAGAAAGATTTCATTACCTTGTCATCGCCTATCCCGCACCAATCAATCTTCAATCGCTGAAGCACAAATTACCATGGTACGATTTCTTTGGGCAACCTCCGATTATTTTTGATACGCAGTGCAGACTATACTACTACGGCGATGGCTTGTCCACTGAACGAGCTGGAGTGCCACATATTATGGAAAAAACATGAGCAATGTGTCCTTCGTTTAACCGAAGACTGATTTACCCGGCTTCATATTACGGAAAACAACGTAAATAATGTGTCTTCGTTTAACCGAAGACTGTTTCACCCAGCTTCATATTACGGAAAACAACGTAAACAATGTGTCCTTCGTTTAACCGAAGACTGTTTTACCGAGCTTCATATTACGGAAAACAACGTAAACAATGTGGCCTGTTTAACCGAAGACTGCTTTACCCAGCTTCATATTACGGAAAACAACGTAAACAATGTGTCCTTCGTTTAACCGAAGACTGTTTTACCCAGCTTCATATTACGGAAAACAACGTAAACAACGTATCCGTTTAACCGAAGACTCTTTTACCCAGCTTCATATTACGGAAAACAACGTAAACAATGTGTCCTTCGTTTAACCGAAGACTGTTTTACTCAGCTGCATATTACGGAAAACAACGTAAACAATGTGTCCTTCGTTTAACCGAAGATTGCTTTTTGTTTAACCGAAGACTGCTTTAACCAGCTTCATTTTACAGAAAACAACGTAAACATTGTGTCCTTCGTTTAACCGAAGACTGTTTTACCCAGCTGCATATTACGGAAAACAACGTAAACAATGTGTCCTTCGTTTAACCGAAGACTGTTTAAAGGTCAACTCCGGTAGTTTTTCCATCAGTTTGTTTTTTGGTTGAATTACATTCCCTGGCACGTCCTGACTCGAACACAAAAAACCGTTTTTCGAAATTCCAATTAGAAGTATTTTTTAAAAGAAAAAACAGCAAATCGAAACCGAAACTGCTTTCACGGCCAGAAACGACGTCCCAGGTGACGAAATGGTGACGTCACACTCAGTATTAGAGAAACACTCGTACGTGCGTTGAATGGTGAAAATAAAGTATGGAAATCATGAAGCATTGCATAAAATGTCTGAGGTAGTTCAATATAAGCCTCACAATTTCATAATCATGCGGGAAGTGGACAGTAACGCTGGTATACTGTTTGTGACGTCATAAACCCAGTGTTGCCAGCAGAAATAGTCTCAACTTAAGCCATGAAAACAGCATATTTTAAAGTCGTGTTGCGCGCTAACGGATTATCGTACGGCGCCCTAATTTTGTAGAATGCGTCAGGGCGGAAAGGAGAATCTACAGTAAAATTTTTATTAGAATATTCGAATGTCAAAAAACCCCCGGAGTTGCCCTTTAACCAAGCTGCATATTACGGAAAAAACTTAAACAATGGTTAGTTCGTTTGATTGGAGAAGGACTGTTCTACCTCGCTGCGATTCCTCGCTTTTTTATTTTTTCTTTCTAGTTAGGTAACCTCCTTCTTAGTGCGAAATAAGAACAATTAAGGGTGAACTAGACCGTTATTCGGCAATGCTTCTTTTTTTATGGTGGGGGAGGCACCATGGCACATGTCTCGTCGGTACATAAATTTTTCGAAATTTAGCCTCCAATTCGACTAGTAGGTAGATGCAATGGTGTAAGTCACATCAGAAAAGCTCGAAAGGAAGAGCGCACGCCGCTGCCAATGCGGTGCGCTCCTTCCCTCAGTTGCACCTGCACGTAGAGGTGTGTGCCGAGATGCCAAGTCAGCGCGCTGCCGCCACCACCGCCAAGTGTCCCCGCTGTGCAGCCATTGTTTTCTTTCGGCGTGGTTGGCGCCATGACCTGGAGTTAGAGAGATTTAGCTTACCGTGATCCGCGATCCGCCACCGTGACTCTCTACCGCGCGTGGGCGGGGCGCTCAGGCTGATTGGTCCCGACGCGGCAGGTCTGTGTGCCGACATCTAAAACCCCTCAATCAACTAAAAGTAACGCCAACATGTGAAGTTTGCCGCCCGCCTCCTCTCCGGCGCTCTCCTTCGTCGTTCAATCCTCTCATTGGCCGAGCGCCATTACGTGCTCGCGCGCGCTTTTTTTTTTGTTTGCTGGGCGCGCAGCTTCCTCCTTTCCAGCGGTGCGGGCGGCGCGCGGCACATATCGCCGCGTGTTTTGCTACCACGCGGACTGCTGCTAAATTGTTCCCGCCGGCTAGCTAATTTTTTTTTTTTTTTCAAGCATGTTGGGCACTTTGGCCGGCGGCTGATAGAAGCACGGTGGTGAAGGCGAGTTCAACGAACGCAGACATCGCGTACGAATGATGTCACACACTGACAGTTGAAAACGGAACCGTTTCAGCGCAAAATATTAAAAAAAAACTGCTATCACGCTTCTCAAGTTTAGCGGTAGCTTACAATTCAGTCCAACCTGCAAATACACCACACAGACTGCAGCTTCTGCAGCCTAGTTAAATTTTTTCAAGCATGTTGCGCACTTTTATCAACGGCTGACGGACTCAAGGAGGTGAAGGCGAGTTAAACCGACGCCAAAATCGTGTACGTATGGTGACACACCATGACAGCTGAAAACTGCACCGTCGCAGCGCCAAATATTAAAAAAAGAATAACTGCTACCACCCTTCCCAATTTTAGCGGTAGCTCATAAGTCAGCCAAAGCTGCAAAGACACCACACAGACGGCAGCTTCCGCCGCCTAGCTAATTCTGATCTGCAGCTCAAGTTGAAAATATATGGAAGACAACTGCTGCCACACTTCTCAAGTTTACCGGCAGCTCGCAATCCAGTCAACGCTGCAAAGAAACTATACACAGACTGTTGCAAAATTGTTCCTGTCCGCCGCCTAGTTACAAATTTTTTAAAGCATGCCGCTGACTTTGGCCAAAGGTGACGAACTACCAGTGGCGTAGCCTGAAATTTTGTTCGGGGGTGGGGGGGGGGGGGGGGCGGGCTCACGTTGCAGCGCGTTTTCCTCCATATAGAATTTGTCGATGGATCAAATATGATTAATTCCAGCCAATAGCCATTGTGTATTAGGTGCTGCAAACGAATTCTTGAATGCCATGCAGTACGCACTGCCAAGACAAATGTAAAATATTACCTTTATTATAAACGAACATATATGTATGTGACAAACATTGTGGCAGAAATAACTGACATCAATGCTTCCCTTATTCTGTCTGTTGAATAAGTACAGAAAATATTAAACGAAATCTAGAACTATATCAGTTCGAAACCAGCAAAGCAGTGCATACCGCTGATATGAAAATGTAAAGGCCAAGAAATTAACACTTTGACGGGAAATGCTTTATTGAATCTGTCATCCAAGACGCTTGTTTACATTTTTGTACACGTCCAACGGCCAATGACGCTGTCCTTTTTTCCATTTATTGCGCAGGAACACCTGTCACCGGTCGTATACTGTGGGTAATTTAAGTGAAATTATAGTCGCAACAGAGAGAGTACAGAAAAAGCAGGAGAGTTCCGAAACATATGTACATACAAATGCGAAGATATAAGGGAATATTATATATGAGATGATACAACTTGATAAGGGCAAAAAATTACCACTGGAAACAAACTTCACTATATGTATGCACAAAACCTCGCAACATGACATTTAAATATACGTACAAGTCTCCAATATATCTATGCAACTAAGCAAAGTCACTGCATATGATGCGTCAAACAAGGCACATAAACATGTTGCGCAATCACAGATAGTAAAGTTCGAGCACAGAAAGACAGACGATCTAGGCAAGAACAAAGCTATGATTGCCATGCTTCGGTCGCGACAGCACCATATGGGTAGAATAATAGAGGAAGAATGGAAAAACCAATACATTAAATGTAGATTTTAGCTGCCTGCACAGCGACAACAGTTATTCTGTACTCAAAATTAAAAGGGTATTGCTTTGGTTAGAAAAAAGTTGCAAAAAGCAGGACAGGTGTGTTTAGAAAAAGTTTTATTACACATTAGACATTCAGATTAGACAATCACATGGGCGCCGACAAATGACCGAAAAAGGAAATGCACATGATTAAGAACAAAGGAAAGTGCACATAAAATACAGCCTAACGAAAAGTTTGAAGAATTCAGGACTGAGATGATTACGCTGAAAACAGAACTTGCTTCTGTAAAGGATGAAAATCACGAGCTCAAACAGGAAAATAACCGTCTTGGTAAAGAATTGAAGGAGTTAAGGAGCGAGGTTATTGACCTCCAGCAATACAGTCGAAAGAAAAACTTAGAGGTAAAGGGCATTCCCTTAGAACAGGAGGAAGACCTCTTTCAGACCATGGAAACCATTTGCACTTCATTGAAATCAGATATTCAAGAAACAGACATAAAAGTTATACATCGCGTCCCAACGAAAGACAAAAGCAAGTCAAATATCACTGTGAAGTTTACTTCCCAGAAAGTCCGGGACAGTGTCCTGAGAGCAGCTAAGAAATGCCGGCTAAATACGTCTGTGTTAGGTTTTGATGATCCCGACCCCATCTTCATTAATGAACACCTTTGTCCGGCGAATAAACTGCTCCTCGGAAAAGCTCTTGCAGCAAAACGAGAAAAAAAAATTGATACTTGGGTATCCGACGGCAAAATCCTCATGCGAAAAGCAGACAAAACAAAGGTACTTCATGTGACATGCGTCGAAGATCTGAGCAGAGTTGTCTAAACAGATGGCATACAATATTTCCCAGATAGAGCAAGCCAGGCTTGCGCACGATGACTTATCTATCTTAAATTGCAACGTACGAAGCATTCGCAAAAATTCTGACAATCTTTTAGCGTACCTGTCACAGTTTTCCTTCAGATATGACGTGATTGCTATCACAGAGACGTGGTTAAGAGAGGCCGAATCCGTTTTTATTCCAGGCTACAAAATGTTGTCACTATCAAGGTCTGGCAGTACACGTGGCGGTGGTGTTGCCCTTTTTGTCAAAACTGCATTACGTTATTGTAGCTCCGATATTAAGAAATACAGCAACGAAGCAATTGAAGCTCTTTTCATTAAACTTCAGTGTGGCCCCGTAATTGGCGTGGTTTACCGTCCTCCGAATTCTAAAATACCACAATTCATTTCTGACATGGAATGTATTTTGATGTCATATGCGAGTATAAAAAATCCCATTGTTATCTGTGGCGACTTCAACATTGACCTATTATCAGACAACTGCAGTGACTACGTTTTTCTTCTTCAATCATTCAATTTTAAAAATGTCATCAACTCTGCAACTCGGATAACCAGTCAAACTGCATCCCTCATCGACCATATGTTGTGTAACCTTGATATGAATTTTCGGGCAGGTGTGTGTGATGTTTTGATTGCTGATCATTGTCCGACATTTATGTTCTTGCCCCGATCCTGTATGTCACCGTCTAGTCAAAATCATCCAAAGCGATCTTTCCGTATTGATTACACGCGAGTTAGAAATATACTTAAGAGCATTACCTTCGGTACTATATGTAATGATGACGACGTAAATATTGAATTTGAAAATTTTCTCTCGTACATCAAAAATGCAATCGGCCAATCAACACGGGAGTGTGTCAAACGCAACTACAAAGATCCTATATGCCCATGGATAACTCAGGATATACTTGACGTCCTGAAGAGAAAGGATTCATGGTACAATAAATGGAAGAAAAACGAAGTAAATGACTATTACCGAACGCAGTTTAAATATTACAGGAATAAGTCAGTAGCCATGATCAGAAAATCGAGAAAACTGTATTATACCAAACTGGTTAGTCAAAACAAACGGGACACGAAACAACTATGGAAGATAGTTAGAAATGTAACTGGTATAGATTAACACAAAGACGTCACCCCCAATAGCATTTCTCTGCAAGTTGCTTATGATTTCAACGAATACTTCACTAACATTAGTAAAAGCCTTTCTAGCCAATCCCCACTATCGCTATCTAGTTCATCTGTACCAACAACTGTATGCAAACATTTTCATTTTCGCGCTATTACCACTGAAGACATAAAAGATGTTGTAAGTAAGATGGCAGTAAACAAAGCAACCGGTCTTGACGGCATTCAATCAAGGGTAGTCAAAGATAACATAGATATCCTCTGCCCTTACCTTTGCCACTTGTTCAATCGTTCCCTAGAAAATAATCGCTATCCTGATACACTGAAAGTTGCTAAAATAGTTCCAATATATAAAGCAGGAGATCGTAACCAGCCAGGTAGTTACAGGCCGATATCTGTACTAAGTGTGATTAATACAATTTTCGAAAAACTAATAGCAAAACAAGTAAAAACATTTCTTGACAACAATAATATCATTACACCTCAGCAACATGGATTTGTCGAAAATAGGTCAACTTCCACAGCAGTGTTAACTTTATCGCAAGCTATTAATTCTTCCCTGCATCAGAACAAAATAGCAGTTGTTTTTTTAGATATTCAAAAGGCATTTGATACGGTATGTCATCCTATATTGTTGCAGAAATTGGAAAGTTACGGTTTTGTCGATAACTCGTCCAAATTTTTTCACAGCTATCTATCTAACCGTAAGCAAAGAGTACTTATTAATGATTTTATATCAGATGTCAACGATGTAACCTGTGGTGTGCCACAGGGTTCTGATTTGGGTCCCATGTTGTTCTCACTTTATCTCAACGCAAGTGCTACGCTTTTCTCAAGTACTACTGTACGCAGACGACACCGCTCTTGTGGTTACTGGGGAATCTCTTCAGGCAATTCAGACGATCATAATGAATGAGCTGACAATGCTGTCTTCCTGGTTCCTCAACAGTCGCTTAACGCTGAACATTGCCAAAACTAAGTATATAATCTTTCACTCTAGACACAAGACTATTAACAATACATTTACACTTACTCTAGGTAACTCGTTAATAGAACCAGTTTCTTCTTTTAAATATTTAGGGGTTATATTTGATTGCCATTTACACTGGAAAGAACAAATTAACAACGTATGCAAAAAATTAGCCTTTGGGTGCCACACGCTCATTAAGGCGAGATACTATTTTCCTTACGATATACTACGTTCCCTCTACTTCTCGTTTTTCCTTTCACATATCAGCTACTGCTGTGAATCTTGGGGTCAAACATATAAAACATATTTGTCGCCTTTACATCGTCTTCAAAAGCGGGCATTGAATGCAATAACAACTAGTAATTTTGATCAATCCAGCAGCAACATTTTTGATGCCAACAATATACTATCGTACCTAACCTTGCGTAACTACAAAGTTGCGCTTGTGATCAACAATATAATTAGCACTAACTCCCCCCTTCCATTAAGTCCATTTGTCCAGCCTTCGCGTAATGCTAGGCAGGCATCTAACTGTAATTTTAACCTTCCCAAATGTAGAAATGTATATGGTGAACGACTGATGGAGTTCAATGGTGTTAAAATATGGAATGAGTTGCCGATCGAGGTAAAAGCCGCCAGAAATTTTAAATTGACATGTAAACTATATTACCAGTCTAATCAAATTCTGCCTGAATTTCTTTCTTAGTGAAATTCCCATATGTAGCCTAGTTCTTGAAACATGCTTTACACTTGTATTTGTTGTTGCGTAGATGCAATAGCGTGTGCGCAATAATTTTTGTGAGTGTATCGTGTACTTCGCTTGCACTTTATTGTACTTTGTAACCATATTCTTTCTAATTTTCCTTTTCTTCATTGTAGTACTATTAGGCTTATCGATTTTATTTGGTACTCATAATTATGTGGGTATTTTATTTTACTTGCTGTTTGCTGTGTTCTTGTCTATGTACGCAACTGTAGCAGTAATGTTGCGTTTATATCATTACTGCTCCTTTCAGTCATTGATCCTCTATGGCTGAACCTGAAAGTAATATTTGTATTTGGACCAGCCACTAGCCTACTGAGCTATCGGTCCAAACAGTGTTTCTACATTTATTTGGTTTTGTCAATAAAGTTCCTTGAAAAAAAAAACATCACAAATCAGTATTTACATGGAGAATAAAATTTGGCTGTTTGTGATGATGATATATACAATTTTGAACGGTACTGTACATGAAGGTATAGACAGTAGAATAATTTGCCAAATAAAATAGATATAAACATATACAGGAATCGCATGCACAGTATATATGGCACATTGTTGCGGTGTATACAGCTGTGAGTTGGCATATATATTTGCATTATATTACAGCTACCAAGCAGGACGGACAGGTAGCTAAAAAAGAAAGAAAGGGACGAACGAAACCCTGACACGATGCGACAATTCGAACTACCCATTATCCGAGTGTGCTTGTTGAAAAACGCCGCGTGGGCTGGGCTTTCAATGAGCAGGTCGGTCAAAATTGGTTATTGATGTCCTCGCAATTTTCGCATTCATGCGATAATTTTGATCTAGATGCTGACTGTTACAATAAAAGACAAAAATGTCTTCGGTTTTAAAAGCTAATGAACAATCATGTTTTTATAATTAGGCGTTTATGAACCCGAAGGAACCGTGCTTTTACTTGCATTATTTTTCCTGCTTCGCTATCTAAAGGACAAACTTTACTCGGCGGGGCAGCTTAGCAAAGCGGTCAATCACTTCGGACACGTTAATGTCGACGTTTCTGTGGGCGTATAGAAGCGCCAGCCCAACCATGCGTTCTTCAGACATTGTAGAACGCAAGTAGTTTTTTAGCAATCTCATGCTTGAAAATGATCTCTCTGCACTAGCAGTGGTCACTGGAAGGGTGACTAGAATTTGCAGCAGCTTGTATACATTTGGGTAGAAGCTGCCGTCGCAGTGAGAGAGGGCATCTATTCCTGTGCTGGGACGCTGGATTGCTGTTTTGTTCGCCCACTTTGTCCACCATAGCCGCAGTTCCCCCAAAGCAGCCTTCACATCCACGTCCTGCGCAAAAGCGGCCAGGAGATTTTCTGCTCCTTTCTGTCGGTCATCTTGCATTGGTGGTACTGCCGATGGTACAATTACAGAAAAGCCCTTTAAAATTGTCCTGTGCCTTTCGAACCGTTGCTGTAGTTGTGCTAATACGTGGTCCATGAATGGAATGTATACAGTTCTCCGGAAATATTCCTCAGCATTTTCTGATGTAACGCTCCCACGATCCTGCTGTCGGACACCGGCTCGTCGGGTGGTGATTTCAACATTCATTTTTTTTGCCTGTTCCTGCACTTGCGCAAAGATTTTTGAAAAAGAAACATTCGAATTCTTGCGGTCATTTTCGATCGCCTGCTGCACCACATCTATGCCGTCAATGGCGGCGCTCATGTCGATGTTCCTGGTCTGCAGCTTCTCTGACAGAGGCAGGGTCATCGCTAGCACATGCTCCGCCACATGCAGGCTCACAAGGAATGCCGGTGACAAAAGTGCCAACGCCAAACTATTTGCCTGAACTGGACTTTCGCCGTTGCCGTTTAATTTTATCTCCTCTAGTGCCGCGATCACCGGTTCAAACAGATTCACAAATGAAAGAACTGCATCATGCTTTTCCACCCACCGCGTTTCACATAATCCCAAAAGTCGCTGCCTTCTGGACTCAGGACAAATCAAACTTATCATTTCTTGTAAAACATGCGAGCGGTTAGGAGATTTGCGGAAAAAGTTTGACGCTGCCTTTAGCGTTCCAAAACAGTTTCTGATATCTGTGATGGAGCACGCCGCACAGAGAACTAGGTTGAGGGAGTGGCTGGCGCAATGGGTGTATAATGCGGCTGGATATTTCTCACGAACGACAACTTGCACACCATTCGCTTTACCAGCCATCGAGCTGGCACCGTCATAACCTTGGCCACGAAGATTATGCATATTAATTCTAAGGTCTAGCAGAAATTTTATAATGGTGTCTGCGACGGCCCTACCACTTCGGTCCTGAATTGGCACAAAACCTAAAAACACTTCTTCGATATCGTTGGCATCCTTGTTTAGGTGCCTTGCACAAACAGTGAGCTGTTCGATTCCAGCAATATCTGCCGTTTCGTCGGCAAGTACGGAGAAGCTGCCTGCAGCGTTTATTTTTACAACTAGGCTTTCTTTGATAATTTCCCCACAAATTTCTATAATTTGGTTTTGCACATCTGGACTTAAATACGATGCATTACTGGGACAACTTTCCAAATGGTTCTTCAGATTTGTATCTCCACAATCAGCTCGCATGTTAAGAAGCGCTCTGAAAATGCCAGTATTTTCAGAGCAGCCTGTGCTTAAATCAATAGGACCACTGTCCCTATGGCCACGAAGGGCCAGACCTTGTCGCCCTCAAAAAAGAACTGTCTCAATAATAGGCCCTAACCTTCGTCTGTTGTCTCTTATTTGAGTTTGCCTGCCCTGGTCGAGCTGGTCGATCACATTCGGCGCGCTTCCCGAGAATATTTGGAGAAAATTATCAGCCGCCAGCTGACAGTCACGGTGATATTTAGTATTTTCGTGCGTGTCAAAGATTTCGAGGGCGTGTTTCCATTTCTGGAACGGCTTGGATACGAGAGCTCCGGTGTGCGCATGCTGGCCCTTACCAACCTCATGTCTGCAGAAAAGGACACACACTCGGCAAAATGCACCTTCTTGAAGCGCTGGTAGCTGAGCCATCGGTACCTGTCTAGCCAAGCGGACTGAAACCTCCGTTTTTGCTTCAGATCTTTCGTACATTTGAACACGTAACCTTTCGGAGGAATCCAAGGAGAAGTTAACAGATGATATCTTGTCTGATCCTCTATTCTGGAGCCACTCTCGTACATCCCAATGTCAAACTTGCTTGTTTCCACCTTCTGGGGATCTGAGAGGAGTAAAGATTTAAGACACCACTATATAGTACGGTATATGAACGCGCTGTTTTCAAAGTTCATACTGTATCCTGATTCAACGAATAATAAAAATTAGGCGGGGATTCTCACCAGAGGAGCATGTTGGAACAGGCGATGCAAGCGCCAGCGGCACAATTTTCAGGTGAGTCTCTTATGCCAGCCTCTCGTCTTCAGTGGCGGTAGGAGTGTTTTGTCTAGAAGCAGTACCTGTGTAAACCGGAAGAAAAAAATATTAAGCAGCGGCTTGGAGATGTCGTTGTTTCCCTTGTATGTTGCCAGCCGTACGAGACGTCACATTTGTTTTTTAATTTCTTAACGTCATGCATGGCAGCAGTATTGTGTGTGAAATGCATCTTTGCCTCCATGAGCGAAGTCTTTCCTGCATCTAGTAGCGTAACGCGATGGCTGGCGGTTTCGCGACTTCACTGAAAATCTGTTTCCGAACAAACTGGCGGAAACCGCCCGTGTTAAGTTTTCTTTGCGATGATTTTTTTGCGCATGCGTGAAGGAACACAGATAGCGTGAGATCTTCCGCAAGTGGTGCGGGATATCAGTGTAATGGGCGACAAAATTAAAGCGGCTGATGTACTATGTTGCCAACATGCATCCTGCCATCACCGCAAATGTATCAGTGCTAATATCGCGGTACATCTTTGTCTATACCCTAATAAAGAAATAGTTAACATTGAAGGCCTCGCCTTCAGAAAAGGGGTTCGCAAGCCATGGTCTTGCCCGACGAGTGACAATTAATTCCAGTCTCTTTTAAAAACACCGGTTTAGTTCCGGATAAACGCAAAACCATTCAATAAAAGGGACAACAAACGAAAGAAACGCCACTGCGCTACAGACATGCTGTCGACGCGCACAATGCACTGCCAAGGATAAAACCTAACGAGGGTCAGGGCTTCACCGCGGCAAACAAAACACACTGCGGCGCGAACAGGGCGAGCAGCAGGGCCAATACACTAGCTGCGGCACAACAGACATTGCTCCTCGCGTGGCAGCCACTCACGCGAATACGCCTAGGCCGTTTCTGCAGACACTCCTACCATGTTCGTAGGAGTGCCGCGCATTGCTTCCGACGCGCTTATCTACCCTCGTCTCTTCGGTGCTAACATCACGCCCCCAAGATTAGCTGCTCGCTCATGCGCACTCGCGTTGCCCACGCAAACAATACAAATAGGAAAACGCGCGCGCGGTTTAAAAGACTTCAAGGGGCAGCGAAGCCCCACAACATCTAAAGGTAATAATTGTCTGTCTTACGTTTCGCACGATTCGGCAAGCAGTGGTGCTACACGGGTAGGTTAGCTCATTAGGTAGCTTCACCACCTCAGAATTAAGAACGCTACGAAGAGCAGAGTTGGTAGATTACCGGGAGTAGGTTCTTCACCCCCTTGAAGGAGCCGGACTTGCGGGACACCTTCCTGCCCAGCATAAACTTCGGTACTCGTCCGATGCCCTAGGCAAGTAAATGTTTCATTGGTGAATTATTTATCTATGTGTGACGATCCCTCCCATGTGTCCCCGCCAGAGCGTCTTCTCTACGGCAGCCGAACTGGTCTGCGTGGGGGAGGGCCAGTTTGTCTCCCGCTAGCAATGTGTACAGTCTCCTTTCTGGGCGCCTCATCCCGCGCCCTTCTCAGGGCACGTTGGTGACCCGGGCATAGACGTCTTCGGGCTCGGCCCCTGACAACCCCATAACAATTTTGGCGACGAGGTAAAAGTTCTTAAGGCATTGCATTACAATTCCTGCAACCATGCCTACCTACGGAGTTTTGGAGCCGTTTCATGGGGAAGGAGCAGCCTGGACCGAGTACCTGGAGCGTGTGAAGCTGTTTTTCGACGCCAACAGCGTTCCCGGGGAAAAACAAAGGTCTGTGTTCCTGACGTGCTGCGGACCCAACACATACTCCTTGCTGCGGAGCCTAGTGACGCCCAAGACGTCCGACCAAGTCTCCATCGACGAGATATTCAGCGTACTCCACTTCATTCCAAAGCCTTCCGTGGTGGTGTGCCGCTTCAAGTTCAACAGTCGCCAACGCCAGTCAGATGAGTCCGTCAACGACTACACGGCATCACTAAAAAAGCTGTCGGTGAACTGTGAGTACGGCACCTTCCTTTCCGACATGCTGCGGGACAAACTCGTTTGCGGCATTAACGATGCGCCAATGCAGCGGCGCCTGCTTGAAGAGCCAAACCTGACGTTCGAGTCAGCAGTACAAATCCTTGTTGCGATGGAGACTGCCAAAACTGACTCAAGCATGCTGATGCAAGCGCAGGAGAGGGCCGAAGCTCAATCAGTTCACACTGCAATGCGAGCGATGAAACAGACTGTAAGCTGCTATCGCTGTGGAGAGCCACACTACGCGACAGCATGCCAGCATGCCAAATCCAGGTGCAACGCTTGCAGCAAGATAGGGCATTTAGCAAGAGTATGCCGCTCTGCGAAAACTAAAGACACGACGCCGAGGAACGTGTCGAATAAGTACGGCAAACAAAGGCAACAGAAGCAGCACGTGCATAGTCTTTGAAGCAGTGAGAATGTTTCTGCCCCCAAGCCGCAGGTCTACGAGACGTGGCAAATGAACGGCGAGCAAACAATTCCACCCTTCATTGCAGTTTTACAAGTTGCAAGCAGGTCTCTCCGAATGGAGCTGGACACGGGGGCCAGCGTTTCCGTAATGGGTGAAACTGCATTTCAAGAGCGATTTCCCGGTCTCCCAGTAGAGCCTTCAGACGTGATACTGAAAAGTTACTGCGGAAGACTTACACCCGTTAGGGACAAGGTCATCGTGCCAGTCCAATTCGGACGGAGAGAGGCTACATTGCCATTGTTTATAGCTCCTGATCACTGTCCGACCCTTCTCGGGAGAAACTGGATCAGCGCGCTACAACTTGACTTAACTGACGTCAGAGCTGTGGAATCCCTTACAAATATTGATAAGCTCCTCGCTCGATACAAAGAGGTATTTTCAGAGGGACTTGGAACAATGAAAGGCGTGAAAGTGAAAATTGTTGTCAAGGCCGATGCAGTCCCCAAGTTTTTGAAGCCGCGAACAATTCCTTTCGCGCTTCAAGATAGAGTCGCAGAAGAGTTGCAAAGAATGCAACGAGAGGGAGTCATTACGCCCGTCAGGACGTCAGATTGGGCAGCCCCTATTGTTCCTGTGCTCAAGCAAGACGGTCGCGTGCGCATATGTGGCGATTTCAAAGTAACAATAAATTCTGCAACAGTGCTGGAAAAGTACCCCGTGCCGAGAGTCGAAGACCTGTGGGCGAAGATTTCAGGAGGCCAACAGTTCACAAGGCTAGATTTGAAAGATGCTTACCAGCAGGTAGAGCTTGATATCGACTCACAGAGGCTTGTGACAATCAACACACCTCAAGGCCTTTTTCAATACACTAGACTGCCTTTCGGAGTAGCTTCAGCGCCAGCCATTTTCCAGAGAGAAATGGAAAATTTGTTACAAGGCATGCGGCACGTCACTGTGTACTTTGACGATATCTTAGTAACGGGTCTAGACAAGGCAGATCACCTAAAAAACGTTGCCAGTGTGCTACAGCGCCTACAAGAAGGTCTCAAGCTCAAGCTTGCAAAGTGCTCATTCTTAGCTCAAGAAGTTGAGTATCTTGGCCATGTCATAAATGCAAATGGACTAAGGCCGACACCAATGAAAGTAGAAGCTGTCGTTAATGCTCCGAGTCCGAAGGACATCAAGCAACTTCAAAGCTACCTCGGACTAATGAATTTTTACAGCCGTTTCCTGCCTAACCTCTCGACAGTGCTTCACCCTTTGACCCTCCTGCTTAAAAAAGAAACTGCATGGAAGTGGACAAGCGTAGAGGAACAAGCATTCAGAAAAAGTAAACTATTGACCTCTGCGCATGTACTACAACACTTTGATTCCTCAAGACAAATTGTTCTCAGCTGCGACGCCTCACCGTACGGAATTGGAGCAGTCCTCGCACATCGAGATGAAACTGGGGAACATCCCATTGCATTTGCATCGAGAAGCCTTCTTCCAGCAGAGAAGAATTATAGTCAACTGGACAAAGAAGCCCTTGCCATGATTTTCTGTGTCACAAAATTCCATCAGTACTTATGGGGTCAAGATTTCGAAGTCACAAGCCTCTTCTGGGACTCCTTGGGCAAGACAAGCCTATTCCTGATAGATCATCACCCAGAATGATACGCTGGGCAATTACTCTGTCAGCGTACAAGTACAAGCTTGAGTACCGCCCTGGCACCTGCATCAGCAACGCCGATGCGCTGAGCCGTTTACCGCTTCCTACGGAGCCCGGCGCAGTGCCCAAGTCTGCTGCGATTTTCATGCTTGAAAATGCGTATCCACGACTTCTTTCGCCATCCGCCATTGCCAAAGCCACAGATCGTGATCCTGTGTTATCAAATTTACGTCGTGCGCTACTTACTGGGGATGAGCTGCCAAAAGGAAGTGAGTGGGCGATATTTCAGAAGAACCGCACAGAGTTTAGCGTGCACGAAAACTGCATTCTACGAGGAACACGTGTCGTCGTTCCCAAGCAACTACAAACAGAAGTTCTCGACCTACTTCATGAAACCCACCCGGGCGTGGAGAAAATGAAAGCAGTTGCAAGAAGCCATGTCTGGTGGGATGGACTCGACAGCAGCATCACAAAGAAGGTGCAACTCTGCAAAACCTGTCAAGAACATCAGAGAATGGGACGGAAAGCACAGTCGAATCCTAGGCCATTTCCGAAGAAACCATGGTCGAGACTGCATGTGGATTTCGGTGGTCCATTTCAAGGCCACTACTTCTTCGTCTTAGTCGACGCCTACTCTAAATGGGTAGAGGTGGTCCCTGTTCGTACGCCTTCAGCGGACGCCACGATCTGATGCCTGAGAAACATATCTGCAACTCATGGACTTCCAGACATCATTGTCTCTGACAACGGCACCGCATTCACCAGCGAGAAATACGCTGACTTCTTAAGCAAGAACGGCATTCGACGTATCCTGATCCCTCCATACCATCCAGCGTCCAACGGTGCAGCGGAACGTGTTGTACAAAAAATTAAGGGGAAATTGAAAAAAGCGGCTCCTAGAGACTTCCAGACCAACATTGACAGGATCCTACTTTCATACAGAACCACGCCACACGCGTTTACAGGATCCCCTCCTGGAGAGCTTCTTATGGGCAGGCAGCTGCAAACTCCCATTCAACGAGTGCATCCCGACATGAGAGCACGCATGGAATTCAAGCAGTTAGGGCAAAAGGTGCGCTCCGACAGAAACGCACGGAGAAGCACTTTGCCTCCAGCAGGAGAGCGCGTCTTTGTTCGGAACTTCCGACCAGGCCCAACTTGGTTTTCCGGTACCGTCAATTGTCCCACAAGTTCTTCGTCTATTCAGATAGAGCTTGAAGACGGAACCCTGTGGAATAGACACGTGGACCATGTGCGACCGCAAACGACGCCTGCCATTACCTACGACGACGAGGATTATTTTCCGGCATCAGCCGCGACAGCGGTCAACGATCCGCCGCCCCCGTCTTCCCCGTATCCCTGCTCGAGTACCGAGCCGCCGACAAAAGCATCGGCGCGCTTTCAAAGGTCAAGCGGCATCCCCTCGGAACGCCAGCTTCGACGGTCTTCGCGGGTTCGGAAGCCTCTGGATTACTACGGACTTTAGAAGACAAACAAGACATTGTTGTGCGCTTGCGCTGTGCTACAAGCTTCATAAGAGAGGGAGGAGTGTGACGATCCCTCCCATGTGTCCCCGCCAGAGCGTCTTCTCTACGGCAGCCGAACCGGTCTGCGTGGGGGAAGAAGCAGGAAGGGAAAGAGTATAAACGCTCTCCCCGCGTACAGCGAGGAGGGCCAGTTTGTCTCCCGCTAGCAATGTGTACAGTCCCCTTTCTGGGCGCCTCATCCCGCGCCCTTCTCAGTGCATGTTGGTGACCCGGGCATAGACGTCTTCGGGCTCGGCCCCTAACAACCCCATAACACTATGCCTCGCAGGCCTCGAAGAGCATGAGGTGAGGGGGCATAACATATAAAGGAAAGTGCACAAAGAATTTTAAAACCAGGCTATAGGTCACAATGAACGCGGTACAAGGCCTCTACATGAAAGGAGCACAACGTTGGTAAGAAAGTAAACATGCAGACGAAATTCAGCAACAAACACAATGTTTTGAAAAAGTGATAATCACCAGAAAATAACTTTAAACAATACTAAACAGATAGATTATGGTGAAGTATATAAATTTTTGTAGAACAAATGTATTAGTGGCGCGCTAAGCACAATCTTTACAATATATTTATGCACTCTATCACAACGTTCGCAGCCCTGGTTGTTTTTAAAACACCGGTTATACGAACGCCCCCTTCATGGATCACTGCCTTGTCGTGGCGGAGGGGCTTGCGAAACTCGATGAAGTCGTGAGCTCTGCTGTGTAGGGCCACCCAAGATAGACAGGTCACGGCAGAGAGTTCTGACAAAATGTGATTCACTGGAGAAGGTAATGGCAACCCACTCCAGTATTTCCTGCCAAGAAAACCCTATGGCCAGTCACAATACCATTAGACCGGAAAGCGTGGCGTGACATGGTCCATAGGGTCACGAAGAGTCGGACACGACTGAACGCCTGAACTGAACTATACGAACGCAGACAGCAAATGGTCACTCAGTCATGAGCGACATTTCGAATTATGAAGCTGTCAGTCTTTTTTATAATAAACAAAACAAGTACTTATCAAAATTATTTGCCTATCTTATATATAAATGAATTAATGGACAAATGGTGTGGTTTCAAAAGTTCTGGGGCATGTTTAGAAAAACTCATAATTTCACCGGAAAGGCGAAGCAATGAACGCGATAGCAACACATTGGAGAGCTAACTCGAAGAAGCATGGCTGAATGCGCGCACGGACATAAACATATCTCATCCGATGACAACGGGAGCTCGCTGTGAAAATGCATGCGTGAGCAAGATTGGACGCAGCAGCAGCTACCTTCGTGCTGCAACTCGAACGGCCATAGCCAGAAAGCATTCAAAGGGCAGAATTCACTCGGTCAGAGAAAACGAACGCGCACCGAAATGCGCCGCGTGATGGTGGGGGCAACACAAGAAAAACGCATGCGCTCTGGCTGACCTTGTCAGCCCCCGGGTAGCGAGAACAAGTCTCAATGTGTCGTCTTGCATAGAAGTCAAAGTAGAAAAAATAACTAAGAACGTAGTTACCTTTAGTTGTGCCTTGACATGGACGCTTTGGCGCAGGTGAAAAAAACGTTTAAATTCTTTTCTGTGACATGACGACTGTGACCACGGTGCTTCACCTCATTAGACCTCGCTGCGTGCTGGGGGCGCCCTTGGTTCGCCTGAGATGTCTCTCTCCGGGCCGATGTTCCCGGGTCCTGGATCGGAAGCCGAGAAGAAGGAGAAGGAGCAGGAGCAGCCAGGGAGTAGAAGTGAAGAAGAAACGTTTTATACAACTTTTTAAATGATCTGACGAAAAAGGATTTCGGTGGAGGCAATCTGCCGTTTAAATATGGTAGGTTATCCCCAATTCCCTAGCTGGGGAAACAAAGTTTAATCTGTACAGTCCAATCAGCGGGGCACAAGCATGAACTTGAGATGCCGCCTACTGCCGAGGGTGGTGCTTGAGCCTCCTCTCACATCTTTCAGTGGCGAGGGCTAGCTTCTCCGATGTCAATGACAATTTTGTGCATGCTGGCGGTGGAAACCCTTCACTAAGGTAAAGTAGCCTGAGAAGTCGTCCGTTGGCTGAGGTCATTTCCCTGGCGTTACTTCTCAGAAATTCACCCGCCTGCTTCGAGAAGTCGGCGAGCAGGGTCAATGCTGATCGGCGACGCGCCTCCGAACCTTTAAACAAACGATCAGGTTCCCGTGGTCGTCGCCGCGGCTGCCAATAGGATTAAGGTCTGAAAGAGCAGCTCCTCTCCGTCTCCATCGCGAAAGGAGAGGGGGGCTTGGGCGCCGCAGTAGGAGACAAAGGATCACTCCGCCGCCGTCGGCGCCGCTTCGGTGCCTTTGGTCACGGTCGCTCACCGGCGCCCGCAAGCTCAGTTTCTGTTTTAAGGGGGATTAAGGTCTGAAAGGGCAGCTCGTCTCCGTCTCCACACGTGTATCCACACGACGGACCACGGACTGGTCCGCGGACCGGTCACGTGGCGTCGATCGCGCTCGGTCCGGCTAGGTCCGGCCCGCAACAGCATCCACACGGCGGGCCAAAATAGCAGCCGACAAGCCGGACCGCAGGGCCGGTCGAAGGTATACACTATTTACTTCGCCGTTTCGCGATGCGCTCGTTGGACACTGCCTCCGATTTTTTGTTTTACATTATTTCCCACTGCCAAATTTGGCGTGCATTTGGGCAATATTCAGGTACGGCCTTCGTCTATAGGGGCTTCATATAAACATGGACGCACCTGTGCCGCCCTAACAACGTACCTAAGTTGACAGCGTTCCACTTAATCCGTTTAATTCCAGATGCGAAGATGAAGGTGATAAGGACCACATCAGCATACGCGGACGCCTTAACTGTGGATCGAACTTAGTCGCAGTTAACGCGAATAGCAGCTCACCACTGCTGCACAGCGCGCAACCGTTGCTCTTTAGGCGATCAGCATAACAGAGCTGCGGTTACAATTATCCTAATTATTTGTAACACCGTGCGTGGGGTTACTTTCGACTCGGAATAGTGCGCTCATGCATCGCCCTATCCGCCGCGTCGAGGCGTGCTACAGCAGCGGCGGATATCTCTTACGTCAGCGTGCGTAGGGAAATAGTCTTTCCTATAGAATAACAAGCCTCACATAAAGGCGTAACCGAACTGACCACTTCGGGAGGATCACTGTGATAACAAGTTTCTGCATAACAGCTGCCGCATGTGCAACGCGCCGGCTCACCCGGTCTTCTTATACGCTGTCTCCGCTGCTAAGGCCTCGCCCATATATGGCCATATTTTTTTTTTTTTTGTTACAAGACAGTCGGCAAACCTCTTTTTTTTTTTTTTTTTTTTTCACTGGGCAGGCCATTTACAACAGTGCTGGTCAAACCGAAAGCACCGTTCGCGGTGGCTTCGATGCGAAACAATCTATAGGCCTAGTGACGACTAGGGAGTATTGCGCCGTCGTCCACCGCGCTTGTGGCGGCACCGCTCCGGCAAACTCGTGGCATTCGGCGTCGGACGTGTTCATTTGGGAACTTTTCTTTCATGATGTAGCTGGGGTCCGATGTTTTTTGACGCTTTTCACTAAACACGCCGCAGTAAAACACTCGTCCGGGACGTGGCGGGGCAACAGTACGTAGTGCTACACGTACCGTGGTACGCGGTACTCGAAGGCTGAATAAAAACACCACCGTACGCCACTCTAGATACTACCTATATTTTACTTGGTGCTCTTCAAAACGTGCTCAAAGTGCACTTTGTTGATGTGGGCTAGCTCATGCGCTTTAATCGGGCGCAAACGCGGCTCCTCCGTTCACAAACCCCGCCAGGTCCGCGGTCCGCGGTCCGAGAAAAATGCCCAGCCATTTTCGCCCGCTCCGGTCCGCGGACCTGGCTGACCTGGCGCGGACCTCATAAACCGGAAGTGGAACGTCACGTGACGCTTGGTCCGCGGACCAAAACAGGTCCGTGGTCCGTCGTGTGGATACACCTGGCGAGGGGTGGGCGCCTCATGAGGAGACAAACGGTCACTCCGCCGCCATCGGCGCGCAAGATGCGTAGGGCGGCGTAGAGCGGTGTAGGAAAAAAAACGAGGTGCAATAAAAAAAACCAAAACGCTCCTGGGCCAATATTCAGCTCCTTCTCTTCGGAGCGTAGGAAGAAGAGTGAAAACGAAAAAAAAAACAACCACAAACAAAAAGCGCAACCACGGAGAGAGCATAGTGTACTGGGAGAAGGGCGAGGGAGTACCACTGAGAGCTGCTACAGCACGGTGAGGATTCGCAGAAGGCACGAGAAAAAAGAAAGCCCCAAAAGAGAGACACAGGGATTTTGAGGAAGCGGGGAGTCGAAGGCGAGGGAAATACCGCCTTTGAAACACTGAGCGGGAATGGAAACCTGTCTTGTTTCGTCGTCCACCCCCACCTCCGCGGCCGGCGCGAGTTGACGCGACGAGCCCACTCGCTATCTAAACGCCCTTGAAACTTAGTGCTCGGAAATGGTTCCTGCCTTCACGTGACTCCGTCTGCATGGGCGTTGCTACGAAATGTAGCCCACAAGTTCGTAATGTTCGTGCCGAAATGTATTTTCGAACGAACCGGAAAAAGATATCGTAGACAAAACCCAGAATGCTTTCGAGCGCCGGTGGTTGTTTTGGTCGGCGGTGCATGACAGCACGAAAACATTTCGGGGGGGGGGGGGGGGGGGGGGGGGGGGGGGGGGCTGAAGCCCCACAAGCCCCCCCCCCCCCCCCCCCCCTGGCTACGCGCCTGCGAACTACAGAAACACGGAGATGACGGCGAGTTGAACCAACGCCAAAATCGCGTACATGTCGTATAAGACACTCACAGCTGAAACTTTTCGCGTGATCTGTGCGCTGATATGTCACTCGCAAACAGGGGACCTATGAGGAGAGAGATTATGAATGAAAACGATAGATAGCTATAGATAATGAATAAAAGTTATAAATAGACATCGACAGGAATAATTAATGATGCTAATAACTAATAATGATGAATAATATTGACTGAAAATGACTTCTAATGACCAATTTGTCAAAGTGCGACTTGTAATTACCACAATTGATTAGAAATTGATTACGAATGCTTAGCGATGAGTGGTGATGACTACAATGAGGCATGACTTATCATGACTATGAAACGGCAACTTATGTCAAGCGACAGATTGAATGATCGCAACTGACTGGAAAAAAGAAAAATTAGCGATTATAATGATTACAGTGACTAGGCATGACTCGTAATGACTATACGAAACGACCAATATGACAAACGACTTGAATAACCGCAACTGATTGGCAACGAGTAAAAATGCTTTGCGATGGGTGGTAATGATTACAATGACTAGGCATGACTCATAACCACTACAAAACAACCAATATGTTAAACGACGACTTGAAATGACCGCAACAGACTGCTGGAAACGACCGGAGGCAAATTCTAAGAGACAAACATTGAGAGGCAAATTATAGGAGAGAGGGTAGTCATTGGCCGTTCTCCAATTAAGAGGCATCCAAGATATCCTCTAATTTTTTTTTTCAGTAAATCCAGCTGCGCTTAATATTTGTTCACTTATTCAATTTCCCTTTCTCGAGATATGATCATGTAGTTTCCTAACAATGCATAATAAAAAGCACCAAAAGTCAGCGTCGTGACCAGAGACTCTGACGGAACTTGTTTAGGGGGAAGGAGGGGAGTCGAGCTTTGCCGTTTTTTTTTTTTTGTATTTCATTCTAACTTTTTAATTATATTTGATTTTTTACTTAATTTTGTATTTTGTCACTTGCTGCATAGCAGGAGCGCCTCCACGGCTCTCGTTGGAGTGAGGCATTATGAAATTCGAAATAAATTCTCCTTTCAAAGACAAAGAGACTCTAAGAGGTCGTTTTACTCCTACCAGTAAGTGTACTTGGTGCCTTAATTTGGCCCTCAGTTTTTATACCATGGGCCGCATGACGATTAGGTACGCAAACGAAAAAGGGCGGGCTGAAAGGCACCAAGCTTGAAGAATTATGTTGCAGATTTACAAAGACTTAGGGAATACTTCCGAGAGTGCAAGAGAGCAAGAATACTAAAAGTTGAAAATAAGCGCGCTCCGTCAGTTTGCGGTTGGCAGTTCATGGTTCCCGGTACCTATGGCTAGGGAACTAAACTGCTGGACTCGTGCCCAGTTAGCCGTCAGCCTCATTCATGCACCCGCCACACGCGACCCGTGCCACAGCTCACAATTCCCAACGCCCGAAAACCTACTGTCGTCTGACATATTTTTTCCGGCGTCCTGCGTGTATGGTTTCAAGTGGCCGTTAACAAGCTTGTTTCCTCGCAAGCGTCGCATCCACCCGCCGTTCCCCACAGCACACATACACAGGTGTCTGATCTCAGCTGCCCATCAGCAGGGTGTAAAAATACAGTTAACCATTTTATTTCACTGCGACTGCTCGCTTGTGTTCCTAGCTCGCCAGTAGCCCTCCATGCGCTATGCTTTTAAACCCCCAAGAGCAGCTTTCTCCAAAGAGGGCCATAAACTGCCCGCGAACAATGAACAATGCGGAAAGGAGTGCGACACAAGGGCCCGGCGCACCTGTGCGTTCATTCCAATGTTCCTTGCTGCGGGCACTTTTTTTTTTGCTTTATTGCTCAGCCGCTGTTTGATTCATAAGTCATCATCATCATCAGCCTGACTATACCCACTGCAGGGCGAAGGCCTCTCCCATATTTCTCCAATTAACCCGGTTCTGTGCTAGCTGCATCCACTTGACCTCAGCGAACTTAACCTCATCCGCCCACCTAACTTTCTGCCGCCCCCTGCTAGGCTTTCCTTCCCTTGGAATCCAGTTTGTTACCCTAAGCGTATTTGACCCAAAATCGTTTCACCCAAATGTGTTTGCTGACTTTGTTTTCAGAAATTAAGGCAGTCATATTAATTTTATGTGTGAAGGACATTACTGCAGAGCACGGTGCTTCAGTGGTTAGTGAAGCATGCATAAATAATGCCACACGCCTGCACTACATGTCTTCTGGTACGTTTTTGGCCGAATGGTGCACACATTTTTTCATTTTATTTGCGATGAGTTTATAGTTATTGTTAAAGTGTTCAATTTGCATTATCTGAGATTCTTTATTATTGTTTTCCAAACTTCAAACATCCTTTGAGTTGAGTCAATAAAATACTTATTTCTGCGTACATGTCCACTGTGCGTGGTGGTGCTTCATTGAAACAGCCATACACATAAACACGAAATGCAACTGAAATCGATATCTGCTTTGTTTGGTTCGTTGGCGTTTAGCATCCCGAAGCAATTAGGGCTATGAGAGATGCCGTAGTGGAGGGCTCCAGAAATTTTGACCACCTGGGGTTCTTTAACGTTCACTGACATCGCACAGCACACAGGTGCCTAGTTTTTTGCCTCCATCGAAACGCGGCAGCCTAGATATCTGCTTTGTATTATGAAACTGTTAACGTGTAACAAAAACGTATACGTTTCAAAATATGTGCTTCGCAATTGGCTCTTTCTCACCAAATAATTTTACTTCTTCATTTTTGGTACTCGGTGCTTACTTCAATGAATTTATTGACGAAAAGTCAATGAAATTAGCGAATTTGAATTCTACTATCGTATATATTGCAGCCATCAAAGATATCCGCATCTGCTCAAAAAAACAAACTTTTTTATTCGAGGTAAAAAAAAATGGCTAGGACAAGGTTAGCATTCAAAACACCTGACTGCCCTTACGGTCCACGAAGTTAGGAGCTTTGCGTCATTTCATCTACTGAGTGGCTGACAGCATAAGGGCTGCGCTAGATAATACCCAGCAGGCCGGTGTAAATGAGAGCCCTGGTATTCTTTCTTCACTTCAAAGTTCAGTTACCCCGTAAATTCCTTCCTCAAACACACCCAAAATGGCCAAGTCAAGCTTACTGCAGGTGGCCCAAAGGAATGTCAGCCTTCCCCACCATACACACAATAAAGGTCACACAATTCCTGCTTTTGTGGCCTGGGGTCATACCCATTACTGTGCTTCCTTCCATGTGCCAGTTTTTTTTTTTTCACTCTCCCCACCTGCACTTTCTTTCACGACCCGACCCGCCTGCACCTGCTTTTTGCCCCACCCAAAACTACAATGCCATTGTACTGCTCTGCGCACCTGGTTCTTTTTCCACTCTTTGCATATAGAACCTACCCCCATCGCTTGCATTCGCACTCCTGATGAAGGCCAGCTTCTGGTGGAAACCTCGAGTCCAATAAAATGTTTCTTTAAATGAAGCGTACACTTCGCTCTCTCTCTCTCTCTCTCTCTCTCTCTCTCTCTATATATATATATATATATATATATATATATATATATATATAGAGAGAGAGAGAGAGAGAGAGAGAGAGAGGATCTGACAGTCTACGAGTCTAAAGCAACCATTAGGGATATTTTTTCTATTTATGTCTAGTTGTTGGTATTTGACAAGATTTAGTCTTATGGTGATTATTGGGGTAAAGAATATTAAATGAAAAGCGGAAGGAAAAACAACCCGCCGATGGTGCGTGTTTTTACTTCCGCTTTTCATTTAATATTCTCTACCCCGCCGATAATCACCATAAGGCTAATTTTTGTCACATACCAACAACTAGACATAAAAAGAAAAATAAATCCCTAACATTTGCTTTAGACTCTTAGATTGTCAGCTCCTTTAAACTCTGTAAAAACGAGTCCGTCATTCCTCTTTCAATTGTGTGTGTGTGTGTGTGTGTGTGTGTGTGTGTGTGTGTGTGTGTGTGTGTGTGTGTGTGTGTGTGTGTGTGTGTGTGTGTTTGTGTGTGTGTGTGTGTGTGTGTGTGTGTGTGTGTGTGTGTGTGTGTGTGTGTGTGTGTGTGTGTGTGTGTGTGTGTGTGTGTGTGTGTGTGTGTGTGTGTGTGTGTGTGTGTGTGTGTGTGTGTGTGTGTGTGTGTGTGTGTGTGTGTGTGTGTGTGTGTGTGTGTGTGTGTGTGTGTGTGTGTGTGTGTGTGTGTGTGTGTGTGTGTGTGTGTGTGTGTGTGTGTGTGTGTGTGTGTGTGTGTTGGAGAGAGTAGACACTTCTTAGAGACACATTATTTGTTGTCGATGTTTCGGTCGGAGCCCTACCTTTATCAAAACTGCCTTGCATCACTTGGGACTGTCTTTTTAGGCAGTCACAGCTACAAAACAAACAAAATAAAGCTGCCATGAGTAACAACAGTTCTTAACAAGGGAAAAAAAGAAAAAGGGGAGGGAGAAAATGTGGAAGGAGGGTGTGGTTGAGGACTGGGGGACACTCGAGAGAACTGACAAACTCAGGGCGGGTAGCTTTCTCAGTCAGTGCAAGGTCAGATAGGTGCAGGGAATGTGGTGTGGGCGGTCGCGGGTAATCGGGAGGGAAGGTTTTAGAAGCTAGCACTGCTTTGCACTCGGAGTTAGGGTATAGCTTGAAAGGTTGCCTTATGTGTCTACTGTGCTTTCTGCATAGGGTGAATGGTTTGTGGACAAAAAAAGAGACCGGTGGTATTTTGTTTTTCTCGCGTATTTCTTTTTTTCGAGCATCGCAGTATGGACCACAGAACTACACAGAACGGGTTAGTAGCAGGGGTGTGTGGAAATCGGAAATGCTCTATACCCCCCTGGCCTGGCCTTTCATTGCTCAAAAAAAAAAAAAAAAAAAAAAAAAGGCGTCGAGAGAAGTGTGAGCCAGCCCTAGCACCTCTAAATTTCTCCTCAATTATCGTTTAACCAAAAATTCAGGAGGCTAGAAGTCTTTCGAAATGTTTAGCAGATTATTTGGTTTGAGGAGTATGTATAAACGAAAGGGTGCCAAGGATTCTCGTTAAGGCCCTGTTGAAACGTAATTAATATGTGAATAAAATACGATTCACATTGTTCACGCTCTTGAGTGTTTTTGAAGCCCCCTTGGAGAATAGCTACATTAGTGAGTCGAACGAGTGATGTTCTACATTGATGTTGTTTCGATAAATGAAGATTTGGAAGTGACTTGGTATGGGCGCGGTGGTTGTTGAACAGAAGGTGAAATGCAGTTTCTGTTTGTCCTATGTATTGCTGTTCACATATATGCAGCATTCAACGAGGTAAATAATGTTAGATGAGTCACAGTCGAAGTTGCCATTGACTGAATGATGGAAATCAGATGTAGTACTTTTTGCGAAACTCGTGGTATTCATGTCTTTGCAAACCTTGCAATGGCCTTTACCGCAGGGGCGACAACGATGTGTAGTGGTGTTTTGATCTTTGGAGTTAATTAGGTAGTTATGGACGTTTTTGGAAGTTCTGTAAATAACGCGGGGAGCGGACTTAAACATACTGAACCGATGTTGAACTGTTGGATGATGTTTAAATGCTAACGAAGAAATTTATTTATATTCGGCGAGTTACTGGTGAATTTAAGGACGAGATTTGTTGAGTAATCGTTTTGGTTTTCGTTCTGGTGTCCCTAATCGCACCCACTGGCTGCATCTTTTTTAAGCTATGTCCTAACTCCCAGTGCGAAGCATTGCTAACTCCCAAAGTCTTCCCTCGCGATTACCCGCGCCCGCACACTCCACATTCCCTACAACACCTGTATGACCTTACACTGACCTGGGAAGCTACCCCTCCATATGTTTGTCCGTTCTCTCTTGTCTATTCTTGTCTCGAGGGTCCCCCATTCCTCAACCACACCCTCTTTCAACATTTTCGTCCTCCCCTTTTTCCTTTTTTGACTTGTTAAGAACCCTTCTTACTCGTGCTTAAAAAGGAAGTCCCAAGCGATGTAACACAGTCTTGATAAAGGTCGGGCTTCGACCGAAATAAATGTCTCTAAGAAGTGTCTACTCTCTACAACTATATATATATATATATATATATATATATATATATATATATATATATATATATATATATATATATATAATATATATATATATTACGGAGTAGTTTCCGTAGGCTTCCGTAATTAAAAGTCGAAGTGGATTCCCCGGACCTTACACTGACCGGGGAACCCACCCCGCACTGCGTTTGTCCTCTCTCATCTATTCTTGTCTTCTTGTCTCGAGCATCCCCCAGTCCTCAACCCTGCCCTCCTTCCAGATTTTCTCCGTCCCCTTTTTCTTTTTTTCAGTTTGTTATCAACTGTCCTTACTCGTGTCAACTTTATTGCTTTGTTTTATAGCGGTGACTGCTTAAAAAGGCAGCCCCAAGCGATGTAACACAGTCTTGATAAAGGTCGGGCTCTGACTGAAACGTCGACAACAAATAAATGTGTCTCTAAGTGTCTACTCTTCAACTTTTAATTACGGAAGCCAAAGGAAACTACTTCGTAATATATATATATATATATATATATAACACAAGATATCAAACTCTGAGGTAGGCTTAGATTCTGGTATTTCGTAGTCGTATCATAACACACGACATAAAATTACAAATTCCGCGGGCTAACCGAGCGCGCGCCTCTAGGATCAAGTTGTAGCTAGATGGATCGCTGGAAGGACATCCCAGAACTGCACGAGGACAACAGTAAAAATATCAGCGATGATGGCGGCTAGTGAGCGGGAGCAATGCTCGTCGAATAAAGGTTGTTTGCTTGCTCTCCCTGCTTTTGTTCTGAGTGCTTATTTTATTCGGTCCGATTATGTTCGAGGACAGTTTTTTTTTTTTGGTGGGGGGGGGGGGGGGGGGGGTCGGCTTAGAATCGCCGTCTGCCATTATTATTTTTTTCATTTCTCTCAGTCCTTTTGTGCGAAAAGTCCAAAATTTCAAGGAAATAATGTTCTAAAAGAAAGATGCAGCAAAACAGCTTTGTGAAGTTTTGGTTTCGGTTTCTGCCCCGCCGCCGAAGTCGCTGCTACGGTGGAACATGTCCGTGCGACGCCGCCATAACGCCGCCCACGAAATATCCGGTGCTGCCAGGCTACAGTGTAGCCAGGCGCTGCCCTGCCGATGCCGCCGACTAAAAACCGCCACCACGCCGCCGCCGGTCGCAAACGGCACGGAGCACACTGCAACCCCCAGAAAAGGCCATTGAGACCAGCCGTGAAGTGGCTTTGTCAAAAGGCGAGGAGGCGGACGCCACAAATGCTGCCCCCTTATGTTCTCCTCCTCAAAAAGAGAGCGAGGAGAATGAACACGTCAGCCAACTACGCTCGCAGTGTGCAGAAGCAATCGCGCAGGTTCAGTCATAGTGCAGCGGCCAGCAGTGTCAACATCGGTCGAATCCCGTGCCTGTGTTCGGAATCTCCGACGGCGGACTGCTGCACGTGGCTCGCCTACGCGGCTGCTAGACACTAACTAGTGCCTGCCTGCAGCAGCGCCTGCGCTTTGGTTTCGACTGGCGTCAAACTCACTGGAATATTCGAAATCATGTGGAACAACGAATTACCGAGATGTGAAGGTGCATTGTACCTAGTGCTTGAGGCGGCAGATCCAACCTCGCATATTCGTCAACTATGTGCCGGAACATAGCATGCGCCGTGTCGACCCGTGGTAGATTTTCTTGCCGTGTGCTGCGTTTGGATATGCGGAAGCGGTGAGTACTTTTTTTCTCTGACGTTAAACAGTAACTAGCTTTGTTTCTAATCTGCTTATCGGGTTTTGGTGTTTTCTGTGTTTACGGTCGCCTCATATCTCGCGTATCTGCTAAAACGACATGCGCAGTGGCAATTACGAAAGCGCTCATAATTTTTTAATGATGAATCGATGCTTGCATTTAACGAAGCTTGTGTCACGGCGTGCGTGTCTTAAGTTATATGTGCCGGTTCGCTGCGTTGTGCTGGAAATAAGAGCCATGCTCTGAGCGGTTTCTTGCTTCAATTTTTGCAGGGAAAGTCGCTGATGAGTCGCGTTTGTGAGCTTTGATGAGTGGACAGTTTGGCAGGACGCATCCTATAATAGCGCGGAAGACGCAGACAGCGAAATGTTGGGTTCCCTGAACAAGCGGGTAGTCACTTCGAGCATCTTTTTATGAAGATTACCGTATATAACTCGATTCCAAGTGTTCCCCCCCCCCCCCTAGCTTAAAAAAAAAAGAAAATTGGAGAAAAACTTTAGATGTTTGCAGCATTGCCAAATGCAGAGGCACCCCCATCTAATCAGGATCACGTGCACTACAATAGGCAGTTGTGGTCTTAAAAATAATACCTTTATTTTCCATCAAGGTGATGGGGGAGGCAGGGAGAAAAAGCCGAGCAATCGGCTTGACGAGCTCCCCCCCCCCCCCCCCGAAGAAAATACAAAGTAAAAATACATAGGCAGAGCATTGTAGCGTCCACAAAAAACAGTAAAATAAAATAAATAGAAGTACATTCGACGAGACATCGCATTCAGTGATAGCGCATAAAAAATTGACAAGAACCAGCACCTTATTGCACATGAACAGAGAGTCTGTAGCTAAGAAAAGAAAAGCGAGATCGCAGTATGATCAGGCAAAGTAAAACAACAGAAAAGGACCAATTTCTTTCCATATAGCAGTAGTAATAATAGCAGTGTCGGCAATGCAGCAGTGACAGTAATAATAATAGCAGTGTCAAACTGTCGCACACAGAAAAGGAGAAGAAAAGACAGCATAACATTTAAAAATTGAGTTTTTACACAAAAGAAAAACAGTCGCAATCAATTCCCGTCACAAAGGTAGTACATCAAGATAACTTTGAAGGCTTCAAATAGCATATCAAAGACAAACAGGTTCAGTCGCTGATAAAACTACTCTGACGTCATCTTTCGATGACTGTTCGAGTTGAAAATGATGATTATGCAGTAAGTTTAACAATTTTGGAAGGCGACATTGAATCATCTGCTCACCATAATTTGTGCGGCATTGAAATTCATTCCATATGTCTGAGTTACGAGTAGGGTAATTAATGCACTCCCTTTCTCTGCAGGCAAGCCAGTTCTCTCAAAAAGCTGACATTGTTTCGTATTTCCTTTTTATAGGCTAAAGCTAAGTGATAAGCGTACATATCATGCATCGCCATTATGTTATGTTTCTGGAAAAGTGGAAGAGATGGATGGTTATAAGGAACGTTAGATATAATTCTTAACATTTTTTTTCTGCAGTCGATGTATTTTATGCATGTTTCTTAGGGTTGTCGTTCCCCACACCAAATGACAATATTTTGTGTGCTAGTGAAACAGTGCATTGTATATAAGAACTTTAACTTGGGTAGGGAAGGTGTGTTTGTTGATATTAGTCAAGCCAACAGCACGTGACAACTTGTGTACAATGTAATCTACCTGGGCGTCCCATGACATCTGTTCTGTGAAAACGACACCAAGTATTTTAAATGAGCTAACGATATCTACGGTTGAATTATTATATCGGATATCTTTATTGATAAACACGTTTCTATTTTTCGGACGAAAGAGAATAGCTTTAGTTTTATTGGCATTTACTGTTAACTTGTTTCGTTCAGACCATTCTTCAAGCCTTATAAGCGCTCTGTTTGCCTGGTCAATTAAATGATTAGGCGAAGTCGCCGAAAAAAGTAATGTCGTGTCGTCTGCATAAATGACAAATTTGGCTTGGTCGTCTATGTCAACAATATCATTTACGTATATAATAAATAAAAATGGCCCCAGGATGCTACCCTGAGGCACGCCAGATAAAATTGACTTGGTGTCAGAAAGATAGGGCCCAAGTTGAACAAACTGTCTACGGCTAGCCAAGTAAGATCTTAAAAGTGAGAGGGCAGTTCCACGGAAACCATATATTTCTAACTTTTTTAAAAGTACATTGTGATCTATGCAATCAAAAGCTTAAGAAAAATCTACGTAAATTCCTAAAGCTAACCGTTTTTCTTCGAACGCTTTCATTATAAACTCTTTTTGTGTCAATAGAGCAAGTTCCGTTGATGGATATTTGCGAAAGCCAAACTGTGCAGAGTTCAGTATCCCGTACTTATTGCTGAAACTTAATATTCTGTTTAATATTATCTTTTCCAGCCCTTTAGAAAAAACGGACAACACAGATATGGGTCTGTAGTTCGCGATATCGTTTTATTCCCTTTTTTGTGCAAAACTGTCACTTTAGCTATCTGCATTCGCTTGGGGAATCGGCCTTGAGACAAACAGAGGTAGAAAATGTGGCTTAGGCATGGTGATATTAAATCCAGTACAAAATTCACAGGCTTGATTTTTAGACCATCGGCATCAGTGCTAGCACTGTTGTTTAACGCTGCGAAGGTTGAAATCACTTCAACGTCAATCATAGGATTCAAGAAAATGGATTCATCATTCGCTGACCTAATATAGCTCAGCGAGTGGTTATCACTATTAGGTGAGCCTACTTCAACAAAATAATCATTAAACGTGTTAGCTAAACAGGACCCACTTAGCTGCACATCCTTCCATTTAATTTTCATTGGTTCACTTTGGCCAGGACTAGGATTTATTAAATAAGTGAGCTTTTTCCATGTCAGGTCAGTTCTGGTTCCGCAAGAAGAGAATTGATTATAGAAGTATTGTTCTCTTGCACGTCTAATTTCTTTTGTTAATTTATTTCGAAGCGACTTGTACGACTTCAGAATTTCAAGATCACGCGTCTTCAGGAATTGTTTGTACAGGTTATCTTTAGCATTTATTCTGCTAAATAATTCAGGTGAAATACAAGGTTTCCTTTTTTTTTTTGTTTCGAAGAACTTTATACGGAAAACACTCAATGTAGGCTTTCAAGATATGATCCATGAACACATTGTAAGCGGAATCTGCATTGCCTTCTTGACGAACGTCTTCCCAGTTTATGTCGCATATTTTTTCTCTGAAGATGCTCAAAGTGCGCTCCGAAATCTCTTGAAACAGTCGTGGTTCTGGTTTATATTTAATGTGTGCAATATTTGGAAGACACAGATATATGCCATAGTGATCGCTAATATCAGTACATACTACTCCTGCTTTATGGCCAGTCCGGTGAATGTTTGTTATAAACATGTCAATTAAAGACGATGACGTGTGAGTTACCCGCGTAGGAGTTTTTATAACGTTCTCACATCCAAAAGTCTGAATTAGCTGCTCTAGTTCCTTTTTTGCTGGAGTGTCGGAAAGCATGTTTATGTTATAGTCCCCACCAAGGACAACACTGAGCTTATTTTTATCTGCAAAATCGAGAAGAGACTCGAGAAAACTGAAAAAACTTTTACAGTTACCATCTGGAGGACGATAAACAACTGCTATGAGTTGCCTATTGATTAGCAAAGACAGAACTTCGAAGTCTTTGTGTGAGCATGTAAAATCGGGCAGTATTTCACCAGAAAGATACTTCTTAACCATTACCGAAACGCCTCCTCCACGACCTGAAGTACGATTTAGAAAATAATTGTTGTACATTGGCAAGCTTATTATATCAGCACTTTCGGTATACCAAGTCTCCGTTAGCATAATAATATCAAACATGAAGTGAAACTGACTGAAAAGCACCTCAAGCTGTACACACTTATTTTTTGCTGACTGGGTGTTCAGGTGAAATAATTTGGAGGATTTCTTATAGTCTTCTTGACAAATATCTTTAAAATCAGCTGGAAAGATATGATCCGTGCCATCCATGACCAAGAAGAAGAGGGGCTACACGATCGTTGCTCTGACACGCACAAAAACTACATGACATCGTCCAAGTCTTTTTCGTTGCGCACTTGCAACGCGCTCGCCCCATCCCTCTTTCTGACGTATATCCTTCCGTTCCTGTGCCAAGCGTACTTGTACTGGTGTTCCCGAGCCCATTTTTTTGTCCTAGCCAGCAATGTCCTGTTCCTCTTGGTCAAGTTTTCAAGAATGTAACAGTTGCTTTTGGAATCTCTTAATTCTGCTCTCTTTTGCAGAAACGATTCTTTCACAGCGCGCCTTGCAAATTGAACTATCACACCCGGAATCATCTTTCGCGGCAGGCAGCCTATGTGCCGTGACAATGTCAGCGGCGTTGAGGACAGGAAGGCTTAGTTCAGCAGCTACATCGTTGACTTTGGATAGAATATCTTCATTTTCAGACACAGGGATGCCGTGAATCTCAGGATTGAGCTTCCTGCTTTGCCACTCGAGTGCATCAATCTCTTGCCTTATCGCATCCGTATCGGTGTCTCGTGCTCGCGCTTCGATTCCGTCAACCCGTTTTGATAGGTCAGTTATCTTTTGATCGTGCGTGCGCACGTTTTTCAGGATTTCATCGTACATGTCGGACATTAATTGAACGGACTGTTGCATGCTTTCAACTCTGTCCATAAGAGTGATTAGAGTGTCCAGTTTTTCATTGATGCCTACCAGCATGTCAGCAGCGTCCACATCCTGAGCCCTCAACTTGCTACTCTGGCTACCTCTAGATTTTGCCGTATGGCATGTTGGACAGCGCCAGGCTTTCCTCCATGCTTCCCCTTTGCTTTTGAATGTAGACTCGGCTACTCCAGAACAAGAACCAAAATGATAACAATAACCACACTCAACACACGGCACTCCTTCATTTGAGCATTCCTCGTTACAGGAAAAACATACGGAATCCTCGGGAGGAGGCATTTCAGTCAGTCTGGGTTAGAAAAATGGTGGCAGCAGTGGCAGCGGGAAACAAATGTTTGAAAACAAGCAAGTGCGCACCACTAACCTGCGAAATGCAGTAAACCTTTAGCGTGCGGCAAGACGCTGTCACTGCTGCCAAATGAGCCGGTGGTGGTTCAGTCCTCTTTATATCAAGGCAGGTAGGAGGCCTGTGACGTGGGCTCTGCTGACGTCACTCCAAAGCTTGACACGTAGACGCCGCCAAAAAGGCCTTGCGCAGCATAAGCAGCATAACTGTCCCACGACGAAAGCGGTTCGTTGTCGGCTCGGCCAGCAGCACCCGCGATACGGCCACTTCGATGAAGCAAGCGTGCAGATGTGCCTGCGAAATCTAGTAAACCTTTAGCGTGCGGCAAGACGCTGTCACTGCTGCACTACACCCCTCTCGCCCCCCAAATTGGCGGGGGTGACAGTAGGAGCAGGTTGTCTATTATGGATCATTTCACCATGCTTGGAGAAACCGGATTGACTGGCTGTTAAGCAGGGGCAGTTGTCAAGGCTTTTGTGTGCCAGGAGAGCAGCCCTGCTCCCCAATACTGCAGCACCCATCACCCCTTTGTAAAATCCTGCATAGTGTGTAGAGGCTAGAGGTACTAGGAGCACAATTGCAAGGGCTCCTCTGCCTTTGGCAGTGCTGCAGATTTTTTGCGAAGAAGGTAGGGTAGACAAGGCTTTCAGCGCGATTGCTCATTCAGGGGAGCCGGAGCTGTCGGAGTCCCAAGGTGCGGCGCGATGTCCTGCTTCTTGCTTTGCTGCAATCCGATTCCGACACTACACAGCAGAAAAAGCGACCCCGATTGCTTTGTTTGGTTTCAGCTGTTTGGCATCCGTAACGGGTGTCGAAATAAGTTTAAAAGGGCTGGCACAGCTTCGATGCTCACTTCAGTCGTGTTTGCGGATGTTCTAGTTATCTAGTCTCATCTAGTTATCGACGCGAAGGTAGGGGAGGGCATTGTAGATTTTTAAAATCTTAGCCCCCCTCACTTTGGAGATCACGAAGAGGGCGCTGAGAATTGAGCAAATACGCTAATAACTTGGTATTCTTGGAATTTGATTTCCTTATACTATTTTTGTTTGTCTGCGCGTCTGACAAAAACCGTCTGGTGGCAAAATAAAGAATCTAGAAGGCGCTCACGCGCGCGGGCCGTGCTTTCCTTCAGTTCCATGGCGTGTGCATTTTGGTTCGTCTTATGTACCCGAGCGCGGTTTCTCTTTTGGCGACCACGATCGGGTTGCACCCGGTTTTGTACTTGAGAGCCCGGGGCCGTAACCGGAAATGTGTAATCACTCATTACCAAAGATCAGACGAAGAAAATTGGGCGTAGGTACTGATGCTTCGAAGGCTGCAGCAGTCGCGAACTATCGCCAAGTGTGATCTCCGCTGAAGCTTTTGGAGAAGACACGAATGCAAAATTGGATCATCGTAGTTCGACGAGTCAAGAAAGTGAACTGCTGCCTGTGAATCCAAATCGACGAAACCAAATTAAAGAACTAAGCACGGAGATAGCATTACTTAGCGTCAATCAGATAACAAATTTTGTTTCTCACGCTGCTGGTAGTTTTCACGAGACGGTCGATAAGATGTCATAGTTCACTGTTTGGTTAATGTTTCAAGGTTCGTCGGTCGATAAAATTCCCATTGAAACTGCGCCTTTCTGAAGTAAAGAGAGCGCAACATACCTCAGTGCTAGTTTGCCACGCCTCATGTCGTAATAAACGTTTATTTCACAGTAACGACCGCACTACTCGCAGGCGTGTTCGTAGCAAGTTAGAGACACAGTACGTATTTGCTAGATGTCGCCCACCGTTCTGGCTGTAATTTCGTTTACCACGATTTTTCATGCTCTTTGCGATGGCGGTTGGTTAACGCAGGCGCATAAAAGGCGCGACCTGGGTTTGCCGCTGTCGGGCCCGTTTCCTGCGCGATGTGCACTCAGCGCTCCTCATTCATGTGAATTATTAACGCATATGGTCTGTTGTTCATTCGTAAAAATGAAGAACTGTCGCTGCACCAAAGCAGGGAACCAAATAGTGCGTATGAAAGCGTGATATGCCCCGCCGCAGTGGCTCAATGGTGAGGTCGCTCGGCTGCTGAACCCGGATTCAATACCGGCCGTGTTTTGATGGAGGCAAAATGCTAATCTCCTGTATGCTCTGCAATACGAGTGCAAGGTAACGGAAGCCCAGATGGTCGAAATTGGCCGGCGCTGTGCATTAAGGCGCTCACAGCCTGAGACGCTTTGAGACTCCATAGAAACCATAAACGAAAACAAATCCGTTACCTTAGTGAACAAGATGTGACCATATAATAATAACTATAAACAATTTGTATGCGCCGCGTAGTTTTCTCCTCTTTTAAAATCGCGACATTTAATTCTTCCACGCTCTACATTTGTTGAAACAAATTGATGGTAACATATCTATTTTATTCATTTTGCCATTCGCGACCCCTCGAGCTGGCACAGTTCTCGTGATTTGAGGGTGCGTTTCAATAATTTTTCTAATGATTGAGGGTGAATTTAACGTTTAATTGAGAACAAAAGTGACAAAATAGCGCGACTAGTGGAAGCCACGTAAGCTTTTAAAGAGCGGTAAAGTAAAAAAAGAAATCAAAGAACGCTTAGTGTTTCCACCCCGCTATTCTTATTTCTTTTCGGTGGGCATGTGCCTAGGTAGTAATAAGATTGAGTTACATTCATATATCAGACGACTATTTTTATTGCAACCTTATTACAAGCGTGACGGCAAGCAATTCAAATGGCGGAAACAGTAAGCTCCGCGGGGTTTACATTTATTTCTGTGGCGATAGTCCCTAAAATATTCCCGGCTGTATGCGAAAAGTCTCCGCTTCTAAGGCACCTAGCACATGATGGTTTTCTAGCATGGCAGCATCTTTTCCTCGGCCGAAAATACTCGTCCAGAACATCCACAGATTTGAAACCGCGATGTCGCGGCTCGCGCTCTCTGCACGGATGCTTCCTAGTGGAACAAAAAACAAATAATAATAATAATAAACGTCCCGAATTGATGCACTCGCGGTGAAGCGTCAAAGAGGATTGTAACGTCTCTAGCACAGCCCGGAGCGAGGATTGAAACACGCGCTAGAACGGCGCCGACGCCCGATGGGGCGTCTGCGTGATTGGCGGAACCTCCGTTGGTGGCGCGGATGTCAGAGCGCTGGTGGCGCCGCCCTACGATTTCAGGTTCCCTATACTGCACAGTTAATGTAGAATCTCTGTGGCAGCGGCGATAGTCAAGACGACGCCCTTGTTGAGACGAACGCAGAACTGTGGGGAGGACATAGCTGGCAAACTGCGCAATGAACAGCGAGTGGCTAATCGCGCGTGCGAATCCGAGGGAAAGACAAAACTTTTTATTCCAGCATGTCCAAGCAACGAGGCCAGCGACACATGCCGCCGTCGCGTTCGCGTGAATTTTTGCATACAGCTGCAACGATAAGCGATTGCCTCAAGTAACCCATAAAGAGGGCAGAAAAATGGCTCCCGAAAGCCAGTGTCAAGCACATTCCATTTTCGAAACTAGGGGTGGCCGGCAGAAAGAAACCCAACGAAACGTTTGCATTTTAAATGATAGCATGTACGTGCATTCGTTAACCGTAGAATCATGCGCCAGAATTTCTGCGCTCACCAGTCAGTTTCTTTTTATTAATAACCTGGTGTTGCGAGCAGCCGTAATTTTTCCGTTGCTCGCAACGTCAACAAAAGTAAAGAAAAAAAAAACAAATGAATTGTCTTCTGAGGAATGCAACAACTTCGGGATGGGCTGCTTTCTATCGGCCACCCCCACTTTTGCAAATGGAATGTGCTTGTAGCTGTTGGCGCATACAGTAACAATGATAGTAGAAGGAATAAGTGGTTTTTATTCAAGTAAAACAGAAACGGAACTAAAGATGATTGCCATCCCGGTGTCTGCTATCTATTAACCGAAAGCATCTGAACTGGAGTGGCGGAAGGAAAGGAATAGATGAAGTTAGAGGTGATCGACAGGATGAAAGGGCTGGGTGGTTAAAAATCAAAAGGTATGCACACATTTGTGGTGTCCGGTGTCTGGGTGGAATGAACAGACGCGGACGGCTCTCAGAAACGCCCTGCAGAGTCAGGGGCAGGCACCGTTGTTTAGCGGGTGCACGAAGTTTTTTACGAGTGCCCGAGGCTTTGTGAGGAGGTGCGAAAACTGATCCTGCAGCTCGACTGGCGGCAAGCTCTTGTGTACGCTGCAGCAGGTTAAGGCGGGGGTCCCACGGTGGCCATCTTGGAATTAGTTCAAATTGTGCCACCAGGCTACGCCACTGATTCAGGACTGAGAAAGTGCCTATCGGCCTTGCCCCCAGTTGGCCGAGGGACCCAACCTTTGCTTTGTAGAGAAGTTTTCTTTTGTTGGAGGGTGGGTTTCCAAAGCCCCATTCTTCTCCCCGCCGTGCGCAGGGGGAAGCGTTCACCTGTTCTTAGCTTGACTACAGCGGATAGCAGGACTGTGGGGTGCTAGCTTGCCTTACCACGGCTGAACTTGAGCGGCGACGCGGACCGCCGCCGCTCAATTCGGCCATGACCGAATGTGCGTAACGTAAATGAAAAGTACCACCTCTTTTTGTTGTTGTTCACTGTTCTGGATAGAGTGGAAGCTTGAGCGAGTTGATGATACATCGTCGACATATGTTCACGATAGCTCAAGTGGATACCAAACATGGAAAGGTACGATATGATGGAAGATATTTATGTGGCCCTTGTATACTATACTTTGACTCACAAGAGATTTGAACCACTGCTAAAGGCAGGGGCTCCCTGGCCCATTCAAATGCGCACTGTAATTAGTAACTGTGCTCCGACGCACCCTTCGAATCGGCAAGGGCGACAGTGGGAGCACAATTGCCTATTATAGGTGGTGTGGATAGTGGCTATTCAAACAAAAGGAAGGAAAAGAGTGCTGCCGGCCGCTTCAACTATCTAAAATCTGAAGCCCAAGCTGCAGCCGGCAGGAAAGCAAAATGATGGGGAGAGGAAAGCGAGGGGAAGTGCAGAGGGGAGCTATAGCAAGAAAGTACAGGGGAGCTTTGTACATTATAGTTACAAAGTACAACAAAAAAAAGGGAAACGCGTTTGCCTCGCTCGCGCGCAAGTGTCCAAGTGCTCTTGGTCCATGGCGCCCCGGCCTTTCGCAGTACTAAAAACCTTTTGTGAGACGAAGTATACATCTTTGGTGGTTTCGTCATGAACTCTGGCTGAAATCGACACTTGTATTGTCTTTCCTTTGATACCCATCTTTTGAGCTGTTATCACTTTTGAAGTTATAGTATTTATAGTAGGATATTCTTGCGAGCTCTCTGGTGCAGAACTACTTTTATCAAACGTTATTGCACATAATAAAATTGCAATAAAGTCAGTTTAGATCAACAGTAATCATTTTCTTTTTCTTTTTTTTTAGTTCGGGCTTTTCTAACCATAGAAACTGACGTTGGTAACCTAATGAGCTGAGAAAAGGGCGATGGCCAATTTCATTTTACCTTAGAGAGGAGAGTCGGCATTGCGAAATAGGTGTGAAATACCTACCAAAAGGGTAAGCACCACGCAGCTACCGCAATGCATTCAGGCTAAATTTTGGGGGAAATGAATTGGAGAGGGGAGGGTAGCAGGCAGTTATGAGGCAACGTCGCCAGTAGAAGCGGGTTAGTTTCGCAAGCGCGTTAGACCGCTCCTTCTCGATCCTTCTCCTTTGAATCTCCTCTGTACTTTTCATTGGTTAGATGTACGTCTTTGCTGCATTGCGAATCCAGTGTACTTTCTATATATTTATTTATTTATTTATTTATTTATTTATTTATTTATTTATTTATTCACTACCAGCATCACCTGCTTTCATAACAAGCATAGAATGGCAATCACTCGCGCTAACCACGGTAAAATGCATAACTGGCTGCCACTGAGGCATTCATTTGAGTCAAAGAATTCGTTTCTGTCATTGTATGTGCAACAAAAGAATAATGCAAGACGCCCTTCGGTTACTCACTGCCCGTAGAATTTGTCCGGACATGTACTTCCTCGCGCTGCCCTGATGTGGCTATTTCGCGTGCTGAACAGCTTTCGTTTTTTTTTTTTTGTTTTAGAGCCCAGCTCTTTGGCGCCCGTACCTGCGTTTCGCGTCGCCGTCTGCGTTCCCTCGTAACCAGCTCCCCCTCCGCCTACCTTTTTCCTTTGTGGCGGCGACGGTGTTTTCCGGTGTAAGTGGATCGCGGTGCATACATCCTAAGCCGAAACGCAGAGCCACGTTGACTTGACTCGCTAGCGGCGTCAGCGGCATCAGTCAGTCGCTGCTATCTCTTCGCTGCGCAACGCTCCTAAAGGTCCACACGCTGCCTTACGCGAACTCCTGATCCACAAAGCTTCCTTCATGACAGTCAAGAACTGTTAGTGGAGTGTTTCTTGAAGAAATACGTGTGAAAAATAAAATAAAAAAGTTGTATGTAACTGTACATACATGTCTTGCTCGAAATCTTTGCCTCAATCTATCGAAAAGCTGGAACAGCCAATGAGATACGCTCAAATTTCGCATTAGGAAGTAATGTAATCGTCGGTAATTTTTCTGTTGTAATAAAAGTAAAAAAAAAAAAAACGCGCGCGCTGATATATGTGGGTGTGCGTACTTTCCTTTTCATAACGCGCTGACCGCTTTATTTTTTCCCTGGTGGGGGGGGGGGGGGGGTGGAGGCATTTTCATTGAAACACACGAGGCTATATAGTGTTGGCGGTAAGATAACCGCCCCTCCCCCATTTTTTTTTTTTTTAGAATAACAGCTTGAGCGTGTTGCTTATGCATCTTGAGGTAACAGCGCGGAACGTGGACGGGAGGTTAGAAGACGACACAACGAATAGATTGATGTTTTAGATTGAGCTCCTTGTGCTATATACAGCAACATGAGCAGGTGGGCTGAAGGCGAATGCACCAGCGCTGGTAGTAAGCGTACATTGGTAATGGTACTCCAGCTATAATAACTACCGCGAGTTCTAGTTTCAAGTCAGTCTGCGCCCTTGTTGCGACATTTTTAGCTATAAGGTGCGTTGAGAAAGCGGACTGCCATACTAGCAGCACTCGAGAGCGTGAGTGAAACATGATATTTTTGAAATATATTCAAAATATATGTAATGCCTCCCTTAGGGGTAATGTAAATAAAATAAATAAATAAACATATTCTGAGCAATAAGACGACCAGAAAAGTGAGACATCACGAGCAGTTATCTAAATATGCGCCGCTTTGCAACTAGCACATGTGTTTCTTGACAATGATTTCATAATTTGAAATTTACCAGCCCCGGAATTCTTTTTATATGTCTGGGGATCGTACAATAAGATACCCTTGTTGATTCATCTGCGGTTCCAATGAAGAAGGGGGGGGGGGGATCGCCCCATTTAGACAAGTACTGGCGAACCTACACTGTTTGCATTGTCCCCACGAGTGTGTGAAGGGTTTGTTTCATTATTGATGGAAAAAAGAAAAACAGCCCGAGGAAACAGTACGGAAAATCGAAGAACTGACAAACATGGCTGTCAATCCTCACATTGCTTCTGTAGGTAAACCCTCGTAACTGCCATAAATAAAGCGGATACTCCAAAGCACTTTCCATGCGCCGCGACGTCAACGCCGCCGTCACGGCAGGCGTCGCAAAAGGGGAATGCACCTGCATGTTCGTGGTGCTGGCTCGCTCACCCTCTCGCGCGGACTGGGAAAATTTGAAAACCGCGAAGAAAACTATTCTGTGAAGAAAAGAAGCAAGGGGAGCTAAGTGGACTTCAGGACGAGAAGAACGGAGTAGGGGACAGCCGCGCGGTCCCAACCCCTCGCTAGTTTTCGACGCGTGTAGCACGCGCCAGATATCTGGCAGGGACAGATCACAGCATCAGAGCTCGCGATGCACGCAGGCGCTGCGCGCATGCGCAGACCGGCTTTGGCTGACGCGTGCGACGACGTTAGCGCGGCGGTGCATGACGCATGTGTGTTTGGAGTCGGGGCTTATGTATTCCAGTAGTTCCCTTCACCCCACGCCACTTCTACCCCCAACATGACGCAATTTTGGATGTACTTTGGGGAAGTGGTATGCCTTTATACTTTCTTCAATCGCCACACTGAGAGAAAAAACTTGACGAATGCTAAGCAGCACAGGCATCGGAATGTGTTCATTTACATGTTAGACAAAACATTTTCCCAGTGCATGCCCAGATTATTGTGGTCAATTTTGGTCAATCTAGTCTGAATTTACTGGCTCTTGTAGGCTTACAAAAAGCGGCTGTGAGCTTTAGGCACACTGTCTCTCTGCAATGCTGTTTCTTGGGCTAGTTGGTGGAGTTTTCTCATTTTGACAAAGCGTAAAAAAGAGGCAGGGATGGTCGAGAGACATGGGACAAAGCGCTTTGCCTGTCCCTCGTGCCTTTATATTTTTAGCCCTTGCCCAAAATTACCAGCCCCTGTCCTTCTCTCTTCCTCTATCATGAGATCAATAATGGTGGCAATTCGTTGACCTCACCCCAATGTTTTGTTGTTTCACTATGCCATGCAGCGTTTCAGCAGGATTAGAGTTGAACAATGGCAGATCTGGTTCAGGGCCACTTGTTGCACCTAACCCTTATCCTCCTGCTTTTTTTTGTTCACACGAGAACTCCTTAGAATGACATTCCAATCAGTCGGCTGAAGTATGCTCATGAACGTTCAAGATGCAAGTTGATAGACCCTTGAAGCAATTTCTCTAAACCAAGAAAATGGCAGATGCTGCGAATATTAATGCAGTTTCTTCTGCGGCGATGCTGTTTCAAGTCATTTTGTTTTTTGAACATTATGGTTCCATTCTCTCCCATTTATTTCCGAATTTATCATTGCAAAGGAGTGGAAATTTGCCTTCCTGTCACTAAAAAAAAAAAAGTAGTCTGCAAGGCATGGTCGCCATTTGTTATCTGTGAACAGCAAAAATGGGTGATGTTCGCTACACCTGGGAACGAAGCTATAGCGATAACTCGACGCGGTGAACTGTGGGTTTCACCGCAAGGTCTCGACATATTCTACATCGAATTGACGTGGTATTGTTATCAAAAATCATTTCGAAACGGATTCAACAGGTTCAGCCCAGTTCGTGAATGTGCCTTCGTGCAAGACTCAGGCTCCTATCTCCTGAGGGAAGCAACAACTGCTGCCTTGGTAGATCTTGCCGCGTTTCTTCTGCGTGTTTGCTTGGAATTGCTTTCGCACTGCTAGCTGTGCTACTACGCTTATATTTCTGAATCTTTTTGAGTAAGACAACGTGGCTCCTTGATGCTAAGCAGTAAGGATTACAACTAGCTTTAGTCTTTGGTTTTATTTTCTTTTACTGCTTTGCATGTTTGTTATCGGAAATGCTTTCAGTAGAAAAAGAAAAATGCCGCTGGTGACCTCGACGTCAAAACTGCGCGCCGAATCAGACTGTCATGTGATTTCCGCTCCACACATCGTCGCATATTTCATTTCGGTGGTGTCAATCGACATTCAGCCATTCGGAGGCAAAAACTCTGAGCCTCCTCTACTTACTTTACTAAAACCAACTGACTTGTTCGAAGGTGTGAAGAAAACGATGTCCTATGTCAAAACCAAACGCGACGTTTATTTACTTTTTTTTTCGGTACAAAACCGGAATGAGGTGCAAGAAACACCCAAAAAGCTTGGAATTTCACCGCGATGACTAATCGGGGATGACCATGTGCGCTTGTAAAGGGAGGCTGTCATTGTGCTAATAAATACGTTCGATTTTTTTCATTGCGGCAGTCTAAAAACAGTGGCAATGTGCGTGTGCCGCGATAGATATCAGTACTCTGTTCTGCACGACCGCTCGATACAGACACGCGCTTCATTCCGTCAACCACCACATGCACTAAATGTCCGCGAAAGCGTTTACGGTGCATTGCATAATAATAATAATAATAATAATAATAATAATAATAATAATATTAAAACAGACTCCTGGCCTTGAAACATGAATCCACGGCTTCGAGGCTTACTATTTTGAGCATAGCGTAGACGCACAGAGAAGTGGAGAGTGCCGGCTGCGCACGCGCATTAGCCCTACTTGGCCCCACTAATGCCACTGCGTGTGCGCCGAAGGAATCCGGTAATTCGGTTTACATGTAGGCAAGCACTTTTCTCTTGTCACAGTGAAATGCGCCCAGCCGCCCTCTCGGCGTCACTTTGTTTATGTTACGCGGTCTGCAGTCGAAACTTCTCTCTTTCCACGCAGCGTAGTGCGGTCAACTGTCCCACCTTTGCGAAGATGTCCATACACGCTTCGTAAGTGACCAAATACAATTAGACAGACGTACAACAGCTGTTACGTCTCATTATCGTTTCATTACGGTGATTATCGGTGATGACGTCTGGTTTTTGATTATCTATGAGCACATATTTGTAATGTTTATAAGCATGAAAAGCACTGAACCAAAACAGTATACATTCTCATTTCAGCTAACGCTCGACATTCGGTTCAGCAGCGTCGAATTCCTTCGTTTCTTTTTTTTTTTCATCTGTACTCCGTATGCGACGTCGTCCTTTTGCAGTTGTATTTCTTGTAGCGGCTGCGAAGCTACATTCAAAACGGTGCTCTCCGAGAGGACAGCTGCACCTAAGCATACGTGTGCCACTGAAAGCTCTAGGGAACGGAGCACGCACCAACGAAGCTGTGAAGGAGACAACCACTCGATACTGCTGTCCGAAACTATTTCGTTTGGTCTACTGTCCTACTCCTTTTTCGACCAATATTTGAGAGTCGCCTAGGAGCCGTTCTCGTCCAGAAGAGTGCCGGACAGGAGAAAGTAATCGCCTACGCTAGCAGGTCCCTCACAAAAGCCGAAGTCAATTACTCGACGACCGAGAAGGAGTTCCTTGCAATCATCTGGGCCACTTCTAAATTTCGTCCATACCTATACGGCCGACCATTCAAGGTGGTAAGCGACCATCCCGCGCTCTGCTGGCTGGCTAATTTGAAAGATCCCTCGGACCGCCTTGCTGCAGATGGAGCCTACGACTTCAAGAATTTGACATGACTGTAGTCTATAAGTCGGACCGGAAGCATTCCGACGCAGTCTGCTTATCCCGCGCTCCCGTCGACGCTCCCCCGAAGGACGATGGCGACGACGCCTTTTTGGGACCGATAAGCGCCAGCAGTTTCGCAGAACAACAGCGATCAGACTCTGAGCTGAAAGCACTAGCCGATTACTTGGAAGGAAAGACCGCTTCCCCTCCTGGTGTGTTCACGCGACATTTATCATCGTTCGCGTGAAGCAATGACCTCCTCGTGAAGAACTTCGCACCTAACAAGACCGCGCAGCTTCTCGTAGTGCCTAAAACCCTCCGGCAGGAAATTCTGCAGGCGTTGCACGATGGGAGCCCACAGCAGGCCACCTCGGATTTGCGCGCACGTTGCATCGAATCCAGGAGAAGTACTACTGGCCGCGACTGCCTGCCGAAGTTGCCCACTACGTGAAGACGTGTCGTGAGTGCCAACGACGCAAGACGCTGCCGATCAGACCAGCAGGACTACTAAACCCGATTCCACCCCCAATCATGCCCTTTCAACAAATTGGGATGGATCTCCTTGGCCCCTTTCCATCTTCGTCTATGGGTAACAAGTGGATCATCGTGGCCACTGAATACGTTACCCGTTACGCCGAAGCAAAAGCACTACCCAATGGTACCGCGGCAGAAGTCGCCAAATTTTTTGTCGAACAAATTCTCTTGCGACACGGCGCCCCAGAAATGCTCATCACGGACAAGGGACCGGCGGTTACGGCAGAGTTGACGCAAGGCATCCTGGAATACAGTCACACAAGCCATCGACGAACAACTGCGTACCATCCCCAGACCAATGGCCTTACGGAGCGCCTGAACTCATAGGTCGGCGCACTCACTCATGAGTGCACTCATATCGCCTCACTCACACTCACACTCACGCCGTGAGTGTGAGTGTGAGTGAGTGGACACGTATGAGAGCGGTCGTGAGTGTGAGTGGGAGTGAGTGGTCATGAATGGCAGCTGCCATGAGTGTGAGTGCGAGTGAGTGGCCGCGAATGGGAGCGGCCATGAGTGTGAGTGCAAGTGAGTGGCCACAAATTGAAGCGGCGATGAGTGTGAGTGGGAGTGAGGGGATGTGGGCGGTAGTGGACGTGAGTGTGAGTGCGAGTGCCCACAAATTGGAGCGGCGGTGAGTGTGAATGGGAATGAGTGGATGTGGGCGGTAGCGGACGTGAGTGCGAGTGCGAGTGAGTGGTTGCGAGTGGGAGTGGACGTGAGTGTAAGTGAGTGGATGCAAACGGGAGTGGACGAGAGTTTGAGTGGACGTGAGTGCGAGTGAGTGGTTGTGAGCGAGAGTGGACGTGAGTGCTAGTGAGTGGTTGTGAGCGAGAGTAGATGTGAGTGTGAGTGGACATCATTGGATAAGTGTCAGAATAGAAATAGCACAAGAAACGTTATGCAATATCAATATGATCGGGTCGGAATGCGTCTCTTCCCCAGACATCCAGGTACAGAAAATCATCAACCCGGATTCCTTTATTTTTCCTCAGCAGGAACCTCTGCTTTCCCCTACGTTTTCTTTTCCACACACGTGCATAGACCAACGTATGCAGCAGGAGCAATCGCTGAAGGCTCTTGGTAAAAAAAAAAAAGAAAAAGAAAAAAAAAAAGAAAGTTGTCTCTGAGGGTGCTCGCACCTGCAGCCCAAACGACCATTGGCGCCTCATCGCACAGTGGTCAGCCACTGTACAGGTACCTGCTTGCGCACAATAGCCCTAAAAAAAAAAAAAGTGCACTGGCCACAGAAATGACATTCAACCCTGTGAACACTGCCTGAAGTTGGGCGCTGGAAAGACGTCTCTGGTAGGAATGCAAGACGAGGGGGGAACGAGCGCTCTGCAGCACAACCGAGCCTCCGTCGTGCGTCCGCGGTCCCACCAATTTGGTAATCCCCGTGACAGGTGCACCTGATTGCTACCTCGCGCCAACCACGGGAGACCAAATACCGCATCCGAAAGTTCAGCGAACTTCACAGCTATAATAAAAAAATTCACCACGCAGTTATGTGCGGAAGAGGGAACCCAACTTAGAGGGCTGAAAGGCATAATGCCTCTCTGTTAACTTGCCGTTTTCTGTTTCCAGCCGCTTAAATTTGTCGAACGGAATATATATTTTTTGGTTATACTGACATTCACACAACCGAAAAAGACGCAATTATCAGAGTGAAAATATGTCAAAAAACAGAACATTGTTTCTCCCAACATTAGATTATAACACCTGAAGGAAAAACTAATGGGTTCTATGATCACCGGTTGTAAGGTAGTCCGTTGCCGGTTGCCTCGCTATAGTTCCTCACGCCTTGATATTATTGAAATTATTATGTGTCTGGTGCATATGTTGCTGGACCAGATTGTATTTCCCAGTCATTAAGAAGCCAAGAAATTGTTAAATGAAATTGAACTTCACCGAATGCAAGAGGTCAAGCAAAAAACTAGCCTTTAGTTCTGACGTTCATCACGTCCCACATTCTGATAAGGACTGCACAGAGATCGAGAGTTATAATATTTTGTGCTCGTCACCGTCTATTTAGATTTTATCGACGCATGAACAAACCAGCCTAACGAATGCATGAATGTACAGTAAGGCGTATCGATCACCCGTTGTTTCATATGCGCCATTGGAAGTCCTATATTTTAAATCTTTTTCTTAGCCGCAGAGAATACGTCGGGGAGACAGGCCACTTGTGTCAGCAAAAGACTGCAGAAGCATATTCACAACGAGAGAAAAAATATTAGGTGACTTGACCATTCACTGTCCTGAAAGTATACACTGCAGCTGCCGCCCTCCAAACTTTATAAACACAACTATAACGGCAAATAGAAAACCAGCTTATTCGCGAAATACTTGATGCAGCCATAACTTGTAATCAATAAACAAACTGAATTGTAGCACGCGATCGTATCCCTTTGGAAATAAGAAATTTCGTCAATCTCTGGATCAATATATATATTCCACCTGACTTAAGCCCAATGCTGTACATGCCATCATCAACGATCATTTTGAAATTTTCAATTTCATTTGTTCCCTCATCCTATCAGCGTTGTGCCTTGTCAATTATTGCCTCAGATATATATGACTCCTTTTTAATTTTACGTTTAGTGCACCATCACTTTTGCAATGCAATCATCATAGCCACTTTGGTTGTTGACATTTGTTTACTCGGCGTTGGCTGAGTTTTCTTATTAAATTGGTGTGTTGTTGTCTTTTCCTCTTTTGTTTGTTTTCTTGAGGATTTAGCCTTCGCGACAAGCCATTTCATGAGTGACTGTTACGGAAATTTTCTACTGGTACCTTTGACCGTAGGTCACAGAAATGTGCGTGTGCGCGTCACTTCCTTTTGTAACAATGTAAAGTATGCATTGAATGCTTCAGAAATAAAATGAATAGTTCGATACCATAGTGAATAGATTTGCTCAGTTCAGAAATCATTCGTCTCTGAGCGCAGCATGCTTTGTTCAAAAGAGTTAAACCAACTCATGTTCTTTCAGGAGCCCAGACTTCCTAGGGGTCTGTTTTGGCCTTGGTATTTGTTTTTTTTTAATCTATAATAAATGATGTGGTATCGTCTCGTGAGTACAAATTTAGGTTATATTGCACGACTCTGTCATTTATCATGCTGTGCAAAATGATCACTATACATGTTAGCAGTGTACTCAGCAACCTATGTTTCGTTAAGTGGGGCATGCCGATGAATGGCAAATGTCAACATGTGCTAATCACCCGTGCACGTCTGCCGACGTCTTGGAAGGGTTTAGCATCATACATATCTTGGGGTCGAGTTTTCAGTAAACATGACAAGGAGTAGATATATTCAACATCTTAAGCGTATCCTCAAATTCTTAGCCTCATTCGACGTCACTTGCATAATGTCACCCCCCCCCCCCCCCCAAAAAAAAAAAAAAAAAGAAGAAAAAGAACAGCTTTTCATTACAAATTTGAACGCCATGCGCTATTCGCTTGTATACCAGAGAAAAACTTGAACACATCCAAACTCGTGTTACCAGGTTTATTTCTGATCATTATACTCCCGCAGCAATGTTTCAATGATTAAAGGAAACCTTGGCTGGAAAGAGCCAGCTACGCCGCCAACTAGCCGCGAAATTAGGGAAATTTCCAAATTTATTCTGCGTTTTGTGAAAAACAAAAACAAAACAAGAATTCGCACATTTTACCACCATACTTCATTTATAAGCGATATGCGATCACGGGTTGAAAGTTCTCGGAAAGGGCTGCCGAGTCGGCAGCACGTGGTTGATATGATCGCATTCTGCTTGTGAATATAGCCGATGGTATACCGATATATCTGGTAAATATTTTGCCTTCCCTGTTATAGTAATATAGTAGTAGTAAGTGGTTTTATTCACATAAACAAAAAGGGAAGCAAAATGATGTTCATCAGCACCGATATCTGCTATCTAATCCCCAGAAGCACCTGTACTGAAGCGGCGGAAATAAAGGGACAGTAAAAAAGACAGATAAGAAAAGAGTTGAGTGACAGGAAGAAAGGACGAGGACTTTTGCCATTGCTCCCTTACAAAATCTCCATTTTGGTCTGATTATGGTATGGTATATATAACTTTAATGAAATGCCGGCAAACGACAGTTCTATCTTTGTTAATTAACACATCAATAAAAGCCAACGTCAGTCTATGTTCCTTAAAAGCAGGGCGTTATAAACGCAGAAGACAACAATTAGGCATGGCGAGAATTAAAAAAAAAAAAAAAAAACTGACAACATCCGACTAATGCACTGCAACGACCGGGGCACATCGGAAAGCCTGAGCTCGGCCTGTTTCCCATCTGTTGAGACCTATCGGATATTGGGCGTGAGCCGAGATCGACATCCATTTTTATAGGACCTTTCAAGCAGTTGTACTACGTTAATCCGTGGTCTGTGCTGTACTGGTTGCAAGAATGATGCATTACTTGTATACTTTGTCCCTATCATGCTATTCAATTCGATTTATTGCTGCTCTAGACTGCTATCCATAGTGTTTACTTTAACTGGCAAAATAAATGGTCTCTTCTACGAGAAGTAAAAAGGCTGCAGGCCAAATATCAGGGAATTTATTACGATGTTGCAGTGCTTGAAAGGCGAACTGGAAATAATGTACAAAGCTCCCCGTGTCCTTTCTTGCTGTCGCTCCCCTCTGCACAACCACTCGCTGTCCTCTCCCTAACCCTTTGCTTTCCCGCCGGTCGCAGCTCGCTTGCTCCAGATTTTAGGCAGGAGTTGCCGCGGCCAGCAGCACTCTTTTCCTTCCTTTCGTTTGATTATTCCATAAATAACCACTACCACCACCAGTCGTCAAATCCAAAGACTTGCGACTGTTAGTGAAAGCCGCGTTCAAAGTAACCGCTGTTAGGGGCGCCTTTATAATACACCCAAAGGAAATAATAATACAAAGAAAGGCCAATTTTGAAAGATTAGAGAACCTTATATGAGGGACATGACTCTGAGAATTCCAGCTCTGGCTTTCTCAAATAAAATGTCTGAATGAAACCCTAATTTTCAGCACTAGCAGTTTTATAATTACGATTATTGTATGTCCTTTTAATTTTTTTCTGCATTGTTTTATGTGTTCCTTCTCGCTCGTATAAAAAGGAGGCAATCTTCAGTACATAATTTTCTTTTTATTTCAGTTTAGAATATCGCATACCTTTTTTGATTGGCGCTTTGCAGTGCCCTCACGCTCTTGCCATGCGAATGCTCAGTTCAAAAGGAATGCACAGCAACACGAGCGATCTACGAAGCCTTAAATGAAGGCGTCAGGCATATGAAGTAGTTTTTTGAACGGCATTTCTTTCTTTGCGCCGGGTGCAGCTCAGGTGCTTAAGATGTACCAATGGACATTTTTCAAGTAGCACTACTGCGCATGCGCGACGCCTCCTCGGCCGCCACTTTCGTTTGGATTTGAACGAGAACATCTTCGACGGAAATCCGCCTGGTTGGGTTCTTGAAACAGAAGTTTCGGGAACACTATCTCCAACCAAAAATATTTATTAGAACCCGACTTTTCAGGACCAACTCGGTCCCTTCCTCCGGGGCGACTGAAATGCAAGGCCCGTAGTAGCAAGCAGGGGCCTTTGCTTTCCCTCTACCAACCCTTCGCGGAGTCCAATTGTGTACGTGGAGGGTAGCGTCCCCGAATTCCTATTTACTGCTGCTGCTGTCAGTCGGATGAACCAAGACTCGACGTGTCGTCTTTTGAAAAGATTGGTTTCCACGGCAAGGACGCTCACCTCCTCAAAGACGATTTTGTGGTCGGCGCGTTCGCAGTGCTCGGCGAGAAGGTTGCTTTCATGCCACGGAAAACGACAGTGCACAGTGCTAGCAACTTCCAGGCCTTCGGAATGTAAGCATTGCATTGTACCTGTCTCCCCTAGCTCGCCTCAAGCGAAGAGACATGGCTAGGTTCGTCACCGTCCTGTTGTCAAAAGTTAAAAGCCTAGAGCGGAAGAAGGATCGGAGGGGGGAGTGAATCACGGTGGGTCCACAGATGCCTCGCATCTCTGCCTAGGTTAGGCGAAACAGCCCTGCACACTACTGCTTGGAAAATAAGCCCACCCCACCATTGTGAAATAATTTCTGCACAATAGAGGAGTTACAAAACCTACAAGTCAGCTTCCCTGTGAGGCAGAAATTCATGCACAATGGCGGCAGAACCTGACTCCGCGGCAATAGTTAGGTCCAGTGCATGCATCTGCTACAGTCCACGCAGCTTCGGATGCAGTCCCCGTCGCACAGGCCATTGTGCGAGAACAGGTTTTTTGGGACATTCTTGACGCGGGCATAAAGGAAGGGAGAGCACTGCCACACTGGGTGAGGTGCGGAATGCTGTGACGAATGGGGTGCGGGAGTTACTCTGCCGCCAGTCGCTGTGCCAGCGCTGCTCCCAACTATTATTCCAAAGTCTATGCCGCCATTGTGCAGGAATTCCTGCCTCACAGGGAAGCTAACTTGTAGGTTTTGCAACTCGTCTATTTTACAGCGAGGCAGGAAAATTAGCTTGTGTCCCCGTGGAGTGTGTGTGTGTGTGTGTGTGTGGGGGGGGGGAGGGACAAACAATCACTAAAAGGATGAATAAGCCCGAAGCTAATGTTAACCATATGATCAGTGAGCAGCAGTAGGGCCACGTCCTTCGCTTTTCCTGTTTAGGTAGCTGGCGTGGGAAGGGAGTAGCGTTCCCAGTAACCTGAGTCGCCTTTGTGAGCTGGGTGTGATACAACTTGAGGGCTGTATGTTTCACAGCTCACTTCCTCGAAGGCGATTTTATGGCCAGGGCGCTCGCCGTGCTCGGCGACGGGTCGCGTTCGGTGTTATTTGACCGTTATTTATGATTTGCCGAGTTATCAGATATAGGACTTTAATGCGATACATATGAGAAGTGTTGTGGCGAAAAACGAGCAAGTTGGATGGAGGAATGGGCAAGAACGAAAGAAGCCAGGACGAGAAGTATAGATATGGAGGGAAAAAAGGAAGTACATGAAGCAACGAGAGCGCGCGTCGGGGAACCGAAAAGTTGAGCGAGGTGAAATATACGAGTCGACCCGACCCGGCAATCTTCACCTTTCATCCGCTCCAGGAGTGTGGTATTGTCAACAAATGTTCATTAACTGAAAAAAAAAGGGCTATAATATGCAGAGCTCTAGAACCCAATCTTCTAGAGAACCAGAGCTATACTCGATCTCTGTACTTCTTGGCAGCGCTACCAAAGCTGCGATGAATATATGTTCAAACGCTGCCGGATAAAATCGCCATGCGGAAAACTGAGATACCGTACTTTAAATTTAGTGCGCTTGCGCCAAACGAAAATATTGATGTTGATGTTGCAGTGTGATTTTTGATCAGTGCTTTCGCATGTGACGCTTATGAAGTGAGTACGATTCGACCGACACGCAAGGACAGCATGCTTGATGTTTGCATAGGGAATCCGGGATTTCTCGCGATAATGTTAATATGGAATGCGTTGATATTACAATTTCAGATTCAGTGAAAGATTAAATTTAACTAGAACAAATACAAAAGAAAATAGTTTGACCTCTGCCGCGGCAACTCCTCTCACGTGACCGCACATCAGAGGACGTCCCGGTGTTCGTCAGTGTTCGGATGCAGAGCGAGCACAGTGACGCTGCTCGAACAGTTTGAGGCTAGACATACACTATGTTCTGTCGCAGGCTGATGATGATCGCAATGTCAGCGGGTGAAACAGCTCTACATAAAACGGGCGTTTAGCATGCGCGATTCTTGTTCGTGTTTATCGTTTCCAAAATCACTGCTCACTTTGACGCCGGACCCATCGCTTAGAAAAGATCTCGTAGCTCTAATTTTAGTTTATTTGTTATACGGAGTGATGATTTTGCCGCAGAAATGGGACCTAACAAGTGTTATTTTTTTTAATAAAAACTACTACTGTTCTAACAACAAGATGACGCCAGTAGACTGAATTAACGGCTGAGCCAAAAGAGCTGAAGTAACAAATTGCGTAATGTCCTGCTTAATGCTTTTTTAGCGTGCGTAAACCTATCTGCTCTATTCTAATACTTTCTTGCATCGGTCGGCGCACTACCTCATGAGTTCACTCATATCCCCTCACTCAGACTCACGTGGCTGGGAATGGGAGCGGTCATGAGTGTGAGTGAGTGGCCGGGAATGAGAGCGGTCATGAGTGTGAGTGTGAGTGAGTGGCCGTGAACAGGACCGGGCATGAGTGCGAGTGTGAGTGAGTGGCCGTGAATAGGACCGGGCATGAGTGTGAGTGAGTGGCCGCGAATGGGAGCAGCCATGAGTGTGAGTGTGAGTGAGTGGCCGTGAATGGGATCGGGCATGAGTGTGAGTGTGAGTGAGTGGACGTGTATGAGTGTCGCCGTGAGTGCGAGTGTGAGTGAGTGGCCATGAATGAGAAATGGCATGAGTGTGAGCGTGAGTGAGTGGATGGGTACCAGAGTGACCGTGAGTGTGAGTGTGAGTGAGTGGCCGCGAACAGGAGTGGCCATGAGTGTGAGTGTGAGTGAGTGGCGGTGAATGGCAGCGGGCATGAGTGTGAGTGCGAGTGAGTGGGTTGAGAGTGACTGGTCGTGAGTGTGAGTGTGAGTGAGCCCCTCCTCATGGTGCCGACCTATGCCTGAACTAAACGATCGCGGACATGATCGCTATGTACGTCGACGCTAACACAAGACCTGGGACGCCATCTTGCCGTACGAGATCTTCGCGTATAACACGGCAGTCCAGGAGACGACCAGAGCGACCCCGTTCAAGTTTGTGTACCGTAGGGAGCCCACGACGACGCTCGACGCAATGCTACCGCACGTAACCAACGAGGACAACCTCGACGTCGCCGCCTACCTGCAGCGGGCAGAGGAAGCCCGACGACTCGCACGGCTGCGTATTAAAGACCAACAGCGCACCGACAGCCGACGATACAACTTACGACGGCGCCACGCAGAGTACAATCCAGGAGACCAAGTGTGGGTTTGGACACCAATTCGCCGTCGCGGACTTAGTGAAAAGTTGTTGCGTCGATACTTTGGGTACAAAATCATTCGCCGCGTCGGACCACTGGACTATGAAGTCACTCCCGACGGAACGTCAGCATCACAACGACGACGCGCACGCCCACAAATTGTACGTGTTGTACGACTGAAGCCATATTACGTGCGTTAAAGAATCTGGTGTTTAAACTTCGCAGTGTTTAAGTTGCTTTGTTTTGGAACATCGAGGCGATGTTTTTTTTAGGGGGGGGGGGGGGGTGTAATGGGCTGCGAATCCTTCAAAACAGTATTTGTTGTTTTTAATAGCCGCCGGCATACGGCCTTATCACTGATTCTGGATCGCGTAGCAGTTCCGCATTCTTTGTTTCTTAATGCTCGATGTCGCGAGTCACACCTTTATCAGTTTTCGTTGTAGCGCAAGATGCACCGAGATCTATCCCGAAGATTCCGGCCACTCGTGTGTCTTTCTACAATGTTCCAGCCTGTGCTGGTAGCTGTTTGCGACGTTATCTAGATTGTTCCGAGCAGCCTTTAAATTGAGCGTTGACGAGTGTGACAGGCATTCTTTGTTCGACGACCGACGAGCACGTTTGTTGCTATCGCCGCCGCCGAGTTGCTTAGTTCTTTTGCGGGCGCAAGTCAGCCCCAATAAAGAGTTATTTCAGTACCATCACGCCTGTGTTTTCTTTTGGCGTGTACGGCCTTGTCACCACTACGTGACAATATAAGTGCGGTTTACGGGGGAAAAAAGCGAAAAGGTTACATCAATAATAAAAATTAACATAATGATATAATGGCATAGAATAAAATAAAAAAAACAAATATACAAAGCGTAAGCAGAACTATTGCAAACGAAGAAACAAACTACAAGAAAAAAATACATTCGACGCAGTATTATGCGCCTGCAAAAAGAATAAGAACACCCGTTTCGAAAGACTGACGATGACAATGCAACGCTGTCTGGCGTTTATGACGCTAGCAGGAATTAGTTATAGCAGCTTTGAACTTAAGATTATCGGATACTTCGACAATGGATCGGGAAAAGTGATTCCAACTGGCTGATGGGCTGGGGATGAATGAATTGTAGAAACAATTGGTGTGGCATGAAGAAACACCAACCTTATGACGATGGTCGATGCGAGCTGAAACGTAACAAGATGGCGTTATCAATTTGTTCTTAAGAATTTGGTTGTCATTGTATATCGTATGAAACAGGCAAAGACGGAATATATTTCGACGCTGCGATAGCATTGGTAATGATAAGTTACGGCGATAATTAGAGAGAATGAAGCGAGCTGCCCGGTTCTGTAAATATTATATTTGATGGATGAGCGTCTCTTGACTGGGGTTTAAAATCGATGCAGCATATTCCAGTTTAGTACGAACTAAATATTTGTATAGCAGCAATTTTATAGCACTAGAAGAAAGCTGAAAATTGCGGCGTATGTATCCCAGCATGTGATCAGCATTGTTTGTTACATGGTATACGTGCATCTTCCAGGAAAGGTTCGAAGAAATAAATACACCTAGATATTTGTAATAAGGCACAGATTCCAGGTTACTAGTTCGATGGAGGCGAAAAGCAAGGCGCCCGTGTGCTGTGCGATGTGAGTGCACGTTAAAGAACCCCAGGTGGTCGAAATTTCCGTAGCCCTCCACTACGGCGTCTCTCATAGCCTGAGTCACTTTGGGACATTAAACTCCACCAACCAACCAGTGTTAAGATGATATGACGGCAATGTAGTATTTTGGTGGGAAACACGCATGTACTTCCATTTATTTGTGTTTAGTTCTCTTAGCACAATCAAGAACAAGGTCGATATCGGATTGAACAATACTTATTTCAGAGTCATGGTTCATTTTGCGGTATATGACGCAATCATCTGCAAAAAGGTTAACTGAGGAGCATACGTTATTTGGTAAGTCATGTAGATTAGAGAAAGCAAGGGTCCCAATACAGAGTCTTGTGGCACGCCTGAGTCGACTAGAGACGTGAAGGAGGAAGTAATATTAGTGTGACAAATTGCGAACAATGATAAGTGAGGAATGAATGCAGCTATGCAAGAACGTTAGGATCAATGTTTAAGGTGGTGGTCCCACTCCAGCGCAGAAGAGACAACAATTGTGGTGATATTCGTAAGTCTACTGTGCCCCACTTGTTTAGTTTAGAAATGTGATTTTGATATATCTGTAAAGCTTAATTTCTGTGCTTTCGAATGGTGCATTTGGTTCATAAATAGCTGCAAAGATGTTTAATTTGTAAAGGCAAACACAAATGTAAGAAACGGCTTTTCAACTCTACTTGTCTCAGGAAATGCAAAATTGTGCGAAACCTTTTGCACCTAGAGAAAAACCGTTCGAGATGTTTTGAGATTAGATGCTAATGAACCAATTTAAGCATTTTATCAGCGTGTATCGCTTAGTTTATTAACCACGCGGCTTTGAAAAATGTACAAAACAGGTAATTATATATACAATAACTTTCAAGATATGCATTGTGGTGCGGATATTTTTTTTCACAGTTGGAGGTCGTGCAGGGTTTGCTTTTTTCCTGAAAATTATGTCCGCCTCCTTCACTTAGTGTAAAAGCTATTTGTGATCAAAGTAGGCGTTTTTTGTAAAATGGTTAAAAGAAAATGCTAAACTGTTCAAGCAAGAAGCTTTAGCGGTGTTGAGGTTTCGCGTGGAAAAACTTTACACTTCGCTGTCAGAGGATAAGCATCGGTTTTGCTCTACGACTCTCGAGGAATGTGCACGGTCATAGTGATTTCAGTCAATTTTTTTCGTGATTCGCTTGAAGCGCGCGAGCTCTTTATGAAAGTTTTTAAGCACGATTTAGATGCTCCATGGCTTGTTTTTTTTCTGGCGAATGTAACTTAACGTTTCGGGGTTTCGTTCCTTTATTCAACTGGTAACAATTATCAAGTACAAAGGCAACAAAAAGGAAATACTGGTATTGCAGAGCCACTTAGAATAAAAGTAGTAGGTAGCGCCATCTACGAGATGTACATAGACTAACAATGTCGCAGTTCTGTAAAATTAGGTGGTGGCACTAGAAAAATCCAGAATTGAGGTGTATGTATGAGAATGTATTATATTTCTACAACCTTTTCACTCTGCCCTTTCCTTTCCATCCGGCGAGGGAGGTAAACACTGGTGGGCCAGGTCAAGGAGTTCAGTCGAACTATTGTGCAGGGGTAGCAGGGGTGGGTTGACTCGGCTGAACCCATGGCAGCAAGCATGTAAACGGCGTCTAGTTGAGTTGGAGAACAGTGGACCATCAGGCCATGAATTTGTCATAGAAGGGGACATCCGAACAATAGCTGGAGTATTGTTAGGTCTCCCCCTCTGTGATGAATCAAGGCTGGCGACCTCTGAACATGGACCTTTTTCCAATAGGCTCTGTACAGTGCAGGTTGCGCGCGACCCCTGCGCCACCTACCGCAGTTCAAACGAAACTCTGAGAAGGCGCTGCGGCTCCAGCGCACGCTTTCAGACGCAGTTCAACGGCGGCAAGTGGTGGTCTCGGAAAAAAATAATGCGAAGAGAACAAAAAGCAATCGTCAGTATTGATGCGCCATGGATTACCGTAGGCACGAGGGCTAGTTGGGCATTGAATTCTTGATTCCCAGGCAGGCCGTACGAGGGACCGGCACTGCTTTCAAGAAGTTCTTTCCCATCAGAGTACGGGTGATTGTTAGCTGAACGAAAATATGCAGGTGCGTTAGCAGAATTAAGATTGTAGATGGAGCACAATTTGTGGGAACTGTAATCGGAAAGCACAAAACTTATCATTCTACATCTGAATTCTACCTTCTAGATTACATGATAGAAAAAAATTATTTCCTTAGCCATTACACCGCAAAATGCTTGCCAGTAGGTAACATCGCGATCAAAATCTTGCTGGTCGCGAGTCCGCTGAAAATCTTATTTACGTCCGAGTTCCGCAATAGTCTGAAATACGTCAGAATAAAGACAGGTTCATTTTGTCCGCTAGTAGCACTACCACGCGACTCGGCCAGTCGAGATTAGACCTGCAATAAACTCTTTTTTTTTTTTTTTTTTGAGAACACGCGTCCCATAAGCACACATATGTCCAGCGTTGAATGTATTCGTTCTGCTCGTCAGAGATTATCCGACTCTGCCAGGGATCTCGAACACGCGAATCGCGGGCCCTGGAGCTGCGCGCTGCAGACCGGCGGCTCTAAACTTATGTTCAGAAAGCGGTAGCAGCAGCCTTGATCAGCAACTAAAATAAACTCAAAGGCTTTAGACCCAGGCGGCAAACTTTTTTTTTTTTTTAATGAAGAGGCATTCACCGCCTAATCGGCATGAACTTTCAATAGTACATCATTCTGCCTCAAAGAGCAGTGCACCTTACTGCCCGTCCTTTATTTCATTTCTAACTGTGCATTTTTTATCGTGTTGATGGTAAGTTTAGTATTTATTAACCGGTGCACCATTAGTACCTTTCACCAAGTGATGCGGAAGCAAACCGAAGAATCACGTCGGTTTTCTTTTCCACTAAGATGAGAAGGCGTGTTATGGGAACGAGAAGCTTTTTTTATTGGTATTTATTGTACTTACCTTCCCATTGTTTTTTTGTTCTTTTCTTATTCTCTTGTTATTTTCCGTCTCCTATCCTGCGAGGGACAAAACTTGTTCAATGCGGCCCGCACAGCAAATACGAGTTTTAGACCCCTGTTAAATTCCCTTAATGACCCAAATATTATAGATTGTCACTAGTCACAATAAAAAAGCTAGTGCATGCCATAACACACAATCGCACCCGCTGGTTGAGCACAAACAACGGTGGGTGGCCACTGGCTGCCTACCGCCTCCCCTGCATCATCAGCCACGGCCTGCCTCAATGGGGAGTGCGTTCCCCTTGAAATCGACCGTTTCTCGGCCTGCTCAGTAACGCGGAATTCGCCACGGCGGCGCTGAGTTCGGCGCTCCTACGCAGCGCCCCCTGTTCACTGTACGGAGCCCAAACAGTAGTTGAGTGCAGGGCTGCTCTCGTCTAGCCTGTGCGGAGAGGCGTGAGTCATCTGTGAACCTACCTTGATGCATTACCCCCCTAACCATGACAATGACAACGGGAAGCGGGCGAACCTGGCCGCGTCATCTCTGTTGAGGCAAGCTGCAGGAGGCGGGGACAATATAATGCGTGCATTCTTAACGGTTAGAAGATGCTAGCACTGCACGCAATTATAGTGCAGCAGTTTGTCCCTTTGATGAAGCAAGGGATGTCGGACCTTTCCTGAAAAAGGAGGCGCAGCGAAGTCCTACCCCTGTTTTCGCATGGCATCCCGGCGAAAATGGCGTTCAAGGATGCTTCGCGCATGCGCAGTAGCGCTACTTGAAAAAGAAAAAGGTCCATTGACAGTGTACACTTGCTTGCTTTGTGACTTATTTATCCCCTCAATTCATGGTGTCATACTGTTTGTGTGCCGAAACGCCGCCAGCGCTCTCGCGCATGCAGCTGAGGTGCGCCCCGGCTACAGTCAACACAAGGTACTCCGGTACGAAACGTGCTTCTTGTCCAGTACAAGTAGTAGCTTTCGTTACTCGTTTTTAGTTTTTTAGTAACAAAAATGATGTATGCTTGTGTTTGGCAAAAGTGGGCATCTCGCTGCTCATGGCACTGCCTCACAAGAGAAGCGAATAACCGAACAGAGGAGGCCTCTTTCCTTCAACAGAAACGACTAAGCGGAATCAGCAATTCAAAGAACAGTTCTGCCATAATTTCAACCTACTAGCTAGAGATACATCCAGACAAAGCGGAATCTCTGCGTTCTTATTATCGAGTCAGTCTTACACTGAAAGTGAGGATATGAAGTTTTGTGCGTTAGAGAAAAGATAACCCTCGAAGGAAAAATAAAACTTGATGGTATGAAATTATGAAATGAGAAAGTGCACACTCTCAAGGTTCGTATACAGACAACATTTCAGTTCAGTTCAGTTCAGTCGTTCAGTCGTGTCCGACTCCTCGTGACCCTATGGACCATGTCACGCCACGCTTTCCGGTCTCTCACTATCTTCCTAACATCACATAACTTCATCTGCAGTGCCTCGAGGATGCCATCTAACCATCGCGTTCGCTGCCTACCCCTTCTCCGGCGACCCTCAACCTTTCCCAACATCAAATCTTTCTCCAGACAACATTAGTACCCAAGAAAGTAGCAGGTGGGACAGCGGCCGACGTAGCTCAGTTGGAAGAGCACCGGACGCCATATTCGGAGGTCGTGGGTTCGGTTCCCACCATCGGCACGTTTTTTTCTTCAACTTTGTGTTTATCTTTCCCCTAAACAGAATACATTACTAATCTGTGTGATTACCGAAGTAAAAATTAAAAAAAGACAAAGTACAATCTCCAATGCTTTCCTTGGCCTCGCCGACTGTTTGCTTCTTTTCTTCATGTATTATAACGAATACCCTCATTTCCCCTTCATTTATCTGCACGAATTTATTGCATGATATGAAGATTTCACGAGTTCACAACAAAGATAAAAATGGTAGAAGAAATACTAAAATTCTGCTTCGTTCTGCAAACATGATAAAGGATGCATCGGATGCTAAACTCTGGTATCGGCCCAAGTGCATTGCTGTTTGCTTATTTCCCACATTTTAAGCAGGACAGGAAAAAAATGTTATAAAAGTGTGAATAAACTTTGCCGCCACGGTTCCGTGCAATCGTCGGCGACTACTCGTGCAAGATAGTTCAGCCGAGGGAAGAAAAAGAAAAAAAAAGAACGGTTGGCAGCGTCGTAGCAGCTAGAATGACCCCGCCTTTGTCTTTTGTGCTCAACGTTCCTTTTGCGCGTCCCCTTTCTTTTGGACTGGTTTGTTTATTTTATTTGCGCGCTTTTTTCACTAAACTGATTCACAAAGGAACGTTAGCGCTCAGAGACAGTGGTCCTGTGTACTTCACCGTGCCCGTTATGTTCCGTGAGGCTGGAAACAGGGACATCGGTCTCGGTGACTCTTTGCAGCTACCTGTTGGGTCGGCAATTATCAAAAGGGTCGTTTTTATAGGCTTGTCATCACCACGAGAGCTGAGGTTGTTTTGTAGCTTCCATTCCTGCTCCTTTGTCGTTTGTACTGTGTTTTTGTTTTTATTTTACCTTCGAAGCCAAGCTGCAGTGCTTGCGTGCCATGTTCCATTGCATCTGTTTTCTCTACAACACGAGCAGTGGAGGAGAGAGTGTGCTGGCCACTCGTGTCTTTCATGTTCGCCGGCTACATTTTGTTACTACAGAAACTACACCTTTTGAGAGCATTCGCATTTGCCCTCGCTCTCAAACTCGATCTCCGCCCCTCCCCTCATACACACACACACGGACGACGCGCGCGTGTGTGTGAATAAATAAAATGAGGACTCTGTGGATGATAAAATTGGAAGAGGGGAAGATTACGCCATAAGCTCCCACAAAACTGGACCCGTTCGGTTCTTTCTTCTGGCAAGTTCCTTTACAACCCCCCTCTCCCCTTCTCCCATTTTCCACATAGTTTAGCGTAAATCAGCCTCTTCAGTGCTGAAGTGAACATCAATACATGCCGGTATCCTGCGCGGTACATAGCCTCTTCGGGGATTTCATGTCTCTTTCGCAATGTCGATTCATCTCAAAAGGAAAAAAAATTGGCATCATTTACTTATCTACACATTGTAACTTACTAACTGTAGTTTCCAATGTTGGACAAGCACGAACTAAAAATAAACAAGGGCTACTGTTGACTGAAGTTCAGCTAATCATAGCTATATTAACAGGTATGAAATAACGTTTGATAAAACATTTTTGTGGACAAGAGCTGGCAGTTTACATTCCAGTCAGGGAGTGTTCCGGTCCCTACTATATCTATGGCATCAACAGCAGGAAGCTTTGGAATAGGGAGCCCCTATTGTTTAGTCGGATAAGGTAATAGAGCGGCAGCAATGTGCACGCGCCCAGTGCTGGGATGAACAGGCGAGGGGTGCAGTAATAATTCTGTGCATGCCTACTTGCGCCCCGCTATTACCTTTCTCCCTAACCGATAGGGTCTCTGTATTCTAAATCTCATGATTACGTGATGGCACATTGCGAGGATCAAAAGAACACAAGACAGGGGCTGACTATCTGCTTTTCCGTTTCACTGGTACTAAATTTGCATTGTGATCATGTTGACGCCATGTTTTATTTGTGTTTAGGCGGGCTAGGGTACTGCATTTAAAGCCACCTACTCTACTGCAGTCCAGTCCAACCTCCTCAAGCATGGAGGGGAGAAACAATCCTGTTCATGGCTGTACAGTGGAAACTATACTTCATCTCACAAGATGTTTGCAGCACTGGGAGGAGCTGATGCACAGCAGTCCAATCAGGATCACGGGCACTACAATAGGCAATGTGCTCCTACGCGCCTCTCGCACCCCCCCCTCCAAAAAAAAAAAAAAAATTGCCGGGATGACAGTAGGAGAACAATTCTCTATTATAGAGCACATGGGGGAGAAGCACTTTGGAGCACAATTGCAAGGGCTGCTCTGCCTTTCCCTGTCTGCAGATGTCTTGTGAGATGAAGTACAGGCAGGAGAGGGAAGGCTCTTGTCACATTGCTGGTGTGTGTATTGTGGGAAGTAGTGGTGCAGTGGGGTGAAGAGGGGAGTTGAATAAGGCAGCCCATGCTGTGCATGACAGGGACAAAGGTTCTTCCCTTCTCTGCCTGCGGAGCCACAAGTATATTTGAAAGCACACAGAGCAACAAAATAAAATCCTTCAGGCAGGGCAGGTCAACAAGACTGGGCACTCAATTCCTCATTCGTGGATTGGTGGAGTAGCCTAGTGGCAGAATGTGAACTACTCTCAAGATGGTGACCATGAAACCGCCATCTTAAGTATACTAGGGTTAGAGTCCCTAGAAGTATTTGCTAGTCTGCCGTCCGAGCGGGGTTCCCTATGGAACCGGTTGGCCGCTTCCCGGATGAAAGCGCAGGGGGCGCTGTATGCATTCGGAGCGTGGTCGCGTTGTGTACGTGGTGCTGTGGCGGCTGTGACGTACTGCGAATCTGCGCCGCGCTGATCCGTTGGTGCCGTGACAAGGCTCGTGCACCACGTGCACTTTTTTTCGCTCGCGAGCCGGAATGCGCGCAAATTAGCTAGCATGTGTGCAAGTGTGCCTTTTTTATGGATATGTGATGGCGTCATGTCCAGAAAACGGGGTAAGCGTGATAGCACTTGTTTCTTGCCCAGGTGCAAGACCGGGTAGCGCTCGTGCAAGGTGAAATGCTCTCTCTTCAGGACACCGAAAGACGCAGGGAAGAGGCAAGAGTGGGAGCGCAACATCAAGCGCGGCGGCAAAGGCAGTAACATTGTTTATTGTCTCAGCTAGGGCATAAAGGAATGTGCAAAACGAAAATTAAAAGGCGTAATAAATGAAAGAAAATAGACTGGCTGTGTTCAAATAAAATTCAAGAGAGAACGATAAGGCCTTTGCGTGCAAGCAATGTACGAAGATGGGTTGCTCAGCGAAAGGCTCACTGCCGTCAGGTGCCGATATTGTCGGCTTCAGTGGCGGGCAAACCCACAAGTGGTGAATATCTTCCTCATTATTTTGTGAGTTGCAGACAGGAAATCCTGGACGTTGATATAAATATCGGTATATATAAATATCGGATGATCCGGATCGGGGTTGCCCTCACATTACTGTAACACGACTAAGCTACTGTCGACGTTTGTGAGCGACACTTCAAACCCTGCTTTATTGAGCGAAGTTTTAAGACAGGTAAAGGTAATTGAGATTCCACGGGATGTTACGCAACTCACGAAGGATGCCATCTCAACGCTGTTTCCTGACTCTCCAAAATACTTGTTGAAACCCCTGCCTCTCAAGAGAAAGGAGCGCAACTTGTACGAGCAAAAACAGTCAGCAGGGAGACCTGCAGAGAAAGAAAAAAAGTGCACTGATCCTGAAGCATCAGTGGAGCCAGTTGAAGAATACAGCGGTGGTGGATCGTGTGACGTGAGCCTGCTCCAGGAATGCAGAAAGCTGCATGCCACCGCCACTGGGGACAAATGTCGATCTTTCTGATGTTGAACAATGAACATTCGCATAGTGACACTCAAGCGAGGACGAATCTCCGGAGGCAATTGCCATCGGCGAGTTCTGTTCCATCGCAGTGGTGAAGCTACCATGAATGCTGCTGTGTGCATTCGAGGAAACAAAGTCAAGGAGATAGCTGCAAAGTCGACAGAAGAGGTAATTAATCTTATTCAGGACATTGCGAAACTCAGCTTGTGTCCTGGCAGCGGATTGAAGCCTATTACCAAGACCTTTCCCACCTACAGTGGGCGTTGCTTAATTTGCGACGAACTGTACCATTATTTCTGATGCAACATGCATATAGCCTGCAAATACTTGCGAAAGTTAACTCAGAACACCCTGTCAAGAAGAAGAAAAAACTGAGAAACAGACTTCTATGTCTCGAGCAGTTTGTCGTACGAAGGACAAGGTGGCAAAGCTGGTAAAAGCTCTCGGTGAAATGAAAAATGAAAATGAACACCTTCAAGGACAGAGTTTGAAAGAAGTGTTAGTGCCCTTCCTCTCAACTAACAGCTGGCTGTTAAAATATGTTTTAGAGGTTGCAAAACGGAAGTCAACAAAAGTGATGGCATATTCTGATGAGTGGCTACTAGGCTTCCTAAGTACCAAAGAATGCCTATCAGCAGTTTGCCTGAAGCGCGGTGCGAATTGAAGGGCTCGGGTTCCCATCTTGCGTGCTTTAATTGTGCATGCATCCGAATATTTCTAGTTCTACATACGTGTTATAACTTAGCTAAACGTCCGAAGAAGTTAAGATGAAACTATAGCGTGAATGAAAACGCCGGCGACAGCGCTCTGTTTCTCGCACACATGGTCCTTGGAGCCTAGAATGTGCGTCTAGTATTCTCCATGCAAGCGCAATTGTTTGCACAAAATCCTCAGAAGTCTTCATTACAATACGGCATGGCGGTAGCTTCAGCAGGATAATAGGGTATAAAAAGCAGCTTCGTTTCTACATTGGCTCAGGGGCATGCGCGCAAAACTTCGCTCACGAAAAACAAAAGTCGCATCCGTGGTTATGTCAACAACTCGGCTGCGAATTCAATATTACGACTAAACTGAAATCAAAGACTAAAGAGCGGCATCGCATGTACAAGGAACCTGACAATGAGCATGCAGCGAATGCATTTCGAAGCGCACGGGCGCGCGCGTCGTCTGCTCCGTCAGCAGTGGCGCACTCCGGTTCACCGCAGCGCCACCGCGGCGATCATTCAGCGGCAGCCCCCGCCGCGGCCGGCGGACGACAGACTAGCAATATTTCTAGGGACCCTAGTAGGTCCCTAGAAATATTGCTAGTCTGTCGTCCGCCGGCCGCGGCGGGGGCTGCCGCTGAATGATCGCCGCGGTGGCGCTGCGGTGAACCGGAGTGCGCCACTGGTGACGGAGCAGACGACGCGCGCGCCCGTGCATTCGCTGCATGCTCATTGTCAGGTGCCTTGCACATGCGATGCCGCTCTTTAGTCTTTGATTTCAGTTTAGTCGTAATATTGAATTAGCAGCCAAGTTGTTGGCATAACCACGGATGCGACTTTTTTTTTTTTTTTCGTGAGCGAAGTTTTGCGCGCATGCCCCTGAGCCGATGTAGAAACGAAGCTGCTTTTTATACCCTATTATCCTGCTGAAGCTACCGCCGTGCCGTATTGTAATGAAGACTTCTGAGGGTTTTGTGCAAACAATTGCGCTTGCATGGAGAACTATACTAGACGCACATTCTAGGCTCCAAGGACCATGTGTGCGAGCAACAGAGCGCTGTCGCCGGCGTTTTCATTCACGCTTAGTTTCATCTTAACTTCTTCGGACGTTTAGCTAAGTTATAACACGTATGTAGAACTAGAAATTTTCAGATGCATGCACAATTAAAGCATGCAAGATAGGAACTTGAGCCCTTCAAATCGCACCGCGCTTCAGGCAAACTGCTTATAGGCATTCTTTGGTACTTAGGAAGCCTAGTGCAGCCACTCATCAGAATATGCCATCACTTTTGTTGACTTCCGTTTTGCAACCTCTAAAACATATTTTAACAACCAGCTGTTAGTTGAGAGGAAGGGCACTAACACTTCTTTCAAACTCTGTCCTTGAAGGTGTTCATTTTCATTTTTCATTTCACCGAGAGCTTTTACCAGCTTTGCCACCTTGTCCTTCGTACGACAAACTGCTCGAGACATAGAAGTCTGTTTCTTAATTTTTTCTTCTTAACAGGGTGTTCTGAGTTAACTTTCGCAAGTATTTGCAGGCTATATGCATGTTGCATCAGAAATAATGGTACAGTTCGTCGCAAATTAAGCAACGCCTATTGTAGGTGGGAAAGGTCTTGGTAATAGACTTCAATCCGCTGCCAGGACACAAGCTGAATTTCGCAATGTCCCGAATAAGATTAATTACCTCTTCTGTCGACTTTACAGCTATCTCCTTGACTTTGTTCCCTCGAATGCACACAGCAGCATTCATGGCAGCTTCACCACTGCGATGGAACAGAACTCGCCGATGGCAATTGCCTCCGGAGATTCGTCCTCGCTTGAGTGGCACTATGCGAATGTTCATTGTTCAACATCAGAAAGATCGACATTTGTCCCCAGTGGCGGTGGCATGCAGCTTTCTGCATTCCTAGAGCAGGCTCACGTCACATGATCCACCACCGCTGTATTCTTCAACTGGCTCCACTGAGGCTTCAGGATCAGTGCACTTTTTTTCTTTCTCTGCAGATCTCCCTGCTGACTGTTTTTGCTCGTACAAGTTGCGCTCCTTTCTCTTGAGAGGCAGGGGTTTCAACAAGTATTTTGGAGTGTCAGGAAACAGCGTTGCGATGGCATCCTTCGTGGGTTGCGTAACATCCCGTGGAATCTCAATTACCTTTACCTGTCTTAAAACTCCGCTCAATAAAGCAGGGTTTGAAGTGTCGCTCACCAACGTCGACAATAGCTTATTCGTGTTACAGTAATGTGAGGGCAACCCCGATCCGGATCATCCGATATTTATATCAACGTCCAGGATTTCCTGTCTGCAACTCACAAAATAATGAGGAAGATATTCACCACTTGTGGGTTTGCCCGCCACTGAAGCCGACAATATCGGCACCTGACGGCAGTGGGCCTTTCACCGAGCGACCCATCTTCGTACATTGCTTGCACGCAAGGGCCCGTTCTCTCTTGAATTTTATTAGAACACAGCCAGTCTATTTTCTTTCATTTATTACGCCTTTTAATTTTCGTTTTGCATATTCCTTTATGCCCTAGCTGAGACAATAAACAATGTTATTGCCTTTGCAGCCGCGCTTGATGTTGCGCTCTCACTCTTGCCTCTTCCCTGCGTCTTTCGGTGTCCTGAAGAGAGAACATTTCACCTTGCACTAGCGCTACCCGGTCTTGCACCCGGGCAAGAAACACGTGCTATCACGCTTACCCCGTTTTCTGGACATGACGCGATCACATATCCATAAAAAAGGCACACTTGCACACATGCTAGCTAATTTGCGCGCATTCCGGCTCGCGAGCGAAAGAAAGTGCACGTGGTGCACGAGCCTTGTCACGGCACCAACGGATCAGCGCGGCGCAGATTCGTAGTACCGCACAACCGCCACAGCACCACGTACACAACGCGACCACGCTCCGAATGCGTACAGCGCCCCCTGCGCTTTCATCCGGGAAGCGGTCAACCGGTTCCATAGGGAACCCCGCTCGGACACAAGCGTTTAGGGGTAAATCGGCTGGAAACGCTGATTGGCCCAAAATGTATGACGTCATATATGACGTCACAAACAACGTCATGGGTCACGTGATATTTTATGATGTCATGTCCGGATATGGGGCGCACGTGTTTTCCCTAGACTGTCCCTGGATTCCCCATGCTTTTCAGAGCGCCCGGGCGCGGCAGCATGGCCGACGGCGACACAAGCAAACGGCAGCTGCCTAGTCGATGGCCGTCGGCGGAGAGGCACGAGGCCTAGCTTGCATGCAGTGCGGACACTGTGGAAACGGCAGCGACGTCAAATAACATATGCACGCTTCGAGCCGCGATGAGGTTTCCGAACCAGCTTGTCGCACCACACGAATTGCCGGGGGAAATCACAGTTTAATTGGTTTTCCTTTATCTAGATCTGTGTGAGACCTTTCGGCGACAAAAACAATCGAGGTTCGCCAACGCAGTGTGACCTGTTCGTAGGCTGGCCGGGCGAATTTTCCAGTGACAACTGCACACCATGTTTGCGGTGATTCCGCTCTTCTGCACATTTCGTATATTTGCAACACGTTTCCTTGCAAAATAGCTTTCTCGGTGCGATGTCTTTCAGGCGCGCAGGCTTTCAGGCGCGCAGGCTGTCGGCAACGGTCGTCCGTCCCGTTGCCACGTGTCCCGATATAATTCGGTCTTTTTCTAAGCGAAATAGTTCATTATGAATTGTTTTAACCAGAAATGCGCTCGGTGACCGCTCTTATTGGCTAAAAAGGGCCTAATTTCCTCACTCCAAACTAATGCGCCGGCGAATGCAAATGATGCGGGCCGGCAACACCGCGGCGCCGGCGCTATTATAAGCACATCCTAGCTGCAATAACTAGCTAGTCGATGACTGTAGGGGGCAAAAAAAAGAAAAAGCTTTGAGGACAAAGGGAATAGAGATGCGTACTAGGTCATTCGACTCTACAAATTTTTTAGGTCAGAATTGTGGTGCTGGGAGTGATATGTTGATTAGGAAAAAAAAAAAAAACTAAATAAGCTGTAGTATTAAAGGATGACCTCTCACTGCTTTGGTTACCCTGTTGTTAAAAACAATTAGGCGCCTAATGAATACCCTATTCTCATTTGGGCTATGATTATTATAAAACTATGTAAGTCATTTCACATTGATCAGGGCTTGTTTTAGATTAAGTTTAATAAAGCAAATCCCCATCTTGCACTTGGAGCATAATGCCTTCATACCTCAAATAAAGTTGATGGAGCATATCATAAAGTCGCAATTATTACAACCGGATTTCAGATCATTCAGCCTCAGGATTTCAGGCCAACAAGAAGAAATGTTGTACTACATTGTTACTAAGGAGGTCATGTTATATATGGGTAACTATAGGAGCATTATAAGATGTGTTTTTTTAAGTAGTACAGAACTGTGCGTAGCCTTTAGAAAACATGAAAATATTGCAGCGTATATATCACATGAAGAGTAATGGCATTGTATGTTTTCTAAGTGTCAGCATATGTTTGCTGTCATATTGAGATCCATGTGATGCATGCATCTTTTAATGACTTAGTGCTTGTTCTAATGCAACGCATGGACCATTTCAGCTTGTCATGCCTTCGCATGTCTAATATGTAATAAGCAGCATCTTACGTCTTCTGCATTTCTTTCACAGCAACAAGTTTTGCATCCGTCATATGTGTCAATTGTGATTTTTAACTGGACCTGTAGCCTGAAACAGACTGCTGACTGCCATCACAAATTTGTTTGTTATATATTCAAACACTGCATTTATTTTTGTTCATAAAAACATTGAAATGCTTTAATAACTTTCATTGCCTTGAGTAAATGTTTGTCATTCGTTACATTGATTGCTTGCAGTCCAGAAATTCTTTACATTCTTATTTGGCTATACCTTACACTTATAAACACATTTAAAGTTATATATGTGCTACACTATTTTTCCTTCCATTTAGTATCTCTTTCACACAACCTCAGAGTTTAAAGACAATTATTTATCAAACAGCACTTGTGAATATATCTAAGTGGACACTTTTTTAATTGCACAATGATGGCATAATGCAATGAAGAATAAGTTAATGTGGTCCACCACTTCAGTTTGCAAAAAAACTTATGAAAGAGAAAGGTAGCATGCACTATAGCCAATTTTTAACAAAATTTTCTGGGCATATGCCACCTTTTATGCATCTAATATGTCAACAGCAAAAAAAAAAAAAAAAACCCTTTCTTATACATTACTAAGGTGCAAAGATGAGTAAAACGAGTATTTGCTGAATTTCGGGCTGTCCAGACATTGTGGGATTGCTTTTCAGGATATAAAAAGGCATTTTTTTAGCATAAAGGAGGGGTTAGAAACCTTGCGGGCCCTATAGGGGTGTGAGGACTGCACTGGGTGCAGTGCTCAGGAAAGTGTGGCTGGGAATGGGGGGGGGGGGGGGGGGAGAGGGTGGTAATGCAAAGAGTGCAGTTAGAGAAATATATGCAAGGCAATTCACATGCTGCAATACTGTGGGCCTTAAGTTCTTTTCCTCAAGAGAATGCTTTCTCTCTTTTGTTGCTGTAAGAGAAGGTTATTGTTTAAATGAGAGATACACGTCAGTCCATCATGAAATCAAACCTGACGACCCCCACTATCACTCCGCTGCTGAAGACCACTTTGAGACTAAATGTATTCTGTTAGCAAGGCATCACTGCTCATTGGTACCTTTTTTATTTGCAAGGAGGCTACGGTAGTCTATGCCATTGCTTTTTTATGTTGCTTGCACCTATAGCATGCAGTACCTGAAGTAGTAAATGCTGCACAATTTCATTTGCAGACAAAGCACCTATACCTTGACAAAGTAGTGGCAAAGATGGATGATTTAAAGCTCTTTCTCAAAGATGATGTGTGGCCACAGTGTGCAAGGCTATTGAGCAGAAATTCATAAAATCAAATGAGCTCAGAATATCAGTAGACAGGCACCAGAAGTTCAAAAAGAGTATGGTAGGAGAATGTGTCTGAGGTTCAGGGTTTTCATTGCAGGAAGAAAATAAAAGGGGCGATGCTTGACTGCACTGGTAGATTTTATGCCGAGCTCTGCATTAAATCAAAAGCGATTTTAGAAGCCGCAGAACATATCTGGTCCTGAAGTGAAAAGATTTCTTTATTCTACTGAGGGACCTCTCAAGCCTTAAAGTATGTATTCCGAAGCTTACATCCTTCTACAACAAGCTGTCTGATAGAACACATTTCATCAAAATGCCTTGGCTGAGGAGACACCTCAAATTAAAGTGGCAAGCATTGGACTCGAAGAGGCCAACGGTTGGGCAGCATTGGAGTTCCCCAGATTGAGATTTTCTAGAGCCTCTCCCAGCCTGCAACTATTCCTAATATATGAGTGTCTGTTGTATCCTGTGAGAGGAGGAGGTTGGGTCCTGTGAGGAAGAGGACCTATGATGGGTCAGTGGACGCTTTCAGATCTGGCATTATCATCTCTCGTAGGTGGGCTGGCAAAAAACATTGATTTTGACAAATCGAGTAGCAGCTTTGAAGCCTTAAAGACCGGAAAATGAAAATGTTGGCATGTCGTTTTTTTTTTTTGCTTTATGCTCTTTAGATCAATACCAGCTTTCAAAACAAGATTTATAATATCTGAAATTAGTTGCTCAAAGCAAGATGACTTCAGTGTTTCCCACTTTTTGTACACAAGCGATTTCTATAATTGATCGAGGGGTATGCTTATTTCATTTGTGCGGCAGGATTAATTATGCACTTGTCCCTCTGCAAAATTTGTCTTTTACAGCGCAGTTGTTGAAGGCCTCAATTATGACTGCTTGTTTGTTTTTGTAACTTCAGTTCTCTTCTGTGTGTTCGAGTTGTCCTTTCACTATTAGCATGCTTACTTCTCAAATGACATTTCTACGCCCATATTTGCATGTGAACGCTCAGTCTAACATTCTAGCTGGTTCGTATTTACTTTATTCTTTGTCACTGTGGCCGATGTAATTGCAGTTGTCTTGTGCATGTTCAAAGCTTTCAACAGTCCTTATGGAGAGTTTGTGGAAGCATAAAAAATATGAACTACAATACAGCACATTGGCCAGTTCTCAAGGCTTTTGCTGGCACTGCGCTATGCCTGATGTAAACGAAATTGTTCACAATGGCACCGTGTTATAATCCTGGTCGCATCTGCCAGTTTGCCACTTTTTAGTTACTGTACGTGTTACCAAGTATTTCTACATGCTCAAAGTTTGCAATTCTTGTGGTTTTTATATGCCCTTTTATTTGAGTGGTCCCAATCTAGAAATTCATCTGTCAAAAACCTCTACTTAATTCTTCACAAATGCACCTTTCTTAAGAAAAGAAAAAATATGACATATGCCCCTCGTAATATAGCTATTATCAGTTGTGGGGTATGCTTGTTTCGTTGAAGTCTTAAGAAATGAAGGAAAAAAAATGCCTCGGCTTGCACAATGTTGTGCGATACAAAAAACGAACTTCCCCAATCGAAGAAAGCCTTGACGACAAAGTAGTTGATGGTATTGCGCTCAGGTGTGTTCATGAAGAAGGGGGGGGGGGGGGGGGGGGGGGGGGGGGCGGTTGCCCCGCATTATTGCACCGGATGTCGCAGACCTACGCCATTGGGGGTTAGAAATGGAGTGCTTTCATGGGATACAGAGGAACGAATACAACCGGTCATGGAGACTGCAAACATGCGCCTTATCTGCACTTGTGCCCTCGTTTTTGTGTTCTTTCGGAGTTGTAAACCATCAACAGGTAGCAAGGCTCGCATGCAACGGGTACCTTATACGCATGAATGTTGATCCCAGTTGAATTCCAGTTAGGGATCCATTGGTATCCAACTGGTATGAACTGGAAGTTTGTTCCTTAAACCATTTACATCAGTTAGGATTTTTGCCTGGGTTGTTTCAAAGTAATGTAGAAATGTTGTCAGTGTTGTTCAAGTTACTGCCTATGAAGCAACACAATTTTACAAAAAAACAATGGTTGTGATCCACCTCATGCATTTATTTTTCCGTTTTGAAAATGTTTCAAGCTACAATACTTGCCATGTCACTTTGCGTAAAAGAAGCTCTAGCTTTTTACAGGAATGGTTTTAGAGTGTGCTAAAGAAAGAAAGTGTAAAGAAAGATGGAATAGTGACATGTGGCCTGTTTTATGCATGATGTTTGTGTGCCGCACATGAAGTGAAAAGATATCTCTGTTGGTTAACGGCTTTGCACTCAGTGGATTAGTCATGCAGTGTTGCATGACAGACAACTGAAGGCCCAATACATCCTACAAAAGACTAAAAACGAGGAAACATGACAATGAAGTTGAAGGCCCATGATCTGCCAGGAAACAATGGGGTGGCTCTGAGAAGGACTTCTATATTGGCAGTAGTAAGGATGGCAGTCCTCTGCTTTGTGGCTCTTCACTTCGCAGTGACAACACTGGTGTATACTGCACTAACACCTATTGTAGTTTTGCCCATGCTGTCAGTTATTCTGAGAGCTGCGGCGGTGAGCATCAGCCAGTGCTCTAAGTTTCAAGTGTTCATTTGTAAAAGATGTGTTCTAGATCCTGCTAAAGAGTCTTGTATTATCCAATTGAGTTTCCAGAATTTACACTTTCTCTAGAAGCCCTCATTCCATTTAGGCATCTTTTCATTCTTTCCAATTAGAATTTTTAGTCCTAATTGAATTTCCATAATCAAATGTCTTCCAGTTTCCAGATGACCTCCCAGCTGGAATAAGTACTTAGTCCCAACTGCATAGTTTTAACTCTCTATAAAGAAGCAATTTATTTTTATTATGGGCTGCTAAGTTATGGTCATCTTACGGATTAGAATTGATATTCCTAATGAACATCCAAACTGAATGGACAATTGTTATGCATGGTGAAACTGGAATTCAAACTACATTTCAATGATGCATTGTGTGTGCGCTGGCTTAGATGTTAAAGGAAGCTGGTGCATTTTGCTCCCTATTAAAAATACACCCAAACATATTATTTCAATAGGCTTTGCAGTTAAAAATTTTGCAACTAATTTCAATGTCCAATCTGGAGTCAATGATTTCAATTCGAGCATATTAGGTAGTCTCGAGAGCTAAATTAAATGTTTCAGAGAGCAACTCATGCACTTAGGTCCTGGACCCATTTACAAAGGAGTAGCTGCAGAGTAGGATAAAAAAATTTACACATTATTTAAAAAAAAGTGCAAGAATTAGAGACCCTATGTCTAGAAGATCTATTAATGCGAAAGTATTACTTCGCTATGTTTATTTATTTATTTATTGTAAGTACCTACAGCGCCCATGAGGCATTATTGTAGGGGGGATACAACTACATACAATAACACATGCAAAGAAGATATAAGCAAACTTGTTAGCAAGGTAACACAACACACTGATAGAACATTAAATGAATTTTCAAGTAGTATAAGTGATAACATAAAATACATTAACACAGCGCTGGCAAACGCACAGATTTCACAGATTTCTGTCCGCAGACCACGTCCGCAGAATGTGTCTGCAAAATCATGTCCGCAGCAGTTGTGAGTAATTGAGAAGTGGTGGAGGTTAATGAGTGGTGTCAATCGACGGAGGGTGATGTAATGTTGCAGTAGCATCCGTTCTTTTGCATTGCTCCAATGCAGATTCTGCAGTGCTCTTTAACTTTGCAACATTTCTGATTTTACAACCCTAAAAAGTGTATTCATAACTGTTTTCACAATTTCAGCAATACCTGTTTAAGTTCATTCAGTGAGACCATTAGATTGTGTTTTATTGATTGCAGGTTGCACCAAGTGTGAAAGTGCGGGAGAAACCAGAGGTTGGAGTTTTGAGTTAAAAACGGAGTGGCTCTAAATTGCAGCAGTGCCATCGAGCAAAGAAAGCTTTTATTGTCCCGCCAAGAAAAATAGGAAACATGCAACAAGTGGCATTCATAGTTAAAGATAATTATACTGTATTCTGCACGGAGGTGTCATGTCGTAAACCGGCAGTCAATATCTGTTATGTAAGAAACACACATTTAATTTACTGAGAATTATCATTTTATTGATATATGCTCTTGTGGTGCTTGCCCACATAAAACTGCAATACCTTATCTGTGGGGACTTGCATAATTAAAGGCAAGGACAGTACCACATCAAGGTAAAGCTCACTCATTGAAGAAATCTTTTTTTTTTTGCATGTTGTTTATATGAATTTCCTTTCTCAAATGAAAAAAAATCACACAAGACTTATGCGAGTTTCTACAAGGTCAATATTTTTATTATAGATCGGTAGCCATCTCTTACATCATTTTCTTATTTCATACTCAAAATAAAATAGTTTTTCTGTGTTTATTTCTTCATGAAATTGGACCAGGCAAACGATTTTTCAAGTAAATAATTTCAATGTAAAACAGTCTCATTGAGATCAAAGCCAGTAATAAACACACTATTATCAGCATACATGATGAGCTGAGCACTGTTGTCAATTATGTCGTGATATGAATTATGTTATTTATGTACAAATTCAGCAAAAGTGTGCCTAATACTCTTCATTGAGGTACTAAACAAAATATATAAAGGATGATTTGTTACTGTTCATCTGATTCCTTGAATGGGACTTGATTCAATTATTTCCAATACCTTTGCGAGTGCTGGTAATTAAAAAAAAATATCTCTACGAACGTGTGCTCCATGCTCTAGCAGATTTCATAGAGTTCCCCGATAGAATATTGAGCTTTTATATTAGCATTGCATGACATGTTAATTGGATGTGAAGCATGTTTGATGTTCACAAATGCATGCTATTTCCATAATTTCGACTCCCTTAATTGTACGAAATGTTGGCACAGAGCTGAACTGTTGCCATTGAATTGGACTCCAAATTGTTGACTGGGGGCCAATATCCAGTTGGAAATGGTCATTTCCGATTTTGATTTGGCCTCAACTGTTTTGTTAAACTTGGAACAAAGCCATACTGCCGCGGTGCAATCCATCGCTACGTACGTGGTTCGGCTAGAGCAGCTCTTTAGACACAGTGACAGACACAGAGACCATTTTTATTTAAGAAACAGCCAACAAAAGTGAACTGAAAACATGGCAACTGCTCACCCCATACATGGTTACTATACAAAGGCACACTGCACTTGAACCTTGTCTAGGACGCCTAGCGCGTAGGATGCTTTCGTGAAAAAAAAAAAAAAAAAAAAACGGCGTTGTACATGGCATCGAATCCAGGTGCGTACACTTCTGCCTTTTCCCGTGCTCTCGAGTTAAGTGATCCTTGGATGGCGACTATAACCTTCGTAATGTGATGCATTTATAAAAAAAAAATACACAGCGGCACAAAGCCGCGGTGTATACTGTAGCCTATCGCGAGGCCTAGTTTGTCGTCTCTGCAGCACTGGAGAGAACGACGCTGGCCAAGTGCTAGCTGCAGCAGCTGTGGAATGCACGAGGTAAGTTAGAATTAAGCAGTACAGTACTTTATGAAGCAATATTCAAGACGATTATGCAGTTGTTACATAAAATGTCGATACTTCCATTAACATCGTTGAACAAAGCCGCAGAATACTCTAGCTGTTAAGCCTCGTGTTGTGGCTTAGTTAGCGTTCGTCGCGGCAGTAGAGTGACGCTTGCCACGTGTTCTGCAGCTGCTGCACGGAGACTCGGAAGAATGCGTGAGGGAAGCAGGTAATAAGCACTGTAGCACTTTATTAAATCAAATTTGACACGATTAAGCATGCGTGTATTTACGTATAGCCTGGTAAAGAGGCCTAGCGCGCAAGTTATTTTGGTGGCCGCGACGATTGATACGAAGCCACGTGCAACGTAGAGAGGGAAGAGGAGTACGGGAGGTGCAGGTCTGCGGTCTGCCAGGAAACATTGGGGCGGCCCTGAAAAGGGCCGTTTGGATGCGCAGCGACGTGACGGCGTGGCGAACACAACGCCCTGCACTCGTCCGTGGCCCTTTGCCGTGCACCGTCAACAGCGGTGCACTACGTCGTACACAGTGCCATGGTTATATGCTGCCCTGGATGCTGTCGCGATGCTTCTACTGTAGACATTTACGAGGGTTGCGGCGATGATCTTGGAGAGCTGATCGATGCCGCGATCCCTGACATGGGCTGCTGCGTACAAAGAAAATCCTCGGCCTCTTCGCAGCATACAGGAAATGGTGCTGTAAAAGAGTAGAAAAAGTTGCATTATGAACATAGCGATTTGATGAATGCGCAACATATTACAAAACCTTCGACAAAGAAATCTGCATTCTTGTACCTCCTTCAGGGTTGAGAATGCGCACGGCAGACGTGCGCCTCAGCATAGCAGTCAGGCAGCGCTTAGTTGCCGACGGCGGATGTTTTCGTGGAGGTCTCCATAGCCGTGGCCGATTTTTTTTTTCGAACACGAGGAGCGTCCATGCCACGAGCTGCTGCTGCACGAGGTCCTGGAAGCACGTGGGGAGAGACAAGTGACACAGCACTTATAAATAAGCAAAATGAGAGACAATTTTGCGCAATTTATACTTACCTTGACGGTGCTTGCGATCTCCCGCAGGTCGTCGCCATTATCAACGTCATTCCGCCCAACGTACAGCACGGATCGGCGTGCCGAAAGCGCATTGACGTAAACGCGCAGGCCCGCCATCGTCGAGCACCTCGGTGACCGAACGCGCCGGTGTCATGCAGCAGCGAGATCCACGAACCGAATGCCGGAATCGCGCGCGTTGCCAGAGCGGGGGCTCCTAGCGATTCCCTAGAGCGTCTAGGGGCGAAAAAAAAAACAAGCAAACCCAGTTTTTGATACGTCACGTCCGGTTAAGCATTGAGCCCGACGCAAAAAAACGTCACGCCAGGCCGCGGCGTGTCCACCAATCAGCGTTTCCAGCCGATCTACCCCTAAACGCTTCTGCTCGGACGGCAGACTAGCAAATACTTCTAGGGACTCTAAGTATACTTAGTCAGGGCCGGGCTAAAGGGGAGAGAGGCGCGCGCTCTTTCTTCCGGCCTGCGCTTCTGGGCAAGTTCCCACCTTTCACCGTGTTCCCCAAGGATCAGTCCTCAGTCCTTGGCTGTTCAACCTCGTCCTAGCTGGCCTGCCAAAGTTCGTTCAGCAGATCAGAATCCTCAAAGTTTCCTGCTCCATCTATGCAGATGACATAGCCCTCTGGATCCGAGCTCCAAAGAGACGTATTGTCTCCGCTAGGAAGGCTATGCAACAGGCACTGGACGGCGTCCAGTACTTCCTATCATCTAAGGGATTGACCCTCTCGGCTACTAAGTCTGAGGCCCTCGTCTACCATCCCAGAGGAGCACGGAGTTCCCGCCGTCTTGCAACTTTGCATATCGAAGGAACCCCTCTTCCATGGAAACGCCAGGCGAAATACCTAGGTCTCACAATTGACGACCGTCTCACCTGGATCCCAGCTGACAAAGCCCTCATTCCCCATCTTGATCGTGTGGGAAGAGCAGTCCAGCGTCTCCTTGCAAATGGCAATGGTTGCTCCTCCACTTGGGCAATCAAGCTCTTCGAGGCAGCGGCGACTTCGGTCATCCTATATGCCCTTCCCTTCGTCTCCCTTCGGTCGACTCGAGTCATTCGTCTCGACACGATTCGAAGGCGTTGGATTAGAAGATTCCTCGGAGTCCCTCAATCCTCACAGATTCCCGCTACCCTTGCGGAAGCTGGTATCTACCCTCTGGATCTTCTCCTCGCCCAGAGGGGACTGACTCACATTGATCGTCTCAGCCATGCTCCAGATGGTGCCTCACTCCTAGCACGGCTGCACAGCAAATCCCATTCTCGTATGGGTAAGCTGTATACAGTGTACAGAGAAATCATCGGTCCTGTCCCAGGTTTCTCAGTCCTACCCCCTCCACCCAATCGACCCCCAATTCCTGTCTTTTTGGATACGGATGGTCACACCAAGCGTCACACCCCTGTAGCTGCCTTCCAGCAGACAACTGCAGCCCTCCTTGAGGAGTGTAGAGAATCTACACTCCTCTTTACGGATGGCTCGGTTCGACCCGCTACCTTCCAAGCAGCTGCTGCCATGACAGCACCGCAGCTAGACCAGTCTAGGTCCTGCCGCCTGTCATTCCCTGCCAGTTCAACAGCTGCTGAGCTGGCCGGTCTACACCTAGCCGCACAGTTCATCGCTTCCAGTGTCCCTCCTGGACCTGTGAATGTTCTGTGCGACTCCAGATCTGCTCTGCAGCTCCTGACTATCTACCACGGCACCAACCTCGGTGAACATTCTCCGAGCCCGTCTCCTAGCCCTTCAGGACTCGGGGTATCAACTGGCCCTACATTGGGTTCCAGGACATACTGGAGTCCAGGGCAATGAAGAGGCGGATGCCTTGGCCAAAGCGGCGCACGACAACGGCGCCCCAGTCACTGAGGCTGTCACACCTTTTGACTTTTCAAGACCCCTCTTGAGAAGGTCGATAAGGTCTTTCCATCCTGACCGTCGTATTGCCGCTGGTGAGCATCTCCAACGGCTCTCTGACAAACTTTCACGGAAGGACAAATCCCTCCTCCTACGACTTCGAATAGGCTGCACGTGGACTCCGTCCCGCATGTATGCCTGTGGCCGAGCTCCCAGCCCAGCCTGTCCCTCTTGCGGCAATACTGGCACACTGGGACACTTGCTCCTCGTGTGTCCAGCCTCCGCTGGCCATCGCCAGAAACTTCTGAATGGCTATCGGAATCTTGGTCTCCCTGCTGATCAGTTCAGGCGTTCAGTCGTGTCCGACTTTTCGTGACCCTATGGACCATGTCACGCCACGCTTTCCGGTCTCTCACTATCTTCTTAACATCACATAGCTTCATCTGCAATGCCTCGAGAATGCCATCTAACCATCGCGTTCGCTGCCTACCCCTTCTCCGGCGACCCTCAACCTTTCCCAACATCAAATCTTTCTCCAGCGACTCCTCTCTTCTCATCAGATGACCAAAGTAGCTGAGCTTTAACTTTAGAATTTGACCCTCCAATGAGCAGTCAGGGTTTATGGTCGACAATATCGACTGATTTGATCTTCTGGCAGTCCAAGGAACTCTTAAGAGTCTTCGCCAGCACCACAATTCAAACGCGTCAATTCTTCGGCGGTCAGCCTTTTTCACAGTCCAACTCTCGCATCCATACATCACAACTGGAAAGACCATAGCACGGGTTATACGGATCTTGGTTGGCAGACTAATGTCTCTGCTCTTTACTAGGCGGTCAAGGCTAACCATTGCTCTCTTTCCCAGAAGCAGGCGTCTCCTAATTTCATGGCTGCAGTCTCCTTCCGAGGTAATCTTGGCGCCCAAGAACACAAAATCTGTCACAGCTTCCACTTCTTGTCCATTGATGCTCCAGGACTTGATAGGGCAAGACGCCATGATCTTCGTCTTTGCTGATACGGAAGGGCAATTGCTCTTCCCAGCTCGGAACCAACTTTCTGCTCACCGGCTCCTCCTGATTTTTCTGGAGGAGTCTGGCCTCAGCTCTGTTCTGTAGGCCTGCATGGGCCCATAGTGCTTCGTGCGGAAATGGCGGCGACATAGGCGGCGCCAGCAACCTTCCCCTCCCCAACCTTCCCCTAATCCCAACCTCCCCTTCCCCCTGGTCACCAAGAGTGATGCCACAAAGATGGCTAACATAAGACGTGACCAGTACCCCCTCCCCAAAAATAAACCATAGTCACCACCACCACCTTTCACCGCCGCTAGTTTGTGGCGCTGTAACCTAACCCTGGCTAAAACCCCTCAATAAACTAAAAGTAGCGCCATCTCCTCTCTCCTCCTCCGGCGGCGCCGCTCCTCCTCTCGCATTTCGACCGTGGCTCCACCTACGGGGTGCGCGACTAGCGCGCGCTTTCCGGAGCAAACGCCCTTCACAGCCTCTCGATCAGCGCCGCGCGCGCGCCGATCGAGGCGGCCGTGCGCCGGGTCTCACCAGAGCCTTGCATTTTGTCGCAATGTGTTCAGGTTAAAATATTACTCACTGCTGAAACATAATTACCGAATGTTGACAGGGATTTCCCGCCAGAATAGTTTCAGCTGTGAGTGTCATACACCACATATACGCGATTTCGGCGTTGGTGCAACTCGCCGTCATCTCCGTGTGTCCGTAGTTCGTCACATTTGGCCACTCAGCGCGCTTTATAAAATTTGTAACTAGGCGGCGGACAGGAACAATTTTGGAACAGTCTGTGTATGGTTTCTTTGCAGCGTTGACTGGATTGCGAGCTGCCGGTAAACTTGAGAAGTGTGGCAGCAGCTGTCTTCCATGTGTTTTCAACTTCAGCTGCAGATCAAATTAACTATAGGCGGCGGAAGCTGCAGTCTGTGTGGAGTCTTTGCAGCTTTGATTGACTTGTGAGCTACCGGTAAACTTGGGGAGGGAGGTAGCAGTTATTGTTTTTTATATTTGGCATTGAGACGGTGCCGTGTTCAGCTGCCATGGTGTGTTACCATACGTACACGATTTTGGCGTCGATTTAACTCGCCTTCACCTCCTTGAGTCAGTCAGCCGTTGACAAAATTGCGCAACATGCTTGAAAAAGAAATTAACTAGGCTGCGGAAGCTGCAGTCTGTGTGGTTTCTTTGCAGGTTGGACTGAATTGTAAGCTACCGTGAAACTTGAGAAGCATGGTAGCTGTTTTTTTTATATTTTGCGCTGAAACGGTTCCGTTTTCAACTGTCAGTGCGTGACACCATTTGTACGCGATGTCTGCGTTGGTTGAACTCGCCTTCACCACCGTGCTTCTATCAGCCGCCGGCCAAAGAGCGCAACATGCTTGAAAAAAAAAAAATTAAATAGCCAGCGGGAACGATTTAGTAGCAGTCAGCGTGGCGGCAAAACACACGGCGATATGTGCCGCGCGCGCGCCGCCCGCCCCGCTGGAAAGGAGGAAGCTGCACGCCCAGCAAAAAAAAAAGCGCGCGCGCGCACGTGACGGCGCTCGGCCAATGAGAGGGTCGAACGACGAAGGAGAGCGCAGGAGAGGAGGCGGGCGGCAAACTTCACATGTTGGCGCTACTTTTAGTTTATTGAGGGGCTTTAACCCTGGCTAGTTCAGTTGACTGAACCGGACGCCTCCCCCGTTCGTGGAGAACAGGCAATAGGGGTTCTGTTTACACCAATTTACATTCCCCTTACCATGGGCGTCCTGAAAATGGTGATTCCCTCCCCACCTCTGGAGTTCTTGGCTAACGGTCGAATCAGCATTAAATTATTGCTGAGAAGCTTCGTATCATAAACATCTGAAAGAAATGCTCCACGCAAAGTATGATGCAAATTACTCTTAAATATACTGTTTATTGAATCATACCTGCTGCATTTCGAGCATCAATTTTCCAGCAAAGTTGGTACAAACTTCGATTAAAAATGGTCACTCAGAAGAGGCATTGAAGACTGTGTAAACAAGCAGCTTGTAGTTGGACCTTTTCTTCTTCATCAAAGTCCTGAGCTCATATATGTCTAGGTCATAATCTGATTAACTTCCTGGAGGGCTTGTGCACATATTTGGAAGGCTTATCTTGTGCGTCTGTTATTTTTTTTGCATGGTTGATGAGAAGTATTCTCGTGAATTTTTCGGCAATTAAAGCCGCTGATCGCTTTGCGTGGCTGTCGTCAACACACTCTGGACAGCTTAGTACCGGTGCGCTTTCAAGCCGACGCTCCATGAACAATTGAAGAACTTAAAGCGTATTCGTTCGTGGCAAGTCTTGCCACGCGCTCAAAAAAAGTCACTACTTTTTTCAAAACAGCAAGGAACTCTGGCCTTGGGTAGCATAGCCCGCTCCTGTCTTGGCCTTGTAACAGTGCGTACAGAGGATCATCTTTGTTGCATGTTGTGACAAGCATTTCACAGGACCCGCAACCAAAATCTGTTAACTTGGCAATGTATCCACCAACATATGACAAGCCCGAGTAAGTTACCGACCTTGTTGTAGCCACTTGACATTCCCTTAGGTCTTCCAGCTCCTCGTGAATCTTTTCAGACAGTGTTGCAGCCACTTGTTCAACATCAATATCGGGCGTCTCAGCTTCCTTCGGGCTTAACGCCTTGGCCTTCACAATCCGATCAAGGGCAGCCGTAACGGCCCTTGCATCCAGTTGATCGTTGCCGCCGCACATCTGTCGAATACTTCCGAAAAGTGCCTCAATTGGGTCGCTGTTAAATTTTTTCGTCAGCACATAACTGACGCCTTTCTTCAGCAAGAAGCATGTTGTCTCCACAGTGGACTGAGTTGTGAAGAGCAAGGCTTGAAATGTTTCTTCTGTGAGTGCGCCGTTGCCTGAGGCGACTGAACATGACTGTACATGCCTTATGTATACACTGAACTCGTTTTTTAGCCATATAGCAAACGATGATCGTCCATATTGGAGATCGGCGCCTTGTAGCCATCTTTAACGTTTTCAGGAAACGAATGGTGGCCCCCGCTTCTTTGAAATCATGCAAGGCCCTATCTCCATAGTTCTCCTGTAGGTGTCGTAGCGCCGCACAAACCTGCGGTGAAAACACTTGAACAGCACGCAGCACATTTTGCTTTTCAAGATTCGATGGATACACATGCTTCCTTGTAAGGTTTCGAGCGAGTTTCACTGTCATCTGCTTTTGATGCTCGTAGAGCTTCTGAACGTATGTGCCAGTTATAAAGTCGCTGCCATCCATGAGCTGCTTTTCGAGGAACTGACTTCGGACATTTTTTATATCATGACGCGGGTCAAAGCTAAGGAAGATAACCCGCTCGGGGTCATGCGGATGCGTTACAACTGTACGCAAGCAGCCATTTCCCATTTGCTTGAACAATGTGGTGTTCGCCGAGTAGTTATCGGTCACATTTCGGACTATGATAAATCCACACGACTCGACAGCGGTAATCACTTCCTTCATCCACTGAAAAAGGTCTTTCCCACTTAGCTGCTTTGTGAAATAATAAGAGCAGGGTACCTTGTATTGGCTGTTAGTGCCGCACAGAACAAAGCACAGAACCCTGTTCGCTAAAATCCCCTGCGTGTTCGACGTGCTGCTGTCGGGCCTGTCCTTAAGACCGAACACAGCATCTCCTTTGCGGTCATAAATGCATTTCGGCTTTAGGCTGGCTTCATCAATAATTAATGATGACATGTGCTGCCTGTTGCTCAGAAGTGAAGCCTAGTGAACCAGTCTTGCTCGCATCGCAGCACTCATTCCGGACGTGGTCGGACTTGGGCCCATGTGTTTCTGGAGGGTGCATTTTGCTTGCAAATTCAGGAGACTTTACCTTCGAGCATGATCATAACCCTTCGGTGACAGAAATCGTCATATGATGCATTCTCGAATAACCACTTCAGGATATGTCTGATGTTGCTTTCCATATCACTCTATTTGGTGAAGCAGAAATACGGCTTTTTCGTCTCTATTCTGTGCGTCCGCCACGATTCTCCCGACCGAAGCATGATGTTTGTTTTTGTGGTGGAATGCAGTGCGTTGTTCTTCCGCCGCGAGTTTTCCCACTAACTTCTGGCTCTTGCAGCGGTGATACGCAACTTGAGAGCGAAGCTTTGAGATCAGAGAGAGGTATCGGCTTGCTCGTTGGCCATCGTTGTTCGTAGTTTGCGTACTGGCGCATTTAGTGTGTTCATCGGGGCAGTCTGGCAGATTGCACTCCAAAGGCAGCGATTCAAGTGTTTCAGCTTTTCGCTTGGTCTGTTTTGGAGCTGGAACAAAACAAGCAGCAGGTTCTTTGCGAGGCTTTTTCGCGGGAGGTACCAGGTAGGTTGGATAGCCTTCGAAAACGGTGGGGACAGCGCCAGGCAAAAGTTTCCTGATGCGGCTCTCTGGAGCGTAGTCCGTCGAAAGAAAGTGCTGGCTACACACGACCGTAGAGGGTGACTTATCGTTGATGATTAAGCCCTTTCTTGCGATGTTTTTTTGCCATTTGGCGCACAACTCTGCGTCACTCGGAAATTGGTGAAAAGACACGCCCGGGCATTTCCCAGAGCGCGAGCGGCAAAAGGGTACGCAGCAGTACACCATATTGATGCCGATCAGCCCACGTGCAGCGATTTAACACGAACCACCCTGAAAAATTTTAACAGCGCAATCAGCAATCGATTGAAAAAAAATCTTACAAATCAAGCGCCAAAACCACTATACTTACTTGACAGAACGTGGCAGCAGCGAATGTGTGCATTGATGCCCGGTGAATGTTCGCGGTGCCTCGAAAACACGTGCGGAGAACACTGTCCGTGCGAGGCGAGGAGAGACGTCTGCTGAAGTGAGGTTGAGTTTAGGTTGAGTTAAAAATGGAGGAGCCTTAGGTTGAGTTAAAGCCCCTGACTTTAGGTTGAGTTGGGTCTAAGCGCCCCCACTCGGAAAGCGTGGCAACCAGCCGTCGAGAAAGCACCCTATTGTTCCCTCGTCCGGCGCGCAGGCCGTATGAGCGCGCGCCTCTCTCCCCTTTAGCCCAGCCATGACTTAGTTTCAGAAAAATGAGAGACCTTGTCAAATGCTTTTGCGAAGTCTAGGAATATACAGCCAACAATGGAACTCCTGTCAAGAATGGAATTTAGATCATGTGGAAACGTTAAAAGTTGTGTTTCAGAGGAAAACGACCTGCAAAATCCATGCTGATGATCAGTAAAAAAGACATTTGACTGTAGGAAAGATGCATTGTGTGAGTAAATGACATGTTTCATGATCTTACATGAAACGCTGGCTAATGCCATGGGTCTCTAATTATGAGGTAAATGTTTATCCCTAGATTTGTGCAATGGGATCACCTTCCCAGCCTTCCAGTCCTCCGAAATGCAGGCTGTCTGAATAGATTGCTTAAATAGTATTATAGCACTGTATACTTTAGTCTTGAGCAAGAACTTGGAATTTATATTATGAACGCCACATGGAGGAAGAAACTTTTAGTTTTTTTTATTATTGTTTCAACGCCAGCGATATAAAAGACAACAGAGCTCATTTGTAAGAAGCCAGTACTAGGATAGGACGGGGTTACAAGGCACACATTCTTAGAAAAAGCAGAAAAATACATTATTTAGAACATTTGCGCACTCAACAGGTTGAATTAACTGGTCTGTCGAGTCTTTCAGGACAATAGCAGAATTGTCTCTTTTGTTGACTACACTCCACAATTGCCTAGGGTTAGTGATTAAAAGAGATGGTAACGTAGTACTAAAGAATGAATCCTTGTCATGCTTCAGTGCCTTATTTTATTCGGTAGCAGCTGCCTGATAGGCAGCCCAACTTTCTTGAGTACCTGATAGTTTTGCAGAACGAAAAATGCACCTTTTCTTGCTACACAACCTTTTTAACGATTGATTGCACCATGGCGATTGCCTGTTGAACATGGTTACTATGCGTGGTATTTATCAGTGAGCAATAAAACGTTTTCTTTATATAGACAGGAGTTTGTATACACAGAGCGGTCATGAAAATTAGGTAAGTAATCATCTAAAAAGACAGACGGCTCATGGTTAATGGCATCAAAATCAGCATGCTTATAGTCACGAATATATTTTTATGGTTATACCCTGGTGACGCACAGAGCAGGTAAGGGAAAAATGAAGCAGTAAGTGGTCGCTTGGAAGGTACGATATGGGATTGAAAACATCAGGTGCAGTGGTGAGTACTAAATCCAGGATGCTAGAAGTGGTAGACGTAATTCGAGTGGCTTGCATTACGAGCTCAGACAAGTTGAAATCATTGCATAAATTCAGAAAACTGTCTCCTTCACTGGAAAAACGATGACAATAGGAATGCACATTAGACTATACAATATTATGGAAATTAAAGTCGCCTAACAAAAGCAAGGACAAAAGCAAGAGCACGAGTTTTATGATTCAGAGCAGCGTGCATTTCTCACGCGAAATCATGTCCGACGGCACTTCTATGCAGCCTAAAATGTCCAGCGGCGCAGCACCCACGCACGGCAGCATCGTCACGTCTTCACAGCGTTTGCTTGGCGTGTAGTTGTACAGAGCGTCGAAAAATGTCCAGTTTCCGCAGCATCACGAAAGTAGGCGAGAAGTTCGCAGTGTTCACAGCACCGGATGCTACTAGCTTTCCGCTGTAATGCCGCCCGTGAGCACCCGTGAACGGCAGAGCGCGCGGGGCAAGTAGCGCTTGGCCGTGCGCTCCTCCGCCTTCGCTAGGCCTGTAATTTGTTTCGCATCGAAGTATCAGTGGGCGGCGCTTTTGTATGAACAGCTTAATAGGATATATGGCTCACTTGGGGTACTGCCTTGAGAGAAATGAGAATAAAGAGAGAAATGTGCAATTTAAATCGACGACGCCTTAGGAGCGTAGCTAGCGTATACGTGTACTACACGGGTGAGCTGCGCCGCGCCGCCAGCGATGATGACTATGAAGTTGTGCGCAGAAATTTGCTTGTATCGCAGCAATTACTCCTGCTAGCGACTCTGTACGGGTCAATGATCCCCAACAAGGAATAATTTCTGACATTGCTTTACTCCAGGGATTATTATTTACCGGAAAAACAAATTCTCGCACACTTTTCTGACGCCGGTGACAGCGGGGCTGGATGCGCCGTAAAGGCCGGAATACATGCAGCGTTTTTTTCCACGATTTTCGCATGTCAAAAACTGCTGCGCCGAAGCGACGCCCAGCTCGAGATACATGGAAGGACGAAGCGGCGCGAGCGCCGCCTCGGATGACTCGATGCGAAAGCAAATACATCAGCGAGCGGAAATAACCGCAGAGCAAGGTGTACGTGAGAGAAGCGACGCTGTTCCTTGTGTTAAAATCGCCAAAGGGCGCATTCCGACGCTACTGTGCTAAAAGTAGAAAGCGTACACAGGTCGCACAAGGATTTGGCTCGCACGAATGAACGAAGGTACCTCGGAATGCCCGCCCGGATACCAGCGGCATGTTTTTTTTTCCTTTTTTTTTTACAAATTTTGCTTCAGGGAGAAAACAAATACATTACGATCTAAGGGTAGGTAGTATACTCACAAAAAAAGCGACATTCCGTGCTTGATTAAGCGTTTATTTTTACAATAATCACATTTCTGCTGCCAAACTATGGCGGCTTAGCCAAACTGCCGCACATCTCGTCAGTCATGGCGGCCATGTTGACAGCGGCCGCTCAAACCGGAAATGCCAGCTTTCCGCGCTCCTATTGGCTCGAGCCCGCAGTAGCTTCCGGTTCGAGAGGTTGAGCTCACCGTGGTTACAGTACAGTGGTAGTTACAGTGAACTACTGTACCACGGCTATAGTGAACTAGAATACTTTCCTTCTAGTACACTGTACCACGGCCGCTCAATGGAGGCGCACCTCCATTGAGCGGCCGTTACTGTACCGTTACAGTGCTCTAGAATATTGGGCAGTGTCTCTTGCGAGGGGGGAGCATGGGTTTTTTTGCGATGACTGCTGCGCCATCGGCCGGGGGGCGCTTCGTGTAACAGGTGTGCGCAGCGAGCCGTCCGCTGGCTGCGCTGCCGTGAGCGTCGGCTCGTCGTATCTGCACTGCGTGGTGCGCTTAATTCGATATTTAATGCTTGGTGATCGCCTATTTGCTTAATAATGCATTGTTCCATGGTCTGCGCGGCTGTATGGCGCTGTAATGCCAGCAACAATATTGGTACAGTGAACTAGAATATTTCACTGTAATAATGGTGCGGTGCGCGCTATTAGCCACAAGCTTAATACAGCTTAGGTCGCACGTATGAGTGCATCTCGTGTTTCCGAACCTATGTGAGTCTCTTGCACACACTTGGATAAATATGTTGCACAGAAAGAAATTCATTCGAAGCCTGCGGTGTTTCGAAACTCGCGAATCTTAGAATCCTGTCTGAATAGCAAAGTGTTTTAGAGAGCTCTTGCGTTGTGAAAAAAAAAAAAGAACATTCTGCAGACAGTCATTTATTCAGGTTCCAAGCATGGCACAACATGCAAATCAGCCTTGGTAGGCCGTACCGTTCTTGACCACAAGCGTACACTTCTGGGAAAAGAAATTTCCGCTCAACGACGAGCACCCATCAGCAACTGGTTGTATGCCTGCACCAGCTAGGGCACTACTGTAGCCCCCTAACATGTTCAATTAGTGCCTCCGCCTGTACTGGATTTGAATTGTCTTGCGAACGACCTTTTTCCTCTTATAGAAACTTCCGCCACAAGAGCCTCCTCACCCGATTGTGTGGCCGACATATTAATTTTGACAGCTTTTTCGGGGCCAATTTGCTACTGTCTCCGGCAGCATCCAGCTCACATGCACTCGGCGTAGTGGAAAGCTTTTTCTCAGCGTGGCAGGGCAATCCTTGACCATATTTCGGGTGTTTTAGTAACCAGGCGGCAGGATCTGCTTTTCAGCCATGTAGTAGTGGATTCATACTAAACTTCTAAAGCTCTAAATCTCAAATGTAAAGGCGAGCACCTGTCCTCACTTCTTAACTAGTTGTGATAAAGTGGAAATCCTCATTGGCTTTTAATACAAGTGAGAAGCAAAACATGCAGCCTGGTTACTTTTGGCAAAGACGGCACATTCGTTTTCCTTTGCAAAATCCCCCCTGTTGGGCTCCTCGGGACTGTCGCACTCAGATGTAGGCTGCTCATGAGCTAGCTTGTAAACACTGTCTCCTCTTCGCTGCATGAATTGTCTGTTCACAGATGTTCCCGACTTCCATTTTCTTTTTGGCAGCGACTTTGAAACATATTTTGGTGTGTCCGGAAAGGTGATCGGAACGGCGTCATCAGTAAGTATGTGACCGGCCTCTACTCTAGTTCACCGTTGATTGTTTTATGCGTGCGCTGAATGAAAACTTGTTCAAAAAAGCGCTCATACACAACGCTTGCTTCGTTCAGCACTCTGTCTGCTTTCTTGATGTTCTGTGACAAAGTCTCACAGCGATCGGCGTCGATGGATACACGGAAGAGAGAGGAACTCCCTTGCACAAGCTGTAACCGCTGTTGCAGCCCGGCACTGTCCCTTGTGTCGCGTCGTCTTTCCGTCGTCGTGCACGCATTGCTTAGATGTTCCAAGTGGAGAGCACAGACGAGGTTTCAACAACACACCAAGAAAGCGCAACAAACGGCGAAGAACATGCAGAGCAACGAAACGCGAATTCCTCAAATCAATACGCGAAGACTGTCTGCGCTCGTCTTTGCATGCAAGCGAATCGAGCTCGGCTCGGCGCACCGCTCCCCTTGGCACACCTGTTACTGGCAGCGCCCCCTGGGTGTCACGCGCGCTTTCGTCGCGGCGGCGACTTCGCTCCTCTATTGTTCCCCGGCGCGGACGACACACTGCCCAAGATTCTAGAGCACTGTAGTACCGTGGTTGAGCGGCCGCTGTCAACATGGCCGCCATGGCCGACGAAGTGTGAGGCAAGGCGCTTTCCTCATGAGCGTCGAAAAATGGTTGGTTGGTTTGTGGGGTTTAACGTCCCAAAGCAACTCAGGCTATGAGAGACGCCGTAGTGGAGGACTCCGGAAATTTCGACCACCTGGGGTTCTTTAACGTGCACTGACATCGCACAGTACACGGGAGCCTTGCTTTTCGCCTCCATCGAAAGGCGGCCGCCGAGGCCGGGATTCGATCCCGCGTTTTTGGGAACAGTAGTCGAGCGCCGTAACCACTGCGCCACCCCGGCGGGGCAGCGTCGAAAAATGGCGGCGGCATCCGCACCGCCGGGCGCCGCCTACCTCCCCCACTTTATGTGCGGCAGTTTGGCCGCAGAAATGTGATTATCGTAAAAATAAACGCCTAATCAAGCGCGCAATGTCGCTTTTTTGTGAGTATACGACCTACTCTCGTATCGTAATATATTTTTCTCCCTGAAGCGAAATTTCTAAAAAAAAAAACAAAAAAAAAAACAACCGTGTCGCTGGTATCCGAGTGGGCATACTAAGGTATCTTCGTTCATTCGATCGCGGCAAATCCTTGTGCGACCTATGTACGCTTTCAAAATTTAGCCCAGTAGCATTGAATTAAACTTTTTCGCAATTTTAACACAAGGGACAGCGTCGCTTCTCTCATGTACCTCGCTCTGCTGTTATTGCCGCTCGCTGATGCATTGGCTTTCGCATCAAGGGGTAAGCGGCGGCGCATGCGCCGCTTCGTCGTTCTATGTATCTCGAGCTGGGACGCGTCGGCGCGGCAGTTTTCGACGCGCGAAAATCGTGGAAAAAAACGCCGCATGTATTCCAGCCTTTATGGTTCATATAAAGACGCTGTATTCGGCGTCTAAAATTTACCTTGTACAAGAAATAAAATACAGTCAATAATCCTTGCGCGCCTTCGTCAGGGCGGCCGCGCACGGTCGAATGAAGCTTCGGGTACACTTACCTCAACACTTTTTCCCCTATATTTTGTACCAAAGTATATGTAGTAGGGTATGCAGTGTGTCTTTGAAAGCGTTAAATAGGTGTAGGGCGATCTGACGCGAGTGCATGGCAAGCTGATGGGTGGAGATTTTGTCAACCGCTGCCGTTTTCGTTCAGAGTAAAAGAGGACCAGCAAAATAAATGGCGTGTCTCAGATTGAGAGTAAGGAACAAAAAAATTGTGCATATAGTTAAAATTTTAGTTGTCTAGTGCTGTCTAGCTTCGTTCAAAACATATAAGTTGGTTGAAAGACCGAACATGTATATATAGTCTCGCAATAGGTCGTGCTCGCGACTGACACACATGTATGACAGACGTAGTCTGTTTATTACATAGATAAAAGCAACTTTTAATCAAGGACATGGGCATAAACAGTTATGCATAAGTGAAAAGAGCGGCAAATATTAAAAAAACGGTCCCTCAATGTTACAAATTGTACTGCATATTCATGAATTCAAAATGTGACCTGCGGCTAGAAAATTCAATCTCGAAATGTTCAAAAAGGAGTTGGCCTCTCGTTCCTGTCTGTCACTGTCTTTGCATAATTAATTGACAAGAAGGATATGTTTCAAATATATAAGAAGCGGACCTTATAATGGCTGTTGTCAAATGATTCCGGGCAACTCAGTGGTGAATTTTCAAGTGCTGATTGAATCAGAACCTTAACTACTGCGAGAACATATGTGTGTATTAGGTGCACGCCAGCTTTTTCAAAAAAACAAAAACTAATAGGGCAACAAGCTCTGGTTTCAGATAATGCAGTCCACTAGAATATTGTCCTCGTAGAAGAGTGCACATGGGGCTGCTTCTTTCGCTAGTTTAAAAAAGAATAGCGCACGCGTGACACCCGTGGTAATGGGATGGCAGGAGATGCCATCACTTCCTTCAGTTCCTTGGTTACTGATTGCAGCACAGCAGAAATGATTTTTCTTGGCATCGACGCAAGGTGCCCTGATTTTGCTCTCAGATGAAACATCCATCTTGACCATTTAGTCAAGTGCCGCTAACTGTTACGGCCCTCGCATCTAGCATATCATTCTCTTCCACAAATTAGCCTTACTTTCTTGAAGAGAGCATCGACGGGGTCGCTATATGGCTTGAAATGTGCCTTCAGTGAGAGTTTCCTTCTTTAATACTTTAGAAGTTTCTTGCATACTTTCGATATAGCAAGTGAACTCATTTGTAAGCCACTGCATCGAGTGTCACCTGCGTCATTTATCGGCCGTTTTTTACCACTTCCAGCACAAGCGTCATGAATATCAAAACATTTTTATTGTTTTTATAATAAGCTTAATATAATGTAAAAATTTGATTAAAACAACATTTGCTCGCAAAATTCAAGTAATGTTTATAATACAACACATTTGATAATATATGAATTATAATAACATTTAAAGGGACAGAACACTGGCCAAAATATGTCATGAGATTATGGAGGAGATGAAAAGATCTTGCCTCATATAGTATATATCGAGCACTACAATATCAAAGAAAAGAGGCTTTACAATTTTAATTTGCATTTGAATATCGCATAAAAACAACCGAGGCGCTATCTAGCGGAGAACCCCTAGTACGTTCAGTGTAGACGCCCACCATAGAGTTTCTTACTCTTACCTAGAGGGAAAGCTGTGCTGCCGTCTATGGGAGTTTAGATGGAGTTTCCAGACGGCCAGTTCAGCCACCATGTGCGCTCAAAGAATCATGGGCCGGAGAGCTACAGAGTGCAGAACTACAACTTTTGGCCAAAACTAATGCAAAGATAAACGTTGTTCTACTGTAAATAATGTCCTAAGATTAGATATTGTGACTATAAATTACAATAAGAGAGAGAAACATGTCAGTGTGAGATTTATCCTATATAAGCGATGGATCTTTCTCCTATTGGCTTATACCCTAGTCACACGGTCATTTTCAAAGGCGATTGAGTCGATAGCCTTCGAGATTTTCAATCCCGATCGAACTCGAAGGAGTTGTGCTGCTGCTACACGGCAAAACTCGAAGTCTATTGAAATAGTTATGGTGTTTGGCGCCAAACTTTTGTGGCGCCACTATCGTTGCTTTCGGTTTTGCTTAAAGAACTAAAATCTCTCTATAAATGCAAAATAAAATATAACTGTTACCTTTTTTTTTAGTAACTGCAGGTGTTTAGTTGTTATTCAAAGACAACTTTTTTTTTTTTTTTTTTAACTCGCTGGCGTTTATACGGCTGTGCTTTTCATTGCGTTTGCATTTCTCGGCGGCGCATGTTACAGAGGTAGAGAGTGCATAAATTATTTGCTTTAAAAAAAACGATTTTTTAAAAAATTATTACGGATATTAATATTTTACCGCGCAAATTAAAGATATAAAATAACGCTTGTTCACATTTTTGTATTGTAAACGCGCTGTGCACGTGTGTGTGTGACGCTCCTCGGGTCAGCGTTATCAACCTTGCGCACGTTCGAGGGCCTTCGAGATCTCGATAGAGTTCTGGGCTGCTCCGCTGACTCGATAGACTATCGACTGAATGGTCATTGAAAACGCCCGTGTGGCAGCTTTCGTAGGCCTTCGAGTCGATAGGCAGTCGCTTCGAGGGCCTTCGAAATGCCCGTGTGACAGCGGTATTAGTTTTGAGCAGCACAAAAACCAATATTTCGCACCTAATAGGCAAACTTTGAAATAAAATTCGTTATGAAAATATTTATGGTCGTTAGGGGCATTTCGGGAAACAGAAACCATTTATTGGCGACGTCTGCTTTTGCGCCTTCGCTACTATGGCTTTCGCGGTCTATGTACGCACCTTCAGATAATGATGATGACGAAAAAGAAACCTCGCAGTAACGCCACTCTACGTACCCGACAAAAACCGACTGTCTCGCAACAAGTAGCACACCGGCCAATGATTCTTAGCGCGCCCATGGTGGCTGAAGTGCAGCGCCCTCAGCTTTCCTTCTAGTTAGTATAAGGAACTCTATGACGCCCACGTGACTACATGTCAGCAAAATATCGCTGATTTTCGTGATTGCACATTGTTCGTTTTTTTTAGAGGAGCGCTTGCCATGATTTATTATATTTTGTGCTCTCTCTAGTGCGTCCTTAAATAAAACTCACCCCTGCTTTCGCACCGAGAAAGATATGATTTCAGGTTCTGCCACTAGATGGCGCCACAGTGTTTGCAATTTCATGAATGAAGCAATAACAGTGCCCACTAAAACTTTCGTCAACGAGGGCGTGCGTTATTTGGCCGTAACAGCATTTAGTGCGAAACTGAGAAGGACGTTACACTATGCAAAAAATGTCTGATTGCTGTCTGGCAAGAGAAAGTTATATTTGTTTTCGGTACGTCTTTTTTGTCAACCACCAGTCGTCATCGCGGTCGCTGCTCATGGTTTCCAGCATCGGACTACATAAAAACGGGTGCACGTATTGATCGAAAAATTCCCGGTAAAAATTTTCTACAGCGTTTCTAACAAAACCATTTAGAATCGAACATTTTAGACATGAATCTTTCCACCGCGGCGAAAAAAAATCGAGATCTAAATTCCAGTGTCTTGTCCCTTTAAAACCCAACCCTACAACGTTTCCTTTGACTGTTATACTAATACTTTATATCATGCAAGCTACAGGGATGGTTTCGCATCTACTGCTGAAAGACGATTTTGCTGTTGCAGAAGAGATGCTGTCATGTTAGCCTTGAAGAGGCATCAGTGGGATCACTGTTCATTCAGTTTTTTTTTTTTTCATTCCTATTTTTGTGCAGGCTTGGGAAAAAATTTGTAATAAAATGGGCAAAAGTAGCTACTATGCCGCAATGTATGTCATATGCTTGTCGAATGTTTGTTGAGCGACAGTGTTTTTTATATAAAGACTGCGTTCATGTATGTAGTATGTTGACGACATGCCGCTGCATCATCCACCTTCAGTGTTCTTTCATTTCGGGGCTGCACCACGGAACACGTGAGTGACAGCGCGAAACGAGTCAAGAGCCGGCCGCCACCGCTGAAGCAGGCGTGGAGCGAACAGTGAGCAGGTCACGCCCCTTGCGGCGGTGGAGAGCGTAGCTCAAGGAGAAATGTTCCCATTGCTCCCGTGGCGATTGAGGAGGCCATAAGGAAGAGCGCGCGCTCTCCCTCGAGACCGGCCATGACCATGCGAACCACGTGACCTTACAATTTCTTTATTTGTTTTTATTGGCTTTTGAGTGGGCAGCGCCATCTTGGTATAACATGGTACCAAGTGCTTAGAAAGTTCTTCAAACCTCATCTACGGCCGGTCTCGCCGTCCGCGTATTTTCCTTCCCTGGCCAATACAAGCAAGCCTCGTACCCAGGTCCTTAAGCGTTGTCAAGTAACTTCCGGTAAGAGTTCATTTAAATGCAAATGTAGATTCAATACAATGCTTAAACTTTAATTACAATTTTTAATTGCAAACATTATCTAAACGGTCAAAAGCTTCTTGCAGATTCTCATGTTGTCTATGATAATACTCATGCCCATGAATGCTGCAGAAGCCAAAATGGCGGCACCCCTACAGTAGAAGACGGCTGTGCCTACAGGTGGTTTACAAGTTTTATTCGCATTAATTACCTATATACCGACTACAGTACGAGTGCGGAAAGGTGAGTAAAAAAACTGACAGTACGATAATTGGACTACAGTGGCAAACGAAATACCAGTCGCGGTCCGTATACTGCCACAAGTCTCAAGAAAACTTGCAGTGCATGAAATGTGTTGTATATCTGTATTTTCACCTTCTTGAGCGCACACACTTACGTCCATTCCTCCGTCTTGATGGAATGACTGCTTACCTGTATATCAACAAATAGTGCGAATGTACATCATATGCTAATCTCATTTTAGGAGTGCCCTTTTGCTCGAAATGGGTGCATCCACTTTCGTCTGCATTGCTTTTACCTTCAAATCTTAAAAGGTAAATCAAACTGAACAGCCGCAGTAACGAGTGCCACTGGAGAATGCTATTCAACCACCCAAGCACGTGTGCCGAAGTCGGATGCCTGCATGGTTAATGGACGCCGGCAGGAAAAAGAAAAGTGCTCACAGGCATATGCACATCAGCATAACATAGGGCAGCAAGCACGCATTTCTCGCTACAGGCTGCTGTGGACGTAGCATTATTTAGTCCAGCAGTTTTTGTGCATCTCGATCACTATTTCCTAAATTTTGCTTTCCTTAATTGCCAAGTACGCCAAAATATCTTACTTACAAAAGAAAAGATATTCAACTTGAAAGAGCAAATTACTGCTCATATGTATGTTAGGCCACCTATGATGTGGCCCATTAGAAGAGCTCAACATTATTAAAAGTTTTCTGTTGTCGACATTTATACATAGCTCCTGCATGGTGCTCTTATCATTTAAGAAACAGTATTTCGCTTAGACTTTAGATGTTGCATCTCCATTATGATAAAAGCGCCCCACTGACTTCTCAGTTCAGTATGCATTGCACTTACCTGCTCTTGGTTTAATGCTACTCGGGGAAACTAAAGACTTGGGAAACAAAAAATTGCTTCCATGCCTTCTGCACACAAATAGGAAAGGCAGACAGCTCAAGGTAAATATGAAATTTGTATCCTGATTTGTTGTTGCTGTCATTTTCACGCACGAAGCTTTAGTTTTTAGAATTTAAATATGAGTTGGGATTGCCACATGCGTGTCCAAGATGTTCGCAGAATGTCTCACTGCGTCAGTTAGCAGAGTAACTGAAATTGAAAGTTGTGATGTCTTACTTCTGCACCTGTCAAGCCATCCCTGTAGCTTGCAGCCTTTTCTACCGACACTATTAAAAAAATAGTGATTTTCAATGATTTCATATGCAGGTCATCTTGTGAAATACATAGCATCACTGCTTCTTTTGCAAGTGGTGCAAATGGGTACCCCTGGTGCACGATTTTGCAGACTTCAGCATGCTTTTCATCTCCTTTTGCTTTTTAACTCAATAAAAAAATAAAAAAATCAATAACTCAATGAAAAAATCAGGCTTAGCTCTGCTATGCCTGGATATAAGTGGCGAAAAGCAGCGACTATCTCGGGAATAGGTGAAGTTAATGTTTTCAGTCTTCTATGCCGTTCGCCAGCAGCTAAACTCTCCCTGGCTTCCATGTTGAGCACGTCTAAGTTCATCAGCGTTTTATATTTCGTTTAAAGGAAATGAAGGGCCCAGCATTTGTCACTTGCAGAAGGCAAAAAGCGCCGCCTGGCGGCACTGGAGCGCACTCGTTCCCACTTGGTCCTCATAGCTGATGGAGATGGGTGACGTCACATCCTTGGCGTTACCCTAATTGAGTGACTTAACCATTTTTGTCTTTGGTACCTTCAAATTGCGGGCTAATTGCAGAATCTGTCACTCGCAGAATCCTGCTATCATCCTCACGGTAGACAAGTGGAATTAGGAAGAGCACTTCACGACAGTGTCAGATGAGGTGAATCAAGTGGCCCTAATTCAGATTGACCTGCAAAAGCTTTTGATAAAGTGTGTCATAATTTTTTTCTTGCTGTAGTGGAGAGCACAAACATTGGTAGTGACTTGCTTAAAGGCATTGAACTATGCTATAAAGTGGGCACTACAAGACTGATTGCTAATCAAAACTTTACAAAACCTATTCCGCTTGATGCATCTGTTCGACAGGGCTGTCCTCTATCGCCTTTGTTATTCGCATTATATCTTGAGCCCCTATGTCGTAGTATCAGCAAAAACAAGCAGTTTGTGGCTTCTCAGTATTGCAATGTGAAATTAGGATTTTGGCTTATGCTGATGACATTGTCCATTTCTGTTCTAATAAAAAGAGTGTGACTAAGGTTTTGTGCATAACTGAGCATTTTTGAGATAGTTCGGGGGCGTCTATTAACCTGCATAAATCAAAGGGGTTCTAGTTAGGTGTCACTGGTGTACAGAGCCAATTTATTTGTCGGCATCAGGTGGGACTTCAAAGATTTACAGTATTTAGGGGTTCTTTTGCATCAATATCGCAATAGTGGGCCTCATGGGGATTCTCAGATCTCATCAGTTAGGCGACAAACCAAGGCATGGATGAGTAGGGAGCACTCTATTTGCACGAGCACAAGTTTGCAATGTCTTCCTGATTTCGAAGCTTATCTATGTATTGCAGGTGTTGCATTGTGCAAGAAACAAAGTACAGTCCATGCATAGAATTTTTCTACTTTTGTGTGGCACTCTCAATGGGAGCCTATGCATCAAGATAATTTGTTTCTCCCTCTGAAGGCTGGTGGAGCTGGCCTTCAGCACTTGTTTGTTCAAAGTTGTTTCAAGGTTTTTCTTTTTAAAATCAGGAAGACATTCCTTCCTCATAGCTGTGTTTAATAGACGATTAAGTTCTCATTTGCCTAATTTGTTTGCACCCACTGGTCATAGGAGTGAGGGCCCTTTGTGGGGTTTTCTTAAAAGGAAGTTTCCAAAACATTTCATTTCCTCACTGTACGGTTTTTCTTGGAATACCTATACAGTCTATCCAGAAGACATCACAAAAGTTCTTATTGAGACATTATTTCCCGTACTGATGTATTGGCAGCCTTACCTTCCTTTTTTATACAATATTGTATTAAAGTGGGTTCCACAAATGTATATACAATCAGCTGCAGACTTTCTTTTTTGAACTTCATACATCAACCTTACTTGTTAAAACGTAGCTTCTGGCCAAAGGCAATTTTGTGCCATGGTTAGTAGACTGTCGCCTGTGTCAGCAGCCAGAAACTATAGATTATTGCTTTGTGTATTGCAGTGATAGTGTTTTTTTGGACATTCTTCAACAGACTCTGAAAAAGGACATTGTAATTATGGCCTATACTATATGAATTTTGCCTACAGTGGAAGCTTCTGAGGCACCATGTGACCTTTTTATGCTCATGGGACTTTTTAGCCTGTGTAAGAGCTGCATGACAGATCACCATGCAGAGCCACCACCACATTCATCGAAGTCTGTTCTGAGAACAATGTGCTATGGTGTGGGGGATATATGCTGCACAGGATCGACTTCCTGCCTGGTTACCTTTACTAGATGCATGTATATGTCTCCTGGAATTTTGCTGCGTGGCCAAAATGAGAGCACAATGATGGTGTAACTAAGTATATTGACAGGTTTCGGGATGCGACCTGGTTAAATTGGCTCAAAGTACTTTCATGCAATAAAGAAAAAAAAAGCCCGGGACGTGGCACAGCAGTAAAGCGCTCGGCTGGAGGTCCGAATGAAGACTAATTTTTTTTAATGAGGAGGAGTCGCACACTTCTTAAGCATTGCTAGGCAACGCCGGCAGAGCTTGGCGAGGGGGCTGCACAGTTGGCCTTGGCTGTGACGTCACGGCATATGCAAAGCTCGGCTCCGACCCTCGTAGCAAAGCTTTTCGCTTCAAAAATGTTTCTCGATGGCATAAGGGTAGCACGTCTGACTTGAGATTCAATGATTAAAGGTGGCGTAGCGGTGGCGTAGCGGTAGAACATCCGCCTTGCATGCAAGAGGGCCGGGGTTCAAATCCCGGTGCCGCGCAATTCTCCACTGGATTTAAAAAAAGAAAAAGAAAAAAAATCCGCGTGTCGATGGAATTGCATAAACAGGTTTGGTGCGCGACCTGATGCCAGTGAACACCTCCGGCAATGCACTCCCTCACCTGAACAGGAGTTGGCCACCCTGGGGCAGTAATTGGCCGCAACCTCCTATGATAAGTTCCATAAAACCCCGGCCCTCAGTCACCAGCGGCTGCAGAACAACTGACCACGGCGGCGGTCAGACCTGTGACGCAGCAGGGGGTGCTAAGAATACCTGGCTCCGCTGGACAGGCCGCCATTGGAAACTGACCCTGGCTACGTTTAATGCTAGAACCCCAGCTAGTGAAGCTAGTTTAGCAGTGCTGTTAGAGGAACTAGAGGGCATGAAATGGGATGTCATAGGGCTTAGTGAGGTTAGGACGCCGAATGAGGCATATACTACTGAAGGATGGGCATGTACTGTGTTATCGAGGTTTACCAGAGAGGCGACAACTAGGAGTAGGTTTCCATGTCAATAAGTATATAGCGGGTAATATAGATGAATTCTATAGTAATAATGAGAGGTTGGCAGGTATCGTTATTAGGCTTAATAAGTGATATAAACTGAAGGTTGTACAGGCCTACGCACCTACATGTAGTTATGATGACAAGGCAGCTGAAAGCTTCTACGAAGACGTAGAATCAGCAATGTGAAAAGTAAAGATGCAGTATACTGTACTAATGGGTGACTTCAATGCCAAGGTAGGGAAAAAGCAGGCAGGAGACCAGGCAGTAGGTGACTCTGGCATTGGTTCTAGGAATAGCAGGGGGGAGTTACTATTTGAGTTTGCAGAACGCAATAACTTAAGAATCATGAATATCTTCTTCAGCAAACGGAAGAACCGGAAATGGACATGGAAAAGTCCTACCGGGGAGACTAAAAATGAAATTGACTTCATAATGTGTTCATATTCGCCATTATGCAAGATGTAGAGGTAATCGGGAAAGTGCGATGCAGTAACCACAGGATGGTGAGGTCCCGAATTAGCCTAAATCTGAAGAAGGAACGCAACAGATTAGTAAGAAAGAAATCCATCAACGAATTAGTGGTGAGGGGGAGGGCAGAAGAGTTCAGGATCTCTCTACAGACTAGGTATTCAACTCTAACTGACGATGGCGACATTACCCTAGAGGCAAGGAACAATAATTTCAGTGATATCATTACTGAGTGCGCGGTAGAAGTAGGCGGTAGGATAGTTAGAGAGGATACTGGTAAGCTGTCTAAGGAGACGAAAGATTTGATTAAGCAACGCCAGAGTATGAAAGCTTCCAATCCAACAGACCAGATCGAATTGGCCGAGATATCAAAGCTAATCAATAAGCGCAAGGTGGCCGATATAAGAAAGTATAACATGGAGAAAATTGAGCATGCTGTAAAGAACGGGGGAAGCCTTAAAGCGGTAAAGAAGAAATTGGGCATAGGCAAAAACCAGATGTATGCGATAAGGGACAAGTAGGGCAACGTCATCACGAATATGCACAAGATAGTCAAAGTAGCCGAGGAGTTCTATACAGATCTCTACAGTAGCCAAAGTAGTCAGGATCGTAAGGAGATTGATAGTAGGGAAAAACAGTCAGACGTTCCACTAGTTACGAAGGACGAGGTCAAGAAAGCATTAGAAACTATGAAAAGGGGGAAATTAGCTGGAGAGGATCAGATAACTACAGATTTGCTGAAGGACGGAGGGGATATCGTGTTAGAAAAGCTGGCCACCCTGCATACGCAGTGCCTGGTGTCATCGACGGTACCGGAACCATGGAAGAATGCAAACATTATCCTCATTCATAAGAAAGGGGACTCTAAGGACCTTAAAAATTACAGACCAATCAGCCTACCGTCTGTTACGTATATGGTATTTATTAAGGTAGTCGCTAATAGAATCAGGACAACCTTAGACTGCAATCAAGCAAAGGATTAAGCAGGTTTTTGGAAACGGTACTCTACTATCAATCATATCCGTACCATCAATTAGGTGATAAAAAAATGCTCGGAATATAACCAGCCCTTATACATAGCATTTATTGATTACGAAAAAGCATTTGACTTAGTTGAAACCTCGGCGATGAGGCAGGCATTGCGAAATCAGGGGGTAGACGAGCCGTACGTGAAAGTGCTGGAAGATATATATATAGTGGCTGCATAGCAACCATAGTTCTGCATAAAGAAAGTAACAAAATTCCCATAAAGAAAGGTGTTAGGCAAGGAGACACGATCTCCCCAGTACTATTCACAGCTTGCTTAGAGGAAGTATTCAGAGACTTGGAATGGGAGCAGTTAGGGATAAGGGTAGATGGAGAATACCTCAGTAATTTGTGATTTGCTGATGACATTGCCTTGCTATGCAACTCGGGGATGAACTGCAAATAATGATTGGTGATCTAGACAGGAAAAGTAGAAAGGTAGGCTTGAAATCAATATGCAGAAGACTAAGGTAATGTTCAACAGCCTCAGGACGGAACAGCAGTTTACATTAGGTAGCGAAATACTGGTAGTAGGCAAATATGTCTACTTAGGATAGTTAGTAACTGGAGATCCGGACCATAAAAAGGAAATAACAAGAAGAATAAGATTGGGATGGAGTGCATTTGGCAAGTACTCACAGAATATGACTAGCAGCTTAGCAGTATCGCTAAAGAGGCAAGTATATAACAGTTGCATCTTACCTGTACTAACCTATGGGGCTGAAACATGGAGGCTAACCAAGAGAGTTCTACTTAAGTTGAGGACAACCCAGAGGGCTATTGAACGAAAAATGGTAGGGGTAACATTAAGAGATAGGAAGCGTGGAGAGTGGGTTAGAGAAATAACTCAGGTTACCGACATACTAGTGGAAATTAAGAAGAAATGGGCATGGGCAGGACATGTAGTGGGAAGAGAGGATAACCGATGGTCGCTTAAGATAACAAACTGGATTCCAAGGGAAGGAAAGCGTAGCAGGGGGTGGCAGCGTAGGTGGGCGGGTGAGGTTAAGAAGTTTGCAGGGGTCAAGTGGATGCAGCTAGCACAGAACCGGGTTAGTGGAGAAATATGGGAGAGGCCTTCGCCCTGCAGTGGGTATAGTCAGGCTGATGATGATAATTAAAGGTTTGATTCCGCTGCTTTACAACCCAGTTTCCTTTTTTTATAATTGTCTCCTAATGCTGCTACTCAGCCAATCCAGATTTTACAGTCACATTGACAAATCCTGTGTGCCGAACAGGATCTTTAATATTTTTGCTCTAGTACAAAGACATCTATGTGTATGACTTGGGAGGGTGGAAATTATCTAGTGCTTTCCACTACAACATCCCTCATAGCCAGAATCACTTTAATATTGTTACGGGGTAGTTCAGTTTGTAGCAGAGGGCGGACACGGAAGACAAGGCTTTCAAACAGACGTTTTCTGAAGGCACGAGCCGACGCTGCTGAACGTCGTCTTCTCTCCAACTCAGGAGAGTCTTCTTTTTTCCTTATGCATATGCACCGCCTAATGTGACAATATGTTAAACCCCCATGAACCAAACAAGACCGAAAGGCTATAACTAATGCCAATTTTCAGAGGACATGGGCACAACACTGTGCAGCATGGTTGCTGCAGGCGAGCAGTATATGATATCCCATCAGGAAATGAGTATTTAGCTTGCACCATGGTCGCTCTATGATGTTTCCATGGTTTAGCCATTGATGCAGTAAACGTAAGTTTCCATGCTGAGAGCTGTTGGTGCTGTTGGCTTGACTATGCTCACTGCCACAGGTGGAGCATCTTTGTTGTACGGCTCTTTACAGGGGTGCTGTTTGCATGCTAGTTGCCACCGTCCACTTCGCATTTCTTGTTTATTGTGCTGAATCTGGTTTGACATGCAGAATGAATAAAATGCCAAATGGCGGGATTGCCAAGGTAAATAAGGTGCAATTTTGCCGACAAAGTTATAATATCTGAATGTAGCATGTCAGTGAAAATAAATCACTTGCAGCTAGAAAAAAAGTTCACCATAATGAATTAAGTTTGGTTTCTGTGGTTTGATGTTTCAAAAAGAAAGGCTATGAGGGATGCCATAGGGAAAGACTCCCAATGATTCCAACTGCCTGGGGTTCCTTAATGTACCCTAGCATTCCACAGTACGCTGGCACCTTGCGTTTCGCCTTCATCGAAACATGACCGCTGCGGCGAGGATCGAAGTCCTCAGCTCAGTAATTGAACACCCTGACCACTGAGCCACTGTGGTGAGGCAAAATGAAGCTGATTAGGAAGAATGCAACATGCTATAACTTGCACTGCCTTTGAAATGGTGCCTCAAATTATCAATGATGTGCTGTGAGCAACAGGAAGTGTATGAATCAAGTCATTCTAGTCACTATATTGCCAGGAATGGAAATACAGTAAGTCACAGGCAGGTGACGATGAAGACTGTTCTCATGCTTTGCATCACTCGCTGCTAGGTGCTCTGCTACCAGTGTGCTTTCTCTTCAGGTTGTATGTATTTGTAATAGCACCATTCTTCATGGTATGTCATTGGTGGTGGTTCAAAATAGCAAGGTCATTTTCAGAGCAAGCTGTTAACCAAAGAGCTCTCCATGGAGGCTGTAGAATTGCCCTGTGCATGCAACCAACTGAGATTTTATTGCACGATCAAATATATACATTCCCCAAAAGTACAAGAAAGAAAAGAACACTACCTGTATCTGAAACACATGCTCAGTACCTACTGGCACCACCTGCTTGCACTAAAAATTCAAGTTCTCTTACTGAGAAAGATAGTGACGGCATGCTGACACATCCAGTTCATGTTTGCGCAACCTTGCATGCTTCAGCTATTTCTTGGGTGAGTTGATCATGGTGAAAGTGGATTGCTACAGTTTTCTTGAACACCAGTCTGCAGGGAGGCCTACTGTCACACAGTCTGCAATGCTCGGCCAAATCCTTGTCTACGGCAACACTGCCGATTTTTTTTACGTGCTCCTTCAGGCATACATTTAAGCGTCTGCCCATTTGCCCGATGTAGAATTTCCACATGACAGGGCAATCTTGTAAACTACCCTCTGCTGACAAGGTGCAAAAGACTTACAGCCAGGCTTACATTTCTTAACCGGGCAAGTCATCCTGCACCATTTCCACAGTCTGTCAGGGTCTGCTTCACATGTGGCCACTGACCTACCTTCCTAAGATTGCGTGAAACCTGTCTGAAAGGTATCACAGCTAACTTTTCTTTCTCTCCTCCACTGCTCTTTATCACTTAGAAGTGGTGCTTCTTTCCTTTTTTATGCAAGCTTTCACCTGCTGGGGCAATCATTTTTCTAGGAAAGCCAGTACCTCCAACCATGCCACTTGCATGCCAATACTATTGCCTGTTACATGAAGACATGACTTGTGAAGAGCATTGGAGAGAAAAGAAGACCCAGTATTTCTTTTAACAAGCTTTGAATGTGTGGAACAGTACGGTAGAGCAGCTTAATAGCTTTAGGCTCACAGAGCCAATACCCCTGATCATTTATAAACCATAGCCGTAAGTCTAAGAAGCATAAACTGTCATTTGCACCTGATCGTGCAATAAAATCTCATTTGATAGTTAGTGCTTGTTCGTGTCTACGCGCTCGTCACATTTTCCTTTGTGCACTATTATTTCTGGCTCAGAACTTTAACCAATTACTGATAGAAATAAGTACTTTTGTATTGATAAGTGTATACAGCTTGTGAATGGGGGTGTCTTCTCTAAGGGCTTACCTGATGGCAATGCTGACAGAATATGAGCAGATACTTTCACCTTTCATGCCTTCGTGCATACCATATTTTTTTCTGCTTTCTTTGTAGTTAGTGGGTCTTATGATGCTTTCAGTGTGTATGACAGCTATGACTTAATCTATTGGTCGAGGCTGTTCAGACTACAAGTTGCCAGTGCCTGTACCAGTTCCAGTTGTAGATGGGTTCAGGCAATGAACACTGGCAGGCCAATAATGCAGTCTTGTTAGGCTTTCTTTCACCAATAGTACCTTGACGTTGGTGATTTGCCCACACTCTCGCCATTGTTATGCACTTGTGTGTAGGACACAAATTTGACTGCTCATTTTTTAGGTACAGTTCACATTTGGAGATAAAGGTCCTTAAAACACACATCCCATCTTTTTATTGATAGCAACTAGGACTGGATATTATTCCTCCCACTGGACACTGCTGGGTGCAGTGGTTAAGGTGTTAGACTACTGTTCCCAATGATATGGGATCGAATCCTGGCCTCAGTGGCTGCTTTTCAATGGAGGCGCGAATAGCAAAGCGCCCATGTGCTGTGCGATGTGAGTGCACGCTAAAGAACCCCAGGTGGTTGAAATTTACAGTCTTCCACAATGGCGTCTCTCATAGCCTGAGTCGCTTTGGGATTTTAAACCCCACAAGCCAAACCAAACCCAGCTAAACCATTCCTCCCACTGGATCATGAAGAAGCCCTGCATCGATATGCACATGTGGTCAGTATTAAAAAGGAGTTATTCCCAGACAACAGTATGCATTTGGAAACACAAAGATCTTAGGTACTGGCCTTTCTTCAAGGATTTGCAGTAGTTTGTTCTGTTTGAAGGCTTTGTGCATCTTGTCACCTGTTGAGTATGAGGACAATTTCACTCTCTGCAGATCTGTTATTGCTGGCAGTGAAGAGAAATCATCAATTAGAACTTCTATTTGCCACTTGCTACTCAAATAGCACTGACAGTATGGTAAATATTATGAACAGAAGCAGTCTTTAGCTTCAGGATGATGTCATTCCTGACAAAGGCCTCAGACTGCCTTTATAGAGGGCAGCATGATCCTTGAGGCAGTAATCCATGCACATAGTATCAAAACTCCTCCATAGCAACTGCAATAAAACAAAGGTGAAAGGCAAAGGTGTCCCTGCATTTTGTGAATCAATGCATGTAAAAAGTAGTGTAAATATATCGCAGAGCCATTTATCGCAGAGCCATTTATCGCAGAGCACCACATGCCCATGTGTAGCTTTGGGAATGCAACTCTACCACCACCACTACGACTAAGCCCTAAATATTTGAAGTGGAATCTCTGCTGAAATATAGGACCCTGGTTCTCCTCACTTGATTTTTGGTACAAGCATTGCAGCGCTGGGCTCTCCTTGTGCTGGAGGTGAGCTAACTGATACAGAGCCAAAGTTGAGCATGGTAACAGTCTGCAAGTACTTGCATGTGTTTTACTGAACTTTATCATGACCATCTATTATGAAATGACGATATGGTGGAAAGGTCTGCTGCAAAGAAGGTTCATTGTCCCAAGTGGTCATGATCTTAATGTCTGCAGCTGCTGCACACACTTCATTATTTTTACATTAATAAAAGACACGTGAAGCATGAAAACTGCCGGCGTACATCACACATTCATCTTAAATTTGGTGAGTGGTGCACTGCCCTATTTTTCTGTTAACGAAGCACATACTAAAAGCAACAACTCGCACATCATCCACATATGTATGTGTCTTATATCGTTCCGCCCCTCTGTTCGTGAAAAAAAAAGAAGTAAGCAACTGTAGTGTATTATACTCAATAATTTGCAACATGTGTCGAACTTTTTTCCTATGTCTTTGCGTTAGTGTAATAATACGCAATACTCCATTTGCTGCAATATATGCATCTAATGCAGCCTTGCAGTTGGCTCTGTTGTCATGCATGTTTTTACTACACATGCATAATTCCTCATTAGCCCTTTTGCTTGCTGCTGTTTTGGGCAGCAAACCGGCAGGGACGCATGTGGAACCTCTATTTGAAGTAAGATCTTGCCATGGCACGCAGGTAGTTATTTCATTCAAGGGAAACTGATACAGTGAAACATTTTGGAAGGGCCATTGTTGAGCTCTGCTGCTCCTGGGGCAACTAGGAAATGCTCTCGTTCACCAGTGCTATGCACATACTTGAATAGGTGCAGCTGCACAGCTATGGTCAGTATATGCCACTCGTGTTCAGCTTGCACTGATTAAACTTCCCGGTTTTAGCAGAAAATGGGCGCCCTAGTCTCGTTTCAGTTTTGCCCATGGTTTCGGCGAGGTTGGAAGCTAAGGTTTCGATACAGTTCTTAAAGATACAAGTTAACTTATAAAAGTAGTCAATAATAACATATTTGTATATTCTAACAAATCTTTATTGCTTGAAATTGCAGAATGTATATTGTAATGACAGACAAGCCATCATCATTGTCATAAAACAAGCAAAAAATGCTAGAGAGAGGCACATCAGTGACTTAGAGAGTGGCTGTGAAAAATTTGCACAGACCATCTTCAGTATCAAAACATGATAAGCTTAGCATGACAAATAGACTATGATGCTCATCTGTTGGTATGGCGATCACCACTAGTCAAAATGGTGCCAGCCGTAACTCTTTGTTCAAGGGAAAAGGTTATGAAATCTATCCATGTATTTAGCAGCACCACCAACGGCAACTGTGGAATGCATGTTTCGCTTGTGGCTGCTGGCTGCTGTCTGTGTGTGCAAAGCAGCTGCTGGTGATTGCAGTGTAATGCAAAGTGACTGCTGTTCAAAGCGTTGAAAGTCCTTTATTTTTTGCCGTGCCAATAGAAGGCATGCTCTGCAGAAGCAAGCACATTTTCAACGTGTCAAGAGTGAGTAGGGACTTGCATAGTACAGTGGTTAAATGACAGTGTGTACAACGGACTCGTACAATACGGTTTTGTCAACCTTTAGAAGTGCGAGTATTGGAAATATGCCATAGATGTCACCATAAAGTTTGCAGCAGATGCGGAATATGATCTGTGAGGTCGGAAAATAGAATGCATCGTACTGCTGAGGTGTGTTTAGCAAACAGTTGATGGAAAAGAAGATTCTTTGTATGCGATGTACCTTCTATAGCTGCACTGATTTCAGTTCACGACAAGTGAATGAACATAATTTTAAGCTTCATCCATTTCGAATAAGCGCAGTAGTGTTGCCTGATAGCACGATTAGCAGCCAGTGGCAAATGTCTGCGTGAACCGCCTCTTGTCTCTGAAAGCGCGCTCCTTTCTCTCCTGTACATACCTCCCTGTTTTATAGCATATAAATATAATACCTAGTACGATTCCTGAACGGTAACCTAATGTGAGGTACCGGCTTCGTTCGATGTTCTCTCCGACATGTGTACTTGAATATCTTAAGCTTGTATATTGGTAGCCCTCTTGCTCTTGTGAATCGTGACGCTGGGCTTTTAATTTTGAAATTAAGCAATTGGCATTGCTGCGGGTTGTGGTCGAGACGCTTAGTCTTGAGCTGCTACCGATATTTAAAGAAAGGCCACCAAGGAGTCGTCACATAACCAGATTGATGCTATGGTTAGTGTCTGCAAACATTCATGTGAACTTGAGGCAGATCCATGACCATTCCATTGGCTGCCAGTTGGCTCTGTTGGCAACTAAAGACAAAAAGAGCAGTGAATGTTCATAAAATTTACCCAAGCATATGAAAGCTTAATTGAAACTGCATTTGTTAGCACAACTCATGCAGCGCAGTTTATGCAAAGTACATTGGGAATTGGGTACAGGAAAAAAACACCGGCGAGCTATAACAGCTCTGAAACCCGCAGAAGCTCACTCGAAGCAATTGTTTGAGCATGCATAGTTCTCGCTACTGGACAGATAAGAAAATATGCCTTTTTGGAAACACTGCAGTGGCAGCACCTGCGAGCTGCATTTCTGTTTAGTTGAAAGGTAAGAGAAATGCAACAGTAAAGAGCACTCTATCGGTATACTTACATATAAGATTCCAGGGGCATATGGAGTGTTCCCAGAACACACACCATTTGCAAAGTGTGCAACAGTAGGATAATGAGCTGGAAGAATATGAGCATTAAGAGACAAATCTGTGCCTGATTTGTAGTGTGGGAAGGGCAGAGTAAAAGCTTGTATGAAGAATAGCTGAATAACCTTTTGTGGTAAACAGGGGTTAAAGGGAAGCCTCAGTCTGCTGGCCAGCAGTCCGACAAAAGTACTTGTCCCTGGTTGAAATGCTGTCTAGCATACTGAGGCTTCCCTCGACCATTGTTAATTTCAATTTTTGTTCTGCGCCCGTATTCTGAGTTTGCATTGTTATCGAAAATGTCACTATCTCCCTGACCTCGAGTCATCTGATTGGTGGAAATGCCGAAACATGATGTTGCCACCTCTTCCTGTTCCAGAGTGGCAACACCTGGTTTCGGTGTTCCGACCAATCAGATGACTCGAGGTCGCGTAAGATAGCGGCACTTCGATAACGATGAAAACTCGGAATACCGGCCCTGGTTGGAGAATCCCATCTCCCTGCCCACTCAGTATGCATCTTTTGTACAACACTGGAACACATGTTGTTACACTTGCTTCAAGCGTCAGTTCACCTGCATACATATATTTCCATGCTCAGTACTACCCAATTGTGAAATAATTCACCATATTTTAACCTCAATAATGAACCTTTTCCATCAGTAAACTGCTGGATGACACTGCTTCAGTTCATTTATTTATTTATTTATACATACTGTCAATCCCATATGGGATTATAACAGGAAGGGCTTGAATTCAACAGTAATAATACAACAAGCAAAAATGCAAAATATACATGGGAAAAGGCTATGCACACAGTGCCGTAGCCGTAGAAAATGTTAACAGCAAAAAAAAGGTATTGTTTGATGTTGGTCACAAAGCAACTGGAAAGCATACTAAAATAAGCAAAATAATGGGAAAAGTATACGAGTTCAGGAGCACTTTGACAGCAAGCTTCATTTAGAGCAGTCTAGAAAGCACGTACATTTTCTTAAAGCAATGAAAAGTTATGTTTGTTTTAGTAGAATTCCGACGTGTGTCTCAAAGGCATTTAATGATGAACTGTTTGTGATGAATGGGTCTAGAGTATTCCATTCACGTATGGGTAATGGGAAGGAGTGTCGAAAGCAGTCGGTCCAGAATGTGTACTCGCTTAAAGCTCATGAGTGTTTATGGCACGTGGGTCTGGTGTCTGTTGTGGAGATATATTTAGACATATCAATATTTATCTGATTGGAAAGTAGTTGGTACATGAACTTTAGATGAGCTAGTTTGGATCTTCTCTGCAGGATAAGCATACCGGCTTTATGAAGTAGGTCATTTGGTGAATCGGTTTGCCTATATTAAAAATGAATCTGATTGCCTTTCTCTGCACTTGTTCTATTTTATGTGTAGCTTAGTGAAGGGAAACTACACACTATTAGAGTATTCTATGGTTGGTCTTATAAGGGTATCATAAGCTAATAGCTTTTTCTCTGGTGGTACAAGTTTGAGGTGCCTTCTAAGGAAAAAAAGCATTTTTAATGCTGAGGATGAGATGTATTTATAATAGAGTTCCATCTAAGGTCATGGGGTATGATTACTCCGAGATATTTGTGTTTCGTGACTGGAGTCAATGGAGTATTATTAATGGTATATTGAACAACAAATTTTTGTTTTTTTCTGGTTATTAATAACGCGGCGCATTTTTTAACATTTAAGTTCATTTGTCAGTCAATACACCACTTATTTACCATTTTAAGATCATTGTTCAGGGCTACCTGGTCTTCTAGTGAGTTAAGTTTGCGGTAGATAATGCAATCGTCTGCAATCGTCGGGAGAGTGCAGGATGACAATTTGTTAAAGATTATGCACAGATGTTTAGCATTCCACTTTGCGTACCTCTTAAGAAAATCATTCGGTAAATTGTCTGGGCCCTGCTCTTTTTTGTGTCTAAAGACAGTATTAGATTCAGCGCTCCTTCCTCCATCACCGTCAAAGATGAAAGGTGCATGCGATTGCTGCGATTCAGGTATGGGGTGCTACCATTATCTTCAGTAAAAATGGATTGGAAATATTTGTTTATCAACGTGGAAGTAACTTTCTTATCTGCTTTTGAGCATTCTGTTGCATTTTGCTTAAGGTTTATATAGTGCCAGATGTTTTTAGGGTGAGCTTTTCAGAAAATTGGGAAGCATTTTGCAAAGTAGTTAGTTCTAACCAACTTGATTTTTGATTTCATAATTTGGATCACTGCAGTAAGCTGGGTTTTAGAGTGTAGTTTTGACTTCAGTTTTTTATGCAGCCGTTTTACATGTTTAGCATGAAATATTTCTCGAGGAATCCATGGGTTTTGCTTATTGGTCTTCTTGATTTTAGTTGGAACAAAGCTTTTAATGCAGTGGAATGCAATGGTTTTGAACCTCAGCCATAAGATTTCGATATTTGTAGAATCGTTACAAGATAAATCTTTGAAGACCGAAAATTCAAAACAGGTGGTCACTTATACTGGTGTCGTCAGCGTGGCTAAAGTCCGGGTAAGAAATTAGCGATTGTGAGAATACTACTGCCTCATGAAGAGGAACACTACATAAAACTATTTTGGGATCGGATATGCCATCCAAAATTTCATTATGCACTTTGTCAAAAGGAAAATGATTGCTGACAATACTAAGTCTAGAATATTAGTTGTGGAACTTTGTACACGTGTGGGTTGATGGACTACTTGCGATAGGTTGAAGTTCAGCATAATATCAAAGATAAGTTCTGAACAAGGAGAATATAAATTCTAGGGTCTGCGAGTTTTTATCGAGAAGATTAAGTCCCCTAGTAATATTATATGGACCCAAAAGCAGTATGACGCATGTAAATGTATAAATATTCTATACTATCGCGATCATAAGAGGGACTTCGATAAATACATCCCACAATAATGTTACACGAGTTTGAGTGTGTTTACTTAGTGCCGAAAAGATTGAGGTAAGGATATGTACCGTATCTAAGATATTCTTGAAACTAGAGAGGTGCACCCATTTTTCCTTTTATATATTCATTCACTAGTTTTGACTCATGGCTCGTGTGGGCTCACTCATTTGAGCGCATTATCTGATTTGTGCCCAAGTTGCATGTACCGAAGCCACCCAAGGCCTTCCTTGTAGCTTTCCTATACCTGAGAATGTTTTACAGTACTCCAGACAGACAGGAAAGGAAGTGGAACCTCCATATATGTGGCACTGCACTGCACTATGAGCAAGCATTCTTTTTGTTCTGTTCATTTGCCATGAAGCCTTGCCTCTCTTTTTTTTTTTGCTGATGAAGGTGGGAGGCATATTTCTCTCGAGAACTGGGAAGGTGAAAATCTAAGCGGTGCACACATGCACTCTGAAGCTATGTGTCGATTAACAACGAAAAGGCACAGGTGAGCCCAGGATCTGTCTGTTGCAACTTCTTAGTAACCCGCTATATGCACATGTGCAACATATGACCTGTGCGAGTTTGTGGGGTTCCTCAATGCTAGTGTGCAAGCTGCAAAAAAGGCTGGTGACTAGAGGCAGTTGACAGACTTAAAATCAGATGTTAATTATGTAATGCCAGTAGAGGACACAAAAACAGGGCAGTTTTCAACTTTATAGTGTATCTGAAACATGGTGAATTGTAGCCTGTCGACTTTGTCACAAGTGAATGCTGGGGGGGGGGGGGCGTGACAGAGAGAAGGGTGTCCCTTTCACAAACAGTTTTAAAGTCATGCTTTGCGCTAGGTCTTGTTGACGTTTGATGGGGAAAACATCTTATTGTAGTGTCTGCTGGCACTGGGTTTTCTGTCCTTTGTGTCCTATCCTCTGTTTTGGAGGAAAACTAGCTGCATATCTTTTGATCTTGTTAACAAGTTGCAATGTTAAGTGTTGCACATAAATTGCCCTCATTTTCATCCAGCGTTAACCTAAGTGTCTTGTATATAAAAAGCCAGGTTGTTTGGATTCTGAGATGACATTTTTTGTTGCTCTTTTTGCAATAAAATGTGTTTTTCGAGCCTTCTTTATCTATAACAGTGTTTTAAATTGGTACGTATAAGAATGAGTATTGCAAAGAAAGAGCACTAAATGTTACTTGAAAATGCTTAAATGTTTGTGTGTTTTTTTAATGGTTAAGTGACAGTGACAAACACCAAGTTGAAAAAAAGACACACGGCAAGTGTATGTCCCTTGTCCCTCATTTGTCTCAACATGCAGTGTCTCATCACTATACCTCACTGTTTCCCGAGTAGAGTATGTCCATAAATTTCATCCAACCAGGTCAGATTAATCAGTGTGCTGCATTTTTTTAATATCACCTTAGTCTGAACAAAAGTGAAGAACTATGCAGGGATTTTGAGCCAACAATTCCAACCTCCTTAATTAGGCCTGGAGTGTGAGAAAAAGTGGGTACTATAATAATTATGCACATAGCTTTTTTCTACAATGTTGACAGCTGTTTGGTGCTACTTTGTTGTTTTCATTACCTTTGTAATGTCATTGGCATTATTGCATCCCAACTGTGGTATTAGACTGTCACATGTAGATCAGTTCTGTTTGGTTACACTGTCTTCCTTCTGAGCTTTTTCATGAATGAATTCTGTTTCTACTATTATATCTAAATCTATCTTCCCAGAACCTTCACACATTTCATTGAAGGCTTCCGATTAGATGTTGTAACCATAGCTGCTATTTGGCAGCAAAGCCTGTATGCACAGTGCAATGCACCTGGAGAACTTTATGTAGATTTGTTGGACGTGGTCTTATTTAAAAAATTCCTCACTTCCCACATGCCTTGAGTGTAGAGTCTTCTACCAGGGGCACATTTTATTGCAATATTGTTAAAGGCATAGTTGTGCAGACAATCTGCTGTTGTTGGTGTTGTGAGAAAAATTACTGGCCTGGCTCTGGCAGGTAGTAGTTGACAGGTGACATGGCCCCAACGATAGGTGGGGGCCATGTCACCAGGTTGGTGACACGGTTGGTGGGTTATCTGAGGTCACGACACCACATGATATCACAGCCGCTGCCCACCGTGGGCTTCTCATGCGAGATGGGAATCGAACCTTACAGAACTCTTGGACGAGGAGTAAGACACATTGCTCCTAAGCCATGCAGGCATGTCTGTATGGCTTGGTCAAAGCAGGTCTTCGTAAGTATCTAATTTGGGTGGCTTTTCACAGAATTTTCAATGGAGTACGCTAGTGAGTTTGTTTGAGGTAATAGAGGCACAAATTAAGGAGTTAGTAACTAAGCGAGTAGCAAAGTCCAGGTAACTGAATGAGGATCTGCAAAATAAGCTGCAGATGGAACCCATTAACGCTCAAAACATTTCTGTCTCAGACCTTTTTTGTTGTTATGCCTGCTCAAATTTAGCTATTTTAGCAGTTGTTAATCTGTAGTACTACTACCCACATTCTCACAAAAACCCGATGTCTGAAGCCGATTTGACCTTTCTGATAGACTTCAGATGTCCACAGAAATGAATGTGACAGATACTGTACTTTTCCGTTCCTGTAAACCAATTACAGAACGTCAGTGAACTTTGATGCATTCAACGGAACTGGTTGTGTTCAACAAGGGGCACATGATGCACCGTGTGCAGAAGCAATGCTCAGGCTTTCGTGCAAAGTGTGATTTGTATCCAATACCATCACTACTAAAAGCATTACTTTAGACTGTACCTGTGAAGCACATGCAGTGTGTGGTCTGGAAGCATGGTGGCCTGATTAACAAAGCAAAATAATGTTTAATAATTGAGAAAGCAAATACAATCCTGTCAAAAGGCCCTTGTGCTGCACAATATTCCGTGATTAACTGAGTTAAACCGTCATTATTTTTTTATTAATGTAGCTCTTTATAAAGAGTGTATAAGTTGCATTGAAACTATCGGAAGAAGTAAATGTATTGCTCAGGGTGAAGCTAAGGTCATGGCCCGTGAAATTTTTGTTTGAACATGGGAGCTCATATTTTGGTGAAGTGCAGGGCACATTGCGGACTGACTTCATTTTGTGCATTTGGTAGTACCTCTGTGCATCACCATTTACTTGGAACCCCATCCTGATCATCTTTTAATTTAACAGGTGTGTTTCGTCTCTCACTTTATTGTTTTCATTTCAAGGCCTCAGAAGATCCAGAAGTTGCAAACATCACAATTCCTTCTTTTGCGCTTGTCACGTTTTCTGCATGTATACATGACTATGTACCCCACCAGGGTGACATAGTGGCTACAGCGTTTGACTACTGTTTCCAAGGATGCGGGATCAAATCTCAGCCTTGGTGGCTGCTTTGCGGTAGAGGCAAAAGGCAAGGCACCCTTGTGCTCTGTGATGTCAATGCACGTTAAAGAACCCCAGGTGGTCAAAATTTCCCGAGTCCTCCACTACAGCGTCTCTCATAGCCTGAGTTACTTTGGGACATCAAACCCCGCAAACCAAACTAAACATGACTATGTGCATGCAAACTCACCTTTTATTCAATATTTAAAAATGATTCATGCTACTGTGCAGTGGTTCTAACTGCACTTTGGTTTTGGAGCATAAAGTTTAGGCTGAGCAGTGCTTCATGGCACAAGTTTCAGCAAAATCTGATGTCTACAGACTAAAAAACAGGCATTTACAGTTTCTCTGAGAAGCACAGTGATGCAGTCCTTATGACTTCGAACCTGCTGCTGAACCATTTATCGAAATTGATAATGAAGATGAGGCTGACCATATAGATACTTTTATTCTCTGCAGTATACACTTGCCCAGCTAGTGTTCACTGGATGTTGTCATATTGTTCGCTTGACTGCTCTGTGCACTTGGAGCTAGCATGGTGAAAGCAGCAATGAAATCGGTATGAAGCAGTCCAGAGGACATTTTTCTTGCTCTGTGTGAGGATCTATACAGATCTGCTTGACAAACCTGCCCTGAGAAAGTTCAGCATATATTCCAAACAACTCACAGCCTTTCCAAAGTGCACTTCTCTTAAAATGCAGTGTTGGCCATACTGGAGGCCATGTGTGGCCCAACAGTCATGTAGCATGGCACTAAATATGGCCCTCACAACTTTGTTGTAAATGAACTTGGATGTACAGATATATTTTGCTGTGGCTCATGCAGCATTCATGATACGTGCATGAAGGAAGACAAAACACCTTTGTACCTTGTGCATCTCTGAACTCTTATCAAGGTATTGAAATTAATTTGTACTTTAGCACTGCCCCTTCATCACTGGTGCCCACTTCTTCAGCAAGTAAATGTGGGGCAGTCACCTCGCCTCGGACCACCACGTTTCTTTGAGAGTATGTCATTCAAACACACCACCTTTTGATGGGAACCTTCTGATTGAAATGTGACACTCCGAGGGGAGACATTGCCACATTTATTTGTTGTAAAGAGAGCCTGAGCAATGAAATGGCAGCTCCAAGCTTTCTGAGATGTGCAAAAGCAGCAGTGGCACTTTCTCTTCCTCGACGTGTCTGCCATGAATGCCACTAAGGTCGCTACAATGCAAATGGTGAAGAAATTACAGTGAAGCCCTTCAAAATGCAGGCTCTCCCCTAGACCTGCTAGGTCTTCAAGGATCCCAACTTCATAAAAAACTGCTGTGGTATCAGTTGACTATAAGCTAGATCCTTTTTGTTAGTTATGTAGTTGTGCATGAAGCGGCCAAGATGCGATAGTGGCATATGGTATAAAGTGGGATAATTCATCGTAGACATCTGTATTAAGTGTGGCCGCAGAGATTCCAGGAAAAAACGGGCAGCACCAGTGGTGAGCACAGCCATGCTAACAGTTCAGTAGCTATGAAAATCTACACCTGGTTACAGCAGTGGCTTAACCTTGAAAACATATGAACGAGATTATAAAGTGCAATAAGTATCCATTGCCTAATGGAGTGTCGTGTGATGTCCAGCTGTACCAGCCATGCAGTACCAAGTCGTGCGCACATCTTCTCAAAATAAAGATTGGCTATAGCTTTTCAGTACGGTTTACGAAATTTAACATCTCAAAGCAACTCGGGCTATGAGCGATGCTGTAGTGAAGGCCTCCGAATAATTTCGGCCTTCCGCGGTTCTCAACATAGACGCCTTTGCTTTTGATGCGACTACATTAAAGGTCCCATTTGGTGCAAAAGTCGGAGTCAGTGTGACTAAAATTTGGATTGGTTGAGTAGCAGCATTAAGAGTCAGTCATAAAAAAGGAAATTGGGTTGTCAAGCAGGGGAATTGAACCTCTGATCATTGGGTTGGCAGTCAGACACACTAACCTTATGCCATAAAGCAGCATTTATTTGACTTGCTCAGGAAGCAGAATGTGATGGAAATAAGAAGAGTGTGTATGGACTTTTTAGTGCTATTCATACTCTTAGGATGAACTTAAGCATTCGCCAAGATTTTTAGTACTTCCACTGCTACATAATTCACTATGCTTCGTTCTTGTACCGTGATTCCATATTATTAGTGATCCCACATGTAGTGAAGGTTGTACTACCACCAGCAATAAACCTAAACACCTGATATAAAATGGCACAATATAGGCAATGCAGTGCTCATTTGTTTTGTTTGCTTTCATTAAAAAGCCTGTAGAGTGTGTTCACCTTCATTTCTCCTGCTCACATCATGGAATTTTCTATTAATAGTAGTGAATGATACTAGTGGAAGTGGCAAAATTATATGCTTGTAATTATAATATGAAAAGGGGAAAGGCAACTGGGCAGGATCAGGTAATTATAAATTTGTCATATTGTGCTAGAAAAACTGACCACCCTATATACAAAATGCTTGGTGACATCGATGATACTGGAATTGTGGAAGAATGCAAATATGTTAATTCAAAAGAAAAGGGACGCAAATGGCTTGAAAAATTATATAGACCAGTTGGCTTACTATTCTTAGAAGGTATTCATTAGGGTAATTGCTAATAGTACCAGGGCGACCTTAGGCTTCAATCAACCAAAGGATCAAGCCGATTTTCGGCGAAGACTCTACTGTAGATATTATCTATACTATAAATTGGGTAATAGAAAAATGCTCAGAGTATAACCAGCCAGTATACATGGCATTCGTTGACTACGAAAAAGCATTTGACACTCAAAACCTCCGTAGTCATGGAGGCATTGTGAAATCAGTGCATAGATTAGCCATATGTGAAAGTACTCGAAGATATCTATAGTGGCTACATAGCAACTATAGTTCTGCATAAAGAAAGTAATAAAATCCCCATAAGAAAAGGCGATAGGCAAAGAGGCAAAATCTCTCCAGTACTATTTACAGCTTGCTTAAATGAAGTATTCAGAGACTTGGAATGGGAGCAGTTAGGGATAAGGGTTGACACAAAATACCTTGATAATCTGCAATTTGCTGATGACATTGCCTTGCTAAGTAACTCATGGGATGAATGGCTAAGAATGACTGATGACCTAGACAGTAAAAACTAGCACAGGACTGGGGTAGTTGAAATAATATGGGAGAGGCCTTCAACTTGCAGTGGGCATAATACTGTTGGTGATGATGAATTATTAATTGCGCACATAGTACAGGAATGCGGACAGGAAACGGCAAGAGATCATACAGGTGCACGCTCTTTCCTCTATCTGTATGCAACAAATCTGCACGCTGCAACATACTGCAAATCCGACTGGAGTGTTTGGAGCACGGCATTTCTCACGGTGTTCTCTTGTCGCTACTGACCTCGTTGAAATATATAGCAGCGACCTGAAATAGCTGCAAGGTTCACACAAGCGGTATTCTTTTATTTGTTTGCAATTAAACTACTGCACAGGCAGCTGTGGCAAAGCATAAGCACAAGGTCGGCATCAAAATGAAAGCGAACACAATTCCAAGGGACGAACGAAAGCAGCCAAACTGCGATGATGGAGAGGGAAGCAACAGCACGACCGATCCCAAATGCTTATGGCCACTCCGATCTCTATGATCTAATTACATTCACATTCTTGACATGGCATGCCAGCATGGTTCACTTCGCGCTTAATTCAACTCTAGCCATGCATGTTCGAAAATGAAAGGAAAACATGCACACAGTGCTGCAACGTGCACCCCTACGACATAAGTCATCACGAGTCACAACTTGGGTGACTTGGGTCTTCATACAACACACGCACAAAAACACTAAACCACTTTTTTTCCCAAGAGATACACTAAACCTGTTGAGGTGAAGAGAAAATTTTACATGCCGCAGTCACGGCCTCGGCCAGAATAGACCAAGTGGTATTTCGCCCTACCCCTTTGCCTATAGACGAGATGCTGCGACGAGGTTTGAAGAAAAAAAAAAACATTTTAAACGTGTAGTATAATGTTAGGCAACGAGATGGCACTGCATGTTCAAAAGCAAATAAAAACAAATAAAAGCAATTGTATGGTCACGTGGTTCGCATGGTAGAACCTGCGTTAAGAGTCTCCCGTCTGCAGTAGGATGTACCGAGCATGATTTTTAGTTTTTGGCAGGGAGTATAGTTTTTGGTGGCAGCTGCTTGCAGCGGAATGTAGAGTGGATGTAAGCGGATGCAAGCGAGTGTGTGGATACACATGTACAGGCTCAATGCCTACATAATCAGCATTTACAGTTTTCCGATCGTGCCTTGAGCTTGAAGCTAGTGAGCTCAGAATAATTTCATAAGTGCTCATAGATGCATCATAAACTGATTGTGCTAAGAAACAATGGTTGGGTGACACATGAAATTTCTTGTCACAAGTTGGGCGGGGTGGCTCTAAACTTACGCGATGAACCTCGAGTAGGCGCAGGAAAAATTTGATGAACTCCGTGGCCAAACAGACCCCGCACACTCTTCAGAGTTCATACTGTGGATCTAGAAAGCCTACCTTATGGCACGGGAGTACTTGCTTAGGGAAACAAATGAGGAAACAAGTTGCATAAATTTCAGTAAAATCAATGTACTTTGCTTAGCATAGTGTGCTTATTTCCATCTGTACTTGCTTGTAACTGCCAACTTCATTAACTGGTGTTGCAATTACACATTTTCCCAAAGTTTGATCAGTGAATAAAATTTGTTTTATGTGTGGAAGTCGTGTTTTATGCATGAATACCCTTTGAAATCACCTAATGTGCCTTTCTGAGCATTGCCAGTGTCTAATGGCCACCACAGCTTACTACAATAAAAAATTTAATTGCCACGTTGCAGTGCTTATGAAATTTAATACCTGCCTGAAAGGATAGAATAAAGATAACGAGACATCGCATCTCTCAGTATTATTATTGGGGTGTTTGGTAGGCTGTAGGCATGTATGTGGTGCTAATCACATTCTTTAGTTGTCCTGTACATACTATCGGCTCAGTAAAGCTTATTGCACACTTAACGCTGATCTTTGTTTCCTCCCTTCAATGTGCAGACTGTTCAGGACACCAGGTAGTCGAAGCTCACCATAAGCTGACAGATTGCAAGCTACCTCAGGACGATCGTTCCAGGAAATGCAGTTCTTCCATCTGAAAACATATATTGTGCCAAAAAAGGGCGAGGTAAGAATTGATTTTACCCTTTAATTTTCTCAATGCAGGGTGCAACTTCGATGTACTCTATAAAATGAAGAGAAATAATCACAGTCTTCTTGAAGTTGACTGCAGCTGACAATTAAGTGCTCTGCATATCCTAAGTGTGGCATAGCAATAAAGATCTGTTTTTCTTCAAGCTGTCCTACGAGGGAACTATTTCAGCTGAGCTGTTCATATCATAAAAAATAAATTTGAAGAAATCAAAAGGATGTGTGCTGTGGAAGCCTTTGTTACTTTATATTCAGGTTGTTCATGATTGAGCTTCCTTCATTAGGTTATCAAAGTGATGTGTTGTCTTTCAAAACACACTTTGTCTTGCAGAATGTGGACTGCGATCTTGCTACAACTGTGCATGTTGATGCATTTCTTGACAATGACAATGCCATCGATTAATTGGTTGAAGAAGGAAAACTTAGCCGCAGCTATTGCAAAACTTGCGGTTCACGTGACATTGCACCTCTCAGTAAGTAACTAAGCAACACGTTTTGATTATTGAAATGGTGTCTGCTTTGTCATAAGAAAAAAAAATAATGTTCATTTCATGATACATTAGCACAGTGGTGTTAATTCTTCACAACATGCAAAAGCAGCACAGTTAGTTCAATAAACTGCATTCACCTGCACGTAGGGTTTTAACACATAGATCTTTTTTTTTTGCTCGTCAGCTTGGCACTATTGTTAGAGCTACCAAAAAGTATGTTATTTTTATTTTCTAAAACACCAGCCTGCCTTGTAGCTTTTTGCATTGCATACATGACCTAAATTTTTTGGTTTGTTTTTTTGTAAACGTGTCATTGCTCTGTTTCAAGCTACTAATGGGAAAGGGTAAATGGGGTAGGCCTCATTTCGCAGATGAGCCAACGTTTCGACAAGTGGACTTGTCTTCGTCATGCCCAGACGAAGACAAGTCCACTTGTCGAAACGTTGGCTCATCTGCGAACTGAGGCGTACCCCATTTACCCTTGTTCAGTTCTTTTTCATACCGAGCGAACCATCTTCCTTTTGTTCTACCTAATGGGAAAGGTAGAGTTACAAATTTAACTATGGGTAACAGAAAAAGATATGTAATAGATGGAGAATAGAAGATGCTGTCGAAAATATTCTGAAAAAAAAAAACAGAATGGTCTGCCAGGCAGAGTAGGTGTAAAATAGCAAGGATAATGCTCTAACAAAACTTGAAATTGGTACATTGCAACTCGAATAAAGCTAACAGGAAACACACACAAGAGAAGACACAGGACACGCGGCTCTAGACACATGACAGTAGGGCTCTAATCCACTTGTTGTTTTCTCATACACAGCAGTGCTAAAAGAAATATAGAACCACTAACGTTTTTAGATTGCTTTAAGTCAAAGTATACCAGTTGATGTAGTATGAAAGTAGATTCATTGCTCAGCTAAACTGACTTCTTTAAGTTAGTGTCGATATTTTTTTTTTTTTGAATGACGATATCAAGCTAAAAATGTTTTCCCTCAGCGAGGGCAGGGTGGATATTGATAGCATGCAATGCAAGGTTGTCTGTAGAAGTCGTCCAAATTGAGGTCATGAAACAGAAAATCTAAAATTAGTTTGCACTGAAACAAAAAGCGGCCTGGCAGTGATGTTTGGTATATAGCTTGAGTAAAATCCTAGGATTTAAAAAAAAAACAGCAGTTGCTCTGTATGAGAGCCAGGCAGTGTTAATAATTATCAAATTATCGTTGTCGTAGTTTTATTACTTTGTTTAATATTATTTCATGTACATGCTACTTACAATGCTTCTTTTTTCTCACCTCTTACAGCCTTCATTTCACACTCTTCCTCTGCACGTAGGGCTGCATTCATATTCAGGGAGATGATACCCTACTTGAAGGACAAGTCCGTCCTTGATGTTGGCTCCAGACTGGGTGTCATGCTCTATGCTGCGAGTTTTTGTGGCGTTTTCGATAGCGCACTTCTAAATAAGCTGCACTATCATGTAGCACAACACAACTATGAGGGAAACGAAATGAGCTTAAAGAGAGAAAAAAAGGAAATGAGTGGAGTTCTTACAAATATGATCTCAACTAGCAGCTTACAAGAGCGCAGCAGTGTGGACAGACACAGAGAAAAAAATACTCTACCGATGCTTACTTGAATTTCTCTTTGGCTTTAGGAAGGAATGTAAACATAACATGCTTTGCTGCATCTTGTAATTTATGAATTCATACCAACTAGCCTAAATTTTTTTCATTGATCTTAAGTTCATGATTTGTCTGCTAAAAAAAAATATCCCTATGTCCCCATCGTGATGGTACTGTGGTTAAGACACTTGACAGCTGTGCCCGGAGATGTGGGATCGAATCTCGGCCATCTGCTGTGCGATGTTGGGGCACCTTAAAAGAACCCCTGGTGGTTGAATTTTTCAGAGCCCTCCATTATAACGTCTCTCATTAGCTTTAATTGCTTTGGATGTTGAAACCCATAAACCAAACCAAACCATATCCCTAATGTAACTTGCTGTCTCCTAGAAAGTGTTTTCATAATATTTCATTACTGCATACTGTTCTGGCCATAACCACACCATAGCTCTTGCTAGAGGGAGTGTATTCTGCATCATCACAAAAGTGGATGCACTGATCTTATGGGTGTAATGATAACTTGTTAGCAGGCAGGAGATTTGCAAAGGAAAAGGCATGTTCTTGTCTTCATTCCTGTCTTGGGTTCTGGCATTAGTAAAAATCAATGCACCATTGTCTCTGAATTGATGAAATTCTTCCCATACCATTCCCCCATCCAGTTTTTGTTTTGAAGCAGCCAGGCCTGGACAGGCAGGGCAGTAGGGAAGACTTGAAACAATTGCCGCCAAATAACCAACTTCCAGCACAGTGCTTAGGCAAAGCTTCTCACTTCGTCCCATCTGGTTTAAATTTTCTACTTTATGGGACATAGAAGTTCCCATCTTACACCCTTATCTGCAGGAAATATCAGCACCATTATGAGAGCATTAGTTTGCTGCATGTTTGTGTCAAGGTGGCAAATGTATCATCTCAGGTTGTGTGTTATACACTAAGGCTTAGTATAAAACACGTCACAGTCAAGCTGGTAATGTGCCTTGAGACATTCTATAGTGATATCGCACTAGTATTTTTTATATTTTGTTGAACACAACCTTTTCAGCTGCCTTTCATACTTTACAGTTACATGTTAAGCAGGCAGAAAAAACTACTTAAGCCTGGCTGAAAGCGAAAATTGCAACACACTCAAATCAAAGCTAGCAGTTTCTAAGAGCGCAGGTCAAATTGTTTTGAACTTTTATCATAACATAAGTGAATATTGATTTCATGTAATCAGTGTAAGGCATTTGCAGCAATTTAGTAGATGCAGTGGTTTTGGGAAGTAAGAAGGCATAACAAAGAAGTAAATATTGCAGATCTTCTGGTTTTCGGGTAGCATGGTGAGCAGAGAAGCAGCATTGTATTATTGCATTTTTTTTGTCACACTAATTTAGTTGTCGTTTTCACTATCAAGCATTCGTTGAGTTTAGTTAATGGCATACAGTTTTATTCAGTCCCTTTGTTGTATTTTGTATCGTGACAAAATATTTACATAGTCTACAAAACTAAAATCGCCAAGCAAAACCCAGGACACACAGCACATGCCAAGCCATGTCGCTTCTCATGTCATTGCTATTCACATTATTTATTGCAGCTTCAATCAAATTCTGAAATTGTCAACACCTTTTGCTTTGGCATAAAACATAAGCCATTTTAATTTATGTTTTTTTCACTTTGAGAGAGCAGTTGGAACTGTAGCCTTTTTTCTGAGCATGAACAAAAGGTAAATGAAAACGACTTCATTTCAATAGCCCTTACTTATGGTATTTATGTGAGCACAGTTCCTACTCTCAAAGCCAGCTCTTGTAGTGTGTTCTGTAGTTCCTCCATCATTCTGATCTCTCCACTTCCAGCCACATACCTGGTGCTGTTTTTTTTTGGGGGGGAGGAGGGGGCTGCAATTAATTTAGAAATGTGTCCCGAAAATTTTTTTTTTCAGGGACAAAAGTTTACGAGATGCAAATTTGGGAAGAAACATTAATGTATTTCTCTTGTGATATTTTTTGCCTGAATGGGGTGTGCATGTCCCCTCATGATCCAGCAGATTTCATTCATTATGTTTGCCAAGTCACGCAGAAATATATATTTTTCTGTGAACTCACGTCCCACAAACCTTTGTCCCTGACTGTACACTAGCAGCTAATGCTTTATTTCCTTGCTGGCAGTTTATTTCAGCATCATTTCAAAAGCAGAAAACTTATTAGTTCATTCTTTTAAGAACAAGAATGGCTTACTGCTTTCATTGAGATTTGTCTGTGTTTGTGAACAATTGCCAGGAAACTGTAATGATGCAAGTTATATTATTCTTATCTAATATTTTAGTACATGTGGCTATTTCTTTGATGTATAACTCTAATCATTTTTTTTTGTACTTTCAGGCACATGCATTCACACCAGATAATCTAACAATTGGTGTTGAGATGAATTCTGACCTTTGTCAGATTCAGGAAGCTGCGATCAAGCATTTTCACATGGATGACAGGATTAAGGTAAGTACAGTTTGTGCTACTAGTACTCTCATCATTTAATTTTATTTGCTTGCCTGTTTTATATGTTCTACTCCCACACAAATCAGAAGATACAACAACAGTCTGCAGAAGGCAAAATAAGGTTATTGCACTTCACCATACCCATGTTTTTACTATCTAAATATTTACTGTAGCGAGCTTCTGTTGTTAATTAGTGCTGATTTGGCATTCCATTTCACCATTAAAGACAATTTTTTTTAGCCTGATACTCTGGCCAAGGCATTTACTGCAGATTACAGTGTAGCAAGCTCAGATTCTAGCCACCACATCCATCTTGTGAACAACAGTGCAAGAACAGACAAATGCATTAGACAAGAATAGGGGGGAATGCAGTGCTGGCTAACAATACTGAAGGTTCTTTTGGTTCTTCCTCACGCAGAAGAACTGTAAACACACTCCAAGGTAGAAAGCGAGAGATAAAGAAAAAAGAAAAAAAATGGAAGAAAACAGAAAATCGCGACAGTGACAAGGCAAGCTCGGTAAAATCAGCAGAGATTAACAGCCCCCAAAATTCACCAAGAGCACATGTTGGTGGAGGCCAAAATGCGAGAAATCTTGAAGCAATGAATTGGATTAACACTGTGTAAATATGGCCTTTCCTACTCCATTATGTTGTAAAAGAAGAGTACTATCGGGAACAAAAGTCGGCTGGATCACACAGACTGCAACCAAAACGCATAACTTTCATACTGACCAGTAGCTGCAGACCATACTTGTCCGTGTGAAAGTTGGACTTTATTTAGTTCTTTCATATGTGCTAGCGAAATAAGGTGATAATTTGTTTACGTCATGCTTCTAGTCCTAAATCGGCAGACATGCAGTCTAGAGACTTTTGCCCCCAATAGTACATTTATTAAAACAATTTGGCAACATAATTGACTCTTCACTTTTACTAACCCTACTGTTGTACATATCTGGTGCCTTTTGGCAATATTAATCGACTCTTCGCTTTTGCTAACCCTATGCCATCCATGGGCAGTATTTTTGTCTATTTTGCAAAGGGATATGTAGTTTCTTTTGGTTTGTGGTGGCTAATGTCTGAAAGCAATCCAGGCTGTAAGGATGTGTTAATGGAGGGCTCCAGAAATTTCGGCCACCGGGAGGTATTTTATAAGCACTGATATCTATAGTACATAGGTGCCTTACTTTTTGCCTCTATCAAAAAATTATTTTAATCATATTTAATTTCTCTGTTCCATGCTTTGTCATCTTTAATTTGGCTTAGTAATTTTTGCTCATTTATTTCTGCTAAATCATTCTCAGTCATTTACTTTTCTGATTCATACTTGGTCATTGCCTCCCACTCTCCCACTTCTCTTTCTTCTCTCTTGTGCTTTTCCTCTTCTCTAAAGCCATTAACACTGTCCTATGTATAATAACGGACCTTAAATGTGCCCAAGATTTTTTTTTTATTCTTTCAACTTAGACAACCGTTTTAATGCTGCAACGTTATTCAAGCGTATGATATGCCCTAGCAGAAAAATCTTATTAAATATTTAAATGAAGCAGACTGACAGTGTTATGGCATGCAACCACCAGTTCTTTTTATTATTTCTTGGAGATTTTTGCCACTAGGCATAATGAGAAAGGGAGGAAGAATGTGGGAGAACGATGGAAGAAGGATTGTAGACTGGTCTCACTTCAAAATTCGTAAAAGTTTCTGATGAAGCGATTATCCAGAGTCCACTTGCAATATCCACATTCAAGGTCCTACCACAAGCCTACTTCTCTTCAGAAGCGTTGTCTCATAGAAGCCATAACTGCAAGTCCACAACAAGTATTTACATCACACAATTCCGGTGAACACCACCGATGATGCACCGGAGTCAGAGCTGCTCTTGCCCGAATCCGGCGCATGGTTATTGATACTGAGGAATATTTGTATAATATGAGCCACTTATAACAGTAACGGGGTGCCAAGAAAATATCACTGTTATAACCGGTAATTGTTATGCCAGGTTGTGCCAAAAACAAGGAAATGACAAACCTCCAAGCATTACATGATAGGAAAGTAGCTTACAATATTCATTTCTTTGCTGGAAATAAATTTGTATTAACCAGCTTTGACTGGTATGCAGTATGTATGGCTCACATCTCCCTTCAGAGTGGCTAGCTACTGTACATATTCAAGTGAAGAGACCTTTAGCAAAACCGAAGTCCCCATAGGCAGTCTTGTTTGTAAGGAGTCTTTTGCAGAGGTTACTGTTCATCGTCGTTGTCAGCTGCCGTTGCTGTCAATTCTGGTGATAGTTGATAGGATCTCCTTATTGGCGAAATCTACATTTTCTATGACTGCACTGCCAACATGCAAAACTTTTTAAAGTTTCGATATGCGGCTGTCACCATTACATTGGTTGGAGCTTTGCAGACCTTGTTGTCGCTGGCATTCTGTATGAAGCTAGCTTTTTGGAAGAAAGTTTTAGCGGGAATTTAAATGAAGTTGTACGAAAGAGGAAATGATGATGGCAGAAAGGAAATGCAGCTGTGGAGTGATGCATCGGAGCAGGCCACCTGGTGCATTTTCTACAAGGGGCACACTCTCGCAAACTTTAGTAAAGGACTGCTTCACTGAAAGAGAGTTAAGAAAGTCTCAGCAGTCTTATCTCCTCCTCTGCGCCATTGCGGCATGCAAGGTTGTGGTGTTTTCATACTTTTTTGTTCTTTTAAGGTTGGCTCTCAGTGACCAGATTTAACTTTTATAACCGATAATGTGCCATGGCAGAATTATTAAAGGCTATTAATTTTACCACAAAGAACTTGAAAAACTGAAGGGGCCATGGCTGTCCATTGTTATACAGTCGAACCCCGCAATAACGAAACCGCCAAGGAAGGAAAACCTTTTCGTTGTCGCGAGAATTTCGCTGTCACGAAAATGGACAAATAAGCACACCCATTACCTTCCAGAACCAAGATTTAATTAAAAAAGTCGCTTATTTTGCTCTGCTTGACATTGCTGTGCAGGAGCTTGACGACTCTGGCTTCGCAGCTTGATAAGCTATGCATAGCTTCGTCGTCGTCGTGGTCGCCGAGAAAAGTCCGGATCACATCGAATGCATCAAGCACATCACGCGAGCTTACTTGCTTACCTTGTGCTTGGTTTTCGCTATCTTTGTCGTCACTCGCCTCATTTCCTTTGCGCACACTGTCAATAATAGCGTCGTCGCTGAATTCCTCGTGCACGATCAAGTCGGAGTCCGCACACAAAAAGTCCTCCAGTTCAACAGCCTCTGGCACCATTGTATCTACACTGCGAAGCGCGTTCCATGCTTCGGTTAGTGGCTGCAGATCGTCACCGCTTGCAGCTTCCGGTTCTGCCAAGGCGTGCTGACCAGCTGCGAAACCGGCGTGCCTGAAGCAGTTCTGGACAAGCGTGGCCGAAGTAGCAATCCACGCGCCGGCAAGCATCTCTAGCGCCATGAAGAGGTCAATTTCCGTCGGTCGCTTCATTTCAATGTTTAGCAACATCCGCTGTATGAGCCTTCTTCGGTATGCAGACTTCACACTTTTGATAACCCCCTGATCAAGAGGCTGGATAACGGATGTGCAGTTCGCGGGGAAAAAAATCAAGCGGATGCTCGTCAGGGCGACGTCTTCAATGTGGTGCGCACTGCAGTTGTCCAAAAAAAGGCAGACAGATCTGCCCTGCTTTCGCATGTCCGTATCAAAGGCTTCCAGCCAGCTTGTGAATATTGTGCGCGTCATCCAAGCTTTTTGGTTTGCAGTGTACTGGACCGGAAGCTTTCGGTTACGTTTAAAACACCGTGGAGTCTTGCTCCGGCCGATCACGAGGAGGGGACGCTTGTCAGATCCATCCATGTTTGAGCATAAAAGAATGGTGACCCACTTTTTGCTCAGCTTGCCGCCATGGCATTTTTTTCCTTTCAGGTCTAGCGTTTTTGAAGGCAACATTTCATAGAAGAAGCCCGTTTCGTCCGCATTATAAATTTCGGAGGGCTCGTACTCGTCCATTATGCCTTCGTAACTTTTCTCCATCCAGGAAGATGCTGCTTCAGCGTCTACGCTCGCACACTCCCCCGACAACACTTTGGCGACGATGCAGTGCCGCGCTTTAAATCGACTTAGCCATCCGGCACTCACCTTAAAGTTGTTGTGCCCCAGAATGCACGCGTAGTCAATCGCCTTTTGCTGCAGGAGGCTTCCGGACAAAGGCACCTTGTTCGCTCTCTTGTCCAGGAACCACTGAAATACGGCTTTGTCCATGTCTTCGTAGACCGGCGCTGAGCGCGCACGCCGTTCTGGAGTGCCGCCATGATGCCATTCCTTGATTTCAGAATCATAGAAAGCGAGCTGCACGGGATACCGAACTCCTCCGCAATATCAGTCTTCTTCCTGCCTTTTTCAGCTTCGGCGATAATTGCAGCCTTTTCCTGCAGCGTCAAAAACTTGCGCTTCTTTACAGGAGGCGGCATGTTTCCGACAGTAAAAAAAACAACAACAAAAAACACTGTACACAGGCAAGTCGCGAGCGGCACAAGGCGGATGGCGAGATCGGCGAGATAGCGTGGTCGCGTGGTCGGCGCACTAGCGAAAAGAAAAAAAAAAGGAGGTTCCTTGCTCTTCCCCGGTTGGCCGGCGGTGTCGTCACGTGGCGTGAAACGTCACATACATGCGTAGTGGCCAACAGACAGGCTAGCAAAAAGCCGCTTTTAGCGGGCAAAAAAAAAAAAATGCTTTGCTATCATCATCATTACCGAACCAACCGAAAGTAAACAAAAATGGCTGCGCCGGTGCTTGTTGGCAGGTGAAATGAACGGGCTCGACTTGTCGGATGAGTGTGCTGCTGCAGTTTCACCCATTCTATGTTCCCGACTGGCTGATGTGCCGAAAAAATGTTGCAGATCACTACCTCAAACTTTCGTTAATGCGGGACTGCTTTTTAAAAACCCTTCGCTGTTGAGAGGGGACAAATGCATTGAACCCTATGGGAGTTCGCCGGGGGCGCCAGAATTTTTCGTTGTCATGAGAATTTCGTTCTTGAGGGCTTTCGTTATAGAGGGGTTCAACTGTATATGATATATATTGTTCCAAGAGATATTGTTGGCTTTAGTTTGAATGTGGCTTTCACTACCCTTTATTCAAAGAAACACTGCACATAGTTCTCAACATTTGCTGGTAATCTCCCTATGCATGTCATCAATGCCAACGTGCTCAGTGTGCCAGATATCGTTTCCGAATCTGATGTGGTGATTCTCGACAATGTGTTTGAATTCTTCACACCAGAGGCAGAGCAGGTTACACTGTGGCAGTTCCTAAGGTGCACCATCAAGGAAGGTGCCATCCTTCTCACTGTCCCTAGCCTCGAGGACTCGCTGAAGGGAATTCAGGTAGGTGTACACTGCTTGAAGAGTATAGAATAAGAGAAATAACTAAAGAGTGGCAAAGCAGCAGATGCCACGAAGATTATAATGTGGTGGCATTGTGCGATAGTATTTCATATGCGTCTGGCTGGCATAGCAGAACCAGTGAAAACTGTGAGAACTGGTAGATATGCCTCCTTGTGGTTCATGTTCTTTTCGCCCGTTGTACAAGCTTGGCATGAGGATTTAAAATTTTAAAGCGCGCAAGGCAACTGCACTTGCATCCACAGAAATGATTACAAATAAATGAACACTGAACCAAAACAGTGTTAGACAATTAGATCACACTCATAGGGATAAGCATAGTAATGGCATTTGAGAACTAAACAGGCTTATATACAGAGAACAGCTCAAGCACACAGAAAAAAACTAACAAAACAAACAAGCAGTCGGTGGCCGCACCACGGGATATGAAGCTTGTAAAAGAGATTATTGTGCAATTAAGTCCACTGCATGTGTGAAATAAGCATGCCCCTCAATGCATGCATTAAAGAAGTGGCCGACGCACAAAAAGTGAGAACACATTGACCTTTCTTGCGTGTGGCTCGGTGCGGTGTGTGTAGCTCTTCTCGGATACCTTCTCAGATTGCTGAAGCAGAACCATCCAACGTCCTGATTCCCGAGCGTTGAATACTGACATGCGGTCGAGCAGACACAACAAAATCTAAAATGCCACCTGTGGCTGCCTGTGCAAAAGCCATTCATTTCCAGAACCTCGCATGTCATCAGTGAAAGGTTTCAGCTGCGTAGTGCTAGTGCTAGGCTTTACATGCAGCGATGCTCACACTAAGCTTGGTGCATGTGTTTTGCAGTGCAAAAATATACATTCTTGGTCTTGCACAGCAGAACTGTCTGTACTGCAGCTCACATGGACAACAGTAACGCTTACTTCCATTTAAATAAAGGGCATGCTTGAAAGCATGCATGATATTTCATGGGTTATGGCTATGTATGTAGTATCCATACTGTCGAAATTAAGTTTAGGAGGAGGAGGGCGGAGGCAGTTATTTTGGATAGAGAGGAAAATCAAGGCGAGCAAAGGAAGGCAGGAATTCTGATCCAGGATTACTCGACGACTATATATGTTGCCAAATTTCTTGGTATTAGATGGCCCCAGGGCAGTAATTTTACACGCAAGTTGTAGCAGGTATTTTATTTATTTATATACAGATATTACTCTCACACATGCGCGACATGGCAGCAGCTGCAAAAGTTTGTGTTCCTCACCCTCTCAGGAGTGACTTTTCTGATTTATGCACGCAACACACCCTATACGTGTGCCACGTCAAACACTGTAAAAGAAGCCGACTGTACAGCTCTTGGCATATTTCGAGGCCCATAAGAGTACTGGGTGTGTGTAATCCAGAGACACCTGCTCTGAGCGAACGTGCCACATTCCTTGTTGAATGCTGCTTGCTGTTCCTAAGGAGTGTTCAGAGAATGAAAGTGCCACTGGCACGTTGCAATGAGAACTCCTTGTCACGCTGCAGCTTGGAGCATTGGACTACATGTATTGCTATTAAGAGAGCAGTCATTTTTAAATGCAGTCTCATAGTGAATATTCGCAGATACACCACTTCAGTGGACTCAATCCCTCCACCCATTGAAGTGCCTTCAATCGATCAATTAGTGCCATACAAAGCCTGTTACGGGTCGCAACTATAACAAACATACACAGAATAAATCATTTTACCTCCATCATAGCCATTCTGCCAACATAGTGCAAGTAGCATCCTGCATACAGACTGAAAAGTTGTCAATGCATATCGATGCCATACCAACAATATATTCGGCCACGAAACTGCCACTTAGCACTGGGGGACTGCAAATATTGTCAGGCCCAATTTTTTGATGAGTTGTATTTCTGCTTTTAAAAATCTACTGGTCTTGTTGAGAGAGAAGGCATTAAAACCCAAATAATGCAGCATGAGAATCAACTATATGTCCTCAAGCACCTCAACTTTGCTAAGACAAAGTCCCAGTCTACTCATTTATCTTTCTATTCTAAGTTTTATTGTAGTTGGCACATAGTGATCAGACAGAGTAATTGGCTGCCGTTCGTCCACAATCTCGCCCATTGTTAAACCCAGTGTTGTCTACACCCCCAGTGGTGTCATAGATTTCAATATTTTTTGAGCAGTTGACTATGGATGAAGTTTTCCATTGTTGGATCATGTCCAAAATATTACAAAAGGGATTGATGCCTTTACAACTGCACTCCATTAGCATTTATCTTGGAAAATCCGAACTGCATGTTTTCTATAACCTTAGTTGCTAAGGAAATTGACAGTAGTATTCAATTCTCTCCATTGCCTTCCACTGCCATTTTTTGTACAGACTGGGATCATGGTGTTCAAGTTGGTTCAGCAGCACTACATCACGGACCCCTTGGCCTTCAGCTTTGTCATGGACCATGAGGGGCTCTCTGAAGTCTGCTCCTATGAAGTGCTGTAATCCACTTAAGCCACCATAGCCTGCATTTCAAGGGTACATTGTTTCTTGTGCACTGCTAGTACACAAAATAACCCTTAATTCATATATATTGGCTTCCTGCTACAGAGCTAAGGTATGTCATGAGCAAAGTGGAGAAAATGAGAAACTTGCATGGCTGGACCTATTGCAGTACATTTCGTTTGCCCTCTTTTCTCCTTTGCAGTGACACATTTGACTTTGGCCCAGTACTGACGGAAATTGCATTTTGCAAACTTAAGCACACTTATTCGCAGAGTACTAATATGTTCATCCTCTGCCAGAGGATAAATACTTATCCAAAATAAATTTTACACAATAAAAGTTGTCCTTTGATAAGATTTTATTATCAAAATTATTTAATAGCTCACATTATACAATTCATTCATTATAAATTTTACTGCATTTGTTTGTTGCCCAAATTTATAGCATAAGTTGGTCACTGATGCCTTATTTAAGGATAGCTTTTTTTTCCATAGAGAAAAAGCATCAAAACATTCTAGCCCTTAGGTCTGTTATTGCAAGTACTAGCAGTGCATTTCCCATGGTGTCTACTATTTTTGTGAGCAAGCTGCTTAAATTCCTAGACAGTCCAAATGGATGTTTGACATTGAATGTTGACTACTGTCAATCCCGCATGTATCAAACTTAGATATGTCAAATTATTGCTTGTATTGGGCTGTCTGAATACCCTTTTCCAAATCTCATGCAAAAGCATACAGTAAAACCTCGTTAATTCGAACTTGGTTAATTTGAACGTGTGGTTAATTCGAACTGACGCTCGGGTCCCAGCATGGCCCTATGTATTTCAATAGGAGAAAACGCCCGATAATTCGAACATGCCAGTATCCACAACGGTTAATTCGAACTAGGAGCCCGTGGCTTACACAACTCCTCGCAGACAGAAGTCGGCCCATACCGTGTACAATGCGCAGAAAGATTACTAAAGACTCAAAAAACGAAATCTTTCAAATCTGCCCGCGCGCGCTAGACGAGGTGCACACTTGACAGTCACAGCGAACATTCCGGTGCATGCTGTAGCAGGTTTTCGCTGCCGGGTGCCGCCAGGCTCCATCACACCAACCATCCTCCATGACACCAACGGTCCGGCGCAAGCCGTTGCAGGTTTTGGCTGCGCCGCGGTTGCTGGGTGTGCTTTTGACAAGCCTTTTTTCTTTTTGTCCTGCGGTCACGTTGTGTGCACAACACAGTTGTCGGTGTCGTTCATTTGTTCGTGCCGCGGTGGTCCAAGTTTTACCGTTTTTGTTTCCTCACCGCTTTTACAGCGATGACTCATTGATTGTGACAGCCATGGCAAACCGTGGTAAATACACGGCAAAGGACCTCAAGACGAAAATGGAGATTTTGAGTGAGGTGGAACGTGGTGTCCTATCCAAGACGGATATAGCCAAAAAGTATGACATCAAGAAGAGCACGCTGTCAACGTATCTCAGGAACAAGGAATCGATCAGTGCTGCCTTTCGTATAGACATTATGGAGCCCTCTCGCAAAAGGCTACGGACGTCGGCCCATCCCGAAGTGGAGAGTGCCGTAATGGCATGGATAAAAGAAGTTCGCAGCCGGAACGGGCCCATAATTGCTGCAAAGGCTGCAGTCTTTGCCAGCCAAATGGGCATCAGCGAGTTCGGTGCATCGGAAGGCTGGCTGTCGCATTTCAAGGCGCGTCACGGGCTGACATTTAGAAGCGTTTGTGGGGAGTCAGCTGAAGTCGACAAGGAAACGTGTGAACAGTGGGTCTCCAGTGAACTGAAGGAACTCCTCGCTGATTATGCGCTCAGCGATGTATTTAATGCTGACGAGACGGCGCTGTATTTCAAATTGCTCCCCAACAAGACCGTCACTTACAAAGGTGACACTTGTGCTGGCGGAAAGCGAAGCAAAGAAAGAATCACCGTCATGATGTGCGCAAATGCGACGGGCACGGAACAGTGCCGCTTGCTGGTGATTGGCAAGGCAGAGAAGCCTTGCTGTTTTAAAGGCATCAAGACGCTTCCTGTTGATTACACTGCAAACAAAAAGTCGTGATGACACGGGAAATTTTCACTGACTGGCTGGGCAAGCTAGACAGGAAATTTGCTGCACAGAACAGGAATGTTCTCATGTTCGTGGACAACTGTACAGCTCATTGTGACGTGAGTGGACTGACAGCAATCCGCTTGGCATTTTTGCCTAAAAACACGACTTCTGTGCTCCAGCCTATGGATCTTGGAGTTATTCAGAACTTAAAAACGCTATAAAGGCGCCACCTCCTAGAGAGACTTCTTCGTTTGGAGAGTGGCAAGTCGTATGACATCGATTTGCTTGGAGCTGTCCACATGCTGGCATCATCGTGGAATACCGTCAAGCCGGAAACTATAAAAAATTGTTTCTGCAAGTGTGGCTTCGGTGATGCCCCAGAAGCATGCAGCGCAGAGGTAGCGGAGGCTTCGTCTGGTGATGACTCCGTCATGTTCGACCATGGCTATGCGGCTTTGTCGAAGGGTGTCGCCTTTGAAGCCTACGTTAACGTTGACAACGGTGTGGAGACGTCTGGGCCCTTGAGTGATGAGGATATAATCGCAGCTGCATGTGCTCCACAGGGCTCACAGGTGGCGAACATGGCTGAAAGCGATGAAGAGTCCGACGAAGGCGACGATCCGGTGCCACCTTCTAGTGCATGTGAAGTAGCGTCGGCTCTCGATCTCGCTGCACGATACTTCTCTGCCGATGAGAATTCGGATCCTGCGCTGGAACTCTTGGACAAGCTGCAGTCGATGCTTGTGGAGTCGCGGCTCAAGAAACGCAAGCAAACGCACATTACCGATTATTTTTCCGTGTAAATAAACATGTTTCGAAGCTTGCTACTCACACGAATGCATTCCGGTTCTTGTTTGCAGCGTATGACTGACCGATTAGTCCCGTTCATTCACCGTTGTGGCTCGATTGCAAAAATTATCGGAATCGCCCCCCGTAAACGTGCAGTAGCGCCTAGCCCTCTTTACTCATGGTAAACATGTGGGCTCGGCCAGCACGGTGGGCCACGATGGCGCTCATTCCAGTGCCCGACTGTTAATTCGAACTCCGCTTAATTCAAACAATTTTCTCGGCCCCTTCGAGTTTGAATTAACGAGCTTTTACTGTATGTTGTTCAGGTTTATCAAACTCCCATTAACACAACATGAGATATATTGAACTATGCTGACTGAAAATGGAAGTGGCTTTGCTGAAAGCAACACCAAAAATCAACTGTATCCAATTTTAATTTAGATATTGTTGCATTTAGAATGTATCAGCAACAGAATTCGACCCCTTATGATCAGTAATGGCTTCTTCCAAAGCACCACCTGCGGCAGCGATGTGAGCCCCAACGTGGCACGTGGTGCGAGCCTGGAACCCACGGCCCTCGAAGTGTGGTTGCATCATATATACACTTCTTCGTTACAAAGAAGCTAATTATTGGTATATCGAACTATTTCACGATCCCCTTAGTGCTCAATATATATATCTGGATTTGACAGCGTACACATTGTTTACATTATTTGCCAATGACAAAGGCATCATAAGGTGCAAGACAGTGCAGAACATGTTGGCTTGCTGCGTTTGGCTACGCACAAACAATGGTATGTTAAACCAGGTGCAAATGAAGTGAAGCCGGCATTCTTGTATTCCATGCTCAATCTGAAGGAGGCAGCATGATGGGAGCCATGCAACATGCAGTGTGCAATAATACCTTGTGTGAGCCACTTTTTGTTCGAATATAGTGCAAAGTATCTGTGATGCTGTTTTTCAGCTATATTTCACTGAAATTAGCCTGATGTTTTTTCAAGTCTTTCACAGGCATGCCCGAAGATTATAGCATTATAAGTGAAAGCACCCTGGAGACAACCAGGCATGCAACATCACTGCCCTTCACTGGTACTGCAGCTGCTTTTACACTTTGAAGTTTTTTTTTTTTTCAGAAGCCTAGTAATATGTGTGTGCGAAATAATCATGAAAGTTTTTTTTGTCACGATATGTACTGCAATCATCTTGCGACCTCTAGTGCCTTGTCCTTATGCACTGCGATGCAATCCACAAAACTTACACCATAAGCATTCTGAAGCAAAAAAATGTGCTTTTGTAATATCAGTTTAGACAGCCTGGCTTTTATTCATGACAATGTGCTCACAATTAAAAAAATGTTTGAATATAGGCGTGTACATGGTCACCATAGTGGGAGTTCTTGTCTCTGACATTTTTAATGCATTTCTTGTCTTGTGAGTGGTGTGGACAGGAATTGTAGACAGAGTGTATTGGCAGAGCGTGTTTGCACGAACAGTCAACAGATAAAAAATACTAAGACTGGGTTTCAAACCCGGGCCAGAACAAAAAGATCAAACTATACTATTGTCACAGTCATTACATCCCATGTAAACCTAACACACTCTCGTGCTGTGCAGTAAACATTGTTTTCATCAAGTTCAAACTGCAATACATGCTCGTGTCGTGCACTGCATAGAGTGCCTATCTGAAGAAAACTTAATGCTGTATAAAATTGCTACAATGGGTCCATTTTCACCAGATATTGAATGTTACATTCAATTTTTTTATTTTTGGTTATTCATGAAGGTACACTGTACATTAACGGAGTAAACGAGGAGGCCGGTAAATTCATTCATGTTTTTACACCTGACTCTCCTGCAGCTAACAGGTTAATTTTAAGTATTTCTCAGTAACTTGACAATGCTTGTATGTTTCCCCATTCTAGTCTCCTCTGAATACAAGTTGGCCGATTTGCAACATTTGCAGTCCTAGCTTACAGAAACAAAATTAAAAAAAAATCTTGAAGTAGGTCAATCTTCCTTGCTCCAGAGCCATAGAAAAAGCTAAGGATGATGTGTTCGGCCTGGTGGGACTATGGGGCATTACACACTATGGTTTTTCTGACATGGCCCACAAAGATGTGACAACCAGCCAGCACAGCAATCCTAACAGAAATGGTTTCTTCTGTGCATGTTCTGCAAGAAGTATGTGTTTCAGGGTGAAGTTAAACTATTGTACCATGATGGTGTGTAAGCAATGCTAACAAATCCTCTGAAACACTGAAATTAAAGCTGCAAGGCATACAGCGTATTTTACGTTTCCCAGATTCAGTTCTTGTCGATACCTATGCATGACTTCACTTTTTTGTGATAACCTGCTTATCTAGATCTCTGAATTTGAATCTGATGTAGCAGTTTTGGAGACCTTTAGATGATGCCTTGGATGCTATCAAGGTCTATTGCAATGACATAATGCTGTTGCTTGTGTATACAATGAGTAACTGCCATTCTCTTATTGTATGCACACCAGTTTGTACATTTCTTTCCTGAATGATCTAAAGCTAATAAATTGGATTTGTTGAGAATGTTAACAACATACTGCAGTGCAAGAGATTTTCAGCAAAGCTGCACGTATGTGAAATTTGTCTCTCTTCAGCAGTGTACATCGACGATCAGACCACAGTATGCTACACTGTTGCAACAGCAAGGCTATGTATATGTGAACATGCTTTGAGGAAATAAATAAATAAATAAATAGTATGCATATGAAATTTAAAAAAACTTGCCTTATGTTCTAAGGTACGTGTCCATCTTATGTAGGTACTGGAGATGAAAATTTTATGCTATGTTGTATATGGGTATATGAGAAGACAGCCATAGTAACTTGCAACCTACTGCTTAACAAGCTTGTGTGTGGGTGGCTTGTCTTCAGGTTTAGCTGAACACTAAATGGCTGGTGTCACTAACAAAAGGAGCAACACATATTTTTCCTTAAAAAAAGATAAGTGAAACAAACACTTTATGTTGGTGTACGATGGTAATGTACAGTGGGCTTTGTTTTATTTTGAAATCAGTAAGGGTATGTGCTATATACAAGAACTTCTGTACGGAGTGTGTCAGCACGTCGACTTTCTCCGTAAGGTGACCTTTCCTTTCAGAAGCTGGGAGAGGTGGATCTTGACCTTGCCATTGTCACTGGTCTTCTTTACCCAAAGCTGTGTGGAAAGAACAAAAAAAAAAATACCTCATTTAATATAATCTAAAAAGATGCCCTAACAAACCTAGCTGTGCAGATGGCCTACTACAGCATCAACTGCTCAGCAATGTTTGTATCTGAGCTGTTTGGTTTGTTTTTTAAGCAAGGACGAGACAGGCACTTGTGGCACTAAGACTGCCTAGTGACACAAAGAATATCTTCAACAATTCCTTGTGTGCACTGTCAAGCTTTTCTGATAAATATTTATTAAATATTAAATAATCCCTTCTTGGGAATGACAATCTGGAATCGGTCACGTAGGAAAAGGAAGGATAGGCAAGCATCTAATTTCTGATGTGCCTATTCCCAAAATGCCCCCCAAAAATCTGCTCATATCTTTTGAATCCACAAAGACAGACTAGCCTCACTGACAGCTGCAAGAGAAAAGGAGATGGAGTTGCAGTCTACATGTGGAAAAGCGTACTTCAAGGAAACATTAGCATTTCCATTCGTAGAACAGCTTGCCGTCCTCTATCCTCGCTTCAATTGCGTGTGTGCCATGATTCACATTTCCATACTCTTCATCTGTGCAAACAAGCATCAAAATGCGGTTGTATGTACCAGGCAAAAACAGCTCGGAAGGCTACAACCTGTCTGAATTGAACTTACAGTCTATTTTCTTGCTGACTGATGGTGTTTTTCCCTGTGAAAAAAAAAAAAACATAATGTGAGGATTCTTTGTTTTCTGTCAATAAAGAGCAAATGCTCTGCTCAACCATCTTAGTCGCAGCCTAAAAGTCGTACTATGCTCTACTTTTAATAAAAGCAAGGCTTGTAGCAAAGAACAAAATGTTCATGAACCAAGAATTGGTAGCCACAGTTAAGCCTCATATTTGTGCACGTGGGGGTCATAATCTTGCATAGCAGTTTTTAAGAAAATACTGAACTAGTTTCCCTCTAGCATAAACATTCTTATCAACTTCAGTTTACTTCAATGGCATCCCATCACAACTCTCATCGACTAGAGTGTCTTGTATAACAGTGAGAAACGGTGGATGCTACCATGGTGCGTATTAGAACCCACGTGCTTCAAGCTCCACATTAGTATTAGCATAAGGCTGCCATGGGGCATTATTAGCAGGAAAACCTCTCTACAAGCATCGGCACAACTAAGTACATACATTACTGAAAAAAAGAAATAGCAGGTACCTTGTTCAATATCTTTAGGTCATCCAGTATTTCACCTTCATCGAGAAGGAGATTCAGCTGGGGTAGCAGTCTTAAGGAATAAACTCAACCTTTTCACATGGTTTCAAAAGGACATACCTTTCGCAGTGTTCAAAAGTCTCACATACATCACAAAAGAAGTCTACAGTATCTATAGTCGGGTAGAACTGTACAACTTAACTGCAAATACCCCTCAAAGGAGGTCCTCTTTCCAATGGCATTTACCATGATGGCCATGGCATTACGGTCAATCCCATTCAAATGGGCATGCCTGCTATTCGTCAGCGATTTCATGCCAAAGGCTTAACCGCCATGTCGTGAGAACCAATCAATGCCATTGGTTGGAGGGCTTCCCATGAAGGGTATTTGCCACTGCATTCTTTTATTGTACCCAACTAGAGTATTCCTATTCATTGAAACCATAAACAGAATGCAAGACTTCCAAAACATCAAAGGATATGAGGTGAGGTCTTTTGCCTTTTCTCAAGCGTAGGCAGTGGGTCATTTGGTGTTCTCTGTGGTTTGCTAGTCGTCACAGACTTCACCTTCATGGGATCTGTGCACCATGGCAAGCTGGAACCTTAAAGAAATGACCAGTGCTACTGACAGCGAAAAATAACTGGCAACTAGAAAACCTAGAACTAGGAAAGCAGATATGCACTGCATTTGATAAAATGGATCAGATCCTGCCGCATTTGGATGAATACTAAGAAAGCAGTCATGCATCCGTGTGCTGCGCAATGTCAAGATTCTCAGGTGGTTGAAACTGTTCCATGGCCCTCCACTACAGCTCCTCAGTCTCTTTCCACTTTCACTCCCACCTTCCTCACTTCATTCAGGTTTCTGCAGTACAAGTGTGAAAGATGCCTTTCCTTTCCCCAGGACCAATTATTCTATTCTTTTTCAAAACAGTTGGCTGATATATGCAGTATTTATATATATATATATATATATATATATATATATATATATATATATATATATATATATATATATATATATAAATACTGCCTTTATCAGTTTGCATCAGATCTTGTAATGTAGTTCCTGTTTTGGTGTAAATGCCACAGCAAGATTGGCAGCAAAACACACGTGAAGTTATCATGCTAGACAACTGAACTACAGTACACATATACACATCAATTTAAAGACAATGCATCAGACCAAGAAAGCATGACGTGAACCAACATGCAAGCCAAAATGCTGCGGGTGAGGCTCATTGAAACGCAAATGCTTTTGCAACCTGCCTTTCCTACTTTGTATAAGTCGCACCCTAATGAAACAAATGCTAGCCTTTCCGTAAATGCATGAGCGAACAAACACGTGCAAGTAACGAGCATTACAAGATAGGAAACATACTGTTAGTCGAGCAAGCAGTGCAAACAAACCAGGCGAGCATGCAGAACCATGAATAATTATGTACGAGACACATGCGCACCACAATTCACACAGGTGTGGATTTACTGCCATAATTTACACAAGCAAGTGCTTCAAAATGAGCCAAATTTATGGCAACAGAAATCAAGATTAAGACTTTTTGAGATATTTTACTGTATATAATACTTGTGCATGTAAAATGAGCTATCATAAGGTTTCAAGACAAGAATCGAGAGGATATGTTTCTAGTAATTTATGCCTAAAGAGTGGATTTTGGTCTCGCTAAGTATGCCTAAGCAGTTAAAGAATCCCAGGTGGTCGAGATTTCCGGAGTCCTCCACTACGGCGTCTCTCATAGCCTGAGTCACTTTGGGATGTTAAACCCCACAAACCATCCAAGTATGCCTAAGCATGGTTTGGCCACCCTGCTTCAAGCATTTTGATTTAGGTGACCTCCACATCCTACATAATTAAGGGGAAAAAAAGCACAACCTTTGGCCTGCCAAGTTTCACCAATATTGGAACAAACAATGCAGGCAGGAGGCATATTTCACTTCTACACTCATGATCCAGCTTACCAGCATTGCACAACCTGAAGCAAATTCGCACAATGGGTTTTTCACTCTTGCATGCCAGTCTCGCTATTCCATTTCAAATATATGATATTAAAAAATACTGGATGAAATCGTGCTGCTTTCATTCAGTCCCAATATTCTTCAGCTTTGGTGTTCTTTTTGTTTAGTGCACTTTTATGTTTCTGGCATGTGCACAAGTCTTTTTTTCTTAAAACAGGCCCTAAAAGGACCCTAACACAATATTTATGGTAATATCATAATGCAGAAAACATCTTGCACATGGCCTTTGCAAGCATTTTAGCCAAGTGTAAGAGCTCTGTGTGGACCCAATAATTTAAAAATATTTATGAAGACTGCTCCTGGCAACCTTCTTCAGACGGCATTCTTAGTGCAGAAAAACACATGCACACTAGAGAAAAGGAAGGACACGGGACATGCGCTACTACATCTCGTTTATTGCACTGAAAAGGCCTGCAATATATAGCAATGACCAATCGTGTAGATCAACCAACCACGCCCCCTTCACCGAAACCGCTCAAGAAATCGCATTTCTGCTCCCAACAAAGCGACAGACGTGCCACTACTGCTTGAAGCATTTCATATAAGAAAGTAGGGGGTAGGGGTGTGTTAGTGACACATCTGTTGCTCTGTTGGGGCAGAAATGCGATTTCTTGAGTGGTTTCAGTGAAGGGGGGCGTGGTTGGTTGGTCTACGCATGTGTGGTCATTGCTATATACTGCAGGTCGTTTCAGTGCAATAAACGAGATGTAGTACCGCCTGACGCGTGTCCTTCCTTTTCTCTCGTGTGCGTGTGTGTTTTTCTGCGCTAAGAATGTCGTCAGAAGCTGAGAGCGATCTAGCCAGTCTACAAGTTTTTTTAATCCTGGCAACCACTCGCAACTAGCTGGGGCGTCGGATAACTGCGAGTTCAAAGGAGTTTGTAGCCATCTCCTTCTCGTTAACATCAACTGGGCTTTTTAGCTATTCCCTCATTGGTTGTACTCAAGTTATGTGGGTGGGTCAGGGTTCAGTGGGCACCGCCAAGACTTCGTTTTTTTTTTCTAGCGGGCTGGTGTGAGCTGAGTTCATGGGGAAGAGAAGGACCATCACTTTCCATCACCAATATCTGGCATTAGCTAAGGTAGCTTAAAACATTTTGTGTTGCTGAGTGGACTGATGGAATACCGATGGCTCGTGCACGTTTTCTACTTTTGGTTAAGAGCTTTTCATAACTCTCTTTAGGCACGCACTTGACAGTGGCACAAAACCTTTATTATAGAGGGTGGTCAATACTTCAGTCTCGAGAAGCTGCATCAGTTTCACAAAGATGTAGAGAGATCTTATCTGACTTGCCTTCGCGCTCCTCCGGCATGCAAAAAGCAGCTGCAGCACAATGACAAAACACAGTGTACGAAGACACACACACAGTGCTTACTTGCAATGGCTTTATCAGGAATTGCGCAACTATTCACATGTGCTGCGTTGCCACAACAAAAGACGCGTGTTTTTAGTAGGAACGATGTTAAAGTAAGTTGTTTTTTGAAAGTAAGTCAGAAAGCTCATTGCGCAGCTACTTCGAAGTGTTATTTCTCATGAGCACCTATCCTGACTCTTTCCAAATTAAAAGCACTTATCTGAGCACCCCATCTCTCAGCCTTCCAAGAAAAATAACAGAACTTGCTTACCCTCATTGCTGATGATTACATTAATGTATTTAGATGTTGCAGCAATGCAGCTCGTACAATTACTAGAGCATTTCAATAAAGTTGCTAGAAGCTAAAGCTGCATATGTCCTTCTCGCCTGTCGTCCATTATCTGTTGGTGTACTACAGCTTCGAATAATGAACCAAAAAGCCCCAGTTTTGACATTATCATCCAGGATGTTCGCCTACAACAGTATATATATCACAGGTGATCATGTCGCAGTGTGCCAAAAGCTTGCAGAAAGGTAAGCCTACCTCCAGTGAGCTTTATAGTGCTCTGCTCGGATTCTAGCTTGCGTCTCTTCTTTTGGAGGTCCATGATGAGCGATTTCCGCAGATCTCTTTTTTTGTAATTAAATTCCCGGACAGCCGCCTTCTTTTCATGGGTGTATTCCCGCTCCACACGGTCAATCTGAAAAACATGGGAATGCCATATCTGAGAGAGCACGTTGAAAGAAAGAAGAATTAAAAAGTTGCGGGCAACATACAGATGTGCAATTTATTGATTTGTATGACGCAATCTTAAATAGGCTGCTATAAGAGTCACTTTCAAGTCTGATTCTGCACAAAGTGCTGCATGCGAAAGGGTTCCCATTGTTTTTGGAGATGTGCATGCAAAGATGACCTGTAACCATGAAACAATAACTATTAAGACTTAGCTGCAGTTACTGCCACAAAATTGCATGGCTCAGACGGGAATGACTGGTCGGTTTTAGTTCTGCAAATTAAATGTCTTTTTTTTATTCCACAAGCTGTATCTTGACCTTATCCTCAGTCTGTCGTGGCGTTTTCTAGCTTTCGTCTAGCTATTTCAGATTTCTCAAGAGCAGGAAACAGCACAGAAAACTTTCCCATTTTTTGCACTTCAGTTGGAAAAGAAAGAGCCACTGACAACTTAGACGTGCACAGCATTTTGCTAGTGCCCCTGTGTGGTTTTCTTGCAGTTTTAGTCTCGCGCAGTGCAGCTGTGCAAAGAACATAATGGCTAGCACCTCACTGCAGCTCTATAGGTAAGCAGGCAGACATGAAGGCAGCAGCACCACCCATTCACTTGTGCAGTGCCTTTCTGGTACTCAGTGCATGTTAAGGGACCCTAGGTGTTTGTAATTTTCGAAACCCTCCACTATGGCATAGCGTGTGTCGTTTTGGGACGTTAAAACCCACAAAACCAAAACCAAACCTTTCCTGTGTTGCACGAAGTGCATTTAAAAGGCTGGCCAAGACTTCCCTCACTGAGCAGTCCTTCGTAACACCCTTGTGACAATGCTATGAGCAACTAAAGAAAAGCAGTAGGCCTACTATGACTGGCTACATAGAGCAAACATGACTATGTGATCTTTCTTTTTTGGGCTGGCTGGAAACAGAACACACTCTTCAGCAAAAGAGAAATCACAATTCGAAGAGAATGGCTTCTTTCTCCGCTAACCGCTCCCCATGAATGCAAGTGAGTAGTGACAAGCACCTCATGAGACTGGAAGACTTCGTTCATGAGGCGTCGCTCCTGATAGAGCTGCTCAATCTTGCGCAGCCGCTCGAGGTACTCGGGGTGACTTCCTTCCTCTAGCTGTGCCAGCTGCTTTTTCAGCGTGGCGAGCTTGTCCCTGTACATTCCATGGAGAGCAAAGTAAGTGGTATGACATACTTTTGACTTTATAAAGAAACCACTAGTCATTGACTAACTCGTTAAATGGGCTATAAAAAGTGAATGCAATGTTGTGGTTTCTGAGGCATGCCACTTGGAAGGCTGCAGATCAGTTTTGACAAGGAGTGATTGCCGCATATTTACTGAAATGCAGCAGAAGGATATAATCAGCATGACAGGCAAAGAACAGCTGGGTAGGCTGAACAATTACATTCATGACAGTTTTCAACATTGCATGTAGCTTTAATTGGACATCCCTTCAATTCCCTGTGCTTCTCAAACTAGCTTAGGCACTGGTTAACTATGCCACTCATTTCAACTGCGCAAACTCACACTGGTTGAGTGCAGGTTTCACACAGACAACTTTCAGCAATGCCTCCACATGTCAAAAAGGAGACATTATTAAACTTGTTTGTGTGAATGCGGAAACAACCCCTTCAGCTAAAACAAGAGCAGTTGAATAAAATGACCCCTCATCTAAAAATATACATGCTGGTACACTCAAAATGAAATAGTGTTCTAGCTTGGGCCCGAGGCAGGGCCCCGGAGTAATGTAGCAGAGGCTAGTAGACTGAATGTGGAACCAACCAAACTGTTTTCATTCTATCAGTTGCTCCTACTAGCCTGTATTTACAGGCTAGTAGAAGCAACTGCGTGAAGGTTTCTATCTTTCTGTCTGCATCCATCACCACGTGGATACTCTCAAGTGCAGATAGCAATATTATTTTACATAGAGATACCAAAGCTGCCTTAGTAAAACAAGGACAATGTCAAATTAAGGGCACCAAAACATTCTATTGGTGAGCATTCCACTAGGTTGTGCAATCCTGAAGGTAGACACTAGAACATAAGGCATCATAAACACAAGCAAGCAAAGAAAAAGACATATACAAGTGGAAGAACATGGACAGAGACAGCATCACAATAAGCACATTAAACGCGGTGTCCAGAAAAATTTAGAAGAGCACGCCAATGAAAAAGCAAAATCCATTTAAGACCGGCCATACATTTATATTTCATTTCAGTGACCACATATAACTCTTGGATGCAGTTCGTGTAAGAAAAAAAAAAAGACATTAGACAGTGCATCCGCTGTATATGAATTAAGCAGCGAAGAATTTAAATAAAATGGAGAGAACGAAAACAATCGCCGAAATACTTTCTGCAAAGAACTGCCTGTCATGTGTGCGAGTTATCGGCCGATTGTAAATCGGGGCTTATATGTGGCGGTCCACGTGACGAGCTTCTGAACCAATGCGCCGATGACGACGAAGCCAACGAAGCAGACATCTCCGAACCACCTACGCCGGCGCTGCTTCCCCCCTGCGAATACCACGTCCACTGCATTACCAACTACCAAGCGCTACCAAACAACCAACCGCTAAATTTTCCAGGCGGTGATGCTCTATTAGGAATAAATGCTGTCGCCAAACACCCACCACGTAAGTAGTGAAACAGGCCCTCAATCTTGGAGTTCATGCTGACCGCGGCTAAACATACGAAGCGCTGCCGCCAGATGCGATCGCTAGCAGCTGATTCGTCTGAGTTGCCAGACATCAAACTCCAGTACGAAAAAACGCGCTGCTGTCATCATACACCCACTCAGAACCAGACAACATGGCTCTTGACAACCAGACAACACACTGGAGCTCGTGTTTTTCTGGTTGTCAAGAGCCATGCTATCAAGAACCATGCTTAACTTAAATTGTATTGCCCAGTTATTACAGAGCAAACTCACTGTTTCATGATCTCCTCTTCATGTTGCATGACCATGTCCGTCTCGCTTGCATCTTCGGTATCTGCACAGGGCGAGCGATCGACAATTTGAACCACGACCTTATACAGTACGTTGTGATTTGGACAAACCGCTATGAGTACACCACGGTCCACCGACTCCATCAACCTAACCAAGCAGCCAGCGAAAAACAGTAGCCCCTGCCGCCGCTAGCACCAATTCTCCTGTTCAAATGAAGATTACCGGAGTTCTGGGCCGTACAACACTGCTCGCTTCTTTTCCCTCGGCAAGTCTAGAGGATATTCCTGTAAGTTTATAATAGGACATCCCACTCCCATTAAACCTGCCAAGGAACCACGAACAGCCGAGCGACGATAAGCTAAGTCCGGCGCGAAAAAAGGTGCACAAGAGATGATACCGTCGGTCTGTGCCCTTCGAAACGGCATTCTCTCTAACTGCTGCCCGGCTCCCGATCTCTGTGGCGCCACTTTTCGTAACCTGGCTTCCTTGACCACGTCCCGACTCCGCCTTCAGAACCTTCTGAAGCACGCGCCTAGCTCCGCCTTGCACTGGCTGTTCCTCTGGAGCTAAAAGACGCGTGGAGTGAACGAGCACTTCACTGCAAGAAAGAGAAGAAGGCTAAAGCGCGTGTGCACTAGCGCATGTTCTCTAGCCCACCTTCGTCCGAATCTTCGTCGTCGTGATCCAGAAAGTCATCGCAGTCGATGCTGTTGTCATTGTTGCAATCGACGTCGTTCTCGCCATCTTTATTTATGGATGCGAAGTCTGCCAGGTCTTGCATATACATCATAAAAACGAGATCCCTCAGGGTTTCTTTTTTTTTCACTAGCAGAAACAACCCGTGGCGCACGAAAAACGAAAACGCAAGTGAAGAAGAAAAAGCAAGCTACCTCGCCCGAGGCAGTTAGGGTTGAGAATGCTGATGATCGGTTCAGCCACCATGGGCGCTAAAGCATCATGGGCCGGAGAGCTACCGACTGCAGAACTGCAACTTTTGGGCAAAATTAATGCAAAGATAAACGTTGTTTTACTGTAAACAATGCTTTATCATTTAAATTTGTGAATATAAATTGCAAAAAAAAAAACAACAGAGAAACAGCCCCCCCCCCCATGTCAGTGTGAAATTTATCCAATATAAGCGATGGCTACGGTGGCTAGATGCATAGAGTTTCTTACTCTTACCTAGAGGGAAAGCTGTGCTGCCGTCTATGGAGTTTCCAGATGGTCAGTTCAGCCACCATGGGCGCTCAAAGCATCATGGGCCGGAGAGCTACCGAGTGCAGAACTACAACTTTTGTCCAAACCTAATGCAAAGATAAATGTTGTTCTACCGTAAATAATGTCCTAAGATTGAATATTGTGACTATAAATTGCAAAAAGAGAGAGAAACAGAATGCCAGTGTGAGATTTATCCAATATAAGCGATGGCCCTTTCTCCTATTGGCTTAGTTTTGAGCAGCACAAAAACCAATATTTTGCAGTTAATAGGCACACTTTGAAACAAAAAAAATGTTACGAAAATATTTATCGTTGTGCAATCACTTAAGGAAGTTTTTAGTGGCATTTCGGGAAACAAAAACCATTTATTGGCGACGTCTGCTTTTGCGCCTTCGCTACTATGGCTTTCGCGGTCTATGTACGCACCTTCAGATGATGATGATAACAAAAAAGAAACATTGCAGTAACGCCACTCCACGTACTGGAGAAAAACCGACAGTCCCGCAACAAGTAGCACACCGGCCCATGATTCTTAGCGCGCCCATGGTGGCTGAAGTGCAGCGCCCTCAGTTTTCCCTCTAGTTAGTGTAAGGAACTCTATGGCTAGATGGGTAGGTGTGCCGACCCGCAGGGCACAAGCGTAGTTCCGCATGCCTCCGCTTCATGACGACGAAACTGGCGCTGCTGTTCTCCGCCCGGTGCTCACCGGCGGATCGTCTGCTGCTTGTCGCAATCGCATCGCGCGTTTTATTAACCTCATTTTTGTTTAAAAACATTACTTATTACTTGCGTTATCAGTCAAAATAGTAGCTGAAACTGAGACTTTTGCGGTCTGGCATTGAAACGATAAACAGACGACACTAGCTACCTGTTTTCTAGTCTGTTTGCTGTCTGTCATCGTCCACATGCAAGCGCCGTAGCGGAGCAGGCGCTGCGCTTTTTGTGAGAAGTGATCGGAATGAAGACCAAAAAGGACACAACTTGTTTCGCACCCTTCTGCAAATCCGGCTACAAGTCATCGAGAAAACGACTGAAAGTCTCGCTGTTTTCGGCGACGCGGGATCCCGAACTGTTCAAAAGGTGGGAGCTTGCCCTTCATCGTGCCGACAAGAGGTTGCAGCCACACTCCGTTGTGTGTGAGCGGCATTTTGACCAAGAGTGTATCGAACGGGATTACAAATATATGATAGAAGGCAACGTTGTTAGCCTCCCACGTTCTCACCCCCGGTTGACGAAAGATGCCGTGCCTTCTGCCCTGCCCGATGCTCCTGCTTACCTGTCAAGAAAGGTGACCGCGAAACGAAAGACGAAGAATTCCACAGGCTGCCGCCCAACCAAGGCTGCCAGAAATGACAGCCACGACCTTGAGAGAGTGCCGGACGATCCAGTACCTTCAAGCTCCAGTGAAGGTATCTCTACGTCTGTAACCGAAGTGTCACCTCGTCCGGTTGACACTGACTTCACTACCTGCACGGTATCCCACAGCGGCTGGACACATCACTCTATTGAAGATTCTGGCGCATCTGCGTTCTCGACTTGCAGAAAAAGCGGACAGAGCATCGTTCTGGTGAAAGTAATACTCCTGGAGCACTGTGCGTCTAAACTGCGAGCCACCGTGTCCGTGCAAGGCGCCGTAACACAGAAGCTAGATTTGGAAACTCGTGAACAGGTTGGGGACCTTTTGGCTGACGTGGATGCCATGATTCCATGTCAGGGCATAAAATGCACTGACCAACTTGACACCGTCCTCGCGAAATCCAAGAATATAAGAATCCACGGAAACACAACATTCAGCTCCAAATGCGTCGGCATCGCCACAAGTCAAGGAGACTCCTGTTTGCATTGCCGATACGCAAAAAAGCAGCTCGTAAATCTGCTGTCGTACAAAAGAACAAAGGACCGGAGGTCGAGGGAGCGCGAAAAGAAGAGAAAGCTTGTATACCCGCAAAGTTCAAGAGACTGAAGCGAAATATGTTTACTCTTGAGACAAAACTGGAAGAGATGAGGAGGAAGAACTCAAAACTAGAAAGCTGCGCGCTCATGTCAAGAATAAAAAATTTGCCAGTAAGACAACAGTCACAAGTCATGGCCTGTTTAAATGCTTCAAAGCGGAAAAGCACGAAGGGTTTTAAGTACCAGCGCGAGTGGCTGCTCGAATGACTGATAATGCGGATGAGGAGCAAACGGCTTTATGAGCACCTGCGCAAGGAGAAGATCATGCTGCTGCCCGGCAAAACGTGTCTCCAACGGTACCTGCGCGGATATCGAAGCGGATTCGCCTTCAACAAACGGGTGTTTGCTGCCTTGAAGGAAAAATGCATATGCATGACGGAGCAGCAACGTCATGGCGGCATTATGATGGATGAAATTAAACTTTCCGAGAACCTGACGGTCAGTCACTACGGGAAAGTGAACGGTTTGGTGGACCTCGAAAAATTTTCATCTAGCTCCAGCTCAGAATTGGCGGATCATGCCCTAGTTGTTCTCTTCCAACCATTCACGGGAAAGTGGCACCAGGTGCTTGGCGTTTTCGCCTCGAAGGGGAACGTGAAAGCTGATGTGCTAGCAAAAATTACGGTGGAGGGTGTGATAATGGCAGAAAACGCCTCACTTTTTGTGGATTTCATAACAACATACGCTGCTAGCTGGAATCGTTCCATGTGGCGTGTTTTTGGAATTTCTGGGAAAGCAGGACAAGTTGTCTGCAAGTCGCCGTACCCTGTGGACAAGAACCGCTCCTTGCACTTCGTCTCCGATTTTCCCCATTTGGTGAATAATGTAAGAAACAGCTTGCTCCAGCACCCTTTAATAACTCCTCAGGGCGTGGCATCCATCAGTCACGTTGATGCCACATGGCAGCTAGATCAACGTAGCCATGTTGGCTTGAAGGCAATACCCAGGTGCACAAAGCTGTTGTAAGGCCCGACACATTCGAGAAGATGCGCGTAAATTATGCGTTTCGCTTGTTCTCTGATGATGTCCGGCGTGGTCTTTTCACGTATAGACAGCAGATTGAGCACAACCACGGTTCAGTTCACGCGACCGCAGAACTTGTCAAATTGATGCAGGAGATCATCAGCATCATGACTTCAAGATTTCCAGCTGCCGCCCTCCGCCCGAACTCTGCGAAAGCTCGGCGACTTCGTGACTTCCTCCGCTATCTTGATGAGTGGCAACGCTGTGCTCAGAAGGAGGGATTCTTATCAGGGAGCACTGCAGAAGGCCTCCGAGTCACGCTGTCGAGCACTCTTTCCCTCTTGGATTATCTCTCGTCCAAAATAGGCTACACGTACTTAATGACCGCCAGACTAAGCCAAGACATCTTGGAGCAACTGTTTGGGGTTTTGCAACAAATTACAGGAAGTAACGACCATCCAACCCCCGATCAGTTCTTGATCTCCATAAACGCTCTGGAGTTCATGAACTTGGCCAAGTCACCTGATTATGGGAATGTTTCACCCGGTCTACTAAGCAGCTTGCTTGACACCGATGATGTCATAGCAAAAGCAGAGACCCAGCAGAGGTATGTGGACGACTTACTGGACATAGGGAATGTGCAGGCGGCACACGAAATGCTCAGCGCTTGCCAGCTTGACAACGACCACAGCAGCCTGGTGGTAAGAAAAAGTGATTCGCGGCTGATTTTCTATTTGGCAGGATACGTGGCGCGAAAGTTTCTTTCAAAGACTAAATGTGCCGATTGTGCCTCTGTTTTGCTGGCATCGCCAGAAGCTCCCCTTCCGCCTGTGGCCGCTCTCACAGCCCACGTAAGCATGGGGAACTTAATATTCTCATCTGATGCTTTGAACAGTCTCGTGACATCTCTCGAGGAGACCATCAGTCACTGCTTCACAGTCACTGAACTGAGACGAGAAAGTCTCGGAGACTTCGCCTCTTTTCTGCAGCTCAAACATCCGCCTATGATCGCGGTTGTGAGGAGCATAAGATTGAGATCACTAACAGCGTCGTCAAGTTTTACTCTATCATGCGCCTCTACTTCTTGGTCAAGAGCAAGAACCTGGCCCGTGAAAACGCGCGAAAAAAAAGAAAACACCTGAAATTGAGACGCGTGCTTTGAACGCATAGGCATGATTTTGGGGTGTGTTACTTCACTGACTCAAAAACACTAATGTGTGCATGTCATTTATTGCACTTTCAAAAGTTCAGCTAGAAGATACCGTTTTGCAATACAAGCTTATGCACTCGTTTTATTTTATTTATTCGCAAGGTCTGCTTACGCCCATGCACACGCATAAATCACAGCTGAGCACTGTGTTAATATATATTCGCGTTGCCTTGTGATGGCGTGGAACATTTAATGAAAAAAAAATTAAGAACGAGGAAGTGACATAACAGTGTTTGGAGTTGCTTGCCTGAAAAATCGGGAACGCAGCAAACACGCTGTACGTAAAAAAACAGCCTTAAACTCGGCTCCCCCGCCTTTGTAATATGTTTACATCCCTTCCCTATTCCCTTAAGACAGCTTGTTTGCAATAAACTCATTTGCACTTGGAAAAAAGTGAAGCGAGTCGCTTTCTGTCATGCATGGCGACGGCCGGAGGAAACGGTCATGAACCGGGCTTTCGCTGGTGGCGCCACTGCGGCGTCATGAAGAAAAGGCACGCGTTACCTCCGCCGGTCGGCACACCCATATAGTTCCTTACACTATCTAGAGGGAAAGCTGAGGGCGCTGCACTTCAGCCACCATGGGCGCGCTAAGAATCATGGGCCGGTGTGCTACTTGTTGCGGGACAGTTGGTTTTTCTCGGGTACCTGGAGTGGCGTTACTGCGCTGTTTCTTTTTCGTCATCATCATCATTTGAAAGTGCGTACATACACCGCGAAAGCCATAGTAGCGAAGGCGCAAAAGCAGACTTCGCGAATAAACGGTTTCTGTTTCCCGAAATGCCACTAAAAACTTCCTTAAGTGATTGCACAACCATAAATATTTTTAGAAAGTTTTTCTGTTTCAAATTTTGCCTATTAAGTGCGAAATATTGGTATTTGTGCTGCTCAAAACTAAGCCAATAGGAGAAAGAGCCCGCGCTTATATTGGATAAATATCACACTGACATGCTGTTTCTCTCTCTTTTTGCAATTTATAGTCACAATATTCAATCTTAGGACATTATTTACGGTAGAAAAACGCTTATCTTTGCATTAGTTTTGGCCAAAAGTTGTAGTTCTGCACTCGGTAGCTCTCAGGGCCCATGATGCTTTGAGCGCCCATGGTGGCTGAACTGGCCATCTGGAAACTCCATGTAAACTCCCATAGACGGCAGCACAGCTTTCCCTCTAGGTAAGAGTAAGAAACTGTATGGGCACACCTACCCATCTACACACTGTACGATGGCTCTTTCTCCTATTGTCTTAGCTTTGAGCAGCACAAATACCAATATTTCACACTTAATAGGCACACTTTGAAAGGAAAAAAAAAACGTTTTGCAAATATTTATGGTTGCGAAATTACTTAAGGAGGTTTTTAGTGGCATTTCGGGAAACAGAAACCTTTTATTGGCAGTCTTAGCCACTGTAGCAGGCTGCTTTTGTGCCTTCGCTACTATGGCTATAGTGACTAGAATATATTGGCTAGTGTGCCGACCGAGGTCTCCTGGGTGGTACCGTGAGCGATGAATGCCGGCGGCCGCCGCCACGAGCGCTGTAAACTGGGTGGGTAGAGCAGAAATTACGTGGGAAGGGATAAGAAGTACGGAGGATGTCAAAGTATGCAAAGGATTAAGACAAGGCTGTCCTCTATCACCGGTGCTGTTCATGCTTTATATCATAAACCTGGAACGGAGGATACAAGACAGTAACCTAGGTTTTAACCTGTCATATAGATTAGGTGGAAAGGCGGTAGAGCAGCGCCTGCCCGGTTTGATGTATGCAGACGATATTGTGCTGCTAGCTGAGAGTCTGGAAGAATTGAAAACTCTAGTTAAGTATTGCGGAGACGAAGCGGACGCTCTGGGCTTCAGTTTCAGCGCAGTTAAGTCGGGTCTGATGATTTTCAACGGCGCAACTGATCAGGGTCTCAAACTACAAGACCATGAAATACCCAGAGTAGCAGAATATAAATATCTGGGGGTATGGGTAAACGAAGGATTGGCATACATTGGAAAGCATGAGCAATCACTTAAGGCCAAGGGGCGAAAGAATGCCGGGATAATGAAGCATAAGGCATTGTGGGGATACAATAGGTATGAGGTTTTGAGGGGTAATTGGAAAGGAATTATGGTGCCCGGACTTACTTTCGGAAATGCGGTTTTGTGCCTAAAATCAGAGGTGCAGTCGACATTAGAAATAAATCAGAGATCCGTTGGACGATTAGCACTAGGTGCCCACGGCAAAACTACAAATGAAGCAGTACAGGGAGATATGGGCTGGGCATCTTTCAAAGTACGGGAAGCTCAGAGTAAAATATTATATGATGAACGCCTGAGTTAGTTGGACAGTAACAGATGGGCAGCTAAAGTATTTAAATACCTATACTTAAAAAGCGTTGACTCACAATGAAAGAAAAGAACTAGGAAACCAACTGGTAAGTATGCTAGCCACAAGGACGGAGAAATAAAGAGCATTATAAGCAACAGGTGAAAAACACAGAAGGTAAAAATTGGATAAATTCGATGGAAAAGAAACTGAGTGTGGAATTATACCGAAAGTGGAAAATGCAGATCAGGAAGAAAGATTTCTTTGATAACTCAAGAGGCAGTGCCCTACGTTTTGAAGCTAGATCAGGGTGCCTTAGAACACGCAGCTACAAAAAGAAATTTAACAATGGAGATGACGCATGTGCTGTATGTGGAAACTACAGTGAAACAATTGACCAGATTATACTCGAATGTAATTGTATCCATCCATCCATCCATCCATCCATCCATCCATCCATCCATCCATCCATCCATCATCCATCCATCCATCCATCCATCCATCCATCCATCCATCCATCCATCCATCCATCCATCCATCCATCCATCCACCCACCCACCCACTCATCCATCCATCCATCCATCCATCCATCCATCCATCCATCCATCCATCCATCCATCCATCCATCCATCCATCCATCCATCCATCCGTCCGTCCGTCCGTCCGTCCGTCCATCCATCCATCCATCCATCCATCCATCCATCCATCCATCCATCCATCCATCCATCCATCCATCCATCCATCCATCCATCCATCCATCCATCCATCCATCCATCCATCCATCCATCCATCCATCCATCCATCCATACATACATATGCGAACAACACAGGAAACAAATTCACGCAACACTCCTCTTATGTATATGTAATAACAAACACAGGCACACGTGGCAGAATCGCATGAACAGCAGAGCACAATACGAGGAACCTTTACTTACAGCGGCTAAGGTACATCGCGACCTGTGATTGTACACAAGGTTTTGCCGAAGTCACCATCTTCTGAATGAAGAAGCTGATGAAGTTTTTTTTTTCTCAGATACACAATAGGCACGAGACGCGGCCGGTTCATCGGTAATGCCGCGCTTACGATGAAACATGCGCCCAATATATAACGGCATCCATATGACATATTTGTAGCGCAAAAGTACGATCGAGGGACACAGAAAAGGTACACAACACGGGTGCTGTCTGTAGCGCTTGATTGTGTACACTCTTTGTGCAACACACTGTCATAGAGCTCCGTATACCGACTCGCCCAAGTTTCCATCCTTGTGAATATGACTGCATGCCCTAAAAATCTTGCTCGCAAACAAAAGTAGCTGCCATTTACCTTCCGTTATTTCTATCGATGCTTCGTTCCCATTCCACGGAATGCGTACTTACGTAGCATCAGATAGCGCAGTAATACGTACGCTCCTTGTTCTAGCGGTAGCCCCGTTTGCCAACAAAGCAAGTCTTCTCTGTGCAGCACCGTTTTCTCTTAAGCATTTTGTTCTGCAGTTTAGTGAGAGGCACTGGGGAAACAACAATCAGGAACCGCGCTTCACCATTGGCGACACAGTAAAAAAAGAAGGGATACAGGCGAACACAGAACGCGCTCACAAAACGCGAAAAAAAAAAAAAACCGATGTAATCGTCGCCGAGCAGATAGAAGTGCGGAACGACTCGCATGAGCAAACACCTCCACCGTAAATAAACTGCCTGCACCTTCCTGAAAGCAAAAGACGCGCAGAAGCAGGTTTGGCACGCACACACAACACCAACAGATTGCCGTATTCCGAAGCGAGAAAACTGCGTCGTCTGCTCAGGTGGTACGGATGGATAGATGGACTATAGGAGCGTCCCCTTTGAAACGGGGTAGTAGCAGTAGCTATCATGCTCATTTTTCTCCCTATATCTTAATTATTGATTTAGATTGGTTAATTGATCCAGCATGCTATTTATTAAATTTTTGTCTCTATCATTACTAACATTATGTCACTTCTCTGCTTTTAAGCCACCAATCTTTCAGTCTTTTTTTGCTAGTTTCCACCGCCGGTTTATTCACCCGGCCACTGGTATCTCTAAACCCCAGAGCTTCAGGAACAGTGACTGCGCCTGGATCAAGTTCCGGATGGACACCATTACATTCGAGTATAATATGGTCAATTGTTTCACTGGAGTTACCACATACAGCACATGCGTCATCTTCATTGTTAAATTTCTTTTTGTAGCTGCGTGTTCTAAGGCACCCTGATCTAGCTTCAAAAAGTAGGGCACTGCCTCTTGAGTTGTCAAAGAAAGCTTCCTTCCTGATCTGCATTTTCCACTTTCGGTATAATTCCACACTGTTTCTTTTTCATCGAATTTATCCAATTTTTACCTTCTGTGTTTTTCACCTGTTGCTTAATGCTCTTTATTTCTCCGTCCTTGTGACTAGCATACTTACTAGATAGTTTCCTAGTTCTTTTCTTCCATTGTGAGTCAACGCTTTTTAAGTACAGGTATTTAAATACTTTAGCTGCCCATCTTTTACTGTCCAATTTCCTCAGGCGTTCCTCATATAATATTTCACTCCGAGCTTCCCGTACTTCGAAAGAAGCCCAGCCCATATCTCACTGTACCGCCTCATGTGTGGTTTTTCCGTGGGCACCTAGTGCTAATCGTCCAACGTCTCCCTTATTTATTTCTAATTTCGACTGTACCTCTGACTTTAGGCACAAAACCGCATTTCCGAATGTAAGTCCGGGCACCATAATTCCTTTCCAAATACCCCTCAAAACTTCATACCTGTTGTATTCCCACAATGCCCTATGCTTCATTATCCCGGCATTCCTTCGTCCTTTTGCCTTAAGTGATTGCTCATGCTTTCCATTGTATGCCAATCCTTCGTTTACCCATACCCCCAGATATTTGTATTCTGCTACTCTGGGTATTTCATGGCCTTGTATTTTATGACCCTGAACAGTTGAGCCGTTGAAAATCATCAGACCCGACTTAACTGCGCTAAAACTGAAGCTTGGAGCGTCCCCTTCGTCTCCGCAATACTTAACTAGAGTTTGCAATTCTTCGAGACTCTCAGCTAGCAGCACAATATCGTCTGCATACATCAAACCGGAGAGGCGCTGCTCTACCGCCTTTCCACCTAATCTACATGACAGGTTAAAACTTAGGTTACTGTCTTGTATCCTGCGTTCCAGGTTTATCATATAAAGCATGAACAGCAGCGGTACGGGATGGATGGATGGAATATAGGAGCGTCCCCTTTGAAACGGGGTGGTAGCAGCAGCTATTATGCTCATTTTTCTCCATATATCTTAATTATTGATCATTCTTTTCATTAAATTTTTCTTCCTACATTACTAACATTATGTCACTTCTCTGCTTTTAAGCCACCAATCTTCCAGTCGTTTTTTGCTAGTTTCCACCGCCGGTTTATTCACCCGGCTACTGGTATCTCTAAACCCCAAAGCTTCAGGAACAGTTACTGCGCCTGCATCAGCTTCCGGATGGATACCATTACATTCGAGTATGATATGGTCCATTGTTATACTGGAGTTTCCACATACAGCACATGTGTCATCTCCATTATCAAATTTCTTTTTGTAGCTGCGTGTTCTAAGGCACCCTGATCTAGCTTCAAAAAGTAGGGCACTGCCTCTTGAGTTATCAAATAAATCTTCCTTCCTAATCTGCATTTTCCACTTACGGTATAATTCCACACTCTGTTTCTTTTCCATCGATTTTATCCAATTTTTACCGTCTGTGTTTTTCACCTGTTGCTTAATGCTCTTTATTTCTCCGTCCTTGTGACTAGCATACTTACTAGTTAGTTTCCTAGTTCTTTTCCTCCATTGTGAGTCCACGCTTTTTAAGTACAGGTATTTAAATACTTTAGCTGCCCATCTGTTACTGTCCAATTTCCTCAGGCGTTCCTCATATAATATTTTACTCTGAGCTTCCCGTACTTCGAAAGATGCCCAGCCCATATCTCCCTGTACCGCCTCATTTGTAGTTTTGCCGTGGGCACCTAGTGCTAATCGTCCAACGGATCTCTGATTTATTTCTAATGTCGACTGTACCTCTGAATTTAGGCACAAAACCGCGTTTCCGAAAGTAAGTCCGGGCACCCTAATTCCTTTCCAAATACCCCTCAAAACCTCATACCTATTGTATCCCCACAATGCCTTATGCTTCATTATCCCGGCATTCCTTCGCCCTTTGGACTTAAGTGATTGCTCATGCTTTCCAATGTATGCCAATCCTTCGTTTACCCATACCCCCAGATATTTATATTCAGCTACTCTAGGTATTTCATGGCCTTGTGTATTTTAAGACCCTGATCAGTTGAGCCGTTGAAAATCATCAGACCCGACTTAACTGCGCTGAAACTGAAGCCTAGAGCGTCCCCTTCGTCTCCGCAATACTTAACTAGAGTTTGCAATTCTTCCAGACTCTCAGCTAGCAGCACAATATCGTCTGCATACATCAAACCGGGGAGGCGCTGCTCTACCGCCTTTCCACATAATCTATATGACAGGGTAAAACCTAGGTTACTGTCTTGTATCCTCCGTTCCAGGTTTATCATATAAAGCATGAACAGCACCGGTGATAGAGGACAACCTTGTCTTAATCCTTTGCATACTTTGACATCCTCCGTACTTCTTATCCCTTCCCACGTAATTTCTACTTTGTTATCCCGGTATATTTCCTCTAGGAACTATATTATCTCATAACCGATTCCTTCTTCTTTTAATATGTTTCACAGGAGTTCCCTGCTTACGTTGTCGTACGCCCCATTTCTGTCCAGGAAGGCCAAATACAAAGGTCTATTTTCCACTCTAGATATTTCGATGCATTGGGGAAGCACGAACAGGCTATCATCTAAGCGCCTACCATTTCTAAAGCCGTTCTGAAGTTCTCCGAGTATCTTGTTACTTTCTACCCATGCTTGCACCTTTAATTTAACCGCCTGCATGGCTAACCTGTACATAACAGATGTTATGGTAATCGGCCTGTAGGATTTTATGTGCATCCTGTCTCCTTTGCCTTTATAAATCAAATTCATTTTACTCTGCCGCCAGCTGTCCGGAATTTGCTTATTCGTTATGACTTTTTCCAGAGCTTTTAACAACATTTCCTTACTTTTTGGACTGAGTTCATTAATGGCAACGACGATAGTAGTGAACAATTGTAGTGTAGTCAAGAGGTTCGATGGTGGTGTATAATGAAGGTTTGGGGAGGACATCCACCGGCGCCCGGAAGCTTGTTCTCGGGCAAACGCATGAGGGCGCTCATTTCCGGGGATGTCCTCAAGCCCAGGAACCCATGTGATGGTGATGGCATCGGGAGGGGTAGGTAGAGTAGATAATATTTTAGCAGATGAGTGTGGGAGGGTTCCTCGCAGTAGGTATCTGTATGCTGTTTGGGAGTCTGTGCATATTGTGGTACCCTCCCGACAAGCAGCGCCCTCTGCCGCTAACAATTGGCTTTCATTGGAAACAGCGCCATCCTCGCCCATAGGGAAGCGCGGGTGCTCGTCACACTAGCCAGTATACTAGGCACTGTACTATGGCTTTTGCGGTCTATGTAGGCACCTTAACGTAGAGTTCCTTACACTAACTAGAGGGAAAGCTGAGGGTGCTGCACTTCAGCCAACATGGGTGCGCTAAGAATCATGGGCCGGTGGGCTACTTGTTGCGGGACAGTCGGTTTTTCTCGGGTACATGGAGTGGCGTTACTGTGATGCTTCTTTTTCGTCATCATCATCATCTGAAGGCATAGAGTTCCTTACATTAACTAGAGGAGGAGGAGGAGGAAAATACTTTATTTAAAAAAAATGTAAACACTCCCAGGAGGACATTTTAGTCCAGGAGCCCTCTGGCTGTTCCTTCTAGCTTAGCCCGCTCGACCAGCCGTAACTGATCTGCAGGTTGCGTGGCTAGAAGAGTAGCCTCCCAGGAGGAGGGGGTGGGGTATGACGGGAGGAACGCGGATGGGATCTGGGCATTCCCATAAGTAATGGTAGAGGGTGGGTGGGGTGGCGTTGCATGTGGTGCAGTATGGTGGGAAGTCCGTGGGGTGAAATATGTGGGCAAATTGAGGAGGTGGAAGCGAATGTGTTTGCAGTTGTCGCCAGTACGTGCTGTAGATGTGAGCAAGCGTGTGATGTGGGGGCGGGTACGTGGCACGGCAACGACGATAGTAGTGAACAATTGTAGTGTAGTCAAGAGGTTCGATGGTGGTGTATAATGAAGGTTTGGGGAGGACATCCACCGGCGCCCGGAAGCTTGTTCTCGGGCAAACGCATGAGGGCGCTCATTTCCGAGGATGTCCTCATGCCCAGGAACCCATGTGATGGTGATGGCATCGGGAGGGGTAGGTAGAGTAGATACTATTTTAGCAGATGAGTGTGGGAAGGTTCCTCGCAGTAGATATCTGTATGCTGTTTGGGAGTCTGTGCATATTTTGGTGTGCTGAGTCTGCAAGTTACTGATGTTTGCAATTGCGAGTGTAATGGCCAAGCCTTCGGCCTCGGAGATGCTAGTGCAGTGGATGGAGGCGACATTGAATGTTGAGCGGCGAATGTCCGTTAATACAGCAGTGCAGATGTGAGGAATGTCCGGATTGTGTGAAGCATCCGTGTATATGACGTCCTGGCGTGTAGAGTACTGTTTGGAAAAAATATGAGGCACGGGCTGCGCGACAACGTTTGTGGTGTTCGGGATCCATATTTCTTGGGAGGGGTTTGAGCTCGAGGAGGCTCCGCAGACGCGGAGGGATGGCTATATGAGTATGAGGTGAGGGATCACGGGTGCTGTAGCCCATTGAGCGCAAGAGATGAGTGCCTGTAGATGTTGTGCGGAGTCGACGTTGTTGGCTGAAGAGGTGCGCCTCTACGATCTCCTCAAAATTGTTATGAATGCCTAATTGATGGAGCCGAATCGTACTGGTATGACGAGGTAAATGGAGGGCAGCTTTAACGGCTGAGCGGTGTAGGACGTTAAGTTTATTGAATTGGGTTTTGGTGCCGCCTCAATCCTGCAGGCCCGCCAGAACAGCTGTCGCTGGTCTTGCGGGTTGTTGCGAATAAAACGGTCTCAGAAAGAATACAAATCAGTCCATAAGCCCATGGGCCACGGCAATCCTGTCGGCCCGCTCGATTAGCCGGCGTTGTTCGGCCAGCTCCGTGCGGGACAAGCCATCTTCCCAAGATGAGAGGGTGGGGTGAGGTGCAGGTGGAACGCCGCCGGGTGGCTTTGGGCAGGCCCAAACAGAATGATATAGTGTAGGTCGGTGTTGTTGGCAGGTGGGGCATTTATCTGGGTAGCGGGTGGGGAAGAACAAATGTTTGTGGTACAAATTTGTATACGTGTGAGTCTGCAGTTATCGCCATGCCATAGCTTCGGCCTTGGTGAGTGTTGGGTGCGGCGGTGGCAGAGTTCTTCTTTGTGTACGGTAATATAGTGTAATGTGGATGTAAGACTGTGGAACTGTGCTGGCGTCCTCTGTGTCTACTTACCCCTCCGCTTCCGTCGACAGCGCCCGGAAGGTTGCTGCTCGGGCGAGCGCGTGCGCACTCTCGTTGCCAGGAAGGGAGAAGTGACCAGGAGTCCAAACAATTTTAACAATGGGAAAGGTATCATAGGTGAGAGCACGCGTGAAGCCTCGAAAGATAATGTATTCTTCACGAAGGCGCGACACGCAGCTTGTGAATCTGTGATTATTGTGTATGTCGGACTGGTGGGATGTTTGTAACATGTGTCCATGTGGTGTATGAAGGTGAGTGCTACCGCTATGGCAGTCTCCTCAGCCGTCGTGCTCGAGTTCCTGCCACGAACGGAGCCCGTAATCTTAATTGAGCCGTTGGCGTCCGTAACAGCTAGTGCCATAGCGTCTGTGCCCGATGGATATCTCGTCGCGCCGACATATAAAACAGTTTGGACACCTCTGTACTGGCGCAGGAGTGCCTTGACTCTAGCGGTCCTACGACCAGTGTGGAGTGCGGGGTCCATAATCTTTGGGACTGGCGCGACCCTGATCTTAGCTGCCAGTTGGGGCGAGATGGCATGGTACCTCTGTTGCAGCAGTGTTGTCGGCTCCGGGTAGCCTAGTCTACGGACAACAGTCCGGCCCACTCTAGTGTCTCGAAGGCGCGTGAGTTGGCCATTCCTTTGAGCTTCTATCAGCTCTTCTGCGGTGTTGTGGAGGCCAAGCTGAAGCAGGCGATGCGTCGAGGTGTACGGAGGAAGTCCGAGGGCTGTCTTTACTGCCGATCGTAGAAAGATGTTCAGATGACTGAATTCAGTTCGATTGAACTTGTGATAAGGGGCGTGAAACGTCATACGGCTGATTAATAGTGCCTGCACGATTCACATGGTATCCCTTTCCTTGAGCCCTCCACGTCTGTTGGAAATACGGCGGATCAATTGCGCCACCTGCGCGAATTGCTTCTTCAGCAGCTGTATAGTGTAGGTCGCTCTGCCGTTGCTCTGCAGATACAGGCCCAGTACCCTTAGTCGATCCACTCTAGGGATGGGAATTCCTTCGAGATGCAAATCGATTTCCCGGTCGACTACTTGGGTCCTCGCTCGTGCACGAATCACAAGCAGTTCTGATTTCTCAGCCGCGCATGTAAGCCCGCGCTCAGTTGCGCACTGCTGTGTCATCTCAATTGCTTCTTGAAGGCTGTCTTGGATGTGGCCGTCAGAGCCTTTGGTGATCCATAACGTGATGTCATCAGCATAGAGCGCATGATGCAGATCAGGAATTCTTGACAGCAGCGGAGGAAGTCCTGCTATCGCCACGTTGAACAATGTGGGCGACAACACCGAACCCTGTGGGGTGCCTCGACCTGTGAGACGTATCGGTTCAGAGCGTACGTCTCCGATACCCAGGGTAGCAGTTCGATCCATGAGGAAAGCCCTAACGTAATAAGTTCGTTGACCACAATGTGAACTCGCTAGTCCCACCAAGATGGCATCGTGCGACACGTTGTCAAAGGCCCCCTTAAGGTCTAAGGCCAGGACAGCACGGGCCTGGGCCCTGCCGGGATGATCGATCACTTCCTCTTTAAGCTGAAGATGAACATCCTGAGAAGAGAGATGCGGCCGGAACCCGAACATGGTGTCAGGGAAGAAGACGTTGGTTTCCAAGTGTGGTTGCAGCCGCCGGAGCACTACATGCTCCATCAGTTTCCCAACACACGACATCAAGGATGTGGGTCGAACATTCTGAAGGGCGAGCTGCTTGCCTGGTTTCGGAATTAAATTTATGTCAGCATGACGCCATTCTTGCGGGAGTGTACCGGTCTTCCATACGTCATTATAATAACTGGTCAAGGCAGTTATTGATTCGTCGTCAAGGTTCTGGAGCATCTTATATGTAATACCGTCCGCCCCAGGGACAGTGCTCTTTCTCGGGCTCGCGAGTACTGCTCGAACCTCTGATTCCGTGATGTCCTCCTCCAGGGGTGAATACTCATTTTGATGAGGGTAGTCTCTATATTGCGGTCTGGGACCCGTCAGTATATAGCGCGCCTCCAGGGCATGCAGCAGTGCAGTGCTATCTTTCGCTTCTTATGGAGGAGTTTGGCAACCGCTTTAGAGGTTTCCTCTTTGGTTTTGGATGGGTCCAGAAGGCCTCGGAGGAGTGACCACGTTTTGGCCGTTCCGAGTATTCCCTGCAGCCTTGTGCAGAGCCTGTGCCAGTTGGAACTCGTGAGCTCTTCCGCATAGCACTCGGCCGCAATTGTAATTTCCGCTATACGTTTCCGTAGCTTGCGATTGTGTCGCTGCTTCCGCCATCTTCGGACAAGTCCTATTCGAGCTTCCCACAGAGGGAGGAGGTGCGGGTCGATCTCAGGTGCCTTTTCAGTGGCCTTCACTACGGAGGTGGCGTTCTTTAAATCCATCTGAAGCTGTCTCACCCATTCAGCCAAAGGGAGTCGCTCGCCTTCTTTCAAAGCAAGTCTTTGTTTTCGGAAAGCGTCCCAGTCCGTGAGGCGCAGCTGACGACCAGACACGCGGCCCACTCTCACTTGCATTGCCGTCTCAAGGATAAAATGGTCACTGCCTATAGACTCTTCTAGGTTGGTCCACGTGCACGGATGTTGCGTGCGAACTAGTGTCAGGTCCGGGCTAGTGTCCCGGTTCACGCTGTTGCCCATACGGGTCGGATGGTCGGTTTCAGTCATAAGAGTCAGTTGGGTGCGGGCAATAGCTAGGGCCAACTTACGGCGCTTGGGAGTTTCGGTTTTGGAGCCCCACAAAGGATGGGACGCATTGAAATCACCCATAATTAGTAAAGAATTCTCACGTGGCTTCACAATCTTGAGGGCGTCATGAAAGAGCTCTTCAAATACGTCCCTCTTGCCCTTTTTGGGAGGACTGTACACATTCAACACAAATACACTGCCATGGCCTCTTTCTCTAGGCAGGAGCTCGAGCAAAACGTGTGAAATGTGTGAGTGTTGTGTCATTGAGCAATCAATCGCGGTCATATCATTGTTAACCAAAATGGCTACCCGTGGTGTTTCGTAGGGATCCAATATTTGTTGCGTGAATGTTGAATATCCTTTGAGTGTTGGTGTGCAGTTCGTTTCTTGGAGGGCGATAACATCTGGTTTGCGTCCGCGAGACTCTACGAGTTGCTGCAGACCTGCCTTTTTCTGACGAAAGCCTCTGGAATTCCACTGCCATGCAACCATGGTAGAAGCCGGTGGTGCACTTTTTGACTGTCGTTTGTGCTTAAAGGCCCACTGTCCACCCTCCGGTCGAAAATATTTTCTTCCCCGGTGACTGTCAGACTTCGCCCCTAGAACGCAAGGCCGCAAAATGTTTTTGAAAAGAGTAACTAATAACGCAGTTACAGCCACCGCAATCACCCGATTCTGTCATGCCTCTCTCCTTCCGTTCCCTCGCAAAGGTTTTTCACTCTCCTGCCCGAGGTCGTCTAGCCTCCGCAATACAAATTCCCCTTCCTCCTCCGCATCTGGCGGGAGGTGGGGTGTGGCTCTCCGCGAGCGCGAAAAAAAAAACGGTCGAGGGGGTGCGCGCCGCTGTATTCAGTCTGGTCGTGGCGAGGGAAAAGTGCGCTGCGAGCGGTAGACACCCATCCTTCTCCCGTCAGTCAGCGAGACGGACCAATGGACATCGTTCGCGGTACGTAAGTCATTGCTGTGGCCCGTCGGGCCAGCGCAGGAAACGGGGAAGCTGGCTTCCCAGAGGAGAGCATGAGAGAGCTTTGAATTGTATTTTCGATGCTTTGCGGCTCTCGTGTCACTGTAGCATTTTGCACAGACTATCTCCGGTACCTGATCGAAACACTGGGCTCCTTTGATTAAAAGGGCCTTCCCTGGACAGTGGCTCTTTAAGGTGTCCCGCCATAATTAGTTCGGGCGCGAACACGGGCTACCTTATCCCTTAAAATTGAGCACGTTCCGTGGCCAGCAGGATGGTTCGAAATTTGCCCGGCTTCACGGCATGCGGCGCAACAAACAGCGGAGTCCCGCACACGTACACTGCAAGATGTGACGCGGTGACGTCCAGCACAGCGTGTGCAGACAGCTTTTGAGAGGTCGTCCGCATGCGGGCAGCGGCTCAGCCCATGACCATACTCTGAGCAGTGCGTGCAAAGGGGAACGTGCAAATCCTCAAAGACTGCGATTGTCGTCCAGCCTACAATGACACTTCTGGCTGCCATCAGGCGGCGAAACGCAGCCGGGTCCACTTCAGTTATATGTGCATAAGTTCCGCCTCTTTCTTTATACGAAACACGCACCTTACAAGTGGCAGGGTACAGCTGCAGCGATTGGTTCCGGTGGTTTAGGGCAGCAATCAGGTCGTCCGTGCTAACGCCCGCGTCCACTCCGGCAAGTTTCACATGAGGATTTCTCTACTGTGGCACTCGAACAGCTATCGAAGTGCAGGTCACCTCAGTACGGTTGATCGCCTCCTTAATGCGTTCGAGGTCTGAGCGATCTTTGGAAACGACTGTGACCCCGCGCCGAGTGCGTCGCAAAGTGACGGCTCCGATGCCTTCAGCCTCAGGATCGATGTTAGCCTTGAGCACGGTGTCCATATTACGGCCTGCAGAGTCGGAGGGCTGGATAGGTGACAAAAACATGTCGTGATCAGGGCTGGGGATCACAGAGGACAAGGTGCCAAAAGAGTCAATAGGACCAGCAGACGGAGTTACAGGGACGCAGCTGGCGGCATCCGAAGTATCCTGAGTAGGCTGCTCGCGCACCACGGACGCAAAGGATCGAGGAGCCGCTGTTCTACTTCGGAGGGCCCGCAAATCTTCCACAGCCTCCGTGAGCCGCACTCGTTGCTCCGCAACCAATGATTTGAGGGCCTCAACTTCGCGGTCTCTTTCGCGTAAAGTGGCGAAAAGGACATCTGAACGTCCACGCTCGCCAACTGCAACAGCGAAGAACCTTGATGATTCTCGGTATAGCTCGCTGACGGCCGTGATAAGCTCTGCACGAACAGTGGCCTGTACTTTGTGCAGTGGGTTCAAGATCGTTGCTATTATACCCTCGTGGAGGACCATGGCCTTCGCAGAACTGTCGAGTTGAATACGGTCCGGGAGAACAGACGCCGAGTCCGGAGAAGACTGATGTGTGTTACCGGCAAGTGCATCATGCGATAGAGCCCGCAGCTCAGAGTTCAGGGAAGAATGAGGGTCGTGGTGATGCGTCTGCAGTTGTCCAGGTGGTACAGGTTCGTCCCGAGAGCCAGAGCTCCCCGCCAGGCCTAGGCCACCAGAGGCGTCTGCAGGGCTTGGTGACCGGCTGTGGATTCCGTTCGAGGCGGCCATGCTAGGCCTCACTGGTAAGAGGCCCTGTGGCCTGCGGCCACCGGGGACGAGCTGCCCTTCAACGAAGCTAGGGCTGTGCCAGGGTGAGCCCTACAAAAGGTCCTTGTTCAGCGACAAAAGCCGCTGAAGGCGAATAATAAGTTAAACACAGCGAATAAATCCAGGGTACGTGGAGTGGCGTTACTGCGATGTTTCTTTTTTGTCCTTGAGGCCATGATTGCGGCTTGAAATGCGACGAATGAGATGTGTTATCTGGTTGATTTGGCGCTGCAGGAGGTGTATGGTGTAGGTGGCTCTAGTGTCCTGTTGAATGTGGAGACCCAGCAGTCGGAGCCATGATACGTTGGGTATCGGGGCGTTGTCAAGGAGTACGTTGATGGTTGGGGCACGTGGGGAAGGCTTGATGACTAGGAGCTCAGATTTCTGCGGTGCACACGCAAGACCTATAGCCTGTGTATATGTGTGGATGGCATCTGTTGCGAGTTGTAAAGTTTGTTCAACTTGGCCAGGGCAACCCTTAGTAGTCCATAGCGTGATGCCGTCTGCGTATATTGCGTGCTGAAGGTCAGGTATAGTTTCGAGTATCCGGGCTAAGGGAGTTAGGGCGATGTAAAGAGGATGGGTGAGAGGACTGAGCCCTGCGGTGTGCCTCGGTTGGGTAAGTAGATGGTCGGGGAGGTGCAGGACCCGAGTGTGATATGAGCCGTGCGTTTGGTTAGGAATGCCTCAACGTAGCGCCAGATGCGTAGCCCGCAGTTAGTTGTGGCAAGGGTAGACAGAATGTGGTCATGGCTCACGTTATCAATTGCCTTTTGTATATCAAGTGCAAGTATGGCCCATGTGGCATGTTTATGGAGGGTATTGTTTAGGATGGTCTCTTTCAGGTGCAGTAGAATGTCGTGGGTGCAGAGATGTGGGCGGAAGCCGAATTGAGAGTGAGCAAAAAAACCGGTAGATTCGAGTTCATGTTGAAGCCGACTAAGGATTACTTGTTCATAGAGTTTGCCAAGACAACTTGGGAGAGAAATGGGACGTAGATTGTCTAAAGAAAGGGGTTTTCCGGTCTTAGGGTTGAAGTTGATTGCAGCGTGTTTCCAAGAGTCTGGTAAAGTACCCTCCCTCCAATGTTGGTTGTAGTAAGCTGTGAGTTGAGGAAGAGATGTATCATCAAGGTTTCGAAGGAGTTTGTATGTAATTTGGTCGGGCCCGGGTGCGGTGCTACGAGTGATGTGGGCGAGGGTGGACCGTACCTCCGCGGTGGTTATGTCCTCATCTAGCCTTGGGTTAGGTGGGGGAGGGGATGGGGGCGTGGAAGAAGGTGGGAGGGGGGCGAAATGTATCGCTGTGTAAGGTATTGAAGGATGTCTGTGCCTTGGTGTGCTGTAGTGTGAATGAGGCGGTGCATGTTGAGGGAAAGCTGAGGGATCTGCACTTAAGCCACCATGGGCGCGCTAAGAATCATGGGCCGGTGTGCTACTTGTTGCGGGACAGTCGGTTTTCTCGAGTACGTGGAGTGGCGTTACTGCGATGTTTCGTTTTCGTCATCATCATCTTCATTGGAAGGAGCGTACATAGGCCGCGAAAGCCATAGTAGCGAAGGCGCAAAAGCAGACGTCGCCAATAAATGGTTTCTGTTTCCCGAAATGCCACTAAAACTCCCTTAAGTCATTGCACAACCATAAATATTTTCATAATGTTTTTTTATTTCAAAGTATGCCTATCAAGTGCGAAATATTGGTATTTGTGCTGTTCAAAACTAAGCCATAGGAGAAAGAGCCATCGCTTATATTGGATAAATATCACACTGACATGCTGTTTCTCTCTGTTTTTGCAATTTATAGTCACAATATTCAATGTTAGGACATTATTTACGGTCATAGAGTTTCTTGCTCTCACCTAGAGGGAAAGCTGTGCTGCCGTCTATGGGCGTTTACATGGAGTTTCCAGATGGCCAGTTCAGCCACCATGGGCGCTCAAAGCATCATGGGCCGGAGAGCTACCGAGTGCAGAACTACAACTTTTGTCCAAACCTAATGCAAAGATAAACGTTGTTCTACAGTGAATAATGTCCTAACATTGAATATTGTGACTATAAATTACAAAAAGAGAGAGAAACAGAATGCCAGTGTGAGATTTATCCAATATAAGCGATGGCTCTTTCTCCTATTGGCTTAGTTTTGAGCAGCACAAATACCAATATTTCGCAGTTAATAGGCAAACTTTAAAATAAAAAATGTTATGAAAGTATTTATTGTTGTGCAATCACGTATGGAAGTTTTTAGTGGCCTTTCGGGAAACAGAAACCATTTACTGGCGACGTCTGCTTTTGCGCCTTCGCTACTATGGATTTCGCGGTCTATGTACGCACCTTCAGATGATGATGATAACGAAAAAGAAACATCGCAGTAACGCCACTCCACGTACCCGATAAAAACCGACTGTCCCGCAACAAGTAGTACACCGGCCCATGATTCTTAGCGCGCCCATGGTGGCTGAAGTGCAGCGCCCTCAGCTTTCCTTCTAGTTAGTGTAAGGAACTCTATGTTTACGGTAGAACAACGTTTATCTTTGCATTACTTTTGGCCAAAAGTTGTAGTTCTGCACAACGTTACTAGAACAAACTCAGTTTCACAGCTCCGCCCGGATAGGTGTCCCAAGTGGCGGTCGTGAGAACTAGCGGCGCTGCAGTCGACTCTTGCTCCTTGCCGGGCACGTTGTCTGCTACACGCTGCGCGGAAGCATGGAGAGGCCGGCACACACTTAGCTGTTACGTGTTGCCATGGAGTTGTCAGATGGGGGGAGGTTTGGTTGCATAAGGCTCCGCGCCTCAAGGTATCACATAACCGATCGATGTGTTGCCGTTGCACTTATATCGCTGTAGTAAAATTATAAATACTCTTGCTCCCTCGCCGCCACTCTCTGCCCCGCGGCTGCCAGCGTCGGCGGCTGTAGCGGTCGTCTTAAACACGTACCCGCGCCAGTCACTGCGCGTCGGCTGCTTTTGGCCTAATTCTTTCTTTTTATATTTTGCGACATCGGTACTTTCCATGCCGACCTGCTTTGCCCAGGGTGCAAAAGTGGGTATCGAAATGAAGACTCGAAAGGCCGTCATTTCTTCGCGCCACCGAAAGTCCCTATCGAATTTAAAAGATGGGAGCAAGCCCTTCAGAGAAAATATCAAAAACTGACTTCGAAATACAAGGTTTGTGATCTGCACTTCGAAGAGGAAGACGTCCTAAAGACCTATCGGCATATAATTCAAGGTAAGGAAGTAATTTTGGATAGAGGGAAATGGATGTTGGCACCAGGCGCTCTACCAAGGGTTTTTCTTTCATTGCCAGCACACATTTCAAAACCGAAGCTTTCTAGACCGAAAAGAAAGTCACCAAAGGATCGCGCTTCCACATGTGTTTCGACAGTGGTGTCGGAACCTACAAAACTCCGTATCAGAGCAGCACGAACAGGACAGCAGCACTGAACAAACGGACTCGGACTTTAATCTCGATTTCCTAGAATCTGTAACTTTGGCAACAACTAAATGGAAATTTGAGTACTTTCGCGATGAGGAGACAGATGAAAGATGCGGGCTGTTTTACACTCATTGTCTAGTTCGAGGAAACTTGCTAGTTGAAAAGACTTTTGTGATCGACGAGCGGTTGCCATGTGCAATGAACGCGTACACCGGTAAAGTGCACAAAAAGGTCATATAATGTGCGAAGGGTTGGATAGGTAGATCTTCTTAAGCAGGCCAGTGAAATGAAATTGTATGAGGGGGCCGAAGTTCAGAGCTTATGCGAAGAGCAAATGCATCATAAAAACTGCTCTGTGTTAACAATTCGCGACAAGTTTGTTCTAATTATTTAAGGCTGCGCAGAAAACTTCGGCGAGAAAGAGGGTCAGAAAAAAGAAAACGACTTCAACAACTGAAGACCATGACTGCTAAGAAAAGCACTTCTACGAGCTTCGGCAGCAAACAAGAGCAAACAAGAAAAAGAAAGAAGAAACAGCGCAGGTAAAAGAAAACCTCGAAAAGAACTCGGAAGAAGATTTAGAGCGGCGTGGAGCTTGCAGAAAAAGTCAGAGTAGCAAGGAAAAAGGCCAAGCTGCTCTGACGGAGTCTCGCTCTCTGCAGTTGTGCTTACTATCAATACACGTTCAATCATTATATATATATATATATATATATATATATATATATATATATATATATATATATATATATACGTTGATTGTGATGTTTATATATAAATAAGAATGTGTGCAATCGTATTCGCTGTATAACTGTCGAATTATTCTATGTCTAAATGCTCATTCAGCCCCATAGGTGAGTACAGGAAAGATGCAACTGTTGTATACTTTCCTATTGAGCGATACCGGTAAGCTGCTAGTCATAATCTGCGAGTGCTTGCCAAATGCGCTCCATCCCAATCTTATTCTTCTTATTTCCTTTTCATGGTTCGGATCTGCGGTTACTACCTGTCCTAAGTAGACATATTCGCCTACTACCAGTATTTCGCTACCTAATGTAAACTGCTGTTCCTTCCCGAGGCTGTTGAACATTACCTTAGTCTTCTGCATATTGATTTTCAAGCCTACCTTTCTACTTTTTCTGTCTAGGTCATCAATCATTATTTGCAGTTCATCCCCCGAGTTGCTTAGCAAGGCAATGCCATCAGCAAATCGCAGATTACTGAGGTATTCTCCACCTACCCTTATCCCTAACTGCTCCCATTCCAAGTCTCTGAATACTTTCTCTAAACAAGCTGTGAATAGTACTGGGAAGATTGTGTCTCCTTGCCTAACACCTTTCTTTATGGGAATTTTGTTACTTTCTTTATGCAGAACTATGGTTTCTGTGCAGCCACTATATATATCTTCCAGCACTTTCACGTACGGCTCGTCTACCCCCTGATTTCGCAATGCCTGCATCACCGCCGAGGTTTCAACTGACTCAAATGCTTTTTCGTAATCAATAAATGCTATGTATAAGGGCTGGTTATATTCCGAGCATTTTTCTATCACCTAATTGATGGTACGGATATGATTGATAGTAGAGTACTGTTTCCAAAAACCTGCTTAATCCTTTGCTTGATTGCAGTCTAAGGTTGTCCTGATTCTATTAGCGACTACCTTAATAAATACCATATACGTAACAGACGGTAGGCTGATTGGTCTGTAATTTTTAAGGTCCTTAGAGTCCCCTTTCTTATGAATGAGGATAATGTTTGCATTCTTCCATGGTTCCGGTACCGTCGATGACACCAGGCACTGCGTATACAGGGCGGCCAGCTTTTCTAACACGATATCCCCTCCGTCCTTCAGCAAATCTGTAGTTATCTGATCCTCTCCAGCTAATTTCCCCCTTTTCATAGTTTCTAATGCTTTCTTGACCTCGTCCTTCGTAACTAGTGGAACGTCTGACTGTTTTTCCCTACTATCAATCTCCTTACGATCCTGACTACTTTGGCTACTGTAGAGATCTGTATAGAACTCCTCGGCTACTTTGACTATCTTTTCCATATTAGTGATGACGTTGCGCGCCTTGTCCCTTATCGCATACATCTGGTTTTTGCCTATGCCCGATTTCTTCTTTACCGCTTTAAGGTTTCCCCCGTTCTTTACAGCATGTTCAATTTTCTCCATGTTATACTTCCTTATATCAGCCACCTTGCGCTTATTGATTAACCTTGATATCTCGGCCAATTCGATCTGGTCAGTTGAATTGGAAGATTTCATACTCTGGCGTTTCTTAATCAAATCTTTCGTCTCCTTAGACAGCTTACCGGTATCCTCTCTAACTATCCTACCGCCTACTTCTACCGCGCACTCAGTAATGATATCTCTGAAATTATTGTTCCTTGCCTGTAGGATAATATCGCCATCCTCAGTTAGAGCTGAATACCTATTCTGTAGCGAGATCCTGAACTCTTCCGCCCTCCCCCTCACCGCTAATTCGTTGATGGGTTTCTTTCTTACTAATCTGTCGCGTTCCTTCTTCAGATTTAGGCTAATTTGGGACCTCACCATCCTGTGGTCACTGCATCGCACTTTCCCAATTACCTGTACATCTTGCATAATGGCAGGGGTTGAACACATTATGAAGTCGATTTCATTTTTAGTCTCTCCGTTAGGACTTTTCCATGTCCATTTCCGGTTCTTCCGTTTGCTGAAGAAGGTATTCATGATTCGTAAGTTATTGCGCTCTGCAATCTCAACTAGTAACTCCCCCCTGCTATTCCTAGAACCAATGCCATAGTCACCTACTGCCTTGTCTCCTACCTGTTTTTTCCCTACCTTGGCATTGAAGTCGCCCATTAGTACAGTATACTGCGTCTTTACTTTTCGCATTGCGGATTCTACATCTTCATAGAAGCGTTCAACTGCCTGGTCATCATAACTACATGTAGGTGCATAGGCCTGTACAACCTTCAATTTATACCGCTTATTAAGCCTAATTACGATGCCTGCAACCCTCTCATTAATACTATAGAATTCATCTATATTACCCACTATATACTTATTGACAAGGAAACCTACTCCTTTTTGTCGCCTCTCTGGTAAACCTCCATACGTTTCAATAAGTGGCCGAATATATACGTCTATATATGTCCAGCAAACTCAGAAAAAGATTGTACCCTACGAATCCCCACTCGGTATCCATTTTATCCACACACACACACACACACACACACACACACACACACACACACACACACACACACACACACACACACACACACACACACACACACACACACACACACACACACACACACACACACACACACACACACACACACACACACACACACACACACACACACACACACACACACACACACACACACACACACACACACACACACACACACACACACACACACACACACACACACACACACACACACACACACACACACACACACACACACACACACACACACACACACACACACACACACACACACACACACACACACACACACACACACACACACACACACACACACACACACACACACACACACACACACACACACACACACACACACACACACACACACACACACACACACACACACACACACACACACACACACACACACACACACACACACACACACACACACACACACACACACACACACACACACACACACACACACACACACACACACACACACACACACACACACACACACACACACACACACACACACACACACACACACACACACACACACACACACACACACACACACACACACACACACACACACACACACACACACACACACACACACACACACACACACACACACACACACACACACACACACACACACACACACACACACACACACACACACACACACACACACACACACACACACACACACACACACACACACACACACACACACACACACACACACACACACACACACACACACACACACACACACGCACGCACGCACGCACGCACGCACGCACGCACGCACGCACACACACACACACACACACACACACACCCCGCCGGGGTGGCGCAGTGGTTACGGCGCTCGACTACTGTTCCCAAGGACGCGGGATCGAATCCCGGCCTCGGCGGCAGCTTTTCGTTGGAGGCGAAAAGCAAGGCGTCCGTGTGCTGTGCGATATCAGTGCACGTTAAAGAACCCCAGGTGGTCGAATTTTCCGGAGTCCTCCACTACGGCGTCTCTCATAGCCTGAGTTGCTTTGGGACGTTAAACCCCACAAACCAACCAACCAACCAACCAACCAACGCACGCACACACACACACACACACACACACACACACACACACACACACACACACACACACACACACACACACACACACACACACACACACACACACACACACACACACACACACACACACACACACACACACACACACACACACACACACACACACACACAAGCCCTGGCGACACAGTAAAAAAAGAAGGGATACAGGCGAACACAGAACGCGCGCACAAAATGCGAAAAAAAAAACCGATTTACTCGTCGCCGAGCTGGTAGAAGTGCGGAACGACTCGCATGAGCAAACACCTCCACCGCAAATAAACTGCCTGCACCTTCCTGAAAGCAAAAGACGCGCAGAAGCAGGTTTGACGCGCACACACAACACCAACAGATTGCCGTATTCCGAAGCGAGAAAACTGCGTCGTCTGCTCAGGTGGTACGGATGGATGGATGGAATATAGGAGCGTCCCCTTTGGATCGGGGCGGTAGCAGTAGCTATCAAGTTATTTTTCTCCCTATATTGTAATTATTGTTTTAGATTGGTTAACTATACCACTATTCTATTTATTGAATTTTTGTTTCTACATTATTAACATTATGTCCCTTTTCTGCATTTAAGCCACCAATCTTCTAGTCGTTTTTTGCTAGCTTCCACTGCCGGTTTCTTCGCCTATCCACTGGTATCTCTAAACCCCAGAGCTTCAGGAACAGTGATTGCGCCTGCATCGACGTCCGGATAGATACCATTACATTCGAGTATAATATGGTCAATTGTTTCACTGGAGTTACCACATACACCACATGTGTCATCTTCATTGTTAAATTTTTTTTGTAGCTCTGCGTGTTCTAAGGCACCCTGATCTAGCTTCAAAAAGTAGGGCACTGCCTCTTGAGTTATAAAAGAAAGCTTCCTTCCTGATCTGCCTTTTCCACTTTCGGTATAGTTCCACACAGTTTCTTTTCTATCGAATTTATCCAATTTTTACCTTCTGTGTTTTTCACCCGTTGCTTAACACTCTATTTCTTCGTCCTTGTGACCAGCATATTCACTGGTTAGTTTCCTAGTTCTTTTCCTCGATTTTGAGTCAACGCTTTTTAGGTATAGGTATTTAAATACTTTAGTTGCCCATCTGTTACTATCCAATTTTCTCAGACTTTCCTCATATAATATTTTACTCTGTGCTTCCCGTACCTCGAAAGACTAATGTGACGAATGCGCGCTCATGTGACCCCAAATTCATTTCTGTCCAAAAGTTGCATTAACCAATATATATTAATTATCGAGCTGACTTCGACTAATTTGGCGCATCTCGTTTAACGTTAACATAGAAAGACGGGCTAGTTGGTCTTGATGTGTAGAGTGCATATTTTGTGAGCGTAAAATTAATGACAGGACTAAAGGAGAAAGACAAGGGACAAGGGACAGTTGAAGTTCAGCGTTTGTCCCTTGTCTTTCTCCTTTAGTCCTGTCTTTAATTTTACGCTCACAAAATATGCACTCTACTTCTCTTTTAACGTCACTCGTTTAAAAGCGCTTTTCTATGAACTGTCCAGAAAACTTTCATGGGGCGGCGGAGTACAGCAGACCAATATGGCCAGACAGCCTAATTACACTATCTGACAATGGAACTGCCGAAGATTCTGCAAGAAACGAGCAGTGCTACAGAAATTCAATAATAACAAAGCTGACCTCGATTTAATAGCTTTACAAGAAACTAAGGCTAATGCTAAAACCTCTATTTACCAACATTTCGGATCAGGTGATGAACTGCTTGGTGTCACAACTCTCATGAAAAGAAGCATGACCGCGATCCAACACGACACAGAGATTCAGGACATTAAACACATGCTCGTAGAAGTTGTCCCATCGAAGAAGCCTGATCAGGATTTTCGTCTTAAATATATACAGCAGCCCGAAGCTGCGAAAAGCAATCTTGGGATCACTCTTTCAGAAAACCCTGCGTCTCACTGGCGCCCGCATGTTCCTGATAGTGGGGTATTTTAATGCCAAACACCACGCATGGGGATACGACGTGGAGGACGTGAAAGGACGCAAACTGTGGATTCAGGCCCAGTAATACGGACTGATGCTACTCACGTATTCGCCCCGCTCCCCCCCCCCCCCCCCCCACACACAAACACACTCAGGACCGGTAACAACCTAACAAAATATATTACCGATCTCACATTCATCAAAAACATAGGTTACGAGACCTGGATTAATACCGAGGGGAATCTAGGCAGCGATTATTTCATTTTAGAAACTGCCCACAAGCAGTCCCTGTAAGGGTAAAAACACTAATTCCCTCACTGGTCGAATGGGGAACAACCAGAAAGGAGAGACCCGAATGCGACACTACCGGGGCAGAAATCTTAGACATAGCGCAGTGGGCGAGCGACATTCGTCAAGATGTCAGGTCGGCCTCCAAGACACAGAAATGGGCGGATGAACTGGAAATAGCCGATATCAAATTTCTCCACATGTGGGAGGCTAAGATATAGAAAAGCGGCTCAGGAAGCGGAAATGGAATCGAAACTTAAAGGGCAACTCAAGCGGTTTTAGAATTCCCCTAAATTAAAGGAGTCGAATGTGTGAAGGGTATATCAGGTTAAATCATGCCAAACTGGTTCGCGCTATATCATTTAAATTGACGACGTAATCGTTGAATAAAACAATTTCGGCATTCAGGCTTCTCCACAGTACACGGTTACAAGTAGAAACACTAATGATGACGTTATTTGTACAGCTGATGCAATTCCAACTCAGAAACGTTTGCTCTGAGGAAGAAGACCAACGCCAACGAATGCAAAGGTCGCGATGTTTTGTTCGGCGGCATAGGGTGACTCACAGAAAGAATTGGCTAAAGCTGTTGAAATTCTAAACATCACCCATAACGACATCATCGTCTAGTTCCACCGCTCGGCAGCAATGCTTTGAGGAGAAGCATAAAAATTGTAACAATTTTAACGCTAGATTACGTCATAACTTTAAATGGTAGCCCAAAACCACTTCGGGAGCCTAATCTACAAGTTTCATATATTCTAATGCGCGCATCTCGGAAAATTGCCAAAACACCACTCCGGCTTCCCTTTAAGAAAGCGGATCGCCAAGCTCAATAAGTAAATTGGGGGGCGGGCATGCGGCGCAGCTAGCTGAGCAAAACTGGGAGTCCACATGCGACCGGCTGGAAGGTATATAGGGCTTCCACGAACATGGAATCTCTTCCGACACTTATTACAAGCGGACAGCAGCCATACCATCCAACGAAAGAATCTTCAAAAGATTCTGCACAGATACACTGGAACCACGGAATATTCACTCCTAGAACTTCAGGACCACTACATAGGTACAGTATATAGCGTATATCTCCCAGATTATAAAGGTAGAGACAATACTCAACTCGACGCCCCTATGAGCAAGGCAGAGGTTCGTGCAGAGATAGTCAAACTAAGCAATAAATCAGTGTCGGGTCTGGACGGTATCATAAACAAAATTTTTCGTAACCTGAACAAGGATGCCTTAAAAGGACTAACATTAACATGCAAAAATGTTGGGAAGGGAAAATTCCCCGAAGTGGAATAGAGTAAAGATAGTGATGATCCCCAGACGGGGTAAAGAACTTAAGCTTGAGAGTTTCCGCATTATCTCATTGACCTCGTGCGTAGATAAGCTGATGGAGCATGTAATTCAAACGCATCTGAATACATTTATGGAGCAGAATGAATTATTTCGGCAAGAGGTTCTAGGCTTCCGGCACAAGCTGTCCCCAGAGGACCTCATGTTACAAATCAAACACCAATTACTTCACGTAGGCACAGAGTACAAGCGAGTTATCGTAGGATTGGACTTGGAGAAGGCGTTCAAACGTTCATCACGAGGGTTTGTTAGCAATATTCGCCATCTTGGGAACGAAATACGAACATACAACTGCATCAGGGACTTTCTGACAGGTAGGATAGCTAAATTGCGCATTGGAGAGCACGAATCCGGAGAAATTCGACTGGGAAGCAGGGGCGCACGCCACAGGCTCGATTCCATTTCTCTTTAATGTGGCCCTGCTTGAGCTGACATATAGAACGCATTCAAGGCATAAACATTAGTTCGTATGCAGACGACATCACTCTATGGAAAACAGTACGAAGTGGTGCGCAGATAGAGGAGAGACTGCAAGAAGTCATAGACGCGGTCGAAGCATATACGTTGCCCCGAGGACTAATAAAGATGCTCGCCAAAAAAGTCACAATTTCTTATCTACCGGCAAACACGCTCAAGCAAGCAGACTGAGCACTACATAACGCTGTCTGTAGGTATAGTGCCCATACCTCAGGTGCCAAAGATCTGTATTTTAGGTACCATACTCCAAGAAAATGGTTTCAATGGAGGCGCAGTTAAAGACTTTCAAGCACTGTATAGCAGGTGATGCGACTCATTCGAAAAATTATTAACAGACAATCCAGCATACGAGAAGCAAATCTCCTCAGGGGATTACGTATACTGTCCTTCGCGATTAGCCACATAGCTTACATTTATCCACATCTCCGACTCAAGGTGGCTGAGAAAGAGAAAATCTATCAAAAAGTGCATTAAACAAGCAATAGGACCGCCAATCTGCACGCCAATCGAGCGACTTCTAGGTCTAAGCGTACAGACCGCTCGGATAGATTATAGAGGCAGTTACGATTTCGCAGTATGAACGCCTCTCTGCCACATCAACTGGTCGATTCATTCTTGCCAAGCTAAGCATCAACTTCAGGCTACAACCAGAGTGGATATCTACGAAATGAGATCCGCAGTAAGCTAATAATTCCACCCTTTCCGAAGAGCATGCACTCCGAACACCATGCTAAGCGTAGGGCAGATAGAGCCAGAACTCTGGAAAAACTCTGTCAAAATGACCAATCGGTGGTGCACGTTGACGGGTAGACTGACGAAGAGGGAATGGCAAGATATCGCCACCGCCATATCAACACTCTCGCCAAAAAACTATTCTCAGCGATTCCAAAACAGCAATTAGGAGTTACATCGTGGGACGAGTTTCCTCACAGGTATAAGCGAATTCTACGTAGCTCCCAACTTGGTAGGCAAATTCACATGCTGCATGTGCACCAGCTTACGCCTCCCTTCCTGGGAACTAGGCGGCCCATAAACTAGTTCGATGCCTTGCTTTCCGAGCTGGTCACTCCGGGCCAGCCGCGTGCTTCACGAACAAAGACAAGCTACTCAAGTATAAGATATTTTGCAGCACGACAGGCTTGCCAGACTGAAATACCGACCCACAGACAAATCGCTTACTAAATATCAGGCATCGGTTTGGAGACGACTCCAAACCAACTCATTTCCACACCCTCAATTATGCAGCTTCAATTATAAAGGATAATACTCCCACAAATGCAAAAAAAAAATGTAATGCCAATCTAAATCATATATGATCTGGACCTGCGCTCAAGCTCCACAAGCGAGTTAATTGATTAAAGATTCTGAACACTGGGAGACACTGCTGTTCACCTCCAACCCGGAGACTCAACTCCATGCACTATCCAACTGGCCGAATACGCCGCCGAAGCTCAAGCGTTAACGGCCGTTGTCTAGGCGGTGGGTGCACCTGTCGGCACTCCCTTGTATCCGTCGGACAATAAAGTTTTTCCGCCCGTCCGCCTAGTCTTTTATAGCTTTATTATCAAAACCTTTTGTGACAAGACCGAAGGTGTTTCACTCTAAACAACTAAACTAATTCTCTCCCACCGCGTCAAGCGGCTAATGGCGATTGATATATTAAAAGCAATAACACCAATCGCTTGTATTAACACGGGTGCTGAGGCACTTTAAACGAAGACCAGACTCAAAGCAATGGATCCGTGGTTGATGACTACCTTTCTGCGTGAAATATTCATTCGGCTTCAAAACGCAACTTCCTAATAGAAGACCATCACTCTTCCCGCTCAGGTGCTTTACGTTATACCATGTTTGTACTCGTGTTTCAATGTCCTTATTGGTTTGGTTCAGCAGGTCTTAGGTCATCCCGTATTTGATATTTGCTCTTGTATACGTCCACGCTTAATTATAGTGCATTTTTTTACTTTCCTTTAACACCCCACTGATAAGACAAAAGCATGGGAAATTTTCAATCTCATCTGAGTACCGCTAGTCATGCTTGTTTATTTTTTCTCTTGCCTTAATCACGAAAACAGCAAGTAGGAGCTGCTACAGCGTTCAGTTGCTCGCAATGTCGCTTTAAAAGAACTCCTTTGCGAACGTTTGGTCCACATTACCATTGTGGACATAGATGGTCGTTCTCCGCTGTACCCGAAAATCATTCCACATAACTGCAGACTGTTTTACGTATGTTATCGTTACATGAAACGTTCAAGTAGAAATCATATTGCAGCAATAATAAGAAATAGCGAATGTTCATCACGCTAAAAACGTTGTCGAATATACCAAGAAGCGTCGAACGCGCTCCTCGTTGTTTTAGCAAAACGAAGAGCCAAGCTCCCTGTATTCCTTTCCAGAAGCTCTTGGGCGAAGAACTTGTGGTCCTCATTCCCTCGTGGTGCTGTCGCTTGTCCGCTGCACGGCGTTGTCGGAAGAAATTTTCCAAGCCGCTCTCCCGGTGAAGGATTGCCGCTGACTTTGTCGTCCTGTTGAGGATGCTGTACGGGCCGTCGTATGAGGGGGTAAGAGGCGCCTTTACAGCGTATTGCCTGAGAAACACATGCGTCGAGGAAGCATGGTCTGGGTGCACAAAGACTTGATGGGCAGATGAGCGAGGTATCACTGGATGCTGGTGCTGAAGACAGTCTTGTAGGCGATGAAGGTATTGTAGGGGCTGGGACGAGGGAGCCGAAGGTACGAACAAGTCTCTGGGAAGCCGCAGGAATGTACCTAAGACTAGTTCGGCCGCCGAACAGCCAAGGTCACGACGCCGGACGGCACGTAGGCCTAGGAACACCATAGGGAGGTGGTCGACCCAGTGGTCGCGATCCAGGCGCGCAGTGAGAGCAGCCTTGAGCTGGCGATGGAGCCGCTCGACCATGCCGTTGGCACAGGGGGGAGGGTATGATGTGGTGCGGCAGTGTTTAGTGCCGAGTAGCCGTGTGAGCGAAGTGAAGAAGGCACATTCGAACTGGCGGCCGCGATCCGTGGTAACAATGCCGGGGCAGCCGAAGCTGGAAACCCACGCTGAAACGAAAGCTCTGGCACTGCTTGCGCAGTAATGTTCGGAATTGGCACGGCTTCGGGCCAGCGGGTGGAGCGGTCAACCATCGTCAAAATACACTTGTAGCCCTGAGAGGGGGGAAGCGGTCCAACCAGATCAAGATGAATATGGTCAAAGCGCGATCCAGGCGGCAGGAAAGACTGAGGGGGAGTTTTGGTATGGCGTGTCACTTTGGCGGACTGGCAAGCAAGGCACGAGCGGGCCCACTGGCGAACGTCGGTGTTAATGTTCGGCCAGACGTCCCGCTGGGTAACGAGGCGCTGAGTGGCTCGAATGCTAGGATGGCAAATGTCGTGGAAGGAATGGAAAATGGCACGACGAAAGGCTTCCGGGATGAACAGTCGCGGTAGAGCCGATGATATGTCGCACCAAAGCGATACGGGTACAAACGGATGAGGCACGAGCTGCAGACGGAGGGCTTGGGGGTGGGCACGCAGGGCTTGCAGATCAGGGTCTTTAAGCTGCGCCCAGGCCAGAGATTGCCAGTCCACAGCAGGTGAAGACACGTCGATGAATGCGTGAAAGTGCGTCAGCTGCCTCATTGTCGGGGCCTTTGATATGTCGAATATTGGTTGTGAACTCCGATATGTAGGCCAGCTGACGAAGTTCACGGGCGACGTACTTCGAAGATTTCATACGGAACACATACACGAGAGGCTTATGGTCCGTGAGAACGTAAAATGGCTGGCCCTCCAAGAATTGGCGATAGTGCTGGATGGTGGAGTAGATGGCAAGCAGCTCACGGCCAAATACGCTGTAGTGAGTCTCGGCAGGCTGGAGCTTCCGAGAAAAGAAACCCAGTGGGTGCCACTTGGAGTCGATCTGCTGCTGGAGAACCGCACCAATGGCCACGCTAGAAGCATCCACCATGATGCGAGTGAGCACGGAAGGCCTAGGGTGGACGAGGACGACTGTATCGGCGAGGGCTTGTTTTGGAGCCGTGAAAGCGGCCTGAGCTTCGGGAGACCAGGAAATCGCTGAGGGTGAGGACTTGGTGGTGCTTAGAAGGTCCTTCAGGGGGTGAAGAAGCTCGGCGCAGTGTGGAATAAAGCGCCGTGAAAAATTCACGAGGCCCAGGAACACACGGAGCTTGCGTAGGGTAGTGTGTGCTGCAAAGTCCTTAACAGCCTGGACGTGAGAAGGCAATGGACGGATTCCCAGTGCCGAGATGTGGTGGCCCAAAAACTCGAGTTCAGAAGAGCCGAAAACGCATTTCTGGGCATTGACGACCAAGCCAAACTCTTGGAGGCATTGAAAGAGTTCCCGGAGGTGACGTTCGTGATCCTGTGGAGAACGACTCGCGACGAGTATGTCGTCGATGTAGGTAAATACCGCCGGGAGTCCACGCGTCACTTCAGCAATGAATCTTTGGAAAGCTTGAGCTGCGTTGCTTAGCCCAAATGGCGTGCGCACAAACTCAAACAGTCCGAAGGGTGTAGTAATGACCATCTTCGGAATATCGGCCGGCTCCACAGGGATTTGGAGGTACGCCTTGACAAGGTCTACTTTACTAAAGATCTTGCAGCTTTCCAGATGTGCGTGAAGTCTTGGATGTGTGGAAGGGGATAGCTGTCATGGACCGTGTGAGCGTTGAGAACCCGGTAGTCACCGCACGGACGCCAGTCACCCGGTTCTTTCTTGGGCACCAGAAGGAGTGGTGAGGCCCAAGCGCTGGATGAAGGGCGAATAATACCCAGCTGGAACATGTAGTCGAATTCCCGTTTTGCAATAACCAGACGCTCACCGAAGAGGCTGAGCGGACGAGCTGCAACAGGTGGACCACGCGTGACAAGGTGGTGGGGTGACTGATGGAAATTACAAGGTCTCGCGAACTCGGGAAAGTCTGCGAGGACTTTGGCGTACAGGCATCACGGAATCAGAGTTCGGAAGCCAGTGGAAGCGACAGCCGATATAACGCCAATGATGGAAAGGCGCGTCTTGCTGCCGATGAGACGATAGCGACGCATGCTGACATCCAGATCAAAATGCGTCAGGAAGTCGGATCCGAGGATGGGTTGATGTACATCAGCGACGATGAAAACCCATCGAAATGTGCACCGCAGGCCAATGTCCAGAGTGAGGGATCGGAGACAATATGTTGCGATGGAGGTTGACGGAGAATAGGTCCATATGACTTGAAAGCAAGGTCGTCCTTGGAGGACGGCAGTACGCTGACTTCGGTATCAGTGTCTACGAGGAAGCGCAGGCCCGAAATGCGGTCAATGACGACGAAAAGGCAAGGCAGCCAGGTTGAAGAGCTAGGTCACATGCCGCCGTCAATGATCTCGCTCCGCGTTTCCCGACCAGTTGCATGGTGGAGTGCACTGGCGGGCGCGGTGCTGGAAAGTTTGGTGATACCAGCAGAGATGCGGACTGCGACGACTGGACGAGTGCGGACCGCTCGGCGAAGACGAACGGCGGCGAGGTTTAACCATGCTGGGCATGAGAGGACGTCCGAAGGGCATCGATAGAAGCGGCCAGCTGATCGATCCGGGCCTCTAACCGTGAAATGACGGAGGTATCGGTGGAGAAGTGAGGGCAGAGACGGAAGGAGAAGTCGCGTCATGGACTCGATCAGCGAGCTGGGCGAGGCGGTCAAGGGTCAAGTCCCCCGCAGCAGTCAAAATGAGGCAGGTGGACTGCGGCAAACGTTGAAGGAAGAGCTCCCTCAACAGTGCGCCATTCGAGTCGGAGTTGCTTTCGCCCAGGAGCTGCCGCATGCTAGTGAGTAGCTGGGAGAGGCGGCGGTCTCCAAGCTCTTCGTAGGTGGGCAGCTGCCGCAGGCGCGCACTCTCGGACGCCGTGGTGCGGTCGAGAAGGCCTTGCTTTAGTCGCTGGTACGGGGCATCACCCAAGGGTCCAGCGATAATGTCTGCCACATCTTGAGCCACTTCAGGAGGTAGGTTGAAAAGTAAATGACAAAACCGAGATGCCTCCGAGGGGATGTGGTGCAGATGGAGATGGCTTCCACTTGGGCAAACCAGATCTGCGCACACTTGGGCCAGAATGTTGGTAGGCGGAGCTGGAGAGCTGCGACGTCCCGTTGGCGCAAGGTAGCGTCAGGCGGAAGGTCGCCTGAGGACGGTAGGTTGTTGGGATCTGTCATTTCTTAGGCCGGACTCACCACTGTTGCGAATTTGCAGGGTCGCAACGGAGCACCAGAACAAGATAACCATCGTGGCAGGCTTCTCATTCTGAACAGTCCGTGCCGTGCTTGCGCTCCGAGCACGCGCTCTACATTTATTTTCCTAGTAATACAGAGATTTGAGCTAGTTGGTTCATATTAGATATTTTATATCTATTTTCCTCTAACACGGGCTGGTAACGCTGATCTCAGCGTCTCCGCTTTATAGGGTCGGTGGACGCTATAAGCAGTTCTTCGCATCATGTACTTACCCAATCCCAAAACCAGCCTCAAATTTCATCAGTCAAAGTACGACATTTTGTACTTGCCTGAAAATCCAAAATAGCTCCAGCTCGTTCAGCTAGTTCCATTTGGTTTTAACCGGTACCAGATGGGCATTAACTGCTTCCAGGTGCCTACCAGTTGAAAATGAGTGCGTCCCAGTTGGTGGCCAAATGGAATCAAACGGGTTCTAGGTAGCTTTCAGTTGGAAGCCCGTTCGTACCAGCTGGTAAAGAAACTGACCTGCTGATGAGGTCAGCTGTGAGTTAATAATCTAAACGTGCGCAGTTAAAGCTCTGACAAAAGCAATAAATTATTAGTCAGAGATTATGACTGCTCATAGCTGACAGCCGCCTGAGTAATTTTTCGATGCTGTGAGCGGAGCCAATCTATTCTCAGTTGGGTCAACGTTGAAGATGTCACGAAACTGCCTGCTAAAGGCTCGAAAATGCTTGTGTAAACGCGAATACCTTTATTCACTTGTTTAAAAAGTACAATGAGGAATGCAGGCATGTTATACGAATATACACGGCTGAGCTTTAGTCTTCTTAACAGCCGAAATGGTGAAAGCCACTTTACAGGTCTGTGTTCAATAACTACATCGTCATCGTCATAAGTTCTGTTTTGGTTTGTTTATGGCGTTTATGTAACGTCCCAAAGCTACTCAGGCTTGAGAGACGTCGTAGTAGAGGGCTCCGGAAATTTCGACCACCTCGGTTTCTTGAAAGTGGACTGATGTCGCATATAGCACACGGGCGTCTTGATTTTCACCTCTGTTGAAAAGGAGCCGCTGCGGCCGGGATTCGATCCCGCATTGTTTGGGCACAGTAGGTAAGCGCCTTACCCCTGCGCCACCGCTGCAGGGCTGTCACCGGTAATATTATTATTATCGTCATCAAATAAATGCAATGCCATTTTCATAGATACTATTATCTTTGGGCTACACAAGAAGAATTACGATCTGCTTCTAACGAGCCCGGCGTGGACCAGTGGTTCGCTGTCAGCAGGTGCTCGTAGGAATAGTGGTTCGATTCCCGATGGGGACGACAGATTTTAAAGCAAACCATGTACGTTGTCCTACAAAAACTTAAAGGTGAAGCTTAAGTGCCGAGCATTTTTTTTTTTTTTTTTTGCGGCTACGCGGTGGAACGAGCTGCGTAAGCTATCTCGTAATATCAATTTATTCTGTGAATTGAAAGCATAAAAAGTGTGTGATACATGCAAAAATGCTTCGTTTTAAAAGTGGAAATTATGTACAAAATGTGAATACCCTGACTTTTTAAATGTAGATAGAGTGTATAAATTGCACACGTACCAGGTGGTCGAAATTTCCGGAGTCCTCCACTACGGCGTCTCTCATAGCCTGAGTTGCTTTGGGACGTTAATCCCCACAAACCAACCAACCAACGTACATTACTGATTATTTGAGATGTTAAAGCTTTAATCCAGTGCCATTTCAGTAGCGATGTCAGTTTCAGCAGGCGCCACCATTTCGAACAGATTTGGCGCACCGATTTTATGACAGCGTTTGGAGTAAATAAACATATTTTTCTGTACTTTACGCCAGCATATAGAACATAATATCACAGTTTCTGCAGACTCGTTGCCTTAGGCGAGCCTCAGATTGTTTTGCTTGAGGAGTTCTAAAAACTACTGGATGATTCGAAACGTATTTACGGTAAGAAATTACCAATAACTTATGAACACAAGCCATCTCTACTTCGTTAGTGCCCACACGCAGCCACTCGTTCTGCGGTATCGAATTAGTTAAAAAAATAACCGCTCGAGAAATTTATTTTTCACGAATTCCAGTTCCGATTTTTTTAGGGAAGGTATTGTGTGTGCGGCGATTTTCTAAAAGAGCTCAGTCTAGACGCCGGTGTGCCCGTGTACTCCGCGCGAATTTGGCGTGTGTTCAGTATAGGAAATTCTATAACGCGTCAAGTCTTAAACATATAGCAACATGAGGCGGATATTTGGTGGGAGGTTATAGAGGCCTTCCTATTAGTTCTTGAACCGGGCCTTCATCATCTTTAATCCGCCCCTGACTGTCGACTGTGGCAGCCAGAAACTTTAGATCATTGCCTCGTGTATTGACGTGGTGCACTGTTTATTCTTTTTTTTTTTTTCTATATTCTTCAACAGACTCTCCAAAAAGGACATTGATATTACGAACTATACGGTAGGATTGTTGCCCACAATAGAAGTTTCAGAGGTTCCATGAGATCTTTTTGTGCTCATGGGACTGTTTAGCCTGTGCAAGAGCCGCATGGCAGATCGCCACCCAGAGCCACCACGTTCATCTAAGTCTCTGTTCAAGGTTCATTGTGCTATAATTCGGGGAGGGGGGAAGGGGGATATTATGCTGCCTGGTCACCTTTACTCGATGCATATATATGTCTTCAGGAATTTTGAAGTATAGGAAAAGTGAGACCTCGATGCTGGTGGCACTGGTTGCGGGGTGCGACCTGGTTAAATCGGACTTCAAGTACTTGCATGCCATAAAGAAAAACAAAAGCCGTCGTCGAATACTGGGAACGTTCCCGTTCCGAGCGCCCGGGATCCGAGTTCGATTCGCACCGTAGGCATGAGTTATTGTTTTCATTCACCAATAGAGCGGACACATTCTGTGATCAATTTCACCACACCACATGTGCTTGTTCGTTTTCCTTCGTCGTTGCATTAGAAAACAGTTCTTTTTTTCATTCATCGCTCATGAACCAACTAACCCGCAGGAACGTTCGTATAGGTTTAGCGTAGATTTACCAATGTAACGCGTGTGAGAAGACGTTTGCTCTAGTATAATATATATCGGCTGAGCATCATGGAAATTTGTGAGAATGAAATCAGCGCTGATCAGCTGCGCTATTTATCTCCTGAGTCACCAAATAAAATAGGCGAGTCGAGATTTTGTATGTGCAAAGAAGACCACCTACAATCAAAAATATGCAAGGGGCTTCATCTCCCCTAAACGGTATCACTCCGGAGCTACAAAGCCAAACTGATGATTCGTTCAAGATTTTCGATACCTCCTGAGTGAAGCTTGTTCGACTCGAAGTGCATGCGGGTAAGTATTGTAGACACCTCATAAATGCTTCGTGTCTGGCAGTTTTGACATAAAGGCGGACCACATATTCATGGCGAAGCACTCATGAAACGGGCCGGCTACGCCGAAACCACTATTATTATGATCAGACCAAACAGGCAATAACTGTCACTGTGCTGTGTAGCATTTCCTGGCGACATGAGCAAAGTAAATGTAACGATCGGAAGTGATCAGGTACTGGCATTAGTAAATGACAACACCAGCTACATACAAGCAGGCTTTGATACTGTTGAAAGTGATTCTCGCTTGTCACCTGCTTTGGATATGCGGTTATATATGAATGATCTGTTGAAACTACACCGAGTGTAAGTGGTCTTGCTTTTTTGGAATCTGTTGCAGTTCTTTTTCGGGCTTTTTCTGTTTAAAAAAAAAACACGAAAAGTTTTTTTAAGAACTGCTAAAAATTTTCAGAAATCTCGCATCTCTACGTTCTGACGTGTGCGCTAACTCAGCGCAACTAATCTTGCCTGCTGCTTGCGCATGATTCGACAGTGCCACGACTGCCTTTGCGTAGTAACTGCACATTTCCCATGAAAAGAAGCGAAAATTGTGTGCTTTACTGAGAGTGAACACTGTTTCTAAAGAGATCGAAGCTATAGTCGGATACAACTTAAGTCGGTAGTAACTAGCACATCATTCCTCCGTGACGCAGAGTAGAATGTAGTTACCAAGCTATTACACTCGCCTAAATAAAAATACAAGCATCATACTTAATTATAAGGACAACGATTTCAATGCTTCTGGCTTGTTTTCTGCAGTCAAAGATGAAAAATTGGTTTCGTTTGATGTTTTGCGCACTATTACATTTCGCCACCGATCAGTGTGACAACCGACGCTGCCACAATGTAGCATCAGGCAAAGCAGCGAGCGTTTCGGCCATTTCAGCGCCGTCCGGCCGGCCGCCCAACGCTTCCTCCCGCGGGCGTGTCTCGGCGTGACCGTGCCACGCGCCGAATGTGTGTGCGTGCGTGTGTGTGCAAGCGCTGGTCAAGCCCGGCGTTCGAGAGAGAGTGCGTCGCCCTCGCCCGTCTGCAGGACGTGGAGGAGATTTCTTTGGCACAACCGACGATTGAGTCATCTCGCCTTGTTCAGACATGCGGGCTCTCCTTTTCCCTCTGAACTGACAAGCCTATAAAAAGCAGCGGCAGACCCCGATGAAACAGAGTCTATGGGGAAGACGTCACAGAAACGACGGCAGACATCATCTGTGTTAGCGCGTCAGTATTCTCTACGGGTCAGCTTCTCTGCCTATTCCTTCATGATGTTGTATTAAACGCTGCTTTGTTGGTCGACACCTCGTCTTTGCTGGGACCGTTGATGCCGTCCGCCTAGCCACGGAGCCGCCAGACCAACGCTACCGATGGGGCCGCGAGCCGCATGTAACAACTGGTGTCAGCGGTTGGATGAGACACGCGAGACCCAAATTCAACTACTGGCGTTAGCGGTGGGATGAGCCACGTGAGCACCAAATCTAACACTAATAAGCACGCCGACCACCTTGGTCAACAGTTAGAAACTGTTTCATTTATTTTAATGCAAAGCATTGCTAGAATATGTCGGCAAAAGTCCTGTGTGCAAGACGTGTGTATCGAACGTCTTTGCAGTCTTGTTCCGTGCTCAAAAGAGTTCGGATCAAACGAGTGGTTGTAATCGAAAGAGGGTGGTGTGAGCTTGCTAAACATAAATTATGTAAATAGGATGATTAGTTAATAATTTAAAGCCAAAAATGTAAATTTAAAATCAGACGTATTAATAGCCATAAGAAAAATATTGATGTAGAACGAATGTGACGTCAAGCCAACGAGAATTCGATCTATTACTGACTTAATGAGCAAAACCAATTCACGATAGTGATCAGAAGTTTGTAATAAGTGTCACTTAATTAGATAAAAATATAGTTAGGACGTAAAACAGCGATGAAATTCCGAGATAACTGCCGAATTTTCACTGGAGAAGTGTGTAACTGAGACCGCGCCTTTCCTTTCCTCCAAACCAATTATAAAACGCCGGTGAAGTTTGGTGCGTTCAGCGGAACACTGACTGTCGTTACGACAAAGGGCGCGCTGTACCGTGTGCAGCCACAATCTCGGAATTTTTTTTTACTAATCTTACTACAGCGTTGATGTCCACCGCAGGTGGGATCACGTGGCTCTATAATTGAGCACAGGATGCTGGAAAGGATTTCAGTATTTTGAAAAATACAATTTACATTTCTCTTTTACTAATCGCCGTTAGTATGTTCCTGCGTTGCACATTTTGATCCAGTGTTTTAGACACGTTATACAAGTGTTGTTGTATACAGGCTCGCATGCATACAGAGACATCACTAGCCCAGACACACAAACACCAGCTCATAAATCCAGAAGCACACGCGAATTTAGCAAAACATCTGTTTGGGTATATGGTGCATAGCTTTATTTTAAATGAATTCAAGCGCACAAGAACACGCACACACGACAGGAAACACACAGGACAGGCGCTAGCAAGGCACCCAGGATTCAACACATAACATAGCGCACGCAACTTCACACGCATAGCACACGCCTCGTCCTATGGCCTCTCACATGCTTCAGCATCACCGCGCGTGCTGTGACCTGTGCTAATACTCTGCTAATGTTCTTGCACGAAAGAAAAACATTTGTCTGAAAAAGCTACAAGGTAGTTTGTAATCTCTACACCTACTGGATAAGTTACGTTCAGAAAATGATGCTTCTCTTTTTCCATCTTTCCAGGAGGAAACGCATGAAGGGCGCACAGCCGCAGATATGCCCATACCCTTATCCTGGAGAAGGCTACTTGCCTTCACTTCCCAGCAGGTGGCGACAATCGACGCAACAATGCCGCAGTTCTGTACTCCATCTGGAATTACAGGCGAGATACCTTCCATCCACGGACACCATGCCCCGGACAGGTGCCTCTAGAAATTGGTAATCCTTTCGCGCGCCGTGTGAGTTTGAAATGAGAAAAATCGCACTAGGTGTTCGCTTCTTTAGTTCCAGAGACCAATTATAGAATGCCGTTGTTAGTTGTCGTGGCTGTGGTTCGCGATCTTCCCACACCACGCATTAGCAGGCATATTTAATTCAAAATGAATTCTCTTTTTTACGCCGCGCACAGAATGCGGTGATCCAGTAAATACTATGGCAAAATTCCATATTCATCGGCTGTCGCGAAATCGGTGCTCATTTTTATCAAGCCGGCGCGGCACGACGCCCACGCGGCACCGCATCGAAGGACCTACAATGTTCGAGAAAAGCCTCCTTCCCAGCGCGAGAGCGCGTAGCTTTGTACGCGTACCGTCGCCCTCTCCTCACCCGGCGATGACGGTGATTCATCAGTCCGGAAAATTCCAGACGTCTCCAGAACATTCTACGGGACCTAGCCAATGACGACGAACGGCCCCACGGGAGGAAAAGGGAGCGCTCTAACCAGCGAAGCTAAGTGTGTGTGCGCGATAGCCTTGGCGAGCCTTAACAGACAGACGCGGCGCGCCCTATTAATGGAGGCCGCGCCGCTTGTGTATTCAGTCAGTCAGTCAGTCAGTCAGTCAGTCAGCCAGTCAGTCAGTGATTGCGACGTGTTCGCTAGTGCTTCGATTGGACTCCCTGGGATCACCCGCTGCTGGCAAGCCCATGTACCTGCGAGGAAGCGGCGCTCGTATGGCGGCGACATCGTGACTCTCGAGGCGTCGGACTGCAACAGTGCCCGGTGAACAATTTGGTGTTTGTTTAGTAACTGTCTCGTGTTTGATCTGTGTCGTAAAGCCTCTGTGTTATTGAATACCTGTGTAGTTACATGCTTAGCATTTTTCTGTGAACCTCTCGTCTGTGCAATTTTAGTGTTTGTGTATTCCTCTGTATCGTCTCTTGTTGTGTATAAAGTGTGTTTTGTTTGTTACTTCTGACTCCGACCCTTACTCTGGCTTGAACCGGCGACAGCTGGGCACCAAACGGCCACCCCCTTCTGTCTCTACAAGGTAGTTAATTCCGGCTGAGCTTGCCACACAAGTCGACGGCATCTCCTTTGCGACCGAAAACGCTACCCCCACTATAAGGGTTTTTGGGAGTGTGCGCGCAGTTAAGGGCGCATCGTTAACAATCCTTCTAATTATTAACGGGCATCTGCCTATATAAACATTTTGAACGCTTGTAATCTAAAAATTATGTATAGAAACTTCTTTTTCTCCTACCATGGTCGCTTCCTTTTCTGTTAGTGCAATATCTTCCTCAATCTTTTTCGCAGATTTACTCTAGCATCCTGGATTGCAGTGTGCTCTTGACCTTGCAATAGCAGTGAGTGAGGAAACTAGTGTTTCTCGCGGAAAGGCCACTTGCGTGATGGGGAAAATATGGTTCTAAATTTGCTTCGAAATAAATTCACCTTTGGCGTGAGGTCAAGAGAGATTGCAGACAGTACTAGGCATTTTAGCATTGTTATCTTGAGGATGTTATCGGCTGCAACAATGGTAATCAGTTGAATAGCGCAAATACGACAAACAAGACCATAGTAATGCCCGCCCGCCGCGGGGGATGAGTGATTAGGGCTCTCGACAACTGTGCCGCGAGACCCGGGTTTGATTCCTGCCGCGGCGATGGATTCTGATGGAGGCAAAAGCAAGGCCCGCTTCTACTGTGTGACACTAGAGCACCTTAAAGAATATGAAGTGGGTGAAACTGAGTAGAGCCATTCCCTACGGCGCCTCCCTTAGCCTGAGTCAGTCTGGGACGTTGAACCGCTAGAAAACTTAAAAAAACCCATTTACAAGACCCTCTAGATACGACGAGTGGAATGTGTGTCCATTACCGGAAGACATCTGCTTTTTTTCCAGTATTAATTCGCACAACAGAGCATATAGCTTCTGAGCTATTGACTCTACTTGCCATGCCGCTAATCAAAGGTGTCCTAAGCCACCATCGAGGCTTCTAGTATCGAGATTAATCGCCTCAATTAGAACACCTTACAATTAACATCGCATGAACTGTGGATAGATTTCACGACAAAAACAGCACAAGTACACACGGACAATGCTCACAGAGGCAGTTGTTTATAGCGCACGGCTCTTGCGAGAGGACATCGCTTCAAGTTATGGGACTAAAAGCAAAGCCACATTACTTTTTCGACGTTTGCAGAGATTACAACTGAGCCAATGGCTGAAACTACGATATTGGCTATAAACGCCACTGATAAAAAAGTGCCTTCATGTAGTCATGCCACCTGCGCCCTGAGTAAAGAAATTATAAAACACATTAAGCCTAATTAACTCTTTCTGTGTCATTACCATGAAGAACCACACTTTTGGTACCATCTTTGAGTGCAGCTGCGCAGAGTTTACGTTTCTGAAGCTGGTTTAAATGAAAGCTATGTCTCCGCAACACGCCTTCTAAAAGCTCAAGTTTCCTTCTCGCAATATGAAAGAAAATCACCAGATTATTCATCATATCATTAAGCTTTCGGAAGGTCAGTGGCTTAGTGGACCGACTCTGCTGTTCCTGCCTCTTGGGCCTTGATAGCGACGGCTGGTTTGCCTTTATATATTTATTTAGTGTTTCATTCATTTGTATTTCTATTAGTACACGTGATGTGACAAAGAAGAAGGTTCTAGGAGTATTCAGTGGTTTTGATATTGAGGACGTTGGCTTATTGAATGACAACCATCAATACCGGGTTGTAGTTTACGCGACTCTTGTTCCTGCAGGAACAGATGATTTTGTAGGTGTTAGGAAATGAAGTAGAATATGTATGGAGAAAATAGCAGGTAGCAATGGGGAGAGAAACTAGCAGGCTTCTCAAGACTAGTTTATCAATATATCAACGTAAGAATAAAAATTACTGTGAATAAAAAGTAAACGAAAAATGTTTGGTTTCGCCTTCGTGTAAAAGTTTAGTAAGGAAAATAATCCGTCGATATAGAATGAATACTGGGCGATTGTGGAGCAGGGAGAGAGACTTCAGTAATTGTAGATGTTTGAGAATGTCTGGTCTTCAACTTTATGGTCATCACCATCAACCGGACTATATCCTCTGCAGAGCAAAGTCTTCTCGCATTTTCCTCCAGTTAACCCGTTCCTGTGTTTGCTGTCTTAGTACTCTTCACTGCGTCACAGGTGTGACCGTCGCCGTAGTCAACTGCTTCCCAGCCGCTGGGGATTGAGGGCCGGGGGTTATTAGTGTATTCACATTAGGTTGTGGCTAATTAGTGCACTAGGGTGGAGAGAACCTGTTTTGGCGAAAGAGTGTGTTTCCGGAGGTGTTCACTGGCATCAGGTTGCACTCGAAACCTGTTATATAATTCCATGTAGACGCGATTTATTGTCTTTTTCTAATCCGGTGAAGAACTGCGCGGCACTAGGATTCGAACCAGGTCCTCTTCCGTGCGAGGCGGATGTTCTACATCGACGCCACCACTGCACTGTGCTGCACCGCATGTTTTTCTAAATGAAAGTGAAGGACATCGAAATAGAGGAAGAGCCACCATGGTGACCAAACGTCGACAGGATGCATGCACATGCTAATTTTAGAGCCGAAGCATATTACCTGAAGCGCAATTCGCCCAGGTCCACAATTCCTTTGGGCGAATTGCTCTCGTTTGTGTACTTCGTTCGTCCTCGTCTTTTTTGCGCTGTTTACCCTCAATGGATTACAACTTGCCCAAGCGTCTGTTTTAGCTATATTAGGTGATCTTCCATGTAATTTGGCTACTTTCGATTGCAGTCTAAAGGCTGCTTCCGAGATAATGGAGGCGCCTATTAAGAGATAAGTCACTAGACCTCTTGCAAAATGCGTGAAAGCTAAAGAGAACACAGAAGGTGAGTCCCGGACGCGAGCCGTTAACGCTGTCGCCTCATATGCCCTAGAAAGCTTCGCTTAAGTATTTCTTGCAGTTTTTATAGTTATTTAGTCACTTCCGGAATTGCTTGTTCGCGAAAGAACGTTTGCCAATGGGCGCTATAACTGGTTCTTCGGCACAAGGGACAGCATCGAGAAGCAGCCCAGGAACGCGCACACAGGAAAGAGAAGAACCTTGTTTCCCCCCCTCTCCCCCCCCATTTTTGAGTAAACTACAGTTCCAAGTGCTCAGCCACCAAATCGCGTAAACAGCTGCCATGAATTAGATAAAGCACGCGATGGCTGACATTAAACCATGTGCGATGTTGTCGTCGGACTTCACTAAAACGTCTGAAGAGACCGCTTTTATGTTTTAATGGTTTCCAATGTTATTAAATATTAACTGGCAGCTAGACAAAACGTAGTTAGCATGGTGTCTTAGTGGAATCTTCGGACAGTGAAACGAGTCACCAGGATGCGTAGGAAAGCCAAGTTGAGAGAAATGCCGTAGCGTGAAGGGGATGAGAAAATAGGGGCAGTATTAATGAGAAGACTAAAAGCAAGCATCTGACTCACATTTCAGAGCACCTCGCGCGATAATCAAAGTTTGGGTTTTCCAGTTACTCCAATGCAGTAGTAAAGAGGAGACAAGTGTGTTATATGCATACAGATGATATAAACATTTTTTTTTTTTCATTTACCAACGTTGGGAAGAAAAAGTTGAAGTCGTGACACATGTTGCAGTTAAGTTCAGTGATGAGCATATCATCCGACCATTCATTCACTCATTTCATTTTTGACTCTCGGGAACTACATTCATCCCACATTTTATTAGCGTAAAGATGGCACAGAAACTGCACAAAACATATGTAAGCATGCTCACACTAGGGCAGGCAGACGCGACAAAATCAAAATAATTATTTATTGGACCAACTCAGCGAGGTGTAAGAAAATGGCGACAAATATTGGGATCTCTTGAAAAAGAAAGCAGAGACCCAACTAGCGAATGAAAGAACAAATGAGAGGGCGAGGAACGGACGAAAGAGTGAGCTGTCAAACGCATGCGCAAACCATGAGCGAACGGTCAATAGCACAAACGAAGCGAGCGATGGTGATTACATGTTTGTGAGAGGGCCAGGCCGGCACTTATGACTCGGGCAACGCTTTCAAATAGCACACCAAAATTTACCACCTTCAACGCTTTATATCAAGCGTTAACAAAGCCTACGACAAAATGGCACAAAATTAATAACGCGATAGCGTTAAAGACCACGTTCGCTGAAAATCCGGCGTCGATGGCCGTTGGAGTTGTGGTAAGGTTTGGTTCGTAGGGTTTAACGTCCCAAAGCAACTCAGGCTATGAAAGACGCCGTAGTGGAGGGCTCCGGAAATTGCGACTACCTGGGGTTCTTTAACGTGCTCTGACATAAGCGAAAAATTACGAGTATGGCCCTCGCAGGCAGTAGCGGGCAGCCGACATTGCCGAGCACTAAATGGACGCAGGGCTGCCTGACATTACGTTTGGCAGGAGCTGTCAGCTCGGGCTTCTCCTTTGATATGGGAGGATGATACCAGAATAAGCCTGCTAGGACCGTTGCATTCTCTTTAATCCTAAGAGACGCTTTTGACGTTCGTAAGGCTTTGTAAGAGCGGGGTTTCTATCTGGGCTGGTTGCCTACGCTATCGCGTCATACCCTCAAAGGGAGGAGCTTAAGTTCGCGGCATACTTTTACTTTCTTCTCTTTATCAGCAGTTGCTTTTCAGAAAATTGCCTTCAAAAGCACTCACTCCCCAAAGAAACGTATTGCCGCAGCAGTGAAAAGGCAGTAGATGTGTCATATCGTGGCGCTTATTACACGAATTAGGAGACTGACAGCGGCCACAGTTTCTATTCTTCATATTTTTCACCGTTACAGGAGATACATTCGACGCGGCAGTGAAATGGAATCGAAAGACACCGTAAGTGTGGACTTTTTTTACAGCCAGACGTCATCAATTTGCTTTCCTGCACAACAAAAAGTTGCATCTTCAAACTTGCCCATTTTCGTTGCGTATCAATTACTATTTTTAAAAACTTGCGAAAACAATTAATTGTGGCTTAGCTCTGGTTAACTCTAGTTGAATCGCGAAAGCAACGGCGGAAGCTTCTTTTGCCTGCTACGTTAGTCCCCTATCACGCCCTATCAGTGTAAGGTGCTACATTATTGGCGCGATAGCGTAAGCTACCAGCCCACATATCAAGTCACGCTTCAACCAATCCGTATGGACGTGCCTGCGTGTCGTAGGGGTAACAACAATGTAAACTGTTATGCCAGGCTCATTCTGGGAGCGACCTGAGTTGGCAGCTCCTGCCCGTGGCATAGGGGTAACGTGAATTCAAATGTCATGGCAGGCTGATTTTTTTTATGAGGAGACCATAGCTACGCCTCTTCTCGGCATACCTGCGGCCACCCGAAGTCTTGCATTGGCTGTCGGAGTGTTACTTTCGGAACAAAATATTCAAACCGTCGAAAGAAGCTCGATATGTTAAAAATCCATGACTCAGGCATAAGTCCTAACAAGAAAGGCCGAGTATTCTCTTTCCATTTAGGTATTGCCTGAAATCTTTTGCTGATATCACAGGCGTCACTCTCGGTGTGATCCCAGTGCCAAATGCTCTTTAATTTCTTGTGATTGCTTCCGTCTGTACCTGCTAATAACTAAATTAATTATCAATAAATGAGAAAAGACGGCTCGCTAGTGCCACCGCTGTCCAAGTACGGCCTGAAAAGCCACCGCTGGCAGTCAGCACCCGCTGGAGACACTCAGTCCGCCATCGCCGTGCGCAGCTGCGGACTCCGGCAGGGGGGTCTGCATACGCTTCGCTCCAGCCTCGTCGGCGTAGGACGCAGCGGAGTCGTGCATGAAAGCCTCACTGCATATCCTATGGAGCGAAGAAAAAAAGAACAAAATGGCTTTTGTGACTGGGCTGGCGCGCTGCGAATGAACGTGGACAAAAAAGTTTTAGTTTTCAAACCTAGCACTGCCACGGTATCAAATACTAACATCCTGGTGTTATTCCACATGCTCTTTCGCATGTGTAGGAATTAAAAAAGGAAGCGCGTGTGCACAACCCCACGTCCATATACACATGAAAAGTTTCAGTGCCCTGAGGAACGACGTAATTAAAATTAAATGTGGACTTAATGAGGTCGGCGGCAACGCAACGACACCAAAGAATAAAAGCCACTGAATTTCGTAAAAAGGTGTCATGATAGCATCAAGAGTTAATTTCGCTTAAATTTCAAGCGTTCGGTCCCATGCTTAAAGGGAAGTTGAAAAGGTTTTCGCAAAAAATGAGTTCTGTGCGGCATTTTATAGTTTTTTAACCGCTGAACAAGACTATCATACTTAAAAATGGCAGAAATCAACCTAAACCACAGGTTTTGCAAGAAAACGAGCACCAGCGGGTCCGCCCTCCAAGCGAACGCCGTTGCTGTTCGTAATTGTCAGGCCTATCATGACGTCATTCGCGGTATGCCAGGCCAGCGCTGGGTGCGTTGCTGGGTGCGCGTTGCTTCAGGTGACTTGACCGCTAAATTTAGAAGGTTATTGATTATTCAAACAATGTAAAACATCGTGAAAACTTACCGTACGCATTCGAGCAAACAACAGTTCAAGAAAGACAACGACACCACGAAAGACGCTGCCGAGTACGTCGACAGCGAAAGAAAAGTCAGCACATTTCCGAAAGTCGAACAGCGCAAGAGCTGGCCCGCTTTAACAACTGCCCTTTAAACGTTAAAGCTCGTTGCAGTAGCAAGAAAAGGAATAGGAATTGTGTGCGATGCAATCCTAGTCCACAACTCATTTATACAACTTTCGAGTATCACCCAACGACGCAACGACAAACGCACGATTACTGCAGCTGCAGTCTTTGCAGCTTAGTTGGCGTGGTGCGCTGTTCAACGAAACGCTGGAAATTGTCCGGCTTCAGCTGCATTGTGAAATCAGTCAGGTTCACAGCACCTGCAACTCCGGATGAAGCGAGTTTAAGGCCGCCGTATGGTCGTTTTTAGAGGCGCTGCGACCATCCGCCATCCGCCAGCTGGCGGATGCGTTCGGCACGGGAGGCGCATCGGGTGCTATATGGTCACATTTGGGAGGCGGATTTCTCCAGCGCTCTGATTGGCGCGCCCGGCACGCGCTGCTTCGAACGTCGAAACAGCATATGGCGGCTGCGGTGCTGGTTTGAGGAAAGTTTTCCTCTTCACGGTCAATCAATCAATCAATCAATCTTTATTTAAGTTTGTACATACAAACTGGGGATGGTGAGAAAAAAGCAGTGAATTATGCATCGCTTGACGGGCCTCACCACCCCTACAAGTCAGCAGTAGGCACAAGGCAAGAACAACCACTGGTAAAAAAAAAAAAATGAATACAAGTGCATCTACAGAACAAGGTTGACAGAACATATCTCATAACTGGCAGCAATAATAGACGCAGAAGACCGTGAGGCTATAGCACAGAGTGGCACAGTACGTTCAAACACAATTGACATCACTGTAGCATAGATTGCTGAATAAAGCTTTTACGAATGGAAGAAAAAGACATAATATTCACTTGGTCACTCAAAGGGGTATTTAGAAACTTTGGCACAATAAATCTCAACATACAAAACCCATAGTTAGTTCTGCACTGTGGTAATGCAAACCTACTCTGCAGTCTGATGTCGTATGATGAGTGGCGACATGTAATAGGAACAATTTCAGAAAAAAATGAATCACCCTTTTTTATCGTTGATTTATAGAGACATGTAAATCTGTAGTCAAATAATTTGTTGAAAGGTACAATATTATAATGTAGGTAAATTCGTTTAGTAGGCGAATCATACGTCCCGTTGACAATTGCGCGAAGCATTTTCTTTTGTAATGTTTGCAGTTTAATGACATTGGATACCGTTGTATGGCCCCAGACAAGAAGGCAATAGCTAAGGTGCGAATAAAAAAATGCATAATATAAAGTAATTTTAGTTTTGATAGGTAGAATATGCCTGTTACGTGAAGTAATTCCGACAATTCTAGAAAGCGTTAACACAATATTATTAACATGGGCATCCCATGTCATCGTACTGCTAAACGTTACACCTAATGATTTGAATGCGTCCACGTACTCGATTTCACTGCCATTGAGGTATAACGAGGGGCGGTAAAGTACTTGTTTTCGTTTAGGAAGGAAGAGTGCTGCTTTAGTTTTTTCTTTGTTTATCTTTAATGAGTTGGCTGATGACCATGTGGCAAGCGATAAGAGCGTGCGATTCGCGGTGTCTGCTAAGCTTTGTACGTCTTTGGAAGAAAAAAATAGGCTGGTGTCATCTGCATATATAATGTATTTTGCGTGGTTACTGATATTAGGGATATCATTTATATATATATTAAACAGGAGTGGCCCTAAAATGCTGCCTTGAGGGACGTCATTCGAAATTCCTAGAATCTGTGAAGAGGAATGATTAATCACCACATACTGGGACCGTGAATTCAGATAAGATTTGATTAGGCTGAGAGCATGTCCGCGTATGCCATAGTTCTCTAGTTTTGCAAAAAGAATATCGTGATTTAGGCAATCGAAGGCTTTACTGAAATCAACGAAAACACCGAGAGTTAGAAGCTGTGACTCAAAATTATTTAAAATGTATTCTTTTTGGACGAGTAGCGCATGCTCCGTGGACCTATTTTGTGTAAAGCCATACTGACAGTCGGTTATTACGGAATGTTTCTGCAGAAAATGTTGCAAACGGATGCGAATCAGTTGTTCTAAACCCTTAGAAAAGTACGGAAGTACAGACACTGGCCTATAGTTTCCCAACTTGTTCGCATCGCCTTTTTTATATATCACGGCTACCCTGGCTAGCTGCATGTCAGTAGGGAAATGAGCTGTAATAAGTGCGGTGTTGTATATATAAGTTAGGCATGGAGTAATTATGTCAAGAATGTACTTAACTGGTCGGCTCTGTATATTATGTGCATCAAGACTGCAGGTGTCTTTTAATTTTCGGCATATTGCAAAAACTTCACTTTCGTCCGTTGGTCTTAAGAAGAGAGATGCCTCTATCTTGTCACTCAAGAAATTCGCGATTCCGGCATTGAATTGGCTATAACCTACGGTGGCTCTCAATCGTCGGCTATCAAATTAATTTGCACCCTAGCTGTAGAGTTATTGAGCCCCTGCATATACAACACAAGTAGTATGAATTGACGATTAGTACAGCGATTACGTCGCCGGCGATGCAATCGTCCAGCAACAGCGTAGACGCACGCATGCCCCAGCGGCGCCTGCTTTCGCCACCTACTTGGAGTGTTTATGTTAATATGAGGAGAAGACGGCAGGATTTTTTTCAAGTACTCCCGGACGTATACATTGAAAGGTAAAGTGTATATAGTCATATCTCCCCTGCCTGTGTTCGCGCGTTCTCTTCGGTACAGCGCACGCGGCAAATATGCAGGAGCTGGTCATTTAATGTTTTCATCCGAAATTAAACGAATTTTACAACAAGCCTGTTTTACTGTGAGAAAATTGACTGCACCGCATAAACAAACATGCACATCATTTGTATTATGTACAGACGTAGCACTATTTGCCATACTGCTGCTGAGGAAGAGTCCATAAAGTTTTCGAAACATTGCATGATATGCAATGACTATTGTAAGTACAAATATGTAAATATTGGATGTTTTGTATGGAATGAGTGTTTTATTCTTCTGTTGTAGCTTTATTTCAGTCTTTCTCATACGTAAAAACAATACATCTAAGAGTAAGCACTGAAAAGTTGCGACACTGCACGACAGAATAATAGTGCATGGCCGGAACGGTCAGTTGGCACCCAGAAATACTAAGCCCCCACTGCCTTGCATCAGCTAATGATTCCCACTTGTAGAGGAAAACTGTCTAGGGGCCAATTGTAAAATAGTGACCAAATGTAATGGCATGTCACTTAGTTGCCAGGCGTGCATGCAGACTTGAAGGAATTTTGAATTGACTGTGAACATGAAATACAATACTTCTATGACTTGTGTACTTACCTACCCGAGTCCTTTGCTTTGTCTCATAACTATACTGCAAGCCCATGCATCAAGTTCATCGCGGTGTGAATACACAGATCCTGAATACAGTTTAAAGAACAGAAACTAATTGTAGTGACACGTAAAAACAGTGCAGTTCTCCAAAAGAGTGATGGCAAAACTGCACCTTGTGATATCAATAAAAATATCTCCTCTGAGAATTCAATACTCTTCTGAGAAAGAAAACTGTGCTTGGAACTCTGAACTATCAAATAAAAGAAAAATGGAAGGAAGCGAGTGTGTGTGGATGTTAGGAGTCCTTGCCACGGGTGGCTAAATGCCTTGCAAACCCAGCTGTTTTTTATTCAGTGGCTCCTGTAACAAGTAACGAATGCTAAGACACGGAGGCAAACAAAGCAGCACTGAACTGCAAGAGGTTTACTAGGTCAATATTATGATTGCATATAATGAGAAAGCTGCGGAATAATCTTGCAAATTCAAGAAAAATGCGTTTATTGACTGTTTACAGTCACCTGGCCTGTTTGAGACTGATTAAAAAAATGCTCGCGGTCGCCCACCATCAAACCGTTTGAAATTGTGGTTGTATTTTGTACTTACACTTATTTACTTAATCAACTGAAACAGGCAGTGCTTTTTTTTTCTCAATGCCACCTATGCTTAAAGACCCATCTAAGTTAGCTTTGTGTTTTGGATTGCACATCTCACTGAAATTTCTGTATTTACAGGCACATAGAGGCCTTTGATAGTTATGTGATGTTAGGAAGATAGTGAGAGACCGGAAAGCGTGGCGTGAAATGGTCCATAGGGTCACGAAGAGTCGGACACGACTGAACGACTGAACTGAACTGACTGAGAGGCTTCTGGGTCATTTTACAATATCACCAAGCTCCAGCTGTACCGTAAAGAACACATTTCATGCTTTGGTCCACCGCTGCAGGATCCTTCGTCAGAGAGTTTGTTTCTACAAAAGCATTGAATGTAAATGTATGGACCAGTGAGGCTTTACATAACTACTAGAAGACGCATGCACATGTAAGTCATTCGGAACTCAAATAGCATCTGACTTGCAATGGAAACATGCCGCTAGGATGCTACACGTGCTGTCCATCTTATGATAGTAGAAGTACTTGCTGTAGGGGTAGTTGATTCACACTGACCATTGGAGCGGCGCAAGGACATGATCACAGTAAAAGAAGATGAAAAGCTTTTCAGTCCCTCTTCTTTTCCTGTAATCGTGTTCTTGTGCCGTTTTATTGATCATGTTATGCTGGGTTACCATTTCTTGAATGCGTAACAGCGCCATCGCTTCATTGCCACTGGAAGGTTCTAGTCTGGGCCTGGTTCAATAGCCCTGGGTTCAGACCGCCCCACCAGATTCTGCTCTCCTGTAGAGCTCATGCTGCATATGTCATCCTGTAACGTGTTAGATGCGTGTAGGTTTTTATATGCATTCCCGATTGTATTCTTTTTTTGCCTGTTGTCACGAAATCGGCACACATTTTTATCAAGTCGGCGCGGCGCGAAGCTTGCGCGGATCTACAATGTTCGAGAAAACTCTCCTTCTCCGCGTGAGAGAGCGCGTAGCTTTGTAGGCATCGCCGTCACTCTCTTTCTCATCACCCGGCGATGACGGGGATTCATCAGTCCGGAAAATGCCAGATGTCTCCAGAAAATTCTGCGGGACCTAGCCAATAACGAAGCGCGGTTCGACGGGAGGAAAGGGGAGCGCTTCAACGGGAGGAAAAGGGAGCGCTATAACCAGCGAAGCTAAGTGTGCGTGCGCACTAGCCTTGGCGTGTCTTGACAGAAAGACGCGGCGCGACCTAATTATGGAGGCCGCGTCGCTTGTGTAGTCAGTCAGTCAGTGATTGCGGCGTGTTCGGTAGTGCTTCGGCCGGACTCCTAGGGATCACCCGCTGCTGGCAAGCCCACGGACCTGCGAAGGAGCGGCGCTCGTCTTGTATGGCGGCCACATCGTGACTCTCGAGGTGTCGGACTGCAACAGTCCCCGGTGAACAATTTGGTGTTTGTTTATGTGACCCTTTCGTGTTTGATTTGTGTTGTAAAGCCTATGTGTTATTAAATACCTCTGTGGTTGCATGCTTAGCGTTTGTGCTTTTGTAAACCTCTCGCATGTGTAATTGTAGTGTTTGTGTATTCCTCTGTATCGTCTCTTGCTGTGCATAAAGTGTGTTTGGTTTGTTACTTCTGACTCCGACCCTTACTCTGCTTGAACCGGCGACAGCTGGGCACCAAACGGCCACCCCGTTCTGTCACTAGAAGGTAGTTGAATTCTGGCTGAGCTTGACAAGCAAGTCAAGGGCATCTCCTTAGCGACCGGAATAGCTACCCCCCCCCCCCCCCCCCCCCCTCACTCTAAGTGTGTCTGGGAGTGTGCGCGCCGTTAAGGGCGCATCGCAAATAATCCTTCTAATTATTAACGGGTGACAATTATTCTAGCGTCCGCTACAGGACGTTTGGTGCACTCAATCTCAGAGGACGGAGAGCGAGTTGGAAGAGTTTACGAGGAGGTCATAAACTGTGTAGCAGCAGAGCGATAGCGAGAGGTACCGCGCTGAAGCAGTTGTGAAGAAGGTCTCTTGCGTTGTGCTATGGTGTTAGCATTAGGCAGTTCAGATTGAAGATGAATCTCAAAGAGATTATTGCGTTGGGCCTAGAGAAGAGTCTTAAAGCAGCTGAACTGCAAGAATGGGTGGACCAAAAAGAAAGAGAGGTTAAAGCAGAAAGAGAGAGAGAATGGCAGAAAAATTAAGCAGAGGCAAGGAGACAAGAAGTAGAAAGAAAGAACGGCTCAGGAAGTGAGCTGAAAGAGAGAGAGAATGGCTCCGGAAGCAGGCCGGAAAAGAGAGAGAATGGAACAAACGTAGGCTCGAGAAAGAAAAAATTCTTAAAAGAGAGGGATATCCTTCTGAAGAAGCTGGATGAAGTTCAGCGGTTAAAGGGTACCGCCGAGCGTCTGGAGGTTACCTTTCCCTGTATTAGGATGTACAGCGAAACGAGTGATTCGTTTACGACTACAGGTGTTGTGGAAACTAGCTCCAGATGTCAGAGAAAGGTTGTGGAACAGATCGCTCCCGCAACAGAAAAATTCTGAACGAGATGACTTAACTGGAGCTAAGATGTCTTAGGAAAGAGAGAATGTGCCCTCCTAGGCGACAGGCTACGCAGATGCTACGGAGATTGTCGTTGAGTCAGAAGGCTCATTCATTTGCTCTTCGCCTGAAGAGGAAGGGCAAGATTCTAGCTCCACGTCGGAGTGCATGAGTGACCCAGAGGAAGAGCTGTCGAATAACAGCCAGCACGAAGCTCAGATGGAGCTGAAGCGCCAGACAGTACTCTTCCAATAATTCAAGAGCCGGTTTCGAGCGCTGGCTCGAATACCGAGGAGGTTCTTCTTACTGAAAAAGATGAGAAACTTCTTCCCACTGAGGAAGATGAGGAACCATTTTTCTCAGAGGAGAAGAGCAGCGCAGATCCTAGACTGGTAGACTCAGAAATGGAAGAAAGCGAGGGCTGCACTGCGATGAAAGGGTTCAAGAAACATTTTAACGAACATTTTAACGAAACTTTTAAGGAACAGGATCTAACTAAAAGTGAGGAGAACGAGTCTCCAGTGGAAAATGAGCCCTGTACCAACGTAATACGACCGAAGGTCCCAAAAAGAAGGAAGAAAATTGAAGGAATTGAAGAAGATCGAACGAGTTCACAGTGTGATTCAGCTAGAGAGAAATCATCTGATGAATGTGTAATTGGAGCAATCGGGTCCCGAAAAAAGGTTAGAAAGAAACCAAAGATGAGAAAAGAAGCCGATTCTGCCAAGGGAAATGAAATCGAGCAGAAAAGATCGCGAAAAAAAGCAAGGAAGAAGATCCTGAAGGACAAGAAGAGCAGCCCAGGCCCAGAAGAAGGGAGACGGCCGACAGGAAACTACTAAGCATGCTAGCGCTAGCACTCTACGCAAGCGTCATACTGGTCGCACGAAAGACAAGGGCCAAATTTCCGATCGGGAAGCAGATTGGAGTAAGAGTAGATACAGAAGCGGGAACAAATCGGGATTGAGAAGGCTCTATACTAAAAGGAAAAGGAGCCGAACTCGCGAAAGGAAGAAACAATAGAGCCCCGTTAAAAAGAGAGCTTGCTCACCTGAAAGATGGAACGGAACTAATAAGTTCCAACGAGGAGGTGCATCCCGAGTGTGGAATTATAGGCGAGGGTATTACTTCAGTTTGACGGCTTCTCATAAAAAAAACTGCGCTTCTGTGTTACTGATTTTTGGCATGTATATTGACAACAATGAGTTATATTTCTGAACATCAGTGTAGTGATATGTGAAACGTTTGTCAGCAGAGTCTCAGAAACTTGAGACTTTTGATGCGTGAATTGTAGTTTGTGATTGCAGTTTGTGAAACTTGGATTATTGATGCGCGTATGTGTGCCGTTGCCCCATTTACTTTATTACTTTGTGCGCGCATGCATGTGCGCGCTGTGTTCGAGTGTATTGTGAATATTGTGGGACAATATTCTTTGAGGGAGGGGCAGCGTCATGAAATCGGCGCACATTTTTATCAAGCCAGCGAGGCCCGAGGCCCGCGCGGCACCGCATCGAAGGACCTACAATGTTCGAGAATACTCTCCTTCCCCGCGCGAGAGAGTGCGTAGCTTAGCTTTGTACGCGAGGCCGTCACTCTTTTTCTCATCACCCGGCGATGACGGTGATTCATCAGTCCGGAAAATGCCAGACGTCTCCAGACAATTCTACGGGACCTAGCCAATGACGAAGCCCGGCTCGACGGAAGGAAAGGGGTGCGCTCCAACAAGCCAAGCTAAGTGTGTGTGCGCGGTAGCCTTGACGTGTCTTAACAGACGCGGCGCAACCTATTTATGGAGGCCGCGTCGCTTGTGTAGTCAGTCAGTCAGTGATTGTGGTGTGTTCGCTAGTGCTTCGGTTGGATTCCTGGGGATCACCCGCTGCTTGCAAGCCCACGGACCTGCGAGGGAGCGGCGCTCGTCTTGTATGGCGGTCACATCATGACTCTCGAGGTGCCGGACTGCAACAGTGTCCGGTGAACAATTTGTTGTTTGTTTATGTGACTGTCGTGTTTGATCTGTGTTGTAAAGCCTCTGTTTTATTGAATACCTCTGTGGTTGCATGCTTAGCGTTTGGTTTTTTGTAAACCTCTCATCTGTGTAATTTTAGTGTTTGCGTATCATCTCTTGTTGTGTATAAAGTGTGTTTGTTACTTCTGACTCCGACCCTTACTGTGGCTTGAACCGGCGACAGCGGGGCACCAAACGACCACCCCCTTCTGTCATTACAAGGTAGTTGAATTCCGGCTGAGCTTGCCACGCAAGTCGAAGGTATCTCCTTTGCGACCGGAACAGCTACCCCCCTCACTCTAAGGGTGTCTGGGAGCGTGCGCGCTGTTAAGGTCGCATCGTTAATAATCATTCTAATTAATTATGGGTGACACCTGTGTTTCAGTGTTACTTTTTAGATGTTTCCAGGATCATACACAAATTCCTGAGAAGCTTTGTGGATGCGTTCCTACCTGCGCTGTAGTGTGTTCATTTTCTTCTCTGCCATTGCCATTTGCATTCATTCACTCTCCAGGCCTCAGGGCTGTGTCGAATAACATTGGACAGCACTACTGCTTCTTGTGATCCTTTTTTTGTGCTTTTTGTTCCCCTTAAAACTGGATAGAAACTAGTCCATGCAGGTTCACACTTGGTAGAACCTGTATGCTTTACCGCGTAGTCCCCAAGTAGACGAGGGGGGGGACTGTTGTAATGCAGTAGTGATACTAGTGATATGCACAACATTGAATAGTGATGGTCGCACCTTGTAAACTAGCAGGCAGTGCTGTTTCGCCTTTGAGCAGAGTGGACGACCATATTTCTGGGTTCTTTTCTATCACAAATTTAATAAATAGTTATGTTGGCAAAGCACTTCTCTTGCTCATTCATTGCAAATGTGTTTTCTTCACGCATGCTGCCTTGTACTGTAGTCCCACTTCTTCACACTTGTGCAGTGATGCATGTGCAGATAGGCTCTGTGGAATTTTCCACAGAAAGGGGTCCTTGCACTGGGTGTATACAGTGACAGCTTAATTTAGGGGGACATTATAAAAATAGCCAGTGACCTCAACAGGGAAGGAGAAGTGCATTGCTCTGAGAGGACACATAACATGCTGTAAGGTGCTGTGTTCCGGCGTCGTGAGGCGCACTAAGCTTTCGGTGAGTCCGAGATTGCTATTTAGGCATATGGTGATGCAACTGCATGAATTGTCACTTGACAACAACATCTGTGGAGTACTTAGAAGCACTCCAGTGATTTTAGGTATGTGTGGCTTCTCTGAGATTTCAGGCTGTTTGTGTTGCCTGATAGTAATGCTGCACTGCTCTGGTTGAAGCCAGGAAACTCAACAAAGAAAGGATATTTTATCCAGATTTCTGCATGCTATACCATGAACAAAAAATGAATCTTGCATGTCTGTAGCAGCAAGCTTAAGCTGTTAAATGCATATCCCCAGTTGTAGCATCTCGCATCTGTTACTAGTTAGAGGTCTTTGAAGCCAGAAATTAAATGTTTATCCTCCCCATTCTGGTTCTCCTCAACATTTGGTTCTTGACAAGTTTTTCATTTTCTTGCTACACTAAGCAGCAGTATTTAACATTCTCAAGAAGTATCAGTTTATGCAGTTCAAGGCAATGAAAGGTAATGTGGTTGTGCGACGGGATTCTATCCGAATTATCATGCTGCAGAGGGTTGACACAATCGAACCTTCACAGTTTAGTCTCAAGAAAACTTGTTTGAAAATTCATCTTGCTCAGTTGCAACTAATTATTTGAATTCGTCTTCCCCTCAGTGTGATCAAGGGCCCTGCCCTGATAAAAGTGTGCAAGCACCTGTACATAGTTGTATCATTGGAATTGGAAGAATGTTTAACCATGTTGAAAATTCCTTTCAGATTGTACTTTCTTTTATTCTGCACCGTAATATTGCACAATTCATTTCAGTCTTATAATGGGCCTTACCATCTTTCTTAGCCATTCATTTGGTGACATCTTGCTCTGTTGGGCCAAGGATAGAACGACAGGAAGGAGTTCATTACACGGCATGTGCTGTATTGGGACACGAATCTCGCCTCTTGTTTTTGGCTCAGCACCAAACCATTTGTACCCATCATACATATGTACCCTGTTCAGAGAGACAAGAAAATTAACAGTGCTGTCGGCATACCTTCATAATATCAGCACCCACAACATAACGATTAATCAGAACAAGACGTGGCACAGACAAGGCCGGTTTGCTATAATCTAGCTATAATTGCAAGAATTATACTTCATGAAGAATCAAGCCACCGAGTGGTGCCGATGCTTCTGTAGTCACAACAGAAAGCAGACAGTGGAGATCATTTCATTAATGCAAAATATTTTCCAAGAAGGTCGCATCGCACCCAAGGCTGTTTCCAGGCACAGTACACACGAGCCACAATCAATATTTATGATGGACACGTTGCAGGGCCAAGGCCGTGCATGCGTGGTCACTACAGGGAGGGGAACAAATGCGATTACCTGCACAGATCGAACTTTATTTCAGCATTCAGAAAGCAAGATATGTGTAGTGAGCTTTTCAATCGAGTCAAATGATTGTAGGCAATTTCAACCACGAAAAGAATTAAGTAAAAATAAAAAAGAAAAATGAATAAATGAGAGCGAGAAATCTGCAGTAAATAATAGGTGCAGGTTATTGCCATTATGAAAAGCTCTTTTTTGGCTGTTCATAAGACAAAGAGGGAAATGTGTATTGCAAAACAATATCTGTAGCCAAACTTCTTGCCACTGGTCAGCTGTTCACAGGATTTGACGTGACGTCTGAAGTGCTTACATGTGCAAACTGCTTGTATTGAGATTACAAAAGCTTATGAGATGCTATTTTCTGCATATACTTTCGTTTTTAATTGTAATGCACTTGAAAGAACTGTGGTACCAGCCCATTTCTTAGCAAACTCAGTCTGAAATTACCTGCTCCATGTTATACCTCTGCGACGCGAACACTTGTAATCCTCATTGAGGTTTTGCAGGAAGCATTGAAGGATTCGGTGCTGCATGGCCGTTTGAATGACCACTGAGAAGCTTCCTTCGTGTGCAATAGGTGACATCGAGGGTGGCGGTGCCCACTCTCAGATCTGCTTCAAAACTAAAGAGCGCTCAGAAACAGCTTCGATCCGAGCAGGCTCGGGCGCGATTGCACGAGTTGAATGCAGATCGAGTTTAATGAGGATCGAAAGTGTTCGTGTGACAGAGGTATTACATTCCTTCTACTAATTATTTCTGCTATGAATATTCCTAAATCTTTGCTCCTTGAGTCATACTTGAGAGTACCAGCATGCATCACTCTCATGAAATGTTAGTGCATGCAGCGTAAGGCATGCCAGATGTAAGCATTTGCCTTGTGCCATGTATTTGCTCCCCAACGTTCACACTATCCTCTGTGAGCCACATGATAAAGCTGAATACATGGAGCCCTATACACTTTCATGCAGGTGGTTTGCTACTGAAACTTTGCTTGCAGATACTCTTACTCTATTATTGTGATTCACAGTGAGAGTTTTATTTTATAAGAATATCACCAGGACTGTCCTGGACAAAGTGCGGAAAACTTCTATCCTTCTATCCGTATACTGTTCCAATGGACAAACTGAATAACACATAAGATGGCATTTCATTTCAGATTGTGTCTGTAATTTTTGTGTACCATATAACACTGCCCAATCTCTTACACTGGTCCTAAAAAATCTCACAGACCTTCTTAGCTTTCTCAGCCATTTCTACGGTAATCATTCCATTCACAGAACAAGAATGTGTGTTCTTTTTTTCCCGGCACTAAAACTTGGTTAAAAGCCCGCCGTGGTTATGTGCCCACAACTCATACTATATATAATGAGGCCAAGAACACTAACAACAATGCCGTCCTCGCAAGGTTGTAATGAGAGCATTCGGAGCACAACGATTAATCCCAAGCAACCATCGTAAACGTAGTTCACGAAGCATCTAGGAGATTGGTGCCGACTTCCCGACGCTTCTCCGTACAGCCAAAATCGCTTCACGCACGTAAAACACAGCTTTCAGAAAGGTCCCTTCACGCCACCGGCAGTTCAGAAGCACAGCACACACACGAAACACGATTATTGATATCAGTGATCGGCACGTAACACGAACATCGTATGCTCGCGATCGCTGCACGCAGACGAATGAATGCGACTAGCACAGCCTAAAATTCATATCAACATTAGAAAAACAACGCGTGGGCAGTGAAATTTTCACTCGTAACAGATATATTTGCAGGCGATTTCACCAACTTGGCAAAACAGCAGTCGTTCCGAACGTATCACTTTCGCTACACTCCCACTAATTGTCGCTGCTATAAAACTGTCTACACGCGCACAGGGGACTAATTTACTGCGGGGAGCTGCTTCTTGATACTGTCCGTAAAAATCCGGCCGCAATCACAAACGGCTCCAAATAAACACGTCGAGGCCCCACAACTGTGTAGCAGTATCGTACATCTTCCGCAGTTTTGTCGGCCATTAGTCAACTCGATGCAGGCCAACTCAACTGAAGAAACTGTCACTCGATGCTTGTGCACATGGCAAGGTGAACATCCAAGTCGCTTTGAATAATCGTAATAAACGAAGAATAGAGCAATAGCGACATGAAGAATATCTTTTATCGACAAGCACCGTCCACCTAGGCCTTGTTTCGTTATACGCTCGGAGGCGGTCATCTTTGCAGAAGTAGGAGGAGCTTGCAATATGCCTCCGAGAACGCATGCGACCGATGTGTCCAAAGGTTGAAGTTGACCAATTCTATGCAGCAGCCGGGCGGAGGCAACCTGGCGGATGCGCCCTCGAGCGGATGGGTGCAGCGCCCAAACAGTGACGTACAGCAGCTTTTACCAGAACGGTGCCGGAAGCGAGCGCGGCGGACGGGCGCTCTGGCCGAGCGCACTCGCGCACTCCCTGGTCATCGCAAGGCCTATATTATTTCGCATCGGCGCTACAGCAGACGACGCTTGGAGATTGAGCAGCGCCGTAGTAAACGGGTTACTTATAAAACTACCTAGTGTATATAACTCTGTCTCAAACTGAATTGAAAATATAATTTTTACGACGCCAACTTAGCAGTAGCTAATGTATATTGCCGCGAAACCTTCGAAACTGTATTTTTTGTTTTTTAACTGTTTTAACTCTAATTCTGGATCATGTATCAGTTCTGTATTCTTTGTTTGTTAATGCTCGATGGCGCGAGTCGCACCTTTATCAGTTCTGTTGCAGCGCAAGAAGCACCGAGATCTGTCTCGAAGATTCCGGCCACTCGTGTGTCTTTCTACTATGTTCCAGCTTGTGCTGGTAGCAGTTTACGACGTTATCTAGATTGTTCTGAGCGGCCTCTAAATTGAGCGTTGACGAGTGTGACGAGCACTCTTTTTTTGTTCGACGATCGACGAGCACGTTTGTTGCTATCGCCGCCGCCGAGTTCCTTAATTCTTTTGCGGGCCGACTCAGCCCAATAAGGAGTTTCTGCAGTGCGATCATCGACTGTTCCTCTGTGTCATCGACCTTGTCACCACCACGTGACGTCTGGTGGAGGTGCTGTCCTTGAGCGTTCAAGCGAAGACCTCAGCCTTTTTCATTCGCCCTGGAAGACCAGCCTACAGGTCACCGAGCCAGCCACCGACTCCAAGGCCTACAACCTGAGAATGGTCTGCTGCCTGACCCCGGAATGCATCAACTTTGAAAATGGCCCAGTCAACTGCACCAGTCGTCTTCGTGGAGCCCAGGGAGCCCCCCGTCTTCCAAGGATTGCCCAGTGAAGATGTGGATGACTGGATGGACCTTTTCAACCCTGTGGCAGAATTCAACGGCTGGAACGACGCCGTGAAACTCCGGCAAGTCTACTTTGTTCTTTAAGGACATGCCCGAGTTTGGTTCGAAAATCACGAGGAAGCTATGAAGGATTTGGAGATTTTCAGGGAAGCGTTTTTGACTGCCTTTGGAAGTTCTGTCCGAAAGGAAAGAGCTCAGGCCCTCCTCCAATCAAGAGTTCAACTCCCTAACGAGCCAGTACTGGCGTACGTTGAGGAGATGAAGCGCCTCTTTCGCCGCGCCGACCCTAACATGACAGAAGGTGAGAGAGGTAAATATTTAATGCGAGGCGTTAAAGAGTCGCTTTTTGCAGGTCTTGTGCGAAATCTCTCAAGAACTGTAGCGGAATTTGAAACTGAAGCGTCTACCATCGCGAAAACTTTGGACATCCGGATGCGCCACTACGAGCGACCACTTCAGCCGGACTACTCAAGCCCTCAAGCCACTACCCCTGCGCGTCTGCAAGCGGAGAGAACCTTCGGGATCACATCCTGGAGATTGTTCGAGAGGAGCTCCGCCGATTGCTGCCATTATTGCAACACGGCGATGATGGCACGGCGCCCCAGAAGTGCTCATCACGGACAGGGGAACGGCGTTTACGGCAGAGTTGACGCAAGCCATCCTGGAATACAGTCATGCAAGCCATCGACGAACAACTGCGTACCATCCCCAGACAAATGGCCTTACGGAGCGCCTGCACAAAACGATAGCGGACATGATCGCCATGTACGTCGACGCTGAACATAAGACCTGAAACAGAGCGCCCCCATTCAAGCTTGTATACGGCAGGAAGCCCACGACGACGCTCGACGCAATGCTGCCGCACGTAACCAACGAGGACAACCTTCACGTCGCCGCCTACCTGCAGCGTGCAGAGGAAGCCCGATGACTCGCACGGCTGCGTATTAAAGACCAACAACGCACCGACAGCCGACAATACAACTGATGACGACGCCACGCAGAATACAAGCCAGGAGACAAAGTGTGGGTTTGGACACCAATTCGCCGTCGTGGACTAAGTGAAACGTTGTTGCATCGATACTTTGGACCATACAACATCATTCGCCGCGTTGGACCACTGGAATATGAAGTCATTACCGACGGAACGTCAGCATCACAACGGTGACGCGCACGCCCAGAAATTGTACATGTGTACGATTGAAGCCATTTTACGCGCGTTAATAATCTGGTGTTTAAAATTTGCAGTGTTTATATTTAAGTTGCTTTGTTTTGGAACATCGAGGCGATGTTTTTTTAATGGAGGAGTTTATTTGTTGTATATTAACAGCCGCCGGAATACGGCCTTATCACTCTGATTCTGGATCACGTATCAGTTCTGTATTCTTTGTTTGTTAATGCTCGATGTCGCGAGTCGCACCTTTATCAGTTCCGTTGTAGCGCAAGACGCACCGAGGTATGTCTCGAAGATTCCGGCCACACGTGTGTCTTTCTACTATTTTCGAGCTTGTGCTGGTAGCAGTTTACGACGTTAACTAGATTGTTCTGAGCGGCCTTTAAATTGAGTGTCTTCGAGTGTGACGAGCATTATTTTTGGTTCGACGATCGACGAGCACGTTTGTTGCTATCGCCGTCGCCGAGGTGCTTAGTTCTTTTGCGGGTGCAAGTCAGCCCAACAACTGGAAAAAGAAACAACTGTCAGTCGACCCTGTTACGCGGCGTTGCATCTAAACCTGTTCAACACGCCGCAAGAAAGAGCCCAGTGATATTCCGTGCGGTAACAGGCAGCATGGCTGAAAGGTCCGGCGTAGATCCCTTCCAGTTCCTGGGGACCTATCGGAAAGTCAGAGTTTCTTCAGTGCGATCCTCGACTCTCCCTTTGTGTCATCGACCTTGTCACCACCACGTGACAATATGAGAAGATCAGATGAACCACGACGCACCGCGGCCACTGCCGCTACGCAGCTGTGGAGAGAAACTTTTTTTCTTATATCACAGTTACCACTCCTACCAGCATCTCGGTACGTTACAGCGATACTGAATAGGGGTTAATTTTTGACAATCCGTTATTCCTGGGCTCATTATTTAAGGTAACAACAAATTTGAGCACGCTTACTTGACTGTAGCACAAGGGATCCGCGGCCAACTTGCGGAAGGTGCGGCCGGCGCGGCATATGGAGGTAGTGCTGCCTTCGGATGATGCTTGAGCGTGCTGTTGCCGCGTTAGCAGCACGGCATTGCAGACATTCAGTTATAAATTACTATTGCAAATGCAGATTCGTTCTACTAATCATGCATTTTGTTTGCTGTACCTAATTGGTAATTGTAGACGTAGTCGAGAACGGCGGCGAGCTGTGTAACAAGTGAGCAGCGAATCGCGTTTTAAGTTCGGTGTCCTAGGTTAAGCTTAACGACGATGAAGCCAGACGTGCAACAACGGTATTAACCTAACTAGGTGCGGGAACAATGAGAGAACGGCACCGGGCTTCAGTTGCGCTGATTTAAATATAACGGTGATAACGCTGATACAATAGCGGCAGTTGCTTCACCCATGTCAACGAGTTCAGATACCTGGGTGTTATTTTTTCATGTCACTTAAAATGGAATGCTCACATTAATAATATTACTGAAAACCCACTTCGTAAACTTGGCAATCTCTAACGAACCTTAAAAAGTGCCACGTAGGAATGTAAATTAACTGCTTACAAATCATTAATTCGGCCGATCCTAGAGTACGCTTCAACTGTTTGGAGCCCTCATCAGGTTCGCGACATTGACCTTTTAGAGTCAGTTCAAAATAAAGCTATTCGATTCATTTTCGCCCGGTAAGATCGCTACTTTTCACCGTCTTCACATGTGCACACTTTATTATTGCAAAAGTTAGAACATAGCCGCACACGTGAATGCATCATCATGCTGCACAAGACCTTCACATGTCATCTGGCATCAGGGCACCCTTCCAATTGGTGCCCTCAAGCGTGCGTGCAACCCGACGGAACCACCCATTAAACATTGTTCCTTTCATACCTTGTATAGATAGCTTTAAATTTTCTTTGTTCTCACTAACTGTTGAAATGTGAAATTGATTGCACGGAAGAGTTCGCTGTTCTGTTGCCTAACAATTTGACCTGTTGATCTGTTTTGAATACTTCTATGTTATCTATTTTTATGTTACCGATGTTATTTGTTTCTACTATTGTATTTACCCACTCCTGCTATGTCTCCCCTCAAAGACAGCAGTATTTGTAAATAAATAAATAAATAAAATAAATTGAGATCCCAAGTGACCGCAATCGCTGCTAAAATTCGATGATCGTCCTCAGCCCGAAAATCATCAGGGAAAAACACAGCTGATTCCAAAGGCAACAATTTTTTTTTCATGACAGAGACCCACTGCGCTGAAAGATTATTGTCCTCTAGGAAACTATAAAGCACCATGTCGCCTGGCAAACATGGCACCAGCAACAGATTGCGAGGATCCGTCGGTCACTAAAGCGCGTGATGGAGCGAAGCAAGCGTGCAAGACGCGCGGCCGGCCTAGCCAGCAGGCCTGCATCCAGCGATTGACGTCGCATCCGCCTGTTACCCACTTTAGGCGCCCCGCCCCCGCCGCTCACGGCAGCGAAGAGGGCGTGCTCGCGTTGTGTTTTCAACCAGCGATTTCGTCTTTTAATATCGACAGAATTCAGAACAAAATTGACACATGCATGATGAAAAAGCCCCTTCTTTCCAACCACCGAGGTTTAAACATTTTGAAAAACTTTTTGGCTTCCACTTAATGCACTGCGTATTTGTCTTATTTGACTGCAACGCAATAAAGCTTCTCTCTCTCTCCCTCTCTTCCTCAAATTCTCAAATATATAATAAATGCATCGCTTGGTGTGCATTTAATAACCTCAAATTCACATTTTGGAACAAGTCTCGATAGTGAGCCCGCGAACGAATGTCAAGCATTTTATGTACCCGGAGTCCCATGGTAACCAAGGTTTTAAAGTGCACGCTGAGCCCCAGCCAAGTGAAACCAACTGAGGGCTGTTCAGAGACGAATGTCCTGGTGAGCAGTATTAATCTTCTTCCGTTAAAAGTAAAAAAGTATTTAGGTATGATTACCTAAATCCGTATTGCTTGGCTTGGGGAAGAAAGTGTGAATGCTCAGAACGTAGATCACCACGAGAAATGCTTAGTTACGTAGCTCGTTTATACGGATGACTACTTTCCATTTTATTATTTGCAAATTGTAAGCGAACGAAAAAAAGACTATAGACTAGACGAGGCGACAACGGCGCCCCTCCCCCCCCCCTCCCCCTCCCCCCGCTCCATTTGTTTCAGAGCATAAGAATATATGGTGTTGATGAAAAAAGCATTGGATACGTTAAGCTATTGGAGACGTGCCAGTGTGTGAGCGCGGTTGCTCGCCCGAAAGCATCGCGCTGCACGAAGCGTTCTGCCCATCGCTTCTCGAAAGCTCACCTGGGTTTCAGCTTCGAGGATCTCGACGACGGTGTCGTAGAACTCACTACCTGCCACTTGGGACGACACCAAGAACTGCAGCAGGGGGTAGAGGAACACGCCACATGACTCCAGTTGCAGGGCAGACACACGGAGGTACCCGGAAAGCTCGTGGAGGTCCTTGAGTCCGCCAGTCTCTCAGCGGCGTCCGGGATGTCATCCACATCGCTGCTCTTCCAGGGACGAAGATGACCAGTGCCACAAACGCCTCCACCCAATCTAGCGTGTTGGCAGCGTCCAAAAAAGCGGCCAGGGGCCAGCAGCCAACCGAGAAGCCAAACCTGGAATGTAAAGAAGAAATAAAGTTTTGTGCCGTTTTTTACTGCGCTCCGATTATTTATTACAAAAATACAATTTTCACATGTGTTGGAATCACGAAAATTACTGGACCGTTTCTTCGAGCTGCTTAGTGGCTGATCGCTCGTTCGCTGTTCAGAACCTCCCCAGGTTGGCCGTCGCACTTGAGGCTTGTTATCATGCCGGGCTGCTGGGATAACTGCCATTAGCGTGCTTCATCTCGCGTTCACCTTGATGGTATTGAGCGAGTTGCAGTCGTAGATACTGGCAATTTGGCGGAAAGAGGCTCGAAGAATTATCCTCCTGAATCAGAGACGTTTTGGGCTGGACATCTTTTCTCGAAGTGATCTGCCTCCATAGTTAGTCTCTGGATCGAGCGAATACCTCACTTATTCGCGTGTCTGTCTTGCTTTCCGGCCGGGCGCCCGCCTGTAGGTATAGTGGGTGTCCCAGCTATCTTGGGCCACGTAAACGAACTAAAATATCTCAAGTAGGCCACGGACACCATTTTGCATACAACAACCAGCAGACCTGCACAACAAAGGCCATATTTTAATAATTACTTAATTAGAGTAATTTATCTATATTACTAGATATCTTGAAACCATAAATATGCATTTCAGAGTTGTCAGAGTTGTCAGAGCACCTTCAGAAACCGCGCTCTATTATTTGCGATAAAGAAAGCATCACGTGTACGTCTTTTTTTTTTCGGACTTGAAAGCATTGCCCGTGAAACATAAATAAAATCACGTGACTAGAGCGTTCCCGCGACTCGACTGCGGTCCTCTCAGTAATGATTAGAGCGAACGAAATCAGCTGCAGCCGTGCCAATACGGCCCCGCTGCAGCGGCAGGCTAATGTTTGCAGGCAGCGCGGTGAGCTCGCTGCGCCTTGCACCGTCACGTGCGCCGACTACCTGGAGCGGATGAAGGACCCACCACAGACATATCGGCCTGCTGCTGCAACGGGGTAATAGAGCCAAGGCCGCAGTTAATATCGTTTACTCAGACCAGGACTGAGAACACCACAATTGTGGCGCGCGAATGCGTTAGCGACCTGATTTTTTTGATCCCGAAAAAAATATTCAGGTGACGCTTTCTTTACTGGAAATAATGTGATCGGAATTTTTGAAGGTGAAGGCAAAAATAAAAACTCAAGATTGCAAAAAAAAAAAATAACCAAAGCCGAAAATATGGCTAATATTTGTTATTCTTACCTAGCCGCCTAGCCCCCTCTTAGCTGTGTTGAAACAAAACAAATCACACTTGCCTAAACTGATTGGTTAAAAAGACCACAGGAAAGTTGTGCCTCGAAGGGATATATATATATATATATATATATATTGTAACGGGTATTCCGCCAAACGTCCAGGCAACGCCCTGAGCCTAGAAGACTGCCGAAGTCCGAGAGCGGTCCGAGCAGCGGTCTGAGCGCGGTTCCAGGCAACCAACTTCGTCGTCTACGCCAACTAGCAACCACTTCATCGTCTACGTCAACTAGCCACTGATTATCTCCGCTTCGTCGTCAACTACAGTTTGTATCAATATATATAAATCAGAACCAATTGATCCATCGGATCTAGACAACTGTGTACAACCTGAATTCCCATGTTTTTTTGAGCGTATGTGGCACCTAGCAGCAATTTTGTCTTCCCAGAAGTGAAATTTTTTTGTGTTCAGTGTAACAGAACAATTTTATTTTCCCGATATAGGGAATGTAGCAGATAACATTTCTTGAAAGCGAGCGGGGTATCACGTTGTGCGCCATTTTTATCTCGATCTTGTTGTTCCATCAGTTATGACACTCGGCGGGAAATTTTGCACATGCCTGTAAAAGAAATGACTGATATTTTGCCGCTGACAGCTAACAATAACAGTTTGTTATTAGAATCTTGTATTAGCTACGCAAGGAATTACTTTTTTCCACCGCAAGAGAAAGCTGCTCTCTGCAAGGGTTGGTATCGGGTGCACTAATGAGAGCTCTGAGGCGGCTTTAAGAAATTGTTTATCAGTTTTTGTAAATGCAGCTTTCTTATATTGCGAAATGATATTATTACAGGGTGGCAAGCCGACGAGCACAAAGAGCAGATTGATTTTATATGACCACGCGATGATATTTAATGAATACCAGCGGGCCCGAGTGCTCCCTCCCGCACCACGGCCCGCTTCTTCCTCGTCCGTAACATTATCATTGCTCTGAGATGGATGAGGGCAGACTTGTTTCATCATTGCGCTTTTTCTGCTACATGATGATTGATATAGAAATTTATTTCGTGCTTTGCACGTGTACATTATTTCTAAACAACTCATTTCAGCACTATCGTCGTCTTTGTGCTGTCATCTCTGTGCACACGATTTTTTTCACTCTGGATTTTCTCAAGCGATCTAACATGACGAGTAGCATTCTGGCATTCACTGGCACACTGTCGGCGAGTGGTTTTAGTGCATTCAACACGCATGTACCTAATTTAGGGATTAGGTCAAAAGAGTCGATTTATTTCAGTAGCCACCTCGTATTCAGGAGCAGCCGCTAAACGTGGCGTAAGTAAAAAAAAAAAAAAGAAACAGCGAAGATATATATATTTTTTTTATACTTACGCGAAACGCGGAACCAAAAGAATCTTTCTGGGGACGCCTCTCTAGTACGTGGTGTCGTCGAAGAAAGGCGTCGTGGCAGTTCTTCCGTGTTTCGCAAGTGTCCAAGCAACGACAGCGGAGCTGCCTTTCATCCGTTCCAGGGGTTGTGTGCCCCGGGTAGGAGCGCGTGAGGATTGCCGAGCTGACGCAATAGCCGCCGTCCTGGAAAAGTGTGCAAGTTCTCTTGTTAGCGTTTTTAATTTTGTTTTGTTTATGAGTTTTGACGCCCCAAAGTGACTCAGGCTATGAGAGAGGCCGTAGTAAAGGGTTCCAGAAATTTACACCATCTGCACTGAAATCGCACAGCACACTGGCGCCTTACTTTTCGCCTCCCCGAAAAGCAGCCGCCGCGGCCCGGAGCAGATCCTGCATCCTTGACACAGCAGTTGATCACCCTATACTCTGCACCACGGCGGGCTGTTACCAATTTTTGGCTCATGCTAACCGCTATGTATCAAAGATATAGGTTGGAAAAGTGTAGCGTCTTTATTTTTTATTTCAAACGTTTTCAGCATGCAGCTCAACTCTCGCTATATTCCTGGAACCTAAGGAACAGTCTAAAGTCCAGGCGAAGCTCCGGAAAGTCTGGCAGCACTGTAATGTTAGTTTGTTCATATTGTTGCGAAGAAGAAGATCGGCAGCGGCGCGAGAGGAGCCCTCGTGCTAGGCCAGCCATTACATCATCATTCACCCTGTGGCCATGCAGTGCCGTCTTCTTGCTTGTCGACACGTAACAATATGAGTCAAAATCGAAAGAAGATTGTCCTACTAAGAACAATAACTACATTGTACGGTGGAAAAGAAACAACGGTGATACACTTACTGTTAATGTTTGTTCTCAAGTACAATGGACGCGATAGGGAAAGGGTGATTGGTGACACTCTCAAAGGGAATGGCACAAGATTTCAAAGTTAATATGGGAAGCCATGTGTCGGACGGCAATACATGGTCAAATTACTTTTGAAAGTGAATTAAGTTACATTACAACCTATATTTTTTTAAATGAGAAAAATGTACTTTTGTTACGTTATAATTGCCATTGCCAAAAAGTAATGACATTAAATTACAATCAATTTTAAAAAGGTATGCAAATATTTTAAAATACTTTTTAGTTCCCATCTTCAAACAATTAAGAAAACCTAGTGAACAAAACAAGCACACTCCATTCGCTTCCCGCCAAATTTCTTTCCAGATCACTATGCCCTCCATCGCTCATACAGCATGCGCTATTACAAATATAGGATAACGGCAAGAAAACAACAAAAATAGAAACATGGGTGAACTGTCGTCACTTTTATTGCGCTCAAGACAGAAACGAGCGGTGAACCCATGGGGCTCGTCTGTGGGGCTTCAAACGCGGGATACAGCTATTGAAGCGCCCGAAGCAGCTGTAGGTTATTCATTGCTTCCGTGTCCCCAGGAACAGATCTCGACACCTTGCCCTCAGTGATGCTTACGCCATGGACCGTTTCGCCTTTTTCCCGCCTTTCACCCCACTTCTACGTCGCCCCCTGGCGACAAGTATAGCCAGGACCACTGTGTCCCACGCAGCTAACGCAACAGGAATGTCACTGTCCCTTTAAATTCAAGCGTGTTGCACGATCAATCTGCTCAGCTTCCCTTTAACGCTTGCATCGTGCTGCTTGAGAAGTGGCTGCGAGTGTCCATAGGATAGCCGCAGTAAGTGACCCGGCTACACAGGACACCGCAAGTCCCAGACGCACAGTCCTACTCAATTCTGTTTCCTTTTGCCCGATTCCTTACGCTGACCAAGGCTTGCCGCGCGTCGTTCCTGCTTTGGTGGTACACTAGGTGTTGTATCTTGTACGAGAAATGGCGCGATTTAATAAAAGTAAGTTAAGAATGAATTACGTTTGCAGCAAAATTGGTGCTTTAAGATTAATAACTACATTAATAAACTACCAAGCAGAAAATGCAATCGATTGCATTATAAATTACACGGAAATAGTAATTTAATCACTGTACTTAATTCAATTACTGTCATACCTTCAGATGGCAGCCAACAGGCCTGCTGGATCAGTTAAGCTGACACCCGACCAAAATAAAGCGGGTATACTTGTCGACGCACCTCAGTAATTCGTCCAGTTAGGATTGTTCAGTTTACTTGGTGCTTCTAACATCATGAATGATCACGAATCACATAACGTATTTGTATTGCATAAATGTTTTGCATAGATCACTTGAAAGCGCTTTGCAGGTCTAGGGTCTGTTGCAAGTGGTAAACAGCCATGAATAATTGAGTTACTTCAGCTTCGGTTGTGCTTGTATTTTAAATCCATTAATTACCTTGTCTAGTCCAGACTCAAAAACTAACACCGATAGAAGGGTATAATAAATTATGTTATGATAGTATGAGCAGTGAGAATAATCAGTAATACGCCCTTTCCATTTCTTTTTTCATTTCCATGACTACTTATTCAATGTTATGGTAGCATTCATGTATAATTCGCAGCGCTTCGTTGTGACAGCGAGATTCACGAATCGTCTCAAGAATTCACGAACGCAATACTCCGTTTACGTGACCAACTCAATGTATAAGGATATAAGCGGTACATTCTTTCCCCGTAGGTGCCCACAGGGACCCCACTTCCTTACCTGTGACCTGGCAACTCCAGCAGCATCCGTGTGACCCACGCCTTTCGCCTTCAAATCGATGCTTATTGTGGCTGTCTTAAATGGCGTGGCCCCAGCGGCGACAGCAGCGCGGATAGCGACAGCAGCGCGGATAGCAAGTTGTTTCTGGATGAAGTAGGGGCCGGCCACCGTAAGGACACCGCCAGAGTTATGCCGACGCAAGTACTGCGCTTGCGGCCCGAGTGCAATGAGGCTTTCGTTCCACTGGTTGTAAGCGAAGAGCTCAACTTCTTTTCCCTTCGGCATGCTTTATTCCACCGTTGTGTTGAGGTCTGCAAAAGAAGGTGCGGTGGGGAAGCGCTGCCACAGTTGGGCCTCGCTGCAGGAATGCGCAGAGATAAAGCGCTGTGGCCAATTACTTCACATAGCGGGTGATGAGGTGTCGATGCAGCGAACGATTCCACGAGATCGCTCCGCCCGGTAAATGCACTGCCGTCGGTGCTTCCTTGACGATCGGGGGCTTTCGGGTGACCTTGTTTCGGTTAGTTCAGCGGCTGAAGACGACGAAGTTGGCCTTCTTCGTGCCTGCGTATAGCCTTGTGGGTGACATGCAGCACAATGCGCTGCGCAAGCTGTAACTCCGCGGTTTGCACACAAGAAAAACTCACTGGTGGTAGCAGGTGAGTGGGAGTGCCTTCCCGTAGACGGCTAGGCGCAAGTGCAGAGCTGGGGAGCGGGGCAGCCACAATGGCGGATTGCACGTGTGCTCACTTCGCTTTCCTCATTCCTGTACTCGAGCCAGTATCAAAGGCCGCATATCTTATATGCGCAGTCGCTTTTATCTCCATTGTTGTCTTTCGTAGGTCAGTTCTCGTCTATCTCAGTTTAATATGGTCTATGATGACATTTATCTCAACCATGCCAATTGTTTACCAGTGTCGACCTTTAATTCCATTTTGGATGACCATTTGCAAAATTTTCAGTTATATGTTCTAATTGCCACTGATGCCCCACAGCGTGAGGAAAAAGCGGGAGTTTGGATTTTTTTTGCTCTAATTGATTGGGCATTTTCACTCCGTCTGTCTGGTTATATCCCCTTTTTTATTGTGCAACTTTTAGCTATTGTTTTAGCCATCGGAGAATTTGTTTACAGCACTGAAACGTTATTGCAGCGACGGACGCTTTTTCACTTTGTACTGCCTTAACTTCGTCGATTGCACCCTCTTTGCGTCGGCAGTTTGACAACCTCGTGCCGTCTCGTATGCGAGAAATTAGACTTGCGCGGTTTCCAAGCCACTGTGGCATTTCAGTGAGCGAATCTCGAACTTTCTTGCATCAGCTTCCTTGAATGGTCGCATCCTTTACTATTTCCCTACTTCTCTTTATGGGTGGCTGCGCGATTGAAATGATTTCTTTTGATGAAGTCCTCAAATTCACCCTTTCTATCTTTCGACGACTTCGGGCATTTGAAGTATAAATGGAATCAGTGCCATTAAATGTATGACGCGACCGCGTTAATGGGTCCCGTCTGCTGGATAGTCATGAGGACCTTTGCTTGCGCCTACGCGCCCTTTATTATTCGGTTTATCAGCAAGTTCCTAATTTGTGGCCCATTTATCTCACGCCTGATCATTAGCATAAAGCTTTAAGCTACCACAAAATGTACAAGATTAGCAGGCTTCTATGCAGCTCTAGCAGAGCTGCGATGAGCGCGGGGGGGGGGGGTCGTTCTGACACTGCGAAATGCAGTTAAAGCATAAAATTGCCAAATGAACGTGTGCCAACGGTGTCTGGCTTTAAGTTTGCTTTAGTGAAATGCTAGTTTAAATCGAGCCTTAAAGTACATAAGCTCATGTTACCTACGCTATTCCCCGAGTTTAGCGCTCGACACAAGCTCAGGACAACTGAGCTCTTGTGGCAGCAGATCCTCTCACATCTTCGAACGCTCGTTCCAAAGAAACCACCACTGAAACCACCACTGGACAGATTACCCCGCCGGGGTGGCGCAGTGCTTACAGCGCTCGACTACTGTGCCCAAGGACGCGGGTCCCGGCCTCGGCGGCCGCTTTTCGCTACAGGCGAAAAGCAAGGCGCCCGTGTGCTGTGCGACGTCAGTGCACGTTAAAGAATCCCAGGTGGTCGAAATTTCCGGAGTCCTCAACTACGGCGTCTCTCATAGCCTGAGTTGCTTTGGGACGTTAAACCCCACAAACCAACCAACCAACCACTGGACAGAAACCACGTTCACCTCCTCGGAGGTGTCAAGATTCCGAAGGCAGTCCACGACGTTCTCGCTCGAGGACTGAATTTTGCAGTTGAGCGAAAGCGATCCGCTCCTGAGCTTCTGAGATGGGTCCGGCAGGTTTCAAGACTCGCTCCTGAGGCTGAAGTGGAACGTTGCGTTTCCGAAGGTCCTGAACCATTGCAAGTCAGCTAGCAAGCTGCTACCTCTCAGCAAGACTGTGGCCTACCTCAAGGACAATCAGCTTTGTCTTCTTTCTGCGGACAAGGAAGGAGGCTTTGGTATTACCAAAGCCCGCAATGTGTTATTTAGCGTTCGAGCTTTTAAGCACCGCCCGTAAGAGTACGAAGTGACTGCGTGAATGGCTGCCGTTTTTCAGCTCCCCTTGTGGATCCTCTACATGCAGTGTGCATATGACATTTTACTTTTTGCCTCTATTATCCCCCACACACTATAGTCACAAACAGCAGTTTGCGACTGGTAGCCAGACGCTAGAAGTAGTAATGGAAAACTATTTATGAAGGCTAGCGGCTGCAGATCCGGATCAGGAAAAGGAACTAAGTGAAAGATCGAATCAAATTGGAACGCGCACTAGAAAGGTTACGAATATATCTCAAGAAGAAAGTATATCACAGCTGCATCTTGCTGGTACTCACTTAAGAGGTACTGCGTTACTGCATTCCATGAGAACGGAATGCAGTAAGAACGTCGGTTACCTTTCTTTCGCATAACAAACCCTGGCCATGCTCATGTCTTTTTGACATCGACTAGAATACTCTGGCCACTAGTTTATCCCCTGATCCACACTGTTCTCTTATCCCTTAGCAAATTGCTACTATCATTTCCCCCCAAAGCTCTCTGCGTTGTCCTGAGCTTAACTTTAACCCCAATCGTTATGGCTTCAATTTTTCTGCCCCATAGGTGAGTACCCGTAAAATAGAGTTGCTGTACATTTTTCAGTTTAGGAACACTGGTAAGCCGCCATTCATGATCTGCGAGTGCCTGCTAAATGCACTCACTACATTCTAATTCTTTTATATGGTGATTTTACTCTGGTAGTTCAGATATCTTACTACCTGCTCTTACCCATTTAGCACATTCGACACTTGGCTACCCACCATAGTTCGCTATTCTCTTTAAAAATGTTGAGCCTTATTTTAGTTCTCTGCACATTAATGTTAAGATATGCTTTGCTGCTTGGCCTCTCCAAGTCCTCCATCATGGCTTCAAACTCATCACCCGATTCACTTAGCAAGGCAACGTCATCAGCGAAGCTCCGATTAATAAGATGCTCTACATTAACGCTTTTCCCAAAGTGTCCCATAAAAGACTGAATACCTCATGCAAACAGCAGACCTATAATGAGCGTGTCCCCTTGCCCAACGTCCTTGCTTACAGGTATCTTATAGCTTTATAGAATTCATTATTCTTACATCTGGCTCATCTACGCCGTGATTGGATGATGCTTGCATGACTGCTAAGGTTTCGTTCAGTCAGTGAGTCTTTCGCATATTGTATGAAGGCTACATACAGCCTTTCTACAGTACATATACAGTATACAGTACATTCGCTGCATTTCTCTCTCCCCTGACATATAGTATGAAACTTATTACCCCTGTTATAACGCACATTATTGACAAAATGTTTGAAGCCGGAGTTTTCCCTGATCGCTTAAAATAGCACGTATTTGTCCAGTATTTAAAGGGGGTGATGCACAAGCAAATAAGAACTATACGGACCTATGTCGGTGTTACTGATTTTTTCTAAAGTATTTCCAAGTGTCTTGAACCACAGACACACAATCTTTTCAATAAGTGTAATGTAATAAATGGCATGCAATATGGGTTTAGAAAACACAGATCGAAGGAACTACCATTACTAGGTATTAAACATGACAATTGATAATTTTGAGAGAATACTTCATATTCTTGGCCTATTTCTTGATTTGAAGAAGGCGTTTAACTCTGTGTCTCACACCATCCTCTTATATAAACTAATTAAGTATGAGATGCACGGAACTGTGCTATATTTAGTACACAGTTACTTATCCGATCGGTATCATTATGCTAATGTAATCGGGGAAATGCGTGCACACGCAAAACTAACGAAAGGTGTCCCTCAAGGGTCAATTCTTGGTCCGCTATTGTTCATAATCTATGTAACTAATCTTTGTACAATGCCTAACTCTCCTAAAATAATCATGTACGCAGACGACTGTAAGGTTTTTTTCGCAAGTTAATCTCTGGTACAGCTTCAAAATGATGTTAATGATTACTTGACACTTCTTTCCCTGCAACTGAACACAAGCAAACTACCTACATGATATTTTCCCCAATCAATAGACCAATGGTATCAAATATCGGCTTTAATTTTCCCGATGTAAGTTTAGAGCATGTTGATTTCAAAAGTTCTTAGGCGTTTGGTTTTATGAGAACTTGTCATGGCTTGCTCACGTGTTGAATCTAGCAGCAGAATTAATCAGGGCGGTAGGTTGTCTTTATAAACTGAGTCCATTAATACCGCAAAGGCTGGAAAGTTCGTTATACGCAATTTTATTCCAGGTTATCCTATTGCTCCCTAGTCTGGGAAACCACCGCACAAACAGATTTTCAAAAAGCCGATTACTTTACGGAAGCGAGTCCTGCGCAGGGGAGAGCCAGGCAAAACGCGACATTTTAGCGCTTAGCGGCCTCTAGCGTAAACACAAAAAGTTGTAATGGTTTGGTTCTTAGCCAACACGCACCGTTACATTCCACTGCATACGTTTTAATGATTGACTGGATTGGTTCTGCTTGAAGAGAAAAATAAAGCTCCGGAAAAGGGAGGATTTCGGCGCGCCTTAATTTTCTGCCCGTGAAAGCTGAATTTCTAAACGTTCTGGATTCACGTATTTATTTACTACAATTGGTTATTCTTTTTTATTTACGCGGAGCTTTTTTCCGGCCTGTTGAAACGATAAAATTATTTAAGTAAGAGGCTACGCATGGGGGCTAAACGAGACATTGTGTACGTTCCATGGCTTGAAGTAACAAAAAGGGCTTTGTTACTGGCGCTTAAGGTCTGTGTGTATCTTTTTGCTGTTTAGGATGGTCCGGACATACAAGAGAAAGACAAAATTCGGCAGTTGGTACGAAGCATAGAGCAGAGAAGGATGGAAAATTCAAAACGCTTGCGTACACAAGGTGCGTAAAAGGTGAAAGATTGGAGTTTCTTTGTGTGTGGCGGTCTATGGAAGAAAACAACTCCGGGGTCTCTCTGGATCCAATGTTGTTCATGCGGGCAATGGCCTCACTAAGATTGTGTTGGTGGCCATGGAGCGAACTACGTGTGTATTTGTTGCAAATAAGGGGTGCGTTTTAGTTTTTTAAGGGCGTCTCATTTTGCCCCACGCCCTGTCGCATTTTGCCACAGAGCTTGGGGCATATCTCGACATTTTGAATTTTTCAAAATATTAAATTTTGCAGTCTAACGCTACAGCTCTGCTTTTCCAATTGTCTGGGCGGGATTGTAGAGAGGTGCCAAATATTGCTGGGATATTTGTTTTTCTCTACCTTTGAAAAAACAAATATTTGCACATTTGTATCGCTTTTTGCCCCGCTCTCACCTGTATATGAGAACTATCGTGGGCACCCTCGATATTTACATGACAAGTTCACTGTTCAAAAAAATATTCACTAATAAAGGCTAACCAAATATAATATTATAGGCTATTGCAACACGTCCAAAAGAATAAACTTCACAGCACTGCAACCTCCTCGGCACAGTATTGCTTTCGAACACATCGCACGAAGATACTCATTGTGAGGACAAATTATGGGAGGCAACGCAATACGGTACCAAATTCTTTGTTTGCTTAACTCCTTTGAACACCTGCTAAATTTTAAGAAGTCACTTCCCAAAAACTGCTCAAGAATATAATACTACGATAAAATATTGAGTTCATCTGATTTGTTTCCCAGTGCTTTCTTCACCGATATGGCATTTTAGTGTTGTTTCTACTATGCTTTGTTTCCACAAAAACGTGACAACATAATTAAACGCCTGTATTATATCTTCATTCTGTCATTATGTACTGTGTTCACTGTAATTGATATTGCTAACTGATATAAATATCCTATCATGCACTTTGCAGATTTGTTTTTGTTCTTTTTGTATGTTTTTTTCTCTTCAGAGAAAATTTTTTGACATGCATTCTCTTGGTTTTTCTTTATGGCCAAATATCCAAGATTATCCCTCGTTATTAGATAAACATTTATATTTTATGTTTGAATGAAAGTAATTTGTGCTTGCAGTTGTGGTTATACACGAGTGTGATCCCTGTGTGCCGAACTGCATACGGAGCAAAGGCCTTTGTCAGGCTTCTAGCCTTTTTGCCTTTGCTTCGGTTTCTAATAAACCAAATAAATTTTTAAAAAAGTTGCATATTTTTGTGAGCATTTTGATAGCCTACCTTATTCTTTGATTGATTAATTATACGGTTGTCTTGATTCTATTGCTGGTTTTCCAGAGCGTTTGGTTAAATAAGTATAACGCTGTCCTGTTTCTTTTACCGATCAACTCTCTAATTACCTTGTAAGGAAAACACAGTGAGCTGAGCTGTCTGTATTAATGCATGTCGTTGATGCCTTCTTTTTTGTTTGGTTTGTTGTTGCGGAGTTTTACGTCCAAAAGCGACTCAGGCGATGAGAGACGCCGTAGTGGATTGTAACGGAAATTTGGACCACCCGGGGTTCTTTAACATACGCTGACATCGCACACCACATGGGCGCCTGGCTTTTCACCTCCATTGAAATGAGTCCGCCGCGGCCGGGATTCGATCCCGCATCCTTGGTCACAGTAACTCTTTCTTATGAATTAGGAAAGCTTTAGCATCCTTTTACGCTTCTAGTGTACGTGTTCGAGGTGATCAGACCTTGCGCAGAGTGGGCAATTTTTCCAGCACATTCTTCAACAAAGCTACTGCTACCTTTTCCTCAATAGCTGTTTTTTTTTCTTTAGATTGCATCCAAGGCTTTCGTTACTTATTGTGTTACCAGTGGAAAGTCCAATTTTTCTACACTACTGCATCTCTCATTACAGACCTGATAACTTAGGTTACTGTAAAGATCACTGTGGAACCCCCCGCCTACATCCACTAGTTTATTCATAATGGCGATGACATATTGGTACCATTCCGCAACTTTTAGGCTACTGCTTTGTATATAGCATGGCCTATTCTTTCCATATTGTATTTCTTGTCATCAGTTTCCTAAAGCTTAGTGACTAAATTTTATATCCCTGTATTTTTTGTTGTACACGTTTTGATGCTTTGACGTATCCTAATCAGATACTTAGTTTGCTGACAGCGTTTGTAGGCATCCTGTACAACTACCCTACTGCGTACCTCTATTTCGCACTCCGTTATGATAGCAGTGAGATTATCGCTAATTCCTTGAAGACTAATGTCGTCATCTTCGGTAAAAACCAAATATCTGCTCTACAGCAAAATCCTCAATCACATTGCCTCTTCCTTCTCACCACTAGATAGTTCACAACCTTCTTGCCCAGATTTTTCCGTCCTCTCTTCAAGTGTAGGCGAATTATAGACAGCCCAATTTTATGTTCACTACACCCTACCTCGCTGAAGGCCTCCGCATTCTTTACGACGCCTTGGTGAGCACGAAGAATGAAGTCCGGTTTTTCGGACTCTTTCCCGTCTATTTCCTGCCTTTCCGTCTTCGGAAAAGGTTTTTATGAAGCATAAATAATTTCTTTCTGCGAAGTCAATGAATAATTACGTGAAGTTAAAGACACCCGACTTCCCCCGCAAGATCGTAGATTCTCAGTCGCGCGTGTGTCTACATGCACGCGTGTTCATGTGTACAGGTGTGTCAGACTGCGTTTCAGTGTGCGTCCCTGCGCATGCGTGCACGCCTGTGCCTGTATGCTTGTGCCTGGGTGAATTTTCTCTGCGTGCGCTTTTCTACACGTGTATCTATGTGTGGTTGAATGCGTCGTGTGTGTATGTGTACATGCCTTGAGGCCGTACTTACTCTTCCGTTCGTTCCTGCAGCCTTGCGTGTGCGGTGTGATTCTGAAATAATATAACACCAGAAAAGCTTCTAGGTTATCAGGGACACCGTAGTGAATGGCTCCGGATAGTTCTGGCAACCTGGGGCTCTGCCCTCAACCGTACGCCTGCGCGCTGGCGCATGCAGGCTAAGAGGATCGGTTTCTCTTTCAGTACATAAGTCGTTTTAGAACTGCTGAAATTTTAGCTAAAGGAAGACAGACAGGCACTTCGATCTCATTTCATCGAGCAGGATTAAGAAAGAAATAGAATCACTCAAGAGGAGGAGGAAAAGTAGTTCATTTTAGCATCAATTTTATACCCCAGGTAATGAGGCTGACGACCTGGTGGATCATGGACAAATTGTCTTTCTTATCATTCGACCAAAATAAATCGCTGATTGAGTTAGAACAAACGCAGCCTCCGAATGCGCTGTAGTTGGCTCTCAAAGACGAAGACGACGAGAACTGGTTGAACTCTTGAACGCTCGTGTGCCTTCTGAATGAGCGCTCTGTCTGGTTGACTGCAGAACATGCTGATCAAATGCCACGACGGGACACACCTTCAGAGAGGTCCTTTCGAGGGGCGCGAAGTCCTTAGGTTAGTCTCCTGTGAGAAGGTTAGAAAGTGACTTCTCTTCTTTTTTTCATGATCAAAAAATTCTGATGTCTAGCGGAAAGTTTAACTTCCAAAGCCGAATCACGCGTACTATCCAGAACCACGTGTGCACTTGGTATATTGAACGTGGTTTAAAGTGCTAAAGCGACACAAGCTATGGGGGACGCCGTCCAGGTCTGGGCAAGATGCACTAGTATTGCTAGTACACGGTGCCTTTGCGATTCACCTTCATCGAAGCGCAGTTTGCGCAGCAGAGATCGAAGCCATGAACTGGGGATGGGCAATCAAACATCGTAACCACGTGCTGACTCTCCGTGGGATTTGAATGCGCTTGACTGGGCACGGTTGTGTAGCAGGGCTCGATGAGGAGCACACGTACCGCACTGAGAAGTAAGTCTACGATGTTACCGCCCCAGATTACATTGAAAAACAGGAAAGAAAAGACCTCCACGAAGCTCCGCACTGGGATTGAGTTTGATGCCGGATCTCTCGCAAAGCAAGCCGCCGGCCAGGATCACCTCAAAGCGGTGCTTGCGCATAAGTTTTAAGAATGGGCGCCCGACACATCCCTAACCCAGTGAACAGAAATGGCGAGACTTCCAAGCACCAAGCCTCCTTGGCGGGCACATATTTCCTTGGCATTCGTTAAGCTCTGCTCAACATTTTTGCGAAAGCGGCGAGCAACTATGTGCAAAGCTGCGGTCAATCCAGGACACGTGACTCCCTTGGTGCCCGGAATTGACCGGGGGGAACAGCGGGGATTGTAGTGAAAGGCGGAATGAGCGGAATGATCCCGCCAATCTTCCCCTCCCTCTCTCTCTTTCCCTCTCTATACGTGCACACGCAAACTGATAGATAGCGTCTCTCTGTAAATGCGCACGCGCTGTTTAAACATTTAACCAGGCTCATCCCAGATGCTTCGCTTATTGCTGCACGATCGTACTCACTCACGCCGGGTAGATGTTCGTGATTTACGGCAGCCATCTGAAATTTTTGGTATACTTTTCTCTTCATGTGCCATCACTTTAACGTCATGGCGACCTTTACTGTGTCTTTCACTTTATCCACCATTCCCTACTTCCAGATGTCAGTAAATAAAACATGAGCAATCCTAAGGAGAAGGAAAGAAATATGAATAGGGAACGTGTCTCGTTTATAGCTGGCAACTGAGAATGTGCAGTGCAGTCGACTGTTGTAAACACGTCATAATGACATAACAGGTGATAGACAGATTGCTTCCTACAACCAAGCAAAGTAAAGGATCGGCTGAAGAATTCGAAATCAGGAGGAATGCGAATCGTATTCACTTGCCCAGTGAAACTTAGGGTACTCACGCGGGCTTCCGGCGTTTCAAAATATGCTTTGATTTTACCTTAAGAATAGAGCGCCCATTACAGTAAAAGATATCTGACGTTGGCGTTCGTTACATGTGTATTTGGAAAAAACCGTGCACAAATGTCAAGGTTTAATCGCCATGGGAACTTTTATGAATAAACGGCCACGCTCAGGAGCTCCCAGTGTTGTGCATAAAGCCTAGCGAGAGCAGCTCCTACATGATGGGGGACGACGCGCAAATTTAATTTAGATCATAATAAATAACTTGATGTTATTGAAAATAATTTAGTGTAGACGACTCCTATCTCTCGTGGTCAACTTTTCTTTGTACCAATGCACAGGTGGGGATAGCGGTAAGCGGCACGTTATTGGCTTTGACACTTTGTCACCCGTTGCCAAAGTGAAAGTGGCATCAGTGGTATGCGCAGGCGAATAGTATATGCTTATGCTCATTCTTTTAGATGAAGGTTCTTAGAGTTTGATTAGTAAGGCGTAATTTCAATTGGAGCAGTATAGCTTTCCCCGTTTACCTATTGACACGTCTTCCTTAATTCTGTGCACTGGAGTTCAAGTAAATTCGGCTTCTCGAGACCTGAAGTACAATATGGATCTTCCAATACTACAGGCAACTAAGCTCGGTCTAAAAAATGTATATCTTTTCGTGATGCATAACAAAAACCAAGTTTCTAGTAGATATCATGAGAAAAACTGACAGCGCATTGTTCAATGACACTCAGCATATCCAAGGTTTTTTTGCGAGAAACATTTCGTCGCTGATAGCAAATGTTTCAAGTGAAAGTGCTCCTTGTAAAAACCTTGGGATAACTTTGTTGGCCACTTTTGAAGGAAAAATTAGAGGGATTCAACACTGTTGATCCAAATTTGGAGCGAGAGCGGCTGCGCAACCTGGGCACACGGCTGCGAACTCGACCGCCGGTAGATGCCTTTCGGTGGAGGCGAAAGGGGGAGGCGTCCGTATGCTGTGCGATGTCAGTGCACGTTTCAAATTCCCTAGTGCTCGAAATTACTCCTTTTTAGGTTGAATCCATTTTCATTCTCTGCGCATGTGATGCCAGCAGACACTTTCCAGCTCCACTAGAACACTATAGCTCCAGTCAGCCCTCCGCGGCGGCGCGCGCATGCGCAGCGCGGAAACTTCCCGTTCTCCCCGCGCCAGCGAGCGCATCTGCTGGGATACATCTACCCTCCTCTTCGTAAGATATTTTGTTGGGTGAGTTGGTACTTGTTCATTATTAATATAAACAGCGCGACCACGAAGACAAAGGACAAGATAAAAGAAAGCCACAGTACAAGCGCTGACTCACAACTATGCCTAAGCCCTTTACTCCAAGGCCCAGAAGAAACAAACATGAAGGAAACGAAACAGTCACGTGAAACAACCCCTGGGTTCACCTGCTGCACAAAAAATCACCTAAAAAAGACACCTCTTTGCTTGAAAGAGCAAGAGAAGTCTTGCTGGCACACTTACTGTCCGTTGAAATAAAATATGATTCCACTATCTCTCTCGTCATCTTCTCTTTGTGGCGATACAAAATCCTAACCTTGTCAAACTTAGGAGTGCACTTCTTCTTCTCCTTCTTCATTATTTCACCATTATTTAATCAATAGATCTAAACATTGTAACAGATTGGTTACCGTATTTAGATCTATTGATTCAATTGGGTGGTGATCATGTTTGTTGGGAATACAACCCGAGATTGATGAAGCCGTTGCTAAGCTTCAATTCGGGGCATTCCAAATTAGTGGAGAATGGGATGATCAACACTTGCTTATTAAATGCGTTGAAGAAATCTTGTTACCACGGCATGGGCAAGAGTTTTGAAAGACAAGTGACAAGAATTGCAAAGGCCGCTTATCGGGAGTCGGTTATTATTGAGGCCAGTTGCCGGGTACTGAAGAGCCTTAAAAGAACGCACAGATTGAAATCCCTGCCCAGCATGGGTGAGAGGAAGAGGAAGGTTGCAGTGGTACCGTATGTGCACAGAATTTCGCATGGCCTCAAAAATGTAGGCAAGAAGTATGACGTTGACGTCGCATTGACCGCCCCGCTCAAGATGAAGAGTATCTGCCCGGCTATTCAAAGGGAAAGAGAAGCGAAGAAGCAAGAATGTGGGGTGAAACATAGAAACCCATATGTTGGATGCAAGACAGCTTTGTGTACAGGCTTCCACTCTCTTGTGGAGCCAGTTATATAGGACAAACAGGACAAACAGAGACTACAGGAACACCGGAACAACTTGGAAAGTGGAAAGGACAAAACGTTTCTGGTATCACATTGCCATTCATGTGAAATAATGAAGAAGGAGAAGAAGAAGTGCACTCCTAAGTTTGACAAGGTTAGGATTTTGTATCGCCACAAAGAGACGATGACGAGAGAGATAGTGGAATCATATTTTATTTCAACGGACAATAAGTGTGTCAGCAAGACTTCTCTTGCTCTTTCAAGCAAAGAGGTGTCTTTTTTAAGTGATTTTTTGTGCAGCAGGTGAACCCCGGGGTTGTTTCACGTGACTGTTTCGTTTTCTTCATGTTTGTTTCTTCTGGGCCTTGGAGTAAAGGGCTTAGGCATAGTTGTGAGTCAGCGCTTGTACTGTGGCTTTCTTTTATCTTGTCCTTTGTCTTCGTGGTCGCGCTGTTATATTAATAATGAATAAGTACCTCCTCCTCCTTTCTGTAGCGAGTGCAGAGGCGAAACACCCGTGGAACAGTGCTCTCTCCGCGCCAGCGAGCGCATCTGCTGGAATACATCTACCCTTCTCTTCCTCTCTGCAGCGAGTGGAGATGCGAAACACCCATGGAACAGTGCTCTCTCCGCGCCAGCGAGCGCATCTGCTGGAATACATCTACCCTTCTCTTCCTCTCTGCAGCGAGTGCAGAGGCGAAACACCCGTGGAACAGTGCTCTCTCCGCGCCAGCGAGCGCATCTGCTGGGATACATCTACCCTCCTCTTCCACTCTGCAGCGAGCGCAGAGGCAAAACACCCGTGGAACAGTGCTCCTCGTTGCCATGGTTACGGCACATGCGCAGTAGCGACTGGTGCCGCGCACGTCGACCTTGATTTACATGGCGTAGCGAAGCTCGCCGCTTCGAAAATCCGGTGTCAACGTCCTGAACGAAAGGTCGCGGGCATGACTCTGGCAGTGGCAGCTGGCAGGAGACATGGCCGATTAAGGACGTTGTCTGGCTATGTGACGTCACGGGACCAAGATGATATGGCCGAGCTGGCTGGCGCTGCAAACGTAGACATTTGCCTTTGAGATGGGAGAACGAGATTGAATTCCAGCCCTTCAGGATCCTTGGATTTCGATTTAGACACGCTGCCCCTGAGTCACGCAAGCACATTGGCGCCGCCTGTTTAGAGCGGAGATTTATATTTATGCCGGGAGGTCTTCCCCATAATGTGGCAACATGCGACTGCACGATAATGAGTGTGTGAGAGAATACGGGTACGAACTGCAAAATTACTGATTAAGCGAGAGCCAAAGTACATGCACGAGAACATGGGTCCGCAAGGAGCGCCAGCAATCTGGGGCTGTAGCTTTCGTATCAATTTTACGAATGACAGCTTTTCTGTTCTGGACCATAACTGCTGCTCACCAAGTTTTCAGTACCCACCCACATGCACAGATGTGTGCGCGGTGCAGTGGCCTTACATTTCATTGCAATCTTCTGCATCATGTTCATTCCTTTTCCAACAGCACTGCATGGACCCACGGTCTGCAGCCGAAGCACGGCAGATGCGACGAGTGAATGGTGTGGCCTTCACTCAAGCGTCAGTACTCCTCTCTGCCATAGACAATACAAGTTACCCTTGCTAAGGTAGCCGCGACTGGGACTGTGTAGTTTATGTATAATGCCTGTTTTGTTACATATCATTTGCAATTATTCGGAAATCAGTTATGCTATTTTTTGTCTCTACCTCAGTGCTGTTTCTCACCTTGTGTATTTTTATTTTTCTGTATTGTGCACATCGCCTAATGTGTGTCAAGTATTGTCAATGCATCCGTCTACATCTGTTGCATCTCTTGTGGTTTATATGCAGCAAAATAAATTCATTTCACAAAGCACATGGCGTCTTTTCTGCAGTACTGTTTTGCAAAGGCTGTGGCGCAGCTGCGTTGACGGCCAGTTTAGAGAACTGGGAATCTATTTTTCCTGTTATGCATGCTGAAAATAAATAGAAACACTAGCAGACCATTTAAAACAAAAATGCGCCAAAAGGGCAGGGAAGGGCGCAGCGCATGGCTAGCATTCAAATCGCGCGCCTTTCAGCAAGACCGGAAGCAGTTGCCGCCGGGCGCTTGGTGCACTACAGTCAAATGGGCCGCTGGGCCCTATGGGAGTGTCCGCTCTTTACCAATCCCTTTCTCTATGGCTCAGTTTCGCAGGAACACAACATATTAATCCTCGCCGCGGTTGGAATCTGCCGGAGCGTCACGAACTGCGCCTGAACTTCTCGCTGCGAAACTT